>NC_137283.1:159956875-161313750 GCF_054371585.1 Giraffa tippelskirchi | reverse complement strand
TAGAGGAAAATTATCTTGAGGCCAACCTGATGTTAACCATCCTTTCTCAAAGATTTTTACAAATACGTGCAAACACAGTTATGGTCTGTGCTCCCAAGTGCCTATGGATGAAGCCACACGCACACACACACACACACACACACACACACACACACACAAAACCACCCTTTAGGGATGAGAAACTCCCAAAGCTATCACAGAATTCAAATCAGATATTGCTCCACAATTTTTGTTCGTTTAAGACTTCATCATCATTTTTCTTAGAAATCACTATTTAGCATGGACACAGACACTTACTTTTAACTATTTGCAAATGCAATCTATCTTCACCTTACAGGGAACTAATTAAAATAAGATCAAACCTCACTCAGGTATGAAACAAGACCATCCCTGCACCCCAGGGTGGCAGGTGAGCGATGCAGGGGGCGGGCATCCCACCATTCACCAGGAAGAGCTCTTCCCTGCAGCGCCCTCCAGGGAACGTCTCGTCACTGTATCTTCAAAACAACTCATCTTATGAAGCTGCAGCCCGGTGTTTGCGTACTGCCTGTGGCCCTTTCTGATGAGTTGGTGGTGACACGTGTATATTAGTGATCCTGGAGTCTGCCACGCTCATCTAACAGACCCAGAAGGGGCAGAACCAACTTTTCCTTTAGGCCCTGAACGTGCAACGGACACTGAAACACTTGTCACACGAGCTAATGAACTGAAGGAGGAAAAGCACCAACCGAGGACCCCGGGCAAGCAAACCTTCCTTCCCCGTCAAACCGAAGCTTCAGAGAAGACGCACTGGATCCACAGCGAGGGTGTTCCCTGCATCTCAGATTGTGTGCATCGCCCGGTTTTCAGCGGGTGACAACCATAGGTCAGCAGGCACGAGGGTTGGAGGCGGACCGGGAATGACGACGACCCACCCATCGGGGCTGTCAGTCACGGCAAACGACTCTCAGAGGGCGCTTCTCCCCGTGGGCACCCCGAGAGGTTGTGCCCCCCAAACTCCTCCTTTTGGAGCTCTCGCTCCACACCCCATGAAAAGACTAGAGATGAAAAGGTGCCCGTGGATTGAACTCGCAAGGTCGGATTTGGTCTGTTTCCCACTCCCTTCAGGATTCTTGTTTCACAAGCCCAGATGAGAGGACTCACTGAGGCCCAGATAATCTGGCCTTTTCTCAATTATTCTTGAGATTTAGGCAAAGTTGCATATTTGCATTTCATGTTTTCGGCGTGAATTGCTCCAGTTGCAGGCAGGGTGTCAAGCCAGGCTTCACTTTGCTAGAAGCCTCTGTAGGCTCAGCGGCCTCCTCACTTCAGTATGAAAACCGTCGTCACAACTACTTCTCTTCCAACTCTGAGAATGGGAAATTCTGAAAATTTGACAGTTGGTGGCAATTTATGTAATTTGGCCTATTACTGCTGGCAGAACGTGACAAAACATAAGAATGAAACTCAGAATCTATAATACACATACACACACACACATATATGAAAGTGTTAGTCATTCAGTCGTGTCCGACTCTTTGTGACCCCATAGACTATACAGTTCCTGGAACTCTCCAGGCCAGAATACTCAAGTGGGTAGCTTTTCCCTTCTCCAGGGGATCTTCCCAACCCAGAGATCGAACCCAGGTCTCCCGCATTGCAGGCAGATTCTTTACCAGCTGAGCCATCAGGGGAAGCCCAAGGACCTGTAGCTGGCAGTAAATATTTGTTGAGCTGAACGGGGGACAGGAGATGGACAAGAAAGGAGTCAGTGAGATGAGTGGTCTGATCCCACTGCAGGCTCCAAGGTCAAGGGGAGAACCTTCCCACATGGCTGGACCTCCCGCCAGGCTCCCACCGAGGGCCCAGGGGAGGTTCCACTCCACTGTAACCTCTACGGTTCCATTTCTTAAAGAGGTTGGCACATAAATGAATGCCTGTGGACCACGAGGCTAAGAAAGACCTAGTTGTGAAACTATTGGTAGTTTAGATTTCCTGACTCCTTTCAAAATTTATATGTACTATTGTGTGCATGGACTCTAACGAAGTGGAAAAGGAGTTTGTGAAAAACACTTTTTGTCAATTAAAAGTTTTCACTAATTTTATTAAAGTATTCATTTTCTACCCCCTAAGGCTGCTTTAAAAGTATTTTCCCATACATTTCTGTCCCTTTAACTATCCTTATAATTGTTTTCCAGATGATAAGGGAAGAAAGAATAAATATCATTTATGGAAAAGTCATTCTCTACAGAACATTTGAAAGCCTGCTCACAGGAGGGTTAGAAATGTTTGGCGTGAACCCAGTGGAGGGGAAACCGTGGAAGGGTGGGGCCCACTTTCTGCTCATCCTGCAGGGGCCCTGGCTTCAGGGAGCAGGCACTGGGCTCGTTCCGGGTGTCAGGACGCTCACGAGAGCAGGTGAAGCAGGGCGTCCCAGTTCAGTGACATGTAAGAACAGGGTGACGGCCTGTCCCAGGTTTAGCCGTGAACAGCCCGTGTCCTGGGAAACTTTTTAGTCCCAAGCAAACTGGGATGGTGAGCCACCCTATGCAAGAGTTATTCAGAACAGGGATCAAAACAGAATGTTAAAGCCATAGAGGTTTTCAGCAATCATTGATTTACCCATTATTATTATTATCTCACTTGGAGCATTGGAAGGTTAGAATTTGACCTTGCTTAGAGAAAGGGCTCTCGCTGCAGTTCTATCAATACATCTGGAATGCTGCTCAGGAAATTCAATCCTTCTTCCTCTCCTATTCAGGGCTGTGTGTTGTTCGGAAAGTATGCGTGAACTTGGAAGTATGTGGCACGTGCCCACGTTCATACCCTCGGCGTTTCGAGTCCAAGGTCAATGCTGTTTGCCTCAGAGTGAGGTCAGGCGAGTGTTATAGATCACGGGATCGCACGTCTCGTGGACGCGGGGATAGGTGTGTGCGTGAGTGCTGCGGGTCGCATCCTGGGACGGCCTCTGCCCCAGTGTCTGTTTTGCTCTGAGAAACCCCCTTCTCAGGTGATGCCAGAGGTTCCAGGGAGCTAGCAGGCCCAGGACTTTTCCTTTACCATATTGGAAAAAAAATTAGGTGTCTCATTTTTTTTTTCCATTTTTTAAAAATAAAAACTACATGTAGACTCAGAACTGGAAACAAATGAAGGTGAGTACAGAATTCCTCTGGCTCTTAGTCTATATCGAAGCAAATCTCTTCCCTTTCTGCTCTTGCAAGCACCACCATCTCTGATAACATTTCAGTATTAAAAATGACCACTGTCATTTTCCGTTATTTAATGGCCAAATGTTTTGTGTCCTTAGGCAAGTTTCTCAGAAAGATGCACTTACTATGATGCCACTTAATGAGAATTGGAATGCACAGGCATTACTATCTACAGGACCATAGCAGGGCTTCCCTGGTGGCTCAGATGGTAAAATATCTGCCTGCAGTGCAGGAGACCCAGGTTCGATCCCTGGGTCAGAAAGATCCCCTGGATAAGGGAACGGCAACTCACTCCAGTATTCCTGCCTGGAGAATTCCCATGGACAGAGGAGCCTGGCGGGCTACACTCCATGGGGTCTCAAAGAGTTGGACACGGCCGAAGTGACTTAGTGTGCACACACCCACTCCAGTATTATGGCCTGGAGAATTCCACGGACCGAGGCTCTTGGCAGGCTACACTCCATGGGGTCGCAAAGAGTCGGACACAACTGAGTGACTGAGCACACACGAGAATATAGTGAGATAGATCCCTATGACCTCTAATCCATATGTATCCCCAAACGTATCATACATGTGTGTATAAATGTATCTATACATCTGTGTGTGTGAACATACGTATATCCTGATGAACGTACATGCCACTTAACAAGCTCAAGAATCACCTGTGACGGTGATCAGCTCGGAGCAAGAGAGGAGATGGGTTCTGAGAGCAGTTCAGACGAGCTGACTCACGCACTCTTCCGGCCACGCTCTCTGTGCCCCTGCCCCCACACACCTCTTCCCCAGGATGGTAGTGGGTACCAGTGAGGCCCCAGCCTTGACAGGCCTGGTGAGTCCTTCCAGGGCACACTGCTTGGGCCTGAACCTCGGACCTGCCCTATCACTCTATGCAACCACGACTTGGATCTTTATTCGCTCGATGCCTCAGTTTCCCTATCATTTCCTTTATCAGACTGTTATAAACACCATTTCTTTTATATGATTGCTATAAACCCTTATTTCCTTTATAAGGTTGCTATAAACACTTACAGCGCTGCTTTTCACTTAGAACGCGGCTGACACAAATTCTTCGGCTGAAGGTTAGAATCGCTGGTTCCGACTGCCAGGACCAGACTGTAATTTAGTTGAAGGCAGGAAACCTCTCAATAGTCTTAATTCTTCAAGCGCTCAGAACCAAGTGCGTTTAACACTGTTGGGGTGCATTTATTTATTCCTTCAACCCAAGGTTATTAAGCCCTTGTTACCACCAGACAGTGTAGCAGATGCTGGGACTCCCCGAGTGAGCCAGGCACACACAATTCCAGCAGTAAAATGATAAGGAACGTGGATGCTGGTGCCACATTGCCCTGATGTGAATCCTGGCTCCAGTTCCCACTGTGTGACCTTGGATAAGTTACTTAACATCTCTGTGCCTTACTTTCATTGTTTGTAAAGTGAGGACAACTATGCCATCCACTTCACAGAGCTGTGAGAATTACTCAATAAATAGTATAAATACACTTTAAAAGAGGAAGGGAGCTCACAGCAAGTGCCTGGCGAACGCTAAGCTCTATGAAGATTGTGCCGTGATTTGTTTATTACCATCGAGATATTTGATGGGCATCCAGGTGTGCAGCAGAGGTAAAGAATCCACCTACAATGCAGGAGATGCAAGTATGAGCCCTGGGTTGGGAAGATCCCCTGGAGAAGGAAATGATAACCCACTCCAGTATTCTTGCCTAGTGAATCCCAAGGTCAGGGCTACAGTTCCTGGGACTGCAAAGAATCGGACACAACTGAGCATACTCACACAGATATTTGACACTGTGATTTGAACGAATGATTAATGAACAACTTAAGGGGCTTCCCCTGTAGCTTAGTTGGTAAAGAATCTGCCTGCAGTGCAGGAGACCTGGGTTCGATCCCTCGGTTGGGAAGATCCCCTGGAGAAGGAAATGGCAACCCACTCCAGTATCCTTGCCTATAAAATCTTATGGACAGAGGGCCCTGGTGGGCTGTAGTCAATGAGGTCGCAGAGAGTCAGGCATGACTGAGCGACTAACACTTACTTACTAACGCTGAAGACATTATTTTCTATCTTACTGTGCCATCTTGACATATTAGCCAAAAATTTTTTTTCACAAGCAAAACAGGTAGTGTGAATTATGCCAAAAATATGAAAATCATTTTCATGAATAAAGAACTCCTCTTTTTGGTTAAAACATGTGCTACATTGAAAGATCAGATTAGAATGGCTATTTCAGTAAGGATGGTATGTTATCAGATATAAGTTTTTACATTAATTACAGTCTCCCTCAAGATATTAGCACACATAAGCATGGAAAAGGAGAGAGTCACACAGAAAATTCATACCTAGACACCTCTTCTTCTGCAGAAATACTAATGTCTTATATCCTTGTGCTGTAAGTTTCAAAATGCCTTATATGACCTCACAACTTTGCATTTTTTGATTTGTGCATCTCACATGAACTGGAGAGCTACTATTTTTAATTCCATTTGGATGGGGCTAGTTCCATGTTCCTTTGAAAGATAAGATAGCCCTTGCTCTGAATCATTCCCTTAAAATGGAAGATAAAGAGAAAATTTAAAATAAGAATAGAAAATAGCCACCAGTTTCATAAGGACAGAGGTGAGTGGAACTCTATTTTGATGATACACCTCTAGACAAAAGCATTTACAGATGGGTATTTTTTTTCTCCTTTATAGCCAAAGGTGATTTCAAAATAGATCTGTACAGCTGAAAGCACCAAAAATGTTCACATAGATGAGAATTGATCAGCACTCACGGAAAAGCAGCTGTAACTGCATTTGAAGGGAAGATTTCTTACTGTGAAAAGATTAAATACCCACTAATGAGATATGTATTTCTTTTTCTCTAGTGGAAGGGAAACTATGTTGATGATTTAAGGTTCAGGTTTTTAAAGTTCAATAAAATAGTCACAAATTCAACTTACGTTTTCTCTCCCAGTTTTTGCCCTTCCTCGTCTTTCCCATTTTTATATAATTTATCCATCTGCCAAAACATCTTTCTATCTGTCCACCTGCCTGAACATCTGTCTGCCTGTCTATACACCTGCCTATCGCCTGGCTATGTCTAACGATGTATCTGTCTCTATCATTAAAGAAGCACAGTAAGGTTAAAATGGCAGGCATGCAGGCCTCCGAGTATTTGACCGTGAGGTTTTTCTTAAAACAATTCTCTTCAACCCTTGAGGTCACCTGTTTAGTTCAGTTCAGTCGCTCAGTCGTGTCCGACTCTTTGCGACCCCATGAACCGCAGCACGCCAGGCCTCCCTGTCCATCACCAACTCCCGGAG
This sequence comes from Giraffa tippelskirchi, assembly GCF_054371585.1. NCBI lineage: Eukaryota > Metazoa > Chordata > Mammalia > Artiodactyla > Giraffidae > Giraffa > Giraffa tippelskirchi. The sequence goes on along the minus strand of NC_137283.1, from coordinate 161,307,245 downwards.
TCCATTGAGTCGGTGATGCCATCCAACCATCTCATCCTCTGTCGCCCCCTTCTCCTCCTGCCCTCAATCTTTCCCAGCATCAGGGTCTTTTCCAATGAGTCAGCTCTTCACATCAGGTGGCCAAAGTATTGGAATTTCAGCTTCAACATCAGTCCTTCCAATGAATATTCAGGACTGATCTCCTTTAGGATGGACTGGTTGGATCTCCTTGCTGTCCAGGGGACTCTCAAGAGTCTTCTCCAACACCACAGTTCTGGTGTAATTGTCACTTACGAGAAAAAGTGTACTTCCGTGCAACGGGGGAAACATTCCGTGGAGCAGAAAACTTACAAGGCCTTGAAAAGACTGTGTGGTAAGGACGTGGAGAGCAGAGCCGATCAACGCCCTTCCTCATTGGACACAAAGATTTCAAGGTCGAAATTACAACAGAAGTGCAACCAAACTCAAGAGACAGTCTCAGCAACGTGGATGGGGTGGTGCGCGTGGTTAAGAGAGCAACGCTCTCTTTGGATTGAAGGGCCTCGAGATCAGGTTGTGACTTCAGTAATGAGAAAGGAAAGTAACGACTGGCCAATGCAATCTGGAGTCAGTTACAGGGAAAGATGAAAACAGTCACATGTCAGTCACCTGCGTGGGGCCCTAGATACCGTTTCTCTTGTGCTTTGACAGTCACCTTTGAAGCGCTGCCTCATTGTGGGCACAGTGAGGGCTGAAGGACAGTAGGAATGGGCTCCCAGAGGAGGCTGACTCCAAATCGAGGTGTGAGTCAGAGAGGACGGGTCTCGGGAGGGGAGGCTCACGGTAGGACACGGGCCTACAGCCTGCAGGCACTGACTTAGAGGAGACACGCTGGGATATTCCTAGCGCCCACCACGTGCGTTGGCAACAAGGGAGTGTCAGTCCATGGGGAGAAGGGTGCGACGGAGGAGGTACAAAGGGAGGAGAGAAGCAGAGAAAAGGGAGCACGGAGACCGAGAGAGAGAGAGGCCAAGAGTGCTGGATTCTGATTAGTCAGCCTGGATTCCCCGTGGCCAAGCAGGCGTGCGCGTCTTAATTTCCATGACTCACTTTAGTAACGCCAGACTACTTGGACACTGATGCCTTCACAAACAGGCCACTTGGGTGAGCAGAGCAACCGTGGCCTAAAAAGAAAAAGAAAAAAAATAGCCGGCCTCTTTGGTATAGGTATGCGTCTATGACAACCAAACAGCGGGCAAACTCGGGCCGCCCGCCATCCAGGCCAAAGAAACCCCGGCAGTGGCGGCCCTGGGCACCCTGCACCCCCGTGTGATGGGCAGGCAGCACCCCCAAACCGGAGAGCCGCCAGCCTGGAGGTGCCTGGGAGTCCCTGGGGGCCCTGCCAGTGGGACAGAAAGACTGAAATAAAGACAAAGATATGAAGGGAGGGAGGGAGATACTACAAAACCAAATTCTGGGACACCAGAAATAAAATCACAGCCCACTATGGACACCAGCTATGGCATCTCTATAGAAAGAACAGTAAGGCTGACACCTTAAAGGAAGTGCAGTTGGAAACAGAATTCCCACCCCAGGTGGCCTTGATTGTTGTCCTGGAGAAGGAAATGACAACCCACTCCAGTGTTCTTGCCTGGAGAATCCCCTTGGACAGAGCCGCCTGGCGGCGACAGTCCATGGGGTCGCGAGAGTCAGACACGACTTAGCAACTAAACCACCTCCACCACCACTAGCTGTCTGACCAGTATTAAGAAACAGTCTGCTAATCCAACATGGATTTGAGAAAGTCTCTAAGTTGTTCAAACATATTTAGAATACCCACATTTATAATACATTTTAATTTGAAATATGTTAGGAATGCTTTCAAAATACGATGTGTGCTGGTACAAGGTTTAAGTTGTAATGACTATGAAAACTTAAAAAAAAATTATCCTTGAGGAAAAGTCATCAAATTAAACAACACAAAGTTATAAAACTGAAATTCCTCAGCTGAAAGCCCATGTGTCCGTGTCTTTGGCGTTCTCCACCCGCCCCCCCCCCACTGGTTCTCAGGGACAAGTTCATTCTTCACTTTGCAGACACGGTATCTAGATTCCTAAGCATTGTCTGTCTCAGAATCCGTGGGGAGAACTGCCTCGTTAATGGTTTTCCATATGAGAATTTAGGGCAATCCAAGTTGAAAAACGTAGAAGCGCTGACTCTGACCTTGACTCTTCACACTGTCTCCAAAGTTTAAACCAGCCCTCGAAAACAAATCCAGAACAAAACCTGAGCGCTTACCTCCAGGCATCTCCTCAATTTAAGTGAAGCCTTGTGGAGATGGTTAGAGCAGCGTAATATGTGCTCTAATTTGATATTCATAAAAAATACAAAGTGGGACATTAAGACTTTTCGTAGACTCCACCACCAACTTAAAAAAAATGAATATTTCAAAAGTGCGCCAAAGTTACATGGGCAGAATGGGCAGAAAAAATATTTTATTTCTTTGTTATAAGGATTTATTTGAATTAAAGCCTTTCAATGTCATATCAAGCAACGCTGTCAGTTTTTAAACTAGGAAAAACAAAGAGTTGCCATTTATTATGTGGAAACAAAAAAGATTGTTTTTCTCTCTTCCAGGCTTTGGGATCAGGTTTGTGAATTACAGAAGAGGAAGAAGTCTTGGGCATTTGGAAAAATGGAGATCCCAGGAGAGGAGAAGTATGCCAGATCCTTTCTGTAGCTGGAGGTTGACTGACAGTCACCTGCTGCGGAAAGGTACAGATGTTTGCGCCTGTCTAACTTCTTGACAAATGTGCCCAGCACAGCTGACCTGGAACCCAACAGGCATAACCACTCTCCTAAAAAGGTAAAAACCCATACTAAAATAAAATACATTTTCATCTAGTCTAAACATAGCTCCACGTAAGCCATTCCTGCTGGAGAAACCTAGCTTTATATACCATAATAAAAATGTATTTAAAATGAAATAAACGCCTTAATTCATGCTCATCTTGAGACACATGTACCAAAGTTGAAATGTTGAAAAACGAGGCAATAAAGACATTTTTATGGTTGATAACAAACTACAAATTTGTCTGGGGAAAATCATCATTCAGTGTTTGACAAAAGAGCTGTGATAAGAGATAAAGAACACAGTATTCACTGTCTAAAGAACCAGAGAGGGGAATACAGCTTGTCCCAATCCCACATTTTCAACTATGTGTGCTATGATTACAGTTATAAACAATGGATACTGTGTCAGCGAGCAGAAAAACAAACAATAGGTCTTTCTCTGAAAGTATCTGTAGGAAGAACATACAAGCTAGTCAACAAGGGAACAGAAATAATCCTTGTTTTCTTTGTAAAAATAATACTTTAAGATTCGTCTGCAAGAATGTTGGTATTCTTTTCCACTGTGTGTTTGATTTTCCTTCATTCACTATAGAATTTTTCCCGACTGGCACCTGGCTTGACCAGCACTCAGCTGGCCTCTGAGGAGTCTCCCTGTGTCTTACCCACACCTCCCCGCCAGAGCCGGCCGGCAGCTGCACAACTGTGCTTTCTTTAGTTACAAAAGCAAGCTTGTGACATCCTTTGCTTGATTCAGTTAAAAACTGAATTAAATGAGATCAATTCAACAACTACCCCCTCCCCAGCGCTTACTGCATTGAAGGCGCTGCTGGTTTGGGAGGAGATACGTCGAGAGAGGAAAGAGAGACATAGACGTCAAGAAGCTTACCGTCTATTTCGGGGTCGAAGACAAGCCTAACATAAAGCAAGACAGAATGTATATTTTGTAAGGGAGACAACAATGACCTGTCTTGTTGGTTTAGAGGAAAAGAAATGGATGGGAATGTCGCTGGACAAGAGAAGGGGGTCACCTAAGGCTGACCTCCAAGCACAGAGGGTTTTGTGGTTTGAGGCGGGAGTGGGGAGAAGGTGGCTTTCTGTCGACGCACCGAGCCGAATGCAGAGTGCGGGCCACAGAGGAGTCCCTGAGAATGAATGGAGCCCAAGGTGCCCATCTGAGAGGGGTGAAGGGTACAGGTGAGGATGACTCATCACATCTTAGACGTGAGCATCCTTCTGAAGGACCTGAGCACCTACCCTCTAGAGAGGACCTGCCTCAGGCCAAAGAGGGGAAGGGACTTCCCGCGGGTGATGGTACAGTGAGTAGCTAAGGGCAGAGGGCAGGGTGGAAGGGGGGCATGGCCCTCCAGATGGGGGGACCCAGGGATCCGAGCCAGAAGGTGGGGGGGCACCAGGCAGAGGGGAAGAGGCAGAACAAGGAGACACGGGTGTCGAAGAAAGGGGACTTTGCACAAGACAAAGACTTCTGCCCGGTTTTAGGTCTCTATTCTGACACAGATTTTGCTGAGGTTCTCCTAAATGGAGAGGTTAGTTTGTTCTCATTAACTTTTATTGGGCTTCCCAGGTGTTGCATTGGTCAAGAATCCTCCTGCCAATGCAGGAGATGCAAGAGAGGCAGGTTCGATTCCTGCGTCAGTTCCAGAAGATCCCCTGTAGTTGGAAATGGCAACCTGCTCTAGTATTCTTGCCTGGGAAATCCCATTGACAGAGGAACCTGGTGGGCTACGGTCCATGGGGTCGCAAGAGTTGACCAGACTGAGCACACACACACACATATACACACACAACCTCTATTCTTGCTAATACTTTTGACCTTTGAAGTCAAATCAGAATAAAAGTAGAAACTAGATCATTTTACTTTTTATAAGAAAAGAAATTCAGATTTCATAAGAAAATACATTCTTTCAAAATCCCTTGTGCTGCTCTTCAGATAATTTTCAGACACGTCGTTAACCTTCAGAATTACTTCAGTGGATTGGGCTCTTGGCTTAAGAACCCAAAAGCCTTCCTGTGGGGCCTGTCTGAACACTGGAGTCTACTGCAACTCTTTGCATCCATCAGATTGCTCCTTAATCTGTATTTTAGATTTAGAAACCTAACACTGAGACATTTGGCTCAAGACAAACTATTGCTGGATGGGTCCCACCTTCATGACTGTTCTCTGAAGAATAAATATCCAGGCACAGATTTGGGACACTGAGTTAGCTGAAGTATATTTATCTCTTCATGTGAAATTATACTATTTTAAGCAAGTTTTTTTGGCCCCTGTTGTTGTTGTTTTAGTTGCTAAGTCGTGTCTAGCTCTTTGCAACCCCATGAACTGTAGCCCATCAGGCTCCTCTGTACATGGGATTTCCCAGGCAAGAATACTGGAGTGGGTTGCCATTTCTTCCTTCAGGGGATCTTCCCAACCCAGGGATGGGACTTGAGTCTCCTGCATGGGCAGGCAGATTCTTTGCCACTGAGCCACCTGGGAAACTCCTTTTTGGCTCCTCATAGGCTACTAGTGAGTCACTGCTGATAAAGTTTACAGATTAAAGACTTTCTGTTAAGATGGCAACGAGATGTTTTTCTTGATGCTGTTGAAGTGCTGCACTCAATATGCCAGCAAATTTGGAAAACTCAGCAGTGACCACAGGACTGGAAAAGGTCAGTTTTCATTCTAATCCCAAAGAAAGGCAATGCCAAAGAATGCTCAAACTACCACACAATTGCACTCATCTCACATGCTAGCAAGGTAATGGAAAATTCTCCAAGTTAGGTTTCAACAGTATGTGAACCGAGAACTTCCAGATGTTCAAACAGGATTTAGAAAGGGCAGAGGAACCAGAGATCAAATTGCCAACATCCGCTGGATCATAGGAAAAGCAAGAGAGTTCCAGAAAAACATCTACTTCTTCTTCATTGACTATGCTAAATCCTTTGTGTGGATTCAACAAACTATGGAAAATTCTTAAAGAGATGGGAATACCAGACCACCATACCTGCCTTCTGAGAAATCTGTATGCAGGTCAGGAAGCAACAGTTAGAACTGGACATGGAACAATGGACTGGTTCCAAACTGGAAAAGGAGTACATCAATATATAAGGCTGTATATTGTTACCTTGCTTATTTAACTTTTATGCAGAGTACATCATGAGAAATGCCAGACTAGATGAAGCACAAGTTGGAATCAGGATTGCCAGGAGAATTATCAGTAACCTCAGATACTTATTGAGGCTAATATATCTCAATTATAATCTCAGGTGACACCACCCTTATGGCAAAAAGTGAAGAGGAACTAAAGAGCCTCTTGATGAAAGTGAAAGAGGAGAGTGAAAAAGCTGGCTTACAACGCAACATTCAGAAAACTAAGATCATGGCATCCAGTCCCATCACTTCATGGAAAATAGATGGGGAAACAGTGGAAACAGTGACAGACTTTATTTTCTTGGGCTCCAAAATCATTGCACATGGTGACTGACTGCAGCCATGAAATTAAAAGATGCTTGCTCCTTGGAAGAAAAGTTATGACCAACCTAGACAGCATATTAAAAAGCAGACATTACTTTTCAGAAAAAGGTCCATCTAGTCAAAGCTATGGTTCTTCCAGTAGTCATGTATGGATGTGAGAGCTGGACTATAAAGAAAACTGAGCACCAAAGAATTGATGGTTTTGAACTGCGGTGTTGGAGAAGACTCTTGAGAGTCCCTTGGACTGCAAGGAGATCCAACCAGTCAATCCTAAAGAAAATCAGTCCTGAATATTCACTGGAAGGACTGATGCTGAAGCTGAAGTTCCAGTCCTTTGGCCACCTGATTCTAAGAACTGACTCATTGGAAAAGACCCTGATGTTGGGAAAGATTGAAGGTGGGAGGAGAAGGGGAAGACAACGGATGAGATGGTTGGATGGCATCACCGACTGGATGGACATGAGTTTGAGGAAGCTCCAGGAGTTGGTGATGGACAGGGAGGCCTGGCGTGCTGCAGTCCATGGGGTCACAAAGAGTTGGACATGACTGAGCGACTGAACTGAACTAAGAAGGAAAAACTAATGCAATCCAGATAGATTGCATTATTAAGACCTGCATTAGAAATCTACTTTCTTCTATTGTTGGTTGACCCTGTCTACTTGGGGGAATCTTCTTATTTTTGGATTCTGTTATTTCTACTTTTTATCAACCAACTACACTGCTTTTGCACCTGCTACTGGAGAGAACTTACAAAAATAAGCAGCAGGCCAGCTGGGAGTCCGGCCGTGCAAGCATTAACTGGGCATGTCCCGGGTGACCAGAGCGTCAGTATTTGCATCAGCCCCGGCCATGAATGCAAGCCCTTGTCAGTCATGGGTGCTGGGCGCATGGCACTGGGAGCGGTCGCCTTTCTATTGATGCTGATGGCTTGGGAGCTGCATTTACACACACTTTCACAAAACTCATTTGTATCTTTTTCCCAAGAAACAAAAATTGAGTTAGCTTGTTGAGGGGTTAGGAGGTAAAACTTCCTAGCAGAAAATGAAAGGGAAAAGTCGCTGTTTTATGGAAAAGGGACGTGGGAGAGACCAGCTGTCTGTAAACTCAAAGTGCAGACTGAAACCCTTGCTACAATGTGTAACTGGCAAGGACCTCCAGCCTTTAAAGCTACCAGATAATGCGTGGCAGGACGTAAAACATCTAGTTCCCTTCTGTTATTCTCCAGTCTATTATGCAACACATGCCTAGGCAGCCGTAGCTACTTCTCTTTCTTCCCATTGGTCTGTACAGTGATTCTAGAAACACCATGTTAAGGCTAAATGTTCACTTACAGAATCATGTTGCCTAAAGCCAGAAGTAACCACTACAGCTATTATGCACTTGTGAGCAAAGCGCTTATCACTTCATCTCGTGCCTGCCTCCTCTGCAACAAAATCATGTAAGACAGAGAACTTGCTGGTACAGATGAAGCTTTCTTTGATCATACAAAGGGGCTTTATACAGGAATTATAAATCTCCACTTTAATTTGTTTTGGCAAAATGTTTTCTGCAGTGTCATTCCATTTCACTATCTTTGACTTTTTCTTTTTCTTTTTTTTTTTTTTACAATTATCCTTTCATAACTTGTTAGACTAAAAGGGTATGGTCTACTTTCAAAGGACAGTCTGCTCGTTGCTTACAGGATGAATAAAACTGTAAAAGACTTCTAGCATACGTTCCTTAATTGTTCTAGCTAATATGGACAAATGAATAGCATTTGGAAGGATCCTCAGCTTTGTGCTGGATTTCCATAAAGGAATTCTTTCCCTACGACTGAAGGACATCTGGATGATGTTTTCTGGATTTCAGACTCGACATGAGAACAACATACAAAGCTAGACATGAACTAAATTGCAGTTGCAACCACTGAGGGAATTCGGGTGCAGAATAGGTAACAAAAATGAAAAAAGACGAAGTCTAAGAAGGACTGCTTAAAGACAGGGAGGCTGCCCTTTAGGACCATAGAATCAAGGGCTCTTCCCATTTCTAAGCTAGAGAGGACCTCTGAGCTTGCAGGCAGCCCTGTGGTAAGAGCCCTGTTCCAAGGGAGGGAGCTTCCAGACCTAAGCATTAGTGCCTTGAGACCCTATGGACTGTAGCCACCAGGCTCTTTTTCCCATGGAACTCTCCAGTCAAGAATACTGGAGTGGGTAGCCATTCCCTTCTCCTGGGGATCTTCCCGACTCAGGGATTGAACTTGGATCTCCTGCATTGCAGGCAGATTCTTGACCATCTGAGCCACCGGGGAAGCCTTTATAAAGGAGGAGGCAGACTTAAAAATGGCATTGGACTAGAATTTTATCAAGGTGACCTCTAGGAGTGTCTGTTAGGTGTTCTCCTGTAGCTTTGGGGGGTTAAATATATATTCTTTGAGGCAGGGTTATTAGTCATTTTGATTAGGCACAGATTGCTGGCATCAACTGTCATCAAAACAATTTATGCAAAAGCAAATCAACTCAACATTGAGTAAACATTTGGTTAATGCCTACTATGTACAAGCCAAAGAAAACAATTATTCGGGAGAGGTTTTCCGACACAGAGGATGGTTGATTCAGGGCTGATCTCCCTGATGTTATGGAGAAAGCCAGGACTGTGCTTGGAGACTCGATTTGCAATGGATCACATAATTCCATTTAGAAAAGATTTTCAAATAAATGCATACAACCCTCAATCTAGCTGGAAAAGGACAACTGAAATTTTTTTCTTCACCAAAGGAGTACCAGCAGGGGATTTAGTGCCTGGAAAGGCAGTTTCACGGCAGTGTGAGGGCGTATTAACTATGGAGAGGAGGGTGGAGTATGGGCCAGGAGAGAACTACAGTTAGGAGACCTGTTTCACAGTCCAGGAGAGAGATGGGACCAATGCGAACTCGTGTGGGCGGGGGGAGCCAATGGAGAAGAGCATGAGAGAGTCTGACCCAGGTGGAGCCCCCAGGATGGAGTGGATTGACTGAGTGGGGGGTGAGGGAGGGGACGGCATCCAAGATGGCTGGGAGGTTCTAGCAGAGCTGATGGAGTGATCATTATTAATAAATATGAGACACGCAAGAGGAGGGATAAATATGGGGGCTAGACAGTGAATTTAATTTTGGCCATGCTGAGTTTGGGGGTGTCTAAAGTGCAGTTGAAAACATGAGTTTGGTATTCAGGAGAGAACAGGCTTTTAGAAAAATACCCCCGGGAGCTGCGGACCTGGAAGTGCAGTGGATGCCCCTGCTCAGGAGAGCTTGGGCTGATGTTCTGAGAGCATCGGGACCGCGGCGCGGCGTAGGGAAGGGTCAGAGAGGCTGGGGGAGAGCGGGGACGAGGCACCAGGCCGCAGGATCTAGGGGGCAGCGCCCAGACCCCCAGGACTGCTGCCCGACGGTCAGCGTCGGAGCTGGCGTCCTGTGCCTGCCAACGGCGTGGGGACACTGGCTGATAAACACCTCCGCCTGCGCCAACCAGGGGCTGGAAGGAAGGGCCCCCTCCAGGTGAGGACCAGCGTGGTGGTTCGTGAATATTCACTGAATTGAACTGAATTCTAGCAAACAGAATCGGAGCAGGGGGCTGCCAGTTTTGAGTCCATGACTTGGTGCTGGGAGGGCCGAGGGACTCGTCCCGCAGCCCTGGGCCAAAGCGTGCACCTCGTGGGACCCTCCCCACGGGCCATGAGACGCGCTGTGCCTAGGCCAGGGTGGCTAGCGGTGGACCAACGGAATCGAAAGCCCCAAACTGTTATTGAGATGATAAGACACAAGGGACTTGATTGGAGCACAAATGGCCCAAGCCACGCTGTGCCAGTCTGGACCATGCCGCCTCTGAGAGGAAATTCCCTCTGGATTTGGGAAGGATCTCAGAGTGGAACTGGGGGCATCTCGCTCTCCGGCCTTGGCTCTGGAGCTGGGGGTGCCCTGGGCCCCCCCTGGGCTGTGGGGGAGGGGTGAGAGACCACAGATGGCCCTGAGACTGGACCAAGCCCAGGGTGGGGGGGCTTCCATTCTGAGCAGAAGAGGGTAGATCAGAAAGCTCAGCACAGAAGGGGGTGTAACCACCAAGCTCCAGGCTACCTGTTCAAGCGACCCAAAGCACGGGCCCATCCGGGATTCTAGAAGGTCACAGGCTGTTTAGTGCAGAGGTTCTAGGGCCAGAAAGCTGGGGTGCGGGCTGAGCTGGGCTTAACGGAGCGGCCCTGTCGGCACTTAAGGCCGCCTGTGTAAAGGGGAGATGTTTCCAGTTAGAAAACTCGAGACTTCCCGCGGCGGCCCTGAACTGTCCTGGGACTTGGGATCCAGTCGTGCGCACGGTGACTAGGGGCCTCTGCTCTTCCTCTGTCGTTTGGTTTTCTATTCCAGTCCAGGCGGACTCTGGCTTCGCATTCTCAGTAAAAAATCCACCGTGAGCAGGAGGAGGGCTGCGTCTCCTCCCTCGCCCTCTCTCCTGAGCCATGGGGGGCGCTGCAGAATGGGAGGGGACCTTTCCCCACCCAGCCACTTTCTGGACCACGCAAGCTAACTAAGGCTGGCTACTCTTGGCTTCTGCTCACCACCCTGCCTCTCTGGCTGTAGCCTCCCCCACCTTTGAGGTGTCAGGCCAGAAAACAAACTAGCTCTTCAGCCACCTGCTGTGATTTGCCTGGCTGGTCCCATCGCAGAGCGCCACCCCCCCCTTCCCGGGCTGAGAGTGCCCCCGCGGCTCCCGCCCCATCCTTCCGTCTGTTTCTCCTCAGCTTTCCCTCTCTCCCCACACCTCCAGGTGCCTCCACACGGGCCTTTTAATATTAATGCCCTCAGTCAGGCCAGCTTCTGTTTCCTTATCTTGCTGACCTCTCTTGTCCGGTGCCGGAGGACAGCGTGGCCTTATGAGACCCTGAATTTTAACTAGTCTCAGTCCGATGGATGTTTTGAGGAATTCATATTTATTATTTTTTTTTCCTAAGAATTGTTTAGGAACTCACAGCATCTGTACCACTTAGAACTTCCAGAAGCATTAAACCTGTGTGGCCAGCGTCTGTGTGTGTGTGTGTCTCTGTGTGCGTGTGTGTGGTATGTGTGTGCACATGTGTGTGTCTCTGTGTGCGTCTGTGTGTGTGCACATGCATGTATGTATGTGTATACTTCTTTCTATTTAGGCACCCAAAGCTCTTTGCCATGACTAACGAAATGTAACGGTTAAGAAGACTGTAGGGGATTATTTGCATACTACGGTTTTCTAGTAGTTTTCGTTCTAGTTTGATACTCAAAATTTCCCTGTAATTTGTTGTGGTGACAAGAAATGAATGGGAGGCAGGCTTCTCGCGCTGGCACTGAGGAGGTATATGTAGAGAATTAGCATAAGCTGGAGCATTACAGAAACAACGTATGTATAGGACTTCCTAGACACTTAAATTGAGTAAGGAATGCTACTTCAAAATTTCCAGTTACTCAATGTTCTATTATCCATGAGTCCCGCATATTAGCATCGGGGTAAATTTCTTAAGAAACTGTGAGCAAGGAACTAAATTTGCACATTGATTTTTGTCTTTTGTCTGCACTTTAAGGCTAATTTAAAAGGATGATGAGGAGACTCTATTTTCAACTGGCTGTAGTTCAATAGGAATATAATAAAACATTGTTATAGCTAACTCTTTCACCATGAAATTTTGGCAAAGCCAAACTTAATCCCATTCAATGTGCTCTAGTACAGCCAAAATACTGTTCGAGTGAGCAAGACACCCGTTAAGTGTGACAAGTTTCCTACGGTACCGGGATTTTTCTGTGTTTTATTTCAAACCAAATCAGTGTTTCAAAGCTTTGAATTAAGAATGCAAAAAGGAAATATTTTATAATAAAATCAATAAAAGGCATGCGGTTTCATTAGAACTATCTTTTTATCATTAGCCTGCATTTTTCTAATTTCAGAAGCATGTGTGATCACTTTAGATGTAGAAAATTACTCCATTTAATTATTCTTGCAGTGAAGGTTTTGTAACGTTTTAGGAAGGCCTACTGATTAGCTTGAAAATCCTAATGAAAAGAGTGACCGTATAAGGTATCTCTTTGGGTGCAAATCAAGAAAGGGAAGTTTTAAGGGTGTTTCTTTTCCTCTCTTTTCTTGTTTCCTTTTGAGCGCTGCCCCTTCCTGCTAAGGTGACATTTAGACCCTCTGCTTGCCGCCGATGGAAGAGCTGACAGGAGGCTTTGGAGGGACATAGGAAGGAGTTCTTAAAACCAGCAGCAGAGATGCCTCTGTACACTTCACGCTTTGTCTCCTGCTGCCCTTCCTAAACCACAGGGCATTGTGGAAAACTTCCTTCCAAGTGCCATGGCACCCATTGTTCTCAGGGTGAAGCAAATTGGTCACATCTCACCCATGCTTCCAGCCTGGCCCCCGCGCCTCTCCATATTTGCCAGGGCGCCTGCCCTCACCATCTGCCTCTCTAGGTGGATCCTCTCAGGTCCAGCATCTTATTCAGTGTCCCATGAACCATGAATCTAGCCTCCTTATCTTCTAGATTGTTTTTCTGATCTCAGATGCCTTCCGACCTCATCCATCCACCCTTCACTCACTCAACCAACACGGATGGTCGTGCAGCACGGATCACATTGTTTCAAGGCTGCATCTCCTAAAGTATGAAGTCCCACTCATCCTTCAAACTACGGGTCCACCACAGCCTTCCTTAACCTCAGAGGACCACTGGCACCTCTCTCTGCCCCTGGACTCGGGGTCTGTCTTCCACTCCCCACCTGCCCGGCAAAGCTGGGGTCCCTGTTTGGCCTTAAAACCATCAAAAAAGACTGTACCCTGCAAATTAACTACCTCTGTGGCCCAGAACAAGTCAATTAGCAAGTTTCAGTTTCCTTACTGATAAAAACAGGGAAATCTATAGATAATACCTGTGGGAGTTCTCTGTTTATGTAAAGAATGATTATTTCATACCTATATCAATGTTTAAATAGGCATTTTATAGATTTTTTAATTAAATACTTTGAAATTCTTTCCAGTGAAGCCTGCTGAATGTGAGAGACCTGTGTTGAAGGTAGAGACCAAACTAAAGAGCGGGAGCCTCTTTCTGGATGTATGACGGCTCCAGTGATTGTGTCAGCAATGTGGAAATTGGCAGGGATTGTTATCACGGTGGAAGGCATCCATGGTCTTATTTGGATTGACTTCGTAGACAGGACATTCCAAAGGCCATTCTTGCACTGTGTTTTAACTGAGAACCAGGATAAAGTAAAACAAACTATTAATTTAAATAGGTGCTGGAGAAGACTCTTGAGAGTCCTTTGGACAGCAAGGAGATCAAACCAGTCAATCCTAAAGGAAATCAACCCTGAATATTCACTGGAAGGACTGATGCTGAAACTGAAGCTCCAGTACTTTGGCCACTTGATGGGAAAAGCCAACTCATTGGAAAAGGCCCTGATGCTGGGAAAGATTGAGGGCAGGAAGAGAAGGGAGAATCAGGATGAGATGGCTGGATGGCATCACTGACTCAATGGACATGAGTCTGAGCAAACTCCGAGAGATAGTGATGGACAGGGAAGCCTGGCATGCTGCAGTCCATGGGGTCACAAAGAGTCAGACATGACTTAACTACTGAATAACAACAAAAAGGCTGAGACATCCTTAGTCACTTTTACCCTTCAGTCGATCTTATGAACATGAATTTTCAGAAACAGGTGAAGGCAATGACTTCACTCATGGGTGGGAAGCAGGGGGCTCACTGACAGGAGAAAGGCAGAGGCTACTTCATGACTTAGATGGGGAAACAAAGGGGCCTAGAAAAGTCTACCACTTTCAACTGAACCTACAAGAGGGATTGAGTGGGGGTTAGCCCTAAGACTGTTCCTAGGCAACCTGAGCTGAAATTTGACCAAGAATTACTAAACCTCACCCAGAAGCAGTAAAGCTACAAGGACGGGAAGTGAAGAGGCGCTTTGTTTTAGATCAACAACAAGGCGGCCCCCAACAGCACGCCGGGCGGGCGGTTCCTATCAGCTCGTGCTGAGGCCGCACCTCCCCGGCCTTGCTGGCCTCTGGCTCACCGCTGACCGGGTGGAGCTGCGGTTTATTGTGCTGTGCGCACTAGTTTTCTTCAGTGATGAAAGACATCTTCATAGCCACTGAGTGGCTAATGATGAAGAAATAACCAACAAGGCAGATGACTGACTAATAATGAAATGCTCTGTCTCGTCCGTAAAACAACAACAACAAAAATCTCTAAACAAGGGTTGGCTAAAGATGGACGTGCACTTTTTTGCCACCGCAAGCAAAGAATCTTCAATTGTCTTCCCCTGTACATGTGTGGAACTCTTCCAGGGACACGTCCTTGGGTGGTGGCTGAGGGAGGGGAGGAGGGGACAGCTGGCATGAGACACAGAGACTGGGAACAAGTTCACAGTGTTCATCTCTAGGGACCCACAGAATAATTGAGAATTGGCTCTTTCATCTCCGGCCTCTGCTCAGCTTTTTTGCTGCCCCTGAGCCTCTGCTGTCCCCACGTGGCCGTCCGGATCACTTAGCTGGCCGTCGAGATGCTATGTGCGTAGATAAAAGTTTGCCAGTGCTCCCTGTTAACAGGGCTGTTTCGGGTACTCTTCATCTAAGCCTAAATTTACAGAGCAGCCCACGGTGGGGTAGCGAGGTGGTCAGATGTGCAGGTATCAGAGTCAGTCTGGTTTGGTTTCAAGTTGTGGTGCCAACATCTACGAGCAACATGGCAGCAGGATCTCTCCACCCGGCATCCCTGAGTCCAACACTGTTCAGCCCATGGTGTTCAGCTCCAGCATTCCTACGCCAAAGCATCTCAGCCTTACCATCTCAGCCCCAGCTGCTCCCATACCGGTACCCACACAGGTGAGGAAACGCTCTAATGCTGCTTTGACTTCTGGGCAAGGTTGCAAAGCCGATTAGTTAGAGATACAGATTGTAAGTAAGACACGGCAGGACCAACCCCTGGCTCTGTTATGTATAACCTTGTGCCCCTCCTTAAAGGCTGGAACTGCTTGAGTGCCAGCTTTCTATATAAAATGGGAATTCAAACACTAAGCCAGCAAAACACACGCAGCATTTGGCATGTGATCATGGAGTGGTCACTCCGTGAGAGGCAGCAATTGTTGGTAATAGTTTGCAGATAATATTTGAAGAAAGAATTGTAAAAATCTGATTTTCTGCACAATTTCAACCTAAGAAACAGTGCTATTTAAGTACTTGAACAACCAAGTAAGTTGCTCATGAAAGTATAAGAAATCAAAGTGCTTAATGGTGATGATGCAAAAAACCTCTCATAAACTCAGTGACACTTGTTAGCAGTATTTTCCTGATCTATTTATTATAAGCTATGTAACAACTGATTCCAATTCATTATTCAGCACCTGAGTATAAAAGTAAACCATGTCATCATGGCTGATACTAGTTAGTAGAAAATCTTGTGACAGCTTCATGATATTTCATGAGTATACTTGTTGATAAACCCAAGATTTATTCTACCCAGTAGAAAGACATATTCATCTTTAAGAGCATCTCATTTTTCAGAAAGTCACCAATCAGGTGAGTGACTCACTTCCAGCTGTCCACTGGGGAAGAAAATATGCCCAGGAAATGAGCAGTAAAAGTCAATCTTGAACAGAAAACTTCATTCCTTAATCAAAGATGCAGGTCAGATGGAAGAATGGGTGAGGAACAAGGGAAAACAGAATAAAGCCGAAAACTGTGGATGGCGTGGAAAGGAATACAGTACTTGGAGCTGATAACTGGGTAAGACAAGTGATCTTAAAGCCCGTTTTCTCTTTGGAAAGACCTGCTGAGGCACTGGACGGCTGGGATGGATTCCCCGCCACCCCCCACCCCCCCCGCAACCCAGGCTGGCCGTCCCTGTCTGAGAAGTTCACTTGCAGGCTTCAGGGATTCCATTTGTAAATGGATGGGCAGAATCAGATGGTATTTCAGGGCTCACACTGGGATACTGCTAAGACAGTTGTAAAGAACTGTCAGATACGGTTCCCTGCCCTCAGGGAGCTTAGAGTCTAGACGGGAACTAGCTGTAAGCCCATGGCGTGCCAGGATAGTGAGCATGTAAGCTTGTTTTTCTTTTTTTTAAGGACACTAAATCAGTGGGCTGAGCCCAGGGCGCGTGGGGCTTCTGAGCCGCGCCTCCTGAGGAGTGGCCCAGCAAGGGGGTGAGTACTGTAGGAGTTTAAGACAGGGTTCTCCCTGCGCTTGCTTCTTTCCTTTGTTTTAGTTCCATGGTAGGGACCCTGCCGATTCACCTCTCCTCCAGACGCAGCACCTAAGCTAAGATTAACAGGATATCAATGCAAACCAAGCCGCTGCGAAGCTTTTTACCATAAAGCATCTTCCCATTTCTAAAAACAAAAAAGAAACCCGCGGTTGAAAACTTAAGCTATTCCATTAATTCCCCAGGGGTAAGTCTCTGTGACTTATTTCATCAGCCTGAAAATTGAACTCATAACAAATGAAGAGTGAAAGCTTTAATTCCATAAGAACAGAAGAAATGCGGCCTTTTTAAAGAGAGCGCTCTACCAGCCCAAGTAGGAACTGTCACCTGTAGTTTTATCAAAATCTGCTTGTACGACGTGAGAGCTTTATCTTTGAATGACGATTTGAAACACACCAGAGACGCAGTCCCATGAAATGACCAATGATTGCAGAATGCTGAAAGTACTGTTGCTAATTCTTCCTTTTCTCTGTGTGCTGTGTCTGTGGGGTGGGTGTGGGGAAGATGAGAAGCTGGGCATCCACCCCAGGGAACTTGGAGATAAGCCCATTCTTTTAATGCACAAATTTTGTTAACGTGCCTAGCTATAAAGATTAGGTTTGCCTGCATATGACAGAAAACACCAAATAATACTGGCTTGGGTAAGACAGATGTTTATTCTTTCTTGTGTCAGGAGGCAATCTGACTATTATGAAGTGCAAGAGCTCCAAAAGTCATTGGATAACTGGACTTCTCTTACTTTAGTACTTAACTTTCTTGCCTGTGTCTTCCATTGGGAGATCACTTCATAGCCCAACATAGCTGCTGGAGCCCCAGCCTTCTCATCTGAGTTCCAGGCTGCAGCAAAGGAAGGAAGGACAAGACATCTGCCCTCCCCAACTGCATACTACACAGCACTTCTCTGCCTCTGGCCATAATTTACTCAACAGGCCCACACCGAGCTGCAGGGGTGGCTGTGACTCTCGTCTTCTGAGGGCAGTGCCCTGAACAAAATGACAGCTTAGTCACTAAGGAAGAGGGATAATGGACGCTTCCGGCATCTGGCGGCCCCTGACTCAGTGTGTGGGTGGACACGTGGCGGCCGCCTTGATGCTGGCAGGAGCCACGCCGTCACGCGGTCTCTCTGTCTCCGTACTCGCTCCTGTTCCTTCTGGGCCAGCCCTGCCTGCTCTGAGTCCTCTCTTCTTTCCTGGCTCCGGAAACTTCTCACGCGAATGCTCCCTGCTCGGTCTTGAGTCCTGTGCACTGTCTCCCTTTCCCCTCCTGTAGTTTCCACGCAACTTTCGTTCCTTCTCTTCCTCTCTGTCCTGGGAATACTGGAGTGGGTTGCCATGCCCTCTTCCAGGGGATCTTCCTGATCCAGGGATCGAACCCATGTCTTTTGCATCTCTTTCATTGACAGGTGGGTTCTCTACCACTAGTGTGACCTGGGAATCCCTGCAGGTTTGTTGCTTGTGTTCAAAGCTCAGGCTCTTCCTCACCCTAGACAATGCTTTTCCCATCTGCCCAGCTTTTGAAGTCGAGGTGAAACGTGTTACAAAATCTTCTCTCGTATCTAAAGCCAGGCTCCAACAGCATTCCGCCTACGTTACTTGCAACCTCATACAAGCTGTCTCCTGAACCTGACTGCAGTCTGCATGAGGACAGGAACTTGGTCCCAGTTTCTCCTCCCTCCCTTCCTGCTTCCCCCTTCCCTTCCTCTCTCTCTCTTTTTTTCCATCTCCAGTACTAAATATAGTGCCCTTTTCCCGTAGGTGAACCATTTGCTCCATGGATAAACAGATGGTAATCAAAAGAAGGGAAGTCGAGGGCATGACCAGCTGTTGAGCTGCCTGAGCAGGTGAACAAAGGGAATTTTCCTTTGTTCTCCATTAAAAGGACAGAGGGTCACTGGCCAAAGAATAGGAAGGTTGACCCTCCTGCCAAGTCCGGAGATTGCACAATTCTTTTCGTGAAGCCGGCGTAATGGCAGGAGAATCAGAGGCGTGTTTGTGTGTTTGTCCTGCCCAGCCTCAGTGTCCCAGCACGGTCGTGGCCCCCTGAAAAATGGGGGAGCTATTAAAATGAAGAAGGGAGTGTCCGTGTGCGGACAGGTTAAAGACACCCCCACAGGTGGGAGACAACAAGACGGAGCCACTGGTGTTTACTAATCACTCTGAACTCCTCAACTTTTGCTTTGTCATCTCTCAGTAAGGTTATTTTGACTTGAAAGTCAAAATCTAAATTAGGCAAATGCTCAGAAATAAGCAGAAGACTTTTAATCTGGGCTACGCACAAGAGGACTGAAATACTAAATCAGGAGTGGTTCTAGTATCTGAGATTAGAAATCCAAACTTGGAAAGGTCCGTTTATCTTATCTTCTGACCCATAAGACCCAGAGGCTAAAGTGTGGGCTTGTAAATGACAGATGCTGGGATCCATGGGTGGAGGCAGGCTGGAGGAAGCCGAGCTGTGTCTCCGCTTCTGATGGGAGTCACGCAGACCCCCTCTGCTGAATGCTCCCTGCTGTATCCTAGTATCTGGGACCGGGGGTCAGAACGTCCTGGTTTAGTTTGCAGCTTACACAGGACATCTGGTCCTTTCTCACTCCCCTTTACACACCCCAGGAGCTGTGTGCATGAATTCCCGGCAGCTAGTGCTTTGGGCTACTGGAGAAATGCACTGAGACCTTCCACCAAAACCCATCAATTCCAAAATTCCTCAGGAATAGTAGCATCCACGGTGATGAGGGGTGGGGGAGAAATGATTCATTAACTACTGTCTATGGCCTTCTTTAGTAAAAAACAGAGATGTCACTTTGCTGACAAAGGTACATATAGTTAAAGCTATGGTTTTTCCAGCAGTCACGTATGGATGTGAGAGTTAGACCATAAAGAAAGCTGAGCGCCAAAGAATTGATGCATTTGAACTGTGGTGTTGGAGAAGACTCTTGAGAGTCCCTTGGACTGCAAGGAGATCCAACCAGTCAATTCTAAAGGAAATCAACCCTGAGTATTCATTGGAAGGACTGATGCTGAAGCTGAAGCTCCAATACTTTGGCCACTTGATGCAAACAGCCAACTCATTGGAAAAGACTCTGATGCTGGGAAAGATTGAGGGCAGGAGGAGAAGGGGATGACAGAGGATGAGATGGCTGGATGCACGTGACTCAATGGACATGAGTTTGAGCAGATTCTGGGAGATGGTGAAGGACAGGGAAGACTGGAGTGCTGTAGTCCATGGGGTTGCAAAGAGTCACACACAACTTAGTGACTGAACAACAACAACAGCCTTTCTAGATCTTTGCCCACCAGCCTGACTCAAATACATACGTAAGGTAAAAATTCTGTGCGTGCTCTGCAAACACAGCTTCAGGAGGAGCCTCCGTAGGTCCTTTCCAACTGTACGGCCTCCACAAAGAGGTTTCAGGGCTGACGTCCTTCCCCAGGCTCTAAAAGGAACTCGCCTTCCCACCGCCGACCCCCCATCCTGGTGGGCCAAACCAGGTTATGTAAAAGGGCAGACTTGGGGGAAAACAGGATGGTGGTCTGCCCTCTCCACAGACAGGTGTCAGCAGTGATTTCAGACATACAGAGTTCCAGGTTAGCACACAGGATGAGAGACTAGGGTAACTTCACCTAACGAAGATTAAGAAAGGGAGAAAGCAACAAGCTCTCAATCATATCAGATACATGATACAACAACAGCATTGTCGAAAAAGCCAGGCAGTGCAGCTCTGCTGCTAACCAGCTGTGCCCTGGACAGACATTTCCATCTCTCTGAGCTCTAGTTTCTTGATGCATAAAAAGGCAAACCTCAGGCCGCGTTTTTGTTTGTGAGGTTAAATGAGGTGATGGAGGTAAGGGTAGGCACCCCCGAGACGGCTGCAGGGTTAGTGGGGGTGACCATGGTTGATGGTCATGGAGACAGTGCCCAGCTATTTCCACCTGGAATGAAAACTGGGTAGAAACTGACAAATTCTCCAGAGAGATTTCAGTTGGACACAAAAACACTTTCCTCATAGTGACAAACTCAGGAGGCTGGGCTTCTCCTGCAACCACCCCTAACACAGAGGCCCCTCACCTGGGTCAGTCCAGTGTGGTGTTTTCAGAGCTGTGAGGAGACTGGTTGGCCTCCCAGAGGACAACGCATCTCTGCACCCAGGACTAGACGTTGGGA
The DNA here is from genome assembly GCF_054371585.1 of Giraffa tippelskirchi. Classification (NCBI taxonomy): domain Eukaryota; kingdom Metazoa; phylum Chordata; class Mammalia; order Artiodactyla; family Giraffidae; genus Giraffa; species Giraffa tippelskirchi. The sequence continues at coordinate 161,286,568 of NC_137283.1, read as the reverse complement.
ACCCAACGTTTTAAGTCACATTCTCTCTGCTTTTTGTTCAGACTGGGTGGCAACGTGAGTAACCAGGAAGGGACATCTTACAAAAGAAATCCCTGCCAGGGAGACAGCATTTAAGAGAAGCTCTGTGCTGGCTGACCACTCCTGAGTCTTGGATTCCCTTGTTCAAGGCAGGGAAAGTGGTTACTTTGGGGTTCTGCCTTGCCACGTGTGTTCAGCGAGGGAGCTGCTCCAGGGAGTGCGTGCCACCCTTTTGCATTGAATTATCTCAACGCCAGGAGCCCAGAGCGCTGAAGATCTGGGAAGGACTAGCCACCACCACCCTAACTTCAATTTTAAACCCGGAGCTCACGAAGCGCTGGTCAAGCGTGGGTGGCAGCTGCTGGTTTGGGAACATCCAGACACCTACTGAAGCACTCTCCTGCTTTTTAGTGCCGAGGGAGTGACCTTAAAAGGGTTTGCTACAAAAAAGAAGGCAGCGACTTGAATGACTATCCTACGTCCTGGAGGCTCGAGGCAAAAATCGTCTGAAATGTGTGATGAGGTAGGAGAACCGACTTGTTGAGGAGTCTTATGTAAGTTAGAGTTGATCCTGCCTCATTGCAGGATTCAAAGCCAGCAGTAAAGAGGGGAAACCTACCTATGGCATCAGAACAGCAGCGATTTTGGTTTCTAGAGGGTTTCTGGTGTTTTTAACACTCAGACACACAGATCTTCTCCAGTCTTGTCCTGGATGAGAAATGATTGTGACCTCAGATGCTATTCTGAGGACTGATTGTTTTGGGTAAATTCTAAAACCTATCTGTTATTCTTGAAATATTTTATTGGTTCATAAATGCATAGATGTTTAGAATTATAAAGAAGTTTGGATATAATCTAGACCAATCTCCAAATTTAATTTTTAAGATAACTTTCCCCTCTAATTATATAGTTCATTATGGAAGAAATGGTAAACAACGAGAAGGAGAAAAAGGCAATGATCCTTTATACTCTCCCTTCCAAGAAACAGCCATCAGTGAGCTTCCCTGGTGGCAGAGTGGATGGGAATCCTCCTGCCAATGGAGGGGACACGGGTTCGATCCCTGATCCGGGACGACCCCATGTGCTTTGGAGCAGCTCAGCCTGGGCGCCACAACTACTGAGCCTGTGCTCCATCGCCCGGGAGCCGCAACTGCTGAAGCCCATGTGCCCTAAAGCCCATTCTCTGCCACATGAGAAGCCACTGCAGCGAGAAGCCCCCCACCACAATTAGAGAGCAGCTCGCAGCCCCTGCAACTAGAGAAAGTCTGCACACGGCCCCAGCACCGCCAAAAATAAATTGAAAACCAACAAATAGAAGCCCTTTCCTAAAAGAAAGAGGCATCATTGCAGTTTAAGTATAGGATCTTCTGTGTGTGCGTGTGTGCACATATGCACGTGTGTTTATTTAAAACACACATGCGTGAGGGCATGCTAAGTCACTTCAGTCGTGTCCGACTCTTTGCAACCCCATGGACTGTAGCCCTTCAGGCTCCTCTCTCCATGGGATTCTCCAGGCAAGAATACTGGAGCGGGTTGCTGTGCCCTCCTCCAGGGGACCTTCCTGACCCAGGGATCGAACCCATGTCTCATGTCTCCTGCATTGGCAGGCGGGTTCTTTACCACTAGAGCCACCTGGGAAGCCCCTAAAACACACATATTAACACACAGCTAAGTTTATATTATACATCTTTTTTGCATCTTAATTTTTAACTTTTTCTCTGGATGATTTTATCATGTCCTTAAAAACTTTTCACTCTAAATTGCAACCTAATATTCCATCACAGGAATGAAGCAATTTATTTAGCCATTTCCATACTCATGGACATTTTACTTATTCCTAGTTCTTCACTATTGTTAAAAACAATTTTAAAAGATCTAGTTACTTCCATCTACTTCCATCTTTATTTCCTTAGGTTTAATTGCTAGATTTACAAACGATTAGGTTCAGTTTGTAAATGTTTCAAAATCCAGTTGGCAGACCGATCTCTGTGTGAGGGATGAGGAACTGAAGTCAAGAAGTCTCGAATCTTCTGCAGATCGCACAGTTCATCAGTGCCAGAAGCATGCCCTGAACCCAGGGGAGCTCTCGGAAGTAAGTCTCAGGATCCAGTAAAAGTGATGGAAGCAAGAAACTGTATTAATCAATGCTAACTGCCTTCTTTTTCCAGGGAAAAGATCTGTGGGAGTGTTCACATGTCCTCAGACTGTGTGTGTGTATACACTAATAAAAATCACTCAATGACCTGGGTCAATGCGGCCTTCTCTGGGGGCAAATTGCTATTTACCCTGATGCCACACCAAAACATAGTTTCTGCAATTAAAATAACAGAGGTCGAAAAAAACCCAGCTATCTGTATTGTATTTTTGGTAACTCCCATTTAGAGAACTGCGTGTGAAGTGAAGGCTGGCTTATTTAGGTTGAGGGGGCAGGAAACTCTTCAGCTGACCAAGGTAGAGTAACTGCAAATTTCCACTGCTGGCTTTGAATTTTAGACATTAAAAGGCAATTTGCAAGTTTTAAGTATATACTAAGAGGCACAAGGTCTTGCTTTAAAACAATAACTGTGGCTTAATAAAATGTAGAAGCTGAGAACTTCCTGGGATTATAGTGGAAGATATTTCTGTGTTTAGAAGACACTTATGTAATTTGCATTTTTACTGGGGCTCTTGCTGAGAAGACCAAGGACAAACAGCGTCCTTGGTCCATTAACTTTGTGTGTCAAGTCCATGGCCTTCTTACATGTCTTGGTATAAAAATAAACCCACAGCAGAGTCTGTGACCCCCAATCCCGCTCTCAGAAGGCAGGGCTGGTGCTTCCTCACTTGGGCCAACTGAGCTCAGCTTTCAGTGAGGGGCTCTGACCCACTGGCTCATGTTATACCAAGGAAGAAATAGTTCTTCAACCTGCAAACCTTTCTTTCTCCTCTTTTCACTCCTTCCAAATACTTCCATTGCCTTCTCCCTGGCCGGCTGGCTGCAGCTGACCACTACAGACTTAGAAATTATGAGAATTGGAGGGGGAGTTAATTTCCAGATAAATTTTGGACCCTTTTGCACCTTTGAAAAACTATAATGTTGTGTTATTACTGATACATCATTGGGAATACAGGCAGCCCAAGGGTAGAGTCCCACCTCCAACACTGGGTGAACCTGGCTAACTGCTGAACCTCTCTGACCTGTTTCCTCATCTGTAAACTGGGAACACCAGCCATAAGTCCCTCATCTGGTGGTGAAGACAGAACGAAACGGAGCAGATACACTGGTTAGCACACACTCTGGCACTCCCTAAGCACCCAGTCAGTGTTACTTTTAGCCTGGGCATGGCGGTTGTTTGTCCTTGGAAATCCCTCCCTTTGAGTGACTTTTTTCTATTATCTTGACCACTGGGTAGTAAGCTTGTTTCTATTTCCTCACAATTCTTCCCGGTCAATATTACATTATTGTTACCATTTCTTCAGTAATACACTTGCCACAGAATAGATTCTTAATGTAGCCAACGTGTTCTCCTCTTCTTGTAAAATTATGATTGAACCTGAATTTTCGATCTTTTGAAATATAAAAACCAAATTAAGCCAACTATTATACAATGAGCTGACCCAAAAGTCTTTATGCCCTCGTTTCACAGGAAAGCAAGCCTAATCATTTCTGAGGCTCCTGTATATCGTGTAATGCTAGGTGACATCTTTCCACGTTTCTAGTTCGTTGGAGGAGTCGACAGTTAGGAGCTCTAGTATAAAGCAGATTTCCGGGTTAGGGTAGGCTACAGATGAAAGGGAATGGGGGAGTAAGAGAAGGCAGAGGAGGAAAGGCCTAAAAGCAGCAGGAACGGGACCCCCCCCACCCTGGGGAGCTCACAGAAGAGGTGAGGGGCTTAGGGAAAGGGGGCCCCAGGTCGGGCGTTCGGGGCAGGCAGGAGGAGGACAGAGGCACAGACATGGAGGAGTCCATGTGTTCAAGGGGCGTGTGGTCTGACGCAAGGCTCTTCTCCAGTTATCACGTACAAGAAGCAGAGCCAGAGTCAGAGATGAGGGAACCTGACGGCGGCGGCCATGTTGAACGACAGAGCGAGCCTTCTCGCAGGAGAGGATTCTGGGTCATCGCCAAGAATGGGGCATCACCCTCTAGTGGCGCGTGGAGGCAACTGCAGGGAATGACCTTTCCTGTAAAGACCCTCAACAGAAAGCCAAGAAGAGCTCAAGAGCCCTCTTGCTGAAGGTGAAAGAGGAGAGGGGAAAAAGCTGGCTTAAAACTCAACCTTCAGAAAACTAACATAGTGCCATCCAGTCCCATCATTTCACGGCAAATAGATGAGGAAAAATGGAAACAGCAGCAGATTTTTTTCTTAGGCTCCAAAATCACTACAGATGGTGACTGCAGCCATGAAATTAAAAGATGCTCGCTCCTTGGAAGAAAATCTATGACAAACCTAGACACAATATTAGAAAGCAGAGGTATCACTTTGCTGACAAGGTCCGTATAGTCAAAGCTATGGTTTTTCCAAATCTATGTTTGTCCAGATGTGAGAGTTGGACCATAAAGGAGGCTGAGTGGTGAAGGATTGGTGCTTTCAAATTGTGGTGCTGGAGAAGACTCTTGAGAGTCCCTTGGACAGCAAGGAGATCAAACTAATCAATGCTAAAGGAAATCAGTCTTGACTACTCTTTGGAAGAAATAATGTTGAGGCTGAAGCTCCAATACTTTGGCTACTTGATGGGAAGAGCCGACTCATTGGAAAAGATCCTGATGCTGGGAAAGATCAAGGCAGGCGGAGAAGGGGGTGACAGAGGATAAGATGGTTGGGTAGCATCACTGACTCAATGGACAGGAGTCTGAGCAAACTCAGGGAGATAGTGAAGGACATGGAGGCCTGGTGTGCTGCAGGGTTGCAAAGAGTAGGACATGACTTAGTGACTGAACAACAAAGGGATGTGGGAACTTCTTCCCTGGGGTTCACAAATGCAGCCATCACTGTATCACTTCATCTTATCTAGGCTTGACACACGCACTTCTTTTTCTCTTCTAGACGAGAGTCATGATCATCAAGTGGGAACTTGTGCACAGTAGTTGATTTTTATCATAATACTGGCTAGAAGGCAGTGTATCCTGATCATCAGTAATTTCATTAATTAAAAAATGTATGACTAGAAGTAACTTTTCATTCATAATCAATACTACTTCAAATTTTGTTTTGTTCGTGTTATGTGGTCAAAAGAAGGTTCAACAGAGGAACTAGTAAAAACCAAGTAGCTAAGAACAAAATTAGGACTAGCTAGAACCCTGTAGGTGGCGCAGTGGTAAAGAATCCACCTGCCAATGCAGGTAACAGGGGTTCCATCCCTGGGTCAGGAAGATGCTCTGGAGGAGGAAATGACAGCCGATTCCGGTGTTCTTGCCTGGGACATCCCATAGACAGAGGAGCCTGGTGGACTACAGTCCAAGGGATCGCAAAGAGTTGGACTCGACTGGGCACACAGCACACATCTCTCTACCCTTCTGGATCTCAAAGAAAGAGGAAACAAGCACTCATACCATTGAATTGTGTCAGCTTTAGTTCTGGCCTTTTTTACTCAAATACCATAATCCTTTGCAACTGGCAAAATCTGTACATTAACTTTCAAACTGCAAGTTAATCCATATTTTGTGCTAGAATATGATAGCCATAACCTCCAGTGTTCCACCAAAAGTTAAAAGGGGAGATACAGTCATGAATATCTAACACTTCAAAAATTCTCATTTAAGAATACTCAGTGTAGGTGATCAGAGAACATAGCTTACAGGAATGAAAGTTTAGAACTTGAAAAGGATTTGTTTGTGCTTTTGGTAAAGGAGGTCTTCCTTTTCATTATATTAAACACCTAGTCAGTCTAAGAGGTATATTATGATGAGGAATTATAGCTGGGCCAAAGGAAAGTAGCATTTTCAATGAACTGTGGTAAACATCCCTATAGCTTGGGGATTCTGTTGTTGTTGCTGTTTAAATTGGAATAAGGGTGGTGCTAGTGGTAAAGAATCCACCTGCCAATGCAGGAGACACAGAGACTTGGGTTCCATCTCTGGGTCGGAAAGATCCCCTGGAGAAGGAAAAGGCAACCCTCTCCAGTACTCTTGCCTCAGAAATCCTATGACAGAGGAGCCTGGCAGACTACAGTCCATGGGGCTGCAGAGTCCAACACGACTGAGCAACTGAACACACACACATGTACACACACACAGGGGTTAAAGCAGAATCCACTCCGTGCTCTGACAAATGTTTATTGAATGCACACTCTGTTTCCTGTAGGATACTCCCACATCTGTTATTTGGAATTTGCCCTGCAGTTATATGGAGGGATAAGCCATAGACAGAAAACAGTTAAGGTCAATTTCAAAGATAGCGTACAAAGGAACCCTAACATAAACAAAATCAAATGATTAAACAAATGCCACAGTAAAAAATGCTGCAGGGGCAATACTGGAAAGAGTGACTGCCACAATTTTACAACTTTAATAATGATAATATTATCAGTGACAATGACTAAGGTTCATGTCTCATTTAACAGTTTATGAATCACATTCATTGTCAAAAGCAGCTTCAGGGAGATGGTGGGTTTGGTTTTAAAGGAAATGGATCTTTAAAACCTCCTGAAACTTTAAATTTCAGAGCTTTGAGTAGAATCAAGGTGCGGAAGGCTAACCCCTGGATTTACGGCAAACTGTAATTTATGTGAAGGTGAAGGTGTTAGTCACTCAGTCATTTCCGACTCTTTGTGACTCCATGGACTACAGCCCGCCAGGCTCCTCTGTCCAAGGGGTTCTCTGGGCAAGAATACTGGAGTGGGTTGCCATTCCCTTCTTCAAGTGATCTTCCTGACCTAAGGATCAAACACAGGTCTCCCTCATTGGGATTCTTTTCCATCTGAGCAACCTATAATTTTAGATACATTATAGCCTTTCTGCAAAATTGTGATCAAAATGATACAACTTTATTTATTTTAAAGTAAATAATATCTTCTTAATCTAGCTAGATTTAAAGTTTTGTTGTTTAGTTGCTAAGTCATGTCTAACTCTTTGCAACCCTATGGACTTGTAGCCCGCCAGGCTCCTTTGTCCATGGGATTTCCTGGGTAAGTATACTGAGTGGGTTGCCATTTCCTTCTCCAGGGGATCTTTCCAACCCAGGATCCAACCGGTGTCTCCTGCTTGGCAGGCAGATTCTTTACCACTGAACCACCAGGGGAGATGTTGTTCATTAATAACAGTTACAAATCTGGTAGGAGCTCAACATAGTTATTAAGTACTTTTCATTTGTAAAAGAATGTTACATTTCATTATTCGTATGTGTCTCCAAATAGGGAAACTTGGAGGAAGACCCAGAAGGATAATTCAGACTGGGCTAGGAGACCGAGTTTAAGCCAGAACCCTTTGGTGCTTATCTGAGTCCATCAAGATTTATAGGGTTTCCAAACTACAAAAAGGCTTCATTGAATATAGCAAATTTTCTCTAAGTATTCATAAAATCTAGCCATAATAATGGCAAAGCATAATAAGCCTAGGTTTATTCTGTGGGAAAGGTAGACATTTGAATGGACATAACTATGCTTCATAGTCTAACGGAAGCAAAAGCTTTTGGGCTGTACAGACATTTCAGCTCTCCTTTGGCACCGAGGGATTATTAGCCCCAAATAGCATCATTATCCAAGTTGTCGCAGTGATCCATATTCTGCTTATGAGAGGCTATCATTTCAACTGCCGGGAAATATTTTCAGAACTTTATTCAGATGAAGAAGCATGGAGATGTTTTAACATGAATATGATCTATTGACCATCCTTCTCTTTTGGATCTCTTGAAATCCAAGAAGAGACATTATGGTGGATGAGGTGTGCTACAAAATAGCATCTAATACAATAAAAGAAGAATATTGTATCAGATACACAATTTTATCTGATTTTGTACTCACTCACATACTACATAGTAATAAGTAGACTATGCTTAATCCAAAATGGAATATTTTACAGTGACATGCTTGGTAAACATATCCTCTACCAGCACAGATGGCATAAAAATGTTTAGTGATTCTTTTTTTCAGGCTTCATGTCATGCTGTGGGAAGATATGGCTGAAATAAATACATTTTATTTTGTTTTGTGACATTTTTCCATATGATTTAATTATAGGGAGAATGGTGCACAGGGAGCGTCACTATTAAGTGGGATCCATTATATGCTTAAGAGCAGATTCAAATCTTTTCTCGAGCACATTTTTGGGAAATAAATTGTGCATGCCATGTAAATAATATGACATTTGGTTGCAGTCAATTTGGTTTATGCATTTTGCCCAAAGGAACAGGTGATTCAAAGTTTAATTTGCCCCTCATCCTAATAACTTGGCACAGTAAGCAGTTCTTGGGATATCAATACTCAATTAACAAAGCACTTCTTTTGCTGCTGCTAAAACAAAGAGTTGATTCTCATCTACATTTTTTGGTTGATGGAGTGCAGGGCAGATGAGACGGACAAAAGAGAGAGGAAAGCGGGGGAAGAGGGCAGTCCAGTGGCGCCAGCAGACACAGAGGAAATGAGCACAGACTCGCTGGCATGTGCCAGGTGGACGGCGTGCCCAGAAAGCCCGATCCATCCCACTGAGGCCCAGGAATCTGGGCTTCTGTGTGACTCGACACGGTGCATCTGTCTCATATTAAAGTTGTGTTTGCATGGAATTAAGGGATCGCATCGGAGAATCCCAGGGACAGAGGAAGCCTGATGCACTATGGTCCATGGGGTCGCAAAATGCTGGAGACGACTGAGCGACCAGCAGGGCACAGCCAGCATCCGCAAACCCAGTGAAAACGTCCAATGAGAAGAGCCGGTGATGTCTCAGCGGTGACGTGTTTTCAGTACCCTCTGCGTTTCATGACCTGGTCAGAGCGGTCAGCGTGCTGCAGAGGCGCCGAGGCCTCTGTTCAGCCGTCTTCTCTGCCACTCTCACCTCTGCTGTCCTACATGGGGTTCCCTGACCTCTCAGCTGGACCACAACAGCGGTCTCTGAAATGCGGTTTCTCTTCCCAGCCTCCCCCAGGCCGCTGCGCTCTCTCCCTCCAGGGACGGCTCTGCGGGCCCGGGGGCCAGGCGTGCAGGCTTGACCGGGACTTCTCCCCCTCATCCCCCACCCAGCCTGGGCGCCCTGGAGCTCATCCTCACCCTCATCGCCGCAGTATCATGGGACGGGGGTACTTTCGTCCGATCTCCCCGCAACCGACCGGCCCCCCTGAGGGCAGGGCCGTGTCCTCTCCAGCAGAGTCCTCAGCACCTCCAGGCGACAATAAACACCTGGGGGGGGGGTGGGTGAGCGAATGGATGAAGTCACTTCTTGTCAACAGTTCCTCATTGAATTCCAGGGTGAAACCAACCTCCTCGGCCCGGTGTCCCTCCGTTCTCGCGAGGCCTCTCTGCAAGGCGTGCCCACGCCCCCGCTCCCTGTTTCTCAGCGTCCGTCCCGTCTGTGCTCTGGGCAGTTTCCGGAACAGGTGCCCTTTGCTGTGCTGTCCCTCTGCTAGGACATAATTAATGCTCATCTCAGAAAACTCTCAGTCCTGCTTCAAGAGTCACGTCTGGAATTAATTGAGCCATCCTCCCTGGCATCCTATTGTAACTGCCTAACACATCTCACACGTTTCGGTCCCTGAGGATAGGGACTAGTTCTTTTTGCTTTTTTTTTTTTTTTAACTCTCACAGAACCTAGCATACATACAAGTCACTTAGAAGATGACTAATACATGCTTTTGGTGGCACACTGCTAAGACCACAACAGCCAGGACCTTGATTAGCACCTTAGTTTCTATCCATCCACTATCCATCCATCCATCCATCCATCCATCTCACCGTTCATCACTTCAGCTTGCACTATCTTGTCAAATCACCACAGCTGATCTACAAGGATTGAGTCAACATCTAGAATGGCCCAGTGACTTGTCAAAGGCCACTCAGCTGACATGAACACTGGCATTTAAATCTAGGTTTCTGTCTCTAAGCTGGTGGCCCGTCTAGTTCACTAACGTTTTAAAATAAAGTGTGACAGGGTCCTCACTTGAGTCTAAGGTTCAAAACCAGTGCACCAGTGGATGCGAGGTGGAAAAAATTTAAGTACTTTAATATTTGTTACTTTTTCATGTGTGTGCTCCGTCATGTCCAACTCTTTGTGACCCCAAGGACTGTAGCCTGCCAGGCTCCTCTGTCCATGGGATTCTCCAGGCAAGGATACAGGAGTGGGTAGCCATTCCCTTCTCCAGGGGATCTTCCCAAACCAGGGATTGAACCCGTGTCTCCTGCGGCTCCTGCATTGCAGGTGGATTCTTTACTACTGAGCCACCTGGGAAGCCTGTTTTTTACTCTTAGAGTTCTGGAATCCAGCTCCCAGGATTCCTGCTGTAATGAAAGGTTTCAGTAGGCTGTAGGGTAGCCCTGCTTCCTTTCTGGTAACCCAGGTAAGCAATGAGTGGGAGGCGCCCCTGCCATCCATCACTGCAGAGTCCATGGAGTATGAATTGGATGTGGAGGCTGGGCCGGAGGTCATGGCTGAGTCTTGTCCAGACCTGGAGGAAAACCCCCATCTGGGCAAGGTGGGTCCCCCTGGGCCTTAGCTTAGTAGCCCAGCATTTGGGCAGAGGCTAGGAAGGCTACAGTGGCTGATTCAAAAAAGATTCTCTTGTTGGATGAGCAGGAAAGAAGGAGATTGGCACAGATTAAATGGAAGCTGAAAAGACTGTATCATGAGCACATGTGGATTCAGATATTTGGAAGAATGAGGAGAATTAGGGTTACTGCAGAATGAGCGAAAATAGAAACAAATTCAAATTTTTTTTTTATTGAGACTCAACTTTTATCTTCCAGTTACCCTCTCTCACTATGGCCTTAGAATTTTCAGAAGCTAAGTGTTTTTTGTGTCTTTTTTTGTTAGACTCTTTTGTTTAAATGTGGAACTTTGTAGAATTTCTTGATTATTCATGAGAACAGGAAAGACATTAAATGAAAATCTGAAATAATGTCTATTTAAGCAATTTCTGCTTATCTGAGAAAGATTGTTATTTGATCCATGAGAATTTAAAAAATAAATCACGATATCTATTTACCTCTAAAATATAGTATTAATAGGCTTAAAATAAAAATCCACATCTATAAATTCTGTCTGCCTTTGAAAATTCATCTTTGCAATTACTTGCTTTGTATTGTACCTTAGTTATTGTACAATAGAAATTATTACTCCACACTAGAAGGAATTTAGGCTGAAGGTCTACATCTATTCTGCTATAAACTCTCTTATAGATTTTAATATTTAATATGATACTAAAACATTAAAAACTATTCATAGATAATTTCTAAATTTATAACAATACAATTACAAAGTTAGATGCAAGAATAAAATCATACAAGAGTGCGGACAATAATATTTTCACGCTATTAACATTCTCAGCATTTAAATCTAGCACAGTAGAGCTGATGAAAAAGCAGTTGGACAGGCCCAGAGGTGTGGAGATGGTTGCAAGTCTGCAGGTGGGAGCTGCCAGCCCATCTTTTGGTCTGTGTGCAAAGGAAGGATCCAGTTATTTCTGCAGAAGGTCAGGTCCCTCTGCTCTGGTCCCTCCGAGCTGGGGTTACTGACGCCCTCCCCCTGGCCGGCAGGGGTGTACTACTTTCCCGGCGAAACTTGGTTAGAACAGGATGTGCGTTAGCAGGCCAAGCAGTTCAGATCCGAGCTGGCCCTGCGTGTGGTCCCTGGCGCGTCCTAAGGCAGGCCTGGTTCCCCAGGCACTCAGAAGCCCTCCAGGCCCTGCTGGGCTGATCGGGGCTCCATGGCCGGCTTTCTGCCCCCCATCGCTTTGCTGTTGCTCTGTCTGCATGGTTAGGACAGGTGACCGACATGCCCTGCTCTGCCAGGGCCCGGGGCTTGGACTAGCGCTTGTCAGCTCTGGATCTGCAGCCGCCCTGCTGTTGCTGGAGCGTATGGAGCACGAGAGGAAGAGATGCACAGGAACCAAATGAAAAGTGAAAAGAGTGTGTCCTGAATGATGCGACTCAGGCTGACCAGAGGCATCTGAGGGGGCCTGGAGTCGCTGCAGACAAGTGGGAGTCACGGTCAGAGCAGCGCAAACTTCCCGTGTGATTTCAGTGCTCAGTCAAGACTGAGAACAATGGTCTAGCCACCTGCCCAGACCCAGCTCTCCCGACCGTCCTGGCCGGAATGAGCCCAGCAAGCCGGCCAGTTACTCCCAGCCTCTCCTGCTGGCAGGGTCCAGGCTTTAGAGGCTCCAGCAGAGCCCAGACTCAGGGTCACCAGAGGGGTGTTTACAGCAGGTGGAGTGGAGCTTCTCACCTAACGAATTGTTTGTCGTCTTTCCCAGCAAGGCCTCTCTGCTGGGAACATACATCCAGCCTGTTCCACTCAAAAGATCTAGACTTACTTAACAATTTCGTGCAAATTCATTTGCGAAGATACCACTATTATGGCCAGACCCAGCATGTGTCTGCACTTTTCATCCCTTTCTGAAATCTGAACGAGTAACCCCCGGATTCTGAGCGATCCGCGCAGCTCTAAGAAATTGCTGTCGGGTGCTGTGTCACATAAGCCATTAGTCCAGGAGCCACAGAACAAACTCCCTCCCAACCTGGGGATCAGAGAGCGCCCAAAAGCAAAACTCAAAACTAAGAAGCTATGGCCCATGACAGACAACCTTTTAGACTTCTAGAGGACCGGAGGGGTCAAGTCTGGTATCTAGTGAAATGGAACGTGCGCTATTTTAAAGAATATGTTTCTCAGATGTATTGACACTAGTGCACAAAAATGCATGCACACACACAAAATACAAGTTATAGCACTGCTGTTTATAACAAGAGACTTGGAATAACCTTAATGCTCATCATAAAAGAACTGGTATATATACATGTAAGAGCTTCCCTAGTGGTTCAGACCGTAAAGAATCTACCTGCAATGCAGGAGACCTGGCTTGGATCCCTAGGTCAATCCCCTGGAGAAGGGAATGGCAACCCACTCCAGTATTCTTGCCTGGAGAATTCCATGGACAGAGGAGCCTGGCGGGCTACAGTCCATGCTTTTGCAAAGAGCCGGACATGACGGAGCAACTAACACTTTCACTGTCACAGGGCCAAGCGAAGGAATTGGGTCAGCCTTTGAATAAGTGAGCAGATTTAAATGTCTTGATATAAAGTGTTCTGCAAGGCAGTCTTGCGTTAAATAGAAAAACAAAATAAAACAAAAAGAAGAAGCAAGAAACAATACGGCCACTTCCTGGAAATTTGGAAAATGAATACTCTAAACAGGACTTGTATCAAGAAGATGGCTCATATGTCAGGTCTGGGGGAAAAAAAAGATCTGCTTCACTGATGGAGAAGATCCAAACTCAAGACTAGTGACAAATCAAGTAGAGTCAGAAAAGTAAGAGCTGAACTCGGGGGCATCATAAACTCCAGGCTGCGATATTTCAGAAGGTGACGCGCCAGGCACACCTGGTGTTGGTGATGGATGTGGAGACTGTCAGGAGCAGAGCGCCTTCTGCTGGAGCAGATACCAGAAGGGGCTTCCCAGCCGTGAGCATCCTGGGTTCTCCACTTCTTCTCTGCACCCCTGGGCATATAAGGGCTCTGGGCTTCAGCTGCCTCATTCCCCCCAAGAAGATGCTTGCGAGGAAATCAGATAATGGTGAGCATGAACCCAGCAGAATGGCCAAGATATTAAAAGCTCAATATGATCTTTGAGGAGGGAAGAAGACATATAGGAAGTGTAGTGGGAATTGCTCCAAGAAGAGAGGGTTTTGTTCCCTGAAGCATATTGAAGGGGGGAATTGAGCTGAGTGCATATATTCTTCTCAGCAAGTTTCAGGTTCAGTAATTCTAAATTGGGGTTGGAAAATTGGAAAGGAAATTGAGTTGTGGGGGCAAAATCACTGTTTAACTTAATTACTAAAATGCCGCACTTTCCTATCATGATGTCAATACTGTGCACGCTGCAATTCAAGCTCCTGTAAAATGGCTATTTTGTTAAAATTTAGGACAAAAGGTATGCCATTTATTAATGCATCAATATATTTTAGTGAGTACAATACATGAAAAGGAAAAAAGTAATTATTCACCTACAGGTCAGACCTCCATTATTTTAAGTCTTGGGGACTTGCAGAGCTCTGCATGAAAAGTAATACAAATATATCTGAGTTAACTCTGTGGTAAATTAAATATCTTGGTTAATAAATACAGGACTTGACAAGACTTCTTGAGGTGTAGAAAGGATGCCAAATAGGGAACATTATTATTTAGTCTGTGGTGACAGCTTTGAAGTAGATAGATTTTTGCTACTCACAGATATATTTTCAGTATCATTTCCTGATTGTTAAAATGTTGCTGTTCAGTAGCTAAGTCATGTCCAACTCTGCAACCCCGTGGACTGCAGCATGCCAGGCCTCCCTATCCCTCACCATCTCTTGGAATTCACCCAAGTTCATGTCCATTGAATCGCTGATGCTATCTAACCATCTCATCCTCTGCTGCCGGCTTCTCCTTTTGCTTTCAATCTTTCCTAGCATCAGAGTCTTTACCAATGAGTCGGCTGTTCTGTCAGGAGGTCAAAGTATTGGAGCTTCAGCTTCAGCATCAGTGCTTCCAATAAATATTCAGGACTGATTTCCTTTAGGATGGACTGGTTGGATCTCCCTGTAGTCCAAGGGACTTTCAAGAGTCTTCTCCAATACCACCATTCAAAAGCATCAATTCTTCAGTGCTCAGCCTTCTTTATGGTCCAACTCTCACATTCGTACATGACTACTGGAAAGACCATAGCTTTGACTATATGGACCTTTGTTAGCAGAGTGATGTCTTTGCTTTTTAATACACTGTCTAGATTTGTCATAGCTTTCCTTCCAAGAAGCAAGCATCTTCTAATTTCATGCCTGCAGTCACCGTCCACAGTGATCTTGGAGCCCAAGAAGAGAAAGTCTGTCGCTGCTTTCACTTTTTCCCCTTTTATTTGCCATGAAGTGAAGGGACTGGATGCCATGGCTGTAGAATCTTTATTAAGTTTCCTGGAAGCATTTGCTCTGTCCAAAAATCTCATCAAACTATGGTGTCCACAGAATAGAAGAGATGGCAGTGAATTCATTCCTTGGACTTGACAGAGGACTGATGATACCGAGTAATTCCTTTGGTTTTGGCTCTCTTGATCTACTGACGGTTCTTAGACACATAGAAAAAAAATAATTAAGATAAAAACTAATTCAGCTATGGTTGAGCAACATCTGCAGGAGCAAGCCAAGCTCCAGGAGAGAAGAGAGGAGGGCTGAGTGGGGAGGGCTGTTCTCTGTGGGAGGAGGCGAGGGGGGCACGGTAGTGGGCACCCGGAAGGGAGAGGCAGAGAGGCTGGTACAGGAAACTGTAGGGCTGTCAGCTCTGGACTTCAGGGAGAGTTAGAAGGCTGCTGGAGGTGCCCCTTAGGGTCCTGTGGCCAAAGGGACCCAAGAGAGTGTTCAACACTATTATTTTTCAGGAGAAGGGGCTAGAAAAGATGAGCATTTTGATCAAGGTTATGTTGGCCTTGTAAGAGTAAATAAGAGAATATGTGGAAAGAACTTGGCAGAATGCTTGTTGTAATTAAATATTAATGCTGAATGTGGTAGCTGGGCTTCCCTGGTGGCTCGGATGGTAAAGAATCCGCCTGCAATGCAGGAGACCCAGGTTTGATTCCTGGGTCAGGAAGATTCCCCTGGAGAAGGGAATGGCTACCCACTCCAGTATTCTTGCCTGGAGAATCCCATGGACAGAGGAGCCTGATGGACTACAGTCCATGGGGTTGCAAAAAGTCAGACATGGCTGAGTGACTAACACTTCAGTGCAATTACAATTGCTATTGTTGAGTCGTTCAGTCGTGTCTGACTCTGTGACCCCGTGGACTGCAGCACGCCAGGCTTCCCTGTTCTTCACTATGTCCCAGAGTTCACTAAAACTCATGCCTATTGAGTCAATGATGCCATCCAACCATCTCATCCTCTTTCGTCCCCTTCTCCTCCTGCCTTCAATCTTTCCCAGCATCAGGGTCTTTTCCAATGAGTCGGCTCTTCGCATCAGGTGGCCAAAGCAATTACAGTAAGGTTAAAATGATCTTTCCTTTTGAGCACAAAAAAAATTTCCTTCATTTTAGCTAAAAAGAATAATGACACTTTTAAACCCTGACCCAGGGCCAGACATCCACAACATTTAAATCCTTTAAGAGTGTTATATCACATGACCCTCACAACAACCATATGCAGTGACTAAACAAGCTCAGAGAAGTTGGCTGAGTTGCCTGAGGTCACACAGCCAGCCATCATCTGTGAGTGGACCAGTTTTCTATTACTTCAAAGTCCATGCTCTTGACATTCAAAGCAGCTTAATCTCAATGGAATGTTGTGCCTCCGAGCCACATAACAGTCTACTAAGGACATGAAGGATGAGGACATGAATTCTTAGGCAGACCCACAGTTTAATACAGGAGCAAAACGGATACCTGGCTTACTCTGCTGTGATATAAGAGTTTCCAAAACAAAAGAAGGCATGTTAGTTTGAGAAGCGAACTTAAGTCAGATTCCAATAGCTTCAGCACCACAAAGCTGTGCCTGCTGTGGGGTGAAGGGGTGCCTGGCCGGTGGGGTTTGCGATTTTATTCCCTGGTCATATGTAATTCAAAATTGCGTATTTAAGTCATCTTCGGATTGTGATGTATTATAGAAGCAGTGCAATTCAGGGTTATATTTTACCATTACCTCTTCTCATTTAAAAATAATTTAAAACACAAATTTAAAAGTTGTCGCTGCCAGGGTTTAATTCTGAACGACAGCCCGGCTGGCTGCACCTTTCAGTGATACATGTCCAATGGTAATTTCCAGGCCTGACTTCCCTCTCCCAGGTTTTATTGCTCTTGGCTATTTGCATAAAAATGGAATCTTTGATCTTTACGGGTTCATCAGCTCAAATAGCTCATTCCCCATCCTAAGACACAAGTAATGACGGGCGAAAGGAGTTTAGTGGTTCAGCTCAACCAGGCATGCACAAGCAAGTTCCTAAAACTCATCTCTCCCTCCTCCATCTCGACGTGGCTGCCTTTGCTGTAATTCTCCACCCAAGTCGCTCTCAGAATCTCCCTAGCTCCAACGTGAATCGAGGTGGCCACTCCCTGCAGGTACAGGTCTAAACACAGTCAGCAGTCTCATTCTGCTAGAGGCAGAAAAACACAGGATGAGTTCCAATGTGGGCTCCTCCACTTCCTGGAGGACTTGGGAGAATTCCTCTACCTCTCACAGCTTTGGTTTTCTCCTCCATGAAAGGGAGGATATTAGTGTTACTACCTCCCACTGTCATATGCTCAGATCCTCAGTTGTGTCTGACACTTTGCAACCCCATGGACCGTTGCCCGCCAGGCTCCTCTGTCACTGGGATTTTCCAGGCAGGAATACTGGAGTGGGTTGCCATTTCCTTTTCCAGGGAATCTTCCTGACCCAGGGATCAAGCCTGGGTCTCCTGCACGGCAGGTGGATTCCTTACCAACTGAGCCTCTACTTGGTTATGGTGAGGAATAAAAGAGACGTTATCCATGAGGGTCTGAAGGTAAACTCACAAGTGCTTTGTTTTCCACCCCTTTCCAATAATGTAGGTCTTTTCCAGGGATGCTCAGGTCCCAATAGAAATGTCAGTTGAAGTCCATCAGTATCAGTTCAGTCGCTCAGTCGTGTCCGACTCTTTGTGACCCCATGGAGTGCAGCAGGCCAGGCCTCCCTGTCCATAACCAACTCCCAGAATTTACCCAAACTCATGTCCATCGAGTCAGTGATGCCATCCAACCATCTCATCCTCGGTCGTCCCCTTCTCCTGTCTTCAATCTTTCCCAGCATCAGGGTCTTTTCAAATGAGTCAGCTCTTTGCATCAGGTGGCCAAAGTATTGGACTTTCAGCTTCAACATCAGTTCCTCAGTTTGCCAGTATTAATTCCCAAGTGATAAGTAAATTATACCCCATTTATTTCTGGTCTAATGACAATTTTCATAAAGTTATTCACCACTCAGGAAGGGCTGACTGAATGCAACAGTATAGGGAACAGAACAAAAGGAATGGTAGAATCTCAAAGATAGTGCTGGTGGTTCTGTTTAATTTACCAGGGGCATACTTAAGTGAAAAATTAGTTTCCTTTTTTTAAACTGTGAGAGGTAACTATTTACGTTCTCAACCCACTGGGTAACTATTCTCATATTAAGCTGGGAACAAGTGTGAACTCCATGTGTTAGACATCCTTTAACGCATCCATTCACTCCTTCAGCTAGCATTTAGAACAGAGTGTATAGTTCTCCAGGCCAGAATAGTGGAGTGGGTAGCTGATCCCCTTCTCCAGGGGATCCTCCCAACTCAGGAATCGGACCCAGGCCTCCCGCATTGCAGGCGGATTCTTTACTAGCTGAGCCCAAGGAAGCCCAAGAACACTGGAGTGGGTAGCCTATCCCTTTTCCCGCAGATCTTCCTGATTCAGGAATTGAACTGGGATCTCCTGCATTGCAGGCGGATTCTTTACCAACTGAGTGACCAGGAAGCCCTGAGGATGAGACAAGTCAGGCCACTTCTCCGGCCTCCAGGGCTTTGCCTTCCAGTGTGGGGGTGGGGGGTGTCCAGTAAAGTAGCAGCGGTGACATGCTACTGCTAGGAGCAAGAGGAAGCAGAGCAGTGCCCATGGGGGCGTGTGTGCCCTCCTCGGGGGGCAGGTTTGGGAGGCTCTGAGGACGGCATGGAAGCTGGGAGAGGGAAACGGGAGCACAGTGAGCAAAGGCACTGAGCACACAGCACCGTGGGGCGGCTTCCTGAATGTAAGTGCTACTTGGCTCGCCTGCTGTTCTGGGACAGAGGATGGGTTAAACGCCCAGCCAGGAAGGTTGCGTTGTATCCTACTGCAGTAGTTAGCAACTGTAAGCCGGGGTAGAGACACGCTTTAGGAGGATCGCTCCTGAGCCACTGAGCTGTAAGATAATAACTTGGAGCTGTTTTAGGCCACTAACTTTCCCAATTTATTATAGCAGCAATTGAAAACGAACACGATTGTTCTGGAAGAGGACCAAGGAAGAGAGATCCCCTGAACCAAGGCCATAGTGATGGAGAGGAAGAGATTCGCTGGACATGGGGTGCTAATGAGACAGCACAGGTGGGATTCGGTGACTACGTGGGCTAGAGGTGATGGTTTAAAGACAGAAAGAGACTGGAGTCTTCCAGGTGTATCTGGTGAGTAGGTAGATGGAGAGGGCATATCAGAGGAGGAGCAGGATTCAGGAAGATGAGGGACCAGCTTTGACTGTTTTACATTTGGAGCATCTTTGAGACTTTCAGGATGATAAACAGACAAGACAGATACTGTGATAACTGGTTGGTGACTTAGGAGAAAGTTCAGAACTTACATTGTAAAGTCGTGAAAAGGGGGGAGAGAGGCTGCGTGAGCCAAGATCCAAAGAGCAAAGCCTGGCAGCCCTCAGACAGGTGAAGCAACATGCGGAAGCCAGGGTGTCCGTACAATGCAAGGAGCAAGGGTGTCCATACAATGTAAGGAAGCCAGGGTGTCCGTACAACGTAAGGGGCAAGGGTGCCCATACAGTGTAAGGAGCAAGTGTGTCCATACAACATAAGGAGCAAGGGTGTCCATACAGTGTAAGGAAGTCAGGGTGTCCATACAGCGTAAGGAGCAAGGGTGTCCATACAATGCAAGGAGCAAGGGTGTCCATACAGTGTAAGGAAGCCAGGGTGTCCGTACAACGTAAGGAGCAAGGGTGTCCACACAACGTAAGGAGCAAAGGTGTCCACACAACGTAAGGAGCAAGGGTGTCCATACAACGTAAGGAGCAAGGGTGTCCATACAACGTAAGGAGCAAGGGTGTCCATACAATGCAAGGAAGCCAGGGTGTCCATACAGTGTAAGGAAGCCAGGGTGTCCATACAGTGTAAGGAAGCCAGGGTGTCCATACAATGTAAGGAGCGCTTCAACAGGTGGGTCCTGAAAAGGGACCCTGCGACTGTCCCAGGGGCACAAGGGAAGCAGTAACCCTCTGAGTTCAGAAGGATCACTTAGAGAAAAGGGGAGACAGCACCCCATGGAGAGGGAACTGAGTAAGAAAAGGCACAAAGTGGACAAGCCTAAAATGGCACAGCCGTGTACGAAGAACTGGAGGGTGAGATGAGAGAATGCTCTCAGACAAAAAGGCAGGTGGAATCCTTGGCCACATCACGTTCAGGCAAAGACAGAATTGAGCCAGACAGAAAGTCAGAGAGGACTTCTGAACTGGACACGGGATTTAGTGTCAGTTGAGTGGATTTATAATGGTATTGAAAATGATTTTTTAAAGGTACGGATCAGAGATTTTTTTTAATTAACTTCCTAATTTCTGACACTTAAAATAGTATGTCAAGGCTATATATTGTCATCCTGCTTATTTAACTTATCTGCAGAGTACATCACGTGAAATGCCGGGATGAAGCATAAGCTGTAATCAAGATTGCCATGAGAAATATCAATAACCTCAGATATGCAGATGACACCATCCTTATGGTAGAAAGCAAAGAGGAACAAAAGAGTCTCTTGATGAAAGTGAAAGAGGAGAGTGAAAAAGCTGGCTTGAAACTCACCATTCAAAAAATGAAGATCATGGCATCCGGTCCCATTACCTCATGGCAAATAGATGGGGAAACAATGGAAACAGTGACAGATTTTATTTTCTTGGGCTTCAAAATCACTGCAGATGGTGACTGCAGCCATGAAATTAAAAGATATTTGCTCCTTGGAGGAAAAGCTATGACCAACCTAGACAGCATATTAAAAAGCAGAGACATTACTTTGCCAACAAAAGTCTGTTTAGTCAAAGCTATGGTTTTTCCAGCGGTCATGTATGGATGTGAGAGTTGGACCATAAAGAAAGCTGAGTGCTGAAGAATTGATGCTTTTGAACTGTGGTGTTGGAGAAGACTCTTGAGAATCTCTTGGACTGCAAGGAGATCAAGCCAGTCAATCTTAAAGGAAATCAGTCCTGAATATTCATTGGAAGGACTGATGATGAAGCTGAAGTTCCAATACTTTGTCCACCTGCTGTGAAGAACTGACTCACTGGAAAAGCCCCTGATGCTGGGAAAGATTGAAGGCAGGAGGAGAAGGGGACGACAGAGGATGAGATGGTTGGATGGCATCACCGACTCAAAGGATATGAATCTGAGTACACTCCGAGAGCTGGTGATGGACAGGGAGGCCTGGCGTGCTGCAGTCCATGGGGTCGCAAAGAGTCGGACACGACTGACTAAGCAACTGAACTGAACTGAAAATAGCTTCCAGATAACTTTCCTATTGCAAGGCTCTAATTATGACACGGCATTCAAAAAGTTTCTATAGATTACAAGATGGTCAATATCCCCTTGAATCGGTGCATCCTCTTTATGATCAGCGGACTTCAGCCTCTCATTGTTCTTAAACACCTAAGACACACCCCATCTCCAGGCGAGTTTCCTTAGCCAGCCATACTTTCCATTCCCCATTCTTTCTCTATCCAAACTTGACTCACTCTTCAAAGCACAGTTCAAATGCCACATCCCTCAGAAAGCGTTTCCTGGTTCCCGATTGGGGATTTTTCACCTGCCCCCCTCCTTTTGGGGATCCCCCTCTGGTCCTTACTCCTGTTACGATTTGTTATGTACGGCTTGCCTTTTCATCACTGGCCAGATCGGTAGCTCTCCAGCATAGGGCGTGATTCCTGGGCAAAGGACGCAGAAACACCTCTGTGAAAGGCATGGGGTGAGCCTTTTATCCCAGGTCGGGTACTCACTGAGACTTCCGAGCAGAGAAGTCACATGAGGAAACAGGGGGCTCCGCCAGCTGGCTGGGAGTCTTTTGTAGAACACAGATGAAGGGAAAAATAGTAAAGCAGTAAAACGGGAGGTACTAGTTAGAGAGTTAAGTTCAATAATCCAGGTATGAAGGCTTTGGAGGCCAAGGACAATTCATTTTTGCATTATCAGCTATGATATCTATCCATCTGTGCATACATATTCAGTGTTTTTTAAGATGAATTTTTAAAACTTATGTCAGTCTCCTTAGGATACATCTAGTAACTTAACTTGCAGGGTTCCAAAGATAGGCATTTGGGGTTTATTTTATTTGATTTACTATTTCTTAAAGTATGTATATATGCATGTATTTGGCTGCCTTGGGTCTTAGTTGTAGCTCGTGGGACCTTCCCTGCATCCTGAGAGATCTTCTCTTTGCAGCGCATGGGCGCTCTGTGGTGGATGACTATGGTGGATTTTTAACCACTGGACCACCAGGGAAGACCCCGGGTTTATCTGATTTGATGCGATCATTCTGGCAGGCGGCACATGGGTGACTATAGGCCGTAGATCATGTATGCACAAGACACATGCTTGCTGCTGTGGTTGCCAGTGGAAACACAGCATGCCCCATTAACTTTAAATTTCAGATACACGACAAAAATGTTTTAGTGTAAGTATATCCTAGACATTGCATGACATATACTTCTACTAAAAGATTATTTGTTGTTGATCTGAGATTCAGATGATCGGCCAGCCCTACTGTGATTTGCTCCGTCTAGAAAGCTTGGAAGCTTAGGTTGGAGGCCATAAACACACACAGAGGGAAGTGATTTCCGGCAAATCAGTGTGGACAACTTAACTCCGTGGCTCTCCCTGTCGTCCTGTGATTCTCTCGTCTGCCTTCATCCTGAAAAGGTAAGGATTCCTCCAGGAGCTCAGCTCATGTAGGATTACATGCTACCAGTGAGGAAGAGTCCACAGCCTCTTAAGATGGACACACAGAGCATCTCCCTGAGCTGTCAAGTCGGTCTTTCTAATGTTTAGCCTGAGGAGGGCATAGCAACCCACTCGTTCTTGCCTGGAGTATCCCGTGAACAGAGGAGTCTGGCGGGCTACAGCCCATGGGGAAGCAAAGAGTCAGACACGCCTGGAGTGACTTAGCACACACGCAGTGTTTCACCTGAATACCTAGGTTGCTCACCGTCTTCCTTGTCATCCCTGTGGTGGCACTGGAGGACAAGTGACCCAGAGCACCCCGTCTAGTTTAAGTCGCTCAGTCGTGTCCGACTCTTTCCGACCCCGTGGGCTGTAGCCCTCCAGGCCCCTCTGTCCCTGGGATCCTCCAGGCAACGATACTGGAGTGGGTTGCCATTTCCGTCTCCAGGGGATCTTCCTGACCTGGGGATCGAACCCAGGTCTCCTGCATTGCAGGCCAATTCTTTACCAACTGAGCTACAAGGGAAGCCCAGAGCACCTAGGAGAACCCTTTTTAATATCACTGCAGCCGTTGACTCCGTTCTCTCTCTGACCTTTCTGTCCGGCTGAGCAAGCCTGTGCTTGTGCAGCGTCGGCAACTTTGGGCACAGCTGCACCAGGGCTTCCCTGATGCTGAGTTGGTAAAGAATCCGCCTGCAGTGTAGGAGACCCCGGTTCGATCCCTGGGTTGGGAAGATCCCCTGGAGAAGGGAAAGGCTTCCCACTCTAGTATTCTTGGGCTTCCCTGGTGGTTCAGCTGGTAAAGAATTGGCCTGCAATGCAGGAAACCTGGGTTCGATCCCTGGGTTGGGCAGATCCCCTGGAGAAGGGAAAGGCTATACCCACTCCAGTATTCTGGCCTGGAGAATCCCATGGACTGTATAGTCCACGAGGACACGACTGAGTGACTTTCACTTGCACCGAGGCTGAGGGGCTGCTTGTTTACGGAACCCCCGTCAACAGCGCATGGACCCCAGAGGAGCCCCAGGGCCAGCGCTGAAGGGGACGTCACAGCTGCAGGGCGGGGGTGGTGAGTGGCCCACTGCGCAGGCTCCCGTGTGGATCAGCACCCACCCTTCCTCAGAGACGCCTTGCCCCTGGTGCCAACGAGAGAGGCAATGCCCAGGAAGGTTGACAAGAAGTCCAGGGTCCCCAAGGAGGAGAAAGGGGTCCGAGGCTCTCAAGGAAGAGAAAAGGACAAATGGTTTTTTTCCAGGTTGCTTTGTCTTAGTCAGTATAACAGTGAGTTTGGCTCAAGGATATGTTTCTCCTTAACAAGAACCTTCTGGCTAATCTTGTTATCTTAAAACTCGTATACCGTGGGAGTGGGTCTGGTCAGACCTTTCTACGGGTAGTTCTGAACTTGTTCATTTAAGATGCGTGTTGTGGGAGTGGGTCTGACAAGAGTATAAACGCCTTGCTAAGACAAGCAAGGTGGGCACTCTCTGTCCCCCTTCTGCTGGCTGTGTCAGAGCCTTTCTCTGTCCTCCTTTATTTTAATCAAACTCTGCTCCACAAAAGCTCTTGGGTGATCAAGGCTGGTCCCTGGTCCTGAAGCGAAATCTTCTTTGCAGATCAGGAATCCGACACCGTTAAGCTGTCACAAAGGCCTGCGGTTCTTCTACCTAGAGACTGAGGCTTTGTTTCTGACTGTCGTTGGAAATTTCATTTCTTTCCTCTTTCCAAACCGTGTTCATCCTGTGGAGTCTGATACTGCGACCGGCAGTTTCCATTTAGGGGAAGGGTGACTCCCCATCTCCTCCCCTCAGTAGCAGGCACACTGAGATGTCACAGAAGGGTTGGCTCTTTTCCTGACTGTGCGCAGTTTCCACTTATCAAAACCTCTTCATCTTTCCCCCATCCTAAGTCTAATCGGTTTCCTTTCCTATTTTGAATGTATAGGATTATTACTGTTCAGCATAGTAGTTTGCATTTGTCTTTATTGACTTTCATTGTGTTTAATTGAGCCATCCATCCAGTCTGCTGACAGCATTCTGGAGGCTTCAAATTGTCAAGTGACATTGGCTCTAAGCTGATGTAAAAAAAAAAAAAAAAAAAAATCCCCTCTCAGAACTGCCAAGCATTCACATGATTAGGCTGGAAAATAATCACAAAATTCATTATTTTTGTACTTCAAAATATATTACCTAAAAGTGCATGTAGAACACATGGGAAAACAATCCCCAAGTCTAAATCTCCCAGTTGAAGTACCCCCATCATCAGGAGGATGAAGGAGACAGGCACACTGCACTTGCATAGGTGGAAACACAAGGCTTCTCTCCTTTTCCGGGTGGGAGCCTGGTATCACCGTGAGAAAAGCATTTCCCTCTCAGCCTGGAAACGCAAGGCTGTCAACATCACGTACGCTGATCATAAAGATCACCATAAAGGTCATAAAGTATCCTGATGCAGTTGCAATCTGAAGATAAAAAGCAACAACAAAAGCTAAACTTTCCTCAGCACAGAAAGTTTCTACCCAACATTTAAATATAAGCAGAAATTATTCTGCATGGAAATCTGTCCACACATATTGCAAATTGCTTCCATTTCCCTTTTAGTGTCCCCTAACGCTCTCATCAAGAGGGCAGGGTTAGTTCACCTCTGGCAAGCAGCCCAGCCTTGCCCTCTGGAGCTCAGCGCTGTCGCTGGGCTGGGCATGTGTGTGGCGAGGATGCTGCAGGGTGGGCTCTTAGGAAGTCTGTGATCTCTGTCTCGAGCAGCCGGTTGGGGGTGTCATAGTCTGCACTGAAATATATTGATTGAAGAACTCAGGCTGCCAGGGTCGGTTAGTAACGGCTTTCAACACCTCCTAATGTTGCTGTTGGGCTTCCCTGGTGGCTCAGGGGTAAAGAACCCACCTGCCAGAGCAGGAGACATAAGAGACCCGGGTTTGATCCCTGGGTGGGGAAGATCCCCTGGAGAAGGGAATGGCAACCCACTTCAGTATTCTTGCCTGGAAAATTCCACGGACAGAGGAGCCTGGTAGGGTACAGTCCATGGAGTCGCAAAGAGTCGGGCATGACTTTGTGACTGAACACCAACAAGAAACGTTGCTGTAAGCTGCCGGGCAAGTGGGTTTGGGAGCCAGTTTTCCTTGGTCTGTATGGACCCTGTAATGTGGTCTGGTCAGGAGTAGAGAGTGGACCAGGCGGTACTCTGAGGATGAAAATTTTACAACAGAACCACAGATCCCATCGTCTCCACAGCTACGATCTGGGTCCTTCCTAAGTTCTAGGCTTCGTTCTCGTCCAGAGGGTGTGAAACAGAAATGGGTAGTTTTCAGTGCTGTTGGGGGACCTGGATGTATGTAGATAGGCCAGGGAGACATCATTCTCAACATCCTGAATGTTTTTGCTCTAGTTAATATACATGTTTACTCTTCATCAGTGCAGGGTATACTCCAGCGAAGAGCCTACGTGTAACTGGATTTCAAGAAGAGTTTGTACTTCTCTCCATAAACTAAGACATTGGGGCCACAGAGGCATTTTCTTCTATAAATAGTCACTTACTGTAGCAAAATGTCATTTCCTCTTTTCCCCTCATTAATTAGTTAGAGATAAAATAATACTTGAGCACTTCATAATCTTAAATTCACAATATTTTACTTAATTAAAATAGGTAATTTAGAAAAATAATTGGCAATTGCTAAGACCTCTAATGCTGATGAGAATTGAGTTGGAAGCATTCTTTCATCACAAATTGGTACTTAAATGTAAAGTTCCACACACAGCTGGAAAGTGCCATTGTAAGTGGCATGTATATTAAGTAGCTATCGTTAAACCAAAGAAACCAAAATTAAGTAAAAAGAAAAACAGTGCATTTTAAAAGAAATATTTGGAGGTAGATTTTAAGGGCTCAAAAATATAAACATGACTTTCTACACATTCATTCTGAAGAATATTGTTATATAACATATCTGTAAATTTCTGACATATGGATTTCATTTCATACTCCATTCTATAAATACAGTTTTGATAATAAATTAAGAAAAATTAAGGCTTATGTATGTCATTTTCCTTATACCAAAGGGTAAATTTTAGCGGTGAACTCAAATTTTATTCTTGATTTTCAATGTAAAGTTATTCATGTGACTGAATTCCTGCCTACTGATGCTGACTTACGTAAAATGAAAGAATTGAATCTGGAATAAGCAAACCATTTTTTTTGTTTGTTTGCACACGTTCTATTTAGGACAAATAATAAAATGCCTCTTTGCAATACCATACAACACAGCACAGATACGTGCTAATCTTCAGGAACACCAAAGAAAAACACATCCTTTGGAGAGCTTATTTGTTCCGTGGGAGGCTGTCTTTTTCAGGCCTGGAACAAAACCCTGTGGATAAGGATTAGAACATATGCAGACATCATTATGTGTGTGTTGGTGGGGAGTGAGGGCGGAGGGCAGCCCGTTCTACACCATGGAATTTGCTATCACATTTTCTCCTTGGTACCACATTAAAAAAGCATAAGAATTAAACAAAAGCCTAAAGAGCAAGGAATTTAAAAGACAACAACAACAACCCAGCACAACAAATGTTGCATTCTGGTGGAACACAATGGTGATATTTCAGCTCTGCCAAACACGACTTTGAAATAAAGATTCTTTATATTCCTTTGCAAATAAACGTCCAAAATATTTATCAAATTGAAGCTATGTTAAAGCAAATTGAGCAGTTTTCAGTTTTCATGTCTTTTTTGAGATGCAGAAAAATTTTCAAAAATCCATGTATTGTTCAATTAAGATTTCTATTAGAGAATAAGACTATTTGATATATTTAAATCTTATGTAAGAGATTCTAATTTTTAAAAATCATTATTTAAGAGAAGATATGAAATTGGTTTTTCAAGTTACAGGATAGAAAAAACATCCTAAACCAATAGTGATATAATCAAAACCCAGCAGAAAAATATGCTCCTTGGCTCTGACTTTCACTAAATTTATAATTTAAACTATTTAATTCAGCCAACATTTATGTACCACCTCAGTCAGTCAGTTCAGTTGCTCAGTCATGTCCGACTATCTGGGACCCCATGGACTGCAGCATGCCAGGCCTCCCTGTCCTTCACCAACTCCTGAAGCTTGCTCAAACTCATGTCCATCGAGTCAGTGATGCCATCCAACCATCTCATCCTCTGTCGTCCCCTTCTCCTCCTGCCTTCAATATATTACCTACTGCATACCATTCACTGGCCTAGGGGATTCCGTGACAGCTGAGTCCAGATTCCAGTCCCGGAGGCCACCATCCAGCAGAAGAGATGACACTGTTGTTATTAGTGTTGCATTAAATCCTGCCCCAAGCACTACTAGGACACAGAGTGAGCAAATAATTCTACCAGTTTCTCCTTTTTAGGGGGTGGGAGGAGGGCAATGTGAGCCTGGAACAGTCCGTAAGAAGGTAGTGACATTGAGTTGACCTTGAAGTATACGTGGTAGTGGACAGGGGGCAGGACACTCATGGCAGAGGAGGAGGCAGAGGAAGGGTGGCAAATTGGATGAGAGACAGCCTCGGGAAGGAAGGCTAGAGGCCACAGGAGCTCACGGCTTACTAAGATCCAGCCCCGCTGGCGCCCCGGCTCAGCTCCAGGGGTGCACCCTCAGGCAGGACTAAGGGGACCTTTGGGCTTTCCAGATGGTTCAGATGGTAAAAGAATCTGCCTGCAACGCAGAAGACACAGGAGACCTGGGTCTGATCCCTGGGTCAGGAAGATTCCCCTGGAGAAGGAAATGGTAGCCCACTTCAGTATTCTTGCCCGGAGAATCCCATGGACAGAGGAGCCTGGCGGGCCACAGTCCACGGGGTGGCGAAGAGTCGGACACAACTGAGTGACTAACACAGACAAGGTGACTTGATTTATTCCTCCCACCAGCCCCGTGAGGGAAGCACTGTCTGCGCTTGGGCAGGTGGCGAGCCCCAGGCACAAAGGCTGAATCACACGTTTGCAGAGGGCTGGTGGCCCCCAGGGCCTGCCAGACACGGGGCTCCTCTGGGGTCCTGAGTGATTTGAAGAACATTCAGGGTCAGTTCTTGGGTCGAGGACCAGGGGTGGGGAAGGGAGGAGCATGCCTGCAGCCCGATTATCGCGTAGAAACCAACAGAAATAGGCGGCTAACAAGGAGGGACGGAACTACGGCAAGGCCAGAAGACTGAGGGGAGGTGAAAAAATCTCCTGATTTAAAATGTTGTGATGGGTGGGGAGTTCCGGGGAGGCTGGAGTCCCAGGTCTTCCCGTGTCTTAAGAGAAATGGAGATGTGACTGAGCTTTCTGGTAACCACAGGTAGGGGACGGTGGGGGGGGTTGCGGACCCATGAGACGGGGCATTTTTGGGTGTGCTGGGACAGGTGCCTCTAGGTCAGTCAGTAGGTGTGGAACTTTCTGGAATCTGGGCAGAGATGACTGAGGAAGGTGAAAGCCCAGAAGGCAGAAGCTGAGGGAGGAGGCAAGGAAGAGACGGAGAAGGAGCAGACGGAAGGGAAAGAAGCTTTACTTTTCTCAAGGGATCCAGCGCCTCAGTGGAGGCCACAGCAAACAGGCGACAGGACGTCCAGGGGTCAGGAAAGGAAAGGGTCTGGGAGCAGCGAGAATGAGAGACGCTTCCGGCAAAGGTGCACTCCAGAGTGGAAGGAAAAGCAATGGAAAGTGAGAAAAACAGGTTGCCTCAGAAGACGGAGGGCTTCCCTGGTAGCTCAGACGGTAGAGAGTCTGCCTGCAGTGCAGGAGACCCAGGTTCGATCCCTGGGTTGGGAAGATCCCCTGGAGAAGGGAATGGCAACCCGCTCCAGTAATCTTGCCTGGAGAATCCCATGGGCAGAGGAGCCTGGCGGGCTACAGTCCATGGGGTCGCAAAGAGTCGGACACGACTGAGCCACCTCACTTTAAGACAGAAGTTTGGGGAGGGTGAGGCCCCACGCAGGTAGGTTTTCAGAGTGGAGACCTGATTGGGGGTGCAGAAGGGTGGAGCAGACAGAGGGGGCCAGAGGGTCTGGGTGGGCAGGAAGCTGGGGAGCAGAGCCCCCTCCCCTGGAAGAGGTGGAGGTGAGGAGTATGATGCAGGGCCTGTGGGAGGGGGAAGGTTTCCTGGACCTTGGGGAGGGGAAGGAAGCCAACAGGGCTGGCAGAGTTATAAGTCATTCCTTCCTAACAGATCCAATCAGTTGTTGCACAGTTTCCTCCAGCACTGCTTGGCAGTTTACACCATGACATCAGGGACACTTTTTCCGGCCATAGACTTTCCACAAAACATTCATTCACTTCTCCGGGGTCCCTGCACGCCCTCGCTGGTCAGTTGAGGGGCAGCTGGTTCAGATGGGTGCCGGATCTCTGAATCTCTTACCCTCCTATGGGCAGCACTGCAGTCTCTAATTACAATTGCACGGACAGACTGCATCAGGGGGAACACAAAACGAGTCCAGTGTGTGGGACGGCCCGGAGTTTCGTGTGCTGTAGGGCCTCTAATCTTTCATCCCCAACACAGATAACACAGCTGAAACTGAAAGAAAAACAGTTGGAAGGGACAGGGTATGGGCTTTTTTTTTTGCAAAGAAAAGCTGTTATCACTGAAATTTACATATTCTGTGTGTCATATTGTATTTGAATGTTGGGTATGCTGCCATTTGAAGCTCAGAGGAGTGTGTGCGTTTTTGAGGTGCAATTGTTTCATTGTTCCAGAAAGCAAGGTGCTCTAAAGAGAAGGGCGGTGGCCTTGGACACAACTCTCTGGCCAGGGAAGAAATGTTTCCTGTGTGAGATGCTAACAGCCAAGAAGGCCCGATTTGGCTTGTACATATTATACCCTGCCCAGGATAACGCCTTTCAGTAGAAAGTGTGTTGGACCTGTCCTTTAGTATAACAAATTTAATTAATTGTATAATAGAAGAAAAATTTTAAAATATTCAGAAAGTGCATGATACACGTCAGACACTGTCCTAAGTCCAGCGGAAAAGTACAGAGGTGATTGACAGGAACACCACCCTCAAGAAGCTACCGCTAGTGGCCACAGATGCTCAAAACACTCAGGGTGCTAAAAGCATTAAAAATAAAGATCTGGTAAGAATAACACCTTTTGCATTATCATAGTCTATAACTTAGTGAAAATTTCTAACATTTCTGCAGGTGGAGAGTAGTTAGGGATCTCTTTGTTCCCCCAAGAGTAAACTTTCTCCTTAATTAATTTTCATTTAAACAGGAAAAAATATCAAACAAAGTTTAATGACACATATACATTGGAGAGACCCAGGAAAGCTGACTCACTCCTCTGCTTAATGTCATACTTCCGATGATATCAACCAAACAGTGAATGTTAACCAGATCCTATTGTGTAGAAGGGGCTTCCCTGGTGACTCAGATAGTAAAGAATCTGCCTGCAATGCAGGAGACCTGGGTTCAATCCTTGGGTTGGGAAGATCCCCTGGGGAAGGGAATGGCTACGCACTCCAGCATTCTTGCCTGGAGAATTCCTCGGACAGAGGAGCCTGGTGAGCACAGTCCATGGGGTTGCAAAGAATCGGTCTTGATCGAGCGACTAGCGCATACACACCCTGCATAGAAGACACAGTGTCAGGCCTCGTAGAGAGTAAAAAGATGCAAAAGATACTTAGGGAGCAGCAGTGTTGAGTCTCAAAGGCAGGTGTGAGTCCATGTCTATGGTGGTTGCTAAGGACTTTCTTGAGAGGAGGTGGTATGTGTTTGGGCCTTGAGGAGTATGTATGGCTTTATTCATCTTTCCATATTCAAGAAGTAAATACACAAGTGTGTTTTTTGTAATATATTAGACGATGCATCCATTTGCAATGATCATGGCCCTTTCTTTTTTTTTTTTTTATAATTTTACTTATTTACTTTTGACTGTCCCGGGTCTTCACAGTGGCACGGGCTTTTCTCCAGTTGTGGGGAGCGGGGGCTGCTCTCCAGTTGCAGGGCTCGGCTTCTCACCGCAGTGGCTTCTCTTGTTGCTAGGCCTGGGCTCCAGGGTGCTCTGGCTTCAGTAGTTGCGGCTCCCAGATTCCAGAGCACAGGCTCAATAGTTGTGGCTCATGGGCTTACTTGCTCTTGAAGTATGAGGGGTCTTTTCAGATCAGGGATCGAATCCGTGTCTCCGGCATTGGCAGGCAGATTCTTTACCGCTGAGCCACCAGGGAAGCCTCAGGCCTTCCTTTTACTTAAATCTTAAGCACTCTCAAGAGTGTTGAGTTGAACTGTGTTGAGTTCAGTGTGTGAACCCTCAGGAATCAGGCACAGATACTAAACCTACAGGCTAATGAAGGAAGACAAGACACTCTCAAGGAACCATTGTGGGAGATGAGATCGAGTTTCACAAAGGATGCTCAGCTAACTGCAGAGGATATTCAGAAGAGAATTAACTACATTCCATGGGCTGACAAGATGGAAAAGGGATGAGCAATTTAGAGGCACAGAGAAAAAGAGAGTCAGCCAACTCCCACAAGCTGTATTGTGACCATGTGCAAAGTGGCATAATATTGTCTACATTTTCAGAGGAATATTGTGAAAATGAATGGAATATTATCTCCAAAGCAATTAGAGGATGTTTGGAGAAAAGCCATTGGCAGAAAAATTCCATCGTATTATTTCTGAAAAGGCATTTAAAAAACAGGTTAGTTTGTAAGGCAAAATAGAAGAATAGATTTGTCTTGAAAGATGTTCCCAGACCTTTTGTAGAATGAGGCTGAACACCTTATGTAAATGGAACCTTCAGAACTGCTGTTATGAAAAGCTGATTGAGAGAGATGGAAGGTAGCTATCTGAGTCACCCATGGCAAGAAGAGAAGGTGGTCTGACAAGACGGAACAAAAACATAGCATACAGTGTTGGGGTTTTCCAGAAAAAAGTAGACATTTTCCTTGCCTTCAGACAATATGTTACACATATGGCAAGTTCCTTAGCTTGATAAACATCTACAAGTAGATAGCTCTGAGACAGATGGTAGTCTCACGACTTTGTTTTATTAATTTCCATGCCATTAGACTGGATAATTCACAATTCAGATGATCAACTCAATTTCTGTTTTGGGAAATCAACAGAACGCCTCAGGGTGAGTGACCGAGGGTAGGAAGGAGAATATCCCAGTTGCTCATGTTGACTGATTATTCTGTGGTGATGGGGACATGGTGAAGACCAAGTGTGGGGATTCCAAAAAGGAAACAGAGCCGAGGATGGCCTCTCCTGCTCACTAGTGGGCGCTACACGTGGACTTGTGAGATGGAGAAGGACAAGGTAAGAAGGGTGATCGGCTACAGAGGGTTTTTCTCCTCGCAGAAATGTCAGAGCATAAGGGTCAGGGAACAAGACAGACGGAGAAGAAAACGGTAGAAGAGAGAGCAATGAGAACTTAGGCTATTTATGCATAAATGAAGTTCAGCAATTTTAGAGTTTTCACTACCAGAGAATTAATGCACATCAAAAAGGTAACGCTAATAGGTGAAGACAGGGCGCCAGCTGCCCCCTGCCTCCCTTGTCCTGCCCGGCAGACGCAGCTCCCCGCCTGCTCGCCAGCGGGTGTCAGCGTCTCCTCCACCCGGGCCCAGGGCCTGAGCAGGGGCTTCTCTGAAAGCAAGGAAGTGCCTCACACAGAAGCTGCAATTCAACGGTCAGACTGCCTTGCCCTTCACCCAGTCAGTTTCTCTCTCCATCTCACTCAAGCACATGCAGATTATTCCTGGGGACACGGGTTTGGGAGGCGGGTTAGCAATTCAAGGGAGGGTCTCAATCTGGACACAGCTGACACTTGACGTGTTCTGTGAGGGGCCATCCTCTGCGTTCACTGAGGCTGCTCAGCCCCATCCCTGGCCCCCACCGTCTAGATGCCAGCACCACCACCCAACCCTCCCTGGAAGCAACCAAAACTCCCCTGGGAGGGAAAATCTTTCCCAGTTGAAAGTCAGCACTCTAGACAGAACAGGAAAAGGTAACCTAATGATTGCAGAGTCAGTGCTTCTGGACCCTTAGGGAATAACATGGTATTTATAGTGGATGGGAAATGGAGACAGAAAACGCAGACTGCATTGCTTGGGATCTGTTCTACCAGAGCAACAGTGAATAATACATCACGGGAAATGCTAATTTTAGCTCACACATCACTTTCGTATGTATGGGTTTATTTAACCCTTAATTATTTAACCTTAATTATGCTATATAAGTGAGAAATTTATGATGTATAATACAGAGCATATATAATATATGTAAATATACATTATATATGTGAAGATTTATGATGTATACTGCATATGCTATACATAATATATGTGAATACATATTATACATAAAATACATGTGGATGTGTATATATATATATATTGGATATATATATGTGGGTATATATATAATATTATATAATTCAATATATAATATATATTGAAAAATACATAATCTCTAGTTATGGGTTAGATAACCGAGGCTTGAAGTGGTCAAGTCATTCGTCCCAGATCGTACAGTGGAAGAGCTCAAGGCCAGACTTAAATCTAGGCCTTCAGACTCCAGATTCTGGCTTCTTTTCACAAAATGTTCTCAGGGAAGGTGGGGAGAACATGCGGCCATCACGCCAGAAACCATTGCAGTGTAGCGGGAAGAGCAGTAAGGCTCTGCGCTGGCCCGGAAGACCTCAGTTACCTTTACAGACTGTAGCAGGTGCAGAGGAGAAGAAGGAAGAAGGTTGGGAGGGTCCCGACTTTCCACGCCTGCACCCGTCTTCTGTCACGAGAGACCCTCTGCAGGCCAGCTCCTCTGAGTGTTTCAGACCTGAAACCCATCCCTGGTGTTACAGCCTCAAACTCACCAAACCAACAGGGGACAGGAGAATAATACTTATATTTTCTTTCGATATCATCCTTTAGCATTTTTATCTTTGTGGTTTTATCATACAAACATTTGTTCATCGATTTACTTATTACATACAGTATATTACTATTTTATATTATTATAATAATATATATAATATCTATAATTACATATGTGTTGTTGTTGGGTTTTCATGCACAATTTTAACTTAACTGATGAAGTGCATGATCAACCAAAAGAATTAAAAGCTACAATTCAAGAAACTTACACACAATTACCAACTGGAAATGCCAACCAGTCAATCCTACAGGAAATCAGTCCCGAATATTCACTGGAAGGACTGATGCTGAAGCTGACACTCCAATACTTTGGCCACTTGATGCGAAGAACTGACTCCTTGGAAAAGACCCTGATGCTGGGAAAGAGTGAAGGCAGGAAGAGAAGGGGACGACAGAGGATGAGATGGTTGGATGGCATCACTGATGCAATGGACATGAGTTTGAGGAAGCTCCAGGAGTTGCTGATGGACAGGGAGGCCTGGCATGCTGCGGTCCATGGGGTGGCAAAGAGTCAGACACGACTGAGAGACGGGACTAAACTGAGTGCTGGCTCGGAAATCTCCTTTAATTCCAACCCCCCCGGCTCCCCCACTCTCCTCTCAGAATCTCTTCTAGGGCATTTCTGGCACCGCCCCGTGCAGAGGTCGCCCAGGCCAGCCGCTCCCTCCTCCTCTGTCGCTCACACTGGATCCTACCCTGGTTCAGGCCCTATGTCCCCTGCACCACTCACCTACCCTCCAATTCTTTCTCTACAACTTAATGCAATATCCATTTACCAGGTGGGTGTGATCCTGTCCCTGCCTCTGTGCGGGGACCTTTTGTGGCTGCGGGAGGCCCCACATGACTGCTTCCCAGCCTTCTGTGGAGCTTCCCCCCAACCCCTCAGGCTGCAGGCCCCCGTGAGGAGCCCACACCGCCCTCTGCCTTCCAACAGATTTCTGTTTGGCCCAGAATGGGACCCAAGTGTTTCCTCCTCTTCTGCACCACAGCAGGCTCATGAAGAGCAGGGCTTCCACAGTATTGGGTACCTCATGTGTTAACCAAAACAGATCACACAGTGAATGAATGTTTATACAGTGAGTGAGTGAGAAAGCGATTGACTGAAGGAGCAAATGAATCAATAAGTCAATCCATCAACATGCAATCTGACAGGTTGAAAGCACTTTGACTGACATTAACTGAGACAACTGGCTTCCCAGATGGAGCTAGGGGTAAAGAATCTGCCTGCCAATGCCCGAGATGCAAGAAATGAAGGTTTGATCCCTGGGTTGGGGAGACCCCTTGGAGTAGGAAGGGGCAACCCACTCCAGTATTCTTGCCTGGGAGATCCTATGGACAGAGGAGCTTGGTGGGCCACAGTCCACTGGATCACAAACAGTCCACTGGATCGCAAACAGTCCATTGGATCACAAACAGTTGGACACAATTTACCTCGTGCACGTGCAGGTATGCACACACACACACACACACACACACACACACAGTGAGATAACTAATCACCTCCCTCCCTTCTGCCTTCTTTCCCTCCCTCCTTTATCCCTTCCTTCCTACATGATCCTTCCTTCTGTTTTTCCTTCCTTCTTTCCCTCCTTCCTTCCTCCCACATATTCTGAGAAGGTGTTCATAGACTTTACCAGACTGTCAAGCTCCTCTAATATTGTGCCCCTGTTGTGTGGAGTTTTAGGTTCTTTTGTTTTGTTTTGTTTTTAAGTAGCCAACAGTTGATGAATCTTACTAATGTTTGATCACTTGATATTATTTCTGTTGTCTTAATCCGAGCTTTGGGTTCATTCTTCTTGCTGATGCACTTTAACAGTAATTTTACATGGAGTTAAGTCGAGTTGACAAACTCTTCAATCTTTGTATGTGGGTGAAATTGTCTTGATTTCATCCTTACTCTCTTGAATGATATTTTAGCTGTGTATAAAATTTAAGGTAGTTATTTTTTCTTAACACTTTTAAGATATTGATCCACTGTCTTGTGTCCCTTACTGCTGATAATTCCACCGTCAACCCAAATGTGGCTTTGTGGTGCTCTGTCCTTCCTGGTGGTCCTAAACATTTTTTGTTTTCTTTAATGGTCTTCAGTTTTCTCATGATATATCTAAGTGGGATTTTCATAGTTAATCTATCTCAATTTGAGATATATTTCCATTAGTAATAACTTTCAACTCACGAATCTCTTCTCTAATGTCCTAGTTTAAAGTTCATCATCTCTCTAAAGCTTTCCATCTTATTTACTCACAATTCATAACTTCCTTCTTCTTCATATCCAACTGTTTTTATTTTGGCTTTTCTATTTTTAAAAAATAACTTCTTTAAAATTTGTGATTACCTTGTTTACTTCTTCATACATCCAGAATACACTCACTTTTTCCCTTCTCATACTGTTACATAAGTTTAGTTTCATCTGGAATGAATATATGTTCCAAGTTTGTATTTTGTTGACTGTCTTTTTAGCATTTGATTCCTTCATGTGTTACAAAACTTTTATGTGCAGACTTAAGTGTAAAGCTTTTTTCTGTTCCTCTCACTCTTTCCCAATCTGTACTAACGCCTCTTGCTAGGAGTTTGGTGTCATCTTTTCTCAACTCCTCAGCCCCCATCCAGAACCAGGCAGCAGTTGCCAGTGGATTTTATTTACTTTTTCCGTAGTGGAAGACTCCAGTCTAGCCCCTCACTCTGAGCGTTATGCCTGTCCTAATCTCCACCCTGTGGGAGACTCTTCCTACCCCCTCTACCCCACACAACCTAGCTCTCAGCCACCGCTGCTCTAACAAATGGGATCTCCAGAGCCCTGCAGCTTTTGGCCCATCCACTGCCTGGTATTTCTATTCTGCTTCTGCTCTATAGAGATAAGATGTTAATCTAGTCTTTGGGCCCAGATCTGACTTCCTTGAATTCTCCCCTCCTGTGGTTTATCCATCCTTGCTCTGTGCTTGGCACCTGGTATGCCTTTGCATGCTCCAGGGTGTAAATGGGCAGGGCCTTCGTGGGCAGAGTTGACAAAGCTCTCCAGGAGCCCTGACGGTCCCCACAGGGAGGGACTAGTCCAGACAGGTCTGGATGGGGAAGCTTGCAAGGAGAGGAGGAAACTGAAGCTGGTCCTGGCAGGACAGACCTTGTTTGGACAGCGAGGAGGAAGGGACTGTGTTGTAGACAGGAGTCGCAAGAACAGAGGTGTGGAGAGGAGAGAAGAAGGGAGACTAGCTGGAGGGGCTCATTAGCAAGCACATCTGGTCAGAAGGCAAGATCTATAAGGAAATCAGTAAAAGGCAAAGTTGGGAAAATTCTTGAGGCCAGATGATGGACATACTGGCTTTCTGGACTCAGATTCAGACCCAAAAGTAATGGAAAAATATTGAATATTTTACATATAGAAACAGGATGGCTATTGCTGATTGAAAGCTTATTTTTGCCAAACACTGTGCTAAGTGCTTTGGATAAATTATCTCAAGTGAGCCTCTAGCAACCTTATGGAATAGATACTGTTATTATACACATTTGATAGATTAAAAAGTTGAATTTAGAGAGATTGAACAATTTACTTGAAATCACAAAGAAGCAGAGTGGGCTGAATAATGGTCTAAAAGTTCTGAGGTCCTAATTCCTGAAACCTGTAAACAATACCTTAGAGGAAGAAGTGAGCAAAGTGAAAGTTGCTCAGTCGTGTCTGACTCTTTGTGACCCCATGGACTGTCCATGGGATCTCCAGGCCAGAATCCTGGAGCGGGTGGCCTTTCCCTTCTCCAGGGGATCTTCCCAACCCAGGGATGGAATCCAGGTCTCCCGCATCGCAGGCAGATTCTTTACCAGCTGAGAAACAATGGAAGCCCACGAGGAAGAAGAGTCTGCAAATGTGATTAAGTGAAGGATGATGACCATGGGACATTATCCTGGATTATCCCGCAGGTCTTAAATTTAATCACAAACATCCTCATAAGAGAGAAGCGGACAGGGGGACTTGATATGCACTGAAGGGCAAGAGGTGATATGGAGACAGAGGCAGAGACCAGAGTGATGCAGTCACAAGCAGTGGAGTGCCAGCAGCCACTGGCAATCTGTCGATAACTTGATTGCAGTCCAGTGAGACTGACATTGAACATCTGTCCTCTAGAACTGGGAGAAGCCACGCTGTTGTTTTAAGCTACCAAGTTTGTGGTTATTTGTACAGCAGTCCCAGGACAGTGACACGTAAACAGCACAAGGAAGATTCAGGATATGACTGGGACCCTAGACTCATATTTCCACCAATACCCTAGGGGAAAAACATTGATTTTGGATGGCTATTCTAGAAACGATGCATGGAACTGAACAAAGACAAAGCTAGATCTAGGAGGTCATTTAGGAGGCTACAGCAATCACTGAAGTTCAGCCAAGTTTTTGAATCGTAATTAATGTTTCAGCTACATTTTTATTCAAGTGGTGCAATTTACAGGTGGGGAAAAAGAATAAATGTGCTAGTGCTAATTGCCTTCCTGGGAGATTGCTTCACATCTTGATAACTTAAATTGTCTCATTTTGGGGTAGAGGTATCAGATATTTATCCATGGTTGTAAATAGTGTTTTGTTTTGTTTTTCCCTTTATCCCTCAGAAGTCCATGTGTGACCCTTGTCCTGGTACTCAAATTAGGAAGATTTTCAGATCTAAACTGAAGTGTTAAGAAAATACTTAAATTTCTTTATAATTCAGGTGAGCACCATTCATGGTTTGTAACGTTGTAATTATGAAAAATTACTGTCAAATTGATGGCAGGTCTGCAATTTGCTTTGAGTTTGCAGTATTTGGCATTTGGATGTGCTAATTCCGTGGCTTCCTTGACAAGCTCTCTGTCTCCTTCACCTACTCAGTCCTTCTGGGCACGAGGCCCCAGTATCAGGCCTTGAAGCAGGGAGACCTGGGCTCCAAGGCTTTCTCACCCCTCAAATGGCAACATAGCCTGCACCTTCCTGGGTCATGGTGAGAAGGATGAGGTTGTCCATAAACCCGTGCAGGGCTTGGTCCCAGGTGCACAGGGTCCCGGGGCCAGGGCGCCAGGCGCCCTGTTTGGATCCAGACTCTGTCATTTACTTGCAGCGGGGCCCACTCAGTCTCTCTATCTGCAAAATATGTTCCTTCTTCTTAGGTCTGTCGTGAGGATTAAATGAGTCGGCTCGTGTGAAGCTTCTGGCACTGTGTGAACATTTTATGAACGTGCATCATTATTGTTGGTATTACTGAAAGCATGGCTGCGTGGACACTGACACCCGACTCAGAGCATAGTTTTAGATCCTGTACGTAAAGGAGAGCAGGTGGGCTTTCCTGGGAGTTGAGGGGCGTGTCGAGGGTGGGGTGAACGGGTCTGTCTGGGAGCTCTCTGTGGTGCAGCAGTGGCTGTTCTCTTTGTCACATGTGAAATCCTGGGTTTTGTTTTGAGGATCTTGGTGGGTTAATTCAGCACCATTGGGGGATAAGGCTAAATCTCTATTTTGTGTTTAGATGGTTGGGGAATAAAATGACACTAATGACTGGTGAACAAACAGTAAAACAGAACAGGGAGGTGCAGCTTGGGGAACATGTTCAAGAGGGTGGAATACATTATGGTCAATATGCATATTGTGGGTCATGGACAGTGATGAGATTTAAATTCATCTCCAGAATCTCTGTGGCACTGCAAAGAATGGGGAGACTCACGAATAAGGCGTAGGGAGATACTATAAAAGGGAACTCGTTAAATCACTGATTTCAGTGGGGATGACAGACAACCTCCCTATTTCATGTTTCAAAACTACTGCTAGTTTTAAAGCTATCATGAAATCTCTTTGCTTATTTTTTTTCATCTCAAAATAGTCCAAGTGAAAAAATATTCTCCTCTTGCATTTGAAAGGAGAGCTATAAACAGGAGCACTGTTCCAACTATTCATCTTCTGAAACAGTGATGTGTCCAAAGCCTTTATACTTGAGACTTTCTCTGTAGGTACTATTTATAGACTCATTTTAATATTATAGTAATTATATGTTATGCTATATAGTTATATTAAAAAGCTGAGACATTACTTCGCCAACAAAGGTCCATCTAGTCAAGGCTATGGTTTTCCCAGTAGTCATGTATGGATGTGAGAGTTGGACTATAAAGAAAAATGAGCGCAGAAGAATTGATGCTTTTGAACTGTGGTGTTGGAGAAGACTCTTGAGAGTCCCTTGGCCTGCAAGGACATCCAACTAGTCTATCCTAAAGGAGATCAGTCCTGAATGTTCGTTGGAAGGGCTAATGTTGAAGCTGAAACTCCCATACTTTGGCCACCTGGTGCGAACAGTTGACTCATTTGAAAAGACCCTGAGGCTGGGAAAAATTGAAGGCGAGAGGATAAGGGGACAACAGAGGATGATATGGTTGGATGGCATCACCGACTCAATGGACATGAGTGTGGGTAATCTCCGGGAGTTGGTAATGGACAGGGAGGGCTGGCGTGCTGTAGTCCATGGGGTCACAAAGAGTTGGACATGACTGAGTGACTGAACTGAATTGATAGTTATATTATCTAGAATCCACTTTGAGTGAAATAAGAACATTTCCAAATCTATTTAAGATATTTTAATTCATCACATATGATTCTCTTTAAAAAGTACTTTGTTGAATAAATTACTCAAAATCAAGTATGTAGTTGGCAGAAAATGGATTTTGCATTAGTTCATTCAGTAATCCCTAAACTGGCAAAAAATCAATATGTAGTAAGACAGTTTCAGTTATAAATATATAAGCCTAAATTATGTCATAAAAGAAACCTAAAGATTATAGTAAACAGAAAAGTATTTTTTTAAAAGTGAACTTTACACTAACCAGAGCTGTGCAAAATCTTTACGTAAAAAAATAAAACATGAGTAAATCCAGAAAGAACTAAATAACAGCATCACCAGCTCAATGGACATGAGTTTGGGCAAACTGCGGGAGATTGTGAAGGACAGGGAAACTTGGCGTGCTGCAGTCCACGGGGTCACAAAGGGTCAGACGCGGCTTAGCAACTGAACAGCCACAACAATTTGTGGATGGAAAAATCCAATCACTTAAGCACGTGAATTTCCCACAAATTAATGAATAATGAATTCAAGGTAATTCTAAAAATTATGCCAGCAAGGTTTTTCATAGGTCCTGGCAAGCTGATTCTCAGGAGTACAGAGTGGAGACTAGGTCAGATAATTTTGAGGAAGCAGACGGACGGCACATAAACCTACGGTGGTTAAAACAAGAGCGGTAGGAAACACGCATGCGCAGAGAGAAGCCGCCTGCGTAACTGAGGGCGCGGAACAAATCCATGGGTCAGGGATGAAGCATTCAATACACGATACTTGCACAATTACATTCCCATGTCAAGCCATTCAAAAAATTGTGAAATAAAGATCAAAATGTGAAAAACAAAACTCGATATCTCTGGAAAACATATACAAGAGTATTGCCTTAATCAAGATCAAAGACCTAAAATCACAATGAGAGGATTAATGAATCTGATTATTTGAAATTATTCTATTTTTGCAAAAGATCACATGAATAAGGGTGGAAATTAAATGAAGTTGGGAAATACATATAACCAACGGGGGTAGTATTCATAATCAGTAAAACACAACAAATTGAAAGGATTCACAGCTCAACAGAAAATGAGCAAAGCATTTCAATAGGTAATTCATAGAAGAGAAATTTGATGAGCTGATAAGAAAAAAAATGCTAAACTTCAGCTGTCATTAAAGCAATGTCAATCAAAAGATACCATCTTACACCCATTTGTTCAGCAAAATTGAAAGTGTTTGACATTTCCAAGTGTCAGCCAACATGTGGAGAGACATCTCTCATCAGCCACCCTAGAGCATGTAAGCTGGAGAGCCTTTGGAAGCACCGAGAAGAATGAAAGATGAGATGCTTGCAGTTTTTGAGCCAGCCTCTAGATGTGTGCCCTAAAAATCCTTGGCTTCTGTAAATCCAGAGAAATAAAGAAGATTTCCAAAATTGTTGTTTAAAATAAAGTTAGAAACATTTCACATGACAATGAATAAAATGGATAAGTTGGGGTATCTTTATGCAATATACATACTTCAATAATTAAAATGAATTAACTAGGAACCACATGTAGCATACAGATCTCAAAAATAATAATGATGCATGAGAAAGCATATTCCAGAATGATATGTAATCGTTATTGCCTATATATCAAACATGAAAACATGAAAAATATATTGTTTGTGGTATGGATATATGTTCTGATAAATATTGATTTCAGAAAACCTCCGAGGGGAGAAGAAGGGTAATGTAATTAGATGAGGGGTCCCCAGAGGGTATCGATGGTACGTGAAAGGTTTTTTTCCTTTAAGTGCTTAGTCACTCAGTCGTGTCTGACTCTTTGTGACCCCCACGAACAGTAGCCCACCAGGCTCCTCTGTCTATGGGATTCTCCAGGCAAGAATACTGGAGTGTGTTGCCATTTCCCTCTCCATTTCCTTTACGAATCTTGTAACAAACATGGAAAACTGTCAAGATTTGATAAAATTGTTTGATGAGTATACAGGTATTCATTCCCTACCTATATTTTTCTGAACACTTGAAATATTAAATTTTAAAAGCAAACACTAATCCATTGTTATTATGAGGGAGTAACATGATAGGAAAGCACATGCTACACTGAAATTTTAGGAATTGAAGGATCTCTTACCCTCATTTTAGGTTTTTTGATGTTAAAGATGCACCTTACAGTCAAGATGTACATTAATATTATTCCCCCTTAAAGTCACTATAAATTGATGGCACGTCCAACAGTTCTCGGTGCTTTAGATTACAGCATTGGTCTATGTCATCACTGAACTCAGTCTCTATGTTCCTTAGCATTGAAATGGATGTAAGA
Organism: Giraffa tippelskirchi; assembly: GCF_054371585.1. Classification (NCBI taxonomy): domain Eukaryota; kingdom Metazoa; phylum Chordata; class Mammalia; order Artiodactyla; family Giraffidae; genus Giraffa; species Giraffa tippelskirchi. The sequence goes on along the minus strand of NC_137283.1, from coordinate 161,243,006 downwards.
ATCTGGTAATTTGACTGCTTTAAGCTATCAGTTTCTTCTCCCGAAAGCAATGAGGGAAATCCTTCTCCAGAGCAGGGCTGGCTTCCTGGGTGTGCACCTTGTGAATCCGCACAGGGCCCTGTGCTCTGGAGGGCCCGGTGTTTGCTGTAATGGTGGCTGTTTTTGTCTTCAAATGCTTAAAGCCCTTATCTCTGAGTCTGTGCTCTGGAACTGGAGTGACGGGGCAATGGAGCGTGTGCGTGTGCAGAGGGGACAGAGGAAAGCGTGTCCTCCTGCCCCTCCTGGGTGCCTGTTCTCACGGGCTTGTTGTGCCCAGTGGAGCTGGAATTCTGGTGGGCATCGCGGTAAGTGTTGCATGTAAGACTGAGTAAACAGGGCACTTACAGAGAGGCCGTTCTTTCTGTTTGCAGCAGGACTTGCTTTCCGTGCATTCTAAGAACTGTGAGTGCCCTCAGAGGCCTACCACACTCTTTCTTGTTCCTGTTACTCTGTGTTAATCAGCAACTTAAGCAGGAAAGGATAACATAGAACAGGGAAAGACAGGGGGATCCATACTCCCTTTTCTTTTCAGTCCTCCCATAGTCATTCATAAACTGAAAATAGAATATTGGTAGGATATGTGTGCATCAGGAACTGAAATAAAACCAGTTGAATTCATTTTGTGCAGCGTTTCCACCGTTCTTGCAAAAACAAAACCCATGCATGTATGATCTACAGGTGTGTGATTTCAGGGATTTCACATATAAGTTAGAAGTTCTTATATTTGCATTTTAAGTTGGAATTGAATGATATAAAGATGAATGATAAAATTCAGGCTAATAATTTATAATTTTAACTTTTCTTTAATTAGAATAGCATTAAAGGGAAAATTAAAAAAAACACACAAAGAACTAAGAGAGTGAAACACCATCAAAGAAAGGAAAAAGCTTCATCTTTCAGTTAGCAGCGCTTTTCTCCTTTTGGAACAAGGGGATCCACAGTGTCATTTTCACTGGATACCCCTAAATTATGTAGCCAGCCCTGTTCATAGGCACTTTTTTCAGCATCAGCCTGCCCATGGCAGAGGCCCAGTGGGTAGGCATGAGGAGGAATGTGTCTCCTACAGCAGAAAGGAGCAGGGAAACAAAGCTCCCCAGGAGGCTCCTCCCCAGGGTTATTCTAATCACATACTCCCCGCAAATGACCAACTTCTGTTTTAGAAACAGACGTGAATCAGACTGCTTTTGCTTGGAAATTACATATACACAAAATCAGTTCATTCTTATCTTCGTTCATACCACGGAGTGTACGTTTTTCTTGTTGCAGAGACCGACAGCTGTTCTAAAATCCACTTCCTCTGGTTCATGGGTACTCAGTGGACTACATTTCCCAGAAACCTACGCAGTAAAGTGCGGTCTGTGACTCAGTTCTCGTCAAGGACCGTGAGTGTAGGTGATATGCGTCACTTCCGGGCCTGGCCTGCTAAGCCCTCCTGTGTACCCTCCTCCATGTCTTTTCCTCCTCTGTACGACTGGGATCGTGAGGCCAAAAGGATGCTCAACACTGCTAATCATCAGGGATATGCAAATCAAAACCACGATGAGGTATCACCTCACACCTGGAAGAATGACTATCACTAAAAAGAACACAAATACCAAATGCTGATGTGGACGTGGAGACAAAGGAACCCTCGTACACTGTTGGTGGGAATGTAAATTCGTGCATCCACTATGGAAAACAGCACTGCGGTTTCTCAAAAAATTAAAACTAGAACTACCATACGATCCAGCAATTCCATTCCTAGATATATATTAAAAACAAACAAACACTAATTCAAAGAGATACACGCACACCCGATGTTCGTAGCAGCATTATTTACATTTGCCAAGATATGGAAGCAACCTAAGTGTCCAGTAATAGATGAATGGATAAAAAAGGTGTGGTATGCATTGCTCATGGAATACTACTCAGCTGTGAAAAAGGACAGAATTTTGCCATTTGTGGCAACGTTGGATGCACTTGGAGGGCATCGTGCTAAGTAAAATAAATCAGACAGAGAAATATAAATACTGAATGATATTGTTCATATGTGGAATCTAAACTAATACAACAAACTAGTGAATATAACAAAAAAGAAGTAGATGCAGATATACAGAACAAACCAAAGGTTACCACTGCAGGGAGGGAAGGGAGGAGGGGAAACACAGGGGTGGAGGAATAAGCGGTACAAACTGTTAGGCCTAAAATAGGATACAAGGGTATATCGTACAACACAGGGAATATAGCCAATATTTTATAACAACTATAAATGGAGTTTAAAAATTGTGAATCGCTATATTGTATACCTGTAACTTATACAATATTGTATACCAACTATACTTCAGTTAAAAAGAGTATGACAAGGCCACTACTGAACGACCCACCAGCCTAGGTCCCTGCAACTGTGTGGACCAGAGCCCTTCTCTTCTCCCACCTCATCTGAACCTGACCAGCAGTGACCTATTAACCCGAAAAATAAGTAAACATACTGTTTCTTTAGCTACTGAAATTTAGCAGTATATTCTGTTACTTTGGCGTAGCCTAGCTTAACCAAATGGCAACCCACTCCAGCGTTCTGCCTGGAGAATCCCAGGGACGGGGGAGCCTGGTGGGCTGCCGTCTATGGGGTCGCACAGAGTCGGACACGACTGAAGCGACTTAGCAGCAGCAGCAGCAGCAGCTTAACCAAACTGACCTGCTCAACATAGATGTCATACAGACAAAAGGAGCCAACGAAGTTACCCAGAAATTACTCTCCCCAACCCCCATTACCTTTCTTCTTCGCTAATCCTAGAGAACAACTTTTACAATTATATTTCCCAGTTGATATTATTTGAATTTCTCCTGGAAACAAAGCTTTTGCCCTGACTCCCGAGAATCCAAATTGATACTAAACACAATTAAGAGTTACATAGATGTTTTTCTTCTGGACTTAATAAATGACACTAAGAGCCCAGAAGTAATTTATCAGTTGAGTGTAGTTCCTGCCAAGGACGTCTTAGAGTGGGTGGTGACAGAAGGCACGGGTTTTCCCTCTGGATCTGCTCATGGCCTGTAACTTCCCAGGTATGGTTCTGTCTCCAACTGGGGACTGCCATCAGCTCTGCTGAATTATTATAAGGCGGTATTAACCACAGGGCACAGGCAAACTGCTTAATGAGTCTTAGAGGAAAAGTAATATAGAAGGAATAATATTCTAGTTGTTTTACTTTAAATAGAAGTTGGGTATCAAAAGGGAAATTTGTTCTCATTCACTTCATAAATAATGACTCCCAGTACTCAGATTCTTCTTTTCTTTGCAAGAGACCATTTTATTTTGTACTAAGACTGGCAAGTTTTGTTCTACTGTTGGAGTAGTTGATTGATCAAATTTATTGATGAGCCCATTCAAAAGAATGCCATTAAAATAAAATATACATTTATTATATTTCTAGTAAGTATCATAAAGCCAGCCATATTTGTGAAAATAAATTAAACATTTTTATCTTAAATAAATCTTATTTTTAAATCCATAGAGATTTAACTTCCTTAGTAGATTAGGGGATTCCCTGGTGGCTCAGAGAGTAAAGAATCTGCCTGCAATGCAGGAGACCTGGGTTTGATTCCTGGGTTGGGAAGATCCCCTGGAGGAGGGCATGGCAACCCACTCCAGTATTCTTGCCTGGAAAATCCCATGGACGGAGGAGCCTGGGAGGCTAGAGTCCATGGGGGTCACAAAGAGTTGGACTCGACTGAGCAATTTCACTTTCTTTCACAGTAGATTAAAAACAAATATACTGTAGAATATTATAATGCAATTTATTACTTACGTTTAACTGGACAGACCAAACCATGTCTCTCTGAAATAACACTAGATACGGTAAAAGCTGCATGCAAATGATTAGACAGTGCTGCGTTCTCTGCATCTAGGTTTTGAATTGTCTAAGATACATAACTGATGCAAAACATTAAAAGAATAAATTAAAAGAAAACAGTGAAAAAGTTTACTGAGCACATACCATCAGCAAAGTGTGGTGGTAGGGATTATGCAAGGGGATGAAAGGAGTTTGGGGAAGTAAGAACTTTACATCACCCTTGTGCAGACTTTTACTTCTCAAATAACACTTGGATCTCTCATCTCACTTGATCCTCACCACACCTTCATGCATGAGGTCAGAGGGCAGGACCGCTCTACTTCACAATGAGAACACAGCATTTCACACCCACTGGGTTAGTTTCCTAGGGCCACAGTAAAAACGGGTCACTAACTTGGTGACTTGAAACAACAAAAATGTGTTATCTCCCAGTCTAAAATCAAGGTGTAAGCTGAGCCACGCTCTCTCTGAGAGTGCTAAGGGAAGCATCTGTTTTATACCTCTCTCCAAATTCTAGGGTCATCAGCCACCCCCAGTTTGTAGAAGCATCACTCTAATCTCTTTCTCCATCTCCACTGAGGGCTCTTCCTTTGGGGTGTGGCTGTCTCTGCCTGTCTCCTCTTCTTTAAGGACACCGGCCACACTGATTAAGGGCCCACCCTACAGCAGTAGGACCTCATTGTAACTAATAATATCCTCACAACTCTATTTCCTAATAAGGTCACATCCTGAGCTCCTGGGAAGGATGCAAAATTTGAGGGACACCTTCCAACCCAGTACCCCCTGCCTGCAATGTTTCTGTCTGAGTGAAGCTTCCCTGATGACTCCGGCCCACATCAGAACAGAGTTCCAGGCACAGGACACTCTGTGGGGAAAGGGGTGGAGGAAGTGCCCCCTGAGTGTAGTGGAAGCTTGGCTCTGGGGGGTGAAGAGCGAGGACACGGGCGTAGAGGACCCCTGGTGGGAGATGATGCTACCACGGGGCAAGTGCGACCCATGTGGAAATAACTTAGAAAACCACCTAATAAAGTTTTGACATTATTGCAGAGGAGTCAGTGACAGGTTTTGATGGAAAAATGGCGAAGGTGGTGGGGTCTGCGAGATGCTGGTTAGGAGCTTGTTAAGGTAGTTGAGATTGCGTGCGTGCTCAGTTGTGTCCGACTCTGTAACCCCATGGACTGTAGCCCACCATGCTCCTCTGTCCATGGGATTCTCCAGGTAAGAATACTGGAGGGGGTTGCCATGCCCTCCTCCGGGGGATCTTTCTGACCCAGGGATCGAACCTGTGTCTCCTGCATCTCCTGCATTGGCAGGTGAGTTCTTTACCAGAAGCGCCACCTGGGAAGTCCCAGCTGAGATTAGTGGCTGGCACTTGAAAGAGAGTATCGGAAGCGATAATGAGAGAAAAAAGAAGGAAGGATGACATAGCAAAGGAACAATGGGCAAAATTAGCTATTGAGAATTTTAGGGCGAGGGGAGGAGGGAAAATAAAGGGAAGCATGCAGAAGTTTGCCCCTAAAGACAAAGTGAGGGCTCAGGTCACAGACACAGGTTGGGGTGGCATAATATCCAATTTTGTGGGTTAACTTTGTTCAGGTACCCCTATCCCCTCACCCCTACAAATACAATTGCCCTTCATCCTGATGAAATATACATAATCAAGATATGCACAAAACCAAGTAACTCTGTGGTTATGAAACTATACAACTCCATCTTTTCATTGTTCTCTGACTCTGACTCCTTACATTGTTCTCTGTATCTAAGACACAACTTATTTTGACTTTTGCATTTCTCCTTTCAATTCTTTTGTTCCACTAGTTCCCTAGGAGCAGTTATGAGACAAGATGTTCAATTTTTCTTTGAAGAACAATGCCCTTTCCAGATTGGTGATGAGCCCTTCATTCTTCTCTTTGTGCCTTAATTTACTAGAATAATCACTTTTTCTCGAGTTGTTACTTTTTCAACAAGTACTTATACAGTGTTTACTATTTGCCAAGCACTGTTTCAAGCATTCTATAGCTATAAATCCACTTAATCATCATAAGGAAACCTCTATGGTAGGTACTGTTAGCCCCATTTTGTGGATGAGGAAACTGAGCTGAGGTGAGGTTGGATGAACTTGACCAAGGGTAGGGGGCAGAGTCTGTGCTCCTAGCCACTGCCATGCCGCCTTGCGGTCAGCAGGAAGGCCAGGGGTTGCTGATCGGGACAGCGTTTGCTCATCTCTAAGACCTAGCAGCCCCTGCATGCAGAACATTGTGCAACCTCTAACCATAAGGAACAGTCATAACCTCAAAACGCCGATACTATTTAGAATGAGCAATAGGCCAACAATAGGATTATTTCTGACCAAGTATGGGACTGCTAAGTTTTTGGAGTGGGATGAGGGCTGTAGAATCACATCTGCCTCCCTCACCTGCTCATCTTTGGCCCAGTGGTACAGATGCATCATCTCTCATCTGAAGCTTACAATGAACCCAGACGCATACAGATGACGGTTTCCTATGATGAGACTAAATCTGACCCCAATCTGACCCCAAAATCATTAACCTTATGATCTCGAAGTAGTGGTTCTCAAATTTGGGTGTGGGTAAAAACTACTTGGAGAATTAAAGTACAAATTCCAGATTCTTACCCTGACCTGCCCCGAGATTCTCACTCAAGGAATGGGTCAGGCCTTGGGTGCTCTGCTTTTAAACAAGCGTGGTGATTCTGAAGCTGTTCAACCAAGGATGTACTTTAAGAAACACCATCGGAGGCTGAGCTACAAGAACCATCTACAAAGGTGAGAACATATTTTCCTCAATATTTTAAACTATTTTTAGAACATTGAGAATTCTCTTATATTTAACATTTAATACATACCATTAGGTTTATACTAAAATCACAGATGGTAAGAGATGTCTATCAAATTTTATCAGTGAGGTTTTTCAATGATAGGTTCTTTCAAACATACTGAAAGATTTATTACTTATGGAAATTTGACGATATGGACAAAAATAGCTTTCCGTGAGATAAATGTATCCAAAGTCCATATTGAGTTGGAAATTTTCCCATTAGTTGTGCATAGTCTGTACACAATTTTGGCTAACAATAGTCTTGGGACCTCGCTGTATGGTTACTCTCAAGGCGTGAATCACGCGAATCTTCCACAATCCGTGTGCGCGACCCGCCGGGGTTTGAAGTCTCAGAGCTCGAGGGCCACTGCATTAACCACTTTATGTCCCATTTCAGTGGTAAATTAAGTTATGCGACTTGTAAGTATTGATTTTTTAAGCTTGATTTTTTAAGAAGCTTGGCTTGTAGACAAGAGAAATGACAAAGGCCTCCTAAATTCATTTCCTCCATGATGGACATCCATAATGGAGCCATCAGTTCCCATCAGAACACCAGAACTTAAAGAGCCAGACCACAGTGGTTGAAGGTATTTGTGTTTCTCTTCCTAACACACTTAGAGCCTTAAAGTAATCAGGTTTCCTCTTGCTCAGTTACTCCTGACTAGAACTAAATTATAATTCTTCAGGAGGATGTTTAAACTCATTCTCCATTTACAACTGAGGGCAGTTTCTCAGCCCTGCGTCTTGTTTCAAAGAAAGCCTAGATTAATACCCTGGGAATGGAGCTTTTGCTCTAATTCCTAAATTTTATCCAATTTTATGTGGCTCTTCTGAGTATATAGAACCATCTTCTTCAGATAATCTCAGCGATTTTGGTATTTTAGAACAATTACACTTTAAATTCAAAAACCTTCTGCAAGTTGAAAATTTCAAGGTTCTCTGAAAAAATAATAAATTACAATCAAGGAACAAAGGAATAATAAAAAAAAATACAGAGCACATATTCTAAAACCTCATGTTATGAGATGGGTTATGAAAGCAAGTGAGACATTAGAATATATACCTCTGCGAAGAAACAAAAGACATAACACTTAAACATGATCTCTTAATTTAAAAAACAATCGGCCCGCTTTCACCAGGCTTACTATGCATTTCAGATACAAGTGGGCTTTTATTAGGCACGTGGTGTTCAGGTGACAGGACGGCTATCCAAAGGCAAGGTTGTCATGACACGTCACTTCTGTGAGCAGGAAAGGCAAGGCCCTCCTCTGCATATGTCACAAAGAGCCCCTGTGACTTTTCTGGGTATGGTCAAGTTTTTTTTGCTACTGACCTATTGACTGACCTGATTCTACTGCCACGAAAAATTAAACTAATCAAAACCAGTCCAAGTGAGGACACACAGTGATAAAATAATCCGAAGTTTTTATTCTTCAAAAGCAAATCTTTACTGAGCTTCCACTATATGCAGGGCTTCCCAGGTCGTGCTAGTGGTAAAGAGCCCACCCGCCAAGGCAGGAGATCTAAGAGCTGTGGGTTTGATCCCTGGGCCCGGAAGATCCCCGGAGGCGGGCATGGCAACTCGCTCCAGTATTCTTGCCTGGAGAATCCCATGGACAGAGGAGCCTGGTGGGCGACTGTCCACGGGGTCACAAAGAGCTGGACGTGACGGAGCGCGCACACAGACACCCCTGTCTTGCACCAGTGCCCCCTCCTCCCCGGGGGCAGCTCAAGGCTGAGAAACACAAAAACCATGTGAACACACAGCCATTCTGGACTCGCCAGCACCCTCGTGTTGTTCTCTCTGTCTCGGTCTGTGCCACTTTGCTCTGATAATTTTCCTGGGTTCTTATTTGTAATAAAATCTAAATATATTCGCTCATAATAGGAATGGTTTATATGGAGTTATTTTATTTTCGTCTCTGCAGTGACCTTTCAGATTCTTCTGCCACCGTTTTATGTGCCATATTTTAGTTTAATTGAGTATGTGTAGAAGAAAGGTGAAGCTTGAAACACTGGATGTCAGAAAGACTGGGAGAATTATTGTGACCTGTCTAAACTGCATTTGCTCTGTTCCTTTTGTAAATGCCCTCGTAAATACTGAAGACAATCTCGGGTTCAGTGCTGTGTAAAAACAAAATGTCACAGAAATTATTTCTGTAAAATGAGAAGAAGTGGAAGGAGTCATTCAGAGGAATTAAACGTATTCAGCAGACGCCATGTGGCGGCTCTGCAGCCCTGTCGTGAGGTCAGCCATTCTAGCGGAAGGTGTGAGGCCTAAGCCAGGGGTTAATCAGACAGTACTTTATGTACTTGAGTAAAATTGCATACCAGTGTATTTCGGCACCTTGTTGTAAATGAAAGCATCATTTGACATGTTCTGATTAAAATAGAAGTCTCTCACTCAGCCAAACTCCTCTCCCAGGAACCCCTCCCTCACTGCCTGTTCATCACTGTTGCTGCCATGCTTTATTAGAATACACACAACTGGTTCTGCACGTACATATACATGTGTTATCTACTGAATAAAAACAGAATCATGCTTTCATTTGGTTCTCCCACACTTACGTATCCATGCTTTCTTACATAAACTCTTTTCTCCAAGGCAGAAAATATACATCCTAATGTAATAAAACTTCGCACAGCCTTCCACTCTACTACTGATAAACACTTGGACACTTCACAAATCTTTACTATTTCAATAACATCTGTGTTATTATTTCCACAGGATAGTTGGCTAGAAGTAGAGTTGTAAAAGTCACTCAGTCGTGTCGGACTCTTTGCAACCCCATGGACTATACACTCCATGGAATTCTCCAGGACAGAATACTGGAGTGGGTAGCCTTTGCCTTCTCCAGGGGATCTTCCTGACCCAGGGATCGAACCAGGGTCTCCAGCATTGCAGGCAGATTCTTTACCAGCTGAGCCACCAGGGAAGCCCAGAAGTAGAGTTAGGGGTTGAGCAAAAGGCATGCTTACGGTGAAAGCGCTAAATTATCTTTCAAAATATGTTTCCTGTTTGCCTTCTCATCGGCTGTAAACCAGTGTTTGTTTCTAGGAATCTCATAAAAATAAGAGGTCCTGTTTCACTGTGATTTTCATTACTTTACTGTTAACAGAATCAGTCCCTTCTTTGCTCTTTTTGATTATTTATGCTTCCTCTCTGATTACTATCAGGTTGTCTGTCTTTTTCTTATTGCTGTTTAGGAGCTTTCTGTGTGTCCAGGGCATTAGTTCAGTTCAGTCGCTCAGTCGTGTCTGACTCTTTGCGACCCCATGGACTGTAGCACGCCAGGCTTCCCTGCCCTTCACCATCTCCCAGAGTTTGCTCAAACTCATGTCCATTGAGTCGGTGATGCCATCCAACCATCTCATCCTCTGTCGTCCCCTTCTCCTCCTGCCCTCAGTCTCTCTCAGCAACAGGGCCTTTTCCAATGAGTCGGCTCTTGGCATCCACAAAGTTGAAATTGTCCACTGAAAATATCCTAAGGCTTCATCTGTTCTGTTTTTAGTGTTTTTCTGAGTCTCTTTGCAAGGGTGGCTCTCTCCCATGTTTGAGAAAGAAGGGGGAGGTGGGGAGGAGAGGGGACTCCTGAATGAAACCCTCATCGGAGCATCAAATCACTGAGAGAACACAACCCTTAGAGGCCGATCATGCACAGAACTTCTGTTACCTTATTAAGTCAAACAAGTTAGAAGCCATATGTCTCCTCAAAAAATGGAACATATTTGTTTACAAACGTACCCATAAGTGACAAGACGTATAGAAAATAAATACAACACCCTCTGAATTTCAAAACTAGTTCTTCTTGACTAAGTTAGCCAGTGAAATAGGTTAAGGTAAAATTAGCCTAAACTGAAAAAATGTCAAATAACCATTTCCGTTCAAAGGACTCAGACAGGAGGTTCTATAAGTGACATACAGCTGCCATGCAGTAGCCTCGTTTGTTTAAATTTTGGTCTTCAAATAGTTGCCATTAACAAAAATTAGCCATGTTCTCTTGAACCATGAAGAATGGATTCTCACTTCTCTGGAGCTCTGCCACGCACTCAGATGAGGAAACTTGAAGTCAGCAACTCAAAGGACAGACTGTACCGTTAGCACCGTCGCCCAGGAAGCGGATGATACACTGCTATTCGTCCACCCTCTCATCCAAGAATCCGAAACCATCCTCCACACGTCACCTCTAATGGGTAGGTAGGTGGCAAGTATTATTTTTCCCTTCATTGCACAGTGGTATAAATACCTCAGGAGGCAGCACACTCCCAGGAAATAATTACTGTTCTCACTGCTGTTTCCAGGAACACACAGAGACGCCCTTTCATGCCATGTAATGAATTACTGACGGAGTCAATAGCAGACCCCAGGGTTTCCGTGTCCAATTGAAACATGATGTGTGTCTTAGCCTTCATCACCGATATGGGCTGAGTTCCCTTCCCACCCACTCTTAATTTTAAGCTCATAAAGGCCAGCGATTCCGCACCTGTAGATTAGAACAATTAAACATCAATGCATTGCCCTATCTGTGGTCTAGTCTCCCTGTGCCAAGCTGAGCAGTTTGAATGTCTTATGATCTAATTACGGCTCCAGGTAATGACCTTGACTCCCTTTTCACTAGATGCTTTCTCTTAAAACCTCAGAAGCTCCACTCCTTTCAGTTCAATTCAGCTCAGTCACTCAGTCACGTCCAACTCTTTGCGACCCCATGGACTGCAGCACGACAGGCTTCCCTGTCCATCACCAACTCCCGGAGCTTGCTCAAACTCATGTCCATCGAGTCAGTGATGCCGTCCAACCATCTCATCCTCTGTCGTCCCCTTCTCCTCCCGCCTTCAGTCTTGGTCTTTTCCAATGAGTCAGTTCTTTGCATCACGTGGCCAAAGTATTGGAGTTTCAGCTTCAGTCCTCTACCTTTCTATTTCCTAGAGACCCTCAGCCCAACCACACTGTGCCCAGTAGAAAACCTCCGCTCTGTGGTCTTCTCCAGGCTGGAGCAGGAGGGAGCTCCATTACTATCCCTAGTGAGAAGAGACCACATCCACAATGGGAGCTGGGGTTAGACTGTGATGCTGGCTCAGCAGAGGATTTGGAGGGACTCGAGAAGGATGATTCTAGAAAGTGCTGGGTGAGTGTGCCCTGGGTTCTTTCTCCTTTTACCCACGTTCTGATTTCCCCTCTTGTTCACTTGACACTCTCTGCCTCGTCATTCTCGTCCATGTCCTAGATTACACACGTCCTTCTGTGGGTGACAGGATCAAAGCCGGCGGGGTGCCAGGCAAGTGCCCCCTGCCCTCCCAACTCCTTCACGGACTTGTTCTCCTGGAGGTGCCACAGCACCTCAGGTTCCTCCAGCACATGTAGACTGAGCTCAGCAACCATGCCACCACCCCTTTCCTCTTCTGCCTGGAGGTGGCATCACCACCCTCCTACCCGAGCCTTTCACGGTCATTCCTGAGCTGTCTTTGTCTCTGCGCCCTGGACTAGATGGACGGTTAGCTGGGCTGGCTGGTCCAGTGCCACCTCTCTGCCCTTCTCCTCCTCTCCTCTCTCTTGATGCAAACTGGAGTTCAGGCCCTGAGCCTCTGACCTAAATCACAGAAACCACAACAGAAGCAAAACACCTACTCTCCCTCGTCGCTTTCACAAACGTTTGCGAAGCCACAGCTAACATCTGTTTCCCGTTATCCGTGGGCCTCAGTTCCTGCTCTCTGCTTTACGACATCCCAGAAACTGTAACCAAGAGAGCCCTGCTCACACTGACAGCCCAGGCGCCAAATTTAGAAAAGATGAACTTCCACCCCAAAGCCTCCGCCGTCCCTGCAGGAAGTTTCCCCTTAGTGACCTGTAGAAGTGTGCCTGCATCTCGGGGTGCGGGGGGGAGGCAGCCTTGAGGAAGACCCCAGACATCCAGGGCATATGTCCTTCCGACATTGGAACAGGCTGCTGTGTCTTGGGGTGTGCAGCCGCTGAAGTAGCAGCTTGCTTGTACGATGTGGATACACCTGGTCACGTGGGCCTCCCTGGTGGCTCAGACAGTAAAGACTCTGCCTGCGATGCAGGAGACCCCGGTTTGATCCCTGGGTCGGGAAGATCCCCTGGAGAAGGGAATGGCAACCCACACCAGTATTCTTTCCTGGAGACTCCCAGGGACAGAGGAGCCTGGCGGGCTACAGACTATGGTTTTGCAGAGTGTTGGACACGACTGAAGTGACTAACACTTACACTTTCACACCTGGCCGTGTGTAAGTGTTAAACACCAAGGGCAGACAAGGAGCTGCCCCTTGTTTGGGAGACGCCAGTTTTGTTTCAATCCCACGGTCTTTCCTGGCTGTGGATTCAGAACTCCAGCGGATGGAAGGGTTCCTGGCCTGCTCTTTGGACCTGATTGGATCTGAGGGTTACGTGTACATGTGTGATGATTTTGCTATAGAACTGCACCCTCACTCTGCTTATGTTTATTTTCAACTCAAGTCAGTCAAATCAGTTGGCTTCCTTCAGTGGTACCGAGGTGGCTTCCTCCCCCACCTATAATCTTTCAAACGATCCCTCTGGTTAGGGGAATTATGGAGTAATGTAGACTTATGTCTTCAGCGCAGTGCAAGTCAGTCTCAGGGTTTGTCACTCTCAGGATGCTTTTCTGATTAATTAAAAAAAATTGCCATCTACATAGCGTATAAATCTTTACCTCTGTGCAATTTTAATATCAATGAGAGTATAAGATATCTCCCTGTTTTTTTCTGAGGACCAGGCTGGTTCCCTGGAAGATAAAGTGGATCATCCCCTCTACCAGTCCCACAGCTGGGAACTGTCATCACAGAACCACCCCCACCGCCGGCTGTATCTTCTTTTCTCATGAAGCTCTGAATCCTGCAGATGGTAGGCATTCATCAAACATTGATTTTGTGAGATCCAAGGTTTCTATTTATACGTGGGAGATTTGGTTGATTTACTGCTTATTATATCCCCTGGAGAAGGAAATGGCAACCCACTCCAGGATTCTTTCCTGGAGAATTCCATGGACAGAGGAGCCTGGTGGGCTACAGTCCATGGGGCTGCAAAGAGTTGCACATGACTGAGTAACTAACCCATTGCTTATTTTAATGGTTGATTAAATTCCTAAAATGTCCAAGTCACTGGGATGTTGCTGCTGCTGCTGCTAAGTCGCTACAGTCGTGTCCGACTCTGTGTGACCCCATAAATAGCAGCCCACTAGGCTCCCCCGTCCCTGGGATTCTCCAGGCAAGAACACTGGAGTGGGTTGCCATTTCCTTCTCCAGTGCATGAAAGTGAAAAGTGAAAGTGAAGTCGCTCAGTTGCCTCCGACTCTTAGCGACCCCATGGACTGCAGCCTACCAGGCTCCTCCGTCCATGGGATTTTCCAGGCAAGAGTACTGGAGTGGGGTGCCATGGCCTTCTCCCACTGGGATGTTACCAACTATTAATTAAGGAAATTTTTTAATAGGTCTATGATTAATTCCCTTGAAGACCTTGGCTAGCCTAGCATCATTGTCCAAGAGAAATTCTTACCTGACTTTGAAATCTAACAAGCTCCTTCCCCGCCCCTCCCCATTAGCTCTCTTACCCATGCAACCTAACAACTGGTTTACGTTTTAACTATGTGTGTTCGTTGTAGTTAGTTAGCTATGTCAGTAATGATGGAAACACAAGGGTCATTAAGACGTAGCTTTCAACTGCTTGCTTTTTTAAAATTCCTCAATGAATTTGATAATTTGATACTGGTATTACCTAAATAAGCAAACCCAAGTGAAAACCTGGATTATCAGAAAAGAAAAATTAGGGTGTTAAAAATTCACTTAAAATTCAGAATATGATTCATTTCTGAAAATGAGTGCCCCTCAGGCATTTAAATATATGATTCAATTTGTTAAAATTTGATTTACATACTGTGTGCCAGGAACATGTTTATTAGATAAAGTGAGGTACACCTGAGCTGCAAGCACATTCTCCAAAGAGAACTGGTTAATACAGTTAGAATAAAAACAGGAAGCAAGGCTTAGCATGAAATCTCACAGATCATTTCAAAAGCGCACAGGTCCTGCATTAAAGAATACAGAAATCACGGGAATGTTCTATAACAATGAAACATTAAGACAGCCATCAATTCTCTGACACCAACCGTAAATGTGCTTCAAAGAGGGGGCGTTGGGGAAAAAAAAAACCCTGAATGCACTTAATTAGGCACTTCAAACCCCAGCAGAATGCTTTCTATTGGTTCTAAGCTTCGCAGTTACTAAGCTTGGAGGGGGATATTATTTTGCCCCAGGCAGTTCAACGCGCTGTGTGCATCTTGTTTGCATAAGCACCTCATTATGCACAAACGCAGCAGGAGCACCCCGTATTTACTTCGCCCTTATCAATAGCATCGACATCGTGTTCCTCGCCCCGCAGTATGGAAATCTCATTGATTTTGCCAGTGTTTACAAGAGGATCATAAACCCCAGAGACGACTGATTTCAGGAGTGAGGCTCAGGAGTGAGGTGCAGCTGGGTCGCTGGGATGCGTTTCGGTGGAAGAGGGAGGGGAAGTCAGGGGTGCCCTGCAGGGGAACCGGGCCTTTCCGTTCTTGAGTACTGAAGTAAAAGGCTCTGGGCAAAGTGGGTGTCGAGAAGGGATGGGCACAGATTACTTGATGAAAAATGACAGCCACCTCTGAGGATGGAGAGAAGGGAAACCAATGAGATACACAAAGAGAATCTAAGTCAGTCACAGAGCAGGTCCACCAAGAGTCAGGAAGTGCTCTGGTTTGACACACTGGAGGACATGTGAGTATTTATTCTTCCCACTTGCTTGATGAAGGAATGCACAGACAGAGGCGCTCAGTGGCCCACGTAGGGTCATACAACCACCCAGAAGGAGCAGTAATGGAACCCAGTTCTGCTGATCAGCTACACAATGGTCCTCTCAAGAGGTTGCTTCCTTCGTGTTCTTGACCTCAGTTAGCCAGTCTGCGCCAGCAAGACACGTCTGCAGGATTGAGCAGCAAAGTGTTGGCTCAGAGCCAATCCAGTGCCTGCTTCAGTGGATTGCTAGAGGCATGTGAACCCAACCTCGATGTTCTGTAGTCCCTCTCACCCTTAGCACATAACCCGTGTGCTTGTCTTCAGGAGCAGCTTCCATAGAACCACAGAGAAAGTCTCCATGCAAAGCAAAGTTGTTTT
Source organism: Giraffa tippelskirchi (assembly GCF_054371585.1). Taxonomy (NCBI): domain Eukaryota; kingdom Metazoa; phylum Chordata; class Mammalia; order Artiodactyla; family Giraffidae; genus Giraffa; species Giraffa tippelskirchi. The sequence continues at coordinate 161,227,117 of NC_137283.1, read as the reverse complement.
ACTTTTTTTTTTAATTAGAAATCCCTTCTTGTTTATCTCTCAACATTCGGTGAGTTGACGTATTTCTTCTTTTACAAAAAGTGTCCTTTGTCCCAAGAGCATGTATGCTGAAGCATCAGAGTATTGGGAAAGGGGCTGTCTAGGGAGTTGAACTGTCTCTCTTCCATGACAGCTAGTACTAAGATAATCTCATGAGACTATAAATGTAGAAATATTGAGAAAGAAAAGAAAACAATCCACTAGTGCACGTTTGTGTCCAGCATTTTTAAACTCATGACTATGTGTTTCTAGAATTGCAGGGAGGTTTTCCAATTTGACACAGAACAAGAAATGTAATTTTTTGCTTCCAGGAGAACAAGAAAGAATTCATTATAATAGACAAGGTATGATCCTAACTCCCTGAACTAGAGCAATGGCAGAAGGGATGGCTGGTAATAGTGGGGGCAGAAATGAAGCTGCAAATGAGACAGTAATAGAATTGGTAAGTGATTGCAACTTGGAGTGCAAAGGAAATAAACTATTGAAAGATTACTCCATTTGGTTTTTTAAAGAAGTTGTCTGGTAGAGAAATCCTACATACAATCACAGATTTTCTTCGGCAATATGAAACATGTCATGAATCCAGCTTGTTGGGCTGTCCAGTAAAATGTTATTAACCAAAACCAACCAAAACGTCAGCATGTTTGGAACTCTGCTCAATGTTATGTGACAGCCTGCAGGGGAGAGGGGTTTAGGGGAAAACGGATTCATGTATATGTATGGCTGAGTCCCTTCACTGTTCACCTGAGATTATTGCAACATTCAGTTCAGTTCAGTTCAGTCGCTCAGTCATGTCCGACTCTTTGCGACCCCATGAATGGAAGTACGCCAGGCCTCCCTGTCCATCACCAGCTCCCGGAGTGTGCTCAGATTCATATCCATTGAGTCGGTGATGCCATCCAACCATCTCATCCTCTGTCATCCCCTTCTCCTCCTGCCCCCAATCCTTCCCAGCATTAGGGTCTTTTCCAATGAGTCAACTCTTCCCATGAGGTGGCCAAAGTATTGGAGTTTCAGCTTCAACATCAGTCCTTCCAATGAACACCCAGGACTGATCTCCTTTAGGATGGATGGATTGGATCTCCTTGCAGTCCAAGGGGCTCTCAAGAGTCTTCTCCAACACCACAGTTCAAAAGCATCAATTCTTCAGTGCTCAGCTTTCTTTATAGTCCAACTCTCACATCCATACATGACCACTGGAAAAACCATAGCCTTGACTAGATGGACCTTTGTTGGCAAATAATGTCTCTGCTTTTTAATATGCTATCTAGGTTGGTCATAATTTTCCTTCCAAAGAGCAAGCGTCTTTTAATTTCATGGCTGCAGTCACCATCAGCAGTGATTTTGGAGCCCCCCCCCCAAATAAAATCAGCCACCGTTTCCACTGCTTCCCCATCTATTTACCCTGAAGTGATGGGACGGGATGCCATGATCTTAGTTTTCTGAATGTTGAGCTTTAAGCCAACTTTTTCACTCTCCTCTTTCACTTTCATCAAGAGGCTTTTTAGTTCCTCTTCACTTTCTGCCATAAGGGTGGTGTCACCTGCATATCTGAGGTTATTGTTATTTCTCCCAGCAATCTTGATTCCAGCTTGTGCTTCATCCAGCCTAGTGTTTCTCATGATGTACTGTGCATATAAGTTAAATAAGCAGGGTGACAATATACAGCCTTGACGTACTCCTTTTCCTATTTGGAACCAGTCTGTTGTTCCATGTCTGGTTCTAACTGTTGCTTCCTGACCTGCATACAGGTTTCTCAAGAGGCAGGTCAGGTGATCTGGTATTTCCATCTCTTTCAGAATTTTCCACAGTTTACTGTGATCCACACAGTCAAAGGCTTTGGCATAGTCAATAAAGCAGAAACAGATGTTTTTCTGGAACTCTCTTGCTTTTTCGATGATCCAGCAGATGTTGGCAATTTGATCTCTGGTTCCTCTGCCTTTTCTAAAACCAGCTTGAACATCTGGAAGTTCATGGTTCACGTATTGCTGAAGCCTGGCTTGGAGAACTTTAAGCACTACTTTACTAGCATGTGAGATGAGTGCAATTGTGCGGTAGTTTGAGCATTCTTTGGCATTGCCTTTCTTTGGGATTGGAATGAAAACAATCACAACATTGTTAAACGGCTATACCCCAATACAAAATGCAAAGTTAAAAACAAAAAAAAGATGTTAGCATGTTTTTTGAAGTGTTAACCCAGTGTCCTGTGATGGCGGTATTTTGCTTTAAGGATAAAACAGCTATCTAAGCCTCATCCTGAGGAGACAAGAAGCCTACCTTTACTGAATTTGTGTGGACAACTTTGACCTAAAACAATATCACTTATGCCAATGCTAAAACTCAGGTAACAGAAGACTATCAACACTGATAGAATTTTTCACATTTTGAGGAAGAAACACAAAAGATTTTGATACATCTACGATACAGTATAATTTGAAATGCCAACTTGTCTGAGAAGAAGGATCCAAATTTCAACCAATGCGTTAGAATTTTGGAGAAACTGAACAGAAATTGAGCTGTTCTTCTGAGAACAGAAGAAAGAGATATAGCACAGCAAATGAATGTTGAATAGGAATGTCAATAAGAGAAAGTAAGATCATCTCAATATATTTGGAATATGACAAAGTAAAATTATACCTTGCCCAAAATCAGTCAAGAGGAAAAAAGTACCCAAGAAGAATATACACCAATAACTCTGAGAAAAGCCACGAAGTAAAGAGGGCCCTGAATACAAGGAGAGCATCTGAGTGAGAACCACAGAGGCGAGTGAAGACCAAAGTGGGAGAAGTTACAGAAAGCAAGGTTGTGCTTAAATATAAGGGAACAAATTTTCAGTTAAGTTCTTCAAAAATGGTGTCAGTTGCACTCTGGTGCTGGGAGGATCATGTGATTCGGGGGTCTAAGCAGAGGTCAGATGCTGGGAGGATCACGTGATTCAGGGGTGTAAGCAGAGGTCAGATGCTGGGAGGATCACGTGATCCAAGGGTCTACGCAGAGGTCAGACTGCCACTTGTCGAGGAGTGCACTCTTCGGAGACCCAGCACAGGTGAAACAGGACCTTTCTGATACAGTCCAGGAGCCTATTGTTTGCCCTCCTCATCACATCCTGCAGCCTTCATTTTCAGCGCATCCCTGCCTTACAACTCCAGTTAAAACCAATGGTTCTATTGATACTCTTTCTGTGCATTTTCAGTGTCTCTCCATTTGTCATCATATTTTTCTTTGATTTCTAAAAAAAGGAAAAAGAAAGAGTCCTTCCGGTTTTAGATTTTAATCTCCCTATCTACTAAAATTTTTTCTGTGCTTCTAATCCTATTCATGGTTCTCTTTCCTTTCTCTCTCTCTTCCTCTCAAACTAACTGCATGTTCAAGCTGACGATGTAGCCAGCCATCCTTTAGAAGGAATGACTTTCTCCTTGATCATTTTTAGCAACTCATCTTGCCCACACTTATAAAAGTGAAACCAGGATTTTTTTCCTCTCACTCCAAGTTGCAATTAATTCACATCTTTCAATGGACAAATCTTACAAACTCTTCTTTCTAAAGTACATTTCTTGCAATTGTTTTGAATCATCTCAAGTTAAGTCTTGCTGACGAGTGCAGAAACCCACACTGTCAGCAAAAGTGTCTTTCTACACACAGAACAGATGACTGCACGGGAGGAGCTGTACACTTCAGAACAAAATTTCTCCCTTTTCAAGGCTATCCATATTATCACGTCCAAGCGGTACTTCAGGTTGCATTTATAAATGCAGTAACTGTGTACACATGCTGTATTGACTACTTTAGAAGAATTTTAATATTTAATATGTGCTGTAAAATTTTGATAATTATATGTGTTACACATCTAGTAAAACACTGTCACAAACTATATCTATGTAAAAAATTCCATCCTATTGCAAAAATAATTTGACTCTAGTTTTCATACAAGATCAATGCCACTTACTATTAAAAAAAAAACTGCAAGGAATAACTAATATTGAGCACTACGTTTTTTAAAAAAACTAGTAGCAAGAATGAAAATAAAAACTTTGGAACAAGCTGCAAGTTTAAGAATGTTTTTAGTTGAACATGGCTGGCTTGAACACTGGAAAATGAAATCAGTATACTGGAAATGACTTGTCTAACAAGCTGTAATGAGATACCTAATTAGGTGCAGTTGAAACACAATATTCGTGAAATGGGGAAGACTATAGAATTTACCACTTTAGGTTCCTCTTTCCATTTGAACAATGCCCTCAGTGCCCTAGCTGACCAACAGCATGCAAATGACTTAATCCTTCTGCCTCCATTTCCTTATCACTTAAATTAGATTAAGGATACTTCCTCCTATGTTTGTGTGGATTAAATGAGATGATTCAAAAAAAGTGTTTAATCTAGCATTTGGCATGTGCCATAGAAACAATAGATAACTATTAGCTATTGCCAAAAATTAAATAATACAAAAAACTTGGGGCAAATTAAATAATCTCACTAAAAAAATTTAAAAAATAGGAGTATCTACTCTAGAAATACAATTGGCAGAACAATTTCCCTGAAATTTATATAATGAAAGACACAGTTTAGGTAAGCAATCAATTCTAAGAATGCATCAATTTTTAAGAGAAGAAATTTCTAACTTTCCATAATTAATTTCAGAAAGATCACAGGATCATGTCACAACATTGCATATTAATTCATGGCCTTGATTACAGGCTTCCCTGGTGGCTCAGATGGTAAAGAATCTGCCTGCAATGCAACAAACCTGGATTCGATCCCTGGGTCGGGATGACCCCTTGGGGAAAGGAATGGCAACCCACTCCAGTATTCTTGCCTGGAGACTCCTATGGACAGAGGAGCCTGACAGGCTACAGCCCATGGGGTCGCAAAGAGTCAGATATGACTGAGTGACTAATACTTGATGATAGAATTCTAAAAAAGCTTATCTTCCTGGTGTAAAACACTTCAGTATACCTTTTATAGAACATACCATTTTTTCAGTGACCCAGTGTTAACCATTTCTCCTGAACATTTATAGATTTATAGCATTTATAAATTTAACTATATCAATGGCCACTTTTTTTTTTAATCTTTTCTATTTTTAAGCGTGTTTTTTTCTTTCAGTTGAACATTTTTGAGCCAAACAGATCAAGCCATTGTAGGTTCAAAATCAAAAGCAATAGCTAAATGCTAATAATTTTAATTGCACAATTTGAGTCAATTTTATACTATACATGCCAAGGGTTTTCAACCAAGAAAGTAAACAGTAATTAGAACTTATCTTTCAGTTACAATCTAAGGGTGTTATATCTTCAAATGTGTTAGGTTGTATCTCACAGGGTTTTATAATGGAAATTCTTGTATTAAAAATCCATCATTTAACAGGCATACTTGGTAGATTATGCATTGGGCATGGAACTTATTTATTTAGAGAAATTTAGCTATATCAACACTAAAATTATTTATATGCTAAGTGATTATTACCTTGGAAAGACTTGATTTGGAATGAATTATGCTTTGTTTTCAAAGTATGGGAAACTAAGAGAAATTTAATAATGCAATCGATTTTCTGGTAAAAGGAGGGAGAAAATTCTAAGAAAAAGTGCTTCTTCATAAGGCATGGGATAGGGTAGATAAATGGCATGGTTCAGGCTGCTTCACAGAGAGTATAAGCATACTTGTCCTGTGAGTTACTGTCACAATTAGGAGAACACTGTTCTCTGTAACCTACAACTGTGCTTAAATCAAAATGCTGATTTGGTAAAATAATAATAATAATAATGAAGAAGAATAAATGGCGAGAGCAATTTTTAATCTTTATTCCTATTGTTATTTGGAAGAATTCTTGGGGGCGGGGGGAGCTATGTGATTAGTTAAGATAAAGAGACTGTGAACTGTTCCGCCTAAAACAAGTGATCTTTTCCTAAAGAATTGTATTTGAAAAACAAAAGTATTCAGCAAATTAAATTTCCTGAGAGTAAGGTTTATACTTGCTCTGTAACTTATTAAAATTTCCCAATCAATGTAATAATCACATGGAAGTCATTATTTTAGCCTTCTCCATCAAGTAATTCTGAAATAAACATCAAACATCACTGGCTAATAAAAAACAATCCAAATTTATCAAGCAAGGAGAATTTATTAAATTATGGTATCAGCTATACATGCTGCTGCTGCTGCTGCTTAGTCACTTCAGTCGTGTTGGACTCTGTGCGATCCCATAGACACACTGTAGTAAACGCAGTCCTTGATTTGTCATGTGTTCACTGAATTGTTTTACTTTCCCTATTATAATAGAGTTCAACTGTTCTTATGTCTATTTTACTCTACTTTTCTAGTTTCATTATAATGCTATCATTATTTCGTTCTACTTTCCTTATAAAGAACAATTAAAGTTCTGTTATTTCCTTACAGCGATAAGTTCAAATTTATTATTCTGAAAAGTAGCTCTTTTTGAGATAAAAATAATACTCAGCTTACTTAGCCCATAACTGGCTTCACAATGTTAATATCTTGACTATTAGCATTATATAGAGAGTGCTGTGTGCTCAGCCATGTTCGACTCTTTGCGACCCCATGGACTGTAGCCTCCCAGGCTCCTCTGTCTGTGGGATTCTCCAGGCAAGAGTACTGGACTGGGTTGCCATGCCTGCCTCTAGGGGATCTTCCTGACCCGATATTGAACCCACTTCTCAAGTGACTCCTGTATTGGCAGGTGAATTCTTTACAACTGAGCCACCTGGGAAGCATATGTAGCGAGTTGTTGTTGTTGTTCAGTTGTTCAGTTCTGTCCGACTCTTTGTGACTCCATGGACTTCAGCACGCCAGGCTTCTCTGTCCTTCACCATCTCCCAGAGCTTGCTCAAACTCATGTCCGTTGAGTTGGTGATGCCAGCCAATCATCTCATCCTCCGTCGTCCCCTTCTCCTCCTGCCTTCAATCTTTCCCAGCATCAGGGTCTTTTCCAATGAACTGGTTCTTCACATCAGGTGGCCAAAGTATTGGAGCTTCAGCTTCAGCATCAGTCCTCCAGTAAATTTTCAGGGTTCATTTCTCATAGGATTGACTGGTTTGATCTCCTTATTGTCCAAGGGATGCTCAAAAGTCTTCTCCAACTCCACAGTTTGAAAGCATCAATTCTTCTGCATTCAGTGTTCTTTATGGTCCAGCTCTCACATCCATATATGAGTTAGGGGAAAAAACCATAGCTTTGACTAGATGGACCTTTGTTGGCAAAGTAATGTCTCTGCTTTTTAATACATGTCTAGGTTTGTCATAGTTTTTCTTCCAAGGAGGAAGCTTCTTTTAATTTCATGGCTGCAGTCACTAACTTCAGTGATTTTTGAGCCCAAGAAAATAAAGTCTGTTACTGTAGAGGTACTGTATAGAAACTGAGATATATCTATCTCAATTTTTGCATCCATTAATGTATCCCCCCGCTTGATCATCAAAAAAGCAAAAGACTTCCAGAAAGAACATTTACTTTTGCTTTACTGACTATACCAAAGCCTTTGACTGTGTGGATCACAAGAAACTGTGGAAAATTCTTAAGGAGGTAGGAATACCAGACCACCTGACCTGCCTCCTGAGAAATCTGCATGCAGGTCAAGAAGCAACAATTAGAACTGGACATGGAACAACAGACAAGTCCCAAGTCAGGAATGGAGTATATCAAAGCTGTTATTGTCACCCTGCTTATTTAACTTTCATGCAGAGTACATCATGCTAAATGCCAGGCTGAATAAAGCACAAGCTGGAATCAAGATTGCCAGGAGAAATAACAATAACCTCAGATATGCAGGTGACACCGCCCTTATGGAAGAAAGCAAAGAGGAACTAAAGAACCTCTTGATGAAAGTGAAAGAAGAGAGTGAAAAAGTTGGCTTAAAACTCAACATTCAGAAAACTAAGGTCATGGCATCTGGTCCCAACATTTCATGGCAAATAGATGGGGAAACAAAGGAAACAGTGATAGACTTTATTTTTTTGGTCTCTAAAATCACTGCAGTTGGTGACTGCAGCCATGAAATTAAAAGACCCTTGCTCCTTGGAAGAAAAGCTATGACCCACCTAGACAGTATATTAAAAAGCAGAGACATTACTTTGCCAACAAAGGCCCGTCTAGTCAAAGCTATGGTTTTTCCAGTAGTCATGTATGGATGTGAGAGTTGGACTATAAAGAAAGCTGAGCACCGAAGAATTGATGCTTTTGAACTATGGTGTCCCTTGGACTGCAAGGAGATCCAACCAGTCCATCCTAAAGGAGATCAGTCATGAAGAGTCATTGGAAGGACTGATGCTGAAGCTGAAGCTCCAATACTTCCAAAACTCACTGGAAAAGATCTTAATGCTGGGAAAGATTGAAGGCAGGAGGAGAAGGGGACGACAGAGGATGAGATGGTTGGATGGCATCACCAATGCGATGGACATGAGATTGAGTAGGCTCCGGGAGTTGGTGATGGACAGAGAAGCCTGGCATGCTGCAGTCCATGAAGTCGCAGAGTCAGACATGACTGAGTGACTGAACTGAACTGCATGTATCCCCCCAAAATTCCTTTGATTTTAAAAATGTGTGTGAATGTCTATGTTTATGTGGATCCGAGTTATCTAATAAAGCTATTTATTTTTATAGTTTTGCAATGTACCCAGTATTCTGAAATACCGTCTTTGATCTGGCCTCTTTGCCCTTTATCATCTCAGTCCATACCCAAGAAATGGGTGGATACATTGACCAAGAAATCAAAAGCAGGGGAGAAAAAGAGCTTCTAACCTCTTTGTGTGTGTGTGCATGCTCAGTCGTGTTCGACGCTTTGCAACCCCATGTACTAGAGCCAGCCAGCTTTAGAAAAAAAAATAAATACATCTTGAATCAAACTAATTTAGTTTTGAATCTTGACTGCTTCTGAATGACCTTAGGTGAAGCACTAAAATACTTCCATTGTTTGTAAACTGGTCTTAATACTTGGTAGTTATATTACTACTTAATATTTAATAATCTGGTAGTTGTGAGAATTAGGTGATATATAGGAAAATTCCAGAGAGTGGATGGTATGGGATGTTCATTCCATTCACAATGATTGACTTTTCAACTTTTCAAGTTGAATTAGATTCAATATACTTCATTAAGTCACTTTTTAAATTTTTTTGATTTTTACATTTCTGACTCAGGATGCTAATAGCGTGTCATAGTTTAATTGGAAACACTTTTTCTTTTTCATGGATGCATAAAATATAAAATATTTTTAACACTTGATTACATCTTAGATTTAATGAAATACAGTTAAATGCTTCCACATTTATTTTGAAATGTGCTCTAGGGAGAAAATTCCTTCTAGAAAGATCTGGTCCTTTAGGTGATTAGACTATGTACACAGTTTTTGTTGAAAATTGTGAGAAGAAATACTACTAGATTAAAAACATATATCTGAACTCCTTCTGGAAAAAAGAGTGAAGTTACACTAGAGATTTAGTTAGTACTCAATGTTTGACACTTTTAATCAGGTGAACTTGCTGCTAGCTTCCTGTGTTCAGAGTTTTTCTCAAGCTATTATTGATCACTACTCCACGAAAGAAATTGATATGAAAACATTTTTGCTTTATAATGCATATGAATTTGTGGGGAAGATTAGCAACAGCTGCTTTGATCTGACAGCATATAATAATTGTTAAAGTGGATCAATGAAACTTCCATTTACTTTAGTACATTAAATGAAAGAAATCTGTTGCTCAAAACCCCTATTTCTGGCAAAGCAATTTACATTTTCAGAGTATCTGGCACTCAGGTTTGGATGTAGGATCTATTTATTTTTGAGGCTTTGGCCATGGCTTATTTCTGTCATACAACGTTGGGCAAATCATTCGATCCAATTCTTAGCTTCTTCATCTGTAAAGCAACTATAGCAATTCCAAAAACAATATTTCCCTGTCCTTTCTATTGCTGGCCTGTGGGAATTTTAGGTATGAGGATGGAATTACTCAGGAAATGAAATATACTGTCTGTCGAGCAGCTTAAGTAGGACAGAGAACACCACTGTCTAACAAGCTAATCAGATTTGGCTAGGGATGCTGTCCTTCTGTCACTGGCTAATTTTGTGAAAGACATGTCTAACTTCTTGATTCTTCTCTCCACTTAAACATGAATCATCAGACTATTAGATAATGTGACCCAACTCTGAGATGACATTAAGACCTGTAAACTCTGTGTCTTGCCATCCTCTCCGAGTTTTGCACATCTGCAGTCTTTTCTGAAGTTATCGTGGGAAGATAGAATTGTGCGGGCTTTGTGAAAACTTTAGGAAGTAAGATTAATTCTGTGTCCTCTTGAACATATGCCTCAAGGTTCCAGTCATGGCCACCTGGACATCAGCTTTTGGGTGACTTAATCCAAAGACATGATTCTAAAGATGTCCCCCATGATTTCTGTCCTCTTGCTATTCAACCAAACACTAGTCTAAGTATGGTTGTAAGAAACATTGGCCTTCATATAAGATTATCCAAGATTATCTGCACGGGCCCTTAAAAGCAACAGAAGAAGGCAGATGAGATGTGAGCAGGAGGAGGGTGGTCAGAGACATCAGAAGTGTGAGAAAGGCTTGAGCTGCCATTTCTGGTTTTGATGACGAAAGGGGCCATGAACCAGGGCAGGTGGGCAGCCTCTAGATGTTGACAGCTACCAAGGGTTGTCAGCCAGCCAAGACATGGGGATTTTAGTCCTACAACCACCTGGAACTGATTTTTACCAGGAAGTAGATCCTTCTCTAGAACTTCCATAATGAATGCAGGGTGGCTGACACCTTGATTTCAGCCCTATTAGATTCTGATTATGTTATTTAACCAAGCCCATTGGCCCTACACCCTAAAAACATTCAATATCACCACTATGATGACCTATAAGACCTTCTAGAAAGAAAGTGAACGTCACTCAGTCATGCCTGATTCTTTGCAACCCCATGGACTATACAGTCTATGGAATTCTCTAGGCCAGAATAATAGAGTGGGTAGCCTTTCCCTTCTCCAGGGCATCTTCCCAACCCAGGAATCGAACCAAGGTCTCCTGCATTGCAGGCAGATTCTTTACCAACTGAGTTATCAGGGAAGCCCCTGATATCAACTGACCTCTTGCCACCTCTAGACCTTCTAGAGCTAACACCAAAAAAAGATGCCCTTTTCATCACAGGGGACTGGAATGCAAAAGTAGGAAGTCAAGAGATACCTGGAGTAACAGGCAAGTTTGGCCTTGGAGTACAGAATGAAGCAGGGCAAAGGCTAAGAGTTTTGCCAAGAGAATGCACTGGTCATAGCAAACACTCTCTTCCAAAACCACAAGAGATGACTCTACATATGGACATTACCAGATGGTCAATATCAAAATCAGATTGATTATATTCTTTGCAACTGAAGATGGAGAAGTTCTATCCAGTCAGCAAAAACAAGACTGGGAGTGGACTGTGGCTCAGATCATGAACTCCTTATTGCCAAATTCAGACTTAAATTGAAGAAAGTAGGGAAAACCACTAGACCATTCAGGTATGACCTAAGTCAAATCCCTTATGATTATACAGTGGAAGTAAGAAATAAATTCAAGGGGTTAGATCTGACAGAGCGCCCGAAGAACTATGGACGGAGGTTCCTGACATTGTACAGGAGGCAGGGATCAAAACTATACCCAAGAAAAAGAAATGCAAAAAGGCAAAAATGGTTGTCTGAGGAGGCTTTACAAATAGCTGAGAAAAGAAGAGAGGCAGAGAGGACAAAAGGAAAGATATATACATCTGAATGCAGAGTTCCAAAGAATAGCAAGGAGAGATAAGAAAGGCCTCCTAAGTGATCAATGCAAAGAAACAGAGGAAAACAATAGAATGGGAAAGACTAGAGATCTCTTCAAGAAAATTAGAGATAACAAGGGAACATTTCATGCAAAGATGGGCACAATAAAGGACAGAAATGGTATGGACCTAACAGAAGCAGAAGATATTAAGAAGAGGTGGCAAGAATACACAGAAGAACTATATAAAAAAGATCTTAATGACCCAGATAACAACAATGGTGTCATCACTCACCTAGAGCCAGGCATCCTGGAATGCGAAGTCAAGTGGGCCTTAGGAAGCATCACTATGAACAAAGCTAGTGGAGGTGATGGAATTCCAGTTGAGCTATTTCAAATCCTAAAAGATGACGCTGTGAAAGTGCTGCACTCAATATGCCAGCAAATTTGGAAAACTCAGCAGTAGCCACAGGACTGGAAAAGGTCAGTTTTCTTTCCAATCCCAAAGAAAGACAATGCCAAAGAATGCTCAAACTACCGCACAATTGCACTCATCTCACACGCTAGTAAAGTAATGCTCAAAATTCTCCAAGTCAGGCTTCAACAGTACGTGAACCGTGAACTTCCAGATGTTCAAGCTGGATTTAGGAAAGGCAGAGGAACCAGAGATCAAATTGCCAACATCCATTGGATCATCGAAAAAGCAAGAGAGTTCCAGAAAAACATCTACTTCTGCTTTATTGACTATGCCAAAACCTTTGACTGTGTGGATCACAACAAACTGTGGAAAATTCTTAAAGAGATGAGAATACCAGATCACCTTCCCTGCCTCCTGAGAAATCTGTATGCAGGTCTAGAAGCAACAGTTAGAACCAGACATGGAACAACAGACTGTTTCCAAATTGCGAAAGGAGTATGTCAAGGCTGTATGTTGTCACCCTGCTTATTTAACTTATATGCAGAGTACATCATGAGAAACGCTGGGCTAGATGAAGCACAAGCTGAAATCAAGATTGGTGGGAGAAATATTAATAACCTCAAATATGCAGATGACACCACCCTTATGGCAGAAAGCAAAGAGGAGCTAAAGAACCTCTTGATGAAAGTGAAAGAGAGTGAAAATGTTGGCTTAAAACTCAAAATTCAAAAAACTAAGATCATGGCATCTGGTCCCATCACTTCATGGCAAATAGATGGGGAAACAATGGAAATAGTGACAGACTTTATTTTCTTGGGCTCCAAAATCACTGCAGATGGTGACTGCAGCCATGAAATTAAAAGATGCTTGCTCCTTGGAAGAAAAGCTATGACAAACCTAGACAGCATATTAAAAAGGAGAGACATTACTTCGCTGACAAAGGTCCGTCTAGTCAAAGCTATGGTTTTTCCAGTAGTCATGAATGGATGTGAGAGCTAGATCATAAAAAAAGCTGAGTGCTGAAGAATGATGCTTTTGAACTGTGGTGTTGGAGAAGAGTCTTAAGAATCCCGTGGACTGCAAAGAGATGAAACCAGTCAATCCTAAAGGAAATCAGTTCTGAATATTCATTGGAAGGACTGATGCTGAAGCTGAAGCTCCAATACTTTGGCCACCTGATGTGAAGAATGGACTCATTGGTAAAGATCCTGATGCTGGGAAAGATTGAAGGCAGGAGGAGAAGGGGATGACAGAGGACGAGATGGTTGGATGGTGTCACCGACTCAGTGGACACGAGTTTGAGCAAGCTTCTGGAGTTGGTGATGGACAGGGAGGTCTGGAATTCTGCAGTCCATGGGGTCGCAAAGCGTTGGACATGACTGAGTATCTGAACTGAAGTGAACTGAACTGATTGTGTATGCAGTTAAATTTGTGGCAGTTTGTTATGGTCGCAAGAGTAAATGAATACACTATCCATCTATCTACTCTCATCCATCTATTTAGCAAATATTTATTGAGTTAAGAACTCCCATAAAGCAATGACAAAGAGATTAAATTTCTTATCTTCATGGAATTTATATTTTGGTAACTATATCCAGACAAGACATTTAAAAAGATCCTAGAGCTTCTAGCTTATTGCTGTTTGATTCCCTAGGCCAATTAGATTAGAACAAGTCTAGACCTATGAGGCATTCCTGACATTGGAGAATGCTCTAGATGAAGCATTGTCCTCATGGTCTATGCCCTATGCCTTTGGATGGATCTCTGATCTACTTGGTTGATAGTTTTAGGTCTAATAGTCTCAGATGCTCTTTGGATGAGTTTATAAACATAATACACATATCATAAAGTAGTTCTTGGTAAAGATTTAGCAGAAATTACATATAAAGGAGCACTTAACAAAGACTCAGCAAAATTTGGTTCTAGAAATTCTAAGAGACAGCTGATTAACAATACTTAGTGACTCCAGCTAACAACACTGTCTTACATATTTGAAAGCTGCTAATACCACCATAGATCTTAAAAGTTCTCATCACAACAAAAACAAATTTGTAATGATGTGAGGTGGCGGGTGCTAACTCACCTTCATGTGGTAATTATTTCATAATACATACATCTATCAAATCATTATGTTTTGCAATTAAATTTATAGTATGTGTCAATGACATTGCAATAAAGCTGGAAATCAAAACAAACTAAATCACAATAAGAGAAGGTTGCTCACTTAAGGAGCTCCTCCTCATAATCTCCCCAGGAATGGAAAAGTGGAACGAGGCTGAGGAGGCGGATTCCCCCATTCTTCTACAAGAAGTTCACGGTCATGGTGGTAAATCTATACCTTTCTTATATAGCTCGCTATTTCATTTGCTCAGAAAATGCATAAAGTCTAAGCAGCACTCTTCTTTCCACTGAAGAGTCTCAGCAAGTCTCCCATCAAAGCTAGGATCTTCCTTTCTGAAATTTGTGCCCTGACCTCAGGGTCAATTACCGAAGAGTGTAGAAGAGGCTGGGGGGTGGTGTGCGGTCATAAGGAAGCTCCAGTTTGCTTTCTTCTGAGGGTGGACGCCTCCTTCACTACTCAGGACTCCTGCAGAGGCGTGTCTTGGCTCGGACACAGGGCAATGCTGCAAGGGTGTCTGATGCATTTGGTAAATGGGAAATGGCTGCAAGACAGCACACTTTCAATCTTTCAAGGATTTCTAGGAGATGGGGGCAGCAGTGGATGAGATGATTAGAAAGCATCACCAACCCCGTGGACATGAGTCAGAGCAAACTCTGGGAGAAGCGGGAGGACAGAGGAGCCTGGCGTGCTGCGGTCCATGGGGTGGCAGAGAGATGGGCATGACTTAGAGACTGAACAGCAGCAACGGAGGAGGATTTGCTGCACTGGCACACAGTAAGCACTCAATTTTTTATTCAATGAATAATGTACTATGTGGTCCTCTCTTTGGCATCTTCCAAATAACTGGTAAAAAACACACTGCTCTCAGGGGCTCTTGGTGTTAGTCTGATGCATTTGTCTTCCTGGAGGTACTGAGACCAGCCTTAAGGGAAGAGAAAGCAGGCACAGTGAACCACAGCAAGCAATGGGCAGCTCAGCAGGTGTGTAAGAAAAGGACCATGTGAGCAGATTTTGACAGGCTTGTCATCACACCCTTCCCCTTATTACATTGTTGCCTAAAATCCTAACAGAAATTTTTAAAAATTTTAGTTGGTCATCTCAAAAATATAAACATTGCACTGCTTCCCTTGAATATCATCATTCTATATTCACAGTTTATAAGAAACTTCGAAAGGGCTTCCCTGATAGCTCAGTTGGTAAAAAAAAATCCACATGCAATGCAGGAGACCCTGGTTGGATTCCTGGGTTGGGAAGAGCTGCTGGAGAAGGGAAAGGCTACCCACTCGAGTATTTGGGCTTCCCTGGTGGCAAAGACGATAAAGTGTCTGTCTGCAATGTGGGAGACCGGGGTTTGATCCCTGGGTTGGGAAGATCCCCTGGAGAAGGGAAAGGCTACCCGCTCCAGTATTTGGGCTTCCCTGGTGGCAAAGACAGTAAAGCATCTGCCTGCAATGTGGGAGACCTGGGTTTGATCCCTGGGTCAGGAAGATCCCCTGGAGAAGGAAATGGCAACCCACTTCAGTACTCTTGCCTGGAAAATTCCATGGACGGAGGAGCCTGGTAGGATACAGTCCATGGGGTCGCAAAGAGTCGGACACGACTGAGCGGCTTCACTGGAAAGGATAACACATCTTCCAGACAGACCTACATCTCGCCACCTGGTTAGACGGTGATTTACAGTATTTACAACCAAGCAACACACTCACACAGAAACACAGATAATAGTCAGTGATTTCCGTTAGAAGAACTACAAACTCCTCAAAACCTTTATGTGTATAGATAAATATTCAACTAGCCTGGAGGTAGAAACAGAGCTTGAAATAGTGGGAGAATCACTGGGCAATAATCGTGTTAGTATGGCCCAATTATATTATTGCTTTTAAATTTTAAATATTGTATCATTAATTAGTTTTTTAGTTTGTGATAAAGATAACTTCAAGGCTCAAGAAATAAATTTTAAGAAAAAAATATGGGATTCCTCTAGGGGAAGTAGAGGCAGAGCTGTAAGATTTTGCAAAATCTAACAGTCACTGAAACGAGCCATTTTTTGTTCACCGCCATCTCAAAATGGATATAAATAGGCTCACAAAAAGCTCATATTAAAGCACTGTGTTTTGGGGGGAAGAAAGTAAATTGATCTTGGAAGGATCCAAATAGAACATACTTGTAATAACACTGCCATCATTACTTTTTTCTTTATTACTTGGAACATTAATTCAAGATGTACATGAGAGCCTAATACAGAAAGAAGGCAGGCAAAGAAATATCAATAATATTTGCAGTTTTTCTAAGGAAATGTGTCTATTGTATTTTTCAATTCCTCCTTCATTGATGGTTAAGCTGATGCTGACTGTATACATTCCTCCTTCCTGTCAATGTGAAAAATATAGATTTTTGAGGAGGACGATAAAAATGGAAAGCTGATTTCCTATTAAGCGGAAAATTCTTCCTACAGGTTCGTGTTTGGCTTGAGTAAACCAGAGTCAGTGCGGCGTGGAGCCAAGCTGGGCATCGTGGGGCCAGCGCTTCACCTGTGGCAGGATCGAGGGCTTTCAGGAACCCGTCCCACAACTGGATAGTTCAGGCTTTTCAAGAGAGACCACGTGGTGAGAGGGCTGAGATTTCTTTGAAGGTGGCTGTTGATGTGCTCCGTGCCAACCCCACCCTCCCTGGAAAGAAGGGCCCTGGGTGCTCCCAGCAGTGGGCAACGTGAAGATGAGAAGTGAACGGGGCCCGAGAAGCAGGACTGGGGTGAGGCGGGGGAGGCGCTGGGCTCCCAGAATTTCCCGGGCCCAGGGTGAGTGAGTGTGTTTTCCAATTCCAAGCGGGAGGGAGCAATGGTATGGGGTCTTTTCCACCCTGGATGACACGGCTTCCTGGAAGGGCAGAGGGACCAGAGCTCTAGAATTGGAAGTGAATGTGGGGGATGAGAACCGTGTTCAGGGTCGGAGACCAGCTCAGGGCGGCATCAGTCTGTAAGAGGTTCCCTGTCCTCGCGGTCCGCCTCCCGACCCCGACCCTGAAAACCCTGTGGGGTCAGACCTGGGGGGCCAGGGTTCCGGGGGTTGGGAGGGGGTCAACATATAAGGCGGAGAAACAGAGGCGAAGCCCACCACAGCGCCTTTTCCCCCTGCCAGCTTCCAGTCCAGACAAACCCAAGCTGGGAGAGGGGAGAATACTTGAGGGTAGAGGAAGTTTCCAGTTTTGATCAGTCTATTAAGGAAGGGACTCGAAGCACTGGAATTATGCATGTAACTCAAAGTGCCTGAGGAACCTCTGAGTGAGTGGAGTAACACAGGCCCTGCTGAGTTTTATGCAGTCTCAGGGCAAGGGTCCCACACGGAAGGAAGCTTTTTTTTTTTTTTTAATTTGCCTTTTAATTATATCATGAATAACAAATATTCAGTGCAACAATTACACTGGTGACATTCTTATTTTTCTCTGCAGTGCCCACATGGAGACCCCTAAAAAGCCATTTTTTGGCACTCCTTAAAGATTTTCATATAAAGGAAAATGAGAATGAGACCTTAATTATCTGCAAATCCAGAACAAGCAATATTTTAGGTGATTTAAAAAGTACAAAGTATGATCCAGCCGAATATAGGAGCCTCCTAAAATTAAAGCTTTAGAAATCATTATATGCTTTCTTGGTCAGATTAAGTAAAACTTTCTGTTGCATAAACAGAAAAGAACACTTTTTTTTTGTCTTGGGTTAGTACTTGCATGCTTGCTCACTGGGGGTTCATCGTGAGCTTTTGTATACGTTCAAGCATATTACACAGATATCCAGAAGCATATCTCAAAGGCCTTAACTGAACTGGTGGAATCTCCTGCTCATGAAGGTGCCAGCCCCCGGTGAGCAGTGGGGGGCTAAGGACTGGGAACTAGCTGGCATCAGATCACTTGGTCTGTAGGTCTCTGGGGAGTACTCAGAGGGGGCCCGATGGCTAACAAAACACACATCGCAAACAGAGCTTAGCCGACAGATTAACAAAGGGCCAGCTGTCCTCACGCTCTCCCTGCCTCTGGGCAGGCCAGGAAGTAGAACCCCCCAGGCTGAGAGAGGTCAGGAAGACCTGCAGAGGAGGACGCTGTCCGCCACGTCAGAGCGGGATCAGGGAAGGTTCCTGGGAGGCCGGCTGTTTCCTGAGAGTCTTCGACTTGGGTTGAGGATGGTCTCTCCAGGTCAAGGACCAGGGTGTGGGCCACATGGCCCATTCGAGCGAGCAGGCAGTGGGGCACGGATGGCCCCTCAGTTCCAGCCCCCCTGTCAAGCCTTTCTTTCCACACAACCTGCGGCCTTTTTTTGTTGTTCAGTTGCTCAGTTGTGTCTGAGTCTTGATGACCCCATGGACTGCAGCACACCAGGCTTCCCTGTCCATCACCATCTCACAGAGTCTGCTCAAACTGGTGTCCACTGAGTCCATGATGCCATCCGACCATCTCAATCTCTGCTTCAGTTTAGAAGTGATGAATGGAAATTGACTGTTTTACAATTAACTAAAAATGCAAATTGTTCTTGATCCACCAAACTTGCCTTTGATCCAGGACTGTCACGATGTGCCTGGGTGCTGAATTTGTCTGCAGTTCAGAGTTCTTCGGACAGTCTGATCCCTTTAGGTGAACTTACATGGTAGGAGCAGTGGTAAAAGTAGAACGATGGAGCAAATGCAAGTGAACCTGGGACGCCCAGGATGAAACCTGGACGCTAAGAGTTGTTAAGATTCATACAGAGAAACTACAAACATAAAAGCTATTTAGAGACTGAAAGTAGTGTCTGTCTTGGAAAGAGGCTCCATCAGGGCAGTCAGTTCCTGATGGATCTCTGGTTTACCAAGGCAAAGCCCTTTGATTAGATACACACTTCTGCTTTCTTCTGAAGTGAACTAAGGGGTCCAAAGGAGGAATGAGAACTGTCTTCTGGGGGAGGGAGAGCTGGACAGTAAAAGTTTATCTCTCATGGAATATCTCTGCAAGTAGGAACTATTACCATCTAGAAAACAAATTTTGTGTTGCATTTTTGACTGCTGGCATATTAAAAAAAATATTGATTCTTGATCTAATCACCCCACTAAAGTATCATATGGATTCTAACAGATTTAATTTCACTTTCTTTGAGGGAACACAAAACTGCCTATGTATAATTTTCTCCATCTTGTGAGATAGGCGATAGACTACAGATTAACACCCGCTAATCTGTAAAGCAATTTCACTCACATTTCATCATCCACCCTCATTACTCTCATGCTGCCCACACTTCTACGAAATCATCTCCTACAGTTCTCTGCAGGTCACTAAGCTGTTTGTCATCTTCCCAACAACTTGCTTTTTAAATTAAGGAGATTAAGGCACAGAGTGGTTCTGTAACCAGTCCAAGTTCACAAGCCCTGAGCCAGGGTTCCAACCCCAGAAACACACCGCCGCGCCTTCGCTCTTAAACACTCCCCCACTGCTTCTTTTCCACATATTGTCCCACTTGTCCTGGTTCACAAGCTGAATCCCTATTTATTGATCCAAACCCTATTCAGGCAGAGTGGCCTGACCCTCTCACCCAGCTGGATGGGCAGGGACAGGCGCAGGTGATGCAGTCTGCCACCTAGAGTGGGTGCCTGGGGTCCTCTGCAAGGAGGGTGGTGGCAGTGCCCTTGGGAACCTGGGACATCCGGGGAAGCACCCAGTGTGAAGGCATTTGCTGACTCTCTTTGTCAGTTTGCAGCATTACCAAAAGGGGGGAAAAAATCAATTTCCTGCCATTTCCTCTACTCCAAACTTACCTAGATCTCTTTCCTTTCTTAACTAAACACTCACTTCCTGATGACAGGAAAAGGAAGAGAGCTTTTCCTCATTGTTAAAACAGGGAGTTCTCATCAGGCTTTAAGCAGCTAGGTCCGGTTCAGTGATGGCGATGTGATGGAATGAATGGAAGGCATGTGAAACCTCCGGCTTTACTTATCAAGGGCGGGGCTGTACCGCCACACACGCTGGGAAAGAGTTACCTGGTCTAAGTTGAAGAGCCTCCCTCCCAAATTCAAGCCCTTTCTGGAACCTCTGAACTTGGCCTTATCTGGAAATCAGGTCATTGCCAATGTGATTAGTAAAGTGAAGATGAGGTCATATGGGAATAGGGTAGGCCCCTAGTCCAACCCTGACAAGGACAGGTATCTTTATAAGAAGTGGAGACGAGACTCAGAGACAGACACAGAGGGAAACGTCCTGTGGAGATAGAGGCAGCTATGGAAGTGATGCCTCTACAAGCCAAGGAACCCCAAAGATGCCTGGACCCACCAGAATCAAGGAGAGAGGCAGAGCAGATTCTCCCCAAAAGACTGAGGGCCCCTTGGGCTGCAAGGAGATCCAACCAGTCCATCCTAAAGGAAATCAATCCTGAATATTCATTGGAAGGACTGATGCTGAAGCTGAAGCTTCAATAATTTGGCCATCTGATGCGAAGACGTCGAAGAAAGCTGAGCGCCGAAGAATTGATGCTTTTGAACTGTGGTGTTGGAGAAGACTCTTGAGAGTCCCTTGGACTGCAAGGAGATCCAATCAATCCATCCTAAAGGAGATCAGTCCTGGGTGTTCACTGGAAGGTCTGATGTTGAAGCTGAAACTCCAATACTTTGGCCACCTCATGAGAAGGGTTGACTCATTGGAAAAGACCCTAATGCTGGGTAGGATTGGGGGCAGGAGGAGAAGGGGACGACAGAGGATGACATGGTTGGATGGCATCACCGACTCAATGGACATGGGTTTGGGTAGACTCCGGGAGTTGGTGATGGACAGAGAGGCCTGGCGTGCTGCAATTCATGGGGTTGCAAAGAGTCGGACACGACTGAGCGACTGAACTGAACTGATGCGAAGACCTGATTCACTAGAAAAGACCCTGATGCTGGGAAAGATGGAAGGCAGGAAGAGAAGCGGACAACAGAGGATGAGACGGTTGGATGGCATCACCGATTCAACGGACATGAGTTTGAGCAAGCTCTGGGAGTTGGTGATGGACAGGGAGGCCTGGCATGCTGCAGTCCATGGGGTCGCTTATAGTCAGACACGACTGAGTGAACAGTAACAACAACAACCGAAAAACTGGAGAGCGTGACTCTGCTGACACCTTGGGTGTGGACTTCTGGCCTCCAGAACTGACACAGCACTTTTTGGTTATTTAAGCTGCTCAGTTTGTGGTAATTTATTACAGTGGCCCTATACAGCCTACACAGCCTTCAGAACCAGATTCTGATCCCCTTGGTCATTGTCCTACCAGGTCATGTGTTTCAAGATATAGAGACACAACTCTGAGAAGAATGTTTATTCTGGGCAGATGCAACCATGGAGGTCTACAGGGAAGAGCAGGTAGAGGCAGTTGAAAGTACGTGCCTGCCCCCAGCATGATGGTAAGATTTCACAGTGGTAAGATGGCCATTTTATGGACTGACCATGTATATGGGCATCAAGTGAGGGCACAGAAGCCTCTTTTCCCAGGACCTTCTGTCCCATGGGACGGCTCCCTCGATCATTGCAGAACCATCAGTGTTCACAGATGCATGTGTCCACCATCTCCATCCCATAAGATTGTCAAGGCTCTGGAAGATCTTCTTATAAAGAATTCTTGGAAGAAGGGACATTGAACTTGGAGAAATGAAGATTGAAGTGGTAGGAAAGTTTTACATAACGTTTGCTGGCCTGTCATTTGGAAAAGGGACTAGACATTATCCTGTGTGGTTCAGATGAGAGATATAAACCAGATAGTAATATTTGGCTTATATTTTACTCACTATAGGGAGTGATTTTCTGTTTGGAAATAGGACCAGCTAGTTCAGGAAGTGGTGCTGGAGAAGACTCTTGAGAGTTCTTTGGACAGCAAGGAGATCGAACCAGTCAATCCTAAAGGAAATCAACACTTAATATTAATTGGAAGGACTGATGCTGAAGCTGAAGCTCCAATACTTTGGCCACCTGATGCGAAGAGCTGAATCACTGGAAAAGACCCTGATGCTGGGAAAGACTGAGGGCAGGAGGAGAAGGATGTGACGAAGGATGAGATGATTGGATGGCATCATTGACACAATGGACGTGAGTTTGAGAAGACTGCAGGAGACAGTGAAGGACAGGGAATCCTGGCGTGCTGCAGCCCATGGGGTGCAAAGAGTCGGATACAAGTCAGTGACTGAACAACAACATCTCATGAAGTAGTGGGGCTATTTAGGATAGGACTGGATAAACAGGTAATGGTCATACAGACTAGGTTAGTGAATACATTTCACACAACCACATATTACGCAACTAATTCTTCTTGGTGTGCCACACTCTGCATAGAAAAAAGAAAGTTCAACATGGTTTGGCCATGAAACTAATAGTCTGATAAAATGTAAATTTGGAGAGGGGTATAAATCAAAGGGCAGTCACGTGGATGTGGCATCTCTTAGGATCCTATGATTCTTTTCAGACCAGCTAGTTATGTCTGAGTGGAAGAGTTCAGGAGAGTTTATATAGATACATGATCATTCCAAATCTACCTTTCAGGAATTATGGAGTAATATTTTATTAATAATACTTTGCTCTGTAAACTTAGGACATTCAAAGGCTTTCGAGTCTCATAAACATAACAGCGCTGAAGAAAACATGAAGCAAATTTCTAAATCGTGCTAAAATTTGTATAGAATTCCTTGGGGGTAGGGAACTCTTAATTCAAAATTAAATGAAAAGCTCTGTGAAATAAACTTTATGCAAGTCAATTGTAAGACAAGAACTAAAGAAGTTTTTTATAAACAATCAGCTCTCAAAAGTTCATCAGCATTTTAAAGGACCATAAAAATAGGTCCCATAGAACTCACAGAAATACATGAAGAGTATCTGAAACAGGTTGACTGGGAATTCTTAGGTTCTCATTAGTAGCTGTTTAAATAGACTATTAGTGGAAAATAGTTGTTTCTATTTGTCAGGAACTACTTAAATATCAGGGTGAAAGATCTGGTACAAACTTTTCAAAATCCCAAAAATTCAATTTAATGCTGTATTATTTACTGTGTCTGAATTTGAGTTGAAAAGTTTAAATCTCTTTTCATGGACTTCTATAAGCTACAACATGCATTTTAGGAACTATTCATAGATAAATCTAAGACTGTTTGATGTTCACGCACATGGGAGCATGTTATTTCATTATTTCATTTACTTCTGCATATTCTGTGACATAAAATTAATGTATTATTAGAGCTGTTGATACATGGAATCTCCAAACTGTTTCCATTAGAAGCTATTTCAGGACTACTGGTGCAATTAGAAAAAAAAGTACCCAGGTAAGGGTTGCCTCCGAAAAGCAGGGTGGTTGGAAAACCCTACTCTGCTGGCAGAGCCCCATATTTTAACTGTAAATGTTTTAATGCTGTTTATTGGCTCATGTTTCTCAAAAACAATACACTGCATCGTTAATTTTGTAGCTTCATCTCTGAAAGCTATAAATTGAGCATTCCCACCATCTTCACTTTCTG
The DNA here is from genome assembly GCF_054371585.1 of Giraffa tippelskirchi. Lineage (NCBI taxonomy): Eukaryota > Metazoa > Chordata > Mammalia > Artiodactyla > Giraffidae > Giraffa > Giraffa tippelskirchi. The sequence continues at coordinate 161,203,310 of NC_137283.1, read as the reverse complement.
GAATCTTTAATAAAATTTGTGAAAGAACAAAGGAAAGAAGAGATTGCTGTCATAGAAACTCTTCTCTCTCTTTTGCTCCACAGCAGCCACTGGAAAGACAGCCTATCTTAGATGTCCACAATTCATTACTTAGATTTAAAGAAAACAAGTTCAAGCTTAGATGCTAGTTTGGATCTTCCAAAGAGGACCCTGATCCAGTCACCCTTGGCTGTCACACTTGGCTTCTCTTTTAAAAATAAGGACCTACCCCCAAACATCTGTCACATATTCGAGTGAGCCAGGAAGGGACGGATTAGAGAGCCAGTTATTCCTGAATGAGTTACACAGTCCTTAATTTATTTGGCCCCCACCTGGTGGTGGCAATCAGTGGCAGGATGAGTCCTTTGAAACAAAGGTGCTACTGAGCTGGGCAAAATGGGAGGTCATGCCTCACTCAAAGGCTCACAGAAGGACCAGGGGATGAGCTACCATCAGGGGATGTAATACATTAAATCACCTACTCCTGTGCTTTATACTAATTTATATAGTATCACTATATTGGTTTACAATATCATATATGTGTATAACATTGTATGTGTATATAATGTTGTCTGGGGCTTTCCAGATGGCGCACTGATGAATCTGCCTGCCCGTGCAGGAGACAAAAGAGACGCGGGTTCGATCTTTGGGTTGGGAAGATCCCCTGGAGTAGGAAGTGGCAACCCACTCAACTATTCCTGCCTGAAAAATCCCATGGACAGAGGAGCCTGGCGGGCTACCGTCCTTGGGGTCGCAGAGTCGGAAACGACTGACTGAGCACACACACAGGACGTTGTAAGATGATAATGACTCTCTCATTTAACACTCAGTCGAGGCCAGGCCCCACATGAAGGGGCGGCCATTATCTCAATTTGTCATGCCAACCTCACGGAAAAGACGTTATCATAAGTATTGTGTGCAGATGAAGAAGTTTAAGCTCAGAGAAGTTACATGATCTGCCTAAGGTCACATCTCTTCCACTCTCAAATGTTACTCTTTATCCCACTTTGCAGTTCACCCACTTGTCCGTTGCCTTTTTTTTAAACACAGGCTAATTAGAAACCCTTGAAAGTGTGTTATTCATACACAGAAATTCCAGCCACTCTATGTCCTAGAGCAGGACTGATCTTGTGGGGCTGGGGTAAGTTTCCACGCCTATAGGAGTGGGGATGGGGACACAGGCGGGTGCTCCCAGCATCACCTGCTCCTCCCTGCTTAGCCTTATTCCCACTGGTCCCCTGGGGAGACTGCCGACCCGCTAGAGCACTGGCAAACTGCTCGGCCCCTCTGATCATTTCAGGCAAGGCCCAGCTGACATGAAAACAGGACAGAAATCGCAAAATAGAGCAGGCAGTAGAATTATGCTAAAGCTTGTGCATCGAAAGAACACTAGCAGAAGGACAAGGTCACTGTGTCTGAAGGAACAGCCCCTCTTTCATCCTTTCTTTCAGTCGTTTATATTGCGTCTCAGTCTCAAACACATTTCGCTATAGAACTGGAAAGAAATATATCTTTGAATATGAATTGAACAAGACATCGATTATGTGCGAGTAGGGAAAAGGAAACAGAAAATGAAATTGCTCTCAGAAACACTGAAATTAAGGATGAAATTTTTTCCTGATCCTAATGCTGCAAATTTCTAACCTATTTTTAGGTAAATATATCTGTCACTAAAGACATCTGCTTCAATAAAAATGTATATGCGGTTCTGTGGATATGAATAAAATATAGCCATGAAGCAAGATTTATTAAAATGCTATCAAAGCTAAATTGTTTTTAGGCTGATAATACTATTGTAACTGGGAATCCTGTGATGAGCTTCTACTGGCAGGACTGGAGCTGTGGAAACAGCCACTTTGAAGACCAGTTTCGTGTTTTAGAGCTAGAATGCTCCGATTTGGTAATAGGACCCTCTGGAAATACAGCAAACTGCATTCTGGCATTGTGCTGACAGGTTTCTAAGATAAGTAGAAAATGAAGCTGAAGCTAATATTTTTCCCCTTCACATGTCAGAAAGATATTAACCAGAAAAATAGTTGAATGTCAAATTCCTGGTGCATGCATTTAGAAACGTTCCAAAATAATTAGCTATGTGTAGGACCAATTAAGTCCGTGATATAAACGATAAAATCTCCATTTTGATAAAATCGAAATAGGGATATATTCCTAAACCCAATCACTTCTTTTGTGAAGCATATGGACATTTATAAGTTAAAGAATTAAATAAGTATTGATAGTATCAATATAACGAGGCAGACACGGGAGCCAATTGTTTTTAACAGTCTAGGGCTCCCAAGAGATTTATCTGTCTTAGTGGCAGCTGTACTTAATCTTTACAGGGTTCCTTGAGGACGAGCGAGATTCTAATCACCTTTCGAATATCACTGTTTTTCTTCTTTTATACAAAGACACAAATGATGCTTAGATTTCAGCTCCAGATCCAAGGACCAGGAGGGCATTAACCCGTGTGGGGGCGGCCCTACTGCTACACCAGCAAGGTGGAAAAGATGCTTTCACCTTTCACGACTGGCAAGTACAGAAGGAAGCGCTTACGTAGGAGAAGAGTTACAGTGAGAAACTGGAAACAGTAATGGTCCATGTATCACAGGTTTCTGTGAGGGTTACTGAGGAAACATTTGCGAATCACACAACTCAAAAGTGTTAACTATAACTGAGACTTCTGGGAGTGGGCGTTCCCTGATTCTTTCATCTCTGACTTTATCTCTAGCATTTCTGATTTATCTCTATATCTTATTTGATGCTGTTAGACAGTACAAGTATGAATTATGAATCAAGAATACTTAAGCAAGGACTTTTCACAAAGGAGAAATGCTGTAACTAAAACTTTCAGTTTAGGTCATAAAAGGTTGAATTACTAACATCCAACTTTTACTTTCCTGAAAGAGTAACCATCTCATCTAAATGTCCACATTAACTCTATAGCTCTTAGATATTTTGCAATGTGTATCAGTTCATCCCATTATGAGCATTCTTAAGCTCCCATAACCCTAGCTGAAGTCGTTTTTACTAAGCATGCTTAATATTAAACATGTAAGTAGGTCCTGCTACTGAAAGATAGCTATAGACTCTGATGATCCCATGATTCCCTGAATAGTCTGCCTGATTTAAGGAGACTTTTAACAGTAATTTAGGAATTACATGAAAAGTAATGATTCTAAACAAAGGACTTGCTTGTGATGGAAGCTGTCATATGTGCAGTTTTTGGTTTGATATTTTTTTCCTACCTATACAATAAGCAGTTTATGTTGCAAAATTTTCATGCACTGTTCCACTAAATTACTAACTTATTTACATGGCTGTCATAAATTAACTTCAAATGTTGACTTACACTGTGCATATGAGAAGTATGAGACTTCAAAGTTAGCAACATGAAAGAAAATTAGATTCACATAGTTTCAACAGGTACAAAAGGAAAATCACATTGTCAATAAACAGATGTACATTCACTGCCTCCCAGGAGGTCAGCACAACTTGCTCATACCTTTGTTTGGATGAAGCAGATTCACTTGAGTGCACCAGTGCTTTCCAAAGTGTACAGAATAATATATTTTTTTAATAAATGCATCAGCATATATATTTTTAAATCAGTACTTACCATCAGCTAAGTAACTACAGATTATCTGTTTTTCTTTTTTTTTAAGAAATAGGAGAACATGTATTAAAACTCTCCAAACCACCTGTACCAGATTTTAATAATACTGTTTTTAAAATTCATCCTAAATCAACTAATAAAAACTAACTTTAATTTTAAGAGGAAATACCCAAAGGCAGAATTACCATCAAGAGAAAGAACAAACTCAAAACCTACCAATATATTCAAAAGACAGTTAAAAACTTTACAATTTTATTACTGTAAGATTACAGAACTGCTTCAGTGCTCCTGTGCTGAGTAAGTAAGCTGTACGTGTGAAGAGTAATAAATGAAATTGTTAATTTGACTACTTCCCTAGGGAGTAGGAGGGGAAGGGGTAGGGGTTGTGCTGTTTAGATCTCTAAGTGGATCTTGGTTTATATGCAATAATAAATCCTAAATGTGTTGCTAATTAACTCTACTTCAAAGCACTCCCCTTTTTTAGTTCTTAAAAGACATTTTGATTCCTGGGGTAACTCACCATTCTTATTCTTAAAGATGTTCAGGATGGGAAGGATTTGACGGTAGTAGGGCACCAACGCTTCACCCACCATCTCAGCTGACACAACCAGATGCTGTAGGACTTTGAGAGTGACGCAGATGACCTGTCGGTTCCGTAGGTTCAAGGCATCTATCCAGTAGGAAAAGAAAGAAGCCAAGAAGAGCATTAATTTCTATGATGTTAGGGTGAAGTAGTTTTGTAGGCCATTTAATTACAGTGTACTCTACTGGGGATCGCCAACGGGATGAGCCTTGATGATTATAGCTTGGAAAGATGTTTATAGCTCTTAATGCAAGAAACAGGATCTTGTTTGTGTATTATTAATATCTCTTCTCCCAACTTGCACTGATTCCTCACCAGTCCTAAGAAAGCAACTCATTGTCTTTCACAGAAGAGGCTGGTGATGGCTGGGTAGCATGAAAGATAGAAGATCAGTTCATATCACCAAAGTTAAAGGGCCCCATGAAGGTGGACAGGGGATAAATTTTTACACAACAATCCCTTTCAGCTAGCAGTCCATGCTATGCTTAAAACTACTGCCATGGGAAAAAAAAGCACTTGGCAGGGAAGAAGGGACTGGGTACGGTGTGTATGAGTAGACACTAGAGACTGGTTACAAAAATCGGGAACACTGTCGGTAGAAGGGACAGTGACTATATTTAGACTCTCAAGAAAGTAGGGAGTGAAAGCAATTTTTTTTTTTAACGTTCAGAACTTTAGGAGGAATTAAGAGACCAAAGGAATACAAATGCTTTTAAAGAACAATTCTGAAGGCACAGTACAAGCTGTACTGTGGAGACAGGACAGGAGACAGTGAGTTATCTGGCATCCCCCACGTTGCACCGTCTGGAAACCTGCCCCAGTGGGGACTGCAGAGGGTCCGGAACCAGGCCCAAACTTGACCAACTCCCCCACACTTTCTTGGTCCCAGTTTTCTTAACTATAAGAACTTATTATTTACTTTCTTAAATGGCTAAAAATTGCATGATTTAAATAAAAAAGCTATATAAAGCATTTATTAGAGAAGGTGGGCTTCCCAGGTGATGCTAGTGGTAAAGAATCTGCCTGCTAATGTAAGTGACACAACAGACATGGGTTTGATACCTGACTTGGGAAGATCCCCTGGAGGTGGAAATGGAAACCCTCTCCAGTATTCTTGCCTGGAGAATCCCATGGACAGAGGAGCCTGGCGGGCTATAGGCCACAGGGTTGCAACAAGTCAGACTGAAGTGACTTAGCATGCATTATAGAAGGTCAAAGATGGTGAATGATAAATGGTGATGGCTGAGACTACTTCAGCACAAAATTAGAGGCTCTTATTTGTAATATTCCACTTTCTAGAGAGAAGATTGACTATGACCTTAAAAAATATGTACCGTTTATGGAGGGATAAAAGGAACTAGGCTATCCAAAAGAATGACACCATGGTCAAGGCACCTGTGAGGCAGTCCTCACATTGTTCTTGAACTTCAGCTCACATTTCCAGTAGCCTGTGTTTTGCTATCACCTTAAATCCAGTTTGTTCCAAAGATAAGTTACCTCCTCAAACTTATCTTTTTCTTATTTACCCCATGTTGATACAACCAGGTTCCTAGCTGCTCAGGGTCAAGATCTCTTTCTCATTCTTTGCATTCTTCATGTTACAAAGTCATCTTATTATTATCTTCTTTTTGAAGTTGTTCTTGAATCTGTGTCCTCCTCCCACCCTCCCCTTCACTCATCTGGTCCTGAGGCTCCATTCCCACCATCTCTTCTGATTCTGGCCCTGGGAACTCCTCCACTGGAGCACTGCCATACCCTCCTAGCCCACCTGCCTTCTTTCTGTCTTTCTCCACTCCCTCAACTTGTCTTTTCACACTGCTGCTGGATTAACCTTCTCAGAGCATAATTGATGATCTCTCCACCTGCTCAAACACTTCAGAGTCTCCCCCACACCATTTCCTAAAAAAGTAAAGTACTGGTATAAACTAGTTTGGCACAAAGGTGACTCTTAGGGTAAGTTGGAACCAAATTAAATGCTCTATTAAAAATCCAACAATATAAGGTATCACTTACTGGTTTCACAGTTATTCCCCTTGAAATCACTAGAAAGTTTTTTAGAATAAAATGTGGTCAGCTTCATCCCCTCTAGCAACAAAATGGGGGTTGAGTTCTGAAACCACCTCAGAGCAGCCTCACAACTCATGGTCCAGTTCAGACTACATTCTTGTTTGGTTTGAAAGTAAACACAAATGCAGTGAATAGGGATGGCTTGACTTTTACCTCAGAGAACCAAGTTAAATATAACTATGGAATTTGATTGCCTGATGGCTCATTATTACAGCATGCAGACACACTGAAGGCCATACCATGTCTTTTGAAAAACAACCAAAAATAGAAAGCTATAATTTAGCCTAAAAGCTGTAGTAATGAGACACTCAAGAGTGTAGCCTCAGAGAACCATGAGAAGTTGGAGAGGGAGGTCAGGTAGAGTGTCCTGTAGTCAGTAGTGGGATCCTTTTTTTAAGGTCTTATCCAAGTGAAAAGTTGCTTTGTCTATTTAGGAAGCCAGAGGTAATTGATCCCGACCTACCGACCCAGCTTCGTTTTACAGAAGAGAACTGGGAGCCCTGAGAAACATCATTCTGAATATTATGGGCAGTGGACATTCTTTCAGAAAGCTTACTAATGACATTCAACATGTCTAGGGTTCAGTAGTGTACAGATCTCTGTTCATATACTAGTAATTAACATGTATTGGATACCTCTATAGACCAGGAATTAAACTGAGTGTACTTTACATATATTAGTTGACTTAATCCTCATTCATCAAATATTTATTGAGAATGCATTATGTACCGGTCTTTATTTTTGGAACTGGAGATACAGAAGTGAACACGGCAGAGTTCTCAACCCCTTTGAGCTTGTAGTACAGTATGTAAGAAGATACTGGACAAATACTGCAAGTATACTGAGATTTCATAAGAAGGGTATGGTATTTAAACAGCAAATCAAAATGGGCATTCAGCTCAGTCTAGAAAGTAGGGAAGGCTCCTCGACACAGGTGACCTACGGGATGAGTAGATGTTAGTTACGTGAAGGAGAGGGAAAGGTATGCTAGATTGCCTCCTCTTGGATAAAGGACTTCTTTTATGATGTCTACTCCAGCTCATAGGGATAAAGTTCTAGTTAGCAATGTGGGGGCAAAGCCCAAGATAGCAAAGAAACAGTCTTCCAGATGGTTTTTATCATTGTGTATATGTTTTTCTTGGAATCATCTAGGAATGTGAGTATGTGTAGATGTACATAAAAGGAGAGTGAGGTTGTAGTACTTTTCCCCAAGTTAAAAGATTCCTAGGTCTCATCTTGTTTTACTAATCAAATAGAATCAGATGCCTAAAATCCCAGGTTTCTACCTTTTCTCTCTATTCATCCCTCTATTCCACTCTGCTCCTTAAAAAGGACTCATGGCCACATTCAGCTAAATATTTTATTACATTTATTACATGTAAGTTTATCCCTATATGTGTAGCTAATTGATCACTCAGGGATAAATTAGTAATCTCTCTGACCATGGATAGTAATAATAGCTATTAGGAAAAGATATTTTATCTCATTGCAACCCCAAGTGAATTAACACGATTGTGATAACTGTCAATGAATTGACAATGACTGACAATAAAATGCCTGAAACGTTACTCTTAATGGCATCTAAAATGGAACAGTGAGTCATCCTAAATGACCAGGTAATGGCTCTAAAACTTTTTCAGGAGCTGTGAAATAGAGCCAGGTATGCAGCTTCCAGTGGTAAAGAATCTGCCTGCCAATGCAGGAGACGTCAGAGACATGGGTTTGATCCCTGGGTCAGGAAGATGGCTTGGAGGAGGACACAGCAACTCACTCTAGTATTCTTGCCTGGAGAATCCCATGGACAGAGGAGACTGGCAGGCTAAAGTCCATGGGGTCACGAAGACTCGGATATGGCTGAGGAACTGAACACACGTGCGCGGTGCACTATAAAAGCCCCTTAACTTCATCCAGGAGGGTTTTTCATTGTTGTTGTTGTTGTTGTTAATATTGTCCATTCTCATGTTGGTTCCTCTATTTCTCTTCCTCATTCTCATGAAATTAAGAAATACCATTAAATCTGAAGTCTTTTTGTTCTTACTGTCCCAACAGAATTAAATAAAAAAGAGGTTTCTTTGGAAACAAAGTTCTTTTCTTTTGAAAATGTATGTTAACAGATATAAAGAGAATATGATTCTGTAGCTTGAAAGAGAAGAAATGTGTTTATTCTTGTGTTGATGGGTCTGAAAGCAATTGTCAAGATATAAGCGAGGACTTTGAACTCGAGATTTAAGGTTTTGAAAAGGGTCTAACATGAGAAATCTACTGACGTTATAGATCAACCAGGAGACCTTTATATTCAGAAAATTGGATTTCTATTGTACCATTTACTGCTTTCAAGTATAATCAACAAGACAGAGCTTCCAGATATATAGAAATTGTTGAAGAATACGGGAAAAATAATTTAAAATCAAGGTGGTAAAACGTATTCATCTTAGATGGTTTTAAGTTACATGTATGATTTTCTCAAGCATAAAACCCATTATTGCTATGACTTTTTTGCAAGGTGAGAACATTTTCTACTATTAGATATGATTCACTACTGTGGATCAGATATAAATATTTCTATTTCTTTTAAATTGGATATACCACACAAAATGCAAAAGTAGGCAACTTAAAAATCTAAATTCTAAAAAATCTTTTTGACATATGGTATAAATGTTAATATCCTTGATATACAAATAGCTACCACAAACCAAGAAAAGATTGAACCTGTTAATTTTAAAAATGGGCAAATAATATGAATAGATAGTACACAAATTAATAAATATAAGAGAACAACTGCTATTGTAAAACTTTCAACTTCGTTGATAGTCAGACGAAAGGAAACATTTCTCTATAATTTTGAGTATCATATTAACAAAAAGTTTTTGGAAATTTAATATTCAGTGTGGAAGTAGGTCTGAGAAAAGAGGCACTCTCCTAATACCATATTGAAAACCATTACAAACTTTCTCTAGCAACATGCATGGACACTTGACCCAGCAATTTCACTTCTGGGCATTTAATCAAAGGAAGGATGAAGCTTTGCAGAAAGAGTTATAGGAAAGCATGTTATCAATACTATTATTTATTATGAGAAGCAAACTAAATGTTTTCAAAACACGGGTTTATTTAAGCAAAATCTAGTATATCTGTAAAATGGAACATTATAAACTTATTAAAGTCAACTATAATGGAAAATATTTGAAAAATAGGAAAATGTTTATAAGATACAGTTGAGTAAAGAAGGAGGTTATAAAGTGTATTTTCACTATGCTCTTATTTTGAAAATAGAATGGAAACACAGTAAAAGCTGGAGATTTATAAGCTCAGATACAGACAATAGAGACTATCTTATCCTTGGGCATATGTAGACCCTGGACTTTACACCATTTAAAAATACTTTTCTTTACACTACTTATTAAAAAAAAAAATTAACATACTTTGCATACTTACCTAAAATATTATTATTCGTGATCATAATTTATGCTTCAATGTAGCAGAATTCTAGCCCTGTCTCCTTATTCTTTCTCAGTATTTTCTTGATTATTCTTTTTTAAAAATTGTTTGTTTTATTTTATTTAACCCCCAAAATATTTTGTATTGTGATATAGCTGATTAACAATGTTGTGATAGTTTCAGGCAAACTGAGTGAAGGGACTTAGCCGTATGTATATATACATGTACCCATTCTCCTCCAAAGCCCCCTCCCACCCAGGCTGGCACATAACATTGAGTTGAGTTCCCTGTGCTATACAGTAGGTTTTTGTTAGTATTTAAATTTTGAGATGAAATTTAGAATAATTTGATATGGTTAAAAGTATGTTTGGTACTTTGATAAAATTTCCAACAAATGTAGAGAATAAATAGACATAAATGGCCATCTTTCCATTCAGGAACATGTATTTCTTCACCTGTTGCTATTTTTCTTTCATTAATCTCCTCAGAAGAGCTTTAGAGTACTTTTCCTGTAGATTCTCTGTACTTTTGTTACATTTGAAAGTGAAAGTGAAAGTCGCTCAGTCATGTCTGACTCTTTGTAACCCCATGGACTGTACAGTCCATGGAATTCTCCAGGCCAGAATACTGAAGTGGATAGCCTTTCCCGTCTCCAGGGAATCTTCCCAACCCAGGGATCGAACCCAGGTCTCCTGCATTGCAGGCAGATTCTTTACCAGCTGAGCCACAAGGGAAGCCCAAGAATACTGGAGTGGGCAGCCTTTCCCGTCTCCAGGGAATCTTCCCAACCCAGGGATCGAACCCAGGTCTCCTGCATTGCAGGCAGATTCTTTACCAGCTGAGCCACAAGGGAAGCCCAAGAATACTGGAGTGGGCAGCCTTTCCTGTCTCCAGGGAATCTTCCCAACCCAGGGATCGAACCCAGGTCTCCTGCATTGCAGGCAGATTCTTTACCAACTGAGCTATGAGGGAAGCCCTTTGTTAGGTTTACTGGTGTTTGAATCATTCTTATTTATTTTGATATCTTATGTATTTTAATTTTTACTGTGTAGAATATATATATATATATAATATAAAATGTTATTTAACTATTTTTAAGTATACAATTCAGTGGCATTAGTTATATTCACAATATTGTACAACTATCACCACTATTTCCAAATTTTTAATCACCCGAAACAGAAACTCTATACGTCTTTTTAAAAAAAAGCCCTCTCCACTCATTTCCCTTCTAGCCCTTGGTAAGCTCTCCTCTACTTCTGTCTTTATGATTTGCCTATTACAGATATCCTAAAGTATTTTAGGTATTATTTTTTCTGATGTTGAAATATTTAATTAATAATTACATTGCTGGGACCAATATCATATTAGTTGAATTAAACTGAAATGAATATAAATTTTGCTAGTTAAGGAGCAGTAAACATATCCATTTAAAATTTTCAGAATATAATGAATTCAAAATATGCTTTCAAACAAATTTAGGTTTTAAAATTATAGAAATTACTCTCCTTCCAAAACAGAACTCATCTGCTATACAAATAAATATCATGTGGCCTGAGTTCTCAATTAAAGCATCAGAGAATTAGCTTAGCTATTTTACAGAGTAAATCTATTAAAAGTATTACCATTTTTCTGAAATTCATTGTTTTCCAATAAGTGTTATAAGAAAAGCATCATTTTTTCTCTAATCTCATACAGAAAGTATTATTTTTATGCAAAATTCAGATCTTCTATCAAAGTTTTGTTATTACAAATGGGGAACTTTTTCCCTGGTTTGATAGATAAGATTACATTCTTCCCTGGTGGCTCAGATAGCAAAGAGTGCACCTGCAATGCTGGAGATCCAGGTTCAATCCCCAGGTCGAGAAGATCCCCTGGAGAAGGGAATGGCTACCCACTCCAGTCATTCTTGCCTACAGAATTCTATGGACAGAAGAGCCTGGCGGGGTTGCCTAAAGTCAGACACGACTGAGTGACTAACACTTTGATTTTTTCACTTTTCAGGACCACAGAATACAACTCAGTATTTGGTGACAGTGTTTGGCCTTTCTTTCCATTAAACACTTAGTTTTAAAGACAGATACACAATAGATATAATGTGCTGAAATAAATGAGACCACCAGTTACCAAGGTGGTTTCCACATTACAGACAGTAGCATGATCTATTTAGTACTCACAACTTTCTAGACACAGAGGAACCTGCAGAACAATGTCATTCAAGACTCTTCTTCAATCCTCCTGCAAGCAAGGTTGGGCCTGTTTGCTCTCATACTTACTGAAGTCTCTAACAGTATTTGAGAGTAAACTTATCAGTACCCTACCTTGTCAAAAAGCAGAGCAGGATCTGTTTCTCTGGAGTGGCCTGCTCCCCTGTCCCATTCTGCTGACCCAGTTCAACTTGAAGGGATGGGTGAGAGGTGGGATGACAGCCAGATGAGGGAGTTGGCCAGTCTTGGAACCTCTCTTAGAGTAAAACCAAGTGGCAATCTGCTGTGACAAGCAGACACTGCTCCTAAGAATTAGGGTTACATTTCTTGCTTTGGTTGAGAAAAGGTATCTAAGTCTGAACTAGCTTTAAGATAACAGAAGTAGAAGACTGCAAAGAAGGGTAGAGTGCACCCAGGCTATTCAAAAAATGAGAAAGTTGCAAGCTGTGCTACAAAACAAAAGATGAGGAAATACATTACTTTGCAAAAAGGAGCTGCCTTTTCCTCCCCAAAGAAGCAATTTGAAAAATTACATACTGCTAAGCTTGATATCAATATCTGGTACAATTCTTGGACTAATTATTACTATTTAAGCAAGTGATCTGAGAGCTTCCAGAAAGACAGCATGGTTACTAGGAGCCAGTGTGAGCTCTCTGGAATGTCAGGCCAAGCTTATCTCATGCGTTCTAACAACTTCACTCACAAAAGAGATCATAAAAGACTATATCACAAGGCATCTGGCAAAATTTCTCTTGAAGGCAAGATACAGAAATGGTTGAAGAATTAAGTGCTTCCTTTTTTTCCTTATGTTGTGAATAACTGAATTTAAGCAACATGCTCTGATGGCTTAGTATCAACCTGCATTGCCCCTACTGGAATACTGCAATGGTCTATACTTGACCAAGTCCAATTTCCATCCAACATTTTTATTGTAACTTGGATGAGAGTTACAAAATCCAAATCTATTAATTTTTTGATGACCCAGAGTTAGGAAGTCTATAGAGACATGCCATGAAGGAACACCAAGGAGGTAAAAATAATACTTTACTATTATTACCAACATGATTTGGCACTGTGCTAAACCTCCAACCCATATGATCTGTGAATCCTGACCGAATGCTTGGGAAGTTTTTTTTCCAAACCCCTGGGAAAGGTCAAATAATTAATTTATCAAAACCACACAGCTAGTTAATGGCCAGCTGGAGTCTGGTTTGCATGAGCTCAAAGCCTGTGCTTATTGTGGTTAGACTTCACTTCTCAGCATCCCACCAAATCCTGATGGTTAACAGCACCAGACTCAGGGCCTGCTCAGGAGAGATGTTCAGAGCCGCACAGCGAACACAGGCTCTAGCATGGACTTTGAGCAATCGGACTACATACCTGTTGGGACCTGAGCTTAAGTGTTTGTCCTTAGTAAACAAATCATCCTGATGCAGGTGGATTTCCTGGCATTTTTTGAAAACAAAAAACAAAAAAACAAGCAACAGTCTGCAGTAATGTGGTTCCCTGACTAAAATAAAGCTCAGCTCTCATGTGGAAAGATGAAGATAACGATGTGAGGTTTTATCCTGTGTACCCAAAATCTGTCGCCATAATCCAGTAGAGAATGATGCTGATGGTGAGGATAAGGACGACCCTAATGTTTATCACATGTGACAGCCTCTGCTAAGAGCTTAAAATGTACTTTCTCACTTAATCACTAAACTAATCAGTTTTATTAATTCAGCCCCCAAGTGGTGAACTTGTCTGACAGCTGGAATGTATGTGGCAGAGTTAGAGTTCTGACCGGGGAGTCTGACTTCAGAGTCCTTGCTCTCAGACACACAGGAAGAGCGACAGAGTGTGTTCGAGAATGGGAAAGGGACCGACACATGCGTTGGATTCAGTGTGAAAAGCAGTAAGGCTATTTTTAGCTCTTTCCTTCATTCTATTGTGACCTTCTGGCATGGACACTATAATCTCCATTCTCATCATTTTTACTTTGGATCATTCTGAGTCTTCTTCTCTATTCACATAGGGATAGACCTGGTCTTTATCCACCCTCACGGGTCTGGAAGGAAATTTTCTTCTGGCAAGTGAGCAGGTAACTATTTAAATGCTTCTGAGAATATCTAACCTCTGCCTCAGACTACTATCACCTTGAGTCCACTCCACATTATTTTTGTTGTAGGACTTCATGCAGAGGGACACCGGGTTTTACATTACGCCACTCTTTAATGGGGAGTTAAAGGCAGTAAGGCAATTGACAGACTAAGTGTGAGAGATGGACAGAGAGCAAAGGTAGAGTGAGTAGCATCCACCAGGTAACTGGATTTTACAGCCCCCCCTGGTCATGACGGCTCAAATTCAACATGACACATCACTTAGGAAGAGCGTGCTTATCACGTCACCTGAGCATTTATACTCAACTTCCATTAGAGACCACAGCAACTATTTAGGGGTATGCATCACTTCCCATGTCCTGGAGATGAAAACTAATCTCTCGAACTCGAGGACTTGGACCAATCTGTACAAAATGGTGGAGCCAGCACTAGAACCCAGAAGCCAGGTCCCCGTTCTCCAGCGGTCACGCTAATCCCCAGAGACCACAGAGAAACACGGTCTTTAGTACCACCTACTGAAGCTCCCTCAGCAAAGGAGGGACTCCAGATTCCACAGCCCTCAATAGCCATGAATTCCCACTTGGCAGTATCAGCTGCTGTAGTCGTGTATGGATTAAGCCTAAACTCTTCAGTGGCTCATTCCTGGTCGATACCAATCACGTCCACATGAGAGGGGAGGGAAGAGGGTGGACTGAGCGTCGGCTCTGAGATGAGTGCGACGGGAACACACAAATGGTCTCTTCTGTTCAGTGTGCCAGCAGACTCAGTGGTTCCACACAGATGAGTAATGGAGGAGTGCTTGGGAGGAGATAGACACTTGGTGTGTAAGAGATGTCTCTGCCATAGAATTCATGGTCTTCACTTCCACTAAGCTGTACCGTGCATAGGTTACATGGTACATGTAACTGAGTCAGTTAATCGAGTCTGTGTGTCCATTCCCCTTGACCACAGTTCTAAGCTGGGTGTGTGCCCTGGCCTGGTACAATCACGGTGCATCTTTGACTTTAATTCTTTCTGAAAATTAAGGGACAGTGACACTTGTTCCACTGGTATAAATAAGTAAGCGTGTAGTCTCAGCATCTACTCAGAGCATCCTGAGGCCAAAAAGTGAGCCAGCTTTAAGATGACCATGGATGAAACGAGCAAGAGTGACACTGGCAAGCCACCACGTTAAATCAACCCTGAAATGAGACCCAAGGTTGTCCAATCAGTTCAGTCACTCAGTCGTGTCTGACTCTGCGACCCCATGGACTGCAGCACGCCAGGCTTCCCTGTCCATCACCAGCACCCAGAGCTTGCTCAAACTCATGTCCATTGAGTCGGTGATGCCATCCAACCATCTCATCCTCTGTCCCTTCTCCTCCTGCCCTCAATCTTTCCCAGCATCAGGGTCTTTTCCAGTGAGTCAGTTCTTCACATCAGGTGGCCAAAGGATAGTTCAGCTATGTGAATTTATTAAGCAAACCTAATTCTTTATAATAATTTGAATTAGTTTTCTTTTTTGTGTCTTGTAACCTATAAAATAATCTTATGTAATACACCCTTTTTTAATATTTGTAGAACAATTTATTTTCTTCTTAAATTAAAAAAATTATTACTTTTTATCATTTTTAAAATAATTCATCCATAAAATTTCAAGAGATGTAAGTAAAATTGTTAGATCATAAAAATAGTGTATTTCAATTGGACTTACTTGCTTTCTGATTAAATAGAATTCTCAAAATAATTTTTGTATTGTGATATGGATCCTCATATTTTATCTTTCCTTGGTATATTTTTTCCCACTGAGCATTCTTTAAAAAGACCAATTTTGCTTTTGAAAATGTTATTGTTTAAATTGCTTCAGCTGTGTCGTGCATGTTTGTCCTTTATAGCTGGGTGACCTCAACTCATTAGAGCTCTCCTAATGAGGCCACTGTTTAATGTCCTATTTGTAGACCAGTGATATTTCTGTAATTCTTTAGCAGCCAGGTCACCTTGCCTCCTAGTGGACCATCTCACAAATGTATATTAGTGCTCACAAACGAATGTAGATGAATAAACAATTACTCTCACTACTTAAATAATTCCTCTAATAAGTAGAAAGCATTATATCATTATATGCTTTATTTGTTGTTTCATATTAAGGATTCTTATGAGGTGGTTTTTATATAATATGCAGTACAATGGCAAGCCTAAATGGCCACTTCATGCTTTTGACTATGATACCTATACAGATTTCAGAATGGACAGCAGGTATGTACCTGATTAATTTTGAAAATATTGATATTTTGATGCACCTACTGTGTACTAGACAGTGCATTTGATGACGTGAAAGTCAAAGTGTTAGTTGGTCAGTTGTGTCCGACTCCTTGCCACCCCACAAACTGTAACCTGCCAGGCTCCTCTGTCCATGGAGTTCTCCAGGCAAGAATTCTGCAGGGGGTTGCCATTTCCTTCTCCAGGGGACCTTCCCAAGTCAGGGATTGAACCCATGTCTCTTATGTCTCCTGCATTGGCAGGCAGACAATTTTCACCATCTGAGCAGGTATATATTACTTTCTAACATTATATTCTAAATGACATAAGAGAGAAAGATACAAAGTTCTGTAGGAACAGGAGGTCAGGGTGTGGAGAGGACTAGAGTTGAGGTAGGGAGAGAGAGAAGAATCAAAAGAAGATCTCAAGACAATTCCTATTGGAAGTGGGTTTTGAAGGTTGCTTTAGGGCTTCCCTGGTGTCTCAAATAAAGAATCCACCTGCAATGCAGAAGACTCAGGTTCTCCTGGGTCGGGTCGGGAGGATCTCCTGGAGAAGGGAATGGTTACCCACTTCACTATTCTTGCCCAGAGGCTACAGTCCATGGGATCACAAAGAACTGGACACAACTGAGTGACTAACACTCACACTTTAGGCATTTGTTAATGTGTGAGCATGGGTGTACTTCCAAAGAGAGCAAAGACACACAATTAGAAAAGCACAAGACAAGTTCTATAGCACAATCAGTTTGGCTAGAGAATGGGGTGCATGAAGGGACACAGGAAGAAACTAAGTCCAGAACATGATTCACAGCCAGATACTAAATGGGAACCCTTGACTGTCACGCCAAAGAACGGCAAGTAGGCAGAAGCCAGATGGGAGTCCGTCCTTGCAAGATGGAAGTGTGCTAGGTAAGACTTGCGAGCTGAAAGGTTTTTATCTCTGAAAACCAAGGTGTGTGTCCTGAGGCAGAAGGAAACAGAAGGTACACTTAATTGATGTATCAGAGAACAAACTTTTGGGCTGGCAGAGCATGAAAAACAAAATTAGAGGAGGGAATTCTGGAAGGTAGAGACCTACAGACGAAGCAAACAAAAAAATCTGCATGGAAATTCTGCCTTAGCTGATCTCTAAGGATAACACACCTGACAGAGATCTCAGTAGGCATGGAAGATGAGCAGAAGTTGGAAGATAAAAGAACTGAAGATGAAAGAACGTAGCCGCCTGTTCACCACAGGGAAGACAAAGTTTAGAGTTTGCGTTTAGCAGGTTAACCGTCCATTAGAATTAGAACTGGCACTCTTTAAAGGAAACAGAATCCAGAGTCTCCGCAATTCATTAGTCATAATGTCCATGGTAGAATTATAACATTCTGGCCTCTAAGCAACTACAGTGAAGAGAACACCTCCATCCCCATCAACCTGCAGTAGGTGTACAGCAGATGTGAGAAACAGAACTTTAAGTCACTTTCTGTTTTAAGCTGTTGATTTTGGAGATTGCTTGTTATTTCAACATAACCTAGCCCGCTCTGATTGAAAAAAAATTAAAGATTCCCTCTATCACATTAAGAGAATTTCCTTCTATTCTTGGTTTGTTTTAAAAATAGAAATGGGTGGGTATTGAATTGTATCAAATGCTTTTTACCATCATTTGAGATGCTTGATTTTTACCCTTTAATACACAAATATAAATGCCATTAATTGAATCTACTAATGTTAAGCCAATCTTATCTTCCTGAAATAAAACCAACTTTGCCATGAGATTCTAATCTGATGTATCAGATACTAATGAGATACTAATCCATTTTTATATATCAATGGAGTCAGTTTGCTAGTAATTTTGTTCAAAAATTTGCATTAATATTTATGAATGAGATTGTCGTGGACGATTCCTTCTTGTAATTTCTTGTAATGTCCTTGTTGGTAGCAAGTTATGTTGTGTCATAAAAGGGGATAGAACTTAAATTCTCTATTTTCATTATCTGGGAAAATTTGAGGAAGATTTAAGCTATTTTTTCATTAAGTCTTTGGCAGAACTAACCAAGACTTCTGTTATCTTTGTATGAGGAATTTTAATTACAAATTTAATTTCTTCACTTGATATACTACCCTATGTACTTTAACTTATTTTCTATTTTTCTAGTGTCAGTTTGGTAAGTTACTATTCCAAAAACTTGACCACTTAATTGAAATTTCAAAGTTTTAGGGATAAAGTTGTTTATAATATACTATCAAGATATGCTATCAATGTCTGTAGGGCCTAAACAACATTCCTTTTTTCATTTCTGACATTGGCTATTTTTGCCTTTTATTTTTTCACTTTTTTATTTATTAACTTTTACAAGTGTTTATCAATTTTATTAATCATGTCAAGAAACCAATCAGTGTAGTTTTAATGCTCTCACTTGCATGACTGTATCCTATTTTTATTTTACTGTGCTTTTATACTAATAATTTATTCTTCCTTTGATTTTCTTTTACTGTTCTTCCTGTCATTTATTAAGATGGATACTTAATTTACTATTTTCCTTGTTTTTCTTTTTTTATAACATGTTTAAATCTACGTATTTTCTTCTAATCCTATTTTACCATCTCATATGTGTTAAATATTTTAATATATTTTTGTAATATTTTAATTAATATTTTTTGTAAGTTTTTAATGCGTAATTTATGTGATATTTTCATTATTACGCAGTTAGAATAGTTAATAATTTCATTAGAATTTCTCATCTGACTCATGGGGTATGTAAAAGTATATGTCAATTTCAAAATATATAGGATTGTTTTAGTTATTGCTTTAAAAAAATGATCTCTAACATAAATTTCACTTTGGTTATATAACATCCTTTGTATGCTTTCCATGCTTTGATATTTTTTGAGATTTGTTTTATGGCATAGGATATGGTTAATTTTTGTAAATATTCTCTATGTGTCTAAAAAATGTCACTTGTGGTAGATGCAGCATGGAGCTTTGTAAAGAACAGAAGACGCTCGAGAGATCCAGATAGGATTCAACTCCTCCGGTCTACTATTTTGCAACTGTATGACATGGACATTTTTCTTAAAATTTACATGCCTCAGTTTTGTCACCTGTGAAATGAAGATTATAGTAGCTAGACTGAATAATATGATTTGAATCATATCTAGATAAACCAACTGCATTGAGGAAGATGTGGTGTATACTTACATGATAGAATATTAGTCAGCCATAAAACAAATACAATTCTGACATTTGCCGAAACATGAATGGACCTAGAGGATATTATGCTTACTGAAACAAGTCAGAGAAAGACGCATACTGTCTGTTATCAGTTATTCATGGAATCTAAAAATAAAACAGAAGAATAAATATAACAAAACAGAAACAAACTCACAGATAAAAAGAACAAATCAGTGGTTAACAATGGGGAGAAGGAAGGGGGAGGGATAAGACAGGTGTATTGTATTCAGAGAGACAAAGTACATGTATAAAATAAATAAGCTACAAGGATATGCTGTACAGCATAGGGAATAAAGCTAATATTTTGTAACTACCTAAAATGGAGTATAACCTGTAAAAATATTGAATCACTATACTGTATACCTGAAAGCAAGATAAAATTGCAAATCAGCTCTAATTCAATACAAAATTTAAAATGTATAAACCTAAAGTTAAATAGGGCTTCCCTGGTGGCTCAGCTGGTAAAGAATCTGCCGGCAATTCAGGA
Source organism: Giraffa tippelskirchi (assembly GCF_054371585.1). Taxonomy (NCBI): domain Eukaryota; kingdom Metazoa; phylum Chordata; class Mammalia; order Artiodactyla; family Giraffidae; genus Giraffa; species Giraffa tippelskirchi. The sequence continues at coordinate 161,183,338 of NC_137283.1, read as the reverse complement.
GACCCCGGTTCGATTCCGGGGTCGGGAAGATCCAGTGGCGAAGGGATGGGCTATGGACTCCAGTATTCTTGGGCTTCCCTGGTGGCTCCGACAGTAAAGAATCCAGCCTGCAATGCGGCAGACCTGGGTTCAATCCCTGGGTTTGGAAGATCCACTGGGTTGGGAAGTTAAATAGAGATAAGGCGAGACTTTAAAAAATAATATAAAACATAAAATACAGAAACCACTGGCTGACAACAAATTAGAGAGAAAATATAAGTGAATACTATTGTCCCCATTTTATAGATGAGGCAACAGTGTTGCGTGGAGTAGAGTAACTCGCCTCGGGTCACGTGGCGACTGAACTGAGCAGCCAGGATTAGAAGCTGGGCGGTCTGATCACATAGAAGCCACTCACAGCTAGTACACTGTCCTGTTGATCTATATCCAGGAGTGGGAAAGCCAAAAAAGCTAGTAAAAAGGAAGATAATTTTAACTGAAAGAGGGGGAAAAGGATATAATGAATTAGGAAGGAAAAAAAAAAATACACAGACACCCAAATCCTACAAATCTATAGTGAATATTCATGGAGAAATAAAAGAATGAGCATAATGTACTGATAAAAGGGAGCAAAATACTATTTAAAAAGAACAATGAGAATAAGGTAAAATTAGATAATTAACAAATTATTCAATCATATTTCTGGGAGATAAAGTCAATTCCTGGAAATTCTTGGAAGTAGAACTAAGACAGAGTTGGAAAATACGAGCAAAAGGCTGACAAAATGAGAGAATCAGCCCACAAGGTGCATTATATGGTAGCAGGAGTTACAGCAGAGAAGTAAGAGGAACAGAGGGAGGGCGTCATTAAGGGAATAATACATGACAAGTTTCTAGTGCTGGAAGACGTATGTCTCTAAACCGACATTTCCCAGGACAATGAATGAAAACACAGCCACATCAAAGCCGATCAACGTGAAATTTCACATCACCAGAGATGAAGAGAACAACCAGGAAGCTTTTGGAGACTGTGGGAAACAAGCCACAGGCAAATGGCTGGAAATAGGCGGCAATCAAGATTTTCAAAGTGATGTAAGGACCTGGGAGGCAGCAGAGACATGACCTCAAAATTCTGGATGAAAATTATTTTCAATATGGCCAAATTAATAAGTGTGATGGTAGACTTTTCAGATAAGCAAGGACTGAAACATACACCTTTCATGTACTCACAAGAAACTACCGGAAGATGTGCACTTTAAAAAATCAGGAGGAAAATAGGGCAAACAGCTAAGGAAAAAAGAGGTCAAACATGAAAGAGGAGTAAGGAGAAGAGGCAGAAAGGGGGAGGGCGCGAGGGGTAACTCCAGGGACAGAAAGGGAATTGATGAGTTGTCTGATGCTCTGAACACGAGGAAAAGAACATTCATTTTCTAGATCCTGAAGTATTTGAAAAAAAGAAAAAAGAAAGCATATGGGCTTCTCAGGTGGTACAGAGGTAAAGAATACACAGTCCAATGCAGGAGATGCAAGTGATTCGAGTTTGATCCCTGGGTGTATACAAAACAAGCAAACAAAACGAGAGGCAATGATCAATGCTAAGAAAAATAAGTTGCCTAAGAAAAAAATGGAATCATAGTAACTGTGCAATTTGCAGTGGACAGTGGACTAAACAGCAAACATCCTGTTCAGTCGCTCAGTTGTGCCCAGCTCTTTGTGACCCCATGACTGCAGCATGCCAGGCTCCCCTGTCCTCCACCGTCTCCCAGAGTTTGCTCTAATTCATGTCCGTTGAGTCAGTCATGCTATCTAACCATCTCATCCTCTGCCACCTCCTTCTCCTCCTGCCTTCAGTCTTTCGCAGCATCAGTATCTTTTCCAATGAGCCCGCTCTTCGCATTAGGTGGCCAAAGTTCTGAAGCTTCAGCTTCAGCCTCAGTCCTTCCAACGAATATTCAGGGTTGCTTTCCTTTAGGATTGACCCGTTTGACCTCCTTGCAGTCCCAAAGGACTCTCAAGAGTCTTCTCCAGGACCACAGTTCAAAAGCAACTATGTCATCCCAAGAGTGAAACAATTGATTACTGATTTATACAAAACTTGCATAAAACAATATTGAAAGGCTGGAGGAAGAAAGAAAGCAAGTTTGGGTAGGAGAGGCGAACTCATACCGTTATTCCATGTGTGACGGCCCCCGCAAGAACCATATTGTTGGAACAATCAGACAGTGGGAACTCTCTTTCAAAGAAGTTTTCAAACCAAGGCTCTTTTCTTGTGATAAGTGATTATTTCTCCTATGTATTTTTGATCACAGATTATTTGATTTTCCTTTTGTCATCTTATTGCTTTTTTTTTATTTGCATGTTCCTTTGGCTTTTTTTAAACAGTTGTTGCCTTATTGATGGTGTTTCATTTTTCTTTCCTTTGTATTTCATCTGATGGGCTTCCCTAGCGGCTCAGATGGTAAAGAATCTGCATGCAATGCGGGAGACCTGGGTTCAATCCCTGGGCTGGGAATATCGCCTGGAGGAGGACATGGCAACCCACTCCAGTATTCTTGCTTGGAGAATCCCGTGGACAGAGGAGCCTGGCGGGCTACAGTCCATGGGGTCACAGAGAGTCGGACACAACTGAGGGGCTAAGCACAGCACGGCACAGTATTTCATCTGATATACCATCTATTTTAATCTATTGATAGATACTTTTAGAGTCTAAATATCAAACTTTATGTATCTTTAATTAGTCACATCATGAATGAAGCAGTTTTCTAGATTTATTACATATAAGAAAATGATCATGCATCTGTCTTCTACCAGCTCATTCCCCAACTTGCTCTCAAGCCCAGGGTCTTGCGGGAGTGTCTGAGGCGTTCCAGCAGAATCTTGACCCCACAGCCTTGCCGTGACCCCATAGCAGCAGCCTCCACTGGGGGCTTGTTAGAAATGTAGCATCTCAGGTCTGCTTCACATCTACTGATTGTGGAACCTTCATTATCCTGGGGTCTGAAAACAATTCATGTGTGCAGTAAAGCCGGGAAGTGGTGCTTTAGAAGGTAGGCAGTCTCCTTGCTTTGGTAAAGATTGCACATAGATTCTAGGGCCCCAGGTCAGGCCATGGAGGAACGACCAGCATCATACTGTCTCTCAATCAAGAGGTTTGCTCTTCTTCCAGAAGCACAAAATATCAGTCTAGCAGTTGATTGTTCTTCCAGAACACGATGTCATTGTTTATCCAGCCCAAAGGGTCAGGACAACAGCATCTTTATTGTGAATATTTTTATCAGTGTAAATTCATCCTCTTTACACACATGAAACTTTTCATTAAATTCTACTTTTCTAAAAAAATAAAATAACTACTCCTGCCTTCTTTCCCCCAATATAGCTTTTAATTTAAATGTTAAGTATTATTTGCTTTTATATGTAAAGAGAGCTTATATTCAGATTTTGTTTTTCACAAACCAATTTGAAATTTAATTTTCATAGCTGATGTATTTGCTTTCACATTTTAACCTTATTTTGTGCTTTTGGTTCTTAGATTTCCTTGCCACCTACTCAATTTCATTCTTTTAAAATACAGACTCTTTAAACACTTTTATCTTCTCCATTGACTCTGAAGGTTTATACCCAAATTCTCCGATTTTTTTTTGTTGTTGTTGCCACATTATTTGACATTTCATGCAGTTTTGAAACTCTTTTCCATCAACTATTTTAACCTAACTCTACACTTAGTGACTCTTAATGTAACTTGCTTTTCAAACTATGACATCCTCATCTTTGGGCTCTTAACTTGGCTTTACTCTCAGAGTTACAGCGCGTCCACAGTAGCCTTTTGTATGAAGGACAGGTGGGCGTTACGCTCACTGAGTCCATCAGTCTTCTTCTCCTTCTACTCCTTCTTTTTTTTAAACCAACTTTCATTCAGTTTATTACATCATGCCTTTTTTACTCAGGTGAGTAAATGCACATAAGTTATTTCTCCTCCAATTCTCATTGCTCTCTGGAATTTACTGTTACAAAAATGTCTTAGCCCATGCTATTGTTATTTCTTTGCGTGTACCATTTTCCCCCCTCTCCAGATGTTTTTCTTTGTAATGAACCTTTTCCACCTACAAAATAAGGGCTACTTTTTATCTCTGAAAAGTTCCTTCCATCCCCTCTGTCACTATCATCTCTTCTCCTGTTGTTTTGATGATTCCCCTGGGGACCTCCTGTAACTCTGGGCTCCTGCTGGTGTCCGCTGTTCTCCACTTTATGCTCTTTCCTCGCGTTGCTTTTCATCCTTGTCTTTTCTAGAGTGATTCTCAAGGCGGTGGTCTGCATGTACAGCTCCATATTGTGTGCTTGACAATTTTCTGTGCCTCTGTGGGGAATGTTAATTCTGCTGCAACATTTTCAGTTTCCCTTTTCTCACTCAGCATTGGCTTATTTTCATGTGAGTCTGGCCTCCTCTTGTGAATTTCTCCCTTATCTTCCTGAATCCTGAGGATGTCAAACACATTTGTATGAGTTTCTTCTGGATCCTAGGCAAAATGTTGTTGAAGTATTGTTTTTTACCTGTCCCTGTAATTCAAATTTTCTTCCCTGTGTGTAGCAACTTGTTTTGCATGGCCCCCATGTGGCTGGGTTATTGTTACTGCTTTTGCTTTGGTTGAAGAGAGAGAGTTCTCAACCCCGAGTCTGCAGGTTGTTCTTGGAGCCTCCTGGTTCGCCGGCTGCTAGGGGAATCCCCTTCTGCATTCGCAAGGCAAAGCTTCCAGTGACTTCTTCCTGGGATTGCTCTGCTGGATTCTGATGGATTTATGTTCTGTTCACTGGACTGCACGGACGTCTACGGTGCACAGTCTGGATGGCTCAGAGGGTCCTTCCCATTTCATCCTTGCCTACGACGTTTTGATGTTGCTCTCAGCAATAAATGCTCCAGTGCCAACACTGAATACTCTATACTGGGGATTTTTTTGTACTTTTTGACCCAGAATAACTCAAGAAGGTAGAAATGAGACAATGGGAGGAGGAAGGGGAACACCCATAGTGATGCCATAAAGCATCATAAAGGGAGCGAGGTATTAATTGAATGTGCACTGTTCCTGTTATTACTCGATGACCCCACTTAGGGTCTTGAGCCAAGGAGAGAAGAAGACAGTGAAATGTCTTCTTATCCCTTTTTATATTAGAAATTGTAGAGACTTTGAATGTGTCCATTTCTCCTTACAGTATTATCAACCTTTTATTTAGTTGAAATAAACCCCAGATTCTAGAAATAGATAGGCAGGTAATCCCATTTATAGCTTCACAGAGAGTTTATATACTTTGCTTTGCCTTCAGAGATATTATCTCTGAATTAGAATTCAAGAAAAGTTGTTAAAGAACTTCTAGCTGGTGGTGGTGGTGGTGAGGTTAATTTTTGTCCCTGGAATGAGTCAACATTTTACTAGTAGTATGGTCTGAAAATAAGGTACATACGGCCGTGATAAATTACACCAGTTATGTGCATCAGTCTGCTTCTGGATCGATGAGCTTCCTTCCAGAATTCAACCTGAAACATGCAGCTTATGTACATAATGTTTTTCACACTGTGCTGGAACTGTGCATGATCTTGCATAGTTAATCACTGTTCTTTACTGAGAGAAGTTTGCCTTTCAGTGAAGCAGACAAATTAAGAAGATGCAAGCTGAGTGAGATTTCAGGGTAAGTGTATAATAGCAGAATCCCAGGATGGCAAACAAGGATATCTTCCGAGATAGATTTTCATTGCTTCTGGAACCTTAAAATCCATGCATATTAATAGTTACTTGCTGTTGTTGTTTAGTGGCTAAGTTGTGTCTAACTGCTTGCAACCCCACGGACTGTAAGCCCGCCGGGCACCTCTGTCTATGGGATTCCTCAGGCAAGAATACTGGAACAAGTTGCCATTTCCACCTCAAGGGGATCTTCCTGACCCAGGGATGGAAACTGAGTCTCGTGCATGTTGGCAGGTGGATTCTTTACTGCTGAAAGTGACTGTTCCCTGACAGGTCACGTTTACTGCATTCTCCATGTTTTCACTCATCAGTAAACGACCTCTACGGTGTGGTCATGTACTTAGAACACATCGCTTCTCTCTTAACTCACTGAAGTATTTTCAAAACACTTAGATCAAATAAGACTGAAAATCCTTTCAGCTTGGCCTACAATACGCTATTTGGGGATGTTTTATTTGTAAATGGTATAATCAAAGTATTACTTAGAAACTCTCTTTCTGCCCTTCAGTGTTTTTATCAGGGCTACGAGGAGGAGGCTGCTGAGAAGGTAGAGATCCCAACGTGAACAGTTTATCGTCAAGAAAAGAACAGATCTTAGAAATTGTGGCTGTTCTGATGGATGCAGGATAAAAGGATAATGTGCTTTCAGGATAGTTCCTGGGTAGAATGCTCTGGGCCTTGTGTGTTTATCAAGAAAACTGGTACATCATTTTTAAAAGATGTAGCATTTCAACTAGGATTTAACATATTTAAAAATCATGACTTGTTGGAAAGAATAAATCACTTCTGGAAAAGGTTTTAATATAACTCAGGATTATATATCCTTCCAGAAGGCCTTTAAAGATCAGCCCCTTCACTCAGCTGATGCATGGGTAGAAACGAAAATTGGTTTTTAATGAAGTTGGCTCAGACAGTAAAGAATCTGCCTGCAATGCGGGAGACCTGGGTTCAATCCCTGGACTGGGAAGATCCCCTGGAGAAGGAAATGGCAACCCACTCCAGTATTCTTGCCTGAAGAATCCCATGGACAGAGGAGCCTGGCGAGCTACAGTCCATGGGGCTGCAAACAGTCAGATGCAGCAGAGTGACTAGCACTTTCTTTTTCTGAAGCGTGGTTTTTCCTCCCACACCTGCTTTCACAGCTGGCAGCACTGCCCTCTTGTTTGGTTTCACTGTCTGTGTCTCGGTGGAAATTGGGAGTGGTCAGTCATGGATCTCTTACAGAAAGACATGAGAGCAAGTTTTAAAGCTGACTTGATTTAAGCAGTGATGGAAGCACTGCCTCAAAATAGGGAATTCTAATGACACTTCAGTGAAATCAATAAAACAGTGACTGTGGATCAGATTAAGTAATCCAGACTGTGGGAAATAAATGACGCTGTCTTGAACTATCTTGTTCCCATTTCTGTCAAACCACATGGCAAGACTTACCCCTTAGACAGTGAGGGTGGGGGTGCCCTGCATCCAGGAGACCAGGCGGGCATCCTGTCCATCAACCTGGGCAGTGGTCCATCCTGGAGCCTCAAGGGACTGGAACTAGGGGTGGGGAAGCACGGACTTGCTCATTCCGTGTGCCGTGGGGCGGCCAGGCCCAGATTCAGCGGGTGAAATGCCTGGGGCAGCCCTGGCTGGGAAGGGGTGGGCTTTCCTCTGCCCCTGAGCTGCTCAGGGGCACCAACCCCTGCTTTCACTCAGGAGCACTGACGAAAGCAGAAGCAGCCGCAGTCGGGCAGGTCAGGAGCTCTGGGGCAGGCAGAGTCTGGGGCCTGCGGGGGCCGGGCCTGGCCACTGGGAGCCCTGACGGGACACATTAGAAGATCTGGAATTTCTGGCCCCGAAAGTCGGTTTATAAAAATTCCTGCAAAACCTGGGGATAAACCTCAGTCTGTTGAGTTTTATTGCTTAATTAGCAAGTTGTCAGCAAGTGGCAGCATATAAACTGAGTGATGCTTTTTTCACCTGTTCACTTACTTTTTATCGGGATAATGAGCTGTGGAATGACAGGAAGAATCTTGTTTCCCCCATGTTCCAGCATGTCGTGGATTCCTTGCCGAGCGAAAAACTCATAGGGAAATGTCATTTCACAGAGCCCATCAAAAAACAGAGGCAGATAATGATGGTAATCCAGCTTCTCAATTTCTACCTGAAAGGAGAGAGAGAAAAAAAATGTCATGTGAAAACAAAAATGAGGCAAAGTGTGGCTGGGCCAACTGAGAAGCTGTCACCAACTTAGGAGAAGTAAGTTCTTCAGAACTTCAGGAAGATTTTAGTAACCAGCTCATCTAATGACCAGAAGGATACTGTCATGTCTTCAATCTAGAAATGAGGTTAAAATCACTGATATTTAAATCTTACCAGATTAAAATCATAACCTACATTGGGAGCATTTTAGTATTTCGGTGGGGGGGAGGGGTCCTAGGTTAATTTGTTTTTGCCATTTGGCACAAAGGCAATCCTGAAAAGGGGTTCAAGAAGTCCATGGTACATATACTGGAAAGATATAAAATGTGGAAAATGAAAACAGCTGAGAAGAGATTAGCATCTGAATTTCTAAAAATAAAATCTAATAGGTATTGCACATTAATATATCTTATGAGATATGTCCTTTCAGGACCCGGAAAATATGAAAGTGAGGGGTAAAATACGATCCTACGGATATCTCCTGGAGCCAGATGTCAAGTAGAATGTTGGGGCCATCAAGAAAAAATGGGGGGAACACATGTAAACCCATGGCTGATTCATGTCAATGTATGGCAAAAACCACTACAATATTGTAAAGTAATTAACCCCTAACTAAAATAAATAAATTTATTTTAAAAAAAAAAAGAAAAAATGGGAAAGACAGACATTGGGCTGAACTTAAATAGACCACTGGCACATCAAAGTTAAAATATCCCAATTTCTTGTCTGTTTCTTCTGGGGGCAGAGATATATCACTTTTCCACCTCTATATACTTCACTCTCAATAATGCCTACATGACCTCCTGTCTAGACCTTTGCAGTTGTATCAAGCACCAAAAGGAATGGGAACAAAAATTCCAGAAGAGAGAAAAGAGATGGTATGCTGGGAGCTGCTCACATGTAGATTTGTTCTAGTCCAGATGCTCTACTGTCTGGAATATCCATGACCTGACTTAGTACCTGCAGGTGACAGACGGGGTGGTGAGGTCATGGATGGACAGAAGCCAATAGACTAGGATTGTGGGTATAATACACCTACAGGCAAAGGATGCAGAGTTCCCAGGAAGAGGTGCAAATTTCCACCCCCCCCCCCCCCGGTTTTCAAGTCCTTACCAAAGTACCCAGCTTCCAATTATCACTGTAATTAAGTGAGGATTCCATCAGGACCTCAGAGAAACCCTTTTACATTAGGGAGTTTTCAGAGCCTCCGTTCTCACCCAGAATTCTGGAGTGTCTATCCTGCCTGCCCCTGCTGTGAATAACTGATAAAAACTCCTCCACACTTCTGAGTGCTTACCATGAGTCTGGGTGAATCAAATGTCCTAAAACTCCCCAAGTGGGAGGTCTGTCTCCAGACTGCTCATGAATTACCTGGCTAACTAAGGAAGTAAGCGCTCAAGATTTGAATGTTCATGCCCTCTTGGATGGAGAAGGCAATGGCACCCCATTCCAGTACTCTTGCCTGGAAAATCCCATGGACGGAGGAGCCTGGTAGGCTGCAGTCCATGGGGTTGCTAAGAGTCAGACACGACTGAACGACTTCACCTTCACTTTTCACTTTCATGCACTGGAGAAGGACATGGCAACCCACTCCAGTGTTCTTGCCTGGAGAATCCCAGGGATGGCAGAGCCTGGTGGGCTGCCGTCTGTGGGGTCGCACAGAGTCAGACACGACTGAAGCAACTTAGCAGCAGCAGCAGCAGCCCTCTTGGAAGTAGGGCTTGGAAAATAAATCCTAAATGGAGGTATATACAGATATAAGTTTTACTTTGTATTGCTCGGATGATTGTAAAATTTGCTTTATTCATGGTATAAGTTTATGAAATCTGTATTTAATACTAACCTTCTGAAGGATTTTTGTGTATTTGAAAACATTTTAGAGCACTATTTTTCACAATTAAAAAAATCAGTACATCATTCAGTTTCAAAAAGTACAGTGCTGTTGGCTACAGTTTTACCTTGTAACCTAATTTTATAATGTGTCACCTGTATTATATTTTTGACTTTTTGCTAAATCTTTTTAAACCCTGTCTCTTATAAAGGACCAAATCATTACATTTTGTACTTTAATATGAGCTAAGACTTTGTATTTTAATATATATCTGGCTAATGTCTGTCATCTTAATTTTTGGTCTCTGAATGTTATTTTTTATTTGCTTTTTCCTTTCAATTTTGTAGTTTTGTTATATGGATTGTTTTATTTACACTTTGGTGTGTGATGACTTTAAAGATAAAATATCCTGTATAAATATTCCATTGCATCTATGTCACAGCTTTCTCAAACATTTAAAAAATCTATTTTTTATCTTATTGAAGTGAGTTAAAAATATCCTACTAAGGTAACTGACATGCCCATTTTCCTTGGAATTTGGTTGATTTTTTTTTTTTTGGTATGATTTGGAGCAACAACTCCAACATCAACAACAGCACCAATAAAAATGTCATTTTATGGTACCAGACACTACTGTGAATATTTATGTGTATCAGTTCACTTAATCCTCATAACAGCTCTAAATACATACAAGCTTTGTCACTCAGTCACGCCTGACTCTTTGTGATCCCATGGACTGTAGCCCTCCAGGCTCCTCTGTCCATGGGATTCTCCAGGCAAGAATACTGGAGTGAGGAGCCATTTCCTCCTCCAGGGGTCTGCCTGACCCAGGGACCAAACTTCCCATGCCTCCTGCACCGGAAGGTCAATTTTTTATCACTGAGCTGGCTGGGAGGACCAACAGCTCCAAGAGGTAGGTATTATTGGCATCTATTGGCATCTCAATTTTCAATATGAAGAAACTGAGGCACAGAGAGATTTAATGACTTGCCTAAGGTTTGCAGCTAGTTAGTGATAGAACTGGGATCCAAACACAAGCAGGCTGGCTGCAGGACATGATACTACTTAGGCTTTTTGTTAGGGACGTCAAAGTTCAGCATTATTGTAATCTCCCTTTATCCTCTTGTCTCTGTCTTCTTTATCATTATTAATGCAGTTTGTCTTAGTTTAATTGAATAATAATAATGCTATCACTAGTTTATCTACTATACCTTTTTCTATGCTTTTACTTTCTTTGATATTATATTTATATATATGTAGCATTATATATAAATATATATTATATATATGGGGTTGATAAGCTTTTATTTTTATTATATTTAAATTTTTTTATTGGAGTATAGTTGCTTTACAATGTTGTGTTAGTTTCTACTGTGCAGCAAAGTGAACCAGCCATACATATACATATATCCCCTCTTTTTTGGATTTCCTTCCCATTTAAGTCACCATAGAGCACTGAGAAGAATTCCCTGTATTTTAAGAGTATCTTTTCTAAGTACCTCATTGCTGGATTTGTTTTTCCCTCTCCTGTTTTACATTGTGTATACAAATGACAAATTTCAAGAATGTACATGATTTCAAAAGTTTTAAAAGAGGAAGAAAAGCAAAGGGAGAAGGGATAAAGGAAGGAAAAGAGAGCATTTGAAAGACAGCAGCATTGAAGGAGAGACTGAGAGAATGAGGAAGAAAAAAGGTGATCTCTACGTCTTTAACTCCTCCCAGTACAGCGACCACAGCAGTTCTTTCATATCAGAAATTCTCTTCTTGGAAGTTCTTCTTCTGGCCTGTTTATCAATTATTTGGCAGGTCTATTTGATTCAGATTTATTGTCTTAATAATGGAATAACAACTTGCCATTATATTTTGAGGGTGAAAACTTCTTAAAACTTCTTAAAACTCTAGACATGTCACTACTTGCCACAGGGTGATTTTCTACACATAACTTTCTTTCCTGTTTACAATCTTCTGAGATTTCTTCTTTATCACTGTAACATTGTTTCAGTCGATGAATCTAGCGGAGGCCTTAGGAAACATTCTTACATTCCATTTGCAATCAGGAACTCTGTGTATTTGTTTTGTTTTGAATGATCTATCTGAATATATCTGACTTGGCTCTACTGGATTTTTCCTTTTTATCCGAAAAGTTCCTTCTCATTACCACACGATTTTCACGTTGTTTTCCACAATAAAGCTGTCAATGCTTCTTTACCCTCCTTCTCACTTCAACCCACTTCCCGGCGGCTTCACTACTCTTGCTTTTACCCGGGTCCCCGGTGACCTTCACTCGGCCCACTGCTCCGGTCTCTGTGCGGCTCTCATCAGCATGGCGCAGTTGAGCTTGTGACGATGTCTTCCCCAGGCCTCCGGACAGCGTGCCCTTATCACTGGGGTTCATCCTGGATTTCCTTCCTTCAAATTCTGCATCGAATCCATCGGAAGGCTGATGGATTCTATCTTCAAACAGATGCTGAGATCACTCACTTCTCCACCGTTTTCTTTACTACCAGCTTAGCCTAAGCCACCAACCTTCCTTACCTCGATGACTGCAACAGCCTCTAATTCATCCCCTATTGCTGTTTTTCCTTCCTATTTCCTTTCTCGAATATTTGAGTCTCGACCTGCTGTGGCCCCTGACCAAGGTCCCCCCAGGGCCTCCCTGACCTTCACACCGCCCTCTGCAGCGCTGTTCCCTGGACACAGGCTGCCTTCTGTCTCCCTGCTCCCTCCTTAGAGACTGAGCTGAATGCACTCTTCCCTTCCTCTCCAGACCTCTCAGTCGCTGGCCACTCCCTTTCATCTAGATTTCAGTTCACCGAGGCCCTCTTACCACTGCCTACTGCTCTGTTTGATTTTCTCTGTGGCTCTCATCATTTATTCATTGCAGTTTCTTCACTTCTGTTGTGTGGGGAGCTTGTCATTGCCTAGAAGGGTGGTTGGCACATAATGGGTGAATTTAAGCCTGTGTTTGAATTTTAATTCTGACCTTTTGACTCTGTCCTCTGTGTTAACTCTTTGAGAGGCATACTCAGCTGAGGAACAAAGGCTACATGATGAATGACCATATCTGGAGCCGAGGGTGGGAACCACGGCAGTGCGCGGAGCGGCTGGTGTTGAACACTGGCCCCGTGACCCAAGGAAGCACGTACGTTTCTATAATCTTAGGTATCCTACAAATAAAACGCCATGTTTTCTCTATTCAGATTGCAGCGATTATTTATATTTCAGGAACCTTGTGAGTATTTTAATAGACAATCAGCACAATCTTCCCGGTGCTTCTGCTTACCCTCATTTCACTAGAAATCATTTAGGGTTTAATAATATGCTGTTCTGTTAACCTTTAAAACTTTAGAAGGAAAAGTTTCCATTTTTCACAGTATCATCAAAAACAAACAGATTAATGTGGGTCTATAACTAATATGTTGGAATAACACAAGATCATCTTTCTAAAATATCTAGATGTTGAGAATAATGCAAGATTAAAACCAAAATTTAAACAATACATAAGTTAGTAGATCACTTATTTATCTTTGCGTGTATATTTGTCACATGACAACTGCTATCCTTTAGAGGTCTTTTAAATTGCTGGGTTCTTTTATTCATTTAAACTTAAAAAATCATTTTTACCATTCATGTAGCAATAAACCTTTTTCAGTTATATAAATTAGTTTTCTTTGAAGATAATTTCCTAATAACAAATAAATTATAATTTATGTTTCTTTACTATTACTGTAAAAATAGTAACTTTCAAACTACTATAAAATTTGGGAATCTTTCTTCAAAGTTTAGGCAAGAACTCCAGAATTCAAAGAAAGCTGTTTGAAATGAGACAAAGAACAAGGGCTGTTTTGAACATATTAGATAAAATTTCATGGTAAAATACTGATTGATGACAGCTTGGATATTAATTCTAGAAATATCAAGTATTTTACTCACAGAATTTCTCTCTTTTAAATTTATGTTTTATAACTTTTTAAAGATCACATAGTACCTACAAGCTGATCTCTAAATCTTACAGTGACCTTTAGTCAAAAGCAATACAATTCTAACTTCACCTCTTCTATCAAATATGCTTTTTTTTTATCCTCATAACAAATATGCAAGGAAGTAATGCTGCGCTGAAAGATCAGAAAACCAAAGAGGTTATGAGTCTCATTAAAAAAAAACTCAAATCAAAAACTTACTCTTACACTTTCCATACCCTTGCTTCAAATAGCAAATGAAGTATCATTTATAGTATCTGTTATTATGAATCCTATGGTAATAACTGAGAATCTTGCTTAGAATCACAAAAATCTGAAAAGGTGTACTTATCTATTAGTGTATTATGACCTCATCTAGATTTCTTATGACATTTCTAACATAAAGCTTTACCTTACTATTTTCAATCCTTTAGGCAGCTGTTAAACTGCTACAAGAGATCTTACAAATAAGCATTCTTTACAGATGATATTGGAGAAGTAAATGGCAACCCACTCCAGTATTCTTGCCTGCAGAATCCCATGGACAGAGGGCCCAGGCAGGTTATAGTCCACAGGGTCGCAGAGAGTCAGACACGACTGAGCAACTAACACAGATGATACACATAACATATTTTAAACACAGATGCACTTCTCTTTTTCAAATGTGTATGGATGTGTTTGTGATGAAGTACCCCTGGTGTTCAGATGGTAAAGAATCTGCCTGCAATGCAGAAGCTGGGTTCGATCTCTGGGTTTGGTAGATCTCCTGGAGAAGGGAATGGCAACCACTCCAGTATTCCTGCCTAGAGAATCCCATGGACAGAGGAGTTGGCAGTCTACAGTCCAAAGAGTCAGACACAATTGAGTGACTAACACTTTCACTACATTTTCTCAATGATAATAACACTTTCACTACATTTTCTCAAATGATACCAGATACCAAGAGCTTTGTTTGACAAAGCTCTTGATGGGAAAAACTTCACTTGAAAAACAGAAACCCAAAGGAATTGAGGAATTACTCAAAGAAGTCAAGGAATTAAGGGGAAAAAAATGTTTTCAGACCATGGAAAGGAAACTTCTGGGGCTCAGATAAAAGCAAACACAGAAGTGTTAATATTTGCTTAACAGAAAATATATAGTATCATTAACCTTAAAATTCAATAGCAGTTTGGAGAATAGACTGGTTCCAGATTAAAAGAGAATAGGGGTCTGGATCATAGAACTGAGGGGCCAACACAGAGTCAGCACGGGGAGGTGAGGCAATGGAAAGGATGCAGATAAATCCCAACCAAGTTGCTCCCACATTTGATTAATGGGACTTCCAGAGAAGACCGAGTATGGAGAAAGGGGGGTTTGGAGCAATAATGGTTGAGACTCATTCAAAATTAAATAAAAGTGTGAATTTCAGATGGAACATGCATATCTAGACACCTTTTTGATAAAAACTATAAAACTCCAAAGTCAAGGAAAAGATTTAAAAGCAACTAGAAACAAAATGCAGATTATATATAATGGACCAAAATTAGACTTACATTACATTTCTAACCAATAAAATAGAAGCCAGAAGGCAGGGTAAAAACCTTTCAGTGTACTGAAAGGTTTCAGCAATTGTTAACCTTGAATACAATACTCGGCTAAATCACCACTTAAAAATAAAAACAAATTAAATGCATTTGGCCAAGACACAGACTGAAAGGTTTGTTGTTTGTTTGGACTTTGTTGTTGCTGTTATTTTAACCCAAGGATTATCACTTCAACCAAAGGATAAAATTTATTAAAAACTGAAGTGAACTGAGGACAAAGAAGAGAGAGAAGAGATAACAGTGCACATTTTCCCAAACACACTGATAAGGCTAAATAAACACTGACTATAAAAATTATTAATTAAAGTGAATTAAAGGTGGATCTGTCGATACTAGGAAGGAGAAATAATGATGAGAGAAAAGTGATCTGCATCAGAGTAAGGCCTTTGCATTGACAGAGATGAGGATAAAATGATTAACCTTAGACTTAATTCAGCATATTAAAGAGCAAAGATACACATGGAAAGAATAGAAATAAAATTAACTTTCAAGAGCAAGAACATAGTAGAGGGGATAAAGCTCTATCAACATTACAAAAGGCTGACTGAACATCCCACTTGCCTCCATGAGAAAACATGAAGAGAAGAAAGTATGTAGGATGAATCCAAATAAATAAATAATCATAGTAAATGTAAACAGAATAAATTCTCTAGTTAAAAGATTCTGAAGAGAGGGAAAATATACTTCAGTTACAAATTTGTTTATAAGAGGTATATTCAAAATATAATGTCAGAAAAAGATAGAAAATAAAGGTACAGTAAAACATATAATAAGTGTTGTATAGGAGAAATTCCTGGAAGAGAAATTATATTTGCAACATTTATGTATTTTGCCAAGTGGTGCTTCATAGGGATGATACTAAATTATATTCCCAACAGCAATATGAGAGCACCTGTTTCTTCATTGCCTATCCAAAGAGAAAGCCAACAAACTTTGATTTTTGACAATATTATAGGTAAAATAAAGAAGGCTGAGTGCTGAAGAATTGATGCTTTCAAACTGTGGTGTTGGAGAAGACTCTTGAGAGTCCCTTGAACTGCAAGGAGATCAAACCAGTCCATCCTAAAGGAAATCAACCCTGAATATTCATTGGAAAGACTGATGCTGAAGCTGAAGCTCCAATACTTTGGCCACCTGATGTGAAGAACTGACTCACTGGAAAAGACCCTGATGCTGGGAAACATTGAAGGCAAGAGGAGAAGGGGGCAACAATGAGATGGTTGGATGGCATCAGCAAATCAGCAGACATGAGTTTAGGACAGGGAATCCTGGTATGCTGCAGTCCATGGGGTTGCAAAGAGACATGACTTAGCGACTGAATAACAACAACAAATAGGCAAATATTATTTTTCTGTTATTTTAATTTGTATTTCTTCTATTGTGAGAATAATCGCATTTTAAAGATATTTTTGAAAGTCATTTTTGTGTCCTTTTATGTGAATTGTACTTTCATATTCTTGGCCATTTTTTTTTTTTTAACTTTGAACTTCTTTTTTAGGAGCTCTTTTATATTATGGAAATTTATCCTTTGTGTATGATAGCAGTTTCAATTTTTTGAAGATTTTTTGTTTTAGAATTTATTAATTTTTTATGGGTTCTGAAGTTTTCCTCTATTTTGTAGCAGAAAGAATGGAAACAATTTGGAAAGATAATTTATAACTGTTTACTTTAGTACTTTTATGATTTTTTCCTTATATTTAAATCATTAATGCATTTGTAACTTTTCATGGTATAGGTGTGAAGTATGCTTCCAGTGGCAACTTTTCTCCAAGTGGCTACCTAATTGTTCCACCATATTTATTTAATAATCTTCCACTGGTTAAAAGTTCCACTTTATCATAAAGCCCTACTTCTTGACTTTCTATTCAATTGCACTGATTTTTTTTTTAATTTTTATTCATGAACCAATACTATTTTAATTATCACAATTGTTTAATAGATTTTAATATGTCAAGGCTCCCTCCCCTGTTATTGTCTTTCCTTTTCTATTTTTCTGTTATCATAATTTGTTTACTTTTCAATATGAAGACAATAAATTTTAGACACAGGTTTACTTAAAGGATATATAATATAAAAACTTGCATTCAGTAATTAGATAAAACACATTCTTTACAAGCACGGGCTTCCCTGGTGGCTCAGCTGGTAAAGAATCTGCCTTCAATGCAGGAAACCTGGGTTCAATCCTTGGGTTGGGAAGATCCCCTGGAGCAGGGAAAGGCCACCCACTCCAGTATTCTGGCCTGGAGAAGTCCATGGGCTGTGTAGTCCATGGGGTCACAGAGAGTCGGACATGACTGAGCAGCTAAGCACACGAGAAAGTTTAGAAAACTGAGCGAAGGCTAAGCCACATAGGAGGTCTCAGGACATCCCAGAAAATTAAATAACAAATCATTAACTAAAAGACAGCCAAGCTTTTAACTTCCATATATTTGGAAATTTACACTTTTAAATTACTCATAGATCAAAGGGAAAAATCCTTATAGAAATAACAGCATGCTAAGAATTGAATTACAAAGAGACTACTTAACCTTAAAAGAACAGAAACATGCTCGTTTATATAGACTCCTTTAGAGAATAAAGAAAAAAGGAAAACTACACTGCTCACTATATGAGGCCAGCATAACCTTGCCACTAGAATCAAATAGCCAAGTCTAATCTCACTGAATCAAAATAAAACAACAGGCAAATTGAATTCAATAGCATGTTAGAAAGTATGACCAAATTGGCTGTATTACAATAATATCAGAATATTTCAACATCATGTTTAAATTTTTAAAGGATGAAAAATAAGATGATTTTAATAGATGCAGATAAAACATTTGATAAAATCATTCATTAAAAAAATAAAAACACTATAGGAAAAACCTACAGCAAATATCATACTTTATGGTGAAACTTTAGGAACATTTAAATTATGGAAAAGTCTATTGAAATCCTTAGAAAAGAAACAAGAAGATTGCTAACCATCATTGCTATTCAGCATTGTCCTGGAGATTCAAGCTAATGCTGAAAATAAAATACATATAAAGATTGGCAGGGAAAAAAGCTCTCGTTTGAGGATGTTATGGCTATCCACATAATATACCCAGAGAATCTACAAGCGAGTTTAATTAGTAAGAGAGTTCAGAAAAATTGCTGCATAAAAGATCAGCAAACTAAAAAGAGTAATATCCCTATATGCCATTAAAATTTATGTATTTTTAATGTTCACAATAGCAAGAAATGAAGCAAATAAACCCTTTAAGGTAACGCCTGCCAATGGAGAAGATTTAAGAGACACGAGTTTGATCCCTGGGTCGGGAAGATCCCCTGGAGGTGGAAATGGCAACCCACGCCAGTATTCTTGGCTGGAGAACCCATGGACAGAGGAGACTGGCAGGCTACAGTCTGTAGGGTCGCAAAGAGTTGGACACAACTGAAGCGACTTAGCATGCAAGCAGAGTGATAAAACTAACAGTCCATAAGACTTTATGAAGACAATTACAAAAGATTACTGACAAATATAAATGGAAAATAGGAATGGTCTCCCATGAACAAATGAATATACTGACTATACTCATGGGCGAACAGACAAACTTATGACGGTGGTGGCTTATATTCAAGTTAATGTACAAGTTTGACCTAAACTTAAGGCAAGTTTTCTACTCTTAAGGCTTCACGGAAGATTTGAGAGGCTCAGTGACCTGTTGGGACCACATTCCGAGGAGGCACAGAGTGAGACTCCAAACCCAATGTTTCTTTCCATTGACCTGTCACATTTTCACTATCTTGATGGCTTGCTGTTTATCACAAATACTGAAGGTTTTGTCTAGCTGGAAGATATTATTAATATAATAATTACTGAATAACAAATCTGGACTTGGGACTGGAGAATCAAATTATTTTATGGAATAACCTTATTTCAAGTTTCTGTCAGAAATGCTAACAAGACAGCTAAAGGTCAGTTGTAAGCAGATCTTGAATTTATGCACACTTAACCTTTATTATCCAGGACTTGTGTGTTCCTAACTGTAGCAGTCACTGAGTGATGCTATGAAGTGGAATAAATGAAAAAAAAATAATTCCTAGTTAAAGGAATCTCCTAAATTTTTTCAAACAGCTTTTTTTTTTTTTAAACATCAGGATAGATAGAAAAAAAGGTAGATAAAAAAGGAGAAAAATATCTATGAAAATATATCTTCAAAATTTGTCTTTCATTTATCACATTACTGTATAATGGTAAAAACAGCATAATTTTTATCAGGTGTAGAGAGAAAATAATGCTATTTTGGGAAAAGCAAGCAATATATGAAAGGCCTAGAAAGTCCTGGCACAGTTTTAAGAATTGAGACAGAGTTAGAAACAGAGTATTTGTGGCTTTTACCATTGGTGTCAGTTGTGGAGTATGGAATTATTTTGCAAAAACTCTCCATGATTAGATAATTTACTATGAACATTAATACACTCAACCAAATAAGGAGAATTAAAGAGCTTTGGAAAGTATTAATTTAGGTGAAGTTAATGCTGTGAAGCAACTTTAAGAAGAAATCACTATGATAGCAGCATTGGCTGTCTGTTACATCAGCAGATAATTTTGCTATGTATATAATTTTCAGGGATTAGTCACAAATTTATTAAGGTTCTTTATACACAGAACTTCTTATATTTCTTAAATTTCATCTAAAAAAGGCAACAAACATCTACTGAATCACGGAACTAGCTAAGAGTGTTGGGCTGAACGTTGGAGTTGGTGAGTAGAAAAAATATTACTTCTTTCCTTGGATTCATATTTTAATATTAACAGTTTATTGAAAGGGTAAACTAACGACACACTCACTTTATGGAGAGCAGCCTGGAGTTGGAATCAGGCAGATCTGCGTCCAAATCCAGTACTCGTATGAGGTGAGTTCCATCACTTTAAAAATGTGACTAGTAGAAACTTACTGATCTTTGCTGGGGTTTTCTTCACTATTTGTAAAAAGATACCTCATTCCCAGGTTTATCATAATTAATTGAGATGTCATTGCTGTTCAGTCGCTCAGTTGTGACCCCGTGGACTACAGCACACCAGGCTTCCCTGTCCTTCACCATCTCCTGGAGTTTGCTCAGACTCATGTCCATTGTGTCGATAATGCCATTCAACCATCTCATCCTCTGCTGCCCCCCTTCTCCTCCAGCCTTCAATCTTTCCCAGCATCAGGGTCTTTTCCAGTGAGTCAGCTCTTCCAATAAGGTGGCCAAAGTATTGGAGCTTCAGCTTCAGCATCAGTCCTTCTAATGAATATTCAGGACTGATTTCCTTTAGGATGGACTGGTTTGATCTCCTTGCAGTTCAAGGGACTCTCAAGAGTCTTCTCCAGCACCACAGTTTGAAAGCATCCATTAAATGTGATACTATGTGCTAAATGATATTAATTCCTTCTCTATTCTCTGCCAATAACATAATACCAAAAGTTAAGTCAAAATTCAAGGTACACATGAGTAAACACCAGCGAGAGCGTGCAGACCCAGGGGAAAAGCCTTGGTTTAGAGAAAGGAGAGACGGTTATGAGTTGAAGGAAAGAGGTACAGTTTCACTGGGGAAGGAAACCTTCAGTTCTGCACGATGAGAAGGGATCAGCATTCTCGATATATAACAGGCTACACGTTCAGTTCGGGATGTAGACTATGAAACCTGTGAGTGCACATGGCTAAGGATTTAAGATAGACATTTTGGGGTTTGCAAAGGGGTCAGTACTACTGATTTCAGGGTCACTTCATAGAGATCGGGATCTCATGAGAGTGTGAAGTGAGATCTTCAACAGAACCCATGAGGATGGTCCTCAGTGAGGAAAACAAAGAGTCAGGGAACTTAGTGACCAGGGAGCTAAGAAAATCATACAGGACAACCAGAGTGCATGAGCTTTGCATTAAGGAAAAATATGGCTTGAATTCTCTACTAAATTATCATAGTAGAAACAAATGATTATTGGAAATAAGAAAACCGGCAAAGTTTATGAAATAAGGTATATAAATTGTGAAACATAAGTTATGGTACTAATTGTTTCATGGCAATATATATTAACAAAAACTGAAGGCAGGAGGAGAAGGGGATAATAGGATGAGATGGTTGGATGGCATCACCGACTTAATAGGCGTAAGTTTGAGCAAACTCCAGGAGATGGTGATGGACAGGGAAGCCTGGTGTGCTGCATTCCATGGGGTCTCAAAGAGTTGGACACAACTTAGCAACTGAACAACAATATAAAAAATGTTTCTCAAGAAGAGGGCTATTTACAAAGGAACCTGAACCATCTCATGGAGACCCATTATCAGCACGTAGAAAGACTATAGGTCTCCCTCTCAAATACTCACGCTAGACTATGGGCTGGTGAGCCTTCTGGCCTGTGAATCTGTTCTCCATTCTGTGCAATGCTCGGGGGAGGAGGGGAGTCATGGGAAGATCCTACTGTTGAAAACATCTCCATAGATGTATCAAAGCTTTGTTTCATTTCTTTTTAGAAACAAAATATCCTTAGGTATGCTCCCGTTAAAGGCTATGTACATCTTGAGGTATAACTCAGATTAGAATATCTAATCACTCTTCTCCAAGTACTGAAAGAGCTGGCCCGTGTAACTGGGTAAAGTGAAAAGGAAGGAAAGGTAATTTGGGTGCATAGAGCCAATGGGAAAGGTTTCAGGAAGGATGCCACCAAACTAAGAAAAGGCACATCAATTTGCCTGATGATGCTTTGGTATGTCCGCTAGAACTCCTCTGTCCATGTAATTTTTCAGGCAAGAATACTGGAATGGGTTGCCATTCCCTTCTCCAGGGAATCTTCCCGACCCAGGGATCGAACCTATGTCTCCTGCATTGCAGGCATATTCTTTACCACTGACCCATTGGGGAAGCTCTAAAGGACAGTTGTTAATGTGAACTGCAGGTCCTCAGTAAGGAGGGAGGCAGGATAGAGGAGTAAATGCGTGTGGCTCCGGAGCAGAGTTGTGGCTCCTCCGTTACTAGCAGCTGAGCGCTTCCAAAGCATTACCTCTCCCCACGCCTCAGTTTCCTCATCTGTAAAGTGGGACAGTAACAGTACCAGCCTCCCAGTGAATGTTGTGAGTTAATACACTTAAAAATCTGAGAAGAGGGCTTGGGTAGTAGAAGGCATCAGTAGCTAGATGCTATGAAACAAAGGAGCCCTCCGTTGTTTCCATTATTGAGTTACTTTTTGATAAACTGCAACTGTCAGTCTAGTTCCTCTGTATTGACTACATTCTTTAAATTTTGCTCTGTTCCCTTTGTAGAGGAAAAAAAATATCTTTTGGGTATGCCAACATTTCCTTAAACTATTCTGGTCCTGCTGTCATTTTGTTCAAAGTGATTGAAGAACAGAAGCCATTTGTGAAGGACACAGAACACTGAGCCCAGAGCGCTCACAGGTGAAAGCCGGGCACACATCAACGTCTGCCAGTGATGCAGGGGACTTTCAAGTAGGTCAGAGCATCTTTAGAGAAGATGACACCATCCTTCTGGGTCTGAATAGTATAAGAATAAATCTAGGGGATAAAAACTCACAATGCTGAAAATTCTGTCTTTGTTATCAAGACACTAATATTCATAATAACATATGAATGCAAACATGTACTACACCACACAGAAAGACTGCAAAAGATGTATATAAAATAACTGTACATAAAATTCCCAATTCCATATTTAGCGGCTGAAACCTTTGCCAATTTTTTAATGAAAAAATATTATCTGCCTCGTTGAATCTCTGCTTCAGAGGATAACCTTAGGCCACATACCTAAGTGTGCATCTTTTATAGCAGATGTGATATTGACAATGAAGTTATTTTGACATTTTACAATTGTATACCAATAACACATGGGGAAATACACACGCTGTACAATGGGGCCATAATTCCGGAAACAAACATCTTAAATCACAGTATCCAAACAGAGCTCTAAAAATGTTACTCTGTTTTCTTTGCTGGGAGAAAGACTGAACTTCTTAGTGTGTAGTATAAAGAGCATTTCCTTTAACGCGGTGAAGGTTACAGAGAAAATTCAAAACCAGGCGGAGTGAAAGAGTCACTTTCGTTCTTCTCATTATACAATTTGGGGCGTTGGTTTCTCTCTCCTTACAGTGAACGCTGCCTTCCAACGTCCGTGAAGACGGTGTCTTCAGAGAAGATCAAGCACTGTTATTTAGGGTGTTCTTTGCAATTCTGTTCTTTCTGTCTCTAATTTCTTGCACAACCTATTCTCTTTATTCCTGGGTTCTCTGCTAAGTCACTTCAGTCGTGTCCGACTCTGTGCGACCCCATGGACTGCAGCCTACCAGGCTCCTCCATCCATGGGATTTTCCAGGCAAGAGTACTGGAGTGGGGTGCCATTGCCTTCTCCTGGGTTCTCTAGACTCTGCTTATTGCCTTTTGTTACTTGAAGGCAGGAGGAGAAGGGGATGACAGAGAATGAGATGGTTGGATGGCATCACTGACTCGATGGACATGAGTCTGAGCAAACTCTGGGAGATGGTGAAGGACAGGGAAGCCCAGCATGCTGCAGTCCATGGGGTCGCAAAGAGTCAGACACGACTGAGTGACTTACCTTAACTGATTGCTTTTACAAGACCATTTATGTAGATACTGATGCCATCGTGCTTCCTCTGCAACAAGGTTTCTGCAGAGATATCTCTATGCTCCCTGAGGACAGGGTCTGTGTTTGTTTACAGTTGATGCCTAATATCTCCCGCCTCCTCTGAGTCTTAAAATCAACAGAATACAGGGATGATTCTTCGTCTGGGAGTAAAAACAACACTCTAAAGCAAAGTCGGTGAAGACTCGTTTCACTGTACAACAATCATGGTCAGCTAAGATACTTAGTTGGAAAATCCACAAAATATTTAATTTTTATTAAGAACTTGTGGCATATTGGGCACATGGGATCCATGGTTTTATTGTCAGACTTAAAGGAAAGTTAACTGTGTTCCAAGCGTTTCTAGCTTCCACCAAATTTGACTTGGCACCCAGGCCAGAGAGCCTTTCATGTCCTCTCCAGGAAGAAGAATTAAGTCTTCACAGCACCAGAGTATTTTGTATATGCCTCTACGAGTGCATTTATTAAGCTTATATACTTGTCTACATTTGGTTGTGCGCCCTAACTTGTGAGCCCCAGATGCCACGTTCAATCCATTTTTTTTTTGATCTGTACTATTTCATATTAATTCCTGGTGTATAGACCACCTCACCTTTGCTGAATGAATTAATCAACAAACAGATTCTCAAATGATCGCCCAACACCAGTCCCGCTTGTCCTTTGTTCGTTCTTCAAAGTGCTGCCAGACGCGCCTTTCTAAACATACCTTCTGTATGCGTCACTGGTCTCCAAGCTGTCCTTCGCCAGATGTGCACAGGGCACATGCTAATCTCTTCACTGTGCTGAGCTCAGGCCTTTGGGGTCTGGCCCCAAATTCCCTTTTGAGCTTTGTGTTCTGACATTTCGCTCTCACAACCTGAGTTCCAGTTACGTCAAATATCTTACTCTTTGGTGAATGCGTTCTATCTTACTGCGTGCCTGCGGTACTTTTTCATTTTCATGTTTATTTATATTTTATGCAAACCTACGAGGGCTGCGTCCTTTCTGTGTTAAAGAAGTTGAGATTATTTTGGAGCCTAGGTAAGTAGATTTTGGAGCCTAAATCCTGCTTCTGCTGGTAATTTACTCGTATGTCCTTGGGCAAGTCATCTCAGTGCCATCACTAAAGTAGGGATTACACTGGTATAGGCTTCAAATGTCTTGTAAATAATACATTAGTTCATTCATGCAAATCATCTAGAAGAGTGCCAGGTACATGTTAATCGTTATTATTATCACTGAGCTCCACTGTAACAGCAGTAGACACATATTATAATTACACGAGTAATTATTCAGCAAGTATACCCAAACATTTACCTATTTGGGAACATGAACTAGATCATCTGTTGCCTTTCTGACGGGTGTGGGGAAGCATGAGGAAGTTCCCCCCACCCCGGGATGGCAGGAGGGGTGGGGGAGGGTTGGCAGAGAGCAAGGGGTCAGCATTAGAGTCCCAGAACCCCCCACCGAGGATGGGAACTGAGTGTGTGTGTGTGTGTGCACGCGTGTGTGCATGTGTGCTTATGGGTGTGTTGTAAACACTGAGAGAGGGTTGAGGGACATCCTAGAGACGTATGTCGGTAGAGGATTGTGCTTGCCGCTTGTGCTTGGTTTCTCAGGGCATGGCCTGGGGAAGTTTCAAGCCACAGCAGAGACTAGGGGTGATGGCTGCAAGACAGAGACAGGAGGGCAGACTCAGCTGAACTCTGGCGGCACCCTTATGAGCTGAGGGCTTCCCAGGTGGAGCTAGTGGTGAAGAACCCACCTGCCAATGCAGGAGACAGAGGAGACACAGGTTCGATCCCTGGGTCGAGAAGATCCCCTGGAGAAGGGAATGGCAACCCACTCCAGTATTCCTGCCTGGAGAATCCTGCCACAGACAGAGGAGCCTGGCAGGCTGCAGTCCAGAGGGTCGCACAGAGTCAGACACGACTGAGCAACTAACACTAACTCTGATGAGCTGAACTCGGAGATCCAGCCAGCAGCTAAGCTTCGGAAGCAGCCATCAAGTATTATTCATGCCAAAAGCATGGACCAAGGACCAGTTCCAGCCACGGATACTTCCACAGCAGATAATAGGATGGAGGCCCATGCCCAAGGACCCTGTGAGATCACCTACAAGTTCACCTGAACATGTGTGGGAATGACAAAAGGATAATATGAGGCTGATTCTGTGAAGCCACAAGAAATTCCTCCTGCACCGGGAGAGGGGGGATGCCCAATGGGAAGGGGAGAAGAGAGTGGCGGAAATGAGGCATTCAGACAGGATCAGTTTCAGCTTCCTCTCCTCCCCCCTCCTCCCCCAACGTCATGCCTGAAAATGGAATCTCCAGAGCAAGAAGAGGACAGGTTTTGGCAATAACGGTGCCACAGTGCTTTGTACAAACATGATGTTTACTCCCGGCACCACTCAGTTCCCCACCACATGTGTGGGCACACACATACACGTACACTCGTTTACAATTTGTCTCTCTCGTTACGTCTTCTCTCTTTATGACTTTTATATCTGAACCAGAACTCAACACATCACAGGGGCTGTCACACAGACCTGGATGGACAGATGGATGGATGGATGGATGGAAAAAATGGGTAAATGAGTGAATGAATTTCTTTTTAGTAAATTTACTCCATACTCTGTCTGGATCAAATGTCCTCTACTTTAGTGTGTTTTTCTGGGAATTTCTGAAAAATATGTCAAGCAAGTGCTGTTTTCAGACCTCCCAAATTCAGTCATCTGGGAGCAACGTGTCATTTTGCATGACTTTAAATCATTCATTTCAATCCCCTTTTGATTCACAAGTGAGAACCAGAATTCCATTTACGGTAAAACGACTTGCCCAAAGGCAGAAAGTGATTGAATTGCCCAATCATCAATCCTAACTTATTTAGGCTCATTGTTCTTTTTTTCAACTGAAAGGGGCCTTTGATTTCATTTAGTTTCTTGCACTTTTCAGTTCATGAAACGTGTCCAACAAGGCCCAGATTATTGGGTCTGTCAGATCCTGCCTCGTTCCAGGGTTATGTGTTATGACCTACGATACACAGCCTGGCAGTTTCTAGAATGCCGGTGTTTGTTAGATCCAACGCCGAGTATGGTCATATTCCAGCGCTCTTTGAGCCCTGGAACTGCAGGAAACAAGAGAGCTAAGGAATTCCTTCGAGTTAATTCCTGATCATCTACACGGCTTTCACATAGTGAGAGATGAAAAGCAGAGAAGAAAAAATTGAACAAAGTAAATTTCAAAACATTTCAGATACATAAGCCTCCAGTCTTGCAACATACTGTTAGCATTAGCAACTAATTTTAGTACATCAGTTCAGCAATTTTGAGAAGATTGATTTAGTGAATTAAAATATTAATCGTGTCATCAAAGGAAATGGCAACCCACTCCAGTATTCTTGCTTGGAAAACCCCAGGGACAGAGAAGCCTGGTGGGCTACAGTCCACGGGGTCACAAAGAGTTGGACACGACTGAGTGACTAAGCAAGCTCAGTGCTTAACATCAAAAGTGGTTAAAATTCAAAATCATCAGTGAGGTTAGAGACCATGTCTTTACTGTCATTGCTCCCAGTAATGTCACAGTTACTATGTTAACCACTGGGTCCTGGAGAAGAGAGTTCTGATTAGTAGCATTTGTTGATTTTTGTGGTGTAAAAACCCCTGCCACAGCCAATTATGATCTATCAATTTGAAATCGCTCGAGTTGGAGTTGGGAAGAGAAGCGTGTGATCAGCTGTCCGAAGCCATAAGAAACCTTATGTTGTGACTTACTGTATCTTAACAGGATTTTGGCTAATTCTATAGATACATATGTCTCATATAAAATTTTCACATGTTATATACTTCCCATATCATGGGACTTGATTGGCCATGAAAATCCACAAAATGTTCCATCTGACTCTTGACTGCCCTGACTCTCTGACCTTCTAAAAGCACGAGGAGAGTTTAATATGCACATGTGATTTAATAAGCACATGTGAGTCCGATTATTTATTTTACATCAGAACAGGGTTTCCTCTGCTTCACTCCAAATGAAGTAAAAACAACCGGCTGTATGAAGAAACAGGAACATGGAAACAACCTAAACATCTGTCAACAGATGGATGGATAAAAAAAAAAATGTGATACATATATACAGTGAAATAGTACTCAGCCATAAAAAATCATGAAATAATGCCATTTGCAGTTACATGGATGGGCCTAGAGGTTACCGTACTGAGTGAGGTGCCTCGGAAAGACAAATACCACGTGCTATCACTTACTGTGGAATCTCGAATACGACTCAAACGACCTCATATGAGGAATGGAAACAGACACGCAGACAGAGAGAACAGACTCGTGGTTGCCAAGTGGAAGGAGAAGCAGGAGAGGGCTGGACTGGGAGCTTGGGACTAGAAGATGCAAACTGTTACACAGGGAATGGATAAACAACAAGGGCCTGTTTTATAGCACAGAGAACTATATTCAATATCTTGTAATAAACCATAATAGAAAAGAATAATAAGGAAGAAATAGGAATATGCAGGTCAATAAATAAATGAACTTTATTTTACAAAAGAGCACCCCAGGTGGCTCAGTGGGTACAGGATCTGTCTGCAATGCAGGAGACGCAGGAGACACGGGTTCGATCCCTGGGTTGGGAAGATCCCTGGAGAAGGAAATGGCAACCCCTCCAGTATTCTTACCTGGGGAATCCCATGGACAGACGAGCCTGGTGGGCTACAGTCCACGGGGTCGCAGAGTCGGACACGACTGAAGCAACCGAGCACAGAAGCACATTTTACTAAAACGTTTGAAGCTAATTTTCCTCTTGGTTTTACAAAATTTCTGGCACCTGTCTTTTATGTGATTATTTTTCCTTCCACCTTCTCTTGTCCACAGTTACTTTCCTCTTGCCTTCCGTGCCTACTCAGCTGTATTAGCTAGGGTTAGTCAGCAGTATGAATCAAAGTGTCCCATGTTAGGGCAGCTCAAAAGTTGGTTGTTTAATTAAATGGTTCAACACTAACATCAAAAAGCCTACTTGTTTGCAGTTTTCTTCTGTGCTTTTGTGGAAGGTTTGGCTGGCTCCCCTCCTAATCACAGAATGGCTGCAGGAGCTCCAGGAATTACAACTAGCTTGAAGGCAATGGCACCCCACTCCAGTACTCTTGCCTGGAAAATCCCATGGATGGAGGAGCCTGGTAGGCTGCAGCCCATGGGGTCGCTAAGAGTCGGACACAACCGAGCAACTTCACTTTCACTTTTCCCTTTCATGCACTGGAGAAGGAAATGGCAACCCACCCCAGTATTCTTGCCTGGAGAATCCTAGGGACGGCGGAGCCTGGTGGGCTGTTGTCTATGGGGTCGCACAGAGTCGGACACGACTGAAGCGACCTAGCAGCAGTAGCAGCTAGCATAAAAACATTTATCAGCAGAAAGAGAAAATAGTTTTTCCTTTCATCTCTTCTTAATAGCTAAGAAATTTTCTTAGAAAAAAAAAAACACTTCCCCTTTTCACTCTTAGAATTAACTCATAATCTCCTTATTAAGCAATGCAATCCAAATCACTGACAATGAAAATGTATGCATTGACCATGATTGCCTCAGACTATCTTTATCCCCTGGTGATAAAGGAGAGAATAACTAGTGGATAAGATCATTCAAAAAAAAAAATCTGTTACAGACAGTAACTTTGAAAAAGACATAAATAGACTATGACATACTGGCTTAAAACAGTTGGTATATTCCTACAGCAACTTACTACAAACTTAGAGCCTTAAGACAACACAAATTTATTATCTTATAAAACTGGAGATCAGAAGTCCAAAATGAGCTAAAAGAAGTCCTATGAGCTAAAATTAAGGTGTTGGCAGAGCTGCGATAGTTTAGGACACTTTCTACAAGAATCAGCTTCCTCGTCTTTTCCAGCTTCCAGAAGCTGACTGTGTTTCGTGGCTCCTGTCTTCTTTGTCCAACTTCGAGGCCTATCACTCAGCCTCGGCTTCTGTTGTCATCACCCCCGTCTCTAACTCTGACCTTCTTGCGTCCCTTTTATAAGGACCAACTGCACTGTGTCCAGCTGGACAACCCTCAATCATATCTGCAGAGTTTCTTTTGCCATCAAGGGTAACATGTTCACATGTTCTAGGGATTTTAGACATAGATATCTTCCAGGGCATTATTCTGTCCACTCTGGCTGTGTGTTATAAAATGACACTCTTGAACAATTTATAAGAAAATTGTTATATTACTTCAAAAGTGAGACTTAAATTGGAGTGACTGAACTAGGAACGAAAAACAGAGATTATTGCAATGCCTCCTTTTAGCATGTAGGCGGCCCAATTAAAGTCTATAATTTCACATCAAGCAAAGCATTACCAATATCTTTATATTGTTGAAGTGACTTCCAACAGTTTTAACTTAATACAAAAAATAGAGTTTTTATCAGTTAATTAAATTTAAAATATTGTGGGTGTGGGGCCAATTGTACTCATTAGCAGAACAGAAAGCAATAGTGAAATCTGAAATACTACAACAGGTCACTGTGGACAACAAGCTCTCTCCCAGGGTTACATGATTCTGAGGAACAGCTGTATCAGAACCTGTATTTTACATGGCCCTTTGTCTGCCAGTGAAGGGTCAAAATGATCAAAATCTAAGTTTGAAAGTTGTGAGTTGAGCTCTAAAATGCCTGTAAAGTGTCACTAGATACTTAGAAATCCTCCATGATTTTGATACAGCAAGTTTTCAGTGGAAAAGAATACAGAAAACAAAATCACAGCAGGAAGGAGTCTCATGAACCTGTGACATTTAGATACAGACCCAACAATAGATGATCTTACAAGATACTATGGAAGTCCCTTAAAAACTAAAAATAGAACTACCCTATGACCCAGCAATCCCACTCCTGGGCACTTACCCAGAGAAAATGGGAATTCCAAAAGATACAGGCACCCCAATGTTTACTGCAGTGCTATTTACAACAGCCAGGACATGGAAGAAACCTACATATCCATCAGGAGGGGAATGGGTAAAGAAGGTGTGGCACGCATATAAACTGGAGTATCATTCAGCCATTAAAAGGAACAAAAATCATGCCCTCTGCAGAGACGTGAATGGACCCGGGGACTGTCATACAGAGTGAATTGAGTCAGAAAGAGAAAAACAAATATCGTATATTAACCCATATATGCAAAATCTAGAAAAACAGTACAGATGAATCTATTTGCAAAGCAGAAATAGAGACACACACATAGAGAATAAGTGTATAGACATCAAGGGGGGTAAGGGGGAGTAGCATGAATTGGGAGGATGGGCTTGACATATTAATATATACACTGAAGTGAAGTGAAAGTCGCTCAGTCGTGTCCGACTGTTTGCGACCCCATAGACAATAGCCTGCCAGACGCCTCTGTACACAACAGATAACTAACAAGAATCTACTATGCAGCACAGGGAACTCTACTCAGTGCTCTGTGGTGCCCTAAATGGGGAGGAAATCCAAACAAGAGGGGATATATGTATACGTACAGCTGGTTCAGTCTGCTATACTGTGGAAACTAACACAAAACAGTAAAAAGGAACTCTATAGCGGAAGCTCCAATACTCTGGCCACCTGATGTGAATAGCCGACTCATTGGAAAAGACCTTGATGCCAGACTGAAGCCAAAAAGAGAAGAGGGTGGCAGAGAATGAGATGGTTGGATGGCATCACCGACTCAATGGACATGAATTTGAGCAAACTCCGGAAGAGAATGGACAGGGAAGCCTGGCGTGCTGCAGTCCATGGGGTTGCAAAGAGTCAGACATGACTTAGTGACAATACTCCACTAAAATCTTCTTTAAAAAAGATACACTTATTTCAATCAGGTATACTTCAATTTTTCTGCTTCTGTTTCCCTGGCATATTATAACGGGACAGAAACGAGATAGCTGTTCATTCATTTCTGCTTTTTTTGGCATTCACGTCTGTGCTACTTCTCCCAGCCTCTTTTGGCTCTGGGTATGACTGTGTAACTGATCCTAGCAAGTGGGAGGATCCCTCTCCAGGACTGGCCCATGGACTTCCTGTGTGGTTCTCAGGCTCTTGTCCCTTCCCTCAGCTCGTGGCAGGGGAGGATCACCAGCCTAGAAGCTGGTGATGAAGATGGTGAAAGCAGAGATGGAGGCAGAGATTGGTGAAACGACCAAGCAGCTTGTTCTATTGGGCTTCCCAGATGACGCTACTAGTAAAAAGCCCACCTGCCCATGCAGGAGACATAAGAGATGCGGATTCGATCCCTGGCTTGGAAAGATCTCCTGGAGGAGGAAACGGCAACCCACTGCAGTATTCTTGCCTGGGAAGTCCCCTACAGTCCGTGGGGTCGCAAAGAGTTGGACACGACTAAACCAACTTAGCACAGCCCAGCACAACTTGTTCTGTATACGTGAAGGAGCCCCGTCCCACTGGGTTTATGAGATGAACACCTGCTTCCTTCTAAGTTTTGCTTTGGCCATGAAAAGCAGGGAGGAAACTTTATGCAAGTTACTTCTGGATGATTGTCTGCTGAACCTGACATGATCTCTTCTAGGGGAAAATCCACGTGGGCCCCTCTGTAACTATGGGGTTGAGATGTTAAATCCTGTGGAGACCAAGTCACAGGGAGAACTAAGAAGCTGATATTCTAAAAGCACACATATTAGGATTTCTTTTGTTCATGTGAGGTTTAAGAAGTGTGTTGAGAATCACCTTGAAAATGTTCCCACAACATAGACAAGGGGCATTAAATTAATTCTAGAAATTCAGTTGAGATTTTGAAATAGTGATTTTAAGAGAGACACATTTCTCAGACTTTAGCCAAAGTTTTCCAATTTTCTTGCATCATTAAATATGGCACCATTTTCAGTGTAATGAACATGATACTGTACAGAAATTAGATCTCCTTAGTATTAAAAGATGAAAAAAGCTGGAGCAGTCAGATGAACTTAGGGGAAAATAATGTTCTGCACACCTCAGAGAAATGAGAAGGCTTGCAAGGAGAGTTTGTATGAAGCAAATAGATACAGCCAGAGTCACACTCTTTTTCCAGACCAGATAAAAAAATAAATTTCTCATTCTTGAATTATGTGCATTTCCATTCAAATCCACTGTAGCTTTTAAAAGATGTGGGCAACTTTCAGACAAACCTCGTGGGTTCATCGTTCACCTTGACTGCTCCCTTTTGTAGGAGGCATGGGGGGATACTATGATTTATCCTGCAGTTCTGATGAGAAATGACCTACCATTCCCAGGGCTTCCAGCAGGCGCACAATCCCAACAGACAACCTGTGACAGACTTGCCCTGGGGAGACGCTTCTAGATCACCTTAAATTTGCTGTGACATCTTTGTGCCCCTGCCTCTGTGTACCCTGGCACGTGACTCTTCTGAGATTTACAGCTGTGCAACACTTCAGTCATTCAGTAGATATTTGTCAAGGGCTTCCATGTGCTATAAACTAGGTACTCTCAGTATGGTGGTGGTAGTTTAGTTGCTAAGTCGTCCAACTCTCGCAACCCATGGACTGTAGCCCACCAGCCTCCTCTGTCCGTGGGATTTCTCAAGGATACTGGAGTGGGTTGCCTTGTGAGGTAGGAGCAATTCCCTGTCCCCCACACAAGGAACTTAGTCAAATGGAGAACATAACCAAGTTGGCGGATGCTTACGTGTGTGATGGGGGAGCGTTGGAAGTGCCTTGTGGGAAGCACCTGTCTGCTGTCCTGCCGACCTGTAATTACAGCCAGCACCCCCCAGGAACAGTAGGACTTGGACGAGTTTTTAAACACTTGAAAAATGTATATTTCTTTTTTATTCTAGCATATATCTGCTTTTTGTGTGTCTTCTTGCTTAATGGGCTTACAAATGGTGTTAATCATTTC
This sequence comes from Giraffa tippelskirchi, assembly GCF_054371585.1. Classification (NCBI taxonomy): domain Eukaryota; kingdom Metazoa; phylum Chordata; class Mammalia; order Artiodactyla; family Giraffidae; genus Giraffa; species Giraffa tippelskirchi. The sequence goes on along the minus strand of NC_137283.1, from coordinate 161,149,597 downwards.
ATAAAATTGTTCTATCAAAGGAATGCAATAATTAGAAAATTCGTATTTTATATAACAGTTAAACTGTGCCAGAATGATTTGTGGGAAAGTATAGTAGTCCTTAGTGTCTGTTATTAGGCAAACAGATTCCATTAACTGTGAAAACTGTTGAGAGTGGTAGCTAAAATTGTAATTGTAAGTATCCTGCACTATGTAAGTGTGAAATAAGCAGGGAGGAAGAAAGTTAGTTGACTGTCACCTTCAGGGGAAAGACATTGACTGGTTAAATACATGTAACTTTTCCCCTAGGGTTCAGATTTGTGGATTTATACACAAGGCTTTCAATGTGATAGTCTTTTACTTTGTTCTCCTTTATCAAATTAATTTTTGATTTTAAAATGCCTCTCTCTCTTTTTTGCTCTTGTTTGAACGGGCCATCCACTTGCATTTGCTGAATGAAAGTTGAGCTCTTCACTTGGGCCCTGAGCACGAGGATGGTGGACTCCGCCTGGGCAGCGCCCCTCCCTGGGGAGCTGACCCCTAGCTCGGTCCTGCAGGCCATGATGGAAAGAAACCGTGCCCCAAATTCTCGAAGGGACCCAGAGTCCCAACACTGTCGGGTTCTTTCCCCCACAAATCAAAGGGAAAAACCTCAATCTTGAAATTCAAGAGGAAAATAAGTCCTAAGTCCCTTGATTTTTAATGCTTCCTGCAAATGTCATCCATATTTGACTCTCAAAATTACTACAAAGTGGTTGGCTTAAAAGTGGTTTATACTAAGCATCAGAAAATCGCCGAAGACAAAGGGAACTGCTTAGAGAGCTAAATCGCCATATTGATACTTTCATTTATTTGAAAACAAGATCTAGATGCTTTGTAATTCTTCAGCAAGTAAAAGTAAAAATACTATATATATATATATTTATGTATGTGTATATATATATATTCGGAAAGATCTCTGAGAATGGTAGCCCTTGAAGAGCAATACTCACAAACATTTCCCCTTTTCTTTTCATAGGATGATATTATAGTTATCAAGGGAACTGAAGCAGGAAATTATTTAAGCAAATTCAGGGTCAATTTATTACAAGTAAATCATGACCCAGGACAAATCTAAGGAAATCTCATTATTCCTAAATCTCCAACTTGACACACAGATTTTTAAAATGTTGAAAACTGTGAAGAAAATGGCAAATAATCCACAAACGTGTGGGTTCAGTGCTACGGTTAATTCTATTACACATAATAATGGATGAATCAGTGGAGCAGGTAATTAGAATTGGCGTACAGCCTAGTTAGTTGGAATTTGGTGTTTCTTGGGACACTCGTGTTAGTGAGAAACAAGTTCCATAAAGCTGCTCCAGGAAGAACCAGATTCCCTGGTTCCCACATCACAGCCAGGAGGCCCCGGCCGCCGTCCTTTCTTCCAGGTTACTCCTGGAATCTTGCCAGGAGGTGTCCGCTCTTGCATCAGGCAGGGCTGGTGGCCAGTGCCTCCCCCGGTGAGAGGAGCAGTAGGACAGAAAGCAGCACGGATGTGAGGCTACACATAACTCAGCCGGAGACTGGGAGCATGCTCTTCCTATGGTGTACATATTATATCCTATAACTAACTACAGAATAACGTGTTTTTCTGTCTATCTTCTGTCTTCTCCACTAGACTGCAGTTCCATGAGAGCGGGGGCTAAGGCTGTCTTGTTTATCATTAAGCTCCCAATTCCTAACACAGTGCATATTATTAAACACCTAGTGGATGCTCAGTAAGTATCTGTTGAGATGCATAAATGGGTTTCTTTTCCCACCTTCCTCAAATGGCTCAGATCTACTTTCCTCCCTGCGGCCAGTTGCAGTCCTCCACTGGCTGGACCAAGCAGAAGTTAGGATGGCTCGAAAGCGCACCAGTAAGCTCATTGGGCTTAGCCTATCAGCAGACAGTCACTAGCTGGTTACACACAACCGTTCTTAGGGCTTCCCAGGTGGCTCAGTGGTGAAGAATCTGCCTGCAAGGCAGGGGATACGGGTTTGATCCCTGGGTCAGGAAGATCCCCTGGAGGAGGAAATGGCAATCCAGGCCCCTCCCGTATGGTTGCCATGGGAAACCCATGGACACAGGAGCCTGGCAGGCTACAGTCCGTGAGTTCACAAAGAGTCGGACACGACTGAGCGACTGAGCACAGCAACCATTCTTAAAATGCAAAAATTCTAGGAAGAAGAACTCAAATATTTGGGGATATTAAAATGTATTTTATAAGATAATGTAATGATAAAACTGGAAGCTATACAAAGGAAACTCAAATTTTGAGCATCATACAAGAAGGATGCCTAACTCAGGACAGCAGGCTCCCTTGAGCCAGGAAAAAATGTCGCAGGAAGACATATGAGAGGGTTAAGCTGGAGATGTTTGTGAATGTTGCCACTGGGGAAGGGCAAGATTCAGGGAAACTGAGGCTTGGGGTAGAAAATGGGGGGGGGCGGTGGCAGGCAATTATGAGAGAAGAGGTTGGATACAGGGAAGGAACCAGGTTATGCAGGACCTTGTCCTGAGTCTCAGTATTATTAAGGAGAAAATGGAAAGATGCTAATCAGAGAAAAGAGAAATTGGATCTGTATTTCCAGGATGAACAATTCATCTGCCATGTGGACAAGAGACTGAGAGAGACAAACCTGAAGCTGAGACAAACATCTACCAGTCCACTGCTGAGTTAGAAATGTGGTCTGCACCTGTTGGGGTTACTGGGCATGGGAAGGGGAAGACATATGTAAGAGACGTTTAGGGGACAGGGTGAGAGGGAGACGCAAAGGTTTAAAAAGTGGAAATGGGGAAGAGTCCAAGGTATAGGACAGAACCCGGCTTCCACCTTTGGCGCCACATGCATGGGTCTGCCGCCCAGTTGGTGGCAATGAGAGAAGGCAGCTCTGTGAAGTGTGTAGGGAGGGAGCGGGTGTGAGGCCATGAGTCCCACCGCGGACACGCGAAGTTCTGCAGCGGCTACTGTGCGCCACCTGAACGCTCACTGGAAGGACGGATGCTGAAACTGAAACTCCAATCCTCTGGCCACCTGATGCCAAGAACTGACTCACTGAAAAGACCCTGATGCTGGGAAAGATTGAAGGCAGGAGGAGAGGGGGACGACAGAGGATGAGATGGTCGGATGGCGTCACCGACTCGATGGACATGGGTTTGGGTAAACTCCAGGAGGTGGCGATGGACAGGGAGGCCTGGCGTGCTGCAGTCCATGGGGTCGCAGAGAGTCAGACACGACTGAGCGACTGAACTGAACTGTGCACCACACAGGTGAGTGGAGACAGCCAGGAGGCATCTGAACGAGTGGGCTTAGAATGGAGGAGACCATCAGGAGGGGAGGGGACAGACCACCTGGTGGAGTGTTCACAGTGACCCAGACAGAATCCAAGGGCTGTACGCTGGGCTCCACCACAAAGATCGGGCAGAAGGATGAGGCCTCAGCAGAAGCCGGAAGAAAGAGCAGGCGGTAGGATGCTCAGACACCAGAGGGTGAAGCCGGAGGAGGTGTGGTGGCAGGAGGGTGACTGATACCATGAGCGACAGCAACCAGGATGTGCAGAAGCCTGAGAGTCCACGTGGGCACCTGATTGATTAATGACGGCCGGGCCGTCCGAGACACTGGGCAGCAAAGGGCAGGCCAGACATTCTAGGTCTTCCTCTTCCCTTCCCCTCCTTCCTTTCTTTCTTCTTCTCCTCCGTCTTCCTTTCCAAATACGACATTTTTAGAACAATTTCAGCACTAAACTTCTACTGAAAAATATCACTGAAAAGAATGGATCTTTCAGGGTAAAACTCTGAAAGGGGGAGGGGCCTGTCTCAGTGATTTATTCTTCAGCAAATGAAAGTAAAAATATGACAAAGTTAAGAAAGATCACTAAGAGTTAGAGCTCGAAAATGGCAGGACTGCAATCCTAATGCAGGCTGTTGAACTCAAGGGACCCACTCTGTGGAACGCACACTGCTTAAATTGGTCCGGGTTCACTTCAATCCATTCCCAGCAAAAGAAGTTTAAATAACATATAACGTCATTTGCCTCTTAAACTACATGCAGAAACCAGGTTGGGGGGATATATCCATGTTTGGTTTTATTTTTATTGTTTTTATTTTATGGGAGGTGACAGAATGGATGATGTTTCAAGAGCAATTCCAAGTTTTGTTTTTTTTAAATAATTGGTTCACAGCTCCATATGTTGTAGGATTTCTTCTCTCCCCCCATAACTGACAAGGTGACCAGTATTATTCACATAAGAAATATTTTCACATTCATAAACAAGTTCTGCTAATTATGAAAACTGTTTTAATTAAATCTTGTTAACAGCTGGCCTGCATTCTTGGCAGTTGGCCTTAAGACCGCACCATTCCTGAACTGGTAGAGACTAGAAATCTTACGTTTTCTTTATATTGTTACCCTGACAGTTAAAATGAAGAGCAACTTGTCTGAGTAATTGTTTCCCATAATTAGCATCCTCTAAGGATACCTAGTTTTTCCCAATGCAAAGATATCTTGCCAAAGATATCTGAAATGGCCATGGTCTTCACTTTGCTCTATTTGAGGAGGTGTCATTTATCTTGACAAAATTCAGACCAAGTTTCTTCGCTACTGGTTTTAGCATGGGAGTCAAGGTCTACAGGCAAAGGAGAAAAACATGGCAGCAACATTGTTTCTGAATCCCTACCTAGTCCATCACAAATACAGACAGACCAGCTAGGACAGCATAACTGAAGCCAGTATACAAACGTTGCAAACACCCAGCCTGCAAAGTGCCCCCTGACCCTCAGAATCTGCCTCAGTGGGCAAAGAGCAAAGACCCACAAGATATTAGCAATTGTGCAGGAGAAGGATGAGGATGGCAAGTGCACTGCCATGATCTGAAGTCTGGAACTTCTCCAGAGATGTTGGAAGCAACGTGGGGCAGCATCTGAAACTAGGAGAGGTTTGTGCCACTTCAATTCAGGGAGAACAAAGGGGTCTGAGGAAAGGTCTGAAAGGGTTTTCAACATAAAATATCTGCAGTCCCTACTGTTAAAAAGCCCTCCACCAAGGAGAACCCATTGAAATAGAATCCAAATCAAGCAGAGCAGCACCAGGCCAAAGCAGAAAAGGAAAGAGACTGTCCAGCTGAAAAAACAAAGAAAGCAAATCATCTTAAATCACTTTGCAGAGACAGCAGAAGAAGCTGAGGAGCTGTGAAGCCCGAAAAGCTAACTTGATCAGTCCTTCCCTTCTGAAGGTATAGGGAGATAGGAAAAAATGTCAAATCTCACACAAAATCATTATTTAAAAAAAGAGAATAAGAAGCATAATGATACAATCATACTGTAGAGACAGACAACAAACCCATGCTAAGAGGAAATGCCCCCAAAGAGAAAAACCTGTGAACTAATGTTTCAAAACAAGATAAAATAGATTTTAAATAATAGAAAATATTACAAAATTAGAAACAATTCCAAAACAAATTAAGAGAACTAAAAAAAAAAACAATTAAATGCAAAAAAAATATCAGAAATGAAGCCTAAACTGACAGAAACACAAGAAAGAATAGTCACAACAGATAACAGTTTAAGAGAAATGAAATAAGAAAAGGAGGAATATTTTAAATATCAACAGAGAGTGATAAAAAGGACTTAAGTGAAACTGACAGATATAGACAAGCAAAATAGATTTGAAAAAAACTCCCAAAGAAGAAACTGAGAGCTATAGAACAGAACATGTACTAAAAATATAATTCAAGGAAATTTTCCTTAAAGAAACAATTTGAAACTACATATTGAAAGGGAACATCATATTCCTGGAAAATTCAATCCTGAAAGACCAATATCAGGCTGCATTTTTAAAAAAACTACTGGAGCAAAGCTAAAAAACAAAAATAAAATCCAGCAAAATTACCAATCCACCTATGAAAGCTATCATCATACTTTTCAACAATATTGCTCTATGCAGAAAAAATGGAGTAACTCAAGGGGAAAGTGTGAGCCAAACATTTTATACCTGGCTTAATAAATTTCCAATATACAGTCTTGAGCAAGCTGTTAAGGAATATTCAACAACTCATGGGCACTATCTAAAGTCAGTTTGGTGCTCAGGCAACCAAATATCTGGAGAGGCGTTGCCATAAGGTTTGGGGGTGAAGATGAGGTATATATTTACCTGTCAAATTAAGACTGATAGTTATTAGGAGAAAAGATGATATGTAACGGCTGTATGCTTTGGTGACACAGATATAGTAAAAACAAACAAACAAACAAAAGGAAACAGAATGAGGAAAGCATGTGAAAAATAGAATAACCTTGCTGAATGCCCTATTGTTGTTTCATTGCTAAGTCGTATCTGACTCTTTTGTGGCCCCTTGAACTGTAGCCCACCAGGCTCCTCTGTCCATGGAATTTTTCAAGTCAAGAATACTGGAGTGGGTTGCCATTCCCTTCTCCAGGAGATGTTCCTGATCCAGGGATCGAACCCAGGTCTTCTGCATTGCAGGCAGATTCTTTACCACTGAGCCACTTGGAGGTCCTATCACTACACTCCAAATCAGATGCTGTGTGATGAGGGAATAGAAAGAATTCAGTACTTTCAAAAGTATGGCGACCACACTAGCATTTTTCTGTGCAAAAGAAATATGAACATCTACACCCAGGCCTGTATAACAAAATCGAAGGTCATTCCCATCATTTTACAACAGTTGCCTGTAAGAGATGGGTAGCAAAGAGCAGTAACAGCGCAGGCAGACATTGGGTTAGTAAACCATTCCTCTTCTGTAAAGAGAGCAGTCCAGAGACATGCTCGTAGGAATGTTACTGGTTGGAATAAACAGATGCTGTGTGTAGCAAGTCAAAAAGAGAGCCTGGCATCGGTCCTTTCCTCATCAGTTCTACTCGACCCTACTGAAACAAAACGACCAGAGCCTTTGGGACTCTCAGCAGTAGATTTTTTCCAATCCCATCACTTCTCACTCCTTTCTTTCCCTTCTCCCTACCCCCTCCCTATCCTGAGCATAGTAAATGACTGAGGAGCAAATTACATCTAGGCCATCCCTCTTTAAAAATTATTCTTAAAAAAGATACTGTCAGATTTGAAAGAAACAGGCAATAGAAGTTAGCCATTCAGACCCATGGAATTCTGGTCAACGTTCTGCGGCAGCCTGGATGGGAGGGGAATTTGGGGGAGAACGGATACATGTATATGTATGGCTAAGTCTCTTTGCTGTTCACATGAAACTATCACAACCTTGTTAACTGGCTATACCCCAATACAAAATAAAAAGTTGAAAGAAAAAAAACAACAGAAGTTAGCTATCCTGAGACCCATGGGCAGTCTGACCACATGGCCCTTGGAAGGCGTGCTGGCTGCTAAAACAGCTGCCGGCTGTGGTCTTGGGGGCATTTCAGTCCTGTCTCCAGATCTTCCTAGATTACCACAAAATGCTTCTCACCGAGTGATGGCCATCTTTTATGTCTTGTTTGTTTAACAAGAGGGAAAGAAGGAAATTAAGAGGAAAAGAAAAGAAACACAAAGTATTGTATAGGTTAGGCCCTCTATCTTTTCTCATGATTCAACCAAGCAAAAGTTTATAAAAAGTTACTATGACTTAAACAACAAGCATAATGTAATAGTTAATCACTCAAATACACTGAAGATAACATTTAAAAAAAAAACTAAGTATAGATTTTCTATACTGGAAACTGATTAATCTTTTCACATGTAATGTGCATGTTTAGGAAATGTTCCATTATAATTCTTGATAATTAGGATCTTATTCAGAAAATATTGGCTTATTTTATGATATGCAGCTATTGTTACAGGGTTTTATCAATTTAGAATTTGAATTCAGAAAGGCTGATGCAGTATTGCATTTCTTGTAATGTAAAAGACAACTAAATAACAAAAAAACCAAAAAACCAAAAAACAAACAAAAAACAAACAAAAAAAAAGACAAGGCTTTTAGTGGTAGATATTCCTAATATTTAAAAATATTTCCAAAAATATAATTCAATGTGGTAATTGGAATTGGTCTGTTAAAGAAATGAGTATTGAATTATATTTGAGTAAGCTTTTTCAAAATATCATAAAATTATAAGGAAGATGCTCCTATATGGCATATATTACAAAATTTAGGTGAGATTACTCAATGGACACGGGTTTGGGTGGATTCTAAGAGTTGGTGATGGACAGGGAGGCCTGGCGTGCTGCGGTTCATGGGGTTGCAAAAAGTCGGACACGACTGAGCGACTGAACTGAACTGAACTGATGACAATTGGTGGGGAAATTACCCACCTATTGTTATCATTCAGCAAAACAACTTTAATCAGGTATGCAGCTATTATATTATTTTGGTTTTGATCCAAAGTCAAGATTTGGTCTAATTTTTAAAAGTTAATTTAAAACAATTGTTTTCTAATAAGTCAATTCCGTAAGGTAAAATTGTATTTTTTTAGTGTAAAGAATAGTTTTCTTTTTTGCATTTATAAAATTATTTGAATGCAAATAATTCATACTTGATTTTATTGTATTGTAAATAATATAATACTTGATTTTATTGTATTCTCAAACAGCGTGACGAGTTAGATGTGTTGGGTTTTGGTAGCAGTACAGCACCTAAATATACTTATTTGCCTGCCCACATGTTTCTTCCAGAATCTCACATTCAAGTTAGCACAAACTGCTCCTGAAAAATCTGAGTTCCTTCCCAGCCTAACATCAGATACCTCCAAAGCGTAACAAAGTTGAAGTATATCTGAAGGTAGCTTCAGAAAGGGGAAATTATCCATGCTGACTAGAGGAAGGTAATTTACCCCTAAGGTGAGCAGGAGCCTATACAACAGCTACCATTGCAACCTTCAGTCACTGCTGTTATTGCAGTGCGAATATCTTTATATGCCATGGTAGTTCTTAATATGCCATGCCAATTCCAAAGACAATAAAAGTTGTACATTCCATTGTCACAGTGTTTATTTGTGTGTTATTGGCTACCTTAACTCAAATCCTATCCAGTTTTCAACTAAAGCAGCATTGTCCAAAAAAAAAAAAAAGAAAATCTAATATAAGTCACCAATGACAGCCACATACAAATATAACACTTTCCATAGTCAAATTAAAAATTAAAAAGACACAAGCGGAATTAATATCATTACTATATTGCATTATTCAATCTATCCCAAATGTTACCATTTCAGCATGTTACCAATACAGGAATTAATGAGGTGTTTTGTATTCTTTCTTTCATGGAATCTCTTCAAAGTCTGGTGTATATTTTATAACATATCAATATTTTATAATTTGGACTAACCACATTCAGCTATGTCAAGCATGTGCCTTTTAGTCATATGTGGATATTGACCAGTGTGTTGGAAGCATAGGTCTAGGGGTTCAAACAGACCCTGAAAACTTTTGTTCACTAAGTGAACATTTATTGAGCACCTGCTATATACCTGGCCCTGCACTGTGTATTCAAAAGCGTGCAAAGGTAAACAAGAGAATGTGCCTGCCCTTGGGTGCTTACACTTCTGTCAAGGAAACGGATGAGTAACTGTTAATCCAAGAATGATAATCAAACCATGTTGGTGCTTTCTTCCCGCAAAGCTAGCCCATCCCAGGGCTGTAAACAGGGGCACGGCGAGGCACAGCTTCAGAGGGCACATGCGCATCGGGGCCTATGACAGCAGCTCCTGGAGTGTGCTGTGTGCAGCCAAACAGACAACAGCAAGAATGACATCCCAGAGCCACGTGTCCTGGCAGCCCTGGTGGGAAACGTCTGTGGGCTTGGAGCAGATTCGGATCTACTGTTTAAAGTGCCATCTACACTCGTGGATACGTTATTGCTCATTTTCAGTGCTGGATTTCCAACTGTCTTGCTAGACTTTGGCTCCTTGCGCTCTTGCTGTGTGTCCATCTTGGTAGCACAGGTCACTTTCCAAATGCACTTAGTTCAATATGTCCTTAGCTCTTACCAGACAGTACAAAGCAAGACTTTAATTTTACCAGCTTTCCAGATGCTGAGTTCCACTTGAGTAAATTTGAAAGGTCACAACAACGAATGCATTCATAACCCTGTTTTGACTGGGGAAAAACACAGTGGCTAAATTTCTTTTGGACTTTGGGACTGAGATAAAAGCGGCATGATGTGTTAATTGGGACAACAATTATTGAGCATGTATATACCAATGTACATACCGAGAAGTATAAGGTTTCCTTCTTGTCCTTGTGGAACTGGACTATGCTACCATAAGCAACCCAGTTAATCCTTCCCAACTTCACTAACAGAATCAATCAGGCCATTACCTCTGGGACAGAGTGATTGAGGAGCAGGGCCAGGCTTCACAGTCACTGAGCTCCTATCGTATGAAAGGCAACATCAGGAGTAACGGAAAAGAGTTCTACCCTCACATCACAGGTCCTTCTGATCCTTTTTACCCTGCACCATTTTGTCCTCCTACGACAATCACCACCTCCCAACACTATGTGCTCAGTCGTGCCTGACTCTTTGCAGCCCCTTGAACTGTAGCCCTCCAGGCTCCTCTGTCCAGGGGATTCTCCAAGCGAGAATACTGGAGTGGGTTGCCATTTCCTCCTCCAGGGGATCTTCCTGACCCAGGGATTGAACTCACGTCTCTTGTGTCTCCAACATTGGCTGCTGCTGCTGCTGTTGCTAAGTCACTTCAGTTGTGTCCGACTCTGTGCGACCCCATAGATGGCAGCCCACCAGGCTCCTCTGTCCCTGGGATTCTCCAGGCAAGAATACTGGAGTGGGTTGCCATTTCCTTCTCTGTCTGACATTGGCAGGGAGGTTCTTTACCATCACTGCCACTGAAAAGCCCCACAAACTATGTGATTTACTTGTTGATGTTATTATTTATTTTTTGTCTCTTCCAGTTAGTATGTAAGCTCCAGGAGAATAAGCAATTACATTTGTATCATTCACTGGGATCTCCTGCCTAGGACAGCTCCTGACACATTGAAGGTGCTTATTATTGAGTGAATTAATTCACTGTTTAGAATTCTGATGAGGAAGAGGGTGATATTTACTAAAAAAAAAACCCAAAAACCATAGACCCAAACTTTGTAGACAGACATGAAAAGAAAAATAACAAGGGTCAAAACTATCTATGACTGGAAGGATGTCACTGGGCAGAAAATATGATTGCTTGTCAAAATAAAGATACTGAAATTATTTCCTTGCAATACAAAAGGTGAATGGCTGACTGTGGCTGGGTAGGCAAGGCAGGTTTCATAGTGGAGGTGGCTCTGTACTGGTGGGTGAGAGGATCTGAACTGAAGTGGGGGTGCGTGCATTTAGGTTCATTTTCTTGTTACAGTCAGGGTCATCTACATTGACAAGTGCTAATTCATCAGCAAGACCTCCTCAGTTCTTTCCGGTGCTTCTGAGAGAATGAGATATAAAAACAACATGGATTTTGCTTTCATAAAACACTAGATAAATCAGAATTTAGTATTTTGAATGGTAACTCTGCAAAGAACAATTAAATCCCAGTTTAGTCTCACCTAGTACAGCAAAACCAATTTGATTATAGTGAATCACTCTTCAATACTTTGGTTTTTAACTTTAATTTACGAACTATATTTTACAGCACATCTGTAAAGGAATCTGAATTTTGTTACTAGATGAAATGCTATTGGAATCTTCAATCTTCAAAACGACCTTCAATCCAAACATTAAAAAGACCTGAATTTTTATTTGTTTTGAATGTAAACATTCCATGTTTCCTATTAACACAAGACCAGCTATGAAATGAACAGAAATATATAAATGCCTAGGGATACAAGTATCTTATTTTTAATTAAATATTAATATGTTACATGTCACTGAAAACAGAGAATCTATAACTTTCAGTTCTTGCTACTCACTGACCTTAACCTCTTCTTTAAAAAAAAAAAATGGTGACCCTTTAACAAATGAACTCAAACCTCATACAATAAAATTTTATAACAATAATAAGGTTTATCCTTAAAGTTTTTTGGCAGTTTTTTATATATGAGTTTAAAATTATGTTGCCAGGAATGATTTACCTTCAGCTGTGTAAGATTCTATACAGCTTTCAGAGGTGGAAATAACTCCATCACAGTTGGCTATTCATTGATGGGACGGGCCACAGCATAGCCAATTAGAAAGCAAATGGTTAGCTGTGCTAGTAACTTCCATGATTCGGATTGTCAAAGAAACAATGCCCAGATTAAAAATCCTGGAGATAATCCACACAGGAAAGCAAAGTCCTTTTCTAAAAAAATCACAGGAAGAAGATCTAAGTGATTTGGGAGGGGGACTGTAGTCTTTATTTTTATTGAGATTGCTAAATGTAACGAAACAAATTAATGCAATGCTGAATTTGAGATTCTAATAGGATAAATGGCAGTGATTTTATACTTGCAATTCTGAAAAAATATCTCAGTGAGTGAAACATTTCCTACATGAATTAGCCTCCAGACGATGTGAAAAACTACACTGACTTAGATTTTGCCAGTTATCTGGATTTATTTCTGTTGTTGCATGGACCCAGTACATGAGCTCACATGCTTTTTAGTCTTCCGCTTCATAGAATTTATTGAATAAAACATACTATCCATTCTCAGAGTTATTTTCCTGGTATCACAGCAAAACTAAGCAATTAAATACTTTTGGGGCTAGAAAAAAATCTCAGAAATCAAGTTGTCATGGTCTTTTCTTTATTAAAAGATGAACAGAAACTAGCCCAGGTAAAGTGCTTTGCTCAAGGCTGAATACTTGGCTAATTAAAGAGCTAGTCTGAAGTTCACTTTAGGAAGCAAGTGGTTCCATGCTTCAATCACAGACGTCAACATTTATCCTCGGGACATGACATACATGGATGTTTTGCTCTGCAGGTTAGAAGCCTCTTTCCTGTTACCAATCCAGACACTCCTCACTCCCCCATTGTGTGAGAGGCTGAGTCACCACTCAGATAGGATGAATGAAGTTCCTGGTTCTCGAAGCCTCTTAGAGAATCTTTAGACTGGGCTTAATTAAGCTTTGGCCAAATTTTGTTAATACTTGAAACTAAACCTTGGTCCACCTATTCTTCTGTGTGCTTTTCAAAATGGAGAAAGGAAGAGATCTATAGAGAGAGATGATCTGATATAGATGACCCTCTTCATCTAGAGGTTTAGAGAATCTACAGACTAAAGCTACTCACAGAGAGATCATATGTAGTTTTGGATGAAAGCATGGTCTACAAAATTCTGAATCAATTAGTTGTGACTTTGCTGAAGAAATGTTGTTGTTATACTGGCTCTTATTTCAGAAGAGAATATGGATAGAAAATAAGTGTTAGGAAAGGAGCACACAGAAGTACATGTGGCAACCCATCTTTGAAGGACTGTATATGAGTGTCTAAATGTGTGTACATGAGTGTGTGTGTTGGAGGATAAGCTATAGAAAAACTTGGGACCTAAATGGATGAAGGAACAGTGAAGACCTTGAAAGGACTAGATGCAATTTATCAAAATCTCTGTCTTCTCTGATATCCTTCTAGAGGTTGTAAACATAGAACAACAACAAGAAGAGACATGAAATTAATAAAGTAAAACCTGCCATTGCCTCCACTCACTGCCCAGAGAAAGTCTGTAGCCAGTGGGCCAAAGAGGAAGAACCCAGTGGTCTCCTTGAGTTGAGAAGACGGAGCAAGGAGCCCGGGGAACCTAAGATGATTGGAATTCAAGCGGAAGAGTACCAAAGAGATAGCTCCATCTCTACAGACAGAGAGCTCTGGAGATGAGCAGCAGCTCCTCCAGAGTATTCAGCTGTGTTCTCGGTGGCTCAAGTGTGAGGAAACCACCTGAGGCTGAAGAAAGAAGCATCTGAGAAGTTTAGCAAGCATGTGCAGGGAGCACTCAGGGATGGAGATTTGCCTGTCGCCACCAGTCTGAGTAGAAACCTCATAAACTGTGGGTCCCTGGGCAGAGTACTCAGAAGGGTTTGGCTCAATAGGGTAAAATTATCCCTCAATGAAATGCTGCCCTGGTTCTCTCTAATGAAGCTTAAAAGCTGAATCTAAAAGGACCACACTCTTTTCAAGTAACTTGACTGTGTTCCAGAACAAAGCTACATCACATTAATAGGAATCCAAAAATATCTAGCAGTCAACAAGTTAAACTTACAATGTTTTCACATGGCAGATATACAAGGAAGCAGGAAAGTAAGACCCATAACCAACTGAAACTGACTCAGAATGATTCATGTGATAACATTAGTAAACGATGATATCAAAACAATTATTATAGCCATATACATGTTCATGAAGCTAGGGGAAAGAATGGACATGTTAAGTAGATATGTGGGAGATACAAACAAATCCATCAGTTCAGTTCAGTTCATTTCAGTCGCTCAGTCATGTCTGACCCTTTGTGACCCCATGAACCACAGCACGCCAGACCTCCCTGTCCATCACCAACTCCCAGAGTCCACCCAAACCCGTGTCCATTGAGTCGGTGATGCCATCCAACCATCTCATCCTCTGTCGTCCTCTTCTTCTCCTGCCCTCAATCTTTCCCACCATCAGGGTCTCTTCCAATGAGTCAGCTCTTCACATCAGGTGGCCAAAGTATTGGAGTTTCAGCTTCAGTATCAGTCCTTCCAATGAACACCCAGGACTGATCTCCTTTAGGATGGACTGGTTGGATCTCCTTGCAGTCCAAGGGACTCTCAAGAGTCTTCTCCAACACCACAGTTCAAAACCATCAATTCTTTGGTGCTCAGCTTTCTTTATAGTCCAACTTTCACATCCATACATGACTACTGGAAAGACCATAGCCTTGACTAGATGGACCTTTCTCAGCAAAGTAATGTCTCTCCTTTTTAATATGCTGTCTAGGTTGGTCATAACTTTCCTTCCAAGGAGTAAGCGTCTTTTAATTTCATGGCTGCAATCACCATCTGTGGTGATTTTGGAGCCCAGAAAAATAAAGTCAGCCACTGTTTCCACTGTTTCCACTGTTTCCCCATCTATTTGCTATGAAGTGATGGGACTGGATGCCATGATCTTAGTTTTCTGAATGTTGAGCTTTAAGCCAACTTTGTCACTCTCCTCTTTCACTTTCATCAAGAGGCTCTTTAGTTCTTCTTCACTTCCTGCCATAAGGGTGGTATCATCTGCACATCTGTATTGGACTGCAGAAAACTAGCATGTATGCGAAGGAAAAAGCCATGGAAAGAATGAATGGCAAGTTAGACACTGCAGAACAAAAGATTAATGTACTTGAAGACAAAACATTCGGAAGTATCCAAATGAAAAGGGACCGAAAAAATTGACAGAGCATCAAGTTTTGAAGTTAACTGAGGGATAACCTAATGTATGTGTAAGTGGGATCTTCAATGGACAAAGGGTAAGAAGGGAAGAAGAAGAAATAATGCCATAAAGTTTTCCAGATTTGATGAAAACTGTAACTCCCAAGATCCAAAAAGCTTAATAAACCTCAAGCCCAAGAAACATAAAACCACACAGAAGCACATAATAATCAAATTGTTTAAAAATACTGATGAGGAAAAAATCTTTAAAGCAGTCAGAGAACAAAATATATATTTCACATAAAACTAGACATCTTTACATAGCAAATATATTTTTCAAAAGTAAACATAAAGACTATTTCAGACATATGAAAAAATTAATAACCAGCAGACCTGCACTTTAAGGAAAATTGAAGAAAGTCATTCAAGCAGAGGAAAATGATACCAGATGAAAATCTAGAGCTACAGAAAGAAGTGAAAGCATCAAAGATGGTAACTATTTGGGTTTTACAACAACTTTTTTTTTATTATTTTAGTCTCTGAAAAAGATAATTGACTGAAGCAAATATAACAAAAATGTGTTGTGAGGTTTATAACATAGAAGTAAAGGTTATAATATAGAACACAAAAGTTAGGAAAGAAATGTCAATATTCTTATAATATATAAAGTAGTATAATAGCTTTTAAAGTTTTAATATGATAAATTAGTATAAAATTGATAGCATAAAAATGTATACTATAAACATTAAGGTAATTAAAATAACACAGCAAAAAATCAGAGCTATTAAACATGATAAAATAAAGTTACAAAAAACACTTAGCCAACAAAAGACTTTCAAAAAGAGAAAAATTGAAAAACAACCATATCATAGTAATATTTAAAGGCAATGAAATTAAATTAAAAGGCAAAAATTTGAGAATTGATAAAAATACTAGATAATAGTATATGCTGACTCCAAGAAATATATTTTAAATATAAAGATACAAATAGAGGGAAAGTCAAAGAATGGAAAAAGATAAGTAATGCTAAATTAATCAAAAGAAATCTAGAGAGGCTAAGTTAATATCAACAAAGTAGATTTTAGAGCACAGAAACTTGCAAATTATAAATAAAGTCACTTCCTATTGATATAGGGGTCAGTTTATCCAGAGGACATGATCCTAAATATTTATGCCCCTAAGAACAAAACTTCAAAGTACAAGAAGCAAAGCCTGATAGAACTGCACGAAGGATTGCATGCGTCTGTGCTAAGTCACTTCAGTCGTGTTTGACTCCTTGTGACCCTATGGACTGTAGCCCGCCAGGCTCCTCTGTCCATGGCATTCTCCAGGCAAGAATACTGGAGTGGGTTACCATACCCTCTTCTAGGGGGTCTTCCTAACCCAGGGATCAAACCTGTGTCTCTCAAGTTTCCTGCGTTGGCAGGTGGGCTCCTTACCACTAGCACCACCTGGGAAGCAGGAAGGATTAGAGAGTCCATAACAATAGTCAGAGATTTCAATGCTGCTACCTCAACAACGGACAGAACAAGTAGACCAAAAAAAAAAAAATCAGTAAAGCTACAGAAAATGAGGATGGTATTACCAGTCAATGGATGCGAATGACACTATCAACCAATTGACCCGGCTGACATTTACAGAACACTGCAGCCGCCAAGAGGAGCATGCACATTCTTTAACGTGTACACAGGGCATTTACCAAAATAGACCATATTCTGGGCCATGAAACAAGTCTCAGAAGATTTGAAACAATTCAAGTTATACAAGGTATGCCACCTGACAACATGAAATTAAACTAGAAATTAATAACAGGAAAATATCTGGAAAACCTCGAAATATTTGGAGACTAAACAAAGCACATGTGTCAAAGAACAAATAAAAAGAAAAATTTTTAAGAATTTTAACTGAGTGAAGAGAAATATATCAAAATATGTGGTATACAACCATAGCAGTACTTAGAAGAAAGTGTATAACAATAACATCACTTTTAGAAAAGAAGATGAAATATATAAAGTCAATGACCTCAGCTTCTGCTTTAAGAAACTAGAAAAAGAATAGAAGATGCAAACCAAAGTAGGAAAACCAAAGAAAACAACAAATATCTGTGTGGAAATTAATGAAATAGAGAACAAAAGAATATTATGAAAAACATTATGCTTATAAATATGAAAACTTAGATGAAACTGACAAATTTCTTAAAAGACACAAGCTATCAAAGCACACTCAAGAATAGAGAACCTGAACAGCCTTTTGTATATATTTCCATTTTATTTTTTAAACAAAAACTTGAACAAGGTCTTACAGATGGTAAGTGGAGAATCAGATTTTGTGTCCGGGGTTGATTGATTCATAACCCATTCATAATGCAAGTTATCCAAGGTATGCCACCTGACAACATGAGCTTGTCTATATGATACCACTCTGAACAAATAAACAAATGAACAAATAAATATGCTCACTAGGAAACAAACAGCACATGTAAATTAAGTTTGCATATATAAAAAGTATGTCATACATACTTGAATTTTCTATACACTATATATTATAGATAATATATTTTATGTAAAATGTTACATTTGTATACATACATATTATAAAACTATTCAATAGAAGCACTGAAATTTTAAAATGTTTTCATGTGCCTGTTTGGGAACATAAAGACCAATCATAGATTAAATTATGGTAAGAGGGTTTTATTTTGTAAATTATACTTCAGGATCAATGAACTCTGAAATAGACTGATATGGTTATCATTTTTTTAAAGCATGAGTTAATGATCCAGTTGAGTTGATTAGCCAACTACTAAGCAAGCCTGGCATGCTGCAGTACATGGGGTCGCAAAGAGTCGGATGCTACTGAGCAACTGAACTGACCTGAACTGAAGCAAGTCCACGTAAAAAGGGCATGCACAGGGCAGTGATGCCGCCCTCATTTGAATACTGGTTCTTCTTTTATTACCTGGAGGAAATCATTTAACCATTCTAAGTTTCAGTCATGTCATCTATAGAATGGGGAGAGCAAGGTTACCTTTAGTAACTATTGTGAGGGTTAAAGCTAGTTTATTTAAAAGACCTAACTCAGTGGGCAAGCAGAGAGGAGGACAATAAATGTCAGCTCTTGTAGTCATTAGTGGTGGTGTTGGTGTTAGAGTTCATTTCTTTATGAGTTCATCCAATTTTGGTTGTGGATGAAATAATTTCTGGGGAGAAGATGGGAACAATAAGAACAGTTACAAGTGGTGAGTGAGAGCCAGAGAGAGAGAGAATAATTAAGAAACAAAGCAACAATGCATGGAGAGAAGAAGAGCACAAAAGTGAGATTTGAGTTGGAAACAGTTCTTTTCTTCCTCTCTCCTGCTATCTATAACTTTCCCAGATTTTTCCAGCTCATGTCATTTCTAAGCCCATTACTGTATCACAAACAGACCTGGTTTTCTCTTCTTTTCATCATTAATATTTGTAAAGCAAGAATGAAAATTCAAATGCCTATAGGAATTAAGCAAGTAAGGTGAATAATGGAAGCAGGCCATGTTATAGTCTTTTCCCCCAGATCCACTTTATTTTCATATCAGTTGATGAGATGGTTATTCACTTCCACACAAAAGCTTGCCCTCTCCCATTTTTCAGGCAAACGCAGCTTACCCAGTCAATCTGGGCCCATAGGAATATTTCTCTACTTTCAGAAAAATAATAATGCAAACAGGATAATTAAGGTCGACTGACACTAGACTACGTTTTGCAGGCAGAACTGGTGAGAAGAGAGGAAAATGGGGCATGCATGATATCTAGAAGGGGAAGATGTTACTTGACTCCAGATATTACTGACACACAGAAATATGGGCCCAGATCTTGCAGTATTCAAGAGAAGCTAGAAATTTGGACATCGAGAGTGTCCATTTGTAAATGCCTCAAAAATACCATGACTCAAGCTTATCTAACACACCTGAGATCTGGATCCAACCTTCAGACACTCTCACTACAGAGGATTCGATTCAAGTTTACGATTTGCAGGGCGTTGCTGAGAAGGCCTACCTAATGAATCAAACAGAGTTTGATTACAAGAAAAAGATTTTCAAAAGAGCAAATATAAAGCTATAGTCACTTGACTGTCTGTGGTAATACTCTCTATTCAATAAACAGAACATTCCCCAGCTATTCAACCAAGTTGTCTTACAAAATGCAAAGACATTTCCTTCACCTACCAACTGACGAACTCATTCATTCATTCAATGACTACTTCCTGAGCATTTACTATGCTCAGGACACTGTGGGCAACACAAAGATAATTAAGATATAGTTGCTGCTTTTTCTATCCTTTTTGGTTTTTAAGCTGAAAAAGACATTTTCTAAAATCACTCTGTTGTTGGGTTAAAATAATTTTTCTTTGACTTCCCTGGTGTCTCAGTGGTAAAGAATCCGCCTGCAATGCAGGAGCCGGGGGTTTGATCCCTGGATGGGGAAGATCCCCTGGAGAAGGAAATGGCAACCCACTCCAGTAGTCTTGCCGGGAGCATCCCATGGACAGAAGAGCCTGGTGGGCTACAGTCCATGGGGTCACAAGGAGTTGGACACGACTTAGTGACTGAACAACAACAACAATTTTTATTTACTTCTCTCTTTCTTTTATTCCTTATTTGTACATGTGGCATTAGAGAATTTGTTGAAGGTCAAATGCAAGGAAGGTGTCAAAGATAAGTATGTGAATCTTACTGAGACTTTTCCATGGAATATATTATCTGGCGATAAACAAACAAATGCCATGATGGTCAGCAAGGCAGAATGGCTCCCAAACCACCATGTTTATATTCAACACATTCCACAAGCATTAATTTGTTGTCATCTAGATAGGCCTATAGTGTGTAATATGGGTCAACCTAGGGGACGTTTTAATTAAAAGTTCTAAAGACCTCTTACTTCCAAATATTTTGATGTCTTTCTGAAGAAACTGCCTTTTATTAGTTACAGCAGACAGGGTACAAAATGTTCTCAATAGTTTTAATATTACAGCCAGGATTTTTTTAGTTCATTTACAACTCACTGCAGTGATTAAAGCAGGTTGCCTAACTGTCTTTAAGCACATTATTTTATGCGTAATATGGTAATTATATTAAATGAGTGTACTATCAGTGGACTTCTTGGATGAGTGAATTTTCTTGGGCTAAACAAATGGCATAATGTATATTAGATGATTCTGTTTTGCCACATTAGGCTAGAATTTAATCATCTTATGTAAAAAGTTATCAACAAAATCTTATCAGTGTGACTTTTTCATACTTTCTTGTGTGAATAAGTGAAGGCTGCCTAACCTTCAGTCTCCAAAACCTATAAAAAAGATCATATAATGAAATCAAATTCCACCAAGAATCACACACAGTGGAGACAATTTCTTAAAATAGTAACTGTACTGTGTAAATAGGAAAGGGTGCCATGCTTTTTGAAAGGCTGCTTATCTTCAAGTTATAAAATAGAGACTGAGGCAAATCGGAAGTTAGGAATCCCTGGTGGCTCAGCGGTAAAGAATCTGCCTGCAATGCAGGAGACAGGAGATGCAGGTTCGATCCCTGGGTCAGGAAGATCCCACGGAGGAGGAAATAGCTACCCACTTCAGTAGTCTTGCCTGGAGCATCCCATGGACAGAGGAGCCTGGTGGACCACAGTCCATAAGCTGGTAAAGAGGTGGACATGACTGAGCACACACACAGGCAAATCAGAAGTGATCCACAGATAATCTTCGCTTTGGTTTGGTCTGATAGCTCTCCAACCTGTTATTAATAGTTCTGCTTTCCTCTTATTGGCTGTCATTCACACCTCATCAAAAAAAAAAAAAAAAAGCCTCGGTTTACCCTGGCTCTCATGCTTTGTTCTCTGTAGCTAGGTCTGGGAAACATGTACTCATTCCAAATCAATGCACGGTGGAGAAGGCAGGTTTGTTGGCTTCTACAGACTCGGTTCCACTAGCAGCAGCGCTCACATCTGTCTTTAGACAATTGCAGGTTGGTTCACTATTCACCTCACGGAGAATAGAGGAGACCCATTTCCTTCTTGTTTAATCTCATTCAATCTTTGGATGACGTACAAGGTAAGTTACTGAATAGTGAGTACTCTATCCGTTTAAAAGGCTTCAGTCTTTCCTGCACTCAGCTCTCCAGTTGTACTGGGGTCTTTGCAGAGCCCACAAACACACCTGACCTCTCTCGTGGCCCCCGCATGTGCTACCACCTCTGCTGACAAGGCTTCTCCCCTCCTCCCTGTGTCAGACTCTCGTCTCTCCTTCAGAAACTGGGACCATCAGCTGCTCAGGAAGCTACTGCTGGCAGCTCCTACAGCTGAGACAACAGCACTCCTGTTTGTTCCTGAAGCCCCCATGGCTCACCCCAGGCTCAGCACTCCTCTCACTGAATGGCAGGGAATTGCATGTTTTTTTTTTTGTCTCTTTCCTCACTGAACAAGGGGCTTCCCTTGTGGCTCAACTGGTAAAGAATCTGCCTGCAATGCGGGACACCTGGGTTTGATCACTGGGTTGGGAAAATCTCCTGGAGAAGGGAAAGGCTAGCCACTCCAGTATTCTGGCCTGGAGAATTCCATGGACTGTATAGTCCATAGGGTGGCAAGTGTCGGACACCACTGAGCAATTTTCACTTTCACTTTACTCGCTGAACCATACGCTCTCCAAGGACAGAGACTAGATTTTTCATGGTTGTAGCCTCAGTACCTAATAGAGCTCCCGGAGTCTAGAACATTCAATATAAACCCTTGAAAAAAGTAAACGAACAGTGATACAAAATAATAATTAAAAAATAATGCAAATCACTGCTTCCTGAGTTCTGGCTCGGCCAGAGGCTCCCCTCTGTATGGCATCCTAGCCCTTACAGCAACCTGCTGTGTCCTCACTTGATAGACGAAGACGCTGAGATCAAGTCAAGATACACAGTCAAGGTCACAAACCAAGAAAATGTCAGAGCTACAGTTTAAATCCAGATCAATTTATCTTCAAAGACTTCAAGCGTTACAAAGTAAGGAGGCCACCTCTCTCTCGAGTAGGAGCGAGGAGCTCTGGTCTTAAAGGGGGCTCTCTGGAGACGCCCCGGGCACAGAGTCCCAACAGGGGCCCTGCCTCCTGCAGAGCGACAGGAAGTGGTCAGTTTCAATACCTTCACAGGATGAATTCCAGGAAAGCCTGTACCTGCCACAGAAACAGAAATGGCACAGGAAGAGGCCAAGGTCCTCCAAGGAACCACACAGAGACCAAAGGGAGGGTAACCCACCATGGGGACTGGGCACTGCCTATTGACTGAAGAAGCCGGATGCCATTTAAGAGAATATCAAGGTCTGTGATGGAAAAAGAAAAAGAAGTCTGGACTAAAATCTAGAGTCTAGGTCAAAATTATTCAGTTCATTGATATCTAAGATTTAAAACCCAGTACAAGGATCTTAATTATCAGACAAATCTAAGTAAAATTCAGCTTATGGCTGAATTCTTCTGCAGGCTATTTAAATGAGTTCAACCACAGGATGTTACAAGTATCAGTACATCCAGTTGGAGGTCTCTGGTACAACTGTAAAGTGGTAAAATGATTATGAATGTAGGCATTTGTGTTTATAATTATGTTTCATAATTAATGTTCCCAAGTAATACTTTAGGTTCACACCTCCATTTGCAGTTTTCTAAATGAAAGGTTTTGTACTAAAAGACTGCAAAATGGCACGGCAGGTCATGAATCACCAGGATTAATAATATTCCACTCAGAAATTTTGAAATGCTTAGGTTAAAATTGAAATCACAGAAAATTAGTCACGTTTAGTGGATCAAACCTTGCATGGGAAGAGCAGACATCATAAAGTGAACACAATCATTATCATTAAAATGTTTTACCTTATAGAATGTAATCCTCTTTAAGGAAGGAAATTTTGTATGCCACTATAACGTTAAGTAAATATATAGAAGCCCAGGCCTACATTATTTCTTAATTTGTATGATGTTTAATTCAATTTAAGTTGAGGTGGGCAGTGAATACCCAATCCTTTATTGAGCTTCCACAATGAGTTGGGGCTTTGGCACACTCTTGACTGAGACAGGTTACAATTAAGGTATCTAAACCTCATAAACCAATGAACAGTTTGACAGCCTTATAGTGCTTCACATAAAAGTGCTCAGAAGAATCTACCGAATTAATGAAGGTGGCTACGTGAAATGTCCGATGTTACTCTCAATAAGTGCCAGGGCCTGGATTTGCACTCTGAGACACATCAGTTCTAATGAGAGGAGAATGAAACCTTGATAGCGTCCTACCAGCAAAAAAAACCTATCGGCAATCGGCTCCTCCAGAACAATCCTTTCCCACCATAATTATTTCAGTGCTGTGTGCTAAGTCACTTCAGTCATGTCTGACTCTTTGTGACGCTATGGACAGTAGCCCACCAGGCTCCTCTTTCCATGGGATTCTCCAGGCAAGAATACTGGAGTGGGTTGTGAGGCCCTCCTCCAGGGGATCTTCCCAATCCAGGGATTGAACTTGCATCTCTTAAGCCTCAAGTATTTCAGGCCAAATATGGTTTGAGACTGACTGCACAAGTAATTACAAATGCCATATTTTCCTATTCTGTCCACTTGAACCTCTGCCCATTAGGAAACATGGCCAATAGCTTACTATTCGGGTGTGGGAAAGAGCGACTGCGCTTCTTACTGTTGTGCGTCTTGCTGTCGGCCGTGGCCCACACAAGGGCTGCAAAACACAGCTGGCCACAGAACTGAGGCAAATTCCCACATCTAGAGCCTTGTCTCTCGAGGAAGGAATGATTCTCAGTAAGAGGTGACATGACGACTAACTAGAGACTGCGGTGGAATATTGTCAGGTTCCCTAATTGACTTCACAAAATAAATTCTGAATGACCTTTAGTCTCACAAATGTATAGCAAGGAAATGTGAGTGTTATAAATAATTTTTATGTAGTCTTGGGGTGAGAGAGGCATCTGAAGCCTGCTTCCAAAATCGGAAATCATAAAAACTGCTGCATTTTACTATTAAACTTTGCTACATAAAAAGTAAATTTGCTACGTGAGAGGAAAATATCTTGCAATATGCTTAATAAAGGATGAATTTTTGTAAATAAGGACAAGAAGTACCACACGACAAGAGAGAAATGGAAAAAGACTTCTTCATCCATCAGTGTGACATACTGAATATTTTAGAACAACTTTCATCTTAAAATTTTTCTAAGCTAGAAATCTTGAAAAAATAATAAGAAATATCTAATTCATATCCATTCTTTGAGAAAACAAGGGCCAGAAAAAGAGGACAATAAAGGAAAGGTGAGGCATGTGATGGTTGTACCATGTTTTCCTGGAGGCATTCTAGCTCCAGAAACTTGTGTTCTGAGGCCTGGATGGCACAAGGACAGAAGGCAAGTCCTTGGGGCCACACAAGCGGAGATTTGGAATGAAGACTCCTGCTTAAAGCCAGGACTCCCAAAGGGTGGCCCCCTAAGTGAAAGTGGGTTAATTCACCTTTGAGGAAGATAACAATATCAGTTGTAACAATTATGATGCACCAAGCAGGTTCTCAGTGCTTTAAATATTAACTCATTTCATCTTCACAACAACTCTCTTAGATAGAAAATAGTTCAGCTCAGTCACTCAGTTGTGTCCTACTCTTTGCGAACCCATGGACTGCAGCACACCAGGTCTCCCTGTTCATCACCAACTCCTGGAGCTTGCTCAAACTCATGTCCATCGAGTCAGTGAGGCCATCCAACCATCTCATCCTCTGTCATCCCCTTCTCCTGCCTTCAGTCTTTCCCAGCATCAGGGTCTTTTCCAAGGAGTCAGTTCTTCACATCAGATGGCCAAAGTATTGGAGTTTCAGCTTCAGCATCAGTCCTTCCAATGAATATTCAGGACTGATTTCCTTTAGGATGGACTGGTTGGAACTCCATGTGGTCCAAGGGACTCTCAAGAGTCTTCTCCAACACCACAGTTCAAAAGCATCAATTTATCGGTGCTCAGCCTCCTTTATAGTCCAACTCTCACGTCCATACACGACTGCTGGAAAAATCATAGCTTTGCCTAGACAGACTTTTGTTGGCAAAGTAATGTCTCTGCTTTTTAATATGCTGTCTAGGTTGGTCATAGCTTTTCTTCCAAGGAGCAAGTGTCTTTTAATTTCATGGCTGCAGTCACCATCTGCAGCGATTTGGGAGCCCAAAAAGATAAAGTCTCTCACTGTTTCCCCATCTATTTGCCATGAATTTGCTATCTATTTGCCATTGGATAGGACAATTTTATTGTTGAGAAAATTAAAGCTCAGAGAGGTTAAGCAACTTGTTTAAGGACAGATTGTGAGTGTGAGATTCAGGTAGTCTGGCTCCAAGAAGGGAGAGAAAAGTCTCTCCTAGCAAGGAATTAGCGTCTACAATATCAAAAGGAACTCCCCCAAAACAATAAGAAAAAGATAAACAACTCCAGAGAAACTGGGAAGAAGAGATTAACAGGCAATTCATAGAAGAGAAAACATAGGTTGCTGAATAAACACAGGAAAAGATGTCCAACATGGCAAATGTAGATTAAAAGTATGACGATGCCAAACGTTGTCCAGCATGAGGAACAGTGGGGACTCTTTACATCTGGCTGATTAGAACGTAAACTGAAATGACCACTTTGAATAACAATCTAGTGAGTCTATCATCGACTTAATGGACATGAGTTTGAGTAAACTCCGGGAGTTGGTGATGGACAGGAGGCCTGGTGTGCTGCAGTCCATGGGGTCGCAAATAGTCAGACACGACTGAGCGACTGACTGAACCGAGCCTATCTGAAGCTCTCTCTTTTCTTCCTTGCTTTCGTGATCCATGCCTAGTTGTCCCCTCCTTTACGAAGTCTGCATGAACCCATGGGCTCACAGCGACGTCACATTCTTCAAGTTTCCAACACTTGTTCTATCACTTATTGGAACACACGATTTGCTGCCTTCTGTTGGTAGTTTTCATCTGTTCCTTAAGTGCCAGGGTGGTGTTGTTTTGTAATTTTTCATTCCTAGCATCTGGGTAGGAGCTAAATAAATATTACTGGTTTGACTATAAAAAGGACTAATGTAACCAAATAAACCATATTTTGGATTTCTCACTGTTCTATTAGCATATGTTGGACACATACTGACAATCCAATTATAGTCAGCACAACATATCTTAGGGCAAACAAACCTTTAGTATTTTTGTCTTGTGTAGATTTGCTTTGTATTTTCTTGATATAAAAATTGAGCATGACATATTTTCTGAAGAAAAGTTAAGAAAATGAACTACTTTACACTGATGTCAAGGTCTTCTCTTTATCAAATCAGTTTTAAAAACCATGTTCATTTCTTTGAACATCTGAAAATGACAAAGGCCTAAGGCTCTAATTGACTTTTGATAAACATATGACTGAATCATTGAAATGTTTCAGTTTATTGTATAAAATCTATGTACTAAACAGGTATTAAGAGAGACAGATCATCTCTGTCTGGAGTTTACTGACTACCCATGGCTTTCACTATTACTTATACATGGATGGTTCTCAAATCCACATTTTAGCTCTGATTTCTCAGCACATACTCTTTCTCTTTAATTTTTTTGTTTTCTTTTCACCCTCTAGTTATAAAAGTATATGTACTCTGGGTAGAAAAAAATTGAAAAATAAGCAAAAGTTAAAGGGAAGTAGGACCACCCATAACACTACCACCAAGAGTTGAGATAATTACTGTCCCTATTTTAATATGTGGTTATTCTAGCCTAATTTCCATATATAACATGTGTTCAACCTAGTCACCCCTCTACTGATCTTTTCACTGTCTCCTGGTTTTGTCTTTTACAAGTGAAAGTGAAAGTCGCTCAGTCACGTCCAACTCTTTGGGACCCCATGGACTATACAGTCCATCGAATTCTCCAGGCCAGAATATTGGAGTGGGTAGCTTTTCCCTTCTCCAGAGGATCTTCTCAACCCAGGGATCAAACCCAGGTCTCCCAAATTTCAGGTGGGTTCTTTACCAGCTGAGCCACAAGGGAAGCCCAAGAATACTGGAGTGGGTAGCCTATCCCTTCTCCAGTGGATCTTCCCAACCCAGGAATCGAACCAGGGTCTCCTGCTTTGCAGGCAGATTCTTTACCAACTGAGTTATCAGGGAACAAAATGTCATATAATTGGAATCATGTAGTATGTAGCCCTTTCAATTGGTTTCTGTCAGTTAGTAATATGCATTTAAGATTCCTCTGTTATTTTTCATGGCTTTATCATTTCTTTTTAGCATGGAATAAAGTTCCATTTTATGAATGTACCACAGTTTTTTATCTATTCACCTACTGAAGGGCAACTTGGTTGCTTCCAAGTTTTGGTAATTATGAATAAAGCTGCCATAAACATCCATATGCAGGTTTTTGTCAGCTATACACATTACCCTGGTAGGAAAATAAATTAAAAAATCACTACTCACCTAAAGCTGAAAAATTATGCAAAATATAAAGTTATATTAATTCACTGTGCTATGTGCTCAGTCGTGTCTGACTCTGCGACCCCATGGACTGTAGCTCACTAGGTCCCTCTGTCCATGGAATTTCCCAGGTAAGAATACTGGAGTGGGTAGCCACTTCCTTCTCCAGGGCATTCTCCCAGTCCAGGGAGTGAATCCATGTCTCCTGCATTGTAGGCAGATTCTTTATCATCAGAGCCACCTGGGAAGCCACTAACACTATTTAAAAGGGGACTATCGA
This sequence comes from Giraffa tippelskirchi, assembly GCF_054371585.1. Classification (NCBI taxonomy): domain Eukaryota; kingdom Metazoa; phylum Chordata; class Mammalia; order Artiodactyla; family Giraffidae; genus Giraffa; species Giraffa tippelskirchi. The sequence goes on along the minus strand of NC_137283.1, from coordinate 161,121,606 downwards.
ATAGATAAATAAAATAGGAAATAGATAAATAAAATAGGAAAAAAAAACATTCATTATTCTTTTACTAAATAAATAACATTTACTAGAATAAGCCTAAGTGAAAGTGTTAGTTGCTCACTAGTGTCCAACTCTTTGAGACCCCATGGACTATAGCCCACCAGGCTCCTCTGTCTATGGAATTCTCTAGGCCAAGAATATTGGAGTGGGTTGCTCTGCCCTCCTCCAGGGCATCTTCCCGACCCAGGGATCGAACCCACATCTCTTATGTCTCCTGTACTGGGCAGGCAGGTTCTTTACCACTACCACCACCTGGGAATCCCAAGAATCACCTAATGTAGGCACAATTTGAAAGCTAGGAATAAAAATTATGGACTATTTGTGTAGGCCGAGACACATTTGTACAGAACACACAAAATTGCATTAAAAAATCTAAGGCCAAACAAGCCATTCTGCTTCAGGTTCCTACCAAAGTTAGTGCAAAATCGATTCAATTTGATATTTATTGGGACTACTATTTGCAAGGCCCTGTGACAGGTGCTAGAGCAGATTTAAAATGATCAAGATATGAGTTCTACTTTCAAGGACCTAATAGGCCAGTAGATAAGATAAGACATCTATACAATTAACCATAACATTATATAGATGTGCTAAGAAATATGGTGGAAATAAAAATAGAGCACCATGGGGTCAGAAAGATAGGAAGATCCATTCCAGCTGATAAACTAGAGGAAGATTTAATTAAAGAAATGACTTTGGAACTGGAAGAATGGGTAGGATTTAGAGAGAAAGCAGTGAAATGGCTGGGAGGATGGGTGGTAAGAGGGATATTTTAAACAGAGGCAAAGGTGGTCAAAGAAATAAACTGCCAGGATTTTGATTGTGTTTGGGGAATCGGTCATACTCTGGTTTGGTTGAAGTGGAAAATTTGAGAAGAAGTTAACACATTCTATACTGGTGGGATTGAGTTGAATTCATTTTAAATCTTTAATGGTGAAATAAACATATTCGTCCTAAGAAAGTAGGTGATGCCAAAAATAGGCTATTAGCAAAATGAGAAAATAGCACATAATCAAGAAGTATTTGTTTTAACTTATTTTCAATTGTTTTAATTAAAAAAATTAATCAGAAGACTTGAACACTGGGGTTCATAAAATCTATGTAATTATATGCAACTTATGGATTTGAGAATTCATATTCATTTATCTGGGAAAGCAGTTTCATCTGATTCTCCTGAGGGTGCTTTACCCCTAAAAATGCTAAAAATCATTGCTTTCGAGGAAATGGGTTAGTTTTAAGTAAAACTAAATTTTTATGACTTTCTTTTCGTACCAAATAATGTAACTTGCATTTAGTTTGTCATGCTCTGTTAGAATCATTTTGCTTCAACTCTAAAGGTTGGCACTCTCTCTGTTCCTGTTTCTCTCATTTTTCTTCTTCTCTTTTTTGAAGGGAAAAAATAAAATACACATTAGAGAGATCTAAAAACACAGAGTTGTATGAAGAGAAAGTTAACACCCTGTACAACCCTTTGCACTCATTCCTCCCACAACTAGGAGTGTATCTGCACATAGATTTTTAACTCTCACATCATATAGATTCATGTCTACGTTGCATGAGTGCACATGTATGTGTGTGAGAAAGAGAGACTGCTGCTGCTGCTGCTAAGTCGCTTCAGTCGTGTCCGACTCTGTGCGACCCCATAGATGGCAGCCCACCAGGCTCCACCGTGGGAGAGACAAACAGAGATGTTTTCTTCTTTTTCTAAAATGAAAGTGGTATTCTTTAAAAAAAAAAAAAGGTACAAACACTAAACATCTTTAATTCTTAAACAATGTACCATGGACATCTTTCCAGGTTAGTACACATAAATTTAATTTATTCTTTTAAATAGCTATAAAATATTCCATTGCAGGAATGTACTAGTTTATTTGGCTATTTTCTAATTGATAAGCATTCATGTTGTTTATGGTTTTGAGTATTTAAACTGCTGTCACATAAACATCTTTATAAATATATCATTATATGCAAGTGTTTTCATTGTATAGGATTAAAAAATAACATGTGATAGGAATGTTAACAAAATAATAGACATTGTCACATAAATTTTTAAGAAGTTTTAGCAAGTCATATCCCCACTTGCAGTATTAGCAAATGCCCACTTTGGTATACCTTTGCCCAGGGATAATATTCAAAATATTTAACAATGCACAAGGCAGAAACATTCAAGAACATTCAGGTGACATGAATTAACCTTCTATTTACTGCTTATTGAAGATGGAAGAGTCTGATCAGTCAGAGAAGGTGAGATGAGAGTTCTGGGCAAGGAAGGGAGCTCAAGGTAGCAAATATTTATGACCTGAAAACATCAGTAATACAGGGTCATACTGAACTTACCAGGTAAGCATCAGCCCTGCCATTGCTAGAACTGGGTATTACCACGCTTTTAAAAAATTTTTTGCTAGAATTTCCGAAAACTGTATCTCATTGGGATGTTAAATTTATGTTTCCTCAAGTTTTAGTTTAGAAGAACAACTTTTAGATGTCACTTTATGTTTGTTTATCCATTACTTGTTTAAATTTTTGTCTGTCTTTATTTATGTCATTTACTTTTTAATTATCAGTTTGAAGGAGCTGTTTGTCTTTCAAATGTTTACAAATATACAGTCTCTGGGCTTATTCTTCATCTTTATATTTAAGGTATTTAGCTGTACAAATGTTTTAATGTTAATATCAAATATACTTTTAATCTAAATGCTATTACATTTATGCTTATTTATTGAAGTTATAGTTTTTTAAACCTAAGTACTGTAATATTTTTGGTATATTTTTCTTAGTTCTTCAGTTTTTGTAATTTTCCCCCATTTTCATTTCCAACTGGTTGTTGATATAAGAAAAGCATATTTTTGGTATTTGTTTCATATCTATCCATCTTACCAAATTCTTTTGGTACTTCTAATAGTATTTAATGGTAAACCTCATTTTTAAAAAATTGTTGTTATATGATGAAATCATGTAAGAAAAACTTTTCTCTCCATTATATATGTCATATATTATAGCTTCTTCACATTATTAATATATTAGTCTCTAAAATAATTTTAAATAATAATAAAAGCAGGCATACGTGCCTTGTTTCAAATTTTAGTGTCAACGACTTGTCTTCTTTATGAGTAATTGAGTTTTATTGGGTTTTAGCCCACCAGGCTCTAGGGGATCTTCCCGATCCAGGGATTGAACCCAGGTCTCCTGTACTGCAGGCAGATTCTTTCCTGTCTAAGCCACCAGGGAAGTCCATTTTTCACTTGTTAAACATGAGTTCTTTTTGATCCTCCATTTCTATCATATTTCAATTTTCTAAGGCACTTTATACTTATATCTTGATATTTATTTTTTCATTTCTGAAAAAAAAGCATCTTTTAAGTTCTCCTACCTCCTTGACTATTTGTCACTTTATACGAATTGCCCCTCCTCCTTTATCTGAATTTAAAACGTTAGCCATCCTCAGAGCCAATATCGGGTTTTCTCATCTGATACTCACACTCCTTTTCTGAGAAGCCAGCATTTCCTTAAGTGTGGTCTCAGCTGACGCCTGCATGCCAATTGTTATGGACTGAACATTTTTGTTCCCGCCCCGCCCCCAAATTCAAATGTTGAAATCTCAACCCCTGACATGATGATTTTTAGAGATAGGGCCTTTGCGAGGTGATTAGGTCATGAGAGAAGAGGCCTCACCGATGGGATTGGCGCCTTATACGAACAGACAGAATTTCTTCCTCCTCTCCACTGCATAAGGGCACACCAAAAAGGTGACCATCTAAAAACCAGGAAGAGGGTTCTCACCAGACTCCACGTCTGCTGGCACCATGCTCCTGGACTTCCTACAGCCTCCTGACCTATGAGAGAAAGAATGTCTGCTTTTTAAGCCTCCCAATCTACTCTAATTTGTCACAGCCGCTCGAGAGGACTAAGACACCGGTAGTTTCTACAGCTAAAACCTGACTCTAAATTCTCTTTCCCACCTCTAGATTTTTTTTTTAATTTAAATATAATTGATTTGCAATGTAGTATTAGTTTCTGGTGTACAGCAAAGTGATTCAGTTAGACATACACTATATATATATTACATATGTGCGTGCGAGCTAAGTCACTTCAGTCATGTCCAAGTATTTGGGATCTTATGGACTATAGCCCGCCAAGCTTCTCTGTCCATGGGATTCTCCAGGCAAGAATACTGGAGTGGGTTCCCAACTCCTCCTGCAGAGGATCTTCCCAACCCAGGGATCGATCCTGCACCTCTTATGTCTCCTGCATTGGTAGGTAGGTTATTTACCACTAGCACCACCTGGGAAGCCATATAGTACATATACATGTGCATATTTTTTTTCCTTACTGTCCATTACAGAATACTGAATATAGTTCCCTATGCTATAGAGTAGGACCTTGTTGTTTAAACATAGTAGTTTATATCTTCTTATTCAAAACTCCTAGTTTATTCTTCCCCTGCCTCCTTTGCCCTTTGATAACCATAAGTTTGTTTTCTGTGTCGATGAGTCGGTTTCTGTTTCATAAGTATGTTCACTTGTGTCATGTTTTACATATAAATGATACCTTATGGTATTTTTCTTTCTCTTTCTGACTTACTTCTCTTAGTATGACAATCTCTAGGTCAATTCATACTTCTGCAAATGTGGCATTATTTCATTCTCTTAATGACTGCACAGTGTCCCACTGAATATACACACCACATCTTCTTCATCCATTCATTCGTCAGTGGATGCTTAGATCGCTTCCATGTCTTGGATATTATACATAGTGCTGCTATGAACACTGGGGTGCTTGTACCTTTTTGAAATATAGTTTTCTGACTTCTCTGGTGGCTCAGTGGTAAAGAATCCAACTGCCAATGCAGGAGACGTGGGTTTGATCCTTGGGTCAGGAAGATCCCCTGGAGGAGGAAATGGCAACCCACTCTAGTATTCTTGCCTGAGAAATCCCACGGACAGAGGAGCCTGGCGGGCTACAAGTCCATGGGGTCACAAGAGAGTTGGGCACGACTTAGTGACTAAGCAACAACAACAACTGAATATATACCCAGGAGTGGAATTGCTGGATCATATGCAAACTCTATTTTTAGCTTGGTAAGGACCCTCCATACTGTTCTTCATAGTGACTGTATGAATTTACATTCCCATCAACAGTGTAGGAAGCTTCCCTTTTCACCTTCGTCAGCATTTTCTTTTTGTGGACTTTTAATGATGATCATTTTGACGGATGTGAGGTGGTACCTCATTTTACTTTTGATTTGCATTCCTCTAATAATTAGCTATATTGAACGGCTTTTCATGTACCCATTAGCCATCTGTATGTATTCTTTGGAGAAATGTCTTTTTAGGTCTTCTAAAAGGTCCTTAGCCCATTTTTTGGACTAGGTTCTTGTTGTTGTTGTTATTGAGCTGCATGAGCTGTTTGGTATTTTGGAAATTAAGCCCCTGTCGGTCACATCATTTGCAAATATTTTCTCCAAATCTGTAAGTGGTCTTTTCGTTTTATTGATGGTTTCCTTTGCTGTGCAAAAGCTTATGAGTTTGATTAGGTCCACTTGCTTATTTTTGCTTTTATTTCTATTGCTTTGGGAGACTGACTTGGGAAAACATTGGCATGATTTATGTCAGAGACCACCCCTAGACTTTTATTACCAGCTTTTTAACCTGATATCTTAATCTGGATGCTTCATTACTGTTCAATCTCAACATTTTTAAACCTGAATTATCTTTGAACATACCCTCTTATTTCTATGTCTCTTAATAGTTAATGACAGCACCATGTACTAATTCATTCGATCTGGAAGTTCTGTTCAATTACCTTTCTTATCCCCTCAACTTTAATCAGTTGTAACTGATTCTTTAATCAGTTGTACAATATCCCTCAAACTCTTCTCCATCTTTCCATCCATGACACAACAATTTTATTCTGCTTTCCTGGCTGGACCTTCTAACATCATTCAACTTTAATTCATTCTCTGAACTGTTGCCAAAGTTTTGTTAAAACACAAAACACTTTTCTTCCTCTGTTTAAAAACCTCTAATTGGTCTTATAAACCTTCAGAATAAAATTTAAATTTTAAGCATTGTACACAATGCCTTTCATATTCTGGAACTAAACCCTCCTCTTAAGCTTGTCTTATGCTGCTGGCTACCATTTCTCACTATAAGGCATTGCTTGCTGCTTCACGGTTTCAAGATTTCTCAGATACACACTTGATCTTTTTCATCTCTGTGCCTTCTCTCTGCACAACCTGCCCTGCACTGGCCTTTCTGCACACCTCTAGGCTTCAAATCCTTTCTCAGAAACCAGCCTGTCCTACTCTGCTCTCACAACCAAAGTCTGTTCTTCTCCCCTCGTGTGGGAACTCCTGAGGCACAAGTTTGTGACTTTACAGCTTTGTATCCACACATAGCACTCAGTATGGCAGGACTTTAATGACACTTGTGGGTGGAAGGACAAAAGGAAGGAACAAAGGAAGGAAGCCAGGAAGGAATGAAGGAAGACCTACTAAAGATTTTATTTGAACTGAAGTACTTTAAAACCAACTATTCCTAATAACAGAGATAAATCAATAAAAAAAATGTGTAAGAAGGATACACTAAACAAAGCTGATTTTTAATATACAAAACTTGTAGGGCAGAATTGAGTAACTGAGAGAGAAAAATGAATAATTATGCTGTATGTCAGCAAAGTTATCTGCGGAGAAAAGTGGTTCAGAGAGCAAAAAAAAATAAATGAAAAAGCTGAAGGAGAACATGAAAAATGAGCACAGTGCTTTATGCTTTGTAAACACTTTATTGCATTTAAAGTATAAAACAAAACATAAAGAACTGATAGCCTGTACAAGTGGATTTTGGTAGAGAGCAGATGATTTTCTCATGTAGTTCTACTTATTGCAATATTACCTTGTATTTTAAGACATGTTTTAAATTTAGCAAGTGTTAATACATGCTATTCATTTGTCATGTATTAGGACATACATATTTACAATATCACATTTTAGCTAAGATAGCTAAGTTTAGATTACAGTGAGTTTCCCTGGTGGCTCAGATGGTACAGAATCTTCCTGCAACACAGGAGACCCAGGTTTGATCCCTGGGTGGGGATGATCCCCAGAAAAGGATATGGCAACCCATTCCAGTATTCTTGCCTGGAGAACTCCATGGACAGAGGGCAGAGATTACAGTAGCAATTTACATGAAGGTGGTTGGGTCCCTCACCATCTGTGGGTTTATTCTCCTCAACGTGTATCTTCAGTCTCTTAACCCACATGGACTGGGTGTCCACACACGGCACTAGGCATGCTCTAGACAAGAGAGCAGGGTAAGATGACAAAGTCAGGTAAGATTACTGTAGTGACGCATTTGAAATTCCATAGGAACCATGTATTTTCTCCAAATTTTCAGTGAAAGGCAGAAAATAGACCTTGAGTACCAGAAAGCCCATTTCTATAAGATTAAGTCACAGCTAGCCAAGGCAAACAGCCACTGTTATTGAATCCTGATTGACAGGCATGACCTAGGACATGTACTGTGTCCCACTTGCAACTATCTTGTTATAAGATGGACAAGTGACTTCATCCCTCCATTACTCAGTTTCATCATTCATAAAAAGGAGACAATAATATTTACTTCATAGGCTATTCTTATGAAGATTAAACATAAAGCTCTCAGAAATATACTAAGCATTAGAGAAGTGTCAGCTGTCGTGGAAATCATCATTATTATTTAAGAAAATAGGATGCATGTCAATAGTTAAAAAAGGCAGAAAATTTGAAATTTTAAAAGCAAAAATGAATTGCTACTTAATTATAACACTGTACTGCTTATGTTCACTGTGGAGGTGGCATATAGTGGCACTCCGCCCTAAATCTGCAGTGAGAAATGATGGCTGCATTAGAGCTAAAGTATTTATGTGAGCAAGATCCATTATATGCCTGCAACTTTCTCTTCATTTCAAGCTTTGGAAGTCTGTACAGGTCTTTTCTGTGACTATTTTAAAATGTTACAATAAATTCTCCGAACTTTCAACAAAATTTCACATGAAAAAGGATAACTGACTGAGAGAAAATTTAGAAAATAATGACTAAAGAATATTTAAATTACCTGAGTAAACTTGCAGCTTTGGGGCTTATATTTTCCTTCTTTCTTCTTGAAATCTAAGTCTCTCTGGACTGTAAGAAATCTGTCCATTTAGCAGCCTTGGCCTAAACAATGGAACTCCCACAGTCATTCTCCTGCTGTTTATAAGGTACACATACTCACACACATGTGTATGTGTGTACACACGCGCATGCACACAAGTCATTATTAATTTTCTGTGCAGAAGAGGGTACTGATGAGTTTCTAATATTTAATTAGTCTCTATTTATTGAAACAATGGCTTCTTACATTATTACATCATAAAAGGCTGAGTAAAACCTGAAAAAAGTAGATAATGGTGGAATATCTAAATCTGCAGGAAAGAACTCAGCAGGAATCTCAAGAAGGAAGATTAACAACTTAAAGACAAAATAATGTAAAATTTCAAACAAAATAATCGCTCAACTTGCTAGAGGACCACAGTAGGGGCTGTCAACCTGACACTCAGTTACAACGCTGTGGGGTGACAGGGGAGAGTGATCCTGAGGCTGGGCCCTGAAAGCTACAGAGTAACGACGCAGGAGATGGGGAGGGGCCTTCCACTGGACCAGAACAATGCACTGCACTTGCAAAGAACTTTCACATCCCTTCTCTCATTTGGATTTCAAGTCAACAATGTGTACTGTTAGGAGAGACCCCCTTTCACTACGTTTACAGCCAAAGAACTGAGACCGGCAAGGGGCGTGGCCTGTGTGCTGCCCCACGACCCGTCCGTTTTAATGTCAGATCCTGGAGAGCTAGACCCTGACTTATCAAGTGTGTTAGCCAAGTCCCACTCAAAATTCACACCAATCACCATGATTACCATTATTTTACCATACTAGGAACTATGCTGAGCTGTCTGTGTTCTAGAATGTTGTTCTCTGTCAATGTTATAGGCTTAAAAGTAAGTTTATCCATGTTAGAGTAGAGGACACTTTCTAGGAGTATTCTTTAATCCCAAGGCACAGCTTCTTTGTATTATATGGTAGATAAAACATAAAAGAATTTGATCTATAAAAGTTACCATCTGTTTATAAACACTTGGGTTTCCTAAATGCCATAATAAACACTTAAATTTAAAAAAATCCGGGAGCTTCCCTGGTGATCTAGTGGTTAAGAATCTGTCTTGCAATGCAAGGGACACTGGTTGGACCCCTGGTCAAGGAAGATCCCACATGCTTCAAAGCAACTAAACCCATGTGCTGCAACTACTGAGCCCACGCTAGACCGCCCACCTGCTGCAACTCCTGAAGCCCGTGCACCTAAAGCCTGTGCTCCACAATCAGAGAGAAGCCACCACAGTGAGAAGTCTCTGCTTGATACAACCAGAGAAACCCTGCATGCAGCACTGGAGACCCCACACAGCTAAAAAAATAAAAATAATTTCAAAAAATCAGGAGAGCAGCTATTATGATTTCAGGATTTTTGTCCATCAGAACACATTGCTTTCCATTATAGAATGCTAGATATAGAAGACCATTCAAATGGTGTCAAACATTGAGTAGGCTGTTCTTCAGTTTGCTGTGTGATCACTATCTCAAATCTCAAGAAGGTATAGTTGGCCTGAAAGACCGCCAGGCTCAGCAGCTGAGTTATGAGATTTCCTCATCTTTCAACCTGGAAGAATTTCATACTTCAGTGGATGCTGTGCAGATGGAATCAGAGGATGAAAGTGACTCGATGGAAAAGTCCAATTTTCTGCAAGTTCAAGAGATGGACGGAAAGGATCTATTTAGTTCATGATTTATAACAGTGATGAAGCTGGGTCAATGCAGTTGCAAGGATATATAATTCCATACTCGTACCACTATTAACAGAGAGGGCACAATTTGTTTAGATCATAGTGGACTAAGAAGGATATGATCATGATAAATAGCCAACTGAATGAAGTAAACTTCAGAAAAAAATGTGGAGCAGACTGGACCGGGTGGCTGAAGTAGGCAATTTTTTAAGACCTCATTTGTGCACAGGTCCGGTGGTAAACGAATAAATGGCCTAAGAAGCTTTACTCCTCAACTGGTCTATAGGAAGCTGAGACATATATTATTTTATAAAGAATCACGGCAGCAGTAGAAGTGAGCTCAAAGATAATCCAATCCAATCTTTTCATCTTATAAATGAGGAAGCCTGGCTCTTGAGAATTGGAAACTCACTGAAGTCTTAAAATCTGTGATAGGCAGAGGAAGGACAAGATGCCGGGTTTCAAGTTCCTAGTCCAGCCTTCTGCCTTCCGTCATTCTGACCTATCCCCACACAGGGCTCAGAGCCCTCATGATCAGATGTAGCCACAGAGCAAGCGGAATACAGATGTGTCCCTTAGGAAAACTGTGAGTCCTTGGTTGCAGTACAGACACAAGATACAGTCATAGTATAGACTGAGCAACAGGAAGGGAAAGAGAAAGTAAAAGTCACTCAGTTGTGTTTGACTCTTTGCGACCCCATGGACTGTCCAGTGGAATTCTCTAGGCCAGAATATTGGAGTGGGCAGCCTTTCCCTTCTCCAGGGGATCTTCCCAACCCAGGAATCAAACCCAGGTCTCCCGCATTGTGGGTGGTTTCTTTACCAGCTGAGCTACAAGGGAAGCCCAAGAATACTGGAGTGGGTAGCCTTTTCCTTTTCCAGCATATCTTCCCGACCCAGGAATCAAACCAGGGTCTCCTGCATCGCAGGCAGATTCTTTACCAACTGAGCTATCGGGGGACAGCACAAATACAGGACGGCTCCCCTTTACCAGCGGTTCAGAGAGGCAGGGACTTTCAGAGAAATGAGGGAGCTTCTTCCTGGACCTAATGAAAGCTAGGCACATCAGGGTTTAGTAACAGAGGCGTGTGGAAGCCCCCGTCCCAACCCCCAGTGCCATTTGTATGGAGAAGAAGGACTGTTTTTGGTGCTGGTAATATTAAAACCTTTATCCAGTAAGATTCACTTTGGAGACAGGTTACTTTCCTCTGGACCAGTATTTTCTAGTCAAGTATTGGCCCCGTTTTGGTGCACCTGTGAGATCTGGGGTACAATTCTGGAGGACGATGCACTGCTGCTGTGAACCTCCAACCTCAAGAAAGGTGATTGCGAGGAAATCTGAGGCTGCCACATCTTAGTGGTTTCCTTTTCATGTTGTGTATAAATCCTTCGGGTTTCGACACTGGTTTCCTCCCAAGGCATTTGGGAAGCTCACTTACAGATCTTCATAATACTGCTGTGGTTGTGAGGGGCGGGTGCCTCGGCTTGTTGCTGGTTCTTTATCTATAATGAATGACTTCATAGGTTACACAGATTGACAATAGGGCAATGATCCATATTTTGTAAAGGGCAGAACAGAAGCCCAGATAGGTAGGGTGACACAGGGCTCCACAAATCAACATCAGGGCACCAGACAGAAGCTCGCTCCTGTTACTCCGTGTCCGATTCTTTATTTACCCACCTTTCCTCTCTAAAACTCATGTCAAGTGCAGCTTACACATAAAAGCCTTCACCAGGAATGCTCTGTGACAGAAAAGAATGTTCAGTCGTTACAACCTGAATTTGGGTTAAGGAACCTGCCAATACAAAGTGAAATCACAGAATAGCTGTGGGGACTAGAACCAAACTATCAGTTTTCATGATCAAGTAAGAATGATACCCAGGTCTTTACCCAAACTTGTTCTTCAGTGCAAGGATATTGAAAAACGGGATGCATTTACAAACACAGCCTCTGAAACAGGCATTGAATTACAGCACCAGGATACCCTCTGGTTGATTACTTCAGTGAGGAAAATATGGCTTAGGTGACAGGGCAATGCCGGTATGAAATTGTGTTTTATGCTGTAATTTTTACCTGTTTGGGGTCTGAATTGTGATGAAAAGTATTTCACTCCTTTGATTTACAGTGTTCAGAACAAGGATTAATGACAGGCAACTTTAACTCTCTCAACAACTTTCAAGAGAAAAGGGGCTGTGAAAAGATACTATGGATGCTCCAGGATTGCTCACAAAGTTGTTCTGAAAAGACCACTAATGAGAAGCATTTTCTTAATCTGATACCCAGCTGGCATGATTCTCCTTGGGTAAGGAAGTGGTTAGGGGTGAAAATAAATAGAGAAGGACACAGGTTTTGAAACAATATAAGCATATTGTGCTGGCTACAAACCAGCCAATCCTAAAGAAAATCAACCCTGAATATTCATTGGAAGAACTGGTGCTGAAGCTGAAGCTCCGGTACTTTGGCCACCGATGCGAAGAACTGACTCATTGGAAAAGACCCTGATGCTGGGAAAGATTGAAGGTGGGAGGAGAAGGGGAAGGATGAGATGGTTGGATGGCATCACCGACTCAATGGACATGAGTTTAAGCAAACTCAGGGAGATAGTGAAGGACAGGGAAGCCTGGTGTGCTGCAGTCCACAGGGTCACAAAGAGTCGGACACGACTTAGGGACTGAACAACACAGGTAAGCAACTCTGTTTTTCACTAGTAGCTGAGATTCTTGCCAAATGAGACAATAGGAACCAGGTGAGCCATTGTAGGTTCAGTGCAACCAGCCTACTGCAAGGTAACCTGTGTCTAGAAGCTTGACTATATGCCCCAGACATAGCTCTGAGATACCAATGGGTTCTTCGCTGATACTCTATGCAAACTGGGCTCACGGGCTCACTTATCCTCTCTTTATCCCTCAGTCATGTGCGGCATTTCAAGGCACTTTGGGCAGGTAGCTTCTGCACATCCTGGAGGATATCTCCGAAACAGCTAAAGATCTCAGAGCTGGAGGGGTACCTGGTGATAACCTGCTCTCACTTCTTTTCTTTCAGATGAGAAAACTGTGGCCCTCCTCATGGGAAATCTAACTCACATGAGAAGGAAGTATGCACACTGCCAGGCTGTATGCAGAGTCTAAAAATCTAGTTTGAATGGTCATTGTCAAACCTCACATCCAACCAGTTTTGTTTTTTTTTTGCAACCAGTTTTATGTACGGCACATAAATTGCTAGTCCACCTGGTCTACTGGCACCATCCCCTGACTGTTCACTCATTAACTGAGTAATGCCACGTGCAAGCATGGTGCGGGCTGCTGTGAGTCAGGGCTGAGCAGCACAGGTGTGCTCCTCTGCCCCCAGAGAGCTCGCTTTCCCTTGAAGACACATGAGGAATGGAGTATTCCCTGCCATGTCACTAAAGAGGGACGCCACAACCATCGGCAGGTCTGGCCTTCCAAATGTGAATTTCTGAGCCCAAGGGTGCCCAGAAGAACAATGTGTACTGTGCAGAAGCCATCAGCCACTCCTCACGGTGAGCACTGAGGAATTCCTGGGATGTGAAAAACATGGCATATTGGCCCCAGATAGCTGAGATGCATATGAAAGGAATGATTTCAGTGAGCCCAGGCTCTTGCATCTTTCCATTCAAAGAAAAGTGCTACATTCCTTGAGATACCTGCATGCGTGCATGCATGCTGTCCAACTCTTTGTGACCCTATGGACTGTAGCCCACTGGGATTCTCTGCCCATGGGATTCTCCAGGCAAGTACAAATTAACAATAATCTTTTGACGTTCAGACTACCTGCCCATTGTTACAAACTTCTATACAACCTGACTCCTCCCCACCCCTGCTGTTCACTCCTCGGAACATTTCTCTCAGCGTCACTTGAGATGCTGTCTCCCAGGCTTGAAGTCCTAAAAATTACCACCAAATAAAACGTAGCTCTCAACTTCTAGGGTGTGACTATTTTTTAAGTCTACAATTGCAACAAACAGGAAGGCAAATAATGGCCATTTGTGATAAGTGCTCTAATGCGGGCACTTTTGGCTTAATTCATAGCATTTACTTTAATAAATTGCAACTGAGATTAAAAAATAGGGAGAGAAATGGCAACAACTAACCAACTGGGGACAACAGAGGATGAGATGGTTGGATGGCATCACCAACTCGATGGACATGGGTTTGGGTAGACTCCGGCAGTTGGTGATGGACAGGGAGGCCTGGTGTGCTGCGGTTCATGGGGTCGCAAAGAGTTGGACACGAATGAGCAAGTGAACTGAACTGAGCTGAACCAACTAAGACGGCTGAGAAAGACTGTTTTCTTTCAGAGGAGGAACATTTAATGTGAGATCTAAACAACGGGCAAGAGTCAGCCCTTTTACACAGAGAGAGTGGTGTTGTAGAGGTCTCCAGGCCTTCACAAAGGACACAGCTCAGAGCTTTCAAGGATGGAAATAACATTGAACGGATAGAACTCAGGGAGTTATATGAAGCCAGGATCCAGGAAAGAGCTTGGTTTGTTAAATAAGTATGATAAATAGTCATTGCATTCCCACCAAAAGTGGTAGGAGGGTTCGCTTCTCTCCACACCCTCAACAGCATTCATTATTTGTATTATTTGTCTCTGATGATCGCCATTGTGGCCTGTGTGAGGTGATACCTCATTGTAGTTTTGATTTGCCTTTCTCTAATAATTAGTGATGATGAGCATCTTTCAAAATAATGCCCTCTGCAGAGACGTGAATGGACCTGGAGACTGCCGCGCAGAGTGAAGTAAGTCAGAAAAAGAAAAACAGATATGGTATATTAATGCACCTATGTAGAATCTAGAAAAATGGTACAGATGAACCTATTTGGAAAGCAGAAATAGAGACACAGACATAGAGAAGAAATGTACAGACACCAAGGGGGGCAAGGGGCAGGTGGGATGTATTGGGGGCCTGGGAATGACATATAGACATTACTATGTGTAAAATGGGAAACGCTGGTAGATCAGATGGTAAAGCGTCTGCCTGGAATGCGGGAGACCTGGGTTCCATCCCTGGGTCGGGAAGATCCCCTGGAGAAGGAAATGGCAACCCAGTCCAGTACTCTTGCCTGGAAAATCCCATGGACGGAGGAGCCTGGTAGGCTACAGTCCATGGGGTCGCTAAGAGTCGGAGGACTGAGCGACTTCACTTTCACTTTTCCCTTTCATGCACTGGAGAAGGAAACGGCAACCCACTCCAGCATTCTTGCCTGGAGAATCCCAGGGACGGCGGAGCCTGGTGGGCTGCCGTCTATGGGGTCGCACAGAGTCGGACAGGACTGAAGCGACTTAGCAGCAAGGAGGAACTTCTGTATAGCACAGGGAACCCTACTCAGTGCTCTGCGGCGACCTGAATGGGAAAGAAATCCACAAATAGGGAATATATGCAAACATATAGCTGATTCCCTTTGCTGTACTGCAGAAACTAACAACGCTGTAGAACAACTATCCTCCAACTAAAAAAAAAGTCATTGCAGTGGAGTGAGGTAATCTGATTGACATTTTAAGCTCACTTTTATTTTTTTGGCAACGAAGGTAGGGTGGCAACAGAGAAGATGGGGTGACAAGTAGGGGCCAGCTGCAATGTTCAAGACAGGAGACAATGCTGGCAGTGGGAAGGGAGGGAAGAGGATGGATTTGAGATACATTTTGGAGACAGAAAACACCATCCCTCAGTAATGGCTTGCGAGAAAGGGGGAAAGGAGGAACCGAGAGGACATCGGGTTTTCTACCCTGAGTACCTGGCCAGTACCTGATAATTAATTTATCTACTAATACATTAATAAATAATACTTTATTATTATTATCAGTAATAAATAGCTTTACTTTGAAGTTTACAAGATGAAAATACCAGAAATATTCTTTGACTGAATAAAATTAGTTAATGTACCTTTATTAGTGTCTAATTTAAAATGGGGGAATAAGGATGATATAGGTAAGACTCTGGCCCATTATTTGTTTCTAAGTTTTTTATTTCTATTACCCTGGACTTCTGGCGCTCTTTTCTTCGAGCATTATATGCCTGTGTTCTAGTATTTGACTGAAAGTTGGGTAATAATGTTTTTCCCACCTTCCTGATTCCTTCTTTTACTAGGTTTCTGTCACATTGGAACATCAATGATTGGACATGTCTAAGAAAGCAGGAAGTTAACTCAGAAATGTGTATCATTCTGTCTGCTTTGAGTTTGGTGCGACAGTAAAACATATGTCTTTTAAAAGGAAGTGCTACCTTGTTCTTGCTTTGAGATTCCTGGAAGATTGGCACGATCTAACGACAGACACCTTATTAATCCTCACAGTGTTTCCGTGAGGAAGAAAGGTGCAGATTTCTTTTGTTTTGACAATATTCTTGATGAGATCAATTATATAACAGTATCACTATAATTTCATAAAATAAATTTCTGGCTATGTGGGTATATTTAATGTTGGACCATTTGTGCTGTCCAATGAAGGTGAACCACACATAGATCCCTCAATTTACTTGGATTTCTAACACAGAGAGAGAGAAAAACACTCTGAGAAGCACAGAAAGACACAAGCAAGCCTCAAGACGTTTTCCTGCCTACTTAGTTATGATGGTCTAAGTTCCAGCCTGACTGAGGAAAAGATAGGTTCTATGTCAATCACCATATAAATAATCCACAGATTAGTATTCAGTTCAGTTCAGTTCAGTCGCTCAGTTGTGTCCAACTCTAAGCGACCCCATGAACCGCAGCACGCTAGGCCTCCCTGTCTATCACCAACTCCCAGAGTCCACCCAAACCCATGTCCATTGAGTCGGTGATGCCTTCCAACCATCTCATCCTCTGTCGTCCCCTTCTCTTGCCCTCAATCTTTCCCAACATCAGGGTCTTTTCCAATGAGTCAGCTCTTCGCATCAGTTGGCCAAAGTATTGGAGTTTCAGCATCAACATCAGGCCTTCCAATGAACACCTGGGACTGATCTCCTTTAGGATGGACTGGTTGGATCTCCTTGCAGTCCAAGGGACTCTCAAGAGTCTTCTCCAACACCACACTTCAAAAGCATCAATTCTTCGGCACTCAGCTTTCTTCATAGTCCAACTCTCACATCCATACATGACCACTGGAAAAACCATAGCCTTGACTAGATGGACATTTGTTGACAAAGTAATGTCTCTGCTTTTTAATATGCTGTTTAGGTTGGTCATAACCTTCCTTCCAAGGAGTAAGCGTCTTTTAATTTCATGGCTGCAATCGTCATCTGCAGTGATTTTGGAGCCCAGAAAAATAAAGTCAGCCACTGTTTTCACTGTTTCCCCATCTATTTGCCATGATGGGACCAGATGCCATGATCTTAGTTTTCTGAATGTTGAGCTCTAAGCCAGCTTTTTCACTATCCTCTCTCACTTTCATCAAGAGGCTTTTTAATTCTTCTTCACTTTCTGCCATAAGGGTGGTGTCATCTGCATATCTGAGGTTATTGATATTTCTCCTGACAATCTTGATTCCAGCTTGTGCTTCTTCCAGCCCAGCATTTCTCATGATGTAATCTGCATATAAGTTAAATGAGCAAGGTGACAATATACAGCCTTGACGTACTCCTTTTCCTATTTGGAACCAGCCTGTTGTTCCATGTCCAGTTCTAACTGCTGCTTTCTGACCTGCATACAGGTTTCTCAGGAGGCAGGTCAGGTGGTCTGGTATTCCCATCTCTTTCAGAATTTTCCACAGTTTGTTGTGATCCACACAGTCAAAGGCTTTGGCATAGTCAATGAAGCAGAAATAGATGTTTTTCTGGAACTCTCTTGCTTTTTCGATGATCCATCTGATGTTGGCAATTTGATCTCTGGTTCCTCTGCCTTTTCTAAAACCAGCTTGAACATGTGGAAGTTCATGGTTCATGTATTGGTGAAGTCTGGCTTGGAGAATTTTGAGCATTACTTTACTAGCGTGCGAGATGAGTGCAATTGTGCGGTAGTTTGAGCATTCTTTGGCATTGCCTTTCTTTGGGATTGGAATGAAAACTGACCTTTTCCAGTCCTGTGGCCACTGCTGAGCTTTCCAAATTTGCTGGCATATTGAGTGTAGCATGAATCAAGGCAAATTGGAAGTGGTCAAACAGGAGACGACAAGAGTGAATGTCGACATTCTAGGAATCAGCAAACTAAGATGGACTGGAATCGGTGAGTGTAACTCAGATAGCCATTATATATACTACTGTGGGCAGGAATCCCTTAGAAGAAATAGAGTAGCCATCATAGAGTCCGAAATGCAGTACTTGGATGCAATCTCAAAAACGACAGAATGATCTCTGTTTGTTTCCAAGGCAAACCATTCAATATCACGGTAATCCAAGTCTATGCCTTGACCAGTAATGCTGAAGAAGCTGAAGTTGAACAGTTCTATGAAGACCTACAAGATCTTCTAGAACTAACACCCCCAAAAGATGTCCTTTTCATTATAGAGAACTGAAATGCAAGAGTAAGAAGTCAAGAAACACCTGGAGTAACAGGCAAATTTGGCCTTGGAGTACAGAATGAAGCAGGGCAAAGGCTAATAGAGTTCTGCCAAGAGAACACACTGGTCACAGCAAACACCCTCTTCCAACAACACAAGAGAAGACTCTACACACGGACATCACCAGGTAGTCGACATTGAAATCAGATTGATTATGTTCTTTGCAGACAAAATGGAGAAGCTCTATATAGTCAGCAAAAACAAGACCGGGAGCTGACTGTGGCTCAGATCATGAACTCCTTATTGCCAAATTCAGACTGAAATGGAAGATTAGTATTAGTTGAATAAAAATATGATTTAGAAATATTTATGAATAATATCCCATGTTTAAGAGGGAAGACATATAGAATATTTTAAATATATAAACAGCTATTTATTTTGCCCAGTATACATTCATATTTTACCCCAATTTTAATTTATGATTGGTTTTATCTGATAGGTTCATATTATTTGTCTTTTATTTATTTTTTAAATTAATTTATTTAATTGGAGGCTAATTACTTTATAATATTGTAGTTATTTTTGCCATACATTGACATGAATCAGCCACAGGTGTACATGTGTCCCCCATCCTGAACCCCCTTCCCACCTCCCTCCCCATCCCATCCCTCAGGGTCCTGATGGACTCATTTTTGAAGAAAATTTTTATATTGCTAAGGAAAGTAGTTTACACTTTAGAATTTAAAAAACATGATTAGAAAAGAGAAGTTTTGCCTGCATTCTCCAGAAATACATTGGTCAAAAGGCTAAATGTAATTCAAATATGAAGACCACATAGTGGATGTGATGTAAGTTTCATATCTATTACGCTGAGCTATGAAATTATGCAGGTAACCTAGAGAACAGCTTAACTTTTAATAACATGCTTTTGGATTTCAATAGAAGATGCTAAGGTAAGAATTCAGAAATCTGATGTATCACAGGCTATACACATTTAATACCTGCAAAGGGTGGTGGTTGATTTTTTTTTTCAGATTTAGTATTAATAATAGCACTGTTACCAGATGTATTCTAGCAAACGATCTGTTTCCTCATTTCAAATTCCAAATAACAAGGATCTGCTCTTATCCCAAGCACTCATTTCTATAATAAAACACATCATGTACAACTTATGAGCATTTTCCAGTTCAAAACACTTATTATAATAAAATGCATAATGGGAGAAAGAAAAGAGAAACCACAGAGAGTATCAGGTATAAATGTAATAATCACAGAAGCTAGATTTAAGTTGCCCAGAAGCTAGTTTTAGATATATGTATTTGTATATCTAATCACTGTGTAATTTCCATGCACTTTTGATGTAAATACATAAAATCTCATCCCTGTGTGCCTGAAAGAAACTATATTCCAGTAGAGTACCATTTGAAATTTAATCTGTTACTCTTCTTCCTAACTAAAGCAATTCACAAAACCTTACAAAGGACCATCAAGCAACAAAATATTCTAAAATATCTCATTCCCTCAGTTAAAATATGCATTTGAACCCTGCAGATTTATTGAGCAGCTGCTATGTGTAAGTATTTGGGGCTTCCCAGGTGGCTCAGTGAGCAAAGAATCTGCCTGCAACGCAGGAGATGTGGATTTGATCCCTGGGTTGGGAAGATCCCCTGGAGGAGGTCACGGCAACTCACTTCTTGCCTGGAGAATCCCATGGACAGAGGAGACTGGAGGGCTCTAGTCCATGGGGTCACAAAGAGGTGGACACAACTGAGTGAATAAGCACACATATATGTCAGTATTCAGAATGCAATAGTCAACAAAACAGAGATGGAAGACCAGTGGGGAAGTGGACATCACACATATCATCATGAATGACCTATTGATCGATTACCAGTAGGCAAAATGCCTCCATGGGAAGGTGACAGGTACCACTGGGAATACAAGGTGGAAGTGAACCTACTTAGGTGCATCACATAGAGCTTTCCTGAACAAGTGGTGTCTTAGGAAATAAGATCCTTTACTTGTTTGCAGATTTTTACCTTCTTGTATATCTTCTAATAAACTCTTTTCCATGGTGTCCAAGAGCATTTATTCAACCAACAAGCACTGAACACCTGCTTAGCCAGACTGCATCCTTCCATGACATTCTCTGCTAATCCCCACACCTAGACCAACCCAGCCATCAGCTTGCTTCACTCCTGAACTCCGGCTGCAGGGACGGATATCCGCTTCTTAGAACTGCCCTAATCGGCAGCTCTCCCTCCCTCATCCCAACCTCATACCCACTAGTTCGACTTTGCCTCCTTATCTTCAGAAATGCCTTTGCTTTCTACTTCAGAAGGAGATAAGAAGAGGAGGTCGGTCAGTGTAAAATACATTCTCTCCTTTCTACCAACACTACAAATGTATCTGAAAACAGACCTAAGGTATCTATGAAGTTCACCTCCTAACCATCTCTGCAATCCACTCCTCACTTGCCTTCCCCTCACCAGCACTTTAGAACAGGCATTCCTCACTTTTGACCGGGAGAGTTAAAAAATTTATTTTCTGTTCTCTTTTCATCTGTCTTTCCTACGTATCTTCTATGACGCCAGCAGGGAGATATTTCTAAGTGCAATTGTGTTCATTCCATGCCCACGCCTTCACAATCTTTCTGGGCTCCCCAGAGGGATCCTGTCTAATCAATGACCTGCCCGTCTGTTTCTGTATCTGCTCTCCACCCTACCCCACCCCAACTCTGAGTCCTTGAGCACATCCATCTTCACCCCAGCCCCACTTTTCACACTTGCAAATCATGGCTCAGTGGTTCCCGTGACCTATCACACTCTCTAGAGAGGGAGGCAACAAGAGGTAAGTAATCTCTGGACAAAGCATGTGTGCAAAGTCCCTCAGTCATGTGAAACTCTTCAAGACCCCATGGACCATAACCCACCGGGCTCCTTTGCCCATGGGATTATCCTGGCAAGCATACTGAAATGGATTGCATTTCCTTTTCCAGAGAGTCTTCCTAGGATAAAGTAAGGTAATCAAATTCAGATGTACAGATGTGAAAGTTGGACCATAAAGAAGGTTCAGCACCAAAGAAATAATGCTTTTGAACTGTGATGTTGGAGAAGACTCTTGAGAGTCCCTTGGAATGCAAGGAGATCAAACCAGTTAATCCTAAAGGAAATCAACCTTGAATTGGAAGGACTAATGCTGAAGCTGAAGCTCCAATACTTTGTCCATCTGATGTGGAGAGCTGACTCATTGGAAAAGACCCTGATGCTAGAAAAGACTGAGGGCAGGAGAAGAAGGGGGTGACAGAGGATGAGATGATTGGATGGCATCACTGACACAATGGACGTGAGTTTGAGCAAGCTCCGGGAGATGGTGAAGGACAGGGAAGCCTAGTGTGCTGCAGTTTATGGGGTCGCGAAGAGTCGGATATGACTAAGTAACT
Source organism: Giraffa tippelskirchi (assembly GCF_054371585.1). Lineage (NCBI taxonomy): Eukaryota > Metazoa > Chordata > Mammalia > Artiodactyla > Giraffidae > Giraffa > Giraffa tippelskirchi. The sequence continues at coordinate 161,099,821 of NC_137283.1, read as the reverse complement.
GAACAACAGATTTCCCAGAGGGAAACTCCTTTTGAAGGTGTCATCTCCTGAGACACCAATTCCTGCCACTTTTTGATGTCTAAACCCATAATTCTGACCCCAACCCCTTGTTTACTTGGTGGATTACTTCCTAATCTTAGCTCACGACCCTGCTTCAAAAAGTATCTTCTGATCACTCACTCCTTACTGCATCCAGCAAAGTTCCTTTTCTACATTTGACATTGACCATCGCATCCTCCTTCCTAAGAGCTCAGTTTTGACTTCCCAGGGCATTCAAATCCAAGTTAAATATCTCTAAGCAATAAACCTGTCTGGTAATTCTCAGGTGTCCAGAAAATCTGCTGATTACTCCAAGACCATCCTTCCAAACGTCACTAGCCACACACAACTCCAAAATGCTCCTCCTCACAACTTTAGATCTTTCCTTTAGCAGCCCCTAAAATCACATCTTTCAGTGAAAATGCCAGTGATGAACAAAAAAGGAGGCCTATATGACCTATATGAGTTTGAGTAAACTCCGGGAGTTGGTGATGGACAGGGAGGCCTGGCGTGCTGCAGTCCATGGGGTTGCAAAGAGTTGGACATGACTGAGCAGCTGAACTGGTATATACATACACATATTTATGCACATATATTTAAATGTTAATTCTTAATGTATGCTATGTCATTATGTTCATATTACTTTGAGCGAAAAATTCCACACAATATATGTGATCCACAAGAGTTTTATTGGCAGCCTACAATTTTGGCATTGCAGAATAAGAGATTAGAAATTCCATGCTTTGATATTTGCACACCCAAGACATGAACATCTTTTAATAACTGATATAATCACCTCTTGGAGAATCTTTTGTTACACAAAATTAGTCATTAAGAACTACATTCCCTAAACAAATGTGATCTTTCATACTTTAAATTCCCCCACCTGTCTTCACCTGCCAAACAGGCATCTTGGTGATTTTTATAAGCAGTTCATTATAGAAAATCTGCCTTTGTTTCTGTAACTATATTTTACCCCAAACTACTTTCATCCAGTGCGTCCCTAGACATCTTCATTTTATTGTAGCAAATTGGTATCATTAGAACAAATAAAGCTCTACAAAGAGACTGCTGGTCCTTAGAGGGGCCCTGGGCGTCTTCTAATCACAGTGCCCTGACTGTGAGATGAGGAAGCCATCTGTTCGGGAGTGCCACCCACCGTGTCCCTAGCGACTGTCCTTGGACTCCCCAGCTCCACTGCCAACACACGTATTTAGCATTTGGTGCAGTCACGTTAGCCACACCTTCAGAGGAGAGAGTGGTAACCTCCTCAGAAAAATATATTCCCTCATTCCTTCCCCTTAATCCATTTACCCAGTGATCATGAATGTTAGCCGCTGAGGGTAAAAGCATGAGTGAGATACGGCCTCTGCCTTCGATGAGGTTTGGAGCCCGCTAAGGGGCCTGGGTGCGGAGATGGATAAAAATCATGAACATACAGCAGAGGCTGAAGAGGGGCCCCGGACTCGAGGTGGGCCCACTGGAGACTGAGGGTTAAACCCAGAAAAGGGGTCACAGAGCCTGAGACTAGGCAGGACAGCAGATGTTCGTCACTTCCATGAAAGGAGAGAGGGAGTTCAAGGTCAAGGAGGAGAGTGAGCAAAGGTGGAGATGGTACTGGTTTGGGCATGGCAAGCCGGATATGGCTAGAGCACTGAACTGGTGCGCAGGAGGCACAGTGGGAGGGCGATTGGGAGGTAATCAGGGCCCAGAGCAGGGAGCCCGGGAGGTTCTGTGAAGGAGTCACTCTAGGCTTGACTTTTAAGAAAGGCAGAGTCACTAGAGCACCTTAAGTAGGAGACGTGCAGTCGGCTCTTTCCTCAGATGGATCAGGTCGAATTGCAGAAGCAGTGGGCTGAGATGGGAATGGTGATGGAGCTTCAAGTCTGGGGTGACAGGAGGAAGGGGGCTCTCTCGACCCAAATGGGAAAATGTGAAGCAGATCAGAGGTGGAGCGGGGTACGGTAGGGCCGGGGGTGCTGAAGGGAACTGGAGGATGAGGAATTCGGGGCCAGAGTAGTGGAGTTCAAGTGGCTTGTGCCACCACTGGAAGAAAAAGACCAGGCTGCAGGAAGAGGCGGAGAAGGCAATGGCACCCCACTCCAGTACTCTTGCCTGGAAAATCCCATGGATGGAGAAGCCTGGTAGGCTGCAGTCCATGGAGTCGCTAAGAGTCGGACACGACTGAGCGACTTCACTTTCACTTTTCCCTTTCATGCACTGGAGAAGGAAATGGCAACCCACTCCAGTGTTCTTGCCTGGAGAATCCCAGGGACGGCGGAGCCTGGTGGGCTGCCGTCTATGGGGTCGCACAGAGTCGGACACGACTGAAGCGACTTAGCAGGAGCAGCAGCAGGAAGAGGAAAGGATCTCTGGCTCTGGCAAAAACGCACGTTTGTGAGTCTGAAGAGAGCCACGATTGTAGAAGCTCGAGGCTGTGTTTCGATCGCAAGGTCAACCTCATTCACAGTCTTGCTGCGGCATCCTTAGCGTGGGGCTGGGTACTTTGCAATCGCTCATGATACAGACAGGATTTGGAGGAATCTCCTTCTTCTCTCAGGAAGTCTCCTTAACTACCTGAACCGTTACCATGCTCCCAGCAAGCCCCGAGACTGGGACGTGACGGTGAAGACATACCCTGAGAAGGTCATGAGCAGCATCACACCGACCATAGACGGAAACACTGCCGCCTCCTGCTCCTCTCATTTGGGGACGTCTGTGCACCACATTGTGAGTAAACTCGGAGGTATATATGAGTGACACAAAAATTCAACCAGCAAGGGAAGCATTCACTCCAAGAAGTTATTCTGTCTCTCCCTGGGCCATAGGAAATGATTCTTGCCTGGGTGCATGGCCTCAACCAGGCTAATGTGATGCATCCTCAATTTGGGCTTTTAGCTGTTGGGAAAGAGAAATCATCTTCCTCACGGGATTGCTAAGTGGCCTGAGAATGAAGCCAACACCGAGGAAATACCTGAGAAAGGGAAAAAGAGACTGAGCATTCACGGGACTGTTTGCCTCTGGATCCAGCCATGGCAGAAGGAGTATCATCCCGCACTTTTTATGTGAGCCAATAAACTGGTTTTTTCTTTCTTAACCACTGGGCTGCCAGGGAAGTCCCTGATTTTTCTTATTTAAGGTAATTTGAATTAGGAGCCTGCCCCTAGGGACCAAAATCATACCAAAAAACTCAGAAGGGTATTGTGTCCTCTAAACCTAACCCTTGAGACCATGGATGAGGATAAGATAAATTCAATTGATGAGTCTGATGGATGCAGACAGGGCCAAGCTCTAAAGCCTGCCTGACCCACCTAAGCACGAGGTGGCTGGTGGCCAACTCAAGCCAGCCCCCCATATAAAGCCAGCCCTGTGATGATAATTTCCAATCACAGAAATTACTCCTGAACTGCTCACTTCCTTCCTTCAGCTGCTCTCCTTTCCTGACTGTATTGTTTTCTTTTCAACTCCTTAGCCTCAAGACTTCACGCCCGTTTTTCAGCCCAACTCTCTGGATTTGACAGCTGCCTTTGGCGGGCTCTGCTCTCAGCTTTTCTCAACTCCTGAACTGTGCACCATGAGCCCCAGCTGTGATCTTCCAAAGCCAGCTTTTGTGCCTACCCACCTGGCAGAGGTGAGCACCTGGGGGGATACCCTGTGGCCACAGAAGGCCAGAAACCAGCTAACGAAATTCAGTTGTTGAGTCCACTAGCAGAGCTGAAGGTCAGAAGCCTGGGGGAAATCAGGACTTTGCAGAGAACAAAAGCAAGCAGAGCTGGAGTGACTGGGTTCTGGACGACAGCCACAGACAGAGCTGAAACGCTCCTGGGTTTTTTTTTTTTTTTTTTTTTACTGGGCACTCGTTCCTGCTGCGCAGCGGGATCAGGGCAGAGGTGCAGGGTAAGTTAAAAACACAAGGAGTAAGTGTGAGTTTGCACAGCTATGGCCTGGGGCATAATACTGAGCACTCCATTTCTACATACTGTCACAACAGTCAGAAGGCCAGGACCCAACCTCATCACCCCCTGCGCCTTTCCCTCTGAGGCCCATCGTCTCCCGAGTTAACTGTCTGCTTCCTAACCAGCCTCTCTGTTCCTATGCTTATTCCTTTCCAATCTCTTCTCAACACGGCAGCCAGAAGGCTCTCCCTAAAACATAGTCACGTTGTTCCTGCACCCAAAGTGAAAGTAAAGTTGCTCAGTTGTGTCCAACTCTTTGCAACCCCATGGGCTGTAGCCTACTGGGCTCCTCCATCCATGGGATTCCCCAGGCAAGAATACTGGAGTGGGTTGTCATTTCCTTCTCCAGGGGATCTTCCCAACCCAGGGATTGAACCTGGGTCTCCTGCAATGCAGGCAGATGCTTTACCATCTGAGCCACCAGGAAGACTTCCTCCATGCAAACCTCCCACTGTCTCCTCCTCTTAGCACCGAGGCCTTACGATGGCCTGCCAGGCTGGAAGGATCTGGCCTTCCCATGGCCTTGCTGACCACACCTAGTCATGCGTTCCCTCACGGACTCCCCACCAGGGATGCTGGCCTCCATCCTCTTCATGGAGGACCAGACCCTCCTCTCTGAGCTCAAACGTTACCTTCTCAGTGGGACGGCCGCTCCTGGCTCTAGACTTGTTAGGTGTGCCCACTCCACCAGCCCTGAACCCCCCATCCCCCTTCTCTGTTTGATCTTTTGGCAATTATGGCCTCCCAACACACCCCATGAAATCCTTACGCCCTTCACAGAATGACAGCCTCCGCATGCCTGAGCTCCACAAAGGACTTAGACTTCTGTTTACTGACGAAACTCACGTCAAGACAATGTCCAACACGTTCTAGGAACTCAAAGAAACATTTGTCTGGTGAATAAATTAATGTTAAAAGCAAAGCAGTACATTTGACCATGGATAAATGGGACAGATTCTCTAACAAAACACAGTTCAGGTTATTCACAGGACGATAAGCATGTATCAGGTGTGCTTGGGAATTTCAGTTTTCATTTTAAGAATTATATATGAGCCACTGTGGGCAACAGTCTGTCATACAAATGAGATATGTTGTAAAAAAAAAAATACTTAACTGAGCTATTTTAAAAATGGGTTTTTAAATGAATATTTAAATATTAATATGGGATATTAATATTTGAAATTCATTCTTTTTCATAAAGTAGAATTAATCTGGAGACTAGCATGGTTTTTAAAACCTTTTGCTAGCTGGATTTGCAAAGTACCACCATCAAAGCTCCAAATAGTCCATGAACCACACTGGTCTAATTAATGACTGTTTTATTAATTTAGTTTCTTTGCTTAAAATTCTGGAGGATATCTAGGTAATTCATTCAGTCAAAAATCTGGTCATTCTCAGGATTTCAAAGCCTTTCCCTTCTCACTAAGACATAAATACGCTTTACATCACCAGCAAACATTTTTTAGTATCTTTAATAATGAAATTACAATACCATCGATAGAAATTCCAAGTAAATTTCATCTTGCTTTCTCTGACACTCAGAGTAATGTGTGGCCTGTTTCTTTAGCAAATGACTGGGGAGGGGTCTACTTCCCCCTTACTTATATTTGCATCTCTATTTACTAGGATTATGGCTTGATATATGCCCTTCACAATTACATTCTACATTTTAGTAACTCAATAGATAAAGTGAACTGAAGTTCTTATTTCTTGATTTTGAAAGAAAAACCTTTTCAATGGCCTTCTTTCATATGGATGTTGGACAAAAGATAAGTAAACAAACACATCAAGATAAAGACCCAAGAAAGACTATAGATAATGCCCTTTCATCTTAAGAAACACACATGATGCTAACAGACTCACCAGTTGCAAATGTTGGAAACATTGATATGTATGGCCAATGACCAAGTGACTTAATTAAGTGACATTTGTCACTGGGTGATGGAGAAGAGGTTACTGAGCCTTTGACAAACTTTTGATTTTCCTGGTTTTTAAAGCTTCCCTTATAGCTCAGTTGGTAAAGAATCTGCCTGCAATGCAGGAGATCTGGTTCAATTCCTGGGTCAGGAAAATCCGCTGGAGAAGGGATAGGATACCCACTCCAGTATTCTTGGGCTTCCCTGGTGACTCAGCTGGCAAAGAATCTGCCTGCAATGTGGGAGACCTGGGTTCAATCCCTGGGTTGGGAAGATCTCCTGGAGAAGGGAAAGGCTGTCCACTCCAGTATTCTGGCCTGGAGAATTCCATGGACTCTAGACCATAGGGTCGCAAAGAGTTGGACATGACTGAGCGACCTTCACTTTCACTTATCATATTTCAGCTGCACAAATATTTACAATGGCCTTTGTATGCTACCTGAAAGTGCAATCGACATATTTATAGCACTGTTTTTATGACCTGAGGAAGGGAGCAAGTCTCTGCCCCTGATCTTCTGTCTGGATGGACTGCCCACGATTGGAAGATAAAGTCGGGCATGTGTGGACCCTTCCCCGAACTGGGCTTGTGCCTAATTCAGTCACCACATACCTTCATGTTCCTGCTCCTTGTCAACCAACACTTGCTCTTTACTAATGCAATCCCATAATTGAAATAAATGATTAATAACAGATTAAAGGGATTCCCACAAGGGTAGATTTAGAATATCAACTAGTGAAAATATTGAAAATGTTTGGAATTTGAGAAATCAGTTAAGAGGTAAGTGCTTCCCAGGTGGTGCAGTGGTAAAGAATTCACGTGAAAAGCAGGTTTGATCCCTGAGTTGGAAAGATTCCCTAAAGTATGAAGTACAACCCACTCGAGTATTTCTGCCTGGAAAATTCCATGGACAGAGGAGCCTGGGGGGCTATAGCTCAGGGGGTTGCAAAGAGTTAGACATGACTGAGCACACATTACATTATGTTCTTAAGAGGTAAGAAAGGATTAGTGGGTCTCTGAGGATCTGAATAATATTTCTGAGATCAGATCATATAGGTTGCCACCTAATTCCTTCTCATATTTTGTGGCTCAGGCCGGGTGATATTGAGAAGCACAGCTCTTCCAGTGACACTTAGAAGCCTTTTGAGAATGTCTGTCTTCTGCCCTACATGTACTCAGTTATATACCTAAAATCCATTCAGTTCAGTTCAGTTGCTCAGTTGTATCTGACTCTTTGCAACCCCATGGACTGCAGCACGCCAGGCCTCCCTGTCCATCACCAGCTCCCGGAGCTTGCTCAAACTCACGTCCATTGAGTTGGTGATGCCATCCAACCATCTCATCCTCTGTCGTCCCCTTCTCCTCCCACCTTCAATCTTTCCCAGCATCGGGGTCTTTCCCAAAGAGTCAGTTCTTCCTATCAGGTGGCCAAAGTATTGCAGTTTCAGCTTCAGCATCAGTTCTTCCAATGAATATTCAGGACTGATTTCCTTTAGGAGTGACTGATTGGATCTCCTTGCTGTCCAAGAGACTCTCAAGAGTCTTCTCCAACACTACAGTTCAAAAGCATCAGTTCTTCGGTCCTCAGCTTTCTTTATGGTCCAACTCTCACATCCATACACAACTACTGGAAAAACCATAACTTTGACTAGATGGACCTTTGTTGGCAAAATAATGTCTCTGCTCTTTAATATGCTGTCTGGGTTGGTCACAGCTTTTCTTCTAAGGAGCAAGTATCTTTGAATTTCATGGCTGCAGTCACCATCTGCAGTGATTTTGGAGCCCACAAAAATAAAGTCCGTCACTGTTTGTTACCTAAAATCAAATGGCTTTAAATTTCCAGCGTTTTTTCCTGCAAGCATCTCTGGGCCCAGGGCCTCCACTCACAGCGAGATCAGGCTCACCTGTGTCTAGTGACAGGTACTTCTGGATGCCTATTTCTCACTCCTTGGATTCTTACCCTTTGACCACCCTAACTGTCTCAACTTCCCACACCTACTGCCTCCATCCTTGAGTTTCCTATGTCCTGGGATCCTCTCCCGCTAGGCCTGCAGGACTCAGGACGGAGTGTGCCCAGCTTTCCAGCTCCAGTCTATGCCCTAGGAAGCCTCCCGCCACCCCAGAATGATGATGGGTGACAAGGTAAGGTTCTAGTTTGCTTATCTACGGCTCAGTGAGCAGAATGGAATGCCCTGCGTTTACAAAGGAAGAAAGGAATTATATAAGAGTACCTCATAGGGCATATTTTGATATTCTACTAAAACTAAGATGTTGCTAGAAGCCAAGAGACAATAGATTTCAATAATCTTAAGAGTAATGGAATGTTGACTACCCCCAAGACTCTATGAGAAGTATTTAACTCAATCAAGTAAGTTAATTCCTTTACCTTTCAAGATGAGGACCAGTCTCACATTTTGCATTGACAACACTGAGACTCACGAAAGGGTGAGCCTGAGGTCATGCTGCTAGTGTGGGGCAGAAATGAGGTTTGAGCCCAAGTCTGACAGCAGAGCCTGCCTTTGAATCACTGCTTCTCATGTTTGTTTCTACCTGTCACTACACAAAGGTTAAACAGTTGTGTTTCTAAAGGCATCACCGAAGATCCACCCAAAATACACACTAAAAATTTGATAAACCTCTACGGGTGAAATAAAGAACATAACAAATTTAAATGACTTGGACAGCTATTACCAGTTATACTGTGTCTCTGTGATTCCTTAAAATGTGACCTTATTTAGAATTAGTTTCTGCAGATGCAGTCAAGTTAAGATGATGTCATAGGGTAGGTTCTCCTTCTAGCTTCCTATATTCACCTATAAGCTAGCTGACAAGAGATTTCTTTTTTTTTTTTGACATGGAGTTTCATTCACCCTTGCAGTTTCATCCATTTTCAGCACAGTGCCTAAAACATAGGCTTCAAAATTTGTTGAGAAAATAACTGAATGCTAATAATGTGTGAAGAAGATCACTCCAAATTAATTAGTGGGAAACATTATGTAGCATGGATGCCAGACACACTGCTATAATGATCCACTGTTGGCTAAAAGTTTGCACAATTATAGAAATAATGTTTAACTATTTTAAGTGATCAATTCTAAACTGAAAAACTTAGGGTTATTCAAAAAATAAAGAAATCTTACACCTTTTTCCCCAGTTTATGAATTCAAGAAAGGGAAGATTAAGATAAATGTATACAAAATACCTATGATACTTCTCATGTTAAACATGAAGGTCAGAAATTTAAAAATAGCTGCTTTGTTAGTGGGGTGGCTAAATAACCAAGCTATTGTTCTCTTTCTAATGCAACTGAAAATTGATTTAAGACACATCACAATAACTCTGCTCAGTGTTAGGCAGCAGCTTGGATGCCAGGGGGGCTTGGGGAAGAATGCGAACATGTAAATGAATGGCTAAGGCCCTTGGTCCTTCACCTGAACTATCACAACATTGTTAGCTGGCTGTACCCCAATGCAAAATAAAAAGTTTAAAAAATAAAATACATCACAATAGACAACTGCTTTGAGATGTTTAGCACTAACACGTGCAAAATGAAACTCTCCAACTATAACTTGTGAGATGATACTACAGTATACAATAGGAATGCACACTTTGTAAAGGTGAATGTTATTTTTTTAATATACTTATCCACAGGAAAAGCACTGATTATTTTACATGGTTTTAGTTACTTTTCAATTAGTAAGTAAAAACTATGTGAAAAATACTTACGTCACAGCTATGTAGTGCTAGATCAGAATTTTTTCTAATAAAAATTGGTATTCTATAGCAGTATTTCAACTTTATTGACCTTTATGATTCATAGAATTTTTAAGGGTCACATCAAAATGTTCCTAGGTTATTTTTAATATCTGGTTTTCGGCCTGTGTGTAGTAGTGAAACAAAACTATGGCCTGTCTATGCACATAAAGTCTACAGTTACAGAAAATGTGAATTTATGTTCAGGAATAGAATGTGCCATCATTCTTTCCTGTTTAATCATGGATGATTGACATTTGGTAGTAGAACAATAAAAGAGAGAGAGAGAGAGACAGAGAGAGACTCAGAGAGAGAGAAAGCTCTGTCAGTCAAGCACTAGTGCAGTTCTAGGCAGTTCCAGAGGAAAATCATCACTATCTGATATGTTAGTTTGATTGTCAGTCAGAGAATAATCTCAAGGTCATTTAAGCCCTAACATTCTTGGGAGCAATTTACCTTAAATTTTCTATTTTTCTAAATAAAAGTTATTGCTTTATGTTGCCTTTCAGGAAAAAAAGCTCATTTTATTTAAGGAATAATTATTTTAATTTGTTATTTAAGTTATTTTTCTTCCACTGATTCATCTACATACTTTATATTCAGAAGAAATTCTTTCTGTATCATTTAAGGAATTTTATTAAGCCTGAAAATTGCGAGTAGATGTCTTTCTGTGAAAGCTTAATAAGAATTCTAAAATATTAAAGGAATACTGATTGCTAAAACTTGCTTTTAATTTTATTTCTGTTGGAGCCCCTCCTTAACTACTGTTATGACAGAGCCCCAAAGGCAATAAACACAGTTGACTAAGTACAGGTTTTAAAGAGAGGATATTTTCAATGCAGTTATGACAGTGCCAGTTCTTTAAATCAAGAGGAAAAGTCCATTGTAATTCCAGGCTTCATCACTTTAAAATATTTTTTCTTAAATAGCCAAATAGCAGGTAAATAAATACAATGAATTTTTGGATGCCAAACAATGCACATGGACTACAGCCATAGGAATCTTCTTATGTGTTTTAAATACAGATATTTCTTATCACTGCAAGAGACAAATTATTTAGCAAGAAAAATTCACATATTTATCAGTAGACATAATATCACATGAAAAAAAAAGTTGAAGCTACAAGCAGCCCTGGAGAAGAAAATAAATCATTCCATGCAATTGGAGCTGCACAACCTGACTCAGAGATGAGCCCAGCAGCTGAGCTGGAAGCGTCCTCTATCTAGTCACAGGCTGAGCATGGTGCACGGTAGTTAACATGCCCCTTTCGTGTAAGTGGGCCCTCACTAAACAGGGCTATCTCCTTTAAAGATGCGATACAATTTAGTGTGGTTGTTAGTTCAATTCTGGGACTCTCCTGAGCCAAGACTATCAATCACGCCGAACGTGGAACGGTGGAATTATTCATACAGCTCGGTATTCTGGACTGCTGTTCACAAGAGACTGAAGAGATACGATCAAGCTCATTTAATTTAGACTTGAGGCTGGATGTGAACTTCACTCCCTGCGGAACAGAACTATTTATCTATTGAACCACCCAAATTCCTTAGGTTTTGTTAAAATGGCTCCTGATGGAAGATTCTTTCAGGATATTTTGCATTACAGAGGAAAGGGTTATATTATGAAAATTCAGTAAGCCATCTAAATTCAGGATTCCCAAGTTTGAATTCTTGAGCTGCTGAGGGCAAAGGACTGGATATAAATAAGTTCAAACCATTTAATGACTTGTAACAAAAGTGCAGTGTGAAGAATTGTTTTTTTCCTTACTGTCTTATAAGTAGAGACCAGGTTAGTAACCAAATAATTTATTACAACATATAGAGGGAAGCGCTAACTTAAAATGAACCTCCATCTTTAATCACTCTCAGAAGCATAGAGAAAATGGATTATTATCCATATCTTATCAGGTTCAGCTGTGGGGGAGCTACTGACACTGTTGTTTAATGATGGATCTCATTTCTATGCTTGTGAAATGCACAGAGTATTTCTCTCCTAGGATTTACCAGTAGAACCTGGAGAGCAGAATAGAATTCTTGAGTCTCAAGGCAAAGATGATGGGGTGAAGGCCAGAAAAGCTATTTGACTGGGAGACAAAGCTCCCCACCTCTCCTCACCCTGGGGAGACTAAAACAGTGGCAAAGAGCTAAACTGACTTGCCTTTTAAAAACCATCGGTGGAGAGAATGAGGAAATATTTATCTCTGGAATGCTTGCAACCCAGTAACTGATAAATTGGGGTGAAATGAACAGAAATTAGAAAATAAATAAATGCTCCCCAGCTTATAGGGGAAGTGCCTATGACCACCAACCATCACTGCTACTTGTAAGATTCAGTTTTTCCTTGGGAGGACATTTTTCATCTTCTCTATTCAGGGGAAAAATGAAACATGCCATCTGTTTCAGCTGGTATTTTTTCTTATATCAATTTAAAAGCTGGATTTGAGACTTCCAACATTTGTTTACCTGTTTTCCCTAAGAGTTGGGACAAGTTTATTTTTTTTTCACCAGGGCCTCATTCTGTCTCAGTTCTTCTTTTGGGCTATCGGCCCTTTCCACACTGAAAGAGTTTTATGAGTGCTTATATTAAATTCCTTCTCATATATATTTTATAAGCTTAAAAAATCAGTTTGGATTGAATCCAGGAATAATGAGATATTTACAGTATTTCTTTTTCTTTAATTCATTCACAAAGAGCAAATAGATTTAAAATGATTGATGTGTTTTCAATAATGAAAACATTTCTGAATAATGAACATACTTCCAAACCCAGAATATTTTTAATTCGGACAAGAGGAGGTATGTGATTCCCTGTACAAAATATGATCTGTTCATTAATGTTTAATAATGATTTCCCCATAGTTGGACCACATATTAGGAAAAGTCAATTCACAGAAATAAAAATGTTCAAAGAAAAAAACAGAAATCAAAATGATCTTTTTTCACAAAGATTAAACAATGTAATTTCTTAATTTTCAAAAAAGAAATAACTACATGGTAGTATTTTTTAAGTGAAAAACATATAATATTGCAAAAGCAAATCTTCTTTCAAAACTAAGATTAATTCCAGTGTCTGGGTTTTCATACGTCCTCTGATACATTTATATATACTCTTTTAACAAAACTTCAAGCAAGTATGTTTAAGGCAAAGAGGAGAAATGAAGTGACAGTCACAATTTGCTTGGGCCTCTGCATCCATCATGGACCAAAGATGCCACAGAGCATTACTTAGCATTACTTTCCTTTACTAATGGAACTCCACTGCAACTCAAGTGCTCTGGCCAAGTTAGATTTGAGGCTGGACGTGAACTTCACTCCCTGCGGAACAGAACTATTTATCTATTTATCTACTGAACCACCCCAATTCCTCTGGTCAATGCAAGAGTTTCCCTATGTTATGCTCCAAATTCACTCATTAAAAAATAAGAAATTTATAGGAAAGATGCGAATGGTTAAAAGAAATAATCTTTTGTCATGAGTCTACAACACTCTATAATACATTTTAAAAATATATTTAAACCAATATAAGCAGCTAAATGGCAAAATATGTCAAGACTGCTAAAAGAAATTCTACAAGGCTAACCCATAAGCATTTCCAGTGACACTAAAAGTCTTCTAAATATACTGATAGAGATTGACAGAATAACAAAGATAGATACACATACACATACACATACAAACAGATTGTATTTGTCTCCCTGGATATTTCTCGCCAAGACTGAAAAGGGTAGGTGTCTTCCGATAATTGAGGTTTCAGAATTGTGTTATTCTGTGTATTTTGAGAGTAGGAAGATGAGAAGCAAAGAGAAATAACATTGAAAAAAGTTAATGTAGGATTTCCCCGGTGGCGAGGTGGATAAGAATTTGCCTGCCAATGCAGGGGACACAAGTTCGATGCCTGGTCCAGGAGGATTCCACATGCCCACGGGGCAACTAACCCACTGAGCCACAAGTACTGAAGCCAGTGGCTTTAGAGCCTGTGCTCCGAAACAAGAGAAGCCGCTGCAGTGAGCAGCCCGTGCACCACGGTGAAGAGCTGCCCCCGCTCCCCACAACTAGGGAAAGCCCACACGTAGCAACAAAGACCCAGGGCAACCAAAGATAAACAGATGAATGAATTTTTTTCATTATTAAAAAAATTAATGTAAAAGAATTTCTACTTTTGGATATCTTATATCAAACTAAGCCAACTGCTTCAAACAGTGTTTATATAAAATGCAAAAAACAAACTGTTTGAAGGCATCAGGCAATCACGGAGGCATCTAGGGCTTGAAAAGCCAAATTCCCCGAAAAAGGAAGATGGCTAAAAATTCACCACTGATTTTCCTCCTTGAGATACATTCCAGTTTACTTCATAGGGTACAGAGTCTAAACAGAAACCAGTGGCCTAGAACTTTTGTCAGTCTCACTGTATTAGGGGAAAATATTGGAATTCAGGCTCTTTTTGTCAACCAAGACTCGCGGCTCCAAGATCCTAGAGGAAAAGGAACCACGAAGAAGTGAGCCTGACGTCTGTTGCAATTCGCCCTGGAAACATTTCCCACATCAGCTCCACCAGCCCGGGAGAGAGGCCTAAAACCTCGCAGACAGTGTCTATTAAGAAGCTAAAAATCTAAGTAGAGGTTTAAATATTTTAGCAAAGCTGAAGAGGCAGGGAGCATTGGGCCCGGAGGAGGGGTACTTAGTAGACACCCCAGTCTTTCAGGGCCTTCTACAGAGATAGGCCCTAACAGCAAAGGGAACTGGAAATAGAAGAGCTGTCATGAAGCTTAAACCACAACCTTAAAGAATCTGATTGAGGTTCACCTAGTATATAGATCTGCTCATATAATTGTTGTTGGTGTCTAGTTGCTAAGTCATGTCTGACTCTTTGCGACTCCACGGACTGTAGTCCATCAGTCCCCTCTGTCCACGGGATTCTACAGGCAAGAATTCTAGAGTAGGCTGCCATTTCCTACTCTAGGGGATCTTCCCAACCCAAGGATTGCACCCACATCTCCTGCATTGGCAGGCACATTCTTCACCACTGTGCCACCTGGGAAGCCCATGTCCATACACTATTTGTCCCTTAAAAATGTGTATCTGTGGAGAAATATAATATCATCCAAAGTCTCAAAACTTTTTATACACAATTTCTAGCAGTTGATCAAATATTATCAGTCATGCCAGAAACTTGGATCAAATGATACAAAGCCAAGAATAAAAGATGATTAAAAGTGACTGAAGGTAAATTAGATATCATTATACAATATGGGCTTCCCTGATCGCTCAGTTGGTAAAGAACCTGCTTGCAATGCAGGAGACCCTGGTTCAATTCCTGGGTTGAGAATATACCCTGGAGAAAGGAAAGGCTACCCAGCTCTAGTACTCTGGCCTAGAGAATTCCACGGACTGTATAGGCCATGCTGAGTCAGACACAACTCAGTGACTTTCACTTTCACTTATACAATATGGACTTTAAATAGTTGTTAAATAATGTGTTCAAAAAGAGATGAAAATGTAAGGAATTTCATCAAAGAACTGGAACATATGAAAACAATCAAATGGAAATTCTAAATCTGAAAAACACCGTGATATTTTGAAAGTAGGAATTCAGCAGATAGGTTTAGGAGTTGATCAGCCATAATGAAGAGATGAACTGGTCAGTATAAAATATCCAGATAAACACAGAGTCAAAAAATAGAATGGAAAATTTTTAAAAGAGAGTGGGCAATAGACACACATCTTTTGTTATATGTGTTTCCCTGAAGAAGAGAGAGAGAGAATGGGCAGTAATATTGAGAGTGACACTGGCTGATAGCTTTCCCCAAACTGAAAATAATCCTCCTTCCCTCCAGTATGTGGGGGGAATATCCCTTTCTACCCACTATCCTAATTAAAGAGAGCTGCTGAGGTATTTGATCATGTTAAAAAAAAATTATAATTTCAAAGTTCCAAGGGATATTTTTAAAAATATATATATTTTTTCCTTTATTTGGTGTTAAGAGTTGGTAAGGAATAGTGGACTGTTTTTTGAAGCTTCAACTTTGGTTCTGCAAAGGAGGCTGACTCTAGGCCAAGGTGGGAAGGGAATAGCTCACTTGATTTACATGGAAAAGAGCAACCACTTGGGGTTTGAATCTAAAGCTACAGAGTGGGTAAGAAAAGAGTCAGGAGAGCTGAGAGGGAGTGTTATGTTAGTCGCTCAGTCATGTCTGACTCTTTGTGACCCCACGGATTGTAGCCCACTAGGCTCCTCTGTCCATGGAATTCTCCAGACAAGAATACTGGAGTGGGTTGCCGTTCCCTTCTCCAGGGGATCTTCCTGACCCAAGGATTGAACCCGGGTCTCCCACAATGCAGGTAGATTCTTTACTACCTAAGCAACCAGGGAATTTGCCAGGGAGTGAGAGAGGCTTAGAGGAGATATAGCTAAACCGAAACCCACAAACAAAACTCTCTGATGTTGGGGAATTGTGGGTGAATTTTTAGGATGCCATCATCATACCCGCTTTAAGTCTGCTTCACTTTCCTTTCTGTGATGTGCTTTAATCTCCCCGTATGTTCCCAAACCCTGGGTGAAAGCAGGTAAAATACAAGAGACTTGTGTTAGTGGCCCTTTGGGGGAATAAAGGAAAGTGGACATCGTGAGCACGATGCAAAGGGAAGACTGAGAATCCCACGAAACAGGAAGTCACGAAATTAAAGAACCAAGAACAAAAGCCTGGCAGCTGCTGGAGAGAGGAAGCGGGATAACAAATGGCTACATCCTCAGACACAGGGGAAGGGCCTGCGCTAATCTACTCAACAGGAAAGGAGACCGGGACCCCCAAAGGCCGGAAGAGGCGGGGACACCAGGTGGCAAACATGGGGATTACACAAACGTGAAAGAGAAACATATTCACACACATAATTTGATTTCAAAACAAATTCTGAGCTCTAAAAATATTTCTTTTTATATCCTGCACTGTAGTTTCTGACAGTCTAATAAAAACTCCTTTCAGCCACACTGTGGATGTACAGCAATGATCCTGTGTGCCAGTGTGACTGAATGATGGCGGTTCTCGTCATCTTCCTTCGCAACATTTCACCCCTCCAAAACCAACCAGAGAACAAACTGAGACAGAAGAACAGACTGTCCCGAGCCTGCGGATGAGAAAAAATGAAGCCAGCTGACAGCACGGGTGACCAGTCCAGCGTGGGGTTGAGCGGGGAGGAGGTTTAGATGGTACTTTCCTGTCTTGTGAAGGAACAAATTTCTTTCTGATGCTGTATGGTTTTTAGAGAAGCAGTCCTCACTCTCTTTTCTTCATTCTGGACTGAAAGAGAGAGAAAGAGAGAAAGACAGGGAGAGGACATAGAGAAAAACCTACAAGAGAGGATGGATGGGAGGATGTATCGAATCCCTGCCTCGCCCGGGACGGAGCAGAGTCTGCTAAGCTTGTCCTCTGTCCTCTTCTCTGCAAACCCGCCTCTGCTCTCTGACCTCGGTCCCATCAGGGCACCTCCCTGAGCTCCAGCATGAATATCTGTACAATGAGATACTTGAAAGGTTTGCTCTTGATGCTTTTTTAATTGTAATATTCCATAGCTCCAGATCCACAGTCCAGAAGAAGTACAGAAATCCATTATAAGGAGTGCTTACATGCACTTAGAATTAGCAACAAACCTAAATTATGGGTTTGGTTCAACTTCATTTGAGAAATACTTTGACATTCTAGTTTTGATTTGCTTCAATAATTTCAGAAAATATAATTAACAGTATGAACTAATATATCACATGGTTCTCAATTTAAGAAAAAGACTGACAGCAGGCACTAAATAAATTTTATAAATTAACAAGTTAAATGTAATTATGCATTTAAAATACTGCTTAACTAAAAATAAAATAAAAACCTGGCACATAAGACAGTGTTCAATAATATAACAGATCATAAACATGCATTTCTAGTTCATCTTAAGAGTCAGCTAACTGAAAATAATCCTCCCAAGATGTGTGACTTTTTTATTATGCTAATAATTATTAACGGGAACTCTCCAGAATTTCTCTGGTGGTTAAGACTTTGCCTTCTAATGCAGAGGGTTCAGGTTCGATCCCTGGTCAGGGAACTAAGATCCCACATGCTTCAGGGACAAAAAAACAAAATATAAAACAGAAGCAATGTAACAAATTATTGTGAAGTTGTAAAGTTTATTGTAAAGTTATTGTAAAGTTTATTGTAAAGTCAATAAAGACTTTGAAAACGGTAACAAATTCAATAAAGACTTTAAAAATGGTCCACATCAAAAAAAAAACCTCATTAAAAAAAAGGAAACTTTATCTTCAAGGCAGTTAAATTATTGACAAACAGAATAGGTATATATTATATATGTATAATGCAGAGTATCTATATTTATATATTCTATAAATATATTCAGATATATTCTATAGCTTCGTTATATATAAATTAATAGAATATATCAAATGGAAAATATAGAGGGTAATAAATGGGAAAGAAATAAGAACAAAGACTGGGAGAAAATATGGAAAGCATGAGGAGAAAAGTTAGAGGAAGAGAAAAAAATGCCCTAGTTGAAAAGAAAGAAGAGAAAGCAGAGAGGAAGAGGAGGGGGAGCGTAGGAAAAAGGGAAAACTCTAAAGAGAAGACGGCTCACTTGATAATCGCCCCTTCCCTCCACCAACCCAGGTTGCCAGCAATGTTCTCTCTGGTCTTGAATGAGGCATTGCCTGCAAATGGCTGCAAACAAACTGCAAAGCCCTAAGCAAGGGTGTGGTCCAGCCGTCTCACACCTTTCTCTCATGTCCACTTTGAAGACTGGAAGTCCCTGACACAGCTGGTGTTGGAGAAGACTCTTGAGAGTCCCTTGGACTGCAAGGAGATCCAATCAGTCCATCCTAAAGGAGATCAGTCCTGGGTGTTCATTGGAAGGACTGATGCTGAAGCTGAAACTCTAGTACTTTGGCCACCTGATGCAAAGAGCTGACTCATTTGAAAAGACCCTGATGCTGGGAAAGATTGGGAGCAGGAGGAGAAGGGGATGACGGATGATGAGATGGTTGGATGGCATCACCGACTCAATGGACATGGGTTTGGGTAAACTACGAGAGTTGGTGATGGACAGGGAGGCCTGGCGTGCTGCGGTCCATGGGTCGCAAAGAGTCGGACATGACTGAGTGACTGAACTGAACTGAACTGAACAGATGCAACTGAGAGAGCAGGATGTAAGTGCAGTTGTTGCAGGAATGCTACACGTGGCATTGCACCGATGGCTGTAAACACACCAGCAAGCCTCAGGTTGTGTGTGGCGGGGGGCAGGGAAGAGGTCATCGCTAACTTGCAATCTGGAAAGAAGATGTACTTTCTCAGAATGGAGACTGGATTGGGAAGTAACCTTGAATGTTGCCTAGTGTCAAGAAAACAGTCCCTGGGGGGAAGATGTTAAGATGCTGCTCTCTACTTGTGGGTAAGCTGAGTCCTGGGGAGACCTCTCTTAACCTCTGTGTCAGGTCTCTGCCTCTTTAAATATCACGTGTTCACACATGTTCACACTCCTCCTTTCTCACTCTACACCTGCACAGTCCTACACCCGCACAGTCCAGGAACTGCACGTGGCTCTGAGCACCTGAAATGTAGCTGATGCCGTGGGTTGAGATGATATTTTGAATGTGTTGGGCTAATATTATCAAAGTTAATGTTTTTAAAGTTTAATGTTATCTTCTTAAATGTGGCTTAAATTAGAAGAATTGTAAATTACATATGTGGTTCCTACATACCTATTAGATAGCGTTGCTCTACACAGCCTTCCCGGCATTTAACCATCCACTCTGGTAAATAACGTCAGCCCGCATCCTTCTGCTGAGCTTCAAAGAAATGCATGCCTTTGCTAGTCTGACTGGCACCTTCAAATTCAGCATATTCCAAATTCAACTCCTCTGTCTCGTTCTCAACAGAAATCCATCCTTCCCGCCATGTTCCCTCTGCAGTCACACCATTCACTGCCAATAAGAGTTAGAAACCTCGAAGTTGTCTGTGACTTCTCGCTTGCTTCCTGCTTCAGCAACTAACTCAATCTTACACATGCATGGTTTCTGTATATCAAGAACAAGTGATGTACCTTGTACATCACTATGTTAAACAAGGGTCCTAAGTCTTTCTTCTGTTAATAGTTTAGAAATATTTCAGAAATGCACATCTTAGTGAAGTGAAAGTGAAAGTTGCTCAGTCGTCTCTGATTTGCGACCCCATGGTCTATACAGTCCATGGAATTCTCCAGGCCAGAATACTGGAGTGGGTAGCCTTTCCCTTCTCCAGGGGATCTTCCCAAACCAGGGGTGGAACCGAGGTCTCCCACACTGCAGGCAAATTCTTTACCTGCTGAGCCACAAGGGAAGCCCAAGAATACTGGAGTGGGTAGCCTATCCCTTCTCCAGCAGATCTTCCCAACCCAGGAGTCAAACCGGGGTCTCCTGCATTGCAGGCGGATTCTTTACCAACTGAGCTATGAGGGAAGACTGCTATCTTAGTAGGAACATGAAAGTAAGTAGGTCTCTCCACAATTAAACTAAAAATCAAGCAGTGCCTGACAAATTACAGATACACACTTTTCAAATAAATTATTCCCTTTTACTTAATGCATGGATATGTCTTAAACTAACTATTAAAAAAAGAAAGACTTAGGACCCTTGTTTAACATAGTGATGTACAAGGTAAGTAACTGAAATACAAAATTCTTATGGAGACAATACATTACTATGATGTCACTCATTTTTTGGATGATAGAGAATGGCAAAATTGTCTACAATATCAACTGCTTGGCATAATTAAGTGTCAGAATGTCACCTTACCTCTAATTCCAAGCATATTTTTAAGGACTGCAAAGCAATGCTTGCTTTAGGGAATTCGCTAAGTCAAAATATAATATGCCCATAGAACAGCTTAGCAACACTCAAAGCTTGCAATGTAATCATGTTGGGTGATTAGCAAAGACTTCCTAAATTAACACACTAATAAAAAAAAGTTGAGCTCTGGGATTCTGCTTATAGCAAGTCCATGGAATTCTGGTGCATGTGTTGCAATTGGTGATGGTCTTTTGAAAATAGTAATTCTGAAATCCGTTTTGTTTTGTTCCCAGTCTTTAAACTTTAAGTTTAAATTTGGTAATATGTTGCTCAATCCACAGTGATAAATATTAATTTTATGCTGTCCTCCAATCTTCTATGATCTCTAACTTTTTAGAATTCAAAATGTTTCTCCAAGGGCTTTAGACTTCATACCTCTAGCAAGTACATTTTGATTTTGTTTTTCTTGTCATAGTAGTTATAAAATATTTATAATTTATCTCAGATGATAAGCAACATTACATTATTTCTTGTTTTGAATAGCTAGAAAACATAGAGTTTTAAGAATTCTTAGCAATGTAAGATGGACATTTTAAATAAATGTGAAAACCAGTTCAAGAAAACGACTTGATTTTCCAACCACTTTCACATTTGAAAAATCATTTGTTGGCACTGTCAAGATTCCGAAGTTTTCTTTCATAGGAAATATCATATCACATAACACATAGTTTTCCTGCATGTTAAGCCTTTTATTTATCCACAAAGATGTTGAAAAGGGGCCAATCTTCGTTTTGTTTAACTACAACTGACAATACTGAAAGTATTTTGGATCTCCTTTCTTAGCTCCTTGACCAATTCAACTTCTGCCTCCAGCCCAAATGGAGTAACAGGAACTAGATTTACTCTCCCTCCTAAAGATACTAAAAAGTAGTATAGATGGTACGAAACAATGGTTGTCAGATACTTAGCATCAGACAGCCCAGGACCAGCCATGGTCCCCAGAGGTGCCCTATGATGGCTCCAGTTCACTGCCTGGTGCAGAGCTAGAAAGGGCCGACACCAAGCCAGGATGAACTGGGAGTCCTGGGAGGTCAATATGACTACAGCTCACAGGACCCTGGTGGCTCAGATGGTAAAGAATCTGCCTGGAATGTGGGAGACCTGGGTTCGATCCCTGGGTCGGGAAGATCCCCCTGGGGAAGGGAATGACAACCCACTCTAGTATTCTTGCCTGGAGAATCCCATGGTCAAAGGAACCTGGTGAGCTACAGTCTACAGGGTCACAAAGATTTGGACTTGACTGAGTGACTCAACAGAGGTTCGTGACATTGTACAGGGACAGGGATCAAGACAATCCCCATGGAAAAGAAATGCAAAAAAGCAAAATGGCTGTCTCAAGAGGCCTTACAAATAGCTGGGAAGAGAAGAGAAGTGAAAAGCAAAGGAGAAAAGGAAAGATATTCCCATCTGAATGTAGAGTTCCAAAGAATAGCAAGGAGAGATATGAAAGCCTTCCTCAGCGAGCAATGCAAAGAAATAGAGGAAAACAACAGATTGGGAAAGACTAGAGATCTCTTCAAGAAAATTAGAGATACCAAAGGAACATTTCATAAAATAAAGGACAGAAATGGTATGGACCTAACAGAAGCAGAAGATATTAAGAAGAGGTGGCAAGAATACACAGAAGAACTGTACAAAAAAAGATCTTCATGACCCAGATAATCACGATGGTGTGATCACTCACCTAGAGCCAGACATCCTGGAATGTGAAGTCAAGTGGGCCTTAGAAAGCATCACTACCAACAAAGCTAGTGGAGGTGATGGAATTCCAGTTGAGCTATTTCAAATCCTGAAAGATGATGCTGTGAAAGTGCTGCACTTGATACGCCAGCAAATTTGGAAAGCTCAGCAGTGGCCACAGGACTGGAAAAGGTCAGTTTTCGTTCCAATCCCAAAGAAAGGCAATGCCAAAGAATGCTCAAACTATCGCACAATTGCACTCATCTCACACGCTAGTAAAGTAATGCTCAAAATTCTCCAAGCCAGGCTTCAGCAATACGTGAACCATGAACTTCCAGATGTTCAAGCTGGTTTTAGAAAAGGCAGAGGAACCAGAGATTAAATTGCCAATATCCGCTGGATCATCAAAAAAGCAAGAGAGTTCCAGAAAAACATCTATTTTTGCTTTATTGACTATGCCAAAGACTTTGACTGTGTGGATCACAAGAAACTGTGGAAAATTCTGAAACACATGGGAATACCAGACCATCTGACCTGTCTCTTGAGAAACCTGTATGCAGGTCAGGAAGCAACAGTTAGAACTGGACATGAAACAACAGACTGGTTCCAAATAGGAAAAGGAGTACATCAAGGCTGTATATTGTCACCCTGCTTATTTAACTTATATGCAGAGTACATCATGAGAAACGCTGGGCTGGAAGAAACACAAGCTGGAATCAAGATTGCCAGGAGAAATATCAATAATCTCAGATATGCAGATTACACCACCCTTATGGCAGAAAGTGAAGAAGAACTAAAGAGCCTCTTGATGAAAGTGAAAGAGGAGAGTGAAAAAGTTGGCTTAAAGCTCAACGTTCAGAAAACTAAGATCATGGCATCTAGTCCCATCACTTCATGGGAAGTAGATGGGGAAACAGTGGAAACAGTGTCAGACTTTATTTTTGGGGGCTCCAAAATCACTGCTGATGGTGATTGCAGCCATGAAGTTAAAAGATGCTTACTCCTTGGAAGGAAGGTTATGACCAACCTAGATAGCATATTTAAAAGCAGAGACATTGCTCTGGAGACCTGGAGAAGGTCTTTGACAGAATACTGATTGGTGCACACGTGTAAGGAAACTGCCTGAGTCTGTGGAAAGAACCACGGAAAAGGAGCAGGGGAAACAGCCCTGCAAGAGTCACAGGGCTGGGACTAGGTCATGTTCTCATCAGACAGAGTAGAAAACCCTCATGACTCAACGGGCACTGGGGTGAGGGATCAGATGGGTACTGGCTCAGGAATAGGGGAAAAATATCCACCCTAACTTGTCAAAGAGATTTAAAGAAACCCTTGGAAAGATGAATTGTGTGCAGGTAATCTAAGTGCTTTTCAAAACAATGCTCGAGAATATTTAGAAGCATACAAAAATATATGGTTCCAAACTTAAATTCACAGTATCTAGCATCCGATAAAAAAAAGTTCCCAAGCATTCAAATAATAGGAAAATAGGTCCAAAGGGAAGTGAGTTGCACAGGGTAGAGTCAGGCCCTCCTTGCCAGGCTCTTTATCTCCAGTGCTGGCCTTGGATGCCGGAGGAAATACTGGAGGGGATTTTCATAAGGCCCTGCCCCATGGCCTGGTCTCCTAGTGGAAGTCAGTGAGGGCTTTGCATGAACACGGCACGTCAGCCTTACGCGCATTCCCCATCAGTCCTTCCAGGTCTATACAAGGCTGGTTGATTCAGGTGTGCAATATAAAAAATGTTTTAAGTTCCTCAAACAATCCTCTGTAACAAGAAGTACTTTATGTAAAAACACATTAACATTCAAGTTTGGTTTGTAGTTCAGCTAATTATTGCCGTTTGTTCCATTGCTTAGTTCAAAAGCCCCTGAGTAGAAATGTATGTTTCAAATTATCCTCATGAACATAAAGCATAATAGATACATTATTTTGGAAATTAACTGTGTTTTTATGAAAGCCTTAGGCTGATATCATATGAATGGCATTTATTTTCATATTTCTGTGGAATTTAAAAGTAAGTGCTTTCGTTCTCCCTATTATCTGGAATGAAAACAAGCTCTAATTTAAACATGAACTGATAAACTTTACCTTCCATTTGGCTACCTAAAAATACTAATTTTGATCACCAAATTAGTTTCTTTGCATTAGCTGTGCCCTACTGAAAATGATAAAGTGTTTTTATTTACTCTCCTTTGATGCTGACCGGTAGCTGGATGCTGAGTTAGAGAAACTGTACTCATGAGACCAAGATAAGTCTTTCATGCTCTGAACCATTGAGTTGTTCTGTTGCATAGTCACTGCCCACGTTTCATATCCGCTCAGCAGACTTTAAGAATATTTGCCAACAGGTATAAAAGAGACGAGGTAAGGGAATTTGGAAGGATTGATGCAAATCAAGCAACTGGAAACGTACTAATTCTACCACTTATTCATCCATCCAAAGCTGTCAGGTTCCATGGTTACCTCTGCCTAGGACAAGAGTCCTGGTAAGGAACCCAAAGAAGAAGGGAGGTGGGATGCAGGGGGTAAAATATAACGTCACCAGTGTGGGAGCGACACTACGTGAGCATCCACCGTTCTCTGGCTGGTATAATATTAATACTAGCTATCATAATACGTTGGTTTTCAATTTTTCTTAACAATCCCACTGTTTCCTTTGTACAGAGCGAAACGCTCATGCCTAAGGGAGGATACTAACTCGCCCGAGTTGATAAAGTGGGTGAGGTGAAGGCACAGCTCCTGTCCTCCTCCCTTGGGGTCCCTTTTCCTCCTTCCATTTCTTCCTTCATCCCTGTTGTCCCTCCTCCCTCCCACCATCCACTTCTCCATTTAGTAAACACTAGTGAACACCTAGGGAGAAGGCAATGGCACCCCACTCCAGTACTCTTGCCTGGAAAATCCCATGGACGGAGGAGCCTGGTAGGCTGCAGTCCATGGGGTCGCAAAGAGTCGGACACGACTGAGCGACTTCACTTCCACTTTTCACTTTCATGCATTGGAGAAAGAAATGGCAACCCACTCCAGTGTTCTTGCCTGGAGAATCCCAGGGATGGCGGAGCCTGGTGGGCTGCCATCTATGGGGTCGCACAGAGTCGGGCACGACTGAAGCGACTTAGCAGCAGTGAACACCTAACATGGACCAAGAGCTGTGCTTGTGAAGAGGGATGGTGAGAGGGTAGAGTGAGGAGGATGGGGTTAAGAGAGGGGGCGGGAAGAGTCTGCTGTGGCCAAGCTCACCTGGGGTCAGCAAATCTTATCCTGTTCTGGCCTTGCAGGGGGTCTCATCCTTTTAGAACGGGCAGATGTGCCCAGACTATTTTCACAAAATATGTCCATACTTATGTCTTCTATATATATATAAAATTCATTGATTTATTATTATATAGCTACTTGTAGTACTTGTATTAGGTAAATATCAAATGTTTATAATCATCTTAAATGAATTTTAATGAGTCATGTACACCAGAATAATACAAATACATGAGAACATACATTTCTGTAAAAACCAA
This sequence comes from Giraffa tippelskirchi, assembly GCF_054371585.1. Classification (NCBI taxonomy): domain Eukaryota; kingdom Metazoa; phylum Chordata; class Mammalia; order Artiodactyla; family Giraffidae; genus Giraffa; species Giraffa tippelskirchi. Next base: position 161,074,095 of record NC_137283.1, on the reverse strand, counting down.
GTTCAGTAAAATTTAGCACAGTGCCTTCATTCAATTAATATGGATTCATTCAAGGACAACAGCATGTTGGGGAAGAATTCATTGCAAACAAGCATCCTGAAGACCCTGTGGATGCCACCCCCTCCACTCCCATAACACATCTGAACCCTTTCTTTCCTCTCCTGCCATCACCATTGGTTATGACTTTTACCTAACTGTAGTATGGCTGCCCTGGAGGCAGTAGTAAATAATCTGCCTGCAATGCAGGAGATCCAGGCTCGATTCCTGGGTTGGGAAGATCCCCTGAAGAAGGAAATGGAAACCTACTCCAGTATTCTTGCCTGGGAAATCCCAAGGACAGAGGAGCCTGGCGGGCTACAGTCCATGGGGCTCCAAGTGGTCAACACGACTGAGCGACTAAAACAAACCAACCGTTGTAGAACCCTCCAGCTGGGAACACCATGGGTTTCCCTACTCCTCAGTCTAGTCCATTTCAAACAGTGTGACAGGAACGTGGCTCTGAAGACTCGTGCCTTTAAAAGCTTCTGTCTTTTTTCTTTCCTGGGCACTCACACAGTACCTTTATGAATGAACATCAAACTTTTTATCTGGTCACTTTAGGCCTCAGTTCATCAGGGACTACACACTACTTGTTTGTGCTTGCTCCCCACAAATCATAGATGTGACATTTACACACACAGGCATCTTTGTTGTTCTGGAACCATACATACAGTACTTTTCTCTCTCTGTATATTCATTCATGCTGTGCTCTTCCTCTAAATTACACCCCTAAACTGCTACGTGTCCCACTGTTGCATTCTTGAAGGCTCATCTTGAAAGTCGTTTTCTAAATATGCAACTAACTCCTTCCTCTCCCTTACTTGAACTTCTATGAGTTTGATCCTCTCTTCAGTCATAACAGTCCAGCTACACATCCTACCTGCCTTGTGCCAGCATCCCTGGATCCTCTCATCTTTGTAATATCACTCTTATATGCCAAATTGCTACAATATTAATTATTAAATTTAATAATACAACCTGTGAACTTGGTAAAATTATTCTTTTTGTGATACAAAAGGGGACCTAGAGAAATGAATTTTTATTTGGAGGAAAAATAGAATAGTTTTTTTATTAAGTAACTGGCTAAGCCAGCTTAGGGCTGCATACTTTCACTAGCTTGTCAATGGAGACTTTTTTTTATTATGTTCCTCAATTCTTTCATAATTAATACATATGTATTATATATTCTTTTGAAAGGTAGCAGTCATTTTATTCTATTCTTAAAAATGTTTCTTATAATCGTACTTATAGACATGCATTCCCTCTCTTGAATACAAGCACCCGTCTTCCCACCATGGTGTCATGATATTTTTCAGTTTTCAAAATCATTGTGCCTGAAATACCAGAAAACAAACCTGTAGCCAAAGTGCAGTTCACTGAATGTTCACAATTGTGCCAAAGAGCTATAGTCATGTCTCATTCTTAAAACTGATGATAACATAAAATTTCAGAAGTGCTTTCTTTTAAGTGTGTCTTTATAAATTGACTTGATATTCATTATTATAGTATAGATAATTATGAGTTAATTTGATATTCATATGGATGTCACATGCACTTCCAGAAGCATTATACTGTAATTTAGTATTAGCTAATGCCAAAGAATGCTCAAACTGTTGCACAATTGCACTCATCTCACATGCTAGTAAAGTAATGCTCAAAATTTTCCAAGCCAAGCTTCAGCAATATGTGAACCGTGAACTTCCAGATGATCAAGCTGGTTTTAGAAAAGGCAGAGGAACCAGAGATTAAATTGCCAACATCCACTGGATCATCGAAAAAGCAAGAGAGTTCCAGAAAAACATCTATTTCTGCTTTATTGACTATGCCAAAGCCTTTGATTGTGTGGATCACAATAAACTGTGGAAAATTCTGAAAGAGATGGGAATACCAGATCATCTTTCCTATCTCTTCAGAAACCTGTATGCAGGTCAGGAAGCAACAGTTAGAACTGGACATGGAACAACAGACTGGTTCCAAATAGGAAAAGGAGTACGTCAAGGCTGTATATTGTCACCCTGCTTATTTAACTTATATGCAGAGTACATCATGAGAAACTCTGGGCTGGAAGAAACACAAGCTGGAATCAAGATTTCCGGGAGAAATATCAATAACCTCAGATATGCAGATGATACCACGCTTATGGCAGAAAGTGAAGAAGAACTAAAGAGCCTCTTGATGAAAGTGAGAGGAGAGTGAAAAAGTTGGCTTAAAGGTCAACGTTCAGAAAACTAAGATTATGGCATCTGGTCCCATCACTTCATGGGAAGTAGATGGGGAAATAGTGGAAACAGTGTCAGACTTTATTTTGGGGGGCTCCAAAATTACTGCTGATGGTGATTGCAGCCATGAAATTAAAAGACGCTTACTCCTAGGAAGGAAGGTTATGGCCAACCTAGATAGCATATTTAAAAGCAGAGACATTACTTTGCCAACAAAGGTCTGTCTAGTCAAGGCTATGTTTTTCCCAGTGGTCATGTATGGATATGAGAGTTGGACGGTGAAGAAAGCTGAACGCCAAAGAATTGATGCTTTTGAACTGTGGTGTTGGAGAAGACTCTTGAGAGTCCCTTGGACTGCAAGGAGACCCAACCAGTCCATCCTAAAGGAGATCAGTCCTGGGTGTTCATTGGAAGGACTGATGCTGAAGCTGAAACTCCAATACTTTGGCCACCTCATGCGAAGAGTTGACTCATTGGAAAAGACCCTAATGCTGGGAAGGATTGGGGGCAGGAGGAGAAGGGGACGACAGAGGATGAGATGGTTGGATGGCATCACCGACTCAATGGACATGGGTTTGGGTAAACTCCGGGAGTTGGTGATGGACAGGGAGGCCTGGCGTGCTGCGATTCATGGGGTCACAAAGAGTCGGATATGACTGAGCGACTGAAGTGAACTGAACTGAATGGTCACTAAAAGTAAATGCTATCAAATTTTCCAACAGAACACATTTCTTAATGAATTTAATCCAGAAAGATTAATAAATAATACCTATGACAACTGGCTTCCTTCTACAATGAGGAGCAAATTGATTTCTAATTTATTGAACATTATTAATTTGAAATATCTGGTGGTCTAAAAACTACTATATTACAGACTCTAACAAAATGACAAGGAAAAGTAATAGTTTGTGTATCTGTGTTTAAAGATTGATCATTTTATTAAATCACTTAAATAACTAGTCAGCACAAAATTTGCACCTTGTCAATACATTTACCATTTAAAGAATGGCATACAGTCCTAAAGATTACAAGAATGATTATACAGACAGAGTGGAAGCCTACAAATAAAAATATATTCCATTTCTCTGTATTTTCAGGATGTTTTGTTTTCTCAAAAAAAAAAAAAAGGACAAGTTGGATGAGGCAGATGTTAATAATACAAGTTATCATGATTGTCTGTGAACAAACAGAAAATCTGAATATCTCCATATCAATAAAAATGAATTTGTTATGAAAGCTTTTCCTAAAAAGAAAATCCCAGGCATAGACAGTTTTACTGCTGAGTTTTATCAAACACTGAATGAAAAATAATACCAAACTTACATGAATATTTTTAGAAAACAGAGAAGAAACAATCACTGTCCAATAAGTTTTAGGAGGCTAGTATAACATAATACAAAAATCTGGCAAAAAATGTTTGAGAGAGAGACAACTATAGATTTTCTCATAAGATAGTCACAAAAATTCTTAACAAACTAAGAAAGCAAATACTGCAATATATGAAGAAAGTAATATATTATGAATAAATTGGGTTCATTTCAAGAATGCAAGGCTGGTTTAACACTGGAAATTATTCGATGTATTTCAGCATATCAAATGCAAACAGAAGGAAATAAATAAGATTTTATATATAAATATAATTAATCATATTATTATATATTAGCTTCAAAATATTGGAAAATAAAATTTTATATTTTACCTAAGTTAATGTAAAAATTACAAAATATGGAGGAATAAATCTAACAAAACATATTCATGACTTATGCACCAAAAATCAGAAAACATTCTGTAGCAAATTCAAATAAGAACTAAATAACTGAAAATATACCGTATTAATGGATTGGAACTGGGAACTGTCCCTAAATTGATCCACAGATGCAATGCAATATCAAACAAACTTCCATCAGTTTTTTAATAAAAACTGGCAGATTATTTCTAAAATTCATAGGGAATACAAAGGGCTTATGAAAGCAAAAATAATTAAAAACAAAACCTGGAGGTGTTAAAACTCTACCTGATTTTAAGACTTGCTACAAAGTTACAGTTTGAAATTGGCAAAAATAAAGACATACAGATCAGTGGAATAGAACAGAGAGTCAAGAAATAGACCCATATACATATATAGTCAATTGATTTTTGATGAAGATGTCAAGGCAAATTGATGGGGAAAGGAGAATCTTCTTCAACAAATAACGCTGGGTATATTCATTGTCCATGTGGAAAAAAATAACATCAACTCATAACTCGTACTGTACACAAAAATTAACTAAAAATTGATAATAACACTAAATGTAAAACCTAAAAACATGAAACTTTTATAAAAATAAACAAAATGTAGATCTTTGGGTGGTCAAAATTTTATGAGATAGTATACAAAAAAACAAAGCATAGAAGAAAAATGATAAATTAGATTTCATCAAAATTAAACACATCTGTTCTTCCAAATAAATCCCTTAAGAAAATGGGAAAAGTAAACCAGATTGAGATAAAGTATTTGAAACACATGTATTACAAAAAGCACTTGTTTCTAAAATATATAAAGCATACTTCCAAGTGAATAATAAGACAGTTAAGCCAATAAAAATAGGCAAAATACTTGAGCAGACACTTCACAGAAAAAGCTACATAAGTACATAAAGTACATGAAAAGATAATCAACTTATTTAGCCAAGAGGAAAATGCCAAATACTTTCAATGACTCAGACATTGTAGTGGACATACTCATTTTTCCCTACTCTCTGCTATGAGAAGCTGACCTGAATGATCGACATCAACAGGCCTTATTTAATATTTCCTTGTCTCCAGTATTGTTGGACCAATGTGGGCTTTAGCACAAGAATGGCAGAAGAGTGGAGAGAAAAGATTGAATATTTATTCCTCTGGCTCCTCTATGCTAGGCCTTCTACACTGTAAGCCTCTCAAGGCAACTTTTTCTACATCACCTTGAGGTCAAGTAAACTTTCCCTCTGTCAGTCACCCTTTTTAGAACCTGGGAGTGTTCAAAGCTCAGGTGCCACTGCTGCTGCTGCTGCTAAGTCGCTTCAGTCGAGTCTGACTCTGTGCGACCCCATAGACGGCAGCCCACCAGGCTCCTCTGTCCCTGGGATTCTCCCGGCAAGAATACTGGAGTGGGTTGCCATTTCCTTCTCCAATGCATGAAAGTGAAAAGTGAAAGTGAAGTCGCTCAGTCGTGTCCCACTCTTCGCGACCCCATAGACTGCAGCCCACCAGGCTCCTCCATCCATGGGATTTTCCAGGCAAGAGTCCTGGAGTGGGGTGCCATTGCCTTCTCCAATGCATGAAAGTGAAAAGTGAAAGTGAAGTTGCTCAGTCGTGTCCGACTCTTCGCGACCCCATAGACTGCAGCCCACCAGGCTCCTCCACCCATGGGATTTTCCAGGCAAGAGTCCTGGAGTGGGGTGCCATTGCCTTCTCCAATGCATGAAAGTGAAAAGTGAAAGTGAAGTTGCTCAGTCGTGTCCGACTCTTCGCGACCCCATAGACTGCAGCCCACCAGGCTCCTCCACCCATGGGATTTTCCAGGCAAGAGTCCTGGAGTGGGTGCCACTGCCTTCTCCAATGCATGAAAGTGAAAAGTGAAAGTGAAGTTGCTCAGTCGTGTCCGACTCTTCGCGACCCCATAGACTGCAGCCCACCAGGCTCCTCCACCCATGGGATTTTCCAGGCAAGAGTCCTGGAGTGGGTGCCACTGCCTTCTCCAATGCATGAAAGTGAAAAGTGAAAGTGAAGTTGCTCAGTCGTGTCCGACTCTTCGCGACCCCATAGACTGCAGCCCACCAGGCTCCTCCACCCATGGGATTTTCCAGGCAAGAGTCCTGGAGTGGGGTGCCATTGCCTTCTCCAATGCATGAAAGTGAAAAGTGAAAGTGAAGTTGCTCAGTCGTGTCCGACTCTTCGCGACCCCATAGACTGCAGCCCACCAGGCTCCTCCACCCATGGGATTTTCCAGGCAAGAGTCCTGGAGTGGGGTGCCATTGCCTTCTCCAATGCATGAAAGTGAAAAGTGAAAGTGAAGTTGCTCAGTCGTGTCCGACTCTTCGCGACCCCATAGACTGCAGCCCACCAGGCTCCTCCACCCATGGGATTTTCCAGGCAAGAGTCCTGGAGTGGGGTGCCATTGCCTTCTCCAATGCATGAAAGTGAAAAGTGAAAGTGAAGTTGCTCAGTCGTGTCCGACTCTTCGCGACCCCATAGACTGCAGCCCACCAGGCTCCTCCACCCATGGGATTTTCCAGGCAAGAGTCCTGGAGTGGGTGCCACTGCCTTCTCCAATGCATGAAAGTGAAAAGTGAAAGTGAAGTTGCTCAGTCGTGTCCGACTCTTCGCGACCCCATAGACTGCAGCCCACCAGGCTCCTCCACCCATGGGATTTTCCAGGCAAGAGTCCTGGAGTGGGTGCCACTGCCTTCTCCAATGCATGAAAGTGAAAAGTGAAAGTGAAGTTGCTCAGTCGTGTCCGACTCTTCGCGACCCCATAGACTGCAGCCCACCAGGCTCCTCCACCCATGGGATTTTCCAGGCAAGAGTCCTGGAGTGGGTGCCATTGCCTTCTCCAATGCATGAAAGTGAAAAGTGAAAGTGAAGTTGCTCAGTCGTGTCCGACTCTTCGCGACCCCATAGACTGCAGCCCACCAGGCTCCTCCACCCATGGGATTTTCCAGGCAAGAGTCCTGGAGTGGGGTGCCATTGCCTTCTCCAATGCATGAAAGTGAAAAGTGAAAGTGAAGTTGCTCAGTCGTGTCCGACTCTTCGCGACCCCATAGACTGCAGCCCACCAGGCTCCTCCACCCATGGGATTTTCCAGGCAAGAGTCCTGGAGTGGGGTGCCATTGCCTTCTCCAATGCATGAAAGTGAAAAGTGAAAGTGAAGTTGCTCAGTCGTGTCCGACTCTTCGCGACCCCATAGACTGCAGCCCACCAGGCTCCTCCACCCATGGGATTTTCCAGGCAAGAGTCCTGGAGTGGGTGCCACTGCCTTCTCCAATGCATGAAAGTGAAAAGTGAAAGTGAAGTCGCTCAGTCGTGTCCGACTCTTCGCAACCCCATAGACTGCAGCCCACCAGGCTCCTCCACCCATGGGATTTTCCAGGCAAGAGTCCTGGAGTGGGTGCCACTGCCTTCTCCAATGCATGAAAGTGAAAAGTGAAAGTGAAGTCGCTCAGTCGTGTCCGACTCTTCGCGACCCCATAGACTGCAGCCCACCAGGCTCCTCCACCCATGGGATTTTCCAGGCAAGAGTCCTGGAGTGGGTGCCACTGCCTTCTCCAATGCATGAAAGTGAAAAGTGAAAGTGAAGTCGCTCAGTCGTGTCCGACTCTTCGCGACCCCATAGACTGCAGCCCACCAGGCTCCTCCACCCATGGGATTTTCCAGGCAAGAGTCCTGGAGTGGGTGCCACTGCCTTCTCCAATGCATGAAAGTGAAAAGTGAAAGTGAAGTCGCTCAGTCGTGTCCGACTCTTCGCGACCCCATAGACTGCAGCCCACCAGGCTCCTCCACCCATGGGATTTTCCAGGCAAGAGTCCTGGAGTGGGTGCCACTGCCTTCTCCAATGCATGAAAGTGAAAAGTGAAAGTGAAGTCGCTCAGTCGTGTCCAACTCTTCGCGACCCCATAGACTGCAGCCCACCAGGCTCCTCCACCCATGGGATTTTCCAGGCAAGAGTCCTGGAGTGGGTGCCACTGCCTTCTCCAATGCATGAAAGTGAAAAGTGAAAGTGAAGTTGCTCAGTCGTGTCCGACTCTTCGCGACCCCATAGACTGCAGCCCACCAGGCTCCTCCACCCATGGGATTTTCCAGGCAAGAGTCCTGGAGTGGGTGCCACTGCCTTCTCCAATGCATGAAAGTGAAAAGTGAAAGTGAAGTCGCTCAGTCGTGTCCGACTCTTCGCGACCCCATAGACTGCAGCCCACCAGGCTCCTCCACCCATGGGATTTTCCAGGCAAGAGTCCTGGAGTGGGTGCCACTGCCTTCTCCGAGGTTACTGCATTGTCACTTGATTTGCCCTCTCTTCACAACTTCGTAAATCTTTGCCAATAAGCCCTCCTTGAACTACCATGAATTCGAATGGAGAGGAATTTGGTGATATCTGATAAGCTGAAGATGGGCATTTTCTATGACATAGAGACTCTGCTTCTGGTCTTATACTTAGAAAACTGTCACACATATATGTCCCAGGTGAGATACACAAATATAAATACTATATATATACACACACACACCATATAGTCAATTAAGGACAGAAATGTTATGGACCTAACAGAAGCAGAGGATATTAAGAAGAGGTGGCAAGAATACACAAAAGATCTACACAAAAAAAGGCCTTAATGACGCAGATAACCACGATGGTGTGATCACTCACCAAGAGCCAGACATCCTGGAGTGCCAAGACAAGTGCAAAAACAAAGGTCTGTGTAGTCAGAGCTTTGGTTTTCCCATTAGTCATGTAAGGATGTGAGAGCTGGACCATAAAGAAGGCGGAGCACTGAAGAGTTGATGCTTTTGAACTGTGGTGTTGGAGAAGACTCTTGAGAGTCTCCTGGACTGCAAGGAGATCAAACTAGTCAATCCTAAAGGAAATAAATCTTGAATATTCATTGGAAGGACTGATGCTGAAGCTGAAGCTCCAACGCTTTGGCCATCAGACGCAAAGAAGTGACTCACTGGAAAAGACTCTGATGCTGGGAAAGATTGAAGGCAGGAGGAGAAGGGGACAACAGAGGACAAGATGGTTGGATGGCATCACCGACTTGATTGACATGAGTTTGAACAAGCTCCGGGAGATGGCAAAGAGGCTGGCATGCTGCAGTCCATGGGATCACAAAGAGTTGGACAAGACTGAGCAACTGAACAACAACCACCATATAATTATTTGCTTTTACTGCATATATAGTGTGTATACATATATGTATATGTGTGTATATATATATATATATATATATAGCATACACTTATATGATATATAGTATAAATATATATATATATTCTGGAAATATTCTAAACACAGCAGCTATTTTGGTCATTTTATTTTTCCAAAGGATTCAAAAACATTGGAAAATGTACTACCAGTTAAATAATTTCAATTAAATAACTCCAGAGCATTGGTCTAGAACATTTCATTTGTTTTTGGTAATAGGAGGTAGCAAATCTATAGTTTGAGTAGGAGTTATTTTTGTAAGGCAACAAAATCTTATGCACTTGTACTTTTAAAACACTTTAGGTGAAATCGTATATCTACCTGAGTGGTATAATTCATCTACCTATAAACAATGAAACACACTTGATCGTGCTTGATCACATTATAATGCAGCTGTGCTTCATGCAAAGCAGAAATAAATGAATGTAAAATGAAGCTATTTGCTTAAAATAACTTAGTTCTTGATTTCAATTGTCTAAGTTAATGAAAACAAGTTGATATGAGTGCAGATGTATGTCATGACTTGGAACAGATATCAATTATCCTACTTAAAAAAAAAGTCCAGTATTTTCCTAATCTTAATATGACAGTTTTTGGTCAATCATCCTTTTACATGAAGTCTAACTTTATGAATTTGGGATTGTAAAGTGAGGTGTATGTAATGCTTAGAATTACAATTGCCAGCTAGTGCTGGCTGCCAATGGTTTGCCAGAAGGTGAGCAAATTTCTTTAGCTTTTGGTTTGATCCACTTGTCCTTGTTTCTGAGTAGGTCTCAGAACTCATCTGCAGAGAAAATTATGGGCAATGAACTGCTAATGCTTCCATCTAGTGCTTTGGAGAACCAATTATTTCTATTTAGGCAATCTGACAGACAGAAATGGAGGAAAGAAATCCAGTTTAACTGCATCCTGAATAAAATTCCACTGTTATGAACTAGATATACTTTCCAATAGATCTTTTTCTTTAGGGGGAACAAATTGCTATTATCTACACAAATAAACTGTGGAAAATTCTTAAAGAGATGGGAATACCAGAACACCTGACCTGCCTCCTGAGAAATCTGTATGCAGGTCAAGAAGCAACAGTTAGAACTGGACATGGAACAACAAATTGGTTCCAAATAGGGAAAGGAGTACATCAAGGCTGTATATTGTCATCCTGCTTTTTTAACTTATATGCAGAGTACATCATGAGAAATGCTGGGCTGGATCAAGCACAAGCTGGAATCAAGATTTCCGGGAGAAATATCAATAGCCTCAGATATGCAGATGACACCACCCTTATGGCAGAAAGTGAAGAAGAACTAAAGAGCCTCTTGATGAAAGTGAAAGAGGAGAGTGAAAAAACTGGCTTAAAACTCAACATTCAGAAAACTAAGATCATGGCATCTGGTCCCATCGCTTCATGACAAATAGATGGAGAAACAGTGGAAACAGTGACATTACTTTGCCAGCTAAGGTCTGTATAGTCAAAGCTATGGTTTTTCCAGTGGTCATGTATGGATGTGAGACTTGGACTATAAAGAAAGCTGAGCACCGAAGAAGTGATGCTTTTGAACTGTGGTGTTGGAGAAGACTCTCGAGAGTCCCTTGGACAGAAGGAGATCCAACCAGTCAATCCTAAAGGAAATCATTCCTGAATATTCATTGGAAGGACTGATGCTGAAGCTGAAACTCCAATACTTTGGCCACCTGATGCGAAGAGCTGACTCACTTGTAAAGACCCTGATGCTGGGAAAGATTGAAGGCAGGATGAGAAGGGGAGGACAGAAGATGAGATGGTTGGATGGCATCACTGACTCTTTGGACATGAGTTTGAGCAAGCTCGGGGAGTTGGTGATGGACAGGGAGGCCTGGCATGCTGCAGTCCTTTGGGTCGCAAAGAGTCGGACATGACTGAGCAACTGAACTGAACTGAACAGAAACAGCAAGGCTTCCCAGGTGGCTCAGTGGTAAAGAATTCACCTGACAATGTAGAAGACACAGGAGATGCAGGTTAACCCCTGCATCGAGAGGGAAATGGCAACCCACTCTGGTATTCTTGCCTGGAAAATTCCATAGACAGAGGAGCCTGGTGGGCTATGTAGCTCAAAGGATAGCAAAGAGTCCGACACAACTGAGCACCCACATGCACAAATAGCACAGAGGTTGAATGCAATAGTTTTTTAAATTCAAATGAACAGATTGTCATTTATCCATCATCTATGTTCAATTACCCAAAGGGATAAACATCAGATATTTTCAAAGTAATATGCTCAACTACAGCAATATCTAAAAGCTGTTTGGTTCAGGTTGCATTCTTATACAGAAAGCAATCATTAGTAGAAAATTTATGTAAGGTAAGAAAAATACTTGCTTGTACCATTTTCCAGTCAATAAAAATAAGTTGTGAGATCTTGGCACAGTTAAAACTGTGAGGGTTTAGAATCAGCCAATCCTTTAGCTGAATATTAGCTCCCCATTTTAGGACCTGTGTGCCCTTGGGCAGGCTACTTAACTGCTCCAAATCTCAAACTACTCACCTCTAAAACAGTAATACTTACATTTATTGCAGGGTTAATGAAAATTAAAGAGGAGAACACTTGGTATATGGAGACAGTTATACTTCTCTTTTTACATGAGAACCCAGAGGTGCACAGGGTTAGGTACTGTGACTATGGCTGCACAACTGGCCAGTTAAAAAGAAGGACTTTGAACCTGGCCTTCTAGCTCTGCACCTTGCGTTCAACACATACTGCCTCCCAAATGCTTTTCACCAGCTGTTTGCACAGAGGAAATAGGGAATTGTTTTAGTGTCAAACTGGTATGAATCCACTCATTCCTATACACCCACTCACTCATTGGTCAACCATTCATTCAGTGCTTATTATGTGCCAACCTCTGTACAAAATGCTGAGAGAGAATTCATGGAGGATAATTCAGATAATCCACAGACCTTACTCCTAATAATTTCATTGTTTAGTGGGGGAGATATACCCACAAGTCAAATATTATAACACAGTAGGATAAATGCTAATGATACTTGTATGCATGAAGTACCATGGACACGTAGAAGAGTAGTATCTAAATCTGTCTGAGAAGAGTAGGGAGTGGGGTCAAGGAAGGAAATTTGGAGAACCCAATGCTTAAGGGTGATTTTACATGACATGTAAGGACAACAAGGGCCTGAGGCAGAAGATTTAACTTGAGGAACATCCCTGTTATGAGAAAAAATCAGAAGACTATGAGAGGAGAAGTAATATATGAAATAGTATGCTTGTTTGGAAGAATTATGATAGTTCTGTGTGGCTGGAGTTGAAGAGAGTGATTCGAAATGAGAACAGTAAAGGCCAAGAAAGAAGTTGGATGGAGAGGAACCCTGCATACCAAAGAGTTTGTGCTGTATCCTGGTGAGCTTGATAGCAAGAGTGCCATTTTCAGATCTTATTCCGGAAAGATAGTCTTAGAGACAGTTGTCCCCTCCTGAAAGGGTAGAGACGCAGCAGGACAGTCTAACAGTTTATTGTGCACATCCACTGCCTCGGCCCATCCAAATTCTGTCCCCCCATCTTTCAGTAACAGGGCTCCCCCCTTCCTGTGGGGAACCAATCCCCTATGTTTTAAGTCAGATTGATCCTACAGTCACTGGTTGCATGTCCATAGCCAAGGGGTGGACACACAATTCAAGCTAATCAAAGTGCCCCCCATCTCCCTGTCCATATGACTGGGTCCTTGATGTTCACGTCACTGAAAGCTAGCTAACTGAAGCTTATTCCAGGTCATTTCTGCCAATTACTAGGAAAGATGGTCTGCTGGGGTTGATGAGCCTACAGAATGTGGGTCTTCAACTGCTAGGGTGCATCATCAGCCATGTGGCTAAGAGCCTTCTGAGAGATGGTGCCATGATAGAATAGTTCAGAACTCTTGGAACTGGTTGTGTCTGAAGACAGTAGGCCACTGGACTTCTCTATATGTGCCAACACATTCTCTGTTTGTACTTGGGTTAAGTTGGGCTTCTTTAAGATACAACTTAACTGGTCCTGAACACAATTAGAATAATACAATTTGAGACTGCAGAAAAGTATGCCTTTGGAATCATAAATGTCTACTACTTAGAACCTATGTATGCAAATTTGGACACCTTGACCAAACTTTGAGCTTCAGAATCACATATAAATGTAATATTATTGTTTGTTGCATGTCCACTAGAAAAGATTGGCAATATGATGTGATCTAACTGGATGTGTGTGTGTGTGTGTGTGTGTGTGTGTGTGTGATCTAACTGGATGTATGTGTGTGTGTGTGTGTGTGTGTGTGTGTGTGATCTAACTGGATGTATATGTGTGTGTGTGTGTGTGTGTGTGTGATCTAACTGGATGTGTGCGTGTGTGTGTGTGTGTGTGTGTGTGTGATCTAACTGGATGTGTGTGTGTGTGTGTGTGTGTGATCTAACTGGATGTGTGCGTGCGTGCGTGTGTGTGTGTGTGTGATCTAACTGGATGTGTGTGTGTGTGTGTGTGTATGTGAGATCAGTTGTGTCCAACTCTTTGTGACCCCAGGGACTATAGCCCATCCAGCTCCTCTGTGGGATTTTCCAGGCAAGAATACTGGAGCAGGCTGCCATTTCCTATTCCAGGGCATCTTCCCAGTCCAGGAATCAAATCCACATCTCTTGTATTTCCTGTATTAGCAGGTGGGTTCTTTACCATTGTGTCACCTAGAATTCTCCATCTAACTATATACCTCTGGTTTAGTTCCAGCATTTAAAATCACAAGTCAGTGATATCCAGTGGTAATATATCCAAATTATGGCTTCAGTATATTTTGAGAGGCACAAAAATCTCTTAAAACTTGCAGAAAGTGCCACTTAGGGTTTTTCTGTTTTGATATCATATGAGATAAGTTTTCAAGGCATATGAGATTTAAATCACTAAAATCAGGGGGAAAATACTTGAAGATGGTCTCTATTAATAAATCTGGTCCTTGAGACTTGGCTATATACATTCTGAAAAATAAAGGGGGACTCGGCTTACTATTCTACCAGAATGGACCACTGAAGATATCAGAACTTCTTTTTTTAAAATGTTTCATAACTTCAACAGTATGAGTCTAGTTCAAATGTAAATACAATTTTTAGACATAACAAATATGAAATAATACAGTTCCCCTCACAAAAGCAAGCCATATGTATTCTTCCAGTGGCTAAGTGGTAAAGAATCTGCATGCAATGCAGGAGATACGGGTTTGACCCCTGGGCTGGGAAGATCCCCTGGAGAAGGAAATGGCAACCCACTTCAGTATTCTTGCCTAAAAAATTTCATGAATAGAGGAGCCTGGTAGACTACAGTCCATGGGGTTGCAAAAGAGCTGGACACGATTTAGCAACTAAACAACAACAACCTGTATAAAAAGTGAATGGGTCTTTATATTATTTGAGATTATGAATTAAAATAAGCTAACTCATTATTTTTCTTATCATGTCATGTTGGATGAAATTCTGACAGACAAATCTTGCCTTTTGGGTCCTATTCTCTAAAGGAATAAATCTGTAGAAAATACTTTTCTATACTTTTTCCTTCCTCTTCACCAGAACAATTTTCCAATGATGCCGAGTTGATTTTCAGACTATAAAAAATTATGAAGGTCCAACTGGAAGAAAGAAAAATTATTTAATTTCAAATCTGCTTCACAAATGAGTTCAGATATCCTCTTACTCAATACAGAAAATAGGTATATATTGATAATATTTTTTAATAATGCTGCTAAATACAAACCATTTCAAAACTATAGAATAGAAAGCAGAGGTGTTTAAAGGCTGCAAGATTTAAAGGGCACAATTTGCATAAACAAATGCATGTTTTCCAAGACAAAATGTCTCAAATAAAGAAATCATATATGCAAATAGTTAAAATAAGAGCTCAAGGTATATGAACAAAGTGCTTTTGAATAATGAGACTTAGTTTTATTTGGGGAGGTTTTTACCTAAAGCTTCTGCTTAAGAAGTATTTCATAGATTACCTTTCAATACCCTAAAAGCCTTAGCTCCTCACATAAGTGAGAATGCAACATTTCAGCACAATATGTATTTCCCCACACTTATACCTTTACCTGAAACTCACTGGTTTTCAGATGTTGTTAATGCACTAGATTCTAGAACTGACTGTGTATTTCCCATAATATGAACATTTCTCTGATACACTAGGTTTATGGTCTTTGTTTTCAGTAAAATTTGCTTTGAGACACAGAGATTCAAGCAAAAAGTGGTAATGAATCTTGGGTCTGTTCTCTGGCAATGTTTCAGTTCCCCACATAAATGTCATAGTCAGAGGGATTAGGACTTTTGATACCCTGATCTCCTTTTGAGAATTTGCTTATATTGATGTGTAGGTAAAAAGCATGGAAGAAGAGCTGGCATCACCTACATGTGCAGAAGAAGGTCAAGAGGAGATTCCCGAACAAGCACATTCACACCTTACCATTATTACAAACATTAAATTTTCTCTTCACACAGCTGATAACTGTATTTCCTAAATGTATTTAACTCTAATTACATGATTCTTTCAAATATAAGTTGGCATTTTAAATTGCTTTAGAAGCACTATTCACAACTGATTATTTAACTTATACTAAGAGAATTTCCCTCCTGTCAAAGTTATTTCCAACATTCTAAAAATGCTCATCAAAAGCAGAGACAAAGCTATTACCTCCACAGAAAATTTTCTTTTGGAGGAAAGAGGAATTGACATAGAGAGCAGAATTATAAGCTGCTGGATGAGACCAACACTTACATATTCCCTATTTTGAGATACTTCTTTTGGATGAAGGAAGAGTTATAGAAAGTAATTCTATTTTAATTACTCTTTTGGAAAAAAAATTATTAACATTCAAGTCTAATGTTCAATAAATGAAGATGATAGTTAAAAAAAAAAACAATCTCTAAAACCTTGCTACAGCTGGGAATCAACTTTTCCTTTTCTTCTTTTTTCTTGTCAAAATGAAAACAAATTCTAACTTCAATGGGCAAACCATATGAAACAGGAGTGGCAAAAATGGCCCCTGCGCCTCATTTTCTCTGCCAGTCCTGGTGGCTGGTGAGACCACGGGTTCCAGGTTGCCAGACTGTTCTGGCTCCAGCCTGTTCTCCCTGCAAAACTGATAATCAATCTTCATTTCACTGTCCTTTGAGGGCAGTTTGGACATTAAATATATGCCCTTCTTGTAGTAGACACTGCAAACCAATATGGCTTCGGATACAGTGCTTCCGGCAGCTACTGCCAATCAATCACAGCTCAGCACTAATTGAAAGTGAAATTAGGTGAACAGGCATTCAAATAAAATTGAGAGTGCAGTATGAAAAAAAACTGAAATATTTGTCACATCAAAGTGCTCTCTTCCTCTCTCCATTTCTACTAAACTACCAAAGAAAGAGCAAAGTACTAGACATCAGGTACTTTTAGTTTTGGTCTTGATGATCTCTTGGCTTAAATTTTTTATTTTTGAGATTAAAGCACTGAATTAAATGTGCTATGAGATTTGTTTCAATGCCCATTCTGTGACTGTGTCCCTGGTGTCTGATTAGCAAATTGAAAGGTTTCCTTTCTTTCATAACTGGTAAATTTGTTTAAGTGGCAGTAAACTTAAGTGCTGTCCCTCTGTTACTATTTTTTAAATTCTCTTCAGAAAGAATTCTCTCTGTCTTTGGGTCCTGTCCACTCGGTTCACACAGATGCCAGCTAACACTGCAGACACTTCTCCTGAGCACCAAACATTATTAAATCTCTCCTCTCAAATGTAGCAAACCTCAAACTGAACGACTATGTTGACTTCCTAAAACATGCCCTCCTTCCAGCACACCTGTCTCACGTAAGGGTATTACCATCTACCTTGTTCCTCAAATACTGGCCTTGGCGTCTTACAAGGGCCCTGAGAGGGTTTGGCAGATACTCAATTCTCTCCCTCAGACAAAGGCTTCCCACCGCTCTTTCTGCCTCTGTCTCTGTGTCAGCCATCCTGGCTTTTCAATTCCTTGTGTAATTCTTGGTTTGGTACCTTCACTCATACTCTTTTCTCTCTCTTGAACCCTCTCTTCAGGCGTCATCATATATGTACCTCCTCAGTTTAGTTCAGTTCAGTCGCTCAGTCGTGTCCAACTCTTTGCGACCCCATGGACTGCAGCACTCCAGGCCTCCCTGTCCATCAGCAACTCCCAGAGTTTACTCAGACTCATGTCCATACAGTCGGTGATGCCATCCAACCATCTCATCCTCTGTCATCCCCTTCTCCTCCCACCTTCAATCTTCCCCAGAATCAGGGTCCTTTCAAATGAGTCAGTTCTTCACATCAGGTGGCCAAAGTATTGGAGTTTCAGCTTCAACATCTGTCCTTCCAATGAACACCCAGGACTGATCTCCTTTAGGATGGACTGGTTGGGTCTTCTTGCAGTCCAAGGGACTCTCAAGAGTCTTCTCCAACACCACAGTTCAAAAGCATCAATTCTTCGGCACTCAGCTTTCTTTATAGTCCAACTCTCACATCCACACATGACTACTGGAAAAACCATAGCCTTTACTAGACGGACCTTTGTCAGCAAAGTAATGTCTCTGCTTTTTAATATGCTGTCTAAGTTGGACAGCATAACTTTCCTTCCAAGAAGCAAGCGTCTTTTAATTTCATGGCTGCATTCACCATCTGCAGTGATTTTGGAGTCCAAAAAAATAAAGTCTGCCACTGTTTCCACTGTTTCCCCATCTATTTGCCATGAAGTGTTGGGACCGGATGCCATGATATTTATTTTCTGAATGTTGAGTTTTAAGCCAACTTTTTCACTCTCGTCTTTCATTTTCATCAAGAGGCTCTTTAGTTCTTCACTTTCAGCCATAAGGGTGGTGTCATCTGCATATCTGAGGTTATTGATATTTCTTTCAGCAATCTTGATTCCAGCTCTTCATGTACCTCTTCAAGGAAGTCCAATTCCTTAACCCAAGATGGTCAGCTCCTTCTTTATTATTCTCTCACTGTATCCTCCCCATCCTCTTTTATAAATGTATTTCATTTGCTGTCAATTGTTCCCTGTTGGTCTATTTTATCAAACAGTCCAGACAGCTTTATCCCAAGGCCTAGCACAATGCCTAGCATGTCTACAAATGGAAAAATAAGCACTAAAACTTTTGTGAACAAATGACTTAGTGAATTTCTGAGCATCATTTAACTCAACTGCATCATGATAACTGTAAGTACTAAAGGGTTTTTCAAAGGTTTCCTTCACTTGTCAAGAGTGAATTACTCAAACAAAGGAGAGACTTTCTGGGCAGAGTTGGACTCATGGCCCAGCTGAATCCAGGCCTCAAAGGCCTTCATCAGAACAGCCTCACTAACGATCAGCTCCTCTCATCCCCACGTCCGTCACCCTATGGCCCTGCTCTCCCTGGATCTGCTGAGTCTCTAGGAGACTCAGTGAGCTGGAACTGCTGCTCCCCAACCTCCACCCAACCCAAGGTTCAAGCATAGTCTTTACAGTTGTGATTTAAGAAAGAGAGTGCTGCTCTCATTTTCCCAAATCTGTATAGGTCTCATAGAAGAGTCCTGAGGGGTAGGGCTGTGATGGTGACTTCTATGTGTCAACTTGGCTGGGCTATAGGGCCCAGCTATTTGGTCAAAGATGAGTCTAGATGTTGCTGTGAAGGTACTTTGTAGATATAATGGACATTTAAAATTAGTCGACTTCAAGGAAAGCAGATTGCCCTCCATAAGGTGAGTGGGCCTCAGCTAATCAGCTGAAGGCACTAAGACAGAAAACAGGTTTTCCAGAGAAGAAAGGATGGAATTTGGCCTCAAGACTATGACATAGAAATCTTGTCTGAGCTTCCAGCCTGCCAGCCTGCCCTATAAATTTCAGATTCAAAATTGCAGCATTTACTCTTACCTGAATATCCAAACTACTAGCCTGCTCTGCACATTTTGGACTTGCCAGCCCCCACAATCATTAGGGCCAGTTCCTTAAAATGAGTCTATTTCTGTAAATCCTGTGGGTTCTACTTCTCTGGAGAATTGTGAGTGATGATGCCCTGGCTCACCCAGAGGCAGGTTGAATAAAACCTCTGGTTCACAAATCTACCATAATGACATAAAAGAGAGTTGGAAATTTTTCCCAAATTAAGGAAAGCAGGCAGATAAAAGACTAAAAGGCATCTATATATTCCCCAATGTCAAACACTTAGGTATTTTTAATTAGGTTATTAATATATCATTCTTTTTCCCCCAGGAAAAAAAATATATATTCTCCAATATTCCTCATCCTCCACTTAGTTTCTTGCACACAACTGACATTTTATTACTTACATAGCTGGGGGTAGGGGAAGAATCAGATTATAACAATATTACTACCTCAGTTCAGTTCAGTTCAGTCGCTCAGTCATATTACTACCTAGAACATGACAATAAACCATAGCGTTGGGGAAATTCATGTCAATCTGATACCAGTTTTATTAAGATCTTGCCAAATTTTAGTTTTCCTTTAATGAAAAAGCAGAAATAATAAAGTATTTCAGTTTTTGGATGTTTAAATAACCAGACATAGTTTAATCTCAGAGCTTTACACTGATAGCTAAGAAGGATGAACACTGACATATATTATTATAGCAAAAATGTAGATGTTGTGAAAATGATCAGATGATAAATACATTATATTCTCTCTTGGATTATGGTTGTTAAAATGTCTTTGGAATTGAACAGCAAAACCTCAAGGGCAACATTTGTAACAGGGTCAAACTGATAAAAGGAAAGCTTTATTTTCCTCTTGGGAGATTCAGAAGAAAATAATTTGGTCAAATATGAAACTCTAGGATTATTTTTGTCTAAAAAATTGATCTGAAAACTCAGGCAAAACCGAGCTGTGCTGTGCCTCTATTGTTAAGAATTATGCTATCTCCACCTAAAAATCTTGTATTAGTGGTGGAATTGACTTAGGCATTCTGTGTACATCTCCTTGTTTTGCTCTTCTTTTGATATATTTTCAGAATAGCAAGCCTTGAGTGTTTTAATAAGATAGGATAATGGCCTATCAGTTCATTGGGCGTAACTACAAAATGATAAATTAGAACTAGACATGAAAAGGCATGTAATTTCTTAAAAATAGAAAAGTATACAATTTGGAATCTGTTATGCACTGAGCATATGCTTAGAATTTCTACAGTCATTCATCGAAAATAAACTACATTATTTCAGGACAATTGAAAGGTATACAATCAGCCATTTATTTTATGTAAAACATTAAAAGGTTTACAAACCACTCAAATTAATCTTTGGAACATCCAAATTGATTGTTTCACACTTACAGCTATTTTATTTGTGAGTGCAATACTATAAAGACACATGGAGCCTTACTACACATTGCCTGGACATGTGCAGATGAAACACATAATACATTTTTTAAATGCTATGAAAGAATCTCCAAAAAACGGCAGAATAAATGCATATTACAATGGCAAAGGCTTTAGTAATTAGGTGTGCACTGTGCCAAGTCATACAGCAGTGATCTTCTTGTCAAAACAAAACAAACAATATTTTAAAAAGAGTTTTGGTATTTTGATGTGCATGTACACATTGAAATACACATATCATACAATATTAATGAAACACATTTGTGTGTTTTTCTTTAGCACTGTCAATAGGACCAATATACCTATCAGATGTCTGGCTCTGAGTAATCTCCATGGTAGGAACTCTTAGGATTTTGATTCTGAAATTGTGCAAAAGACTTTTGGACAGATTTCTTTCAGAGTCTTGACCTATTCTTTCAAATATCCTTAGCAGAGACACACTTCTCTCATCAGGGAGGGATTCAAGACAAAAGGTATTTGATTTGAAATCTTGGTTTCTTTCTCCCAAAGCTTCCTTCACACCTGTACACGCTCTTCACCCTGCAGTATTCTGCCGCTAATTCTCAACAGTTAACACTGGGCTGTGACAGCCACACAACTGGGTCACACAGCACATCCTATGGGATTTATTCAAGTTGTCTTACAGGGCTGGGGTGCAGCAGAAGATAAGCCTGGTACTTGTTCACCCCAAAGGATAATAACTGTTGGAATTAAAGTTATTTACTTTTAACATCTGATGAGATTTTTAAACCCACTTTATTTGGGTTTGGGAATTATGCACATGCATACTAGATATCGGTCAAATAATGTATTTAGATATTAAATAATAACACAGGGATATTACCAAAATCCTATTTTCTTTTAATATTTTATCAAGACTTGGTGGATTTTAGCAATAATTACAAACATTTGAAACAAAACAAAATTTTATATCCTGATTCTTAGTTCCAAATTACTTTAGGCACCAATAATAACATTAATGATAATAAAAATAATGATATTTAATAATATTTATTTTAAAATATTTAATATTCATTTATTTAAATATTTATTTTAATTATTTAATATTTATTTTTAAGTTCGATGCTTGCATGAGCTCATGTAATCCTAACATCCTTGTGAGGTTGGTTCTATCAGCACTATTTGCAGGTGAAGGAAGAGGGAAAAAGAGACAAAGAAACTCGCCAAAGATTACACAACTGGTGAGAGGCAGAGCTGGGATTGGCATGCAGTCTAGTACTGGAGCCTGTGCTCAGAAGGCAGCACCTGCTTTTTGTTGACGTTTCTGAAATGTTGTTTTATACATATATATATATATGTGTATATATATATATATATTTCAGGATCTTTTCTTTATTAAAATATTTCACTTCAGCAGTACATAATTCTGGGGTGCACTCCTGCATACCTTCACTACCTCCCAGAGTTTGTTCAAACTCATGTCCATTGATTCAATGATGGCATCTCATCCTCTGTCATCCCCTTCTCCTCCTGCCCTCAATCTTTCCCAGCATCAGGGTCTTTTTCAGTGAATCAGCTCTTCATATCAGGTGGCCAAAGCACTGGAGCTTCAGCTTCAGCATCAGTCCTTCCACTGAATATTTGGACGTACTGTAAGTCCTGGATGCAGAGCTCTCAGCCTGACCTTGGGACTCTGTTCAGTTCTTCTTCCACTAAGCAGACTTCCTGATAGAAAGCGGGGGTTCCACTGAATGCCACTGACCCTTACGATCTGTGAGGACCCCCACGTCGTGCTAAGACAGGGAAGAGCAGGCAGGCCCTATCCCCCAGCCACCTACCCTCTGGTGGCCTTCTTCTCATCAGAAACCTAGTCTTAGCAGAGGAAAAATTAACCCCCTCCTACAGTACTCCCCAGGACCTCTCCTGGAGAGAGGCAAGTGGCTGTGAATGCAGCTGTGAGTGGGGAGCGTGAAACTACGAACCAGGACCCATGCTGCCTTTGCGAGCTCCCTGCACATCAGGGTGACTACTCGTCCCAGGGTGACTGGCCTGGAGCCCACGTGGAGCACAGAAGTCCCTTCACCCTACTGCACAGAGAAGCACAGCCTCAAGGCACCCAGAACCATCCCCCAGGCCATCTCCTTTCTGTGCTCTGAAGTTAATAGCGCCTGATGTTGTGCATACCACCAGGCTATATGTCACACATACTCATTCCCAGTGCACTGACGCTTGGCGTGAAGTGAAGCAATTCGCTGATGACAGATCAGCAGAGTCAGTAAATGAGAGATCTGAAATGATCACAGACTCCAGCATCTTGGGGTAACATTTCTGCAATGGGGATCAGAACCTACAGTAAAAGGAATCCACTTGGTTTGTATTTAATGGAACACAGGTTTGTAACCTTGGCATGAACAATAGTGTCCATTATATCTTCATATTTATTTCTTGATAAGCTTGCTTTGTCTACCCCATAGAGGAGTGACTCTCTAGGTTAACTGCCTTCTCATTATCTTGTCTAACGATAAGACCTCAAGTTCTGAAAAGGATGCAAAGTGAACAACGCAAGGTGATCCTAGGTTCTGTGCAGCCTGAGGTTTATACAATTTGGGGGTGCTGTTTGAAAAACAGAATATAACAACACGAATATTGTTTGATAAAGAGAAAATAGGGCTTCCCAGATGGTGTTAGTGGTAAAGAATCCACTTGGTAATGCAGGAGACACAAGAGATGGGGGTTCAACTCTCAAGCTCTGAGTCAGGAAGATACTCTGGAAGAGGACACATCACCCCACTTCAGGATTCTTGCCTGGAAAATTCCAAGGACAGAGGAGCCTGGTGGGCTACAGTCCATGGAGCCACAAAGAGTTGGACACAATGAGAGCAGCAACAAAGAGAAAATAGAAAGATGGTTCAATCTTTCATTTAGCTTCCTGGTTAATCTAATTTTTTCTTTTTTTAACTGATAGTTTGAAACACTATCTTTCATCTTCACAACTGGCTATTGGTTATGACACGCACATTTTTAGAATCGTCAAATTTGGGAAATCCAAAATTTCTCTCACAAGTGAACTATATGATTTAAGTGTGCTTCAAGTTTTCTGGAACAGGAGGTAACCTTAAATATTCTGAATTCATGAAAATCATTAACTAGCTTGTTGTCAGACCCTGTGATAGTGGCTTATTGGCATAAATCTATGGGTTATCTTCACTGATGTCATAACTTTATGTAAAAACAGCAGGAAATTCAAATCTTTTTCCTATGGGTTCATATGAATCACTTCTCTTCATTATTGGGTTATCAAAAAATCTGAGAGCTATTTAAAATTTATCTCTTTCTCCAAATGAATTATTGGTTTTGGTTTACCATATTTGCTATTTGGAAATCCCAGACTGCTTTGGGACAAGATAATCAGATGTGCTAAGACACGGTTCAATACGTTGGAAGGTAGAAAACATTCAACCTCACAAACATAACACTCGCTCATTGAAGTGTCACTACAGGTCATTGTCCTACAAAGGGAGAAATGGTGACAAATTTTGTTTTACATAATTCAGATGAGAAAAATAAATCAACATATGGATACACTTATAATATAATATGTACTGCATTACAGATTTTATTTTCTTGGGCTCCAAAGTCACTGTGGACAGTGACTGCAGCCATGAATTTAAAAGATGCTTGCTCCTTGGAAGGAAAGCTATGGCAAATCTAGACAGTGTATTGAAAAGCAGAGACATCATTCTGCCAACAAAAGTCCATATAGTCAAAGTTATAGCCTTTCCAGCAGTCATGTATGAATATGAGAGTTAGACCATAAAGAAGACTGAGTGCCAAAGAATTGATGCTTTCCAACCGTGGTGCTGGTGAAGACAATTGAAAGTCTCTTGGAGAGCCAGGAGATCAAACCAGTCAGTCCTAAAGGAAATCAACTCTGAATATTCATTCGAAAGACTGATGCTGAGGCTGAAGCTCCAATATTTTGGCCACCTGATGCAAAGAGCTGACTCACTGGGAAAGACCCTGATGCTGGGAAAGATTAAAGGCAGGAGGAGAAGGGGACGACAGAGGATGAGACGGTTGGATGGCATCACCGACTTGATGGACATGAGTTTGATCAAACTCTGAGAGATAGTGAAGGACAGGGGAGCCTGGTGAGCTGCAGTCCATGGGGTCACAAAGAGTCAAATATGACTAAATGACTGAGCAACAAATGTGCTGCATTATTGTGAGAACACAATCCTCCTCTTGCAATTTTCTCACACATCCAATACATCATATAATCCTTTCATCCCCAGGAATTTACCAGCATGCACTTCTGGTTCCACACATTCCTCACCTTGCTTCTCCTCTCATCTCTCAGGTGTTTCCTGCGTGGGTCTGCTGCCTGCACCACAGGACAAGTTCATACCGAGATACATCCACCGGACCTTCAGGTAATGCCCTTTCTTGTGTTGGCACAGCGAGAAGGGAGAGTGAACCACAAAATGCATCGCACTGACTCATGCTCAGTGTATCTCCACATCCATTTCCTCTTAGCCAGATCCCACGACTGCCAAGTGCCCCTCTAACTTCCACTGAACATGGCAGGTGTGATGGAAGGAAGTCAGAGCAGAAAGAGGCAGCAGCATAACCAACTGTGGTTAAAATACCTACTTTCTCAAATTCTGTAAAGACACATGGCCATGTGAATGCCCTGCCTAGGCCCTCCCGGGGTTGAGGATGAGGGGCATGCCAGTGAGTGGTCCTGTTATCTTCACGGCAGAGCCACCTCTTCACAGACATGATCAAATCTACCAAATGCAATCCGGTGCTATCACCTGGATAAACTCTCCCTGTGTAGATTACTGACAACATCATCCTATAAAAGAAGGAAAAGAACTGGCTAAAACAGTCAACTGTCCTCACAGTAAAACAGCAACACTACAATGAAATCATCGGTTTTGACTTGGGCAAAGCGATGACAAATTCACTGAGGAGGTAACCAAAACACATTCCTGCTGTGTGAAGTAAATGTGTTTAAGGCTTATTGTATCCTGTAAGTAATAATCAGAGAACTCCAAACAAGGCTGCTAGATGCATGGTATGCAGTCTATGCATTTATGCTGATTTTTATAAGGTTTCAGAAAGAACCAAGATTGTTATTCATATATAGAAAGTAGTGCAGCCTTTATCTTCAGATTATACAAGTCTTAAGCCATCATATTTGGAAAGATTAAGCAAACTAATCCAAACACTGACTTGCTTAGTGCTAGGCATTGTTGTCAAGATTAGGCTAGGCAAAGAAAGTAAGTTTTCATAAAAGAGCTTTTAAATTTATAAAGAAGTAAGGAATAATCTTTTGCATGCATGCTAAGTTGCTTCAGTCATGTTCGACTCTTTTTGACCCTATGGACTGTAACCTGCCAGGCTTTTCTGTCCAAGGGATTCTCCAGGCAGGAATACTGGGGTGGGTTGTCATGCCCTCTTTCAGGGGATCTTCCCGAACCCAGGGATCGAACCCGTATCTCTTATGTCTCCTGTATTGGCTAGTGGGTTCTTTACCACTAGAGCCACCTGGGAAGCCCCAAGTAAAACTCTTATCAGATGCTAATCAAGATTAAGATGTAAGCCCATGCAGTTAATGCTCCTTATATACTGGTAATTTTGACAATCACAGAACTCTATGGCCTTGAATTTTGGGTGAAAGATCAAAGACACAGAGGTACACTGTATAGTTGCGATATTTTCTTTTAATTAGCAGGAATTATCACTTGGAATAGAGTTGAAGTTACCTTGTATAATTACTTGGAGGGTACACTTTATTTCCCTGGAGAAGGAAATGGCAACCTACTCCAGTATTCTTGCCCGGACAATTTCACGGACAGAGGAGCCTGGCAGGCTATAGTCCATGGGGTCGCAGAGTTGGACACAACACAGCGACTATCACTCATGCTTTATTTTGTTTGCTGGTATATATTGTTTAATTTTAATCTTCAACATGGTGGAATGACATTTTTGATGTCTTGTCAACAATATTGTATTTGATGTACCTAAAAAATACTTTCACTATGTTTAATAAATTCCTTTAATAACAGTATATGCCAGCAAGAATCATAACAATTTCTACCCAAATTGTTAAATTTCTGATTCTGTTTCAATAAAAATGTTCTCTCTAAAAATACACACGTTGCAAATCTGGTCCGATTTCTTCTATAAAGTTTGTTTCACATAGTAATGAACAGAAAAAAAATTCCAAATCAACAAAAGGAAATATTTAACTATAAAACATTTATCTGGTGACCTTACCATTAAGATAAACCATGCAATACCATGCAATCCACATCAGCTTAGAACACCTAAGACTTCACAGACCATAAATATCAGTCTAATTTTCACGGGTGGGCAGAGAGTCAGCTGGACCTGGCATGGACTCAAATGGATCTCTTCCTCACAAACCTTACTGACCTTTTAACCACTTAAGAGATTGCAATCCCTTTTCTGAATTTTTGCATTAATAATTTTTGGTCCCATATAATTTTGTAACTAAATAATGATACAAAAATACTATTTTAAATTTTGTAGTCAACTTGGACTTACTGTTCAACCAAACTATAATTTCCTAGAGAGCAAGACGTATGCTTTGTATTCATCTACATTTTCCATCTGCCTAGCTTAGAACAGAGTCTTATAATCAAGAAATACTTCTTGGATTAAAGCCTATACCACGTCATTCTATGCAGTGCTGTTCCAGATCATGGGTCTGGCTTGAGAGAGGCTATCACAGAAATAGCCTCATATTCATCCATTTTTATCAGGGATAGGAGGCTCAACCCATTTGGGTCCCAAACTGCTCCAAGCACAAAGTCTACCCACACCGTCTCACTAAAATCAGAAGGAAAAAGTACAATCACAGACCCTGCGTGGGTCTACCTGCCCTGCTGTCACTGCTGACAAAATCACTCACTTCTGCTTGTGTGAGGTGTGACTGCATTAGTGATCATGCAGACTTCACCTTGGCCCTGACAAGGATGTCTGAGGCAACTCTCTCATCGCACCTCTAGCCCAGTGAGTTGAAGATGACTCGGTCACCTTCCAGAGCCGCACTGCTGATTATTTCAGTTAAAGTCAGGGACACGTTACACACACCACTTTCCTGCCTGGGTGGCTCCCAACCTGTGGACTACTTCCGACAGGGTGAGGGGAACCAAGGACAGCCTCGTTTCAGAAGGTCTTCCTAGCTGTCTGAGTGCTACGCGCCCTATTGCTGGGTCCATCCTGTGGGGCTCGGGGAGCAGAACCCCCAGCCTGGGGCTATTTTCCCAATGATCTGGCTCAATGGCAGCCCCACGAGAGAACCCGGGTGGCGGAATCAGAGTCAGATTTGCACTCACAGGGTCCTGAAGGGTGCACCAACCAGGTGGGCCCACAGGTGCCATTTGGGTAAAGAAAGAAGAGCCATGTCCAGGAATGACCAGTGTGGATCATCAGATTTTCAAAATAGGTCTATACATTTCTTTAACGCTTCATTCTAATCATTACCCAGGAAGTAGACAGAAGATGACCCCTCTCTGGGGACAACTGCATTCAGTGACTGCAGTGTCTCACTAAAGTGTAAAAGTATGTGGACCGGGAGGAGATAAAAGAATTTGGGGGAGTGAGTTTTTGAAGACTCCCAATGCTTCCCTGGTGGCTCAGAGAGTAAAGCATCTGCCTGCAATGAGGGAGATTCGGGTTCGATCGCTGGGTCGGGAAGATCCCCTGGAGGAGGAAATGGCAACCCACTCCAGTATTCTTGCCTGGAAAATCCCATGCACGGTGAAGCCTGGTGCAGACTACAGTGCATAGGGTCACAAAGAGTCAGACATAACTGAGCACTTCACTTTCTTTCTTTTTCAATGCTTACTGATGCTTAACAATGCCCGTGGATTGCAGGCAGAGTGGTATGTCCATCGGCCCATTCTTGAGTGGTTTTGCGATAAAAAGCATAAACTCTATCAGACTGCAAACATGAACCGAAGGTAGGAACAAGTATATTTCAAGGGCCCAGCAGTGTGGCTAAAGTGAGCTAATCAGAATGAAGCAGCAACACCGTGAGCTGAAAAGAGTGTCAGCAGCGAAGAAGTACCACCCACCAAGAGCCTCAACAGGAGACCAAGGGTCCAAGGCGATGGGTCTTCCAGGAGCAGGTAGGGGCAAGGCCCTGGGCAAAGTGCCCCTGAGATACAAATAGGACTCAAGTCTGGCAGGCAGTGGTAGCTCTGAGGCAGAATCAGAGCTCACTTTGTCACTTCGGGCCCCGTCTGTGATGGTGAACATACTGCCATGCCCAGTATGAAGATGGGTCCAGGCAGCCATGGTGGCTGTCTGGGCAGTATAGTCTCCATCAGTAGCTTGAGTCCAGTCGATCTAGTCAGAGAACAGGGCCATACCCTGGGCACCTATACGAGGGACCCAGATGGTTTGATCAATGGTGTGATTTGTTTCCATGGTCTGAAATTCCTTCAAATAAATAATTTGCCAGTGTGTAGTTTTCCAATAGTGGCAGAGCAAGTAACGAGGCCACTGGCAACTGCCTAAAATAAGAGTCATGAAAAATATAACAAGGGTTATTAGGAGTATTGGCTAGGGCTGGCCTTGAGCTCTGCCTACTGAAAGGAGCATCCACGTTCACTTTTTTTCTTTCGGCCCAGTTGGAGCTGGAGTTGAACAAGTGTGGCAGCCCAGTGAGCAGCACTGGGTCTGCTCTGAGCCTGACCACCAGGGAAGCAGGCCCACACAGAGGCGTTTAGCGGAAACTTGATAAACTGGAGGCCTTACCAAGCCACCAGCTTTGCTTCAGGTGACAGAGTGGGAGATACGCTCCCCCTCCTAGATAGCTGTCAGTTCTTCATATAAAGCCGCAACGTCACTGGAGTCAGGCTAGATGTGTTCCTGAAAATACTATTTGCATTTGACAAGCTAAGCTTGTTGGGCTCTTCCCACACCTCGGTCACTGAGCCAAAGCTCACCTACACCAAAATGTGAGCATTAGGGCAGAGAATCACAAGACCTCTCTGGATCAGGCATCCAGTTTCGGCAACAGCCCAGCTGTAAGCTAACAGCTGCTTTGCAAAAAGGTGGGGTTTTTAAAATTAATTTATTTATTTTAATTGGAGGCTAATTACTTTACAGTAATGTAGTGGGTTTTGCCATACATTGACATGAATCAGCCATGGGTGTATATATGTGTTCCCCATCCTGAAGCAAAAGGGTGTTTTCGGCAGCCGAGTCGGAGAGGTGTAAGGAAAAAACTCCAAGGGATGTTTCCAGGCAGAGGCTGCCATCACTTCCAGGCTCTCGTCATTGAAACCATTAGTCACAGAGGCTTGGAGCTCAAGGGACACAAAGGTTACGGGGCCTCCAGAGTAGAGCATGAACCGCAGATTGCTGAGTGGCTTTCAACGCAGCCTGTTGGTTTGGGTCCCACCCAACAATGCTGAGGCATGTGATATAAAGTTCAGGGAGAATGCCCAAGTGGGACACATACTGTCCCTATATCCAAAGAGTAATTATGCCACAGGGCCTCCTTTTTGGCAGCGAGGACAAAGGGGCACAAGTTTTTCCTTATCTGTGTGACCTTGAGGAGGAGAAGTGCACGTACCAAGTGTAAGGAAAACCCTGAACGGGGCTGACTCTGGAGAGCAAGAGGCTGCTTCCTAACCTAACCCCAGAGACAGTTAAGTTAGGAGGTAACTTTAATTGTAGTAAATATAAGTATTAGAGCTTATAAAACCCACTCCAGTGTTCTTGCCTGGAGAATCCCAGGGACGGGGGAGCCTGGGGGGCTGCCATCTATGGGGTCGCACAGAGTCGGATACAACTGAAGCGACTTAGCAGCAGCAGCAGCAGCAGAACTTATAAATGTTGATGGTGAGAAGCCAGGAGAAAAGAAAGGAAAAGAAAAGCTGGACGGCTGGTGAGGATTTCACAGCTAGAACCCAGAAAGGATGAATTATTTTTCTACTACATATCATCCTGTTTGAGACATAGATATTGATACAGACATGGATATGAAATAGATATTATAAGTAGACATCATTTATCACTTAAATATCTTCCGCTTTATTTTTTTTTCCTGAGGACCAATAGAAAGAAGGTAAGAATCCAAGGTAAACGATAATTGTTTGAGTTTCAAACTAGACTGGATTTTGTATTCAATATAAATTACAATTTACGGCAATGATCTCTCAAAGATTATTTTAATCTCCTAATTTAAATGGTCTGAACTCTAATCACCCATCATTTTTTCCTAAATTATCGGCCAGTTTTCAAGATGTACTTAGACCTTTCTAACCAATTTGTTATACTTTATTTCAGGTCATAAAATCCTATGTCATCATTACATTGTCTCGTGATGCATTCTGCTTTTTTGCAACATGTACTAACCTTGAGTAGATTGTGTTAAAAGGTGTACATAGTAAGTGAACTCTTCTAGTACTTTATGTTGTACCTCAAAACAAAGTAGCCTATAATATTCTGATTTAATGAATATAAAGTATATGAGTGTGTATTCAAAAGTCTTAGAAGCAACAGAAATAGAAAATAACCAGGCTATAAAACCCAGTTAACATATTTGGTAGATGCTGCTATAAGTAGAAGTTACATATAATGATTTCTATAAAATGCTAAAGTCAGCTAAAGATTGTTATTCATATTCAAATTACAACTATACAAGGAGAACGCCATGCCAGGCTGTATAATCACAGAAGACAGAATGCATCAGTTAACTCTGACTTTAAAAAATCACTAGAGAGCATTACTCTGACAAGGCTGATTTAGGCAGTAAACAATGATCTACTTATATCATTGTAGAAAAGATATCCATGAGATCTAGGTTAACAAGCTATAAAGTACATTTTTATTGCTCAAAGCAGCAACTCAGAATAGTCTGAAGTAAAAGACTTCTATTTTTAAACTATTGCAACATTTAAAGCTGGGTTTTCAATTTGTCAACCCATCTAAAAAACTGAATATAACAACCTGATTAGTGGCAAGCAGGATTCAAGGAAAGATTTTTTTAATGGATCAATGGTGTAGAAAATTTGGTATCATCTGAGCAGACTTAAAATAGAGTATATATTATGGAACAATATAGAGTTCTTCATTACTACAACTACCTTGATGAAAAACCGCTAAAAATAAACATCAAAAGCCTGAGGGTCATAATGGCTTATCAAGTGAGATGAATACTCTATCTAGTCCAGTTTTCAGGTGGGATGAATATTTCATTTAATCCAGTTGACACTTTCACAGTGTCATTATTATGTTGTTGTTTTAACACACTTTTGAAAAGTTTATGCTTCTCTTATCACTGAAGCCCAAATTAGCCAATAAATGAGCTTCTAAGCTGATTGCTATGACTGTAATAATGATATCATAGAAGGATATTATTTTGAAATATATACCTATGTCCTCTTTTCAAATTCTGACCCTCTTCACTACTGGTACAGCAGCTACATCTTGTTGCTTTAAGGAAGAAAAACAGAGAGAAGTTACAGTAGAAAATTGCTTCCCACGTGGTGCTAGTGGTAAAGAACCCACTTACCAATGCAGAAGACTTAAGAGATGTGGGTTTGATCCCTGGGTGGGGAAGATCCCCTGGAGGAGGGCATAGCACCCCACTCCAGTAATCTTGCCTGGAGAATCCCCATGGACGGAGGAGCCTGGTGGGCTACAGTCGATATGGTGGCAAAGAGTTGGACACAACTGAAGCAACTTAGCACGCACGCATTGTAGAAAATTAGACAAGAAGGTTTTATCTTAAATTGCAGGCCATTAGTGTATCCAAAGCAGAAAGAAGCCAGTGGCAGCCCTGAGCACCACACAAACATGACCGGTTAAGGAAATGCTCTTCATCCCTTTCTGAGAAGAGAGGATACCCCCAGGCTGAGTGGGGGAGCCCTGGGGAGACCTCAGAAAGAAACTCTGTGCTCGGATCTTCTTTACTCCCCACGCTCCCGTGGGCTGAGGTCGGGAGTGAGGTGACCCATGGCGAAGAGCAGAAGGGGTCTGCAGCCTCTCTCCTGGGAAGAGCCCCGGGAGGGCACCAACCTCCGGGTTCCTTTGTGGGTCAGCAGGCTTGGCAGCAGCTGGAGTAGAAACAGCCGTGCCTCACATCCCGGGGATCAGCTCACGGTCTCTGAAAACTGCCAAGCCCCAGGGCAGCCAGTGGACTCCATGGGTGGAAGAGGCACGCAGACTGTTTCCTGAAGCTCCAGCAGGATGCCTCGTACCTGCATGGACACAGCACGCAAGAGTCCGTGGACCCAAACTGGTGTGAGGGACCCGGCCGCAGACCCAGGCTCAAGAGCCTATCTCAGCGACTGCTGAACCGGAGGGACACCAATGAAGACTAGCTCCTGGTCCTGCGCTGAGTGACGGCGTGTTCTGTCAGCCAAGACTGAGGACCAAACCCCCATCCCACCTCCAGGAACTGGATTCTCTCCATCAAGACTGGTTAAACCGAATCCCCACGAATGAAGCAACTGCTCAAATATAATTGAGGTTGCACAACTATTTCATGGATAACATGTATTCTTTTCCCCTTAGAAATGATTTAAATTACAAAAAGTTAATACTACCTAGAGTTTATAGTTCTCATCCCTGCATGCCTATCTCCCGGAAAAAGCAAATGGAAGTGACTGATAATTGTAAGGAAGTAGACACTGACGTGGGCTTCCCTGGTGGCTCAGACAGTAAAGAATCTGTCTGCAATGCAGGGGACCCAGGTTCGATGCCTGCATCAGGAAGATCCCCTGGAGAAGGGAATGGATACCCACTCCAGTACTCTTGCCTGGGAAATCCCATGGACAGAGGAGCCTGGTGGGCTACAGTCCATGGGGTTGAAAAGAGTCGGACACGACTGAGCGATCAACACACAGACACTGACACACTTAACCCTAGGTGTGTGTTACAAAAATAAGATATGAAAATAAGTTTTTTCTCTGTGACAAACCAATAGCTGAAACTTTAGAAAGCAGTAAAGACTTGAAAACTGTAAGACAATTACTGAATTAAAATGAGCAGGAGAGCTGTGGGAAATGCCTTCTGCTTATACTCTTCACATTCTTGCTGCCTCAACAATGAGAGTTAGTTACACTTTGAGGAATTAAGGATCTGATCTCTGAACCTGCAGGAGAAGCTCTGCTGTATGTTTATTTTAAGTCACAGGAGGGTTTATCGGGCTCACAGGACACATAAGAACAAGGCAGGTGTTTGAAGAACAACTCCTCCTAATAAGTGAGAACAGAAGACTGGCCCTGGAGAGAAGATGTGTATGCTGAGAAGGCAGAGGACACAGAAGGACCTTGGTCTTGGCCCACAAGGCCTGGCCAGAGAGGCTGGAGAAGAAACAGGAGAAAGAGGAGTTACTGAGAAAGACCAGGAAAAACAGAGTTCCAAGAAAGAGGTTTGCTCAGATGGTGAGAAGATTGGAAAAAAAATCATTTCTCTCTGACAATTTATAATCCCTGTACTGTTTAGTGTAGTGTTTAGTGACCCAAATGTCAACAAGGGTTTGAAGACCAAAGTTTAACTCAGAAAATGATACGGCAATCGCAGCATCTTCAACAGACATGGTGACTCGGTTAACCTTCAGCCTCTACTCCACCCTTGAAGCTGAACAAGGTCCTCAACAAATGTTTCTGGGGACTAGAGAACAGAGAACCTCTGTCACAGGAAGCATGGAACCGCATGGCACAGTTTCAACATGTCTGCCTAGGCCAGGCTGAAGTGATGCTAACACAAAAGTCTCAGTCCCAAAATCTTTGAATGTTTACTGCTGAGACAAGTTAGACATTGGGAATTGGATGAGAAGCACATGACTATGAACCATAGCACCCCTTCACATAACACATGTCTCTGTATGGGAGAGGAAGTGACTTATATTAACACTGTCCTTTTGTGTTTTAGGCTCATCATGAACACTATTTCCAATTAAGTATGAAGCATTTTATACCATGTACCATTGGTCAGTAAGAGTTATGAAGTAATTAGAAGTTTGCTCATTTGCTTTATTTAATCTAATTAGTTTTTGTTAGAAACAAATTTCAAATTCATAAAAAGTTGCAAAAATAAAAATATTGGAAATAACATCCATATACCTTTGACTGAGATTCATATACTGTTAATATTTTATCCTGTTTGCTTTATAATTTTCAATCTAACTATGGATTGATCCATCCATCCATCACTTATCTTTGTATATGGTGTGTGTGTGTGTGTATATATATATCTAACATAAATACACACACACTTCTAGAAAGTCTTTTCATGCATTCTGAACTACCTGATGTTTACTCTTGCTGGATATAAAGATTAAATGTACTAAGACTTCCCTGGTGGTCCACCGGTTAAGAATCTGCCTGTCAGTGCAGGGGACATGTGTTTGATCCCTGGTCTGGGAAGATTCCACATGCCATGGGGCAACTGAGCCCATGGGCACAACTGTTGCGCCTGCGCTCTAGAGCCTGCGCTCTGCAACAAGAGAAGCCCGGACACCGCAAACAGAGAAAGCACGTGTGCAGCAGTGAAGACCCAGGGCAGCCAAAAATAAAAAAAACAATTTTCTTAAAAGATCAAATGTACTAAATATGCCTTGAGACTGTAAAATATTAAGGCACTGATAAGATCAAAGATACAATTTAAAAGAAAATATGAAATATAAAATTGAATTCTAAGACTAGTTAAATTATAAAAGCAATGTAAATGATCAGAGGACCCACAAACTCTGTGACATGAGAGGAATGAAAGGGGTAACATGCCAACCAGTTTGTGTATTATCAGAAAACATGTCTTTATAATTACGTGAAATCATGCTTTAAAAATTCTAATAAATTAATGGCCAGGTAAAGAGACGGCAGGCACCAATCATCTACGTCATGAAAGAAATGAAGAGAGAAAACTTGTTTATTAGACATTTCATGTCTGTCAGCCAGGTTATATAACACCAGCAAATATGGCTAACATCATAGCAGCAAATGATGTGAAAGTGTGCTTTAAAAAATTTAACAGGTAAATTAATGGTCAGCTAAAAGTCTGGTAGTGACAGAAAGAAACATAGGACTTTAACTCCTGTTTTAACTGTTTAAAAATTTGTTTCATTTAGTAAGTGAGTATCTATTTTCAGACTCTGTTCCAGGGGCTGAGGACCCAGCGATGAGGGAAACTGAGATGACCCTGACCAGGAGGTTCACAGCTCAGATGGTTTAATCTCATAAAAATGCTTGGGATCCACCCCAGACTGCCTCGGAGTTGCTGCGGTTTAGAAAATAACAATTCAGGGTAGTGAGCCCTTATATGGGGATAAACATGTGCTATGGGAGACTTTCTCATAGGTAGCTCAGAAAGGCTTCTTAGACAAGAGTCCTGTGAGCTCAAAACCCAAAGGAATTACAGAAGAAATGGCCTGGGCAAAGGCCTGGACACAGGATAGAACAGCTTTCTCCAGGCGTGATATTCAGAGAAGTAAGCCTCCATCTGCTCCTCAGGATTCACGCTTTATGGAGCGCTTTATGTACCAGACCACGAGGCCTACTGTGTGGGCAGCACACCCTGGACTTCCCTTCTTCAGCTGGAATGAAAGTCCACAGGTGTGCACGTTTGCAAACCTCTTGAACATTATTATTCAGAATACCACTTTTAAAATTCTTTATTCACATGCAGTTGTTGCAGCAGTGACATGCATCACTCTGTCCTCCTAATTTAAACTTCCTATAGGATTAGATTGAGGGCAGGAAGAGAAGGGGGTTACAGAAGATGAGATGGCTGGATGGCATCATCGGCTCAATGGATGCGAGTTTGAGCAAACTCCAGGAGACAGTGAAGGATAGGGAAGCCTGGCGTGCGGTAGTCCATGAGGTCGCAAACACTCGGTAGCTTAGTGACTGAACAATGACAACAGAGGATGAGAGACATTAATACAACTTTTTTCATAAGCGTTTACCTTTTGTGTGGGTATCTGTGTGACTTAGACATGAAATCTAGACCTCATTTGAGCCCACGTGAAAATAAGTTCATTATGAGCAGCAATCACTGAAGGTTTGTTCATTTTGGAGCCATTTGTTAGGCAGACCCTGAAGCCAGGCTCTGAGCCAAAAGTCCAGGTTTTAAGCTTTGGTATAGTGTCAATAGGCACAATCCAAAGAACATAGTATACACACTGAAAGAGGTCAAGATCGGTCCATACAGTGGCATTTAGAATCCAGTGTTTTCAGCGTCAGCATCACCATTAGCAGCTACCAGGACAGGGACAACGTTATCTGTATCTGAATCACATCTGGAATAGCTGTGTCTTTTTATAAATACAGTGGGTTGTGTATGTACATACTCCATCTGATATGATACCGTGGGCACGCACTGAGCACTGCATTCCTGATGCGTGCTCCCCACACAACTCTGGTCCGACTGGTATAAAACGTGGACTAGCTTATACGGTGCCCCATTAAGATTAAAGTGATTTGTAGTTTTAGGGTGCCTCGGAAGAAGAATTCGGACAGGTACAATTTATTTTTATTGCATATTTTTGCAATATGCATGAGGCATAACAATTTACAGAAATTTAAGATGTTTGATTCTGAAAGGAACATAAATTTTCATTTCATCTTCTTTAAAGCATCCTTGTTTAATGATCATGACTGATCTTACTCTGTACAACCTATTGCCTGAAAGGTACAAAGTGTTGTATTTTGCCACTCTCTTCACAAGCACCCAGAGCATTTGGCTGCGTGTCACCTTCTGCCACAGACATTCAAAATACCACAAGACGCTCATTCTTCTGCAGCAGGTTATGTGAGAGACTTTCTCCTTTGTTATTCCTTTGTTTTTTCTATAATAGAAACACACACTGGTGCATCAATATATGTAATAAAGGTCCTCCTCCCAGGTGGCACTGGTGATAAAGAATCCGCCTGCCAATGCCAGAGACGCAAGAGTCACGGGCTTGATCCCTGGTCTGGAAGGCTCCCCTGGAGAAGCAAGTGGCAACCCTTAGATTTAAAGCTACATCTGTCTCATCTCGGTCACTGCCCCATCTGCATCGACTAGCCCAGGGCCTGGCACACCACAGATGCTCAATAAATATTTGTCATATGAATAAACAAATGAACGAGTTCTCTCAAGTATCCTAACAACTGATTAAAACCTTTACTGGATTAACTTATGTCCTTTATTGAATTCACCTAAAATATGTATATTACATTAGTACCAGTTGATCCAAAGGAACAGAACAGATGAATTGCGGCATCACGTGTGCATTACCACCAAGGATTCCTGAATGGAGAATCAGGATGCCGAGACAGAGGCTCAAATACCAGGTCAACCAGGTAACCATTGCAGTGGCAATGTTACTTTTTGTCCAATATAGATACGATAAAACTTGTAAAGCCTTGAACTTCTGAGTACAAAGAGGGGTTAAACGCATCAGTTCAGTTCAGTCGCTCAGTCGTGTCCGACTCTTTGCGACCCCAGGAATTGCAGCACGCCAGGCCTCTCTTCCTCACCAACTCCCGGAGTCTACCCAAACCCATGTCCATAGAGTTGGTGATGCCATCCAACCATCTCATCCTCTGTCGTCCCCTTCTCCTCCCGCCCCCAATCCTATTCAGCATCAGGGTCCTTTCCAATGAGTCAACCCTTCGCATGAGGTGGCCAAAGTATTGGAGTTTCAGCCTCAACATCAGACCTTCAAATGAACACCCAGGATTGATCTCTTTTAGGATGGATTGATTGGATCTCCTTGCAGTCCAAGGGACTCTCAAGAGTCTTCTCCAACACCACAGTTCAAAAGCATCAATTCTTCAGCGTTCAGCTTTCTTCACCATCCAACTCTCAATCCATACATGACCACTGGAAAAACCATAGCCTTGACTAGATGGACTTTTGTTGGCAAAGTAATGTCTCTGCTTTTAAATATGCTATCTAGGTTGGCCATAACCTTCCTTCCAAGGAGTAAGCGTCTTTCAATTTCATGGCTGCAGTCACCATCAGCAGTGATTCTGGAGCCCAAAAAAATAAAGTCTGACACTGTTTCCACTGTTTCCCCATCTATTTCCCATGAAGTGATGGGACCAGATGCCATGATCTTAGTTTTCTGAACGTTGAGCTTTAAGCCAACTTTTTCACTCTCCTCCTTCACCTTTGTCAAGAGGCTCTTTAGTTCTTCACTTTCTGCCATAAGGGTGGTGTCATCTGCATATCTGAGGTTACTGATATTTCTCCCGGCAATCTTGATTCCAGCTTGTGTTTCTTCCAGCCCAGCGTTTCTCATGATGTACTCTGCATATAAGTTAAATAAGCAGGGTGACAATATACAGCCTTGACGGACTCCTTTTCCTATTTGGAACCAGTCTGTTGTTCCATGTCCAGTTCTAACTGTTGCTTCCTGACCTGCATACAGGTTTCTCAAGAGACAGGTCAGATGGTCTGGTATTCCCATCTCTTTCAGAATTTTCTACAGTTTATTGTGATCCACACAGTCAAAGGCTTTGGCATAGTCAATAAAGCAGAAATAGATGTTTTTCTGGGACTCTCTTGCTTTTTTGATGATCCAGCGGATGTTGGCAATTTGATCTCTGGTTCCTCTGCCTTTTCTAAAACCAGCTTGAACATCTGGAAGTTCACGGTTCACGTATTGCTGAAGCCTGGCTTGGAGAATTTTGAGCATTACTTTACTAGCATGTGAGATGAGTGCAATTGTGCGGTAATTTGAGCATTCTTTGGCATTGCCTTTCTTTGGGATTGGAACAAAAACTGACCTTTTTCAGTCCTGTGGCCACTGCTGAGTTTTCCAAATTTGCTGGCATATCGAGTGCAGCACTTTCACAGCATCACC
Source organism: Giraffa tippelskirchi (assembly GCF_054371585.1). Classification (NCBI taxonomy): domain Eukaryota; kingdom Metazoa; phylum Chordata; class Mammalia; order Artiodactyla; family Giraffidae; genus Giraffa; species Giraffa tippelskirchi. The sequence continues at coordinate 161,034,735 of NC_137283.1, read as the reverse complement.
TTTGAGGATTTGAAATAGCTCAACTGGAATTCCATCACCTCCACTAGCTTTGTTGGTAGTGATGCTTTCTAAGGCCCACTTGACTTCACATTCCAGGATGTCTGGCTCTAGGTGAGTGATCACACCATCGTGATTATCTGGGTCGTGAAGATCTTTTTTGTACGCTTAGCTAAATGCATAGTTTCATTGTGTTATCTTGTGAGTTATTTTCTCCTTTCACTAAAGGACTATTTCTATAGAAGACCTGAGACTCTTAATGTTAAAAATAGGCTATATCTCTTCTGGCACAACTGGCAATAAAGCATTTATTTTATAATATGTATTTTACATGAAGCTTGTTATGTTCTTTTGTGAACTGATAGAGAATCATTATCAGGGTTTTAATTTATGAGGAACATCATGCAAACTGCGAGATTTTTTTTTTTTTTTTTGAGGAAAGGAAGGCATGTAGGCTCTGGTGGAACAGTCTGAAGTTCCTTTGTGTGCAATTACACATCACAGGAAACATAATATGCAGTAAATAAAAATTTAAGTAGTGTTAAAATTTTAATATTAAATACAAAAAGCCCGCCTATAATATTTCTGGAACACCAAGAAAAGCAAGACATCTTTAATTAAACTTGTCACCATAATCATTCACTCCACTCAGATTTAGAATGATGTGGGGCTTATATATATATTAATCTTAACTTGCTATGAATCACAGTAAACTACAAGCTAAAAATGATATACTATATGAAGTTAGAGGATTCATTTTTAATTTGCCCTATATGAACTGGTTCTCTCTCCAAACTCAAAGGTCCAGAAAACTTCCTAATTTTTCTAATAGTATTCACGAAATATCTTAATGTATAACGTGACTCTCTAATCCTTAATTTGTGTTTCTAACACAGACAGATATTGATATATCTATATATACAGATATAGCTAACAGATTTCTAACACAGATAGATACTGATATTATATACTTTTCCCCTTAAAAATCACCAAGAAAAGTATTTTTAAAAGTATCAAACACTCTACAAAAGTAAAATACTTATCTCTTATTTATTAAAACATTTTTTGTTCCTGCTGTATTCAAAAAAGAACTAATCATTAAGATAGCTACATTGGTATAATTTTACTTAGAGAAGAAACACTAACAATTAAGTTCATCATAATAATTTTCTTCTCATTATTCACATACATGACTTTATTTTTTTAGTTAAAAAATTTTTTTAAACAATCTATCACTTCTGATTTGTTTTTCTTTTTCTTTTTCTGGTCATGCCACATGGCTTGCAGGATCTCAGTTCCCTGACCAGGGACTAAACCTGGGCCAAGACAATGAAAGCCCAGAATCCTACCCACCAGGCCACCAGGGAATTACCACATATTGTTATTACAGTGTAGTATGTCTTGTTTTAAGGTTATAATATTAAGTATCAATTTTACTGTAAATATATAAATTGTGACATCACATCTCATCCACATAGGTACAAACATCCAAAATTGTATTTATCATTTCTCTAACATAAAAATGCCTCAGAATTTTAATCCACACATTTTATGCTTTTTGTTCATACTATTTATAACTGATAATTACATTCTAAATTTAGAATTTAAATAGTTAAATAAACCTACCTCCCACCTTAGGTAAAGTTCTAAAAATAATATTATAAGAAATGATTTAAAGCATTCAATTTTGTTACCATGGTAACTGTTGCTATCTAAAAATTTGGGGGTAGGAAATTATTCATCATTATCTTTCCTTCTATAAATAAAAAGAGCAACAATCTTTATCTTTTTAAATAAAAGCAGAAAGACCTTCTGATATTTTATTTCTGTGCTAGACAAGAAGGGGAAAGGCCCTTTCTGGAGCAAAGGACAGGCTACTGAAAATATTTCTATAAGATATAAATACATTTGAGCTACATTTGGTCCTAATCAATGCACGTCTGACTGTGGACTCCTGAATATTAAAGTGATTCCATATGAATGTCAAAAGGAAAAGTTCATAAGACGCCAGCCACCTTGTGATTAAGGATGCACCTGCCTGCTGGAAGTGGCTGGCGGCATGTTCTCCTCTGCATTACCAGAGGGCAAGAACGGAAGACAATAGTTTTCACTGGAGTCTCCCCTCCCACACATGACATTCCCCTTATCAGAAGAAAATTTCAGTGTGATGTAAAGTCTCTTGGAAATGCACCTGAAGTGAGGTTCCACCTGAGCCTCGCTTTTGTGATTAACACCTGACAGTGACCACGGATCTTTAAACTCTACCCTCCGACGGCGGCATTCCACATGATTTTCTTGAAACCCAGGAAGCATAATGACATGCATGGTTTTTGTACAGGAAAGCAGGGGAGGTGGTGGAGGGGCAAATTGCTGGGGGGACTATTTTTAAACCTGGGCTCTGTCTTGGGAAGGGAGTGCATACAAATGTTCCTTCTCATCACCATAGTTCACCTCAAACAAACACGGGGTACCACCATTAGAGACGGACCCAGGGCTCAAGCTCCAGAGAAATGGAAAAAAAGGAAAAGATATTTTCAAGACCGAACAGTCTGTAAGCGTTTAGCATAGTCTTCCCAGGTGACACAGTGGTAAGGAATACACCTGACAATGCAGGAGGTGCAAGAGACGTGGGCTGGACTCCTGGGTCGGGAAGATTCCCTGGAGGAGGAAATAACAACCAGTGTATTCTTGCCTGGAAAATTCCATGGACAGATGATCCTGGCGGGCTACAGTCCATAGGGCCTCGAAGAGTCAGACGCGACTGAGCACACACACACATATCGGAGAGAGAAAACCTCCCTGGATATATAATTTTTGAAGACTATTTTAAAAAAAGAAAGTATTAACAGATCTTAAGACCGACAACCCTTTGCATTTAGTATTAAGCCCCCTGAGTGAAGATGCAATTATTACACAGAATTCTGCAGAGAAGACCAACTTTGGACACAGACCCACGTCTCACAGAGGGAGAGGACAGGCGCTAATTCAGAAACTGCGTGAGAAAAAAAAGAATGTACAGAATGAAAAACAAGGTATTTCCCCAGTCATTTTTGGCTAAGGGTTTAAAAAATTTTCAGTGAGAACGGATGGGGGAGTCGCAAATAGCACACTACCCAGGAACTACAGTTGAAAGAGCTTTAGTTGTGTATGTGCTTGTGGGTGTGTACGTGTGTGTGCATAAGCGTCAACCCGTGTAGATGCTACACCCCGCTTCCACCCTCGGTTGCCAGATGCTTGTGGGAGAGTTCTGACTGGCCTCTCTCCACACTGAAACAATCTAATCTGATCACTATATTTGGCAGGGGGGGAGGGGTTCATTTGGCAGAGATTTAGGAAAAGAAATAAGGAGGCTTCTGGCCAAGGTCACTTTTTCACAGGAGTGAAATTTGAAGATGGTTGGTCTAATGAAGAGCTGGCACTTCGTTTACTATTTATCTATTGCTCCCTCATGTGCAGACCCTTTGGCTGAAAACTCTAATAGGAAGATGGACGAGTAATAGATTCATGCCTCCAAGCCCTAGCCCAAAGCCATAACTAATATAGGGAAATAAATTATATTCCAACAGCACAGAAAGAGAGGTGAATTGGCAGATAAAGTCTGAGAGGAGAGATTAAAGCAGCTTGTCTTATTAATAAAAATTCTTTAAGGTAACTGAATATGTTCAAGGGCAGTGGAAGCAAAGCAAAAAAAAAAAAAATCTCTGAACTATTTGACAACCTATCCTTCACCTGAGCATTTTTTTTTTCAGTCCCTCATGTTTTGGCCTGATTTGTTTGATGTAGAATACAAAACAAGTGTAAAACAGTCCATTCCAATATTGAGTTTATGCAAATCCCTAAAATAATCAATACTGCTAATAGGAGGTCTAACATGAAAGTACAGAGCAGAAGCACCACTCATTTGTAAGCAATAAAATCTGTTTCTGGCTTGGTTTCCTTTATCAGAAAGAAGGTAACTCGAGGTACAAGAAGTCTAAGTGCAGTGAGCTGGCTCTTCTGTTTGTAGCTGAATGCTGCTACCGTGTGCACGCTCAGTCATGTCCGACTCTTTGCCACCCCATGGGCTGTTGCCCACCAGGCTCCTCTGTCCACAGGTTTCTCAGGCAATCATCCTGGCATGGGTTGCCATTTGCAGCTCCAGGGGATCTTCCCAATAGTGGGTAATAACATGCTGGCTAACCTTTCTTTTCATGCACTGTGTTTGGCCAACATATCAAGGTACTTTAAATGTGGCCTAATAATAACATATTAGACACTGAAAGTTTTGGTGACAAATTGGGTGTTAAGCCAGTTAGTATCTAGGAGAACATTTGGCCTTATGTTAGAAGTTAGTGTTAACTCTTCGCAGGTTGATTATAATGAAATTTAATGCATTTTGGCTATAGTGCGTTTAATGGCGTTCAGTTAGAACTGGACATGGAAAAACAGACTGGTTCCAAACTGGGAAAGGAGTACGTCAAGGTTGTATATTGTCACCCTGCTTATTTAACTTATATGCAGAGTACATCATGTGGAACGCCGGGCTGGATGAAGGGCAAGGTAGAATCAAGATTGCCGGGAGAAATATCAATAACCTCAGATATACAGATGACACTACCCTTATGGCAGAAAGCAAAGAGGAACTAAAGAGTCTCTTGAAGAAAGTGAAAGAGGAGAGTGAAAAAGCTGGCTTAAAACTCAACATTCAGAAAACTAAGATAATGGCATCCGGTCCCATTACTTCATGGCAAATAGATGGGGAAACAATGGAAATAGTGACAGACTTTATTTTGTGGGGCTCCAAAATCACTGCAGATGGTGATTGCAGCCATGAAATTAAAAGACGCTTACTCCTTGGAAGGAAAGTTATGACCAACCTAGACAGCATATTAAAAAGCAGAGACATTACTTTGCCGACAAAGGTCCCTCTAGTCAAGGCTGTGGTTTTTCCAGTGGTCATGTATGGATGTGAGAGTTGGACTATAAAGAAAGCTGAGTACCGAAGAATTGATGCTTTTGAACTGTGGTGTTGGAGAAGACTCTTGAGAGTCCCTTGGGCTGCAAGGAGATCTAACCAGTCCATCCTAAAGGAAATCAGTCCTGGGTGTTCATTGGAAGGACTGATGCTGAAGCTGAAACTCCAATACTTTGGCCACCTGATGCAAAAAACTGACTCTTTGGAAAAGACCCTGATGCTGGAAAAGATTGAAAGCAGGAGGAGAAGGGGATGACAGAGGATGAGATGGTTGGATGGCATCACTGACTCGATGGACATGAGTTTGAGTCAACTTCTGGAGATGGTGATGGACAGGGAAGCCTGGTATGCTGTAGTCCATGGGGTCGCAAAGAGTTGGACATGACTGAGCGACTGAACTGAACTGAACTGAGGATCTAGCTGGGATCTAAGAAGGTCACTTTGCTTTGCTTCACTGATGGTTTCATGCCAAAACAAACAGCAGTAACATCTAGCAATGATCTCTAATGATTTCTAAATGGACTTTGCTTTAGACATTTTGACAAATTTATGCTTCCCTGCTATTGACAAGATTATATAGTTTCATAGGATTATGTCAAGAACAATTAAACAATTTCTTGCTGACCTATAATAACATACTCAGAACTAAGACATGCACATACTTGCTGAGTGAATGAAAGCGATGGTCTAGTAAGAAGTGGTTCCTACCAGTAAAATTTATAAAACAATGACATGTGACCCACTGTGAATGAGTCAGTCAGTATTTATTAAGTATCTGTATGCACTGGGCACTGTACTAGGTGCTGGAGAACCAGTAGGAAACCAGACATGCCCTCACAGAGCACATGGTTCAACCAATTAACTGTCCACCAGCCAACTTTATCTGCTACCTGAAGAAAAAAAAAAACTACTCTTTGAATTAAAAAAAAAACAAAAACAAAAACTACCCTTGGAATTCTGAGCACCGAAGAATTGATGCTTTTGAATTGTGGTGTTGGAGAAGACTCTCTGAGAATCCCTTGGACTGCAAGGAGATCCAGCAAGTCAGTCCTAAAGGAAATCAGTCCTGAATATTCATTGGAAGGACGGATGCTGAAGCTGAAACTCCAATACTTTGGCCACCTTATGGAATGAGCTGACTCATTAGAAAAGACTGTGATGCTGGGAAAGATTGAAGGTAGGAGGAGAAGGGGACGACAGAGGATGAGATAGTTAGATGGCATCACTGACTTGATGGACATGAGTTTGAGTAAGCCTCGGGAGATGGTGATGGGCAAGGAAGCTTGATGTGCTGCAGCCCATGCGGTCACAAAGAGTTGGACACGACTGAGCGACTGAACTGAACTGAACTTGGAATTTAATATTCTTATTTATTTCTTAATAATCAAATTCCATACATGTAAATAATACAGTTAAATCAGGAAGAAAACACATCAAGTAGAACGCTCAGACTTAGCAGTAATTACTGGAATCTGACTGAGTCAGGCTTACACTTGAACTGTAAGTGACTTTATTACACATTAAACTAGTGTCTGTACTTTCACTTCTTAATTAACTAATTAGCTTTCAAATACATTAATAAAATTGAGCTTCTGATTGAGTGATATTCAGGCTTTGAGGCCAAAATCTGTATGATAATGAGGAATAAAACACCCGCAATATATTTGGACACTTTCCCCCCAAATCTCTGAAAACTTCTCTTTATGCAAATTGCCCTTGGAAGACACTTTGTTCTTTATAAAGGTGGGGGATATTTAATGGGGCTCATGGTGGGTGAGACCGAAGGTGGTTGTTCAGTCAATAAGTCGTATCTAACTCTTTGTAGCCCCATGGATTGCAGCACACCAGGCTTCCCTGTCCTTCACTATCTCCTGGAGTTTGCTCAAACCAAAGGTAGGTGCCAGGAAAATCTGGATGGCTGTATTTGCAATTTTTCTTGATAAGGTTTTTCCAAATAATCCAATAATAAAAATTACCTGCTTGCCTCCTCTTTCCTGTGAATGTTTCCTTTAATCCATACAAGTTTCATTACAATTTTTACAGTAGTTTCTAATTTACTAATGTACCTATGCATAACTGTAAATATGCACTTAATTTTATCAACGGAGGAGGCAATGGCACCCCACTCCAGTACTCTTGCCTGGAAACTCCCATGGACGGAGGAGCCTAGTAGGCTGCAGTCCATGGGGTCGCGAAGAGTCAGACACGACTGAGCGACTTCACTTTCCCTTTTCACTTTCATACATTGGAGAAGGAAATGGCAACCCACTCCAGTGTTCTTGCCTGGAGAATCCCAGGGATGGCGGAGCCTGGTGGACTGCTGTCTATGGGATTGCACAGAGTCGGATAAGACTGAAGCGACTTAGCAGCAGCAGCAGCAACTTTATGAATGTCACTGCTGTAGCAGAAACTAGTTGATACATCCCCATTATGCTCACCCTTGTTCAAGTCCTTATTCTTTCCTCCCATTCTCCTGGTCTCCTACAGACTTCTCTCTTCCCTCCCCCCTCCTTTCTTGCTTAATTGCACTCTGAAAATGGCTGCCCTCCAGCTAGGGTTTACTCCACACCTGATGTTTACTTCTCCAAGAAAACACTCCCTAACACTCATTTTCTTTGCGAGCATTCTTCATACCAAAAAGAAGGTCATAGAATGATAATCTTAAGCTTGAAGGCCACAAGAACCTCTTCTGGAACCACCTGATGCCAGCCCTAATAATCTCAGTGACTCTAGGAGGAAAGAAGAACCGCAAGCTTACATCAAACCCTATCCTTATGTACAATCCTATTTTCAACCCTTAAACCATAAGACCCCATCCCACTTCCCAGGAATGGGGGCACAGTCTTGAGAGCAGTTGTATGCTGTGGATCGCTTTGCCTGGCAAAATAACAAAGCTACTCTTTTCTGCTACACCAAAGCTGTCTCCAGTCTTCTGACAGGCACCAGTGAACAGAGGCATGGTTTTTTGGAAACATAACCATGTTTCCTATTTTTTTCCATCAAAAAAAAAAAAAAAGTAGATACAAGAAAGTTAAATGGTATCTCACTCAAATTATGTATACATTATTACTTGTTTAAAGCCAAAAGACTGATTGAGCAGGAAAGAAATCTCTGGAAATGGGCAATTTCTTCATAAACAAAAGTGGGAATGGTATACTTAAATATCTTCTTCCTTCTTGATTCTCAATTCAACATGATTAATTTTTCTTGATATGTTGGTATATTAATTTCTGTTTGTAATATTGATAGCATTCTAGTGTTCAATTATTAAAAATAATATTTACCTATAATTATGAATCTGTATTTGTATAATGAAGATATTCCAATAATACATTTATTAATTGACCAGTAATTCCACCGGATTTTGGTTAACCTCTTTAAAATTATTGTACAGACAACAACACTAATATCTTTTGTTAACCATTTAATAATTAAGACCCTGATGCTGGGAAAGACTGAAGGCAAGAGGAGAAGGATTTGACAGAGGATGAGACAGTTGGATGGCATCACCGACTCGATGGACATGAGTTTGAGCAAGCTCCAGGAGTTGGTGATGGACAGGGAAGCCTGGCATGCTACAGTCCATGGGGTCACAAAGAATTGGACACAACTGAGCAACTGAACTGAATTGAACTGATATATATGGCTAAGTCCCTCTTAGTGACTTAGTGACTGAGCAACAACAACAAAGGCAGTATACAAACTACTCTGCAAGCATTTGCTGCATATAAAAATTAAACAGGCGAAAGTGCACTTCAGTAAAGTGGGGCCATGTTAGAGTGAAGGGAGTGTCAGTCACTGCTGTGTCCAGGCTAATAAAATTCTGGAGAGGCAATTCCATCCCCAGAGACCTTTAAAAAGGGAACCCAGGTTTCATAGACAATCTCTCAGTGCATCTTCTAGCTCAGTTACTCTGTGATTTGCTTTATTTTTATAAAACCACATAGACTACAATTCCCTACCATAGTGATCAAGAAATAAGAGAGAACACTAAATAATCATACAAAAAGTTCCACATACTTTCAAAGAGGATTCTTATCTTCAGGTATATTTTCAATAATTTGCAAATTATAATGTACAGTCTCAGAGTGATAATAAAATATTATGGAATAATATTTTTGCAGAATATGTAGTTGTGTTCTGAATACGGCATTATTGACAGTGAATTTATCAAGAATCAGGCTTCATAGTTCTTAGCTTTCCAACTTTGCAATTATATTAAAAGTAAATCTTTGACATCTTACAAACTACTCAGAAAGTCTGTAAGGCATTAATTTTATCATGGTAAACAGAAGGGCCCCCATGCCCGGCCATGACTTCTTATAACTACGACATTTATCTGAGCAAGGGCAGAGCACACATTCATTAGTCTCTGGTCTATCTTTTCAATGAACACAAAAAGCATTCTTTTTTCTGACAATAGACAATAGAATGGAAAAGTAAACGTCATGAAAATTAAATCTCATAAAATAAGGATTAGCGAACTGAAAACTAATAATATACCACGTACTCTACATCTTTTTTTGGTCTTATTTATTATTCCCAAATAATAACTTTCAGTCTTTTGCAGACAAGGTATTCTACTGGGATGTACTCAGAAAACATGCTCTAAGACTTTAAGGATATGTTAGATTGATTGAATCACAGTATCAAAGAATGTTCTGAGACAGAAAAAGATCTTGAAGCCAATAGAACCCAACCCCTTCATTTGACTGATAACAAAATATGTCCACAATTATTTGGGGGTTTTTCTTTGTGGTTATTCCAGTGGCAAACCCCAACAACTCTTGGCCATTCTCTCTCTCATTCTCATCATTCCATAAAGATGCCCTAAAACGGTACTGACCAAAAGGTCCTCATCTCATCATGCTTCTTTGCATAAGTGATACCTAAAAATGAAGAATAAAGGGAGGTGACAGCCAGTCCCCTCAGGTTGGTTAAGGGGTTATGGTGTAGTTTCACCAATGCTAGGGCTCCACTGCTTAGAGACCTTTTCCCTCAATGGAGGAGATGGGTGAGATCAAACTGGTAGGTGTTCCGGAAAACTGGAGGGTCATGACCCAACTCCCAGGACTTCATTCACTGAGACACATGGGTGCAGCAAGGAGAAAAGTGTCCCATTTTAAAGTTCGGTTCTAATTTGGGCCAGGGGCTCCCAGAAGACTACATTCCTTTCAGGGACAGTTCCTCTTTTGTTTGGAAAAACATCTCAAGAACATTTCGATAATGCAAAGATGGGCCTTTGGAACCATCTGAATGGGAAGGAAGAGACAGAGAGTCAAGTTGCTCTGTGCATCAAAGAGGCGTGCTAAAAGGGCTTCCCAGTTAGGGACTGAGAAAGAGAGGCTCTGTAGCTCTGCAGTGAGCCAGGGCTGGGGACAGATGACCATGGGCTTCACTGCAGTGCTGTCCAGAGCTCACCCATTCTGTCACCATCGTTACCCCCAAAGGCTTCAGGAAAAATGAAAAAAACTCTGCTACTGTGTTCTGTTACTAGAGACCTGTAGGAGAAATGGCAATGGTGATGGAGGGAGAACCAAGACGATCCCACAGGAGGAATCTGAATCAAAATAAAAACAGAAGAATACAAGAAAATAAAAACATAAAACAAGAAAACAACTGGACAAGGACTGAGGCTTCGGAGAGGATGTGAGATAAAGTCTCAAATCATCTTCCTTGGGTTCCTGGGTGGGCTAGAGGACAGGGGAGCACTCAGGTGAGACGCCTCTGGTGCACATGGAGTGTTTAATGCTGTTGCTGATGTCCAGTCACTCAGTCGTATCTGACTCTTTGCGATGCCATGGACTGCAGCACGCCAGGCTGCCCTGTCCTTCACCATCTCCCGGAGTTTGCTCAAACTCATGTCCATTGAGTTGGTGATGCCATCCAACCATCTCATCCTCTGTCGTCCCTTTCTCCTCCTGCCCTCAATCTTTCCCAACATCAGGGTCCTTTCTAATGAGTCAGTTTGTCCCATCAGGTGGCCAAAGTATTGAAGCTTCAGCTTCAGCATCAGTCCTTTCAATGAATATTCAGGTCTGATTTCCTTTAGGATTGATGGGTTTGATATCTTGCAGTCCAAGGGAATCTCAAGAGTCTTCTCCAACACCACAGTTCAAAAGCATCAATTCTTTAGTGTTCAGTCTTTATGGTCCAACTCTCACATCCATACATGGCTACTGGAAAAACCATAGCTTTGACTAGATGGACAGAAACTTACTTTGTTGGCAGAGTAATGTTTCTGATTTTAATACACTGTCTAGGTTGGTCATGACTTTTCTTCCAAGGAGGAAGTGTCTTTTAATTTCATGGCTACAGTCACCATCTGCAGTGATTTTAGAGCCCAAGGAAATAAGGTCTTTTATTGTTTCCATTGTTTCCCCATCTATTTGCCATGAAGTGATGAGACTGGAAGCTATGTTCTTAGCTTCCTGAATGTTGAGTTTTAAGCCAGCTTTTTCACTCTCCTCTTTCACTTTCATCAAGAGGCTCTTTAGTTCCTCTTCGCTTTCTGCCATAAGGGTGGGGTCATATTCATATCTGAGGTTATTGATATTTCTCCTGGCAATCTTGATTTCAGCTTGTGGTTCATCCAGCCCAGTATTTCACATGATGTACTCTGAATATAAGTTAAATAAGCAGGGTGACAATATACAGTCTTGACATAGTCCTTTCCCAATTTGGAACCAGTCTGTTGTTCCATGTCTGGTTCTAACTGTTGCTTCTTGACCTGCATACAGGTTTCTCAGGAGTCAGGTCAGGTGGTCTGGTATTCACTTCTCTGTAATAATTTTCCACACTTTGCTGTGATTCACATATTCAAAGGCTTTAGCGTGGTCAATGAAGCAGAAGTAGATGTTTTTCTGGAATTCTCTTACTTTTTCTATGACCCAACGAATGTTAGCAATTGGATCTCTGGTTCCTCTGCCTTTTCTAAATTCAGCTTGAACATCTGGAAGTTTTCAGTTCACATACTGTTGAAACCTAGCTTGGAGAATTTTGAGCATTACTTTGCTAGCATGTGAAATGAGGGCAATTGTATGGTAGTTTGAACATTCTTTGGCATTGCCTTTCTGTGGGATTGGAATGAAAACTGACCTTTACAGACCTGTGACCATGCTGAGTTTTCCAAATCTGCTGATATATTGAGGTCAGCACTTTAATAACAGTATCATCTTTTAGGATTTGAAATAGCTCAGCTGGAATTCCATCACTTCCACTAGCTTTGTTTGTAGTAATGCTTCCTAAGTACCAAATGACTTCACACTCCAGGATGCCTGGCTCTAGGTAAGTGATCACATCATCGTAGTTATCTGCATCATTAATTCTTTCTTGTATAGTTCTTCTGTGTATTCTTGCATCTCGTGTTAATGTCTTCTGCTTCTGTTAGGTCCATACCATTTCTGTCTTTTACTGCGCCCATCTTTGCATGAAATGTTTCCTTCGTGTCTCTAATTTTCTGACGAGATCTCTAGTCTTTCCCATTCTATTGTTTTCCTCTATTTCTTTGCATTGATCACTTAAGAAGGCTTTCTTATCTCTCCTTGCTATTCTTGGAACTCTGCATTCAAATGGATATATCTTTCCTTTTCTCCTTTGCCTTTTGTTTCTCTTCTTTTCTCAGCTATTTGTAAGGCCTCCTCAGACAACCATTTTGCCTTTTTGCATTTCTTTTTTCTTGGGGATGGTTTTGATCACCACCTCCTGTAGGATGTTATGAACCTCCGTCCACAGTTCTTCAGGCACTCTATCAGAACTAATACCTGGAATCTATTTGTCACTTCCACTGTATAACAATAAGGGATTTTATTTAGGTCATTCGGGAATGGTCTATAGGTTTTCCCTACTTTCTTCAATTTAAGTGTGAGTTTTGCAATAAAGAGTTCATGATCTGAACCACAGTTAGATCATCACCACACTCATCATAACCACAAGCTCCCAGTCTTGTTTTTGCTGACTCTATGGAGCTTTTCCATCTTTGGTTGCAAAGAATATAATCAATCTGATTTTGGTGTTGACCATCTGGTGATGTCCATTTGTAGAGTCTTCTATTGTGTTGTTGGAAGAGGGTGTTTACTACGACCAGTGCATTCTCTTGGCAAAACTCTGTTAGCCTTTGCCCTGCTTCATTCTCTACTCCAAGGCCAGGTTTGCCTGTTACTCCAGGTATCTCTTGACTTCCTATTTTGCATTCCTGTCTCCTATGATGAAAAGGGCATCTTTTGTTGGTGTTAGTTCTACAAGGTCTTGTAGGTCTTCATAGAACCATTCAACTTCAGCTTCTTTGGCATTAGTGGTTGGGGCATAGACTTGGATTACTGTGATATTGAATGGTTTGCCTTGGAAATGAACAGAGATCATTCTGTCCTTTTTGAAGTTGCATCAAAGTACTGCATTTCAGACTCTTTTTTTGACTATGATGGCTACTCAATTTCTTCTAAGGTATTCCTAATGTTTACCCACCTGCAAAGAATCCTTCACAGTGGTAGGAAGACAGAAGTTGGACCTGTCCTCTGGTCTTCCCCAGCAGGCCCTGCTCCTCAGCTAAACATTCTTTATATTTGCTAGTTAGTATCCAACAAATATTTATCAAATGCCTGTCATGTGTCTTTCCTGAGAGGAAACACCTCTGAAGTACAGTCCAGAGGTTTTGTTTGGTTTCCCTGATGCACAGATTTGCTTCCTTTAATCAAATACAAACAGTGGAACTTGTCTCATGTCCTATCATTACCATCCTGTTGTGAATATCAGCAGCATCTTTTGGTTTAGGTGAAAATACATTTCCTTTGTATAACTTTTCTGACAGAACTCTCCTCCCCCTCTTTCTCTCCCTTTCCTAGTTAGATTTTTATTGTAATAGTTCCTCCAAGTTTATTTTGGAATTAGGCACGCCAATAAGAATAGATGAAGTCGGGGATTGAGAAATCAGAATTCTAGTTTACAGAATTTTTTTTCCCTATGCATTTGACAAGCCTCTATTGCAGAAAACAGAAAAATGAATTGTCTGATCCTCAGATTCTGAGGTGTAGAGAACTATAAGAAGTTATGGCAAAGGTGTCAGATTTGTAGGAAGTAGGGTTTCTATGTTACTGAAGACAGTATCTTGCACTTTCATGTTCTCAGACTGTATATACTTATTTATTTTAAATGTTATTACAAAGACTAATTGGAGCAAAGTAGAGCTGGTTAGAGAGCCTTTGGGCTGCAGTTGTCTTTAGAAGATTTCTAAAGAAGTGAGTAGGTGAAATCAGAGCCTAAGGGAAATCAGTTGGCAAAGACTAGAAGAAGCTTACACTGCTCTCAATAAATGGTAGCTTTCATCACAATTATTTTAAATGAGCAGTTTCTCTCACCAAAAGCATTTCCTCTGTTTTTCTCCCACAAGCATTTTTCATCTCTCAACCATCCATTTGTTAGTCCATTTGATTAATTAGAATGCTCAGGTAAAAATGAGTTTAGGTTAATTTAATTTCTTGGTTTTCAGAGTGATAACCAGAAAACTAATTCTGATTCAATCTTTCTTTGCTGAACGTATTCTCAACATCCATTAGATCGTTTTTCTGCCGTAGCAAGTAACAGTATATTAAACATGATTTAATATCTCTTCCATGCGTCATAGAACATCGGTATCTCTGGTTCATTATTTTAAGCGAATCATTACTTTATGGTTTTATAATATGAAAAGTGGGCTAGCTATTTACTGACCCCAGCACCAACCTTGTAGGCTGATTTTTAAAACAAATCCTTGTTATCTTGTTTGTTTTCTAGTGATTTTATGCTCTCTCCCTAAAAGGAGAGCAAAAAGAAAAAAAATCTAGTTAATTAAAGGTTTTCTTTAGCTATGTTCTAGTTAATTTGAGTCTTTCTAAATACTAATTGCATGAGGCAAGTTAAATTTATCTTACATAAGATGGGCCTTTTGTGGAATAAATTTAAGGGGTTCTGAGTCTCCGAGAAGTGTAAAATACACTTTCAAATAACTTAAATTATATATGTGATGTACTTCAACAAGTTTAGGATTAAATAACAGGGTTTAGTAGAACTACAAATCTGGACAGCTACAGTCTAAGCTTTTTACATTCTTCAGTAAGTTTAAAATAAGTCAATATAGTTGAAACTTGTATATACATAAAAAAAAGAATTCTGTTTCAACAGCCCTTTTAATTTACCACGAGAAGTTTTAATATAAAGTATATTAAGATGCTATATCCCTATTATCACACTCTAAAACAGTAGGCAAAAGAGTTAAACTAGCATATTCAGCAGAAATATATTATTTCCTTAACATACTTATGCATCTTAATAAAACTTAATTTTGTAAGAGCCAAGGTGGATTGGATAGGCACCCTTCGAATTTATGTGTCAAACAGTACTCTGAAGGCAAGAGTATGGTCTAACCAGTGTATGACAGATATTGTTGAGAACAGTCCAGCCAGAACAAGAATTTGGCCATTTTCCTAGATTTCTTGAGGTTTTATACTATCCTGGAGGGAGTATATGACACGTACTCATAAATGCTCAGTTAACATTTAGTAATTGGTAAGAGAGTCATTTGAGGTTCTGAAAACTCAGGTTGGCCATAGATCTTTCTCTTAGTCATTACCATGCAACTCTAAATGTATTTCTGCCAACGTTTTGGTTGAAAAATTCGTCGATATGATAGGAAACAAAATATAACTGCGTATACTTGATAGATCAGCTATACGAATATAATAGAATCATACATGGAACTTGCCAAGAATTGTTGAACAAATGTAATCAGCACTCAGTTAAAGTGTGGGAGTAACTAAAGCATACAAGCCACTTTTACCTGTAGTACTGACTTTACCAGAAAAGATTTCCCAACCAACTAAGTACCCTTGGAGTTAAAAATCAACATCTGTAGGAACTGAAAGCTTATTTAGTGTGCATTAGTCACTCAGTTGTGTCAAACTCTTTGAGACCCCATGGACTGTAGCCCATCAGGCTCCTCTGCTCATGAAATTCTCCAGGCAAGAGTGCTGAGGTGGATGCCAGTCCCTTCCCCAGGGGATTTTCCTGACCCAGGGATCGAACACAGGTCTCCTGCATTGCAGGCAAATTCTTTACCATCTGAACCACCAGGGAAAGCTTATATAAGTGAAAACTAAATTATGTAAAATCTATACAGAGCTAAGGGTTGATATAAATTTTGAAACACAAGCTGGAAAAAAACAAGAATTTAGGATTTTTTTTCTTCTGTCCTTTTTCTTAAAGACAAATGTACAGATAGGTAGTTAGAAAGCATTTATCTGTCTGTCTCATTTAATATGTTTCTCAGTTCAGTTCAATCGCTCAGTCATGTCCGACTCTTTGTGACCCCATGGACTATAGCACGCCAGGCTTCCCTGTCCATCACCAACTCCCAGAGCTTACTCAAACTCATGTCCATCGAGTCAGTGATGCCATCCAACCATCTCATCCTCTGTCGTCCCCTTAACTGCCCTCAATCTTTCCAGCATCAGGGTCTTTTCCAATGAATCAGTTCTTTGCATCAGATGGCCAAAGTATTGTAGTTTCAGCTTCAGCATCAGTCCTTCCAATGAACACCCAGGACTGATTTCCTTTAGGATGGACTGGTTGGATCTCCTTGCAGTCCAAGGGACTCTCAAGAGTCTTCTCCAACACCACAGTTTAAAAGCATCAATTCTTCAGCACTCAGCTTTTTTTATGGTCCAACTCTCACATCCATACATGACTACTGGAAAAACCAGAGCTTTGACCAGATGGACCTTTGTTGGCAAAGTAATGTCTCTGCTTTTTAATAAGCTTCCTAGGTTGGTCATAACTTTTCTTCCAAGGAGCAAGCCTCTTTCAATTTCATGGATGCAGTCACCATCTGCAGTGATTTTGGAGCCCCCAAAAATAAAGTCTCTCACTATTTCCATTGTTTCCCCATCTATTTGCCATGAAGTAATGGGGCCAGATGCCATTATCTCAGTTTTCTGAATGTTGAGTTTTAAGCCAGTTTTTTCACTCTCCTCTTTCACTTTCATCAAGAGGCTCTTTAGTTCTTCGCTTTCTGCCATAAGGGTGGTGTCATCTTCATATCTGAGGTTATTGATATTTCTCCTGGCAATCTTGATTCCAGCTTGTGCTTCTTCCAGCCCAGCATTTCTCACGATGTACTCTGCATATAAGTTAAATAAGCAGGGTGACAATATACAGCCTTTCTCCTTTCCCTATTTGGAACCAGTCTGTTCCATGTCCAGTTCTAACTGTTGCTTCTTGACCTTCATACAGATTTCTCAAGAGGCAGGTCAGGTGGTCTGATATTCCCATCTCTTGAAGAATTTTCCACAGTTTGTTGTGATCCACACAGTCAAAGGCTTTGGCATAGTCAATAAACAGAAGTAGATAGTTTTCTGGAACTCTCTTGCTTTTTCAATGATCCAGCAGATGTTGGCAATTTGATTTCTGGTTCCTCTGCCTTTTCTAAAACGAGCTTGAACATCTGGAAGTTCATGGTTCATATACTGTTGATGCCTGGCTTGGAGAATTTTGAGCATTACTTTACTAGCATGTGACATGAGCACAATTGTGCAGTAGTTTGAACATTCTTTGGCATTGCCTTTTGGTATTATCTTCATCACCTCCACCATAGTTTGGCCTCAGGTCAAACAATAGGGAGGGAATACAGCCCCACCCATGAACAGAAAATTGGATTAAAGGTTTACTGAGCATGGCCCCACCCATCAGAACAAGACCCAGTTTCCCCCTCAGTCAGTCTCTCTCTTGCATCAAGAAACTTCCATAAGCTTCTTATTCTTCTCCATCAGAGGGCACACAGAATGAAAACTACAATTACAGAAAATTAACCAATCTGATCACATAGACCATAGCCTTGTCTAACTCAATGAAACTATGAGCCTGTCAAGTAGGGCCACCCAAGAAGGATGGGTCATGGTGGAGAGTTCTGAAAAAACATGGTCCACTGGAGAAGGGAATGGCAAACCACTTTAATATTCTCACCTTGAGAATCCCAGGAACAGTACAAAAAGGCAAAAAGATAGGACACTGAAAGATGAACTCCCCAGGTCGGTAGGTACTCAGTATGCTACTGGAAATCAGTGGAGAAATAACTCCAGAAAGAGTGAAGAGACACAACCAAAGCAAAAACAACACCCAGCTGTGGATGTGACTGGTGATGGAAGTAAAGTCCGATGCTGTAAAGAGCAATATTGCATAGGAACCTGGAATGTTAGGTCCATGAATCAAGGCAAATTGGAAGTGGTCAAATAGGAGATGGCAAGAGTGAACATCAACATTTAGGAATCAGCAAAATAAAATGGACTGGAATGGGTGAATTTAACTCAGATGACCATTATATCTACTACTGTGGGCAAGAATCCCTTAGCAGAAATGGAGTAGCCATCACAGTCAATGAAAGAGTACAAAATGCAGTACTTGGATGCAATCTCAAAAATGACAGAATGATCTCTGTTCGTTTCCAAGGCAAACCATTCAATATCACAGTAATCCAAGGCTATGCCCCAACCAGCAATGCTTAAGATGCTGAAGTTGAACAGTTCTATGAAGACCAACAAGATCTTTTAGAACTAACACCCCAAAAAGATGTCCTTTTCATTATAGGGGACTGGAGTGCAAAAGTAGGAAGTCAAGAGATACCTGGAGTAACAGGCAAATTTGGCCTTGGAGTACAAAACAAAGCAGGTCAAAGGCTAACAGAGTTTTGCCAAGAGAACGCACTGGTCATAGTAAATACCCTCTTCTGACAACATAAGAGAAGACTCTACACATGAACATCACCAGATGGTCAATACCGAAATCAGATTGATTATATTCTTTGCAGCCAAAGATGGAGAAACTCTATACAATCAGCAGAAACAAGACTGGGAGCTGGCTGTGACTCAGACCATGAACTCCTTATTGCCAAATTCAGACTTAAATTGAAGAAAGTAGGGAAAACCACTAGATCATTCAGGTATGACCTAAATCAGTATATTTCTACTTATCTATTTATTGATTCTTAAATTCCTAGGATCAACAGGATACATATTAGCACCCAGAATCATGCATGGTTTGTGATCAGCAAGCAGGTGTTGAATGAAAACGTGTCTGTTTATCTTAGAGTTTCCTTTTCAACACTGTTCTGCTCCTTTAATAAATTGATTTCTTTTTAGAATAATATTTTGCATGTCAAACTATGATTTCATTATGGAAATCAAGCAGCAAATATAATTGGCAGTCAAAAATTTTAAACATAAATGTTTTATTTCAAGTAGCATGTATCAGTTCAGTTCAGTTCAGTTCAGTCGCTCAGTTGTGTTCGACTCTTTGTGACCCCATGAATCACAGCACGCCAGGCCTCCCTGTCCATCACCAACTCCCGGAGTTTACCCAAACCCATGCCCATCGAGTCGGTGATGCCATCCAACCATCTCATCCTCTGTCGTCCTCTTCTCCTCCTGCCCCCAATCCTTCCCAGCATTAGGGTCTTTTCCAATGGGTCAACTCTTCGCATGAGGTGGCCAAAGTATTGGAGTTTCAGCTTCAACATCAGACCTTCCAATGAACACCCAGGACTGATCTCCTTTAGGATGGACTGGTTGGATCTCCTTGCAGTCTAAGAGACTCTCAAGAGTCTTCTTCAACACCACAGTTCAAAAGCATCAATTCTTCGGCGCTCAACTTTCTTCACCATCCAACTCTCACATCCATACATGACCACTGGAAAAACCATAGCCTTGACTAGATGGACCTTTGTTGACAAAGTAATGTCTCTGCTTTTAAATTTGCTATCTAGGTTGGCCATAACCTTCCTTCCAAGGAGTAAGTGTCTTTTAATTTCATGGCTGCAATTACAATCAGCAGTGATTTTGGAGCCCCCAAAATAAAGTCTGACACTGTTTCCACTGTTTCCCCATCTATTTCCCATGAAGTGATGGGACCAGATGCCATGATCTTAGTTTTGTGAACGTTGAGCTTAAGCCAACTTTTTCACTCTCCTCTTTCACTTTCATCAAGAGGCTCTTGAGTTCTTCTTTGCTTTCTGCCATAAGGGTGGTGTCATGTATAAAAGACTTAAAAAATGTCAACAGGGAACTCAACACACAATTTAAAACAAAAAGAAGGCAGACTTTAAAAACATAATGATTTGAAAGTGAGATTTAGAAATAAGTAGATTGGCATTGGGATTTAAAAAGTATAAGACTTCTGTACCATCAGGAGAAAGGGAAGGAAGAAAAGCATCTTGGCTCAACAGGGAAAACGGATGCATCAAAGAATAGATTAGAAGAGAAATAATGGAAGAATCAAGAGGAGGATAGAAAGTAACAGGAGGCCTTGAAATAAGGATCATGCAAAGTAAAAATACAAGGAAATGAAAGTGAAAAGGTAGAAGTCTTTGAAATGAAACATTCAGTAGGCCGGCATAAAAGCATGAACAATTTATTCAGACCTACATTCAAACTCTAGCTCTTTACATTCATTATCTATATGTCCTTGGGCAGATTAAGACATCTCTGAGCTTGCATCACTTTATTTATTAAATAATAATACAAACCCCACTGCGTTCTGAAGAATTTTATAAAATAACATGTATGAAAATAGCTTGGTGTGCCACAGCATAGGTGCTCTCTATGGGAGTTAAGTTTTTGCTCATTGCACAAATGTGGTTTCCAAGTTTAACATTCGGTTAACTTGTTTCTCAGTAAGTACCTGGCCTGTAGCTCAGCCTCTTCTATGCAGGAACATCCTCCCTTGTTTGGTTGTGAAAGAAATGAGTCTATTTTAATTTTTAGGGAAAAAATGGATCTATTTGCCCAATCTCAAAACTTTTCAAAATGATAATAGGGTTTTTAAATAATATATCAGTGAGGATCTAAGGCTTGCATTCTCTCCAAAGTTCAGCATAAGTGATTATGGTATACCCAGATCCTTGTACTAGAACAAACCCTGCTCTCTATGATTTTATAATCTGGGGAAACTGAGGCTCAGAGAGGTAATGCTTGTTCATGCATTTATCTATTTATTCATTTACCTCATACGAGTCGGGCATGTACCACCTGCCAGGGACAACAGTGGGCAAGAGTGTACACAGATGGCAGGAACCAGCACGCCTCGGGGCCTTGGGGGCCTTGTGTCCTGTCCAGGGCTGTGTGACTGGTGAGGGGCCTTGAATGGCTGTGTAACTCATCAGGGGACTCAGGTGGACCTCCCAGCCCAGGTTTTCCATCACACTGAACACTCTGATTGAGTCTAAGCCTGTTTTCATGTGTGACACAAACTTGGACTAAACAAGACAAACATGGGGCTCTAAGCTTCCAGTTAATTGCTGACCTGCTGAGAATAGCAGGAGAAGAGGGTTTCAGATTAATTTTCAGCCAAAGTCTGTGCCAGGAAAAAGGACACAGAGGTTTCAGTACTGTTGGCCTTAGAGGTGGGTAGAGATTCAGTTTTCACACAAGCCAGGGAGAGAACGGGCAGGAGAGAGCATGGACAAGGGGAGGCGAGAAATGGTTCCAAGGCATGACAGCCCCACCGGAAAGAGGCTCTGCTCAGCCCAGCACCTGTTCTGTGTTTTGCTCTACATTGTACACCTTCATTTTATGTGTGTAAAAAAGTACAGATGAGAGTTGAAAAACACACAAGGTAGATAACCATCCTTTTCTAGTGATGTGGAGCAACTTTTTGTACTGTTCTTAGATCTGCGTTCTCTGAGTCTAGAAAGTGTAAATACTCTAGTTGATCAAGATGACCCTTTAGCCACCATCATCTGGCACATTAAACGGAAATTCTGCTCTGAACTGATGGAGTTCAGGACACACGACTCCAAAATATGACACACCTTGGCATACTGAACGCTTTAAGCTGATGGGATTTGAAAAACGTCAGGTGCAGGAGGGACTCACTCCCCTTTCCCTAAAGCAGGTCTTAAGAACCCCTTGGGAGGAGCATCCACTCTATTCCCAGAGGAAAGGAGCATCTTCATTCTTGTTATGGGCTGTGCCTCCCTAAAATACATGTTGAAACCAGACCCCCACAATGTGATGGTTAAAAGGTGGGATCCTTGGGAGGGTAATTAGAAGGGTAACTAGGGATGAGGTCGTGAGGGTGCAGTCCTCATGAATGGTATTCGCGGCCCTCTAAGAGCCACGAGAGCTTGCTATTCCTCTGTTCCCCACCATGTGAGGATACAAGAAGCAGGCGGTCTACAACCTGGAAGAGGACCCTCACCATGCAGGCACTCTAATCTCAGACTTCCAGCCTTCAGAACTGTGAGAAATAAATTGCCTTGTTTATAGCCCACCTGGGCTATGATATTTTTGCTATGGCAGCTGGAGCTGACTAAGACAGAGTCTCGGGAAGCTCCTTCAGCCTGTGTTGTCCTCTCATTTCCTGGTCTAACTACATGGCTGAGGCTTTGCCCATCTCTCTCTTGTGATTCTGAAACCTGTGCAGCATATTCGGAGTAAGTGGAGTTCATTCTGGAGACCCTCCAAACCTGGCTCTTGGGCCTCCCCTGGAAGTCATGAGTGCCCAGCTTCTGCCCAAACAACATGTGCCCAAATTAGGCAGAGTCGGGTCTTGTTAAAACCAAAGATCCCGATATAAAAATATCTTTATAATGCAGACTACCTCTGTAGCATTTCAGCTCTACAGATCACAACTTATGAAAACTGATATAAATGCACAATTTTAGGGTTGTACAACAGAAATGTAAAGTGGTTTCACCAACAATTATAATTAGCTTACTTTAAAAACATTCAGTAAAAAATGAGCTTCGTAACACGTAACTACCCAGAACTTTCTGCCAGCTCTTCTGCATATCCATGGTGTGATGGAAATCTGTGTTTACAGTAAGAGACAGTCTAACAAGGGAGAGAGACTTGAGTTTTGGCTACTCCTTCTTCACTTCTCTTCAGTTAGTGGTCTTAGGTCAGTCACTTCACTCAACGCTTTAGTTGGTTTCCCTTTGATGGGTAACTAGGAACACTTGCCCTACTATTCTTGAAGTTTTTTTTTTTTTTTTCAAAATTAGAGGAAATAATACACATTTAGGGAACCATATAAAGCACTATGAGGGCTTCTCTGGTGGCTCAGTGGGTAAAGAACCTGCCTGCAGTGCAGGACACACAGGAGATGCAGGCTCTATCCCTGGGTCAGGAAGATCCCTTGGAGAAGGGAATGGCAACCCACTTCAGTATTCGTGCCTGGGAAAGCCCATGGACAAAAGATCCTGGCGGGCTACAGTCTAACGTATTGCAAAGAGTCAGATACAACTGAGCAACTAAGCACAAGAACACACACACATAAGGCAGTGTGCGTGCATGGTAAGTCGCTTCAGTCGTGTCCGACTCTTTGAGACCCTATGGACTGTAGCCCACCAGGCTACCCTGTCCGTGGGATAGTCCAGGCAAGAATACTGGAGTGGGTTGCCATGTCCTCCTCCAGGGGATCTTCCCAACCTAGGGATTGAACCTGCATCTCTCAGGTCTCCTGCATTGGCAGGCAGGTTCTTTACCACTAGTGCCACCAGGGAAGCCCCATAAGGAACTATATACGTACAACATGTAATATTGTATGTAATTACGTATTCAGTTCATTTCAGTCGCTCAGTCATGTCCGACTCTTTGCGACCCCATGAATTGCAGCACGCCAGGCCTCCCTGTCCATTACCAACTCCCGGAGTCTACCCAAACCCATGTCCATCGAGTCGGTGATGCCATCCAACCATCTCATCCTCTGTCGTCCTCTTCTCCTCCTGCCCCCAATCCTACCCAGCATTAGGGTCTTTTCCAATGAGTCAACCCTTCGCATGAGGTGCCCAAAGTATTGGAGTTTCAGCTTCAACATCAGACCTTCAAATGAACACCCAGGATTGATCTCTTTTAGGATGGATTGATTGGATCTCCTTGCAGTCCAAGGGACTCTCAAGAGTCTTCTCCAACACCACAGTTCAAAAGCATCAATTCTTCGGCGCTCAACTTTCTTCACCATCCAACTCTCACATCCATACATGACCACTGGAAAAACCATAGCCTTGACTAGATGGACTTTTGTTGGCAAAGTAATGTCTCTGCTTTTAAATTTGCTATCTAGGTTGGCCATAACCTTCCTTCCAAGGAGTAAGCGTCTTTTAATTTCACGGCTGCAATCACCATCAGCAGTGATTCTGGAGCCCAAAAAAATAAAGTCTGCCACTGTTTCCACTGTTTCCCCATCTATTTCCCATGAAGTGATGGGACTAGATGCCATGATCTTAGTTTTCTGAACGTTGAGCTATAAGCCAACTTGTTCACTCTCCTCTTTCACTTTCATCAAGAGGCTCTTGAGTTCTTCTTCACTTTCTGCCATAAGGGTGGTGTCATCCGCATATCTGAGGTTGATATTTCTCCCGGCAATCTTGATTCCAGCTTGTGTTTCTTCCAGCCCAGCGTTTCTCATGATGTACTCTGCATATAAGTTAAATAAGCAGGGTGACAACATACAGCCTTGACTTACTCCTTTTCCTATTAGGAACCAGTCTGTTGTTCCATATCCAGTTCTAACTGTTGCTTCCTGACCTGCATACAGGTTTCTCAAGAGACAGGTCAGATGGTGTGGTATTCCCATCTCTTTAAGAATTTTCCACAGTTTCTTGTGATCCACACAGTCAAAGGCTTTGGCATAGTCAATAAAGCAGAAATACAAGTTTTTCTGGAACTCTCTTGCTTTTTCGATGATCCAGCGGATGTTGGCAATTTGATCTCTGGTTCCTCTGCCTTTTCTAAAACCAGCTTGAACATCTGGAAGTTCATGGTTCACGTATTGCTGAAGCCTGGCTTGGAGAATTTTGAGCATTACTTTACTAGCATGTGAGATGAGTGTAATTGTGCGGTAGTTTGAGCATTCTTTGGCATTGCCTTTCTTTGGGATTGGAACAAAAACTGACCTTTTTCAGTCCTGTGGCCACTGCTGAGTTTTCCAAATTTGCTGGCATATCGAGTGCAGCACTTTCACAGCATCACCTTTGAGTACTTGAAATAGTGCAACTGGAATTCCATCACCTCCACTAGCTTTGATCGTAGTGATGCTTTCTAAGGCCCACTTGACTTCACATTCCAGGATGTCTGGCCCTAGGTGAGTGATCACACCATCATGATTATCTGGGTCGTGAAGATCTTTTTTGTACAGTTCTTCTGTGTATTCTTGCCACCTCTTCTTAATATCTTCTGCTTCTGTTAGGTCCATACCATTTCTGTCCTTTACCGAGCCTATCTTTGCATGAAATGTTCCTTTGGTATTTCTAATTTTCTTGAAGAGATCTCTAGTCTTTCCCAATCTGTTGTTTTCCTCTATTTCTCTGCACTGATCGCTGAGGAAGGCTTTCTTATCTCTCCTTGCTATTGTTTGGAACTCTGCATTCAGATGGGAATATCTTTCCTTTTCTCCTTTGCTTTTCGCTTCTCTTCTCTTCCCAGCTATCTGTAAGGCCTCCTCAGACAGCCATTTTGCTTTTTTGCATTTCTTTTCCATGGGGATTTTCTTGATCCCTGTCTGCTGTACAATGTCGCGAACCTCTGTCCATAGATCATCAGGCACTCTGTCTATCAGGTCTAGTCCCTTAAATCTGTTTGTCACTTTCACTGTATACTCATAAGGGATTTGATCTAGGTCATACCTGAATGGACTAGTGGTTTTCCCTACTTTCTTCAATTTAAGTCTGAATTTGGCAATAAGCAGTTCATGATCTGAGCCACAGTCTGCTCCTGGTCTTTTTTTTTTGCTGACTGTATAGAGCTTCTCCATCTTTGGCTGCAAAGAATATAATCAATCTGATTTCGGTGTTGACCATCTGGTGATGTCCACGTGTAGAGTCTTCTCTTGTGTTGTTGGAATAGGGTGTTTGCTATTACCAGTGAGTTCTCGTGGCAAAACTCTATTAGCCTTTGCCCTGCTTCATTCTGTACTCCAAGGCCAAACTTGCCTTTACAATTACGTATTACAATATGTAATTACATATTGTACCTATATGTAAGATATTACATATTATAATATCTTAATAGAGCCTAAGTTAAGATTAAATAAACTTTTGATTAGTTACATTTTCTTATATTCACATTCTTAGGAAATTAGCAATCTTTAAACAATCTATCAGATTTTTCTAAGACTCACCTATGAGTGAGAATTAGGAATATATAGTGGGCAATTGAATAAGACGACAGACCAACACACATTAATGGTATTACACAGTCACTGAGAAATTCTATTAGTCCTCTCAAATTGTACACTTCAAATTGATTTCATTCACATAGTGTACTGGATGCGTACAAAGTTATATTTTTAAGTGTTCTCTGCTGACAGCTCTGAGGGCCATAAATATTCTTCCTGCAAACAGAGGAATGGCACAGCCTCTATAGGAAGCAGCTCTCCTTGTTCATTGTTTTTCTCCCTGATACAGGCTGACAGCTGATTTACAGGAAGTGGCCTCACTTATTTGCATCTGTATTGATGTGTTTGGTGAGCGGGAAGGGAAGTAACAGATTCAATTTTAATCAGGGGGAAAAAATGGACTTGACTCATTCTCACAAGCAACTGCTAGGATTCATCAGATTTTTAACCACCTTTTCTTATACTTGAAATGTAAATTCTCCAAAGGCAGAGCCAGAACACCAGCCACTCAGTCTCCACAGTTCATGTTAGAGAACATAATTGTGGTCTTCTCTTCTATGACACACACGGCCTTATTTCAGATTTATATTTCTTGATTAAAATTTAAAAACCGGCAACAATATATTTACCAGTGAATCCCAGAATTTAGTGAATTAGAAATTTGAGATAGATCATTAACTATTAAATCTTAGTATTTTAAAACAAATGCTTTTAAACTGGCAAATCCCAGAATATCTGTAGTTTTAGTAAATAAAATAAAAGCCACAATTATTTTAATACACACATATTATAGGTCAAAGATTAAAATCATTAGCTAATATGAAACAATGAGAATTTAATATGGTGAATGGGACCCAGTTTTGCATTGCTATTGGCCAATCAAGTTGGTGAGTTGTATCGAGAGTATATTTTTTAAATAATTAAAGACAAGGCTCTAAAACTCATTTTTGTCCCCCTGCATTACTTGTTATTTAATTTGCTTTCATTATAAGTAAAATTCACTTGGTGAAAACTAGAAGAAGGCTTCTAATTATAAATTGGCTTCTAACAATAAACTGTCAGTTTTTAGGTAAATGAAATACAGAGCTTTATAGATATGTAAGAATGGAATTATTTCTCCCCTTGCTACAAGAATGTTTTTTACTTCACTTATCCTTATGAGGAAACTTACAACTTTAGTATTTGCTTCTCTTTATAAATGGCATATGATGTAAATTACTTAAGATGATATCAATGTCAAATTTGTTTTGTTCCCCTTTTTGTCTTCCTTCTCTCCTACCCTCCTCTTCCTTCTCACTTACAAAGAATTGCAGCCAAGGTTGTCAGATGACTTTCCATTGATCCTTAGGTTACAATCTGTGCTGAGTTCAATTTTCAGCCATGCCAATTCAATTAAGAAAAGGGAGCTCCTTTTGGTTCATATATAGAAAACAAACAAGGCGAAAATAATAAAACTCCTCAACTGATTGCGCAGAGTTCATCCTACTGGGCATTTTGGAGAATTAATGCATTTAAAAGCTTTACTAGATGATTTTTTTATCCCTGCAAATTTCTTGCAGTAACTCTGGTCATTTTATGAATCTATTTTCAGATGAGTAAGCAAAGGTACAAAATAGCAAAACAGAAAAAGAGTCATGCTTAAGACGTTCTCAGTTCAAAAATATTTTGAAAAAAATTATGAGGGGAGTCATACAGTTCCTATATAATAGTTTCTTTATAGAGGCCTTCAATTACTTAAGGCAGAATGTAGTCAGGTATTACTCGAGGGCCAGACACCACAGACTCAGAATACTCAGAAGTTAGCATGCATTAGCATGTTGATGATACCAAGATGCTTAATTAATAGTTAATATTTTACAGTAACTTTTCATAGTCCATTTTCCTGCTGGATAATAACAAGAATATATGCATGTTTATTTTTAAAAACCTTCTGTCAAGTTACATTAAAAGCAGGTTGCGGCATGATTGTCAGAAAAGCTTCCTAACAGGTGTCAGAGTTTGCATTCCTTCAACAAAGGGAAATGTGGGCAACAAGGACATATTTGATAACTTAGATCTAGAGTATTAAAGGGACCCTAAGGAAAAAAAAAATAGACCAAACGGATCATCTGGAGAACTCAGAGCCTAAAGTGATTAATTAGACCTTATTTTGTCTTGAACAGATTTACTAAGCATTTTTCAAATAGCCACATTGTTTGTAATTACCAGAATCACACCTCCATTGGCTGGCCTTAGTTGCTTCATGCTCGAACAGCAATCTGATTGAGCACTCTTGTTAGGACTTCATTCTTCATTGTAATTAGCCATAATCATAGCCTTCCTGGGTGCATGAGAATGTGCAAGCAACTATTCACAACTTCAACCCATTTGAATATGAATCTTCTCGGTAAGGGAGCAATGAAATGGGGGAAACAAAGCAGTTTCTCTAGGGAATTTTGCAAGCATCTCGACTCTAACTCTCCCTCCTTCCAAATCTCCCCTTCTCCAGGATCTGGATTTTATTTGCTAAAACAAGGCTGGCTTAATGAAGACAATGGCTTATTATTTCTTAAGTGACACAGGAGGCCCAAGTATTACAGGCTGAGTTCTTTCAGTCTTTGCCAAGGACACAAGGAACAAAAGAACAAGCGGTTGTGTGTGGAAGAGAAGTCGGACTAGGCTGGACTTTCTGAACGCTCAGAGTAACATGGGGGCCTTTTGCTATTCCAGATCTCAAAGGCTGCTGCTTTCTTTTTTTAAACTCCCCTTTTCTTTCCCCTTGTAAATGACTCAGACGTTATAGAAAAAGGCTCAAAGAAGCAGGGAGTGAAAACAAAGGCTGAGTGGAGGAGGGGTGACGTGCCTGATCCCCTCCCAAGCACATTCATAGTGAGCCACCTACTGGCAAGAGGGCCTTTCCTCTTTTTATTGTCTAATCACCTAACCTCTTGGGGAAGACCTAGGTAAACAAGCTGGCATCACCTCAAATGCCTTGTCGGCCAAAAATGGGGAAAACAAAATTCAGAGAAGGAAGAACAGCTTCCAGAGTAGTACAAAGGCGTTAACAGAAAACCCGACACATCTAGTTAAACACTGTCTAAACGTCAGCTATGAAGAATTATCACTTAAAACGCTATGTGTTTTGTAGGAAAATTTAAAAGATGATTCAAATCACTTTAAAAAAATAATCATTTGACTTATAAAGCTAAATCAGCTAACTACTTCAACAAATCAAAAAAGGATTTAAAAGCTTGATGGGACATGCGCAAAAGACTTGTTAGTTCTTCTAAGCCTTTGCCATTTTTGTGTAGATTTTTTTTTTGAAACATGACACATACTTAATGAAACGCCTGCTTACGTTACTTGCTATCGTGCTACCACCGCAGGGGCGGCAGTGTGGCACCTGCTAATTCCCTGATAACCTCACAGGTTTAAATCCTTCATCCTCACGCTGGGGTGACTTTGCTAAAATCACACAGCCAGTTGAATGTATCGCTATTAAAGTGCGAGGTGACAATGGAGTTTGGCATTTTGGTATACCGAAACCCCCACTTTAGAACTGAACAAGGCTGAGGCACCCTCCAGATGAAGCACGTGTAAGGTTTCGTTCGTCTTGGGAGAGGTGGCCGAGGGCGCTGCTGAAAGAACATCTGAGAGAATGTGAACTCCGTGAGAGAGGGTCAGGCTTGACAGACAGTATGTGTTGCTGGTGCCCTAGGAAGGCCAGTCCCATTATCTGCCTCCTACCAAGTGTCTATTGCGGACAAGGAGTTGTGCTGAGTGCTTTCCCAGGCACCTCAAGTGAAAGAAAACACTACAAGATCTGCTGTAAGAATGGGTCACCCTGTCTTACAGCGAAGTCTGCTTGTACTGGCTTCCCGAACAATTACGAGCTCTCTTCCAAGCTCCCTTAACACACTGTTGTTGTTTAGTCACTAAGTCCTGTCCAACTCTTTTGCAATCCCATAGACTGGAGAAGGAAATGGCAACCTGCTTCAGTATCCTTGCCTGGAGAATCCCATGGACAGAGGGGCCTGGCGGGCTACAGTCCATGGGGTCGCAGAGTCGAACACAACTGCGTGACAGAGCACACACACAGACTGCAGCCTGGCACGCCCCCCGTCCACGGGATTCTCCAGGCAAGAGTACTGGCGCGGGTCGCCATTTCCTTCCCCAGGGGACCTTCCCCACCCAGGGATCCAACCAGCATCTCTTGCTTAGCAGTCTGATTCTTCACCACTGAGCCACCAGGGAAGCCCTCCCTTAACATACAACACATTTATTGCATTCCTGTTGATACGAGGGATTTTTCTTGGTTATTCATTCACTGACCTCTTTATTGATTCCTGTGCCATATTTTGGAATGATTTTACTTGTAAATCCATTTTAATATTTGGTAAATCAAGTCCCTCAACCAGTTTTTCTTCCTTTTCAATTTTTTTAAGTTATAATAATAATAATGATCTAAAACAGATACCTCTCACAATTTCTTCTTCAGAGAATAATATATGATTAAAAACAAAGTTATCAAAGATATTATACATCTTTGAAAAACAAAAAGAAGAGTCTTCTCTATGGCATTAAGAATTGGTCTAAACTGAAGAGCTGAAGGAGCCAGAGGCCAATATTCCTAATAATTTCTTCTGTGTTATAAATGATGAATAATTATAACATGATCCTCATTTAATGCATTTTAGTTGTATATCAGATAGGGTGCTGAGTGTTTTACATGCATTGATTCATCTAATTCTCACAAGAACCCTACTGGGTTGTGACATAATTATCCCCAATTTACAAATGAGTAATCAGAGACCCCGATGCTGGGAAAGATTTAAGGCAGGAGAAGGGAACAACAGAGGATGAGATGGTTGGATGGCATCTCACTCGATGGACATGAGTTTGAGTAAGCTCTGGGAGTTGGTGATGGACAGGGAAGCCTGGCGTGCTGCAGTCCATGGGGTCACAAAGAGTCAGACACGACTGAGTGACTGAACTGAAATGAACTGAATCAGAGACCAAGGAAGGTCCAATAACTTGCCCAAGATCAAAGAGCTAATAAAACAGCAGGGCTGGACGCAACACTCACAAGACTCACAGCAGCATGGCATGCTGTAGTCCATGGGGCTGCTAAGAGTTGGGCATGGCTGAGCGATTGAACTGAACTGAACTGAACTGGATGCAACACTCACAAGACTGAGTCAGGGATCATTTGCTCCCAAGATCCAGGTATTCAACACCAGCTACCCCTGCCTCCAGAATCCAGGACTTGGCCACAGAGTGACAGCTCTGCAGTGACTCAACTGCCTCTCCAGGAAGCCTTCCAGAATACGATCATACAATAAGGAGAACAGGCTTGTTGGACACCACACCACCTCCAAAGGAACAATCAATGCAGAATTTGACAGCAAATTGATCCTTGGGTCAGGAAGATGCCCTGGAGAAGGAAATAACAACCCACTCCATTATTCTTGCCTGGGAAATCCCAATGGACAGAGGAGCCTGGCGGGCTTTATTCCATGGGGCCACAAAGAGCTGGACACGACTTAGCAAATAAACAACAACACAGTGGTGGACTGAAAATGTTGTCATGCTAAACACCAGCTGCAGAGTGGGGCCTTTCAACCATATCACCAGGCTTGTGTAGGTGAAATCAGAATTAAGTACATTTCATACCATCCTGAGATGGTCCTGGTCAAAGCTAAGAGACTTTAAATGTCACTAGCTCTATAGTGGCCTTTAAGTCACGCTCTCATGTGTACATGGCAATTAATGTCAGTGACGTTATCTATCAAAACAAATACGTTATAAAACTACAGACACAAGAACATTTGTTTTAATATCTCTTTTGTGAAAAACAAAGTCAGTCTCAAACCAAATGAAAAAGAGAAAAAGAGAGAAAAACAAAGATTAATGTAGGATCTGGAATGTTTGCTTTTTAATTCCTTTGCCACAGTGTCTCATTTTGTGTCAAATGGCACTTATCTGGGGGTCATGTAAACCTCTAATGCCTGGAGCAAAGTCAAAACATCTTTCAATTCCACTGGTTAAACAAACATTACAGAAGTAATTCTTTTCTGAACCTATGCTGCTAGAAATTTCTGTTACCAACTTAATAGACTATTAGCCACCCATAGGCATTTACAGATAAGAAAAGATGAGCTTTTACATAATTCAATTCCATAATTATTAAATGCTTATTACATGCAAGGTGCTATATGAGGTCAAGAAAGCAAAAAAAAAGATAAAAATCATCCAAATTCTTTTAAACCAGAAATGATTCCCTAACTCCAAGAATTCACAAATGAGTGAGAATTAAATACTTAAGTGCAGATACAAAATAAATAACTATAGTTTAAGGCAAACTATGTGGGAGATAAAATTTATAAAAATATATTAATATATTTTTCTACTTTTGGCATTAGAATAAGCTAGTGTATTTAAATACATAACAATACTAATGATAATAAAAACAGCAGTTGGTATTTATACCTACCACAGACCACAGATCAAACACTGTTCTAAATTCAACATGTATCACTTCATTTAATCCTTAAAACAAATGACAACTCTATGAGGTAGACATATAGATACAGTTAAAGAAACTGAGCTTACAGGGAGGTTAAGTAACTTGCCCAAGAGTTCATATCTGTTAAAACAGTTTTATGGGCTTCCGAGGTGGCTCGGTGGTAAAGACTCTGCCTGCCAATGCAGTACATATGGTTCAATTCCTGGGTCGAGAATATCCCATGGAGAAGGAAATGGCAACCCACCCCAGTATTCTTGCCTGAAAAAAATCCCATAGACAGAAGGACCTGGTAGGCTACAGGCCATGGGGTAGCAAAGAGTCAGACACGACTGAGCCCACAAGCACAATATAGCTTTATATCTCTTTTTTCTTACTAAGAATATTGATCAGCTATTATTTACTTTTCTATAGTAAACAGCAAGTATGCCTTTTCCCTTTGACGAACCTTAAATCTACCTTAATTACTTAGGTATTTTATTAACCTAACATTTATAAGTTATAGTTTTAAACTTCTGGTGTTTTAACCATTACAGATACTAAAATGCAGTTTTCTGTCAGCTCCACAATTTTAGAAAGATGATGAAAGTGAATACATAGACTGAGTCAGGAAGAATACGCACAAAGTGACGGACATGGACACATGGATAGAACTGGGGACTGACTACAATTGCAGAACTTTGAATGGAACTCCAAGATGGTTTATTTACTCTTTCCAGTTTTCTCTCTCCCCTGTCCTCATACCTTACTACACAAGAGATATCCAATTCCTCTGTGTGTGTATGTGTGTGTGTGTGTATTAAACTAAAGCTCAATAGCTTTCTCAGTCAGTCAGTTCAGTCGCTCAGTCGTGTCTGACTCTTCGTGACCCCATGGACCACAGCAAGCCAGGCCTCCCTGTCCATCACCAACTCCCGGAGTCCACTCAAACCCATGTCCGTCGAGTTGGTGACACCATCCAACCATCTCATCCTCTGTTGTCCCCTTCTCCTCCCATCTTCAATCTTTCCCAGCATCAGAGTCTTTTCAAATGAGTCAGCTCTTCGTGTCAGGTGGCCAAAGTATTGGAGTTTCAGCTTTAGCACCAGTCCTTCCAATGAACACTCAGAACTGATCTCCTTTAGGATGGAAATTGATCCTGTTTCAACCCCTTCCTTTTTTCCCATTGCCAGTGCATTGCGTTTCCTTGTCCCCCGGTACCGTCAGTTTCTCGGATGTACTGGTGTGTCTGTAGACACGGCCTCGCTTGCCTGGATCCCCCCCAAACCCCTCCCTAGTTCTCCTCTCTACAAACTTGGCAAACGCTAGCTCCTATTTGGCGTCCATCTGATTTCCCCAAAGCTGCTCTTTCCTGTATGTTTCCATAGCATTTGGATTTTTACATTTCTGTTAAAATGTATATTCTTTTCTTGTTCTTTTCTTTTTCTTGCACATCACACGTATGTCTTTTTCCCCAAGTCACTCAACTTCAGAAGGTAAAGACCATTCTGTGTTCAGTATCTGTACTTCTGGCACCTAGTACATTGCTGGGCACAGAGTACATACTCAGTAAGTGATTATTATCCAATCGATTTGACACAAATTAGCCTTAAAGGCAACATAGCTACCATCCACGAATCTTAAATAAAGTCACAAAGAATGAGGATAAGGAACTTTCAAATTTTCCCCACTTCATAAAAGTTGGCTTAAGGAAGCCTTTGTAGCAATAAAGGTGGTTACCTTGATATGAAAATCGGAAAGAAAATATTCTAAGTATTTTTCCAGTGCTTTTCTTGATATCCTTTTACAGGGCAAAGTACTGATTACCGATGTATTTTGGTAGATTCGGAGAAGCACTGTATTCAACTCGAAGAACACCAGGCGTTTCGTGCTATTTTCAAAGCGTGTGTGTGCCCCCCTATGCTCACCGTGATGTCCCTGATCCCAGCCTTAGCTCTCTGGACCAACTGGCCAGATGCATATTCTTCCCTTTCCTGACCCTAAGCCCTGCCCCGAGCTATAGGACACCCGTCTGTAGAAGGTAAAGAGGTAATCGTGTTTCCCTGCTAGTGCAGTTTGCCGGAAGGCAGAAGCTGATGTGTTTGCCATAGTGAGGGATGAGATTTGACTGCTTGCTAAATCCAAGGGCCTGTTGCCTGACTCACCACCAACCCACCTCCCCCCAAACCTGCCTTCCTGACCTGCCAACAGCTTGCCTGCTTCCTGCAATAACTGGCTGGGAGATACAGATGCTGACTCGCTGATAGCCCTTTGTCTGTATCTCCGGTTGCTTTCCAGCCTCATTGTTGCCATCTTTCTAACTCAAGCTCTCCCCCTTCCCACCTGTGTTACCCGAAGAGGACTTTATGGCTAGAGCTGGGTCCTCTAAGTTCTCCTCCCCGTTACTGGTGAAACCATCTCTCCAGAAGGAAAACCTGCTCAGGTCTCTCTCTCCTTAAAACCTTCTCAATAAACTTCATGTTGAGTCCAAATTATTCAGTTTGCAAATAAAATATTTCATGTGGAGAAAACTCTAATTTGAAAAGATATACGGACTGCAATGTTCGTTGCAGCACTGTTTACAATAGCCAAGACAAAGGAGCAACCTAAATGCCAATCTACAGTGAAACAATAAATATGTGGTACACACACACACACACACACACACACACACACACACACACACACTGGAATATTAAGGAGCCATAAAGAAGAATGAAATAATGCCACTTACAGCAACATGGATGGACCTAGAGATTATCATATTAAGTGAAATAAGTCAGACAAACATTGTACATCACTTAAATGTGCAATCTAAAAAAAAAAAAGATACAAATGAACTTATTTGTGAAACAGCAAAAGACTCACAGACATAGAAAATAATAAACTTACGGTTACTGAAGGGGATAGAGAAGATGGGTCCTGGGATGTGGGGGGAGAGATAACTAGGAGTTTAACATATATATATATATAATGAGTAAACAACAAGGACCTTCTGTATAGCACAGTGAACTATACTCAGTATCCTATAATAAACTACAGTATAATGGAAAAGAATCGGAGAAATAATACTTGTATATAGATAACTTAATCACTGTGCTGTACACTTGAAACTAACACAATATTGCAAATTAACTATATTTCATATAGAATTTTAAAAAGTACTTCATGGTCAGGCTTCTCTTTACATCGACCCACATCATCAGCCTCTTTCCAAGCTATCTAACTCAAGCGACTCGGAACTACTTGTGATTCTTCACATGCAACGTGATGTGGACCCATGCCTCTGAAGATGCTTTAACACGGCTACATGAAAACAGCGTGTAAGTATTCTCTCTGGTGATTTTCATTCTCTTCTCTTACATTGGGGACCACATCCATTCTTATAGAACTGTTCCCGTATCAATGTCTTACCTCAAACCTTTACAACAAGCCCAAGTTTTCAACCAACAACACATATTTACTTTGTTCTAAGGATTGCCCTAAGTGCTAGAGATCATAGGTGAGCAAAAATAAACAGGAGATCCTGCCCTCATAGTATAGGAGCATAGTGGCATATTCAGAGTATTAATAAAGTATAGCAATCAGTAATTATGAAAGCAAATAGGAAATTGAAGCTATAGTAAATGCTAAAAAGATGAGGAGCATGGTGCCACAAGAGTTCACCCTCAAGGGCTTGGGCAGCATCAGAAATGTCAAGGAAAGGATCTGTGAATAAAGAGACTCTTGAGCTGTGATCTGAGCTGTGCATAAGTTATTGATGAAAAGGGGGATAAAGAACATTCCGGGAGGAAGAAGAGCATGTATGAAGCCTGTGCTGGGGAGACACACAAGTGCTGTGTAAACTGAAAGGAGGTTGGTGGAGGAGGGGTCATGGTGGCCAGTGGAGGGGGCACAGACAGCTATGGCGAGTGTGGTATGAACTGAGGCACTACAGAAAATACCGAGGTCACGCTGCGCCCTCTGAAGAGAATAGGTGAATTTGAAAGGGGCACAGTTGGGTCTGGTTGGGTTAGATTCCTACTGTCCAAGGTTACTCTGGCTACATGGTGGAGTAGTGATTGGAGAGGGACAGAGTAAAAGATGTGTGCTTGGTCAATCAGTCATGTCCGACTCTTTGCGACCCCCATGGAGTGAGGCCTGCAAGGCTTCTCAGTCTGTGGGGATTCTCCAGGCAGGAATACTGGAGTAGGTTGCCATGCCCTCCTCCAGGGAATCTTCCAACCCAGGATCGAACTCAGGTCTCCTGCATTGTAGGCAGATTCTTTACCATCTGAGCCACCAGGGAAGCCCAATTAAAAGATAGGGGTGGAAGTATTAGAGTTTTGGTACTGAAGATAAAGATAAAAGGTCAGAGTTAAGAAATATTTGAGAGACAAAATTAACATGGCTTGGTGATGACCTGACTATGGAGGTGAGGAAGAAAGAACCATCAGGGACGGTTTCTAGATTTCTGACATACTCAAAAGCAGTACATTTAATATGATGTAGTTTAAGATGGAACATGACGCAGCATGAGCAGTTAATTTTGCAAAATGTTGAGGACGTGAGAATGTGGCTCAGATCTCGGATAGGAGGGAATGTGATTGATCACGGGACCCAGCTGATATACTTTGCAATGTAACCTTGTGTTCCAGTAGAGAACAAGCTGCCCACAGGCTGTTGCCAGCCAACGATTCTTAGGGAGGCAGAGACACCAGGCAGGCCCATTCTTGAGCTGCAGGGCCCACAACGAGGTGATTGCAGCTCAAGGACTGCTGACCACCTCGCCCTGCTCTTCTTAGAGCTGCAGGGCAGTATGAAGGCTTCCGTCCAACATCCTCCTCCCCTCCCCAGGCTCCTTCCTTTCTCTCACTGAGTGCTACTCTCACACATTTCTCGCATGCTTATCCTAGTCCTGGCATTCGATGTCTCGAGGACACAGGGACAGGATCAGCACTGATACTGGGAAATAATCATCATATGATACGTAGTAAAAATCAGCATATGAAACATTAGGCAGTGTATGATAACAGGTAAATTAAAACATAAAGATTGAAAGAAGCAAACTGGCAATTAATTTTAGCAGCTGGAGGTACAAATTAACACGTTTCTGTTAAACTGTAAATGTGTAATTCAAGAAAGCAATTTGAAGGAAATTAAGCAGATCATATAGGTTCAAGTCCTAAGCCTCTGAGAAAGAGTTCTGGCATGAGTCTCCAGGGATCTGATATCAGACAGTTAAAGGTGACAGCAAGTGACATTTTCTTAAGAAGAAAAGTTAAGTGGATGTTGATCATAGCAGAGTTCAGAACAATATATACATCTAATAGCTAAACATATATATATTTGAAAATTTTTATCATATATTTTACCTTTGTAGTAAAAAATATTTTTAACTGTATAAGTAATGAGCTTTTCCTAAAAGTATGGAAATCCCTCCTTCCTGCTCCCCCACAAAATGATGACACTTCCTTCTTATACTGAAAGAATGGGTTTTGCAAACTGAGGTATTCTTGCTCACTGATTTGATATGTGAATCTGTTTTCCATTGTTTTAATTCTAGAATATATCATTTTATACCCAGAGTTTTCATTTTTTTAATTTAGCACTAGATCATAAATATTTCCACTACATCGCTAGTCCAAAAAGTTATAATATCTCATAAGTGAATGTATTCACTTGATTTAATTAACTACCATCCAATTGTGGATATTTAGACTGCTTTCCCTTGTGGCTTCTCTTTTGACTCAGCTGGTAAAGAATCCACCTGCAATGAGGGAAACCTGGGTTCAATCGCTGAGTTGGGAAGATCCCCTGGAGAAGGGAAAGGCTACCCACTCCAGGATTCTGGCCTGGAGAATTCCATGGACTGTATAGTCCATGGGGTGGCAAAGAGTCAGACACGACTGAGCGATTTTCACTTCACTACACTGCTTTCAAGTGTTTGTTATAAAAAATGAACATCTTTCCATAAAGTTTGCCTTCATTATATCATTTCCTAAAATAGCCAGATAATGAGGTTATTTGATCAGAGAACATATCAGCTTTATGATGTCACAATAACAAAGATTCTCAGGTTGGATTAATATCAGTAGAAGAAACTGCTTATACAAGGGGGAAGTAAAATTGTATAAAAATAATAATAATAGCGTGTGGGACTTCTGCATCTGGACCTGATGGAGACATTGGTACAGAACTAGACTTCACATTAAAATCTAACTATAAAACTGGAAAAAATAAAAGAAATAACTGTTTTAGGATGAACATCAGAAATGCAGGATTGTAACCTTAAAACAACACGTCAGAAAGATTTAGGAGAGGAAAGTATTTATTAGTAATAAGGCAAAAGAAAACAGAACGTGATGTGGACTATATAAGTAGCCAAAACAAAAGGGAAAAGAGGAAGAAAATATATGTGTAATTTCTAATCACTTTTTTTTTTTTGCATATTGGAAAGGGGAATTTTACCAAAGACTACATATAGAGTGAGACCTTTCATTAAAATCTGTAATGACAAAATTTAAAAGAGCTGAAAAGCAGCAGTGAATTTCTATTTTTGTTGAAATTGGTCCAGTGTAAGATTGCAAGACCCACACTTTCTTTTCCGCAGTGACAAGTGTCCAAACTTGACCATCTAAATTTGATGGTAGCAGAGACTAAAAAGTTTAACACCTAACATCACAAGCAGAAACATCCAGATTTTCTCTGCTTAGTACAGAATTTCTTAGATCCTTGATTTTCTTGATTTTCAAACATATGTTTTAAGATACATAATTAAACATTATAAAATACATTTAACGTTAATAAGTTAGTTGCAAATATTTTAACTTGGTGTTCATTTTACTGCTTTGTGGTTCATTTACCTTTTTCTGTGTTAAGGTGTATATCAAAGAATGATTTCTGAATCTCATCTAATGACTCAAGACACCGCTTGGTTCTGTATTGCTAAATTACAGACAGCAACAAAAAGAGTAGGCAAAGACCAGATTATATTCAATCTTTAGTTCAGAAGTGGGATTTGCTTATATAAACAATAATGAAAGGCTGACAAATGGTGAACAGAATAAAATTTAATGTAAAGATTCCTTTTTGTAATATTTCATGTATTACTTTGCATATTGAATCAGATAGAAATGACTGATGAAACACTGTTTTATTAAATAAGCCATTTCTAAAGTATATTCATCATCAGAAAAATATGCTGGGATAATGAGAAAATGATATAAGTTTAGCTTGTATAATTTATTCCAAAACTCAAACAGTGGAAGGAAATGGGAAAATGAAAAAAGAAAACAAATAAACATCAGGCAAAGTCCTTGAAACAAAGCTGAATCATACCAAGAAATATAGAAAAAAATATAGATAAGCATATACATTTAAGTTATTCTTTAAGCAAGCCCTATTATAAATTAATATACCAAAATAAATGTGATTTAATCTGTTATGTAAGCCAAGCAAACTCCTTTCATTCAAAATGTATTGCAAAGTATTACATTTGAGTTAAATTTTGGATCAGCATTAGAGTATGATAAGCCTTCATCATATTCCTTAACATGAAATCACTGCTTCTGGGTTTCAGGCTGTCACAAAGGAACACACAAATCATATTAGTAAGAAGATCTGTATAGAGACAGAACTTCGAGTCTGATGTGGTACAGTTTAAGGCTTTTGGGCAAAGGTTGACAGTAAGTCCCAAAATCTTGAAGCCTAGTTAGGTACTTCTCACAATTATTAAAATTTTCTGAAAAGTTAAACAGGAGTTAGTAAAGATGTGAGAAACAAGATCATTGTTGGTGGAAGTGTAAATTGAACACAAACATACATGAATACACATATGCACAGAGGTCTAAGATTTACTAAACACAATACTTGGAAAATGGAAGGTACATAATTCAACTGGCCTAAAACAACTTCTTTCATCTTGAAAGGTTTTATCATTTTCTTATGCATGCATTCATTATGTAATGCATCATAGCTTTATACC
This sequence comes from Giraffa tippelskirchi, assembly GCF_054371585.1. Taxonomy (NCBI): domain Eukaryota; kingdom Metazoa; phylum Chordata; class Mammalia; order Artiodactyla; family Giraffidae; genus Giraffa; species Giraffa tippelskirchi. Next base: position 160,994,202 of record NC_137283.1, on the reverse strand, counting down.
ACCTTTTTATACCACCTTTAAACACCTTTTCATCCTGTTATTTTATAGTGAGTGACTGTTAGTCGCTCAGTCGTGTCAGACTCTTTGTGACTCCATGGACTGTAGCCTGCCAGGCTCCTATGTCCATGGGATTCTCCGGGCAAGGATACTGGAGTGGGTTCCCATTCCCTTTCCAGGGGATCTTCCTGGCCCAGGGATCAAACCTAGGTCTTTTCCACTGCAGTTGGATTCTTTATTGTCTGAATCACCAGGGAAAAAACAACAACAAAAACAACAACTAATTTCTAATTAATTCACATGTATTTTGTAATGCAGGTGGTTTTCTCACCACTTGGAAAATGTCTGCTCACCTTTCAAATAGGTGTTTTATAACTGACTCAATTCAACTCTTCTATTTTTTTAAACATTTAGAGCCCATGATAATCTATGAAAGAGGTCAGAATACTCCACACCAGAAGTTGCCACTTCGGTACAAGGAGGATTTGGAGTTGAAGGTGAAAGAAACAACAAACTCAGGAGGAGCTTCCTGCTCTCCTATTTCCGCAGGAGACATACATTTCTCTTTTGTAAAGGAGATCTCCATTTATAAAAGTGTCTTCCTCTTCTACACCAAAAAGAGGAGAAGGCTGGAGACAACTCTTATCACCTGAGACACCCTGAGTCTGCATAACAGATCTCACTAAACAACTCCTATTTGGTGAACATATTTTTAGTCCCCTTCCCACAACTTGTTCCCTTCTACCTCAGAAGCCCAGCCCCCCTTTTTCTTTATTTAGTCGCTTTTCCCCATTTTATCATCCTTTAAACTAGACACCACGAAAAATGTCACATAACTCCCTGGAATCTAATAGACTCTTAGAGGTTTTCACTTCTTACTATGAGGCTTTTCTGTGTGTGCATAAAATGAACCTGTTCTTCTGTTAATCTGTCCTCTATCTGTCCTTAATTTGCACTCCTTGGTCACTAAACATAAGAGGGTAGAAGGAAGGCATTTTCCCTCCCTTCAGTTCAGTCGCTCAGTCGTGTCCGACTCTTTGCCACCCCATGAATTGCAGCACGCCAGGCCTCTCTGTCCATCACCAACTCCCGGAGTCTACCCAAACCCATGTCCATCGAGTCGGTGATGCCATCCAACCATCTCATCCTCTGTCGTCCCCTTCTCCTCCCGCCCCCAATCCTACCCAGCATTAGGGTCTTTTCCAATGAGTTAACCCTTCGCATGAGGTGGCCAAAGTATTGGAGTTTCAGCCTCAACATCAGACCTTCCAATGAACACCCAGGATTGATATCGTTTAGGATGGATTGATTGGATCTCCTGGCAGTCCAAGGGACTCTCAAGAGTCTTCTCCAACACCACAGTTCAAAAGCATCAATTCTGCGGCACTCAGCTTTCTTCACTGTCCAACTCTCACATCCATACATGACCACTGGAAAAACCATAGCCTTGACTAGACGGACTTTTGTTGGCAAAGTAATGTCTCTGCTTTTCAATATGCTATCTAGGTTGGCCATAACCTTCCTTCCAAGGAGTAAGCGTCTTTTAATTTCATGGCTGCAGTCACCATCAGCAGTGATTCTGGAGCCCCAAAAAATAAAGTATGACACTGTTTCCTCATCTATTTCCCATGAAGTGATGGGACCAGATGCCATGATCTTCGTTTTCTGAACGTTGAGCTTTAAGCCAACTTTTTCACTCTCCTCTTTCACCTTCATCAAGAGGCTCTTTAGTTCTTCTTCACTTTCTGCCATAAGGGTGGTGTCATCTGCATATCTGAGGTTATTGATATTTCTCCCGGCAATCTTGATTCCAGCTTGTGTTTCTTCCAGCCCAGCGTTTCTCATGATGTACTCTGCATATAAGTTAAATAAGCAGGGTGACAATATACAGCCTTGACGTACTCCTTTTCCTATTTGGAACCAGTCTGTTGTTCCCTCCATTACATTTATATAAATAACAAAACATGTCTAACCATATAGTTAACATATTTATTAACTCTATTCTAAAGAATCCAAATTTTTTTTCCCATAGAAACAAAAATTTGAATGATAGTTGCCGGTGGCTGGAAGAGCTGAGGAATAGAAAGCTGCCTTATGGGCACAGAGCTTTAGTTTTACAAGATGAAAGGATTCTGGAGATTGGGTTGTGCAACAAGGGATGTACTTGAAGGGTGGCAGAATATGCCATGACAAATATGCCCTTTGGGAAAAGGATTATTTTGAGCTAAAGGTGCTTGAAAAATAGCAAATGCAGGAAAAATACTCTGAATTTCCTTCTTTTACTTAAAAGCAGGCAGTGAAATTCCGATGTGAAAGAGGTCCTCCTAGAACAGGTAAGGAAGATTCTTATCATCAAGGACAAGAAGTTGAGAATGAGAGAATGCTAATCAAACAGACCTTATTAAAATAATTCCTATCCTCCTTTAGCCTTCTCACATAGTTTAATTACTTTTCCACACTTTCCTCTCTTTGTTCAACTTACCATAAAAGAATGTAGGCTCCACCCTTTCCTTAGGTCTTTATTCCTTATGAGGTGCACAACAGCGCATGAAACTTACATAAACTTGTTTTGCTTCCCTCTTATTAATCTGTCAATTTAATTCTCAAGCCCAACCAGAAAACCATAAGAGGATAGAGGTAAAATGTGCCTCAGCTACCTACTACTGAACTATGCACTTAAAAACTGTTAAGGTGGAAAATTGTATGTTACATATATTCTATCATTTTGTAATGATACAGCAATAACACTGCATCAACACTTATAGACAAGTCACTAGCATAATAAAATTGTTTTAGGAAAAAAAGTTCATTATTTCCTAACATTTTAAAAATAATTTTAACATATTTTTAAAAAGAAGAATAGCATATTTTTTAAAAGAATATTGCTCCATTAAAAACAAACACACACACACACACACACAAAAAACCTTCACAAACAAGCTTGAAAACATCATGGGGACTAGAAGAGCTCCAGATATAAAAAGTGAGAGTAAGTGTCAATGTAATCGTCTCAAGAATGGTTCAGTTACTAGAAGAAAGATAATCAATCAACCAAACCAGAAGTCCTTTGCTAACTGGAAATTCCCTTATCCAAATACTGAATTAGGAACAATTTCCAAGACCCCAGAGGGCTAGCAAACTGGCTCTGGTGAGGCAACCAAAGGAAACTAATTAATATTAAAACTAGTGAGAGGAAGACTGCAGAACCCATTCTTCTGGGGAATCATGAGAAATTCAACACATTTTCAGTAGGCCATGCAGGAAACATTTAAAGGCCTGGCCCCCAAGCCTGAATAAAGCTCTAGAAAGAGGAACTGGATAAAAATGAAGTGTTGATTAAATCTTCCTTTTATAAATCATCCAAAAATGACTTTTAAAAAATAAGAAATTATTTGAAAAGTTATTAGAGTTACAAATCATGGATTTTCACATGGAGAAGACTATTGCCAAGCAAATAGTTCATTTGGAATCACCTATATTTATTTGAGCACAAAGATTAAAAAAAAAAAAAAAGAAGAAATAGTGTTTATGTGCAGAAGAGAGAGGTACAGTCCCAAAGAGAAAAACATTTAAATACTAAACCCACAGCACAGGATGCTTCATTCTACACACTTGCTCCTGTTATGAGAAAAATGTATGCAGAAGCTTGTCCTTCACAGATGTTAATTATCAGAATAATGTGAGCTACATTGTTCTCATTTTCCTTTAAGCAGCAAGTCCCAGAAGGAACTAAAGAATGCAATAGATGTGGTGAAAATAATTTGTAAATGCTGGTAACACATGTTGACCATCAAAATAATTTTAAACCAAATACAGCAAAAATTTTGTTCAATTTCATTCGACCATTAATAATGAAATTTAGAAGCAACCAGCCCACATAGGTCAGAATACTGATATGACATATCCAGATTTTACAATTAGTTATTAAAATGATTGACTAAAAAAACTGCTTTTCTTAAATAGCTTTACTTTTCTCTAAAACCCATCTCTTAATAAGGCAGAAAGGAAATTTAGTCAAAGAAAAAAAATAAAATTTTCAGTTTTTCTAATGCCCAAGAATATCATCATACGGTATTCTGAGTTAAAATCTCAGACAACTAAAATGTGTTTTAAAAATACATATGTTTTCTGTAACATGTTATGGAAAAAACTCAAAATGAACTTTTTGGCCAACCCAACATGCTTTCATCATATTCAATGACCCAACCACCATGAGGGTAATGATTTAGATGCTGCATGCATGAAAGTGTTATTTGTTCAGTCTTGTCTGACTTTCTGCGATCCCATGGACTGTAGCCCGCCAGGCTCCTCTGTCCATGGAATTCTCCAGGCAAGAATACTGGAGTGGGTAGCCATTCCCTTCTCCAGGAATGCAGCATGCCTAACACCTAATCAGTGCTGGGCAAACTGTAGACACTCAGTAAGTACTTATTGAATGAAATACAATAAGACAGTGAAAAGCAAAGCATAAATTAACTGCATTAACTTTAATCATGAAGGCCTACCTTAGATGGCAGAAGCAGGGATGTAAGTGCAGCTCTAAAGACAGCAGTGAAAAGACCCTGTTGCTCTAGGTCTCTCTCATTCTCTAAACTATCCGTCTTCCATGGTGCATTATAGTCGGCACCCTCTTTTAGGTTTGAGCAATGAACGAAATTCAGTTTGGAAGAACAAGAAGCAGTCCTCTATTGAAATTAACACTGAACAGGTGAGTTTTAATAGTCAGTAGAGTAAGACAAAATGAAGCAGTGTAAAAATAAAGCAGGAGAGATCATTGGAACAGCCACAGAGGTGCTTAATGAACATTTCCTGAATAAATGAGTAAGTTAATGAATAAACAAAGGAGAGAGGAGAATGGAACTGTTGGAAGTGAGGGCAGAGAGATAGTGTCAGTGGCAGCTAGACAGGGGGGCTTTCCATGTTTTCAGCCTCTCTTCCCAACTTCATCTCCTCCGTGGCCCTCCTCCAGCAAAGTGGTCCAAATAACCACACGCTTGATAAGTAAGAGTTCTTTTAACATAGGACCTCCACTTTCCCCTAACCCCTATACCGCTCTCACACTTTGATCTATACTCCCATCCTTCAATCCTTTCTGTCTAAAAAATGTGGATGGCGTAGACATCCACAGACAAACAGTCTCTCTTAGTTAGTCCCCCGCTTCACCCGGGACAGGCAGGGTGTACTGCCTGGTACTGAGCTCTGGAGAAACACCCCGTCCCTGGAGCACAGGGGACAGGGAGGGGCGCCGTTTTAAAGAGAATGACCGAGGATGGTGCTTTGATGAGCCAGACCACACCCCTGAAGGTGGTGAGAACTTGAACAAGAGTTAGGGGAAAAGCGTTCCTGGTGGAGCCCTGTGGGTGAATGGGAACAGAGTCCAGGGTCACAGGAAATGAAATAAAAAGCTGTAAACCCATCAGTGACTCCAAGTGATTTCCAGTCTGGCTGCCCAACAGAGCTCAAGCATCTCCCCATGGATCTCCCCATGGACCTGTGGGGGTTTGAAATGTTAATCCCTGATCATCCAGGCACTTGAATTTGGTTTCCTCTCTTTGAACTTTGCTTTCAGTTTAAGTCCATCAAAAGTAATCCAATCAAACCAGAAAATGCATTAGGGTTGTTATATGGACTGGGGGCAAGGAAGTGGGAGGAGAGGCAAAAAGTGATTCACAATGTTAATCAGCCAGCTGTGAACCACTGGGGCTTCTGAAGGCACACATGTCCTTCCTTCCATTTACTCTTGTCACAGAAATGATACTCACATCCCCCGCTTTTTAGCATTCCACACTGTACTGATTTTGTATTAAAATCCAATCTGAATAAATAAGAATTAAAAAGAACCATAAGAGAATCTAAGGTCCAAACTATGGCTGAAGTGATAAAGGTGGCTTTCCATTAGCTAAAATCTGGACTTGATCCTGTTTTCTTTAAAAAGTAGGCTGAAGTTATACATGCAAATGTCTATTAAATATTCCATTACTCTTTCAATAAAAAATAGATTTAATATGTTTATACTCCATCTGCTAGAAACTCTCATCAGATTTTGATTGAGATGGATGAATATTTTTGTGCTGATAAAATAATCTTATAAAGCAAAATAAATGACAAAATATGTACATTAATTACACAAAATTTAGACTTTTGATAAAGTAGTTTGTTAGCCAATTGATTTCCCAAGCACATTTTCTCTACTAACTTTATGGCTCACAGTGGGGCAGGCTTTAGATTTATGGCTTCAAAAATACAGGTAATTTTGCACTATTCTAAGTTACTTACTTCATTCCATTTGTGACTAATTGTACCCACTGCACAAAGGACTCTATCACCGACTTCCACTGCGCCTAATAAATTGCAAACTTCCAAAGTGTGATGGATGAAAGAATGCTCAGAATAAACAAGTGAAGAGAGCGTGTGTATAATACCCAGTTTAATCTACTTTTCTTCAACTGTATTAATTTCTGAGAGACATTATATTGTGTACCTGTCAGAGTAGGTACCTTGATACGCTTACATGAAAAAAAAAAGTATATTATGTGGTGAATCTATCAAATTGTGTCTCCAAAGGCATATAAGTAAGTTCTGCCTCCAGTCCAGTCTTCACCTTGTGTTGGAAGCTCCTGTTTTGTGTGACTCGTGTAAAGACAATAGGGACGGGGCATTTCTGTACCCAGATGTGTCTGCTCATGTGTATCTCATCATTTCTTGTTTGTTTTTCTAAATCTGCTGACTAGTACCGATTTTATTTTGAAAAGAAAAATGAAAGGGGACATGAAAAACAGGCACTGTTATTTAGGCTTCCTCTTATTTAAAATGTGAAAAGTACTTTTCACAAAGGAAATACTCATTTGCATATGCTCATAAAATATTTATGCTGAAATATACAAAACACAGTCATTTATGATCCCTTAATTAGTCTTAAAGTAGAATAAGAACTTAATTAAAATATAATTTGTTAATTCATTACTGTTGGATTATAACTTTGACACCGATTTTTAGTAATTAACAGGTCTTGAAAGTACAAAATTTATTTGGTCGCTTTTACTGTATTTTTTCTTTAACACTTCCTTTTTTTTTTTTTTGACATTGCTACATTTTAAAAAGGGGAAAGCATCAAGTTAGGACTCTTATCCTAAAGAAGGATTTAGACAATATTATCAAATGGCTTCTGCTTAAATGTTACTTTTTAAAGGGGCGTCCCCTGACCATCCCATAAAATTGTATCTTATCCTCCTATGATTATCTGTATCACCTGGCTTTATTTTTCTTCATAATATTACCATTTAACAGTTTTTGTATTTACTTGTTTGATTGTTTATTTCCTTACTACTATAATACAAGTTCCATGAGGACAGCTAATCTGTCTGCTTTATTCACTGCTAAATTTCCAGAGTCTAGAACAGTGCCTGATACATAGTAGGCATTCATGTAATGTGTACTGAATAAATGGATACTTCTTACTAAGTTGCATGGACATGAACTGGATGATACACAGTTAAAAACAATGCATACATATGAATACAGCTTTGAGATGATCAGACCATTGGAGTTTAAATAAACTAATTTTATTTTCAGAAATGTTCAGTGAGCTGATCCAAAACAGGTCCCAAAAGAACTGCAAATCACATTCTACAAGGAAATACAAAAATATAAGTATGAAAAGATCTTTGTGGCTTGTAAACAAAATTTAAAATATGTCTAAGATAACTATCTTAACTCTTGGCTCTTGAGATGATAGATGCAAATTTTAATTGCAAGTGTATTAAATAAACAAAAGATGTAAAATGTAAAAATATAATGTTTAGTGAAATATTTGAAACATCAGCTTTAAAATATTTATTCATGGTATATCAGGGGCTATGGTAGGTGAAAGTTAAATAACACTCCACCTCTGTCCTTTCAAAATCCACCATCACAAAAGGAGACGTGGAAACAGATTTCTCTTACTGAGCTTTGAGACTAGTAATAGGACATGCTGGTTTCCCAGAACGGGGTTATAAACCACGAGTAAAGGTTAAGAGGCAAGAAACAAGATGACATGTCTGGGAATCCACAAGAGGAAAGGTTTCTGATCTAGAAAGTACAAGACAGAAAATGATGAGAAAACCCTAAGTTAATTGTTTAAGAAGCCAAATAGTAATGTTTTACCATAATAACATACAACATTTCTTACCAAGAAGTTTTGTACAATACTAGCATATTCTGTAGAGGATGTATTCATTGGGTATAGACATCATTATTTCTGAAAATGACCTAAACTCTATCGTTGTTGACCAGAGAAAACATTACTAGTAATACTGCAACTAACCAATGCATTTCTCCAATGATACAGAAACAATCATAAGAGTTTACATTTCTTTTCCATGAGATGAACCATCTGCTAAATTGCTGTTTGAGATTTGAAGCTAGTCCCAATTGTTAGTTTATTAAATGTAATAAGTTACAATAATGAAGTGTTAAAATTATAATGAACACTGGCAGAAAAAACTAGGTTTTCAAATAGAATTATAAAAATCTTAACTTTTGCATTTTTTGACTTGTGGTTTTAATATTACCAGTCTAGTACACTATCACTTGCTCTGCTGCATTTTAAAAAATATAAAGCAAAAAGAAAAATGTCATACAAGAACAATCTACTTAGTGCATATACAAATACATTACTACCAAAGCAATTCTTCAAAATAGAAATCAATAACTCTAATGTGATTCATTCTGCAGAGGAAGATTTATTAAAAAAAAAAAACAAGTAAATCTCTTTAATACAACGTTATACTATGTTGATTTTTAAAACATAATTATGTTTTAGTAAAATTTCATGTAACTTACTGCACATGGAAAGCATTTAAAAGATGTTTGATGGGCTAATGCTTCTCAAGAGACTTAGTATTACCAGGTATAAACAAAGAGAAGATATAAGTCTTCTTAGACTCACCCCAATCACCTTAATTTTCTGGTTAAACTTTACTGAATGAAAATGAAATACTAACTCTAACACTTAAATAGAAGCAAAATATCTATATAAACATACATATACATGTATATACATACATTATATACAAACATGAGAATTTGGCTTGGTATAAAATCTTTATAAATTTTTTCCTTGTGATTTTTTTCCAAGTCCAAATTATACTGTTTTTAAAATAGATGTAATATTTGTCTATGTGTGGTTATGTGCCAACACAAAAACCACACACACAGAGTCATGCAATATAAGTTAGTTCATTGCAGTTGTTTAAATAAAAGACTTTCATGAGAAATATAAAAAGCATCTTTTTCCATCGATTTTTTTTTAAGTGGAAACATTTTAGATTTGATCTTACAATGGAAAAAGGTTGTATCTTAAAATAGTTCTTTCTCTAAGATAAGATATTAGGCTAATTGAGAAAACAATCCTATAGAAAGGCCTCTGATCAATATGACTCAACCAAGCTATAAAATCTCGATGAAAGATTATGAAAATCCATAGCCATCCTGAAAAGCAAGAAAGGCAAATATCAAGTTCTCAGAAATGAAGAGGAAACTCATATCTTGAGTGGTGAGCAACAGACTGATGCAGAAATGTGGAGTCTAATTCATAGAAAAATTACTTCAGAAGACATGCCCGTGGGAGACACACTTGAAATCACATCCACAGGGATGCCCCCATACCCCCTTGCAAGCACGACTCCCAAGAAAAATACATTCCACAAATGGGGAACTCTGAGTTGAACTGAAATATCTATAAAACACTTGAGGAAACAAAACAGCTGAGAATAGGAGCAAGTGACACATTCAAACTCACACCCCTGGAACTGGATATAATAGATGGACGTGAAAGAAACTTTAAATAAATATACCTAAAATACATAACTTGATAAAGACTATAAGAAAACCCAGAAAGCAAGAAGAGATAATGGAAAAAACAGGCAGATCTTTTAAAGATCCAAACTAATTTTAGAATTGATGTTCACTGAAACTGAGTATTAAAAATTTAACACACAAGTTAAGCAGTAGATTAAATCTAACTGAAGAAAGTGAAGTATTAGTTTGAAAGACAGATTTCAGGCAATCGTGTAGAATGAAACACAGTGGATTAAAGAGACAGGGAAAAAGAGACTAAGAGATGCGAAGGTTACAGTGAGCAAGTCCAATCTGTATTTAATATGGACTTCAGAGTTTTATAAATTAAATCAGATTGAACACCAAACAGGATACATCTTAAAAATTCGAATCTAGGTAAAAATATGAATAACAGTATTTGTTTCAAAACATAGTGTAGAATTTTGGAGTCAGGGATGTTTCACTGATGCTTGGGAATGCTACAAAATCTAGATATAAAGGTATGTGGATTGATCACGTCAAGGTTATTTTAAAGGTAAAATTTATTATTTGTCTACATAATAATATATATGTTGGGAAAGATTGACGGCAGGAGGAGAAGGGAGCAACAGAGGATGAGATGGGTGGATGGCATCATCGACTCAATGGACATAAGTTTGAGAAAACTCTGGGAGATAGTGAAGGACAGGGAAGCCTGGCAGGCTACAGTCCATGGGGGTCACAAACAGTCGGACACAACTGACCAACTAAACAACAACAAATAATAATAAATAGACAACTATGAAGAAAAACCAAAAGGGTCAGCCAACTGTATTCATGGGAAATACATAAATTTACGATCTGCCTTAGAAAGCATCACTATGAACAAAGTCAGTGTAGGTGATGGAATTCCAGTTGAGCTATTTCAAATTCTCAAAGGTGATGCTGTGAAAGTGCTGCACTCGATATGCCAGCAAATTTGGAAAACTCAGCAGTGGCCACAGGACCAGAAAAGGTCAGTTTTCGTTCCAATCCCAAAGAAAGGCAATGCCAAAGAATGCTCAAACTACCGCACAATTGCACTCATCTCACATGCTAGTAAAGTAATGCTCAAAATTCTCCAAGCCAGGCTTCAGCAATACGTGAACCATGAACTTCCAGATGTTCAAGCTGGTTTAGAAAAGGCAGAGGAACCAGAGATCAAATTGCCAACATCCGCTGGATCATCGAAAAAGCAAGAGAGTTCCAGAAAAACATCTATTTCTGCTTTATTGACTATGCCAAAGCCTTTGACTGTGTGGATCACAAGAAACTGTGGAAAATTCTGAAAGAGATGGGAATACCAGACCATCTGACCTGTCTCTTGAGAAACCTGTATGCAGGTCAGGAAGCAACAGTTAGAACTGGACATGGAACAACAGACTGGTTCCAAATAGGAAAAGGAGTATGTCAAGGCTGTATATTGTCACCCTGCTTATTTAACTTATATGCAGAGTACATCATGAGAAACGCTGGGCTGGAAGAAACACAAGCTGGAATCAAGACTGCCGGGAGAAATATCAATAACCTCAGATATGTGGATGACACCACCCTTATGGCAGAAAGTGAAGAAGAACTAAAGAGCCTCTTGATGAAGGTGAAAGAGGAGAGTGAACAAGTTGGCTTAAAGCTCAACGTTCAGAAAACTAAGATCATGGCATCTGGTCCCATCACTTCATGGGAAATAGATGGGGAAACAGTGGAAACAGTGGCAGACTTTATTTTTTGGGGCTCCAGAATCACTGCTGATGGTGACTGCAGCCATGAAATTAAAAGACGCTTACTCCTTGGAAGGAAGGTTATGGCCAACCTAGATAGCATATTGAAAAGCAGAGACATTACTTTGCCAACAAAAGTCCGTCTAGTCAAGGCTATGGTTTTTCCAGTGGTCATGTATGGATGTGAGAGTTGGGTGGTAAAGAAAGCTGAGCGCCGCAGAATTGATGCTTTTGAACTGTGGTGTTGGAGAAGACTCTTGAGAGTCCCTTGGACTGCAAGGAGATCCAATCAATCCATCCTAAACGAGATCAATCCTGGGTGTTCATTGGAAGGTCTGATGTTGAAGCTGAAACTCCAATACTTTGGCCACCTCATGCGAAGTGTTGACTCATTGGAAAAGACCCTAATGCTGGGTAGGAGTGGGGGCGGGAGGAGAAGGGGACGACAGAGGATGAGATGGTTGGATGGCATCACCGACTTGATGGACATGGGTTTGGGTGGACTCCGGGAGTTGGTGATGGACAGAGAGGCCTGGCATGCTGCAATTCATGGGGTCGCAAAGAGTCAGACACGACTGAGCGACTGAACTGATCTGACCTGAAACATGTTGTAGAGTCTCTCATTTTTTTTAAATTTATTTTTAATTGGAGGATAATTGCTTTACAATGTTGTGTTGGTTTCTGCAACACATCAACATGAATCAGCCATAGGTATACACATGCCTCTTCTGTCGAATCTCCCTTCCACCTCCCACCCCATTCCACCCCTCGAGGTTGTCACAAAACACTGGGTTTGAGCTCCCTGTGTCATACAGAAAATTCTCATTGTCTATCTATTTTTACATATAATAATGTATATGTTTCAATGATACTCTCTCAACTCATTCCACCCTCTCCTTCCCCACTGTGTCCACAAGTCTGTTCTCTATATCTGTATCTCCACTGCAAATAGGTTCATCAGTACCATCCTTCTAGATTCCCTATGTATATGTGTGTTAATATATGATGTTTGTTTTTCTCTTTAACTTAAAAGCTTTCGCACAGCAAATGATAAACAAGATTAAAAGACAGTGCTCAGAACGGAGAAAATAATTGCAAATGAAACAACTGACAAAGACTTAATCTCCAGAACATATAAGCAGCTCATACAGCTCAATATCAGGGAAACAAACAGCCCAATCAAAAAATGGGCAGAAGACCTAAACAGACATTTCTCCAAAGAAAAAGTACAGATGGCCAATAAGCACGTGAAAAGACGCTCAGCATTGCTCATTATTAGAGAAATGCAAATCAAAACTATAATGAGGTATTACCTCACACCAGTCAGAATGCCCATCATCAAAAAGTCTACAAACTATAAATGCTGGAGAAGGTTTGGAGAAAAGGGAACCCTCCTACATTGTTGGTGGAGATGTAAATTGATCCAGCCACTATGGAGAAAAGTATGGAGATTCCTTAAAAAACTAGTAATAAAACTACCGTAAGACCCTCTCATTTTAGATTTGTCTACAAAAATTATTTGAACCAGATAATTGAAGTGGCAAATGTTAAACACATAGTGAATAAAGGATTAAGAACATATGAGCTACCCAAAAGGAAGCACTTGATATGTACTGCTGCTTGCCGGACAGTGACACTAAACTTCTTAAAACCAGAGGAAGCCATCGTCCAGGCTACAGAAGCTACCACTGTGTCTCACCAGTTCTAAGTATTCGCTTCCTTTGAGTCGATGAGTCACTGTTGCCTGGGTATTGATGGGATCATGTAACTTCTCTGTAATCGAATACAGTCCAATAATGGACACAACTAAATTGGACTCAGCTATTTTAAACAGTTTCTGGAGAGGAGTCTCTGACACAGTGTCTCCCAACATGCTATCAAATTACCTATGAAGATGCAGAAAAAGATGAGAACATAAATGCAAGAGAAAACCAGGTATAATAAGGAATGCACATGCAGGAAGAAAGGGAATTCCTACATATGAAGAGACCTGTGGGACTGGCAGGCAAAACCACAATTCATGATCAACTCATATGCTGCAACCAGAGGCACCCATTCTGAAGTTGGTAGGTTGTGGGGTTTTTTCTAATCCCTCCTACACTTTCTGCTCCCTCAGAAACATAAGATCTGGAACAAACTCCACTGAGCGGCGGGTGTGGAGTAGGCCAGTATCCTGCTGCTGTGAAGTAGGCGCTTTTAAAGACAAAGTGTGCTCCTTTCCATTCTCATCCCCATAACCATCACACCCACATCCATTCACAGCCAGCTCTCAGAAAACAACTGAAGCGGGGACACGGACCCCTGGTGGCACACTGCATTGCGTTCTGGAAAGTGGTGCGCCCCACAAGCAAAACACTACGGGTAAGGGCAGAGAAACACACAGCTGAGTATGTGTGCATTTCTGGGATTTGCCTACTCCGTCTATCTTAGTGTCAGAAGTCACAGAAAATTCCTTTTTATATCACCAGAATAGGACTAGCTGAAGCATGTTCATACCAATCTTTAGGGATTGGGGGGAGCTTGGCAGTTCACCTAGGGATACCTGATAAGGAGAGTTCACCTGTCCCCAAGAAGAGAATGAATGAGGTCAAGCACAATGACATGTTCTAAGGCTTGGCAGACACCAATTCTAGACTGAGGTCGAATTGAAAATAATGGGTGTTATAAATATCCTTCACGTGTCTGTGTGTGTGCACGTGCTTAGTCATGTCCGACTCTTTGTGACCTCATAGACTGTGGCCCACCAGGCTCCTCTGTTCATGGGATTACCCAGGCAAGAATACTGGAGTGGGTTGCCATTTCCTTCTCCAGGGGATCTTCCCGACCCAAGGATTGAACCCATGTCTCTTGCGTCTCCTGCACCGGCAGGCAGGTTCTTTACCACCGGCACCACCAGGGAAGCCCAATATCCTGTCCCAAAAGAAAACAGAATATTGTCTTATAGACTTAGATGTTGAGGAAGCCCCTTTAAATTCACTACTTTTGTAATCAGTGATTTTTAGAAATGAGCATGTTCGAGGGTCCAAGAAGCCAGAAATCTATGTGGTGAAAATGTAGCTAGGTAAAGAATCTGCCTGCAATGCAGGAGACCTGGGTTCAATTCCTGGGTCAGGAAGATCCTCTGGAGAAGGAAATGGCAACCCACTCCAGTATTCTTGCCTGGGGAATCCCATGGAAAGAGGACCCTGGCAGGCTACAGTCTGTGGAGTCGCAAGAGTTGGACACAATTTAGCATCCAAACCACATGTTCAAGGGTCCAAAAAGCCAGAAATCTATATGGTGTAAATAGGCAAAGACTATGAAAATGAGATTTTTACCATTAGGTAACAATCAGATATATTTGCAAGATATAATATATGTGAAATGTACAATAATGCTGATAATAGTATTGCTTGTAAAAGCAAAATACTGAAGAAAAGCATTAATACCTAAGGAAAACATTACTATTGAACAACATGGACTTGGTCAAATTATGGAACCATCTAGAACTTCCCAAAATAAATTTTAAAGTGCATATGCAAGTTATGACTTGTAATTACTTTTAAAAAGTTATGAAGTATGAGCAAAACATTTTTTGAAATTTGTATACATACATATATTTGCATATGGTGAGAAAATATCTGAAAAGTTAATCCTAATAATGTAAAAGAGGCTACCTGAAAGTGGGGGGGATTATAGTTGATTCATATTTTTATTTTTGCTTATCTGAATTACAAAATGCAGATAAAAATATCAGAAAATTTCCTAGGATAAACCTTTTTGTACAATAATTTTTAAGCCAGTATGTACAACAATATCAGCCAACAATATAAAGATTTGCAAGATTAACTATAGCAGTGTAAGTTAAATTTGAATTTGAGGCACTAGTAGACAAATTGATACTAAAGAAAATAGAAAATAGAAGAAATCTCTTCCAGAAGTTATTAAAAAGTGAATAAAGAGATAAAAATCAAGTATGGGAGACAATGATAGAAATGACAGGATGAAATACAAGGATGAAACTAAATAATAACTCAAGAAAAGGGAGGCTTAAAGGTTTATAGCTTGAAGGTTTCATGAGTTTTCCCTAATTTAGGCTGGAAAGGAATCTTGGAAATTCTTTAAGATTTTTTTTCCTGAAAGGGATATGTCTTAGGTTGAAGGCAAAGACTGGCTTATAATAATTCTGTCAACTATCTTTGTTCACTTTTTATACTTTACCCAATAGCAAGAAATGTGTTTCATATTTAATAAACTGTTTTCTTAATATCTCTTGCTATTCTCCAAAATTATACTACCGGCATGTTCATAATGACGAATCCACTTTTGTGGCTGTCATGGCAGCTTGCTGCTGCTGCTGCTAAGTCACTTCAGTTGTGTCTGACTCTGCGCAACCCCATAGACGGCAGCCCACCAGGCTCCCCTGTCCCCGGGATTCTCCAGGCAAGAACACCAGAGTGGGTTGTCATTTCCTTCTCCAATGCATGAAAGTGAAAAGTGAAAGTGAAGTCGCACAGTCGTGTCCGACTCCTAGCGACCCCACGGACTGTAGCCTACCAGGCTCCTCCGTCCATGGGATTTTCCAGGCAACAGTACTGCAGTGGGATGCCATTGCCTTCTCCGGTCATGGCAGCTTAAGAATTGCTTAAGGACATGCCGCACGCCTGCCAATGCAGGAGACACGGGTTCAGTCCAAGGTCTGCAAAGATCCCACATGCTGCGGGGCAGCGAAGCCTATTTGCCACAGTTATTGAGCCTGTGTCTAGAGCCAGGGAGCTGCAACCTCTGAGCCCATGTGCCGAAACTCCTGAGTGCTGCATGCGCTAGAGCCTCTGCTCCACAAAAGGAGAAGCCGCCCCTATGAGAAGCCCACAAGCCACAGCTGGAGAAAAACCCGGGTAGCAATGCAGACCTAGCACAGCCAAAACTAAAATAAATAAAATAAAAACACACATGTAGAAGATGGCTGAACTCAAACAATACACTAAAAGTGGTTATCTTTGGGTAAATGTTACCCTATGTACACACTTTATACATTTTCAAAATTTTCAAAACACTAATACTTTCAAGTTAGAAAAAAAGTTAGAAAATCTAAAAATAAGGGCATACAGATTTCATATACCATATAATGACAAATATTTCTTTACAAACTATTATATATACTATGATCTCAACTGAGGAGAGAAAGATAAGACAGAAATACTTTGAAAAATGTTAACAACTGCATTCAGTGAGTGGTGGAAAGATGACTGATTCATTTATTCCTTCTACTTTTCAGTATTTTTTATTTTATAAGAGAAAATGTATACATTTCATACTGAGAATAAAACTTTATAGGTAATAATAAAGATAAAAATTTACATTTTTCAGTTCAGTTCAGTTTAGTTCAGTCGCTCAGTCATGTCCAATGCTTTGCAACCCCATGGACTGCAGCACGCCAGGCCTCCCTGTTCATCACCAACTCCCAGAGCTTACTCAAACTCTTGTCTATTAAGTCAGTGATGCCATCCAACCATTTTATCCTCTGTCGCCCCTTTCTCCTCCTGCCTTCAATCTTTCCCAGCATCAGGGTCTTTTCATATGAGTCAGTTCTTCGCATCAGGTGGCCAAAGTACTGGAGTTTCAGCTTCAGCATCAGTCCTTCCAATGAATATTCAGGACTGATTTCCTTTAGGATGCACTGGTTGGATCTCCATGCCGTCCAAGGGACTGTCAAGAGTCTTCTCTAATACCACAGTTCGAAAGCATCAGTTCTTCGGCGCTAAGCTTTCTTTATGGTTTAACTCTCACATTCAAACATGACTACTGGAAAAACCTACATTTTTACATGAGTTTAACTAATTAATCTATCAGAATTAATTTTTGCAGAGACTTTTCGGTCAGCATGACCTTCTTTTTATAAAGGTAAAACATTTCCTGAAGTTGTTGCCTCAAATATATATCAAAATTGATATGATTATTCATTAATACTTTGTTTAGATTTTACCTGAAAGTAACAGAGAAACTTTAATATAACTCAGGATGGTTGAAATTTTACTTAGTATCGAGAAGCCTCAAATATAAAGACACTGATCACCCTAAATAAAAGCATCAAACACTGATTATTTTTAACCTATCATACCCTCAATCTGATTCCATTTGTCATCTGTCAAAAAACTTTTGATCCCAAAAGTACTTCAGTAAAAAGAAGGAGTATCTGACAAGTGATAAGAGACAGGGAAACATTCATTAATTAAATCACTAACTGTAACAGAACTGAAAATTTCACCCTCCGGGGAGACAGAAAAATCATCAAAGTCTGACTTGTGTCCCCAAACAAAACTTTCTGAAAAATAGCAACACTCATTTTTTGTTTAAAGATTGCTGTTGTTCAGTCAGTCTGTCGTGTTTGACTCCCTGCGACCCCATGGACTGCTGCATGCCAGGCTTCCCTTTCCTTTGCCACCTCCCGGAGTTTGCTCAAACTCACGTCCATTGAGTTGGTGATGCCATCCAGCCATCTCATCCTCTGTTTAAAGATTGGATATTTCTGAGATGGCAACATTTATCTCGGGGAGGGTGGCAGCAGCCCCACTTCTTCAAGGGATAGTGATAGGGCATCTCAGCTGGGTACCCTGGCTCCACCAAGACCACTCATACTTCTCAAGAGCAGAGGTTGTGTAACTTGAGAAACAGGAGTCATTTGTTTTTCTTCTAGCTGTCAGCCCACTGAGATGAAACTTACAGCATCACTTGTTCCCCCGGGCCCCTTGTAATGTGAATTGTCTTTAGCCGATGCTGACCAAATCACTGCCACATAACAGCGGCCGACCTTTCTTTTCAATCTATGCACTTTCCAGGAGTTATAAATCAGTTGACTTTCAAGCTCGATGAGATGGCATATGCCCTAGTTTGAAGAACAGATGGAGGCTTGGGGGAAAATTGTTTCTGCAGGCTTGCTACAAGCAGCACTGCTCCATAAAAGTGAACCATTCGCACTAATTTCTCACATAAATTATATAGGCAGCAGGGAGCACCAGCCCATTCAGCAGAAAATCTTTCATCGAGCTTTCGGAGGTCATCTAACCAATTTAAATTAAAGTTATTTCTGATACATGGCTATATTTTCATGGCGTACACTTTTAAGACAGAGCAATTCATATCAAATAAAAGGATGGCATTAATTGTGTATGCAGTCCCCTCCTTCAAAAAACACCAAAAAGCACTTTAACTGCCGGATGATTATTTTTTTTTTTCAAGACTTTGAGAAAAAGCTCTATCTATTAATTAATCACAGAGGAATTAATAGCAGATACGCGGCAGGCTTTCTTGTACAAAAATTAGGTAAATTGTCATTTTTCTTGTAAAATTTGCCTTACAAGTTCTACTAAGGCCTGTTATCCAAACTCAAGCTTTGGCAGTTATCAAAAAATACAGAAGCCCAGGACTATTCAAAGAATATATTCATTCTTCTTCATGTAAAACAAATTACTCAATTCAAATAAATTTGTTTATAAGATTTTAAAGATCAACATCGATTTTGCCTGGGGTAATAGATACAGCGTTAATTTTTTGAATCCTGAAGAAACTGCAACATTAAGAAACTGAAGGCACCAGAGGACTTAATTATTACTCAAAATTAGAGTTTTGAGAACCATATACTGAGGGTTAATGGATCAGATACCATATCACAGTGGGATTTACTTTAAAATACGGTTGTATTTACAGATAATGAGCTATCACGGTCTGGACTAATTTTAATTGTAAGAAAATTAGCGTACACTTTAATAATAATTATATTCAATAAATGATTTTCCTGGTAGAAATTATCAGTCATGTCAATGAAAACAGTCACATTGACAGAGTTGTTTATGTTTCATGAATACCAATGCCTCTAAGAACCGAAAAAAAGAAGAGAACATGCTGGAGAAGAAATTCTTAACAGAGTCATATATGAGTATTAAAAACTAGGGAGCTGACATAGAATTGAAAGCATTGTCCAGCCACCATCAGTAGACATTTTTTTAAAAATTTAGGCATCCAATTATCTAATGCACAGCATTTTCTTTACCTGAATGTTCAGACTCAACATACATTTTCAGTCATTTGTAAAGAAAAATAAACTTACATTAGAATTTAAGAAATCGATGATCATTGGGAAAGCATTACATATAATTTAAGCATTTTCAGGGTAAAATTCAACCTACAGAAACTGTTGCATATAGCTCTGGACTGTGCATTCAAATTAACCTGCTGGTGCTGATCTTAATTTGCTGCCAGAAAACTTGGTCTCCAAGTCTAACTTTAATTAATGTTTGTTCTTTAAGTTATTTCATGAATATCTCGAAATATGGCTATTTTAGTAACTGAAACAAATTTATTAGCCCCCAATTAAAAAGGGCCATGCCAATCATTCAGTACATGGTCGTCACAAAAGAGAGTAAGGCCTAGAGAATGAGAAGTGTGCTCATGGAACAGTGTCCTGAGAAGAGGAGCTGAGAGGTAGCCAGTCGTGGGATGTTTTATATTCATTCAGCACACATCACTGGGCATCAGCTCTGTGCCAGACTCTCCTTCAGGCACTGCACTGGCATAAGGGAGTGCACAAGCTAGAAATACAGACAGAATCCCTGGCATAGAAGGATTTAGGGTACGTCATTTTTATTAGCCTTGTTACTGGCTCCATTGTAGGTCCCTATCTGGTTTTCATTTTCTCTCATCTTCCCTGTCATATGCTAAATTTCTGTATTTTACAGTTCTTTGTAAAACAGCTTAAAATCTTTTAGTAAAATGTTAAAATGGATTAAAATTTATAAATGAATAGACATATAACTCATTGATTAAAAAACAGAAAGATGTGTTTTAATTACATAATTAGTGTTGCTTTATGAATTAATTTTTAATCAAAAAACAAAGTTGCGTGATCCAAGTTTTAATCAACAAGTAATGTATAATTTATAACATTAACCTCAGGGAACTATGCTTCAGTGGTGAAATTCTATGCACCTCCAATAGGTCAGGGAGGGAGATGCATTTTTGGCAAAGAGGAGGGGCCACCTAAAGTCCATTCTCACTTGTACCTACCTGCGTGCATCGTAGGCACATAGTTCTGGCTTTATTCATTTAATTTCAACATAACTGGCTACCAGAGATTATTTACATATCAAAGACTAAGAAAACAAGAATACAGCAATGCCCCAGGTTGCTATGCTAATTTGGACAATGCCACTATGCAGTTTCTATGACTTAAGAAGGCAAGTTTGGAAAAAAAAATTAAGAGGAAAAAACTGAATAAGATTCCTTTTAAAAAGACTAAAAAGTATGTGTGGTTCAGGACAGATTATATAAGGTGCTGAGAAATGAAATGGCATACACAGTTTCAGACAAGGTTTATACCTGTCTATTGTATGCAGTTTATTTTTTTATAACTTTCCATTTTGAAGAAGACCTCAAAAACTTCTACAGTTAGGCCTGTAGTTTTCCTGTTGCATCTCTTCTTTTTCTACATTAAAGACTTCTAAAGTAGAACAGTGAAGAGCTCTTAGGGACCAAAACCAGACTTATTTCCATTTGTGCTCAGAATAAGCGTAAGAGCGGTAGTATTGCTTGAGACTGATGATGCGTAGT
The DNA here is from genome assembly GCF_054371585.1 of Giraffa tippelskirchi. Lineage (NCBI taxonomy): Eukaryota > Metazoa > Chordata > Mammalia > Artiodactyla > Giraffidae > Giraffa > Giraffa tippelskirchi. The sequence goes on along the minus strand of NC_137283.1, from coordinate 160,973,065 downwards.
ATTTAGAGACAGCAAAGAGAGAACAAATGATATACAGTCTCAGGAAGAAATGTTTGATTAGAAAGGTGAGACTTGGTTAGACAGATTTAAAATGATTGTGGTCATCAAATCTTATAAACAAAAATTAAAACTTTAACAATCTGTTTATATTATCTATGTCAAAAGGATAATAAAATCCTTTTGATAGACAAAATTTACACATAAATTTTTAACAAATCAATAAGAAATAGACTAACTATTCACTAGAAAACCGGACAATTTAAGAAGAGGGCTCAAAAGGCAAGTAAATTAGTTAAGCATATAAAAATGTTTAACGATCCTAAAATCAATAAACAAAATGAGATGCTTTACCCATCACCTTAGCAGACTTTTATTTTAAAAGAGGATCCAGTGATGAAGACGGTTCTGTGGAATGACTGCTTTTAAAATATACTTTTGACCTATTAATTCCTCTTCAGGGAATTTAACCTAAGGATGCAATCAGAGGTGGAAACAAAGGTTTATGTATCTGGGTGTTTCATTTAATATTATTTAGAAATTACATCCCCCTCTAAAATTGAAATAATCCTATAATGTCTAACAGTTGGGAAGTAGTTGATGAAGTATGACTTTAAATTGAAGAAAGCAGGGAAAACCACTAAGATCATGGCATACAGTCCAATCACTTCATGGCAAATAGATGGGGGAACAATGGAAACAGTGACAGACTTTATTTTGGGGGGCTCCAAAATCTCCGCAGATGATAACTGGAGTCATGAAATTAAAAGATGCTTGCTCACTGGAAGAAAAGATATGACCAACCTAGATAGCATACTAAAAATCAGAGACATTACTTTGCCAACAAAGGTCTGTCTAGCCAAAGCTATGGCTTTTCCAGTAGTCATGCATGGATGTGTGAGTTGGACCATAAAGAAAGCTGAGTGTCGAAGAAGCACTGATGCTTTTGAACTGTGGTGATGGAGAAGACTCCTGAGAGTCCCTTGAACAGCAAGGAGATCCAACCAGTCCATCCTAAAGGAAATCAGTCCTGAATATTCATTGGAAGGACTGAAGTTGAAGCTGAAACTCCAATACTTTGGCCACCTGATGTGAAGAACTGACTCATTGGAAAAGACCCTGATGCTAGAAAAGATTGAAGGCAGGAGGAGAAGGGGACGACAGAGGATGGGATGGTTGGATGGCATCACCGACTCGATGGATGTGAGTTTGAGTAAGCTCCAGGAGTTGGTGATGGACAGGGAGGCCTGGCGTGCCACAGTCCATGGGTTCCAAAGAGTTCGACACGACTGAGCAACTGAACTGAACTGAACTGAACTGAATCATCTTTCATAGATCATTAACTTGCCTCTGATAAGTATATAGAAAATTTTGCTACAAATATCTTGCAAAAGTTTTTTCGTATTTACCAAGGAATGTATGATAAACATAGCCATCTCAAAGATGCATATACTAGTCTTATTTTTTCATTTTAGTAATGATTCTCAGATAGTTATAGTCTCCTATCTGGCTAGCAGGTTCAAGCACTTAGTTTTAACTGAATTATCTTACCTTAATCTAGAGCAGCACTGTCTAATATGGTAACCATGTGGCTATTTAAATGAAAATTAATTAAAATCTAAAATTTAGTTCCTCGGGCTCACTGGGGACATTTCAAGTGCTTAATGGCCACATATGGCTACTTGTAATGTATTAGACATTACAGATGAAGCACATTTCCACCACTGCCAAAAGATGCATTAGACAGTGCTTGGATCTTTAGCGATACCACAAGAGATACACTAAACGGCACCGATTCTGGCATTTGGGTCTGCCCTGTTGTCTTGACATGTGGAACAAATGATCATTTCATGTGCCCTAAACTATGATGGTAGTTCAGGGTGTGGGTTGAGAAACCTAACCTTGCAAAGACATTTCTTGAAATTCTGATAAAGCAAATGGATCTACTTGCCACTTAATTACACACACCATTTCAGGTCTCACCACCACTGTTGGAGTCCTAGGGGTGTCACAAGGACTGTGGAGAGAGGACAGGTACTTTCCTGGGAATCAGAGCTACTCAGAATTGTTCAGCAAGGGGCAAGCTAGGCCATGAGGTGAGAAGTTCGCTTGACCAGAGCTCTATCCACACACAAGGGAGTATAGTGCAGGGTCTGGGGTGGTTTTTAGTGTGGTTTTTGCAGGGTGCTTGGGGACCCCTTTCTTCAACATTCAATGTCCATTCCTTAGAAATGTTATCCTAAAAGAAGGCCTCTGGTCTTACCAAGTATCAGACGTTCCCCACAGTATATGTGCCAAGAAATAAATACGAATAAATATGAGAGATTGCTCACAAGCCTGTGCTTAATAAGTTTAATGTTTTATCTTCAGCATTATAGTAGTACAATTGAAATCTGGTTGGCAAGGCTTTAAAGGATAGAAGTCTACCGGTTATAGGATAAGATGTCTTTTTAAATGTATGCTATTATCCTACCAGCAGTAGCAAATAAATTGCTTCCTCTTTAATCTGACTTTTTAGCTTGCTGAATCACTACAATAGTCAATAGTAGCTTAAAAGAATTAATATAGCTATAATAAAGAAAAGCAGTTTATATGCCATCTGACTGCTGGAGTACCAAAGATAACGCAAAATGATTCATCCTATGCTTTTATTATTTTCAAGATAAACTTTTTTTTGTCTCTTGACATTTCTAGAAGTTACTCAAGATTATTCAAGCAGGACAAAAAAATCTATGGATTCTTTTACTGATACAATTTTTATGTGCTAAAATTATGTAAAACACCAAAATCCACTTGTTTTTCATAAGGAAATATGGCATATTCTTTTACTCAAAAGGAATCAAGTTCTTAAGAATCTCCACATTACCATGCATGAATTGGTACATTGACACAAAACACAAAATCCATGTAATTAATTAAATACAAACCAACCCCTAATTAAATTTAAGATTGAAATATCTAAATTACTTATATTGCTATATATTTTTTCTCATCATGCATGTTTTCACATAACAAATGCAAATTTTAAGACAGATGATTAAAACCAAGATAATAATGTCCTTCATTTACCTAAAGTATATGACAAAACTTAATAACAAGTACAACTTCAGATTACCCTTGCCAAATAACTTTTCAATAATTCTACATTCAGTAACTGGATATTATGTGACTGCTCAAGATCTAGAAATGTTTGATAATTATGTGAAAACTTTTAAAGACATACTAGAAATAATGCAATCATTTTTTTCAGTTTTTCGAAAAAAGAAGGAAAAGGTTAATTTTAATGATTCTTTCTAAGTTGTTTACTTTGATGAATTTTCACTTTGATCATTTTCATTTGTTAACATAAAATTGTTACTAATTATAAACAATCCTGACATTCACCCGTCAGACACTACTGTGGGACTTTTTTGCTACATGAATCAATTGCTAAATTCAAAATATTTGGCAAAATCTTTTATGTTCCTTAACCTGATGCTATGCTCACACATGTGCAATTGCTTTCCAGTCTTTAGCAGAGAAGCCCTTTTAGCTGATAAATATCACCCAAAGCAAAGTCCTTGATAACAAAAAATAATTAAATAGCAGAAGCTGGTTAGAGATCAACATTCGTTTTTCAAATTAAGTGTAAAAGCCTTCTCCAGTTGAGAGATTGGCAAGTTTTTACAAATAACATCAGTGAGCCTTTTAGAAAGAAACACAGCCACATTAGAAAGGAGTCATTAGGCAATACATTTATTTTGAAGCCAATTAACCTTTTGTCAGAAAAATGTCGGTGCTATAATGCTTTCAGCGGCGGAGGTCAGTCTCTAACAGAGCACATATGACAGCCACTGCGCTGGCTGACACGTGCTGCAGACAGAGAGGAGAGGGCACCCGTCAGAACACGCCTGCTTTTGTATTCCACTCTGCATTTCCAGGGAGCAGACAATCTTGACCTATCCATTTAGGTAATTAAAGCTTCCATTTGGAAGTGTCCTGCAGGAAGGTGAAATTTGGGGGGAGATAAATGGCTGTTGTTCTCTGCATCCAGCCACCAGTTCCATCATTTGATGGACTGCCTGAAACAGGCTGGAATGCCAGGTTCTCATAAAAATAGAGATGGATCGGTCAGCACACAATTCTCTAAGGCAAAGCAACTCTGTCATTTTCTTTTCCTGCAGGCTGTAATTTAATTGTTAGTCAAGGTGGGCAGCTGACACAGAGGGGCTTCCTCTAAGAGCTTACCCACCATCTTCCACTCACCGAGAAATCACTCCAGCTTATTTACTTATCAGCCGAGTGTGTTTGGCACTGAGACATATCACTTCCATAGCGAGCACAGCTGGTTTTCACAGCTGTGCAAGGACTTACCTTCCACGCTATTTTGTTTCCTTTCGAATCATGTTCAAGGGCAATTGGGAAGTCTCCTCGTTCATAAAATTTTCGAAACGCTGTGGGTTTGGTGGGTCTTTCTTTGAATGCTCCTGCACTTGGAGGGCCTCTCACCTTCAAAGGAAAAAATAAAAAAATAGAAGTAGGAATCAGGTTTTAAAACACATGGGAAAATGCACGATGAAAAGACTTTGGCTTTTATAAGTTCCATTTGGTACAAAACGTTCTGGAAGACAAATCAAATTATCTTAATAATGAGCAACAAAAATCTCACAAACATTTGGAGAAAAAAAATTTATAATCACTGTTAAGGATTTACTTTATTTCAAGCTATCTTACAAAGTATTCCTAGAAAGTGTCACTTTAAAAATATCACTTTGTAAGGAAGGAAAGCCTGAACTTTTGTTTAAGGAAAACATTTTAATAAAAGCAACTAAGTTCAGAGTGTTAAAACTTTTAAGATTTCTAATAACTGCAAGTTCTAATCCAAGTCTGATATACTTTGTGGAATATTCTAGAAATAAATTTAAAATATCACCTTCAAATCTTTCTATATAAATAAAATAAAAACAATGTGTTCTTAAGGTATGAATATTAACCACAAAACCATAAAAGTGTGATAAAAAATTGTTGTTGTTTAATTGCTAAGTTGTGTGCAACTCTCTGGGACAACATTGGTGGTAGCAGGCCAGGCTCCTCTGAAAATTAAGTAATGATAAATGAGAGAGTTTAAAAAGAAAAATGGTGGTCTACATTTGATACCATGAGTTTCCAAAAGATGAACATTAGAAGAGATTATATGAGAATCTTTCACCTGCCAAACTGTGATTTTATCAATGAAGAAATATCTCATATTGAGCTACTCACATTGAGTACAACTTTAAATCTGAATTATTTACATATGAACTAATTCATTAGGTTACAAAATTCAAAGTGATTAGTGAAATGTTTAGGATATTATACTCCATTGTACTGTTCCATACATATAGTCTAAACATGAGTTTTCTTATACCTGTTTATTTTTAAAAAGCAAATATTATTCATTTATTAGTTAATAAAAATAATTTGTCAATTCTTAATATAACAAGATAGCAAATAATGTACCTACTATCTTAATATTTTAAATTATTTGACATCATATTAATTTTTAATATCTGTGTAAAAATTTTTAATTTTAACAAACTATATATAAAAAAATAACATAAACAGATAAAGAAAAATACAGTTTATCTAAAGCTCACATAAAGACTAATGTTAGAAACTGAGTGGGATATTAAGAAATATTTAGTTGATTAAATGCTGAAGTGGAATTGAGGAGTATGGTAACACAAAGGCATTTATTAGAGTTTAAAATGATCTTCACTACATAGCACACTGTCCCCAGCATACGATTACATAGTTACTGAGAAAACACTGGGCAGCGGAGAAATAACATTTCCTTTTGCTCACTAAAGGTTTGAAATTTGGTCTAGTGTTAGAATTATTAGCCACTATTTTCAGCCAAGTTCATCCAACTGTTAAATGAGCATATACCTACGGCAACTACTTTGTTCAAAGCTCTGAGCTGGATGCTATACAAAAGAGGATGTTTTCAACAGTATTAGTATGATGGAAGCTGTGGAGATGTCATTCCTAGACTTTTGCAATTCATGAAACAATAAATTTTGAATCACGTTTTTGGGAACTGATAAAGAATTGACAGATTTTTATTTTGCCAAGAAGTTACGTTTACAAAAAAAATTACTATCTACCATCATGTCACCATTCTAACATACTCTCCAAAAGTGGTAGAACATAATCTAAAGAAAGAAAATGTAGCCAGCATGCATATGTATTTATAGAAAGCCATAGTGCTTCCCTGGTGGCTCAGATGGTAAAGAATCTGCCTGCAATGTGGGAGACCTGGATTTGATTCCTGGGTTTGGAAGATCCCCTGAAGAAGGGAATGGCTACCAACTCCAGTATTCTGGCCTGAAGAATTCCATGGACTATACAGTCCATGGGGTTGCAAAGAGTCAGACAACTGAGCGACTTTCACTTTCACTATACATCATAGTACAATAGTGTATATGCATGTGCCTGTGTATGTGTGTGTTTATTATACAGTACTGATTACTGGTCATTTCTTACGGTTTTGAAAAATTAACTTTTTAATGGATAAAGAAAACAGCTTTGTGTGTGTGTGCGTGCATAATGGATATTCTTTTTGTTGTTAGTTGCTAAGTCACGTCTGACTCTTTAGTGACTCCATGGACTGTAGTTCACCAGGCTCCTCTGTCCTTGGGATTTCCCAGGCAAGAATACCAGAATGGGTTGCCATTTTCATCTCCAGGGGACCTTCCCGACCAGGGATCCAACCTGCATCTCCTGCATAGGCAGACAGATTCTTTACCACTGATCCACCAGGGAAGACCTATAATGCATATCATTCAACCATAAAAAGAAGGAAGTCCTGCCATTTGGAACAACCTGAGTATTCGTTAAGGTCTAAGTGAAATAGGTCAGACAGAAGGACAAATACTATGTGATAACACTTTCTGGAGGAATCTAAAAGAAACTCATGGAAACAAAGAGTAGAATGATGTCTGCCAGGGGCTGCGGGCGTGTGGCATATGTTGATTGTCCTTTTTGATTCGCTATACAACCTTCCTGATTCTTGGTGAGACAACTGATTTCTTTATTGAAACCCGGACACTGGCGTGTTGTGAGACTCCAGACCTTAATCCTCCTTTTTTAGCTGGTTTATGTTGGTATCTCTCTAGCAGAAAGAGCTAGAGGGTAGAAGTACTGGTGTCCCAGCGGGCCTTGGTGGGGGTGGGTGGAGAGCACGCCTTGTCACACTGGGTGAGGATGGGAGCTTCAGCACCTCGGCCTGCACCACCACCGTCCTGGCAGAGAAGGGGAGCAGGGCCAACCATCGCTCCCCACCCTGACATCACAGATGGGGCGGTCTCACTACCAGCGCGCAGCAGTGAGACGCCTGTCCCTCTGACACCACCCCAGCAGGAAGGGGGAAGAGCCTCTTATTACAGCTGGCTGGGGTGGACACACATGACGGTTCCAGTGGTCATGTATGGATGTGAGAGTTGGACGGTGAAGAAAACTGAGTGCCGAAGAATTGATGCTTGTGAACTGTGGTGTTGGAGAAGACTCTTGAGAGTCCCTTGGGCGGCAAGGAGATCCAACCAGTCCATCCTAAAGGAGATCAGTCCTGAATATTCATTGGAAGGATGGATGCTGAAGCTGAAATTCCAATACTCTGGCCAACTGATGGGAAGAGCTGACTCCTTGGAAAAAATCCTGATGCTGGGAAGCTGGGAAAGATTGAAGGTGGGAGGAGAAGGAGATGACAGAGGATGAGATGGCTGGATGGCATCACCGACTTGATGGACATGAGTTTGGGTAAACTCCGGGAGCTGATGATGGACAGGGAGGCCTGGCGTGCTGCAGTCCATGGGGTCGCCAAGAGTCACTGTGAGTGCTAGGGAATCTTTTTTCAATTCCAGTAGAGATCCAATACAATCTCTCACTTAAAAAATTCAGCTACAACCATGATTTAGATTTTTTTGTCTTACCATCATCTCCTAACCACCTTTTTCAGCTTTTTTAGATGCCAATTTATCGTTTCAGCTGTTGAGAGCATGTCTCTCGTTTGTTTATCTGGTCGAAAATCTGTTTGAGATTAGGCATCTTTCTCCTTTTTCTTTGTATTTATCTTAAAATCAATTTCTCTTCCTTTTTATCTCTTATTCTAAATATACCCCATTTCTTTCTGGTTCAGAACTCAAAATTCTAAATGTCCAAACTTCTCAAATAATGAACATATTGCTAAGATGCCCAGAAGGCTTTTTACAAACTGTAATAGACAACTTATACTTCCTCTTTCTGTCCATAAATTTTCATGGGATCTCTACGAAATGATTCCATGTCTACAATTCCATAGAAATCTTTACTTAGTTTTACAAAAATTGTCCATGCTAAATGCAATGACTCAGCAGTGACAGAATTTTATTATCTGTTATCTTCTGTTTTCATATTTCTGCTGTTTACTTATTTAAAAACACTAGATTCTCTGAAGGCTGCTATAGATCCATTCCAAATTAACTCTTGGAATTGCAAGAGTTACAATTTGTAAAAACAATTAGAATATTCCCACCTAAACTTGTTAATGCAAAGGGATATTACCTAATTTTATGCAAATGCTCTGTCATTATATCCTTAGATAATATTTTTTCTGTTCCAAATATATACCCACTTAAACCTTACAGAAAGATATACTATTTTTAATATTCCATGCATAATTCATTCCAACTAATTCTAAAAATCTGTACATTAAAAAAAACAAGTAAAATATAATTAATCTCTGGAAAGGTAATAAAGGTATTATCACTGGATATCACACAGTTGGATACAGCTTGACTAAAAAAAAACAAAGCAAAAAATACTGTTAAGGATCCTTATATGTCTCATACTTATACAAAAACTACTCTAAATTTTATTTAATGTCTTAAGAATTTAATCTTGATTTATATAAATAATATAGAGCAAATAGGGAACCATAAATCAAACTAGATTTGTGGGAAAATGCAATTAGGATTTGCCCGAATGGTGGGGGCTATCCGTAAACTAATTAGTAAGAATGGATGTTGCAGCAGAATTCTTTTAATAAATTCTAATGCACTTGGGAACTGAGAAACTCAATGCACTTTGAAGCGACTACAGATGACAGCATACTTTATATGCCTACATTTATTGAATGTGCTGTAATGGATTTAGGATTTAGATCATAGTCTCTGTCATAAGGTCACAAAACTAATGATAATTAGTAGGAAGGGACTTAAGGTTCTCCAAAATTCCTCATCATATACTTTGAAAGTTTCTTTTCAGTAGATCTGTTTTTTAGCATAAACTGAAAAATCTAAAAAGAAAAAAAGAAAACTTTTACTTCAAGTGCAGAAGCTACATATGTCTCTCTAATGGTCCATTAGGCCAACTCACTAACATTGAAACAATAAAATGCAAAGAAACTGATTTCCTAATTTTATTAGGAAATATTTCAACATGAAATTTTTAAAATTAATTAATTTATTTTAATTGAAGGCTAATTACTTTACGATATTGTAGTGGTTTTTGGCATACATTGACATAAATTAGCCATCGACATGAAACTTGGATTTATAAAATCACTGTGATAAAGCAGCTGGTGGGAAAGAATTACACTGTTTCCGAGCTACTCAGGCAGTGGGATGTTGGCCTCAGGACTGGTGAATTTGTTGCCATCAGTCTAGATTTCTGAGTAAGGAGTAATGTAATTCAGTGTCTGTTCTACTTGCCAGTCATAATTGTTTCAATATATCAGAAAAATGCAATACCGCCGGAATCAAGATTGCTGGGAGAAATATCAGTAACCTCAGATATGCAGATGACACCACCCTTATGGCAGAAAGTGAAGAAGAACTAAAGAGCCTCTTGATGAAAGTGAAAGAGGAGAGTGAAAAAGATGGCTTAAAGCTCAACATTCAGAGAAGTAAGATCATGGCATCTAGTCCTATTACTTCATGGCAAATTGATGGGGAACCAGTCAGTGGAAACAGTGGCTGACTTTATTTTTCTGGGCTCCAAAATCACTGCAGATGGTGACTACAGCCATGAAATTAAAAGACACTTACTCCTTGGAAGAAAAGTTATGACCAACCTAGATAGCATATTAAAAAGCAGAGACATTACTTTGCCAACAAAGGTCCGTCTAGTCAAGGCTATGGTTTTTCCAGTAGTCATGTATGGATGTGAGAGTTGGACTAGAAAGAAAGCTGAGCGCCAAAGAATTGATGCTTTTGCACTGTGGTGTTGGAGAAGACTCTTGAGAGTCCCTTGAACTGCAAGGAGATCCAACCAGTCCATCCTAAAGGAGATCAGTCTTGGGTGTTCATTGGAAGGACTGATGTTGAAGCTGAAACTCCAATACTTTGGCCACCTGATGTGAAGAGTTGACTAATTGGAAAAGACCCTGATACTGGGAAAGATTGAGAGCAGGAGGAGAAGGGGACAACAGAGGATGAGATGGTTGGATGGCATCACCGACTCGATGGACATGGGTTTGGGTGGACTCTGGGAGTTGGTGATGGACAGGGAGGCCTGGAGTGCTATGGTTCATGGGGTTGCAAAGAGTCACTCATGACTGAGCGACTGAACTGAACTGAACTGAAGGTCTCCAAATAACCAGAAAAATACTTGTAAAAGATTGTGTGCAAACTAAGTCACTTCAGTTGTGCCCAATTCTTTACAACCCTATGGACCATTAGCCCTTCAGGCTCCTCTGTCCATGGGATTCTCCAGGCAAGAATACTGGAGTGGGTTGCCATGCCCTCCTCCAGGGGATCTTCCTGACCCAGAGATCAAACCAGCATCTCTTTCATCTCCTGTATTGGCAGGCGGGTTTTTTACCACTAGCACCACCTGAGAAGCCCTGCAAAAGAGTAAAAGTTAACAAATCTGATCATAATGGTAGGTAGGGCACCAGAGCATTAACAAAAGTGAGCTCTTTTACCAGTCTCACTGGTAAAAAAAAGTTTTACCTGGTAAGGTTTTTATAAGAAGTTTTAACAATATAACAATTTAACAAAACACTGTAATAGTAATGTTTTTGTTAGTAAGAGCCAAGAAGGATAACAAGTCCTTGTATTGTAAAATATACATATTTCAATAAATATTCAATATATATGGATACTCTGTGCAGTCCTTTAAAGCCAGGCCCTATGGAAACAGTGCTTCCCTGATAGCTCAGTTGGTAAAGAATCTGCCTGCAATGCAGGACACCCCAGTTCTATTTCTGGGTTGGGAAGATGCCCTGGAGAAGTGATAGGCTATCCACTCCAGTATTCTTGGACTTCCCTTGTGGCTTAGCTGGTAAAGAATCTGCCTGCAGTATGATAGACCTGGGTTTGATCTCTGGATTGGGAAGATCCGCTGGAGAAGGGAAAGGCTACCCACTCCAGTATTCTGGCCTGGAGGATTCCATGAACTGTATAGTCAATGGGGTCTCAAAAAGTCAGACATGACTGAGCGACTTTCACTTTCATTTCCATGGCAACAGTGAGTGTTAAAGAAAACTTCCAGGTGCTTTGTGTGTTTAGTTGCTCAGCCGTGTCTGACTCTTTGTGACCCCATGGACTGTAGCCCTCCAGGCTCCTCTGCCCATGGGATTTTCCTGGGAACAATACTGGAATAGGTTGCCATTTCCTCCTCCAGGGGATCTTCCCCTCCCAGAGACCTGCATTGCCTGCATCTCCTGCATTGGCAGGTGGATTCTTTACCATTGTTAGTCACTGTACTAGAAGGCTGGGTTTGGGAAAAACTTAAAGGGGAATTACCTAGGGCACATCACTAATTGAATGAAGAGGTCTGGAAGCAGAGATGAGACAGGCTTCTGACTATGAAGACACAAATAATCAATTTAAGTTACATAAATAATAAACTGCCAAATGGAGGGAAATCTTATTAAATCACTTACTGTCCTATCACCAATTAATATGTTTATGCTTTCTCTCTAGACTTTTTCTGAAAACATATATGCAAATACCATTTTTTCATTCTTATGTCCTTTCTATTTAGTGTAATTTTTCACTTAGTATGTTTTGATGTTGCTATTGATATCAAAATTTCATTTTTTGTGGCTAAGCAATATTTTAACTATCTATAATTATACTTGGAGCTTATATTATTTCTATTTCTTTTGCCTTTTGTAGTTATATTATTATAAAATTTTCAGGTATATCACTTTATCCACATTTTGTATTATTTCCTTCAGACAGAATCTTCAGTATGAGATAAGATAAAGATTTATATTTTATGATTCTTGATAAAATTATTTGCTAGTTAAACAGGAGAACAAGTCTCCTGTTTTAGTTGCTTTGGGCTGTTATAAGAAAATGCCATACACTGGGTGACTGAAACAAGAGAAATTTTATTTTCTCAGTTCTGGAGGCTGGACATCTGAGATCAGGGTGCCAGAAAGGTCAGGTTCCAGTGAGAATCTGCTTCCTAACTTGCAGACTGCTACCTTCTCACAATGCTCACACAGCAGAGGGGTGGGGTGGAGCGGGGGGCGGCTCTGGGCTCTTTTCCTCTTCTTACAAGAAAGTAATCCCATTATAGAGACTTAACTCTCACGAGGCCATCACCTAAACCTAGTTTTTGTTGTTGTTAGTCGCTCAGTTGTGTCTGACTCTTTGTGACCCCACAGACTATATAACTTTCCGGGCACTGCTGTCCATGGACTTCTCCAGGTAAGAAGGCTGGAGTGGGCAGCCATTTTTATCTACAGGGGATCTTCCCAACCCAGGGATCAAACCCTGGTCTCCTGATTGCAGGCAGATTCTTTACCATCTGAGTGACCAGGGAAACCCCAACTAAACCTAATTTCCTCTCCATGGCCTCACCTACAAACACTACCACACTGGTGATTGGGGGCTCAACATAAAAATTTGGGGGGACACAAACATTCAGCCCATAACATCAATTTGGATTATGATGTTTAACAGGTGAGGATAAACGTTTTCACACTGTAGTACAAATGCTACCTGAATATGTCTGTGAATGTATGTTCATGTATTTTCTATATCAAAATCAATTTGTGTGAGCTTTTTATATTAAAAGATATGGACAATATTTGTATTGACAACAAATATCTCCTGATCATTTTGTTTTCCATTTTTACTTATTTAGCATTTAAAAGCTTTAAATTTTTTACAGAAAAGCTCTTTCTCTTTACTTGCTCTTCTTGCCTCCAGCTTTGCCTTGTTTAGATCATTCCTTTGTCTGCTGCACAATGAATATTTTAATTGACTAATTAAATCATATCTCTCATCTACTTAAAATCCATAAATGATTTCCCATTGACATGCTACACAAAGACCTTTGCAAGCTGACTGTTGCTCTCCTCAGCATTCTTCTACAGGAACCTGAGCAAAAATTATACTAAACACTGGCAGTCCTCAGATATGCCCAGATCTCGTGGGTCTTCATGATTTTGCTTCCGATCAACCTGTATTCTCTATCCATCCTTTACTTGTTTTTATCCTCCTTTTTCTCCTGAAACTACTAACCACCTTCATGACTAAGCACCAGCCTCATCTCTCCTAAGAATCCTTTCCTAATAAACCATATTCGACCCTGTGGTGGGATTACGTTCTTCTTCAGGTTATGGTTGAAATGCCAGGGGGACAAACCAGATATGGTCATTGAACCAGTGGAACAATCTGTACGGAGATTATTAGAGAGATCTAGGCTTTCAACAAAGTTGATCTATAACCAAGTGTTTGAGTTAAGCCTATGGAAATTGGCAAACATTTCCAAAGGGAAAGTGTGTGTGTGTGCGCGCGCGTGTGTGTGTGTGTGCATGCACGTGCATGCTAAGTTGCTTCATTATAGTGAGGAAAAGCCTGGGGACCCAAAATGCTCCCTGGAGATTTTGGATTCTATAGGAGAATAGAAAGAACAATCAAAAGAGTGGCAAGTAAATGGGGAAAGTGAGTACATCACAGAAATGAGCGAGTGAGAGGGACACGTCTTGCTCTGTTTCAGTGACACAGGGCGGTCAGTTAAGAAGATGGAAAGACCTCTGAGAATTAAACAGCTGTAGCGACCTGGGAGGGTGGAGGCCAGAACATGTGCAATGCATTGAGGAAGCGTAAGGAATATGAGGTAAAACCAGGTATATGTTTTGGGAGTTTTGCTGCACTATAGGCTGTCAAAATATGAGCTGCTAGCAAGGTGTCATTGTTAAAGCAGGGTAAAGTTAGTGGTAATTGGAAATGAGGAAAGAAAAGAATATCAATAGACCATAATACTGGAATTCATAAACTCTCTAATCACTTATGGAACCAGAATGGATTTTAAACTAAAAGATATATGTGTAACTAATATACTTATCTAAAATGGCCAGAGGAACCTATAAAGTGTAGATTTTTCAGTGTTAGAAACTCACAAATCTGAATTCAAGAACTTACGGTCATATAAACTAAAACATTAATTAGAAACAGAGTTTAAAAATTGGCTCTAAAATAGATATTAACTATATCATCCATTCACTGAAAAATGCATTGAATACATAGTATTTCCCAGTCACTAGGATTGGTATCATTGGGGGCAAAAAGATATATCAAACATATTATCCTCAAGATATATATCATTTAGGAAATGAGATAAGAATATCCCCTAGAATCTCATATAGATGAAAGAATGCAATAAGTGTCACAGAAAGATATATAGAATTCTGAACACTCATAAGATAAAACATTTAGGTTTTAAGGCATTGTTCCTTTTCATTAGAAAATTTTATTTAGCCTTGCAGGGTACCTATACTTTTCAGAGGAACTAGGCAGATATATATTGTAGTTTCCCATAAACCTGAATTTTGTACAATTTTAATTAGAAGTAACTAGAGAATTATGGTTGCTGTACCACAGATTTGTCTATTCATAACCTATGTAGTTATTAATTCTTAAATCAGAATTAATTTGCCTGGATTTTCTGTTTATTTTTACATATAAGTCAATAATCAATTATTATCACAATTTTATAACCAAAAATTCAACATTGATTAAACCAGTATGTATTCTTTTCTATGTAACACCTCTTACATTAAAATTCACATATTCTATTTTGAAATTCATTTCCATAAATGGGAAAATTTTACTTAAAATATGCCTTGTTGGTTTCTTAAAATTAAGGAACTTAGTCTTAAAGTGTTTGCAGAGATTATTTTATATATAATTAGCATAAATAAAAACTAATATTAGCATTGCAAATATTAGAATAAGTTGTATTTAAATTAGCACTGTTATATGAGGATTACAAAAAAACCCAAATAACTTATAATACATTTTTTCAGATAGGTTGCGTAAGAAAGATTAAGCATCCGTCCGTGAAAAGAAAAAGATGGAGTAAAATGACAAATACTTCAATTAAGAAATTTGGAAGACTTTGGTACTAGACTTAACTTTTCAGCTTGGCAATAAACTATATCTTGCCTTGTTCCCAAAAGGATCATGAAGACACATGAGGTAGAGAAGAAGCATAAACTTGGAGAGGGTGTGCTGTCTCACAACCAAGGCAAGTGATCGGACTCTCTGGAGCCTCAGCTTCCTCATATGTCAGATTAAAACATTACATGGGTTGACCTCTAGGATCCTCCCCACACCTCTATAAACAACGATGTATATTTATTAATTCAACATATATTAAGAATAATATTATCAAAGAACTTACCTACTCGGAGAGCTAAGAGGAATCTCAAACCACACATGGATTCCTTGTTTTACTTTTGACAAACTGAAATTCAAAGGGGCTATGGAAACACATCCAAGTTTACATTTCAAGGCTTATTTTTCTCAGCTCTATCATCTTAACAACAAGCTCAGTTTCATGGATTTTAGCTTTTTCAGTCTAGGATCCAATAACTTGATTTAAAAATGCTTTTGCAATAACTGTGTGGCAAAAGGAAGTTCCAAAGATTGCTGAGCATGTTATGGTTATGTTATTTTAATTTTGTAACTGAACTACAATGTACTTGGAACTAAGAGCTTATTTCAAAATATTGTCTCTGTTGTCTAAAATAGTTCTGAAAAGAGTGGTTGCACTACATGATTTCCTTTAAATTGTTTTGTTTAAAGTAATAGTCACTGGTGGCTCTTTAAATTCCTCGTTGTAAGGGGAAAAAAAAAGATTAATAGGCTTTCCTAACAAAATGAGATGCAATAATCAGATGATGAAAGAGAAATTTTGACAGTTGAAGGCTAAAAAACTTTACTCAAAAGTTGCTCTCTTAATGCAGCTACGAATAGGAAAAAGCCAAATATCTAAGTGCCCAAGTGTGATTCTTGTTATCAAATTGTCTCCAGAGAGTCATCAGAGATTTCAATTTAGACTGTGCTATTTAGTATCTGTCTCGTAGAACTGATAAAATGACTGAATGACTGCGACAGCCTGGCCAATACACTGTCACACCTAACACTAAGGCCAAATAAATGAGTGAGCTAAATGTGAAAGGAGAATATAAATGGGCAAGAGTTTAAAATACATTCTACTCCTCTTACCTTTAACATTGAAAGAATAGTAAATAGTTTATATCTAAACATAAACCTTCACTATCTTGCAACAGAGTTATTTCTTACTGAATAATTAGAGTAAAAATGTTATTTTTGTATAGTGAAGAGGCTATAACTATTTGCATCTTACATATCATGAATATTTTAATAGAAAATTTGAAAATCCTTGTGTCTAATGATGCAAGCTGATATTCTCCAGAAAGAACTAGATATTTAATAGAAAACATTTTTAGAACTGTCTACAATAAAATTCAATTTACATTGGTTAAAAACAAACAACCCAATCAAAAAGTAGGGAAAAGACCTAAACAGACATTTCTTCAAAGAAGACATACAGATGGCTAACAAACACATGAAAAGATGCTCAACATCGCTCATTATTAGATAAATGCAAATCAAAACTACAATGAGATATCACCTCACACCAGTCAGAATGGCCATCATCAAAAAGTCTACAAACAATAAATGCTGGAGAGGTTGTGGAGAAAAGGGAATGCTCTTGCACTGTTGGTGGGAATGTAAATTGATACAGCCACTATGGAAGACAGTATAGAGATTCCTTAAAAAAACTAGGAATAAAACCACCATATGACCCAGCAATCCCACTCCTAGGCATATACCCCGAGCAAACCAAACCGAAAAAGACCCATGGATCCCATTGTTCAGCTATTGTCAACTATTCGGTGATGAATGATAACTAGACGGACTGCAGGGGTTGTAGTGCAAATAATATCAACTTAAAATGCCATACACCTGAAACTTACATTTTATTCCAATTTTGCCTCAAAAACGTCAAAACAAACGAATATTAAACAAAAACAACAAAAAAATCTATTCTACTACCTCTTTAAATATGTATGTTTCCCCTTTGAGAAATTTTCCTGGACAACATAGTAATACAAGACCAAGGTTTTCTAAGTGATAAATCTTGTCCTTTTATTAAAGCTACCCAATAAGATGTAACTCAGTATTTTAGAAGTGCAAAGTAATTTAAAAGACTTATTCAGATCTCTTCTGGTTTTAAGTTGTCTTTTGATACATAGCCAGATCAACACAGATGTAGATAAGACTACTCTTGGAGACATTTTAATGTTAAAGCATCATTTCTCCAAAAAGCAATTTATATCTTGTGCCTACTTAAGAATGTATAATAAATTTTGTGCAGAGGGAAAGTCAGGCTTACAATGTACTGGGGAAAGGAATATGTATGATAAGATTCTAAAAGGGCAGTACAGATGATTATCGAGCCAGAAAGACTGATTTATGAGGAAAGATTAAAAGAATTAACTATGTATGGAATTGCTAAGTAAAAATACATATATAATGAAGAAAATTAGTTGACTTGTTACAAAACATTAGAGAACATTCCATTAGGATACTTAAAATTGGACTGAAGAAGGGAACACAATACAAAAATATTTAAAGTCTATGAGTATGCTTGTAGCTTCCCAGGTGGTGCTAGTGGTAAAGAACCCGCCTGCCAGTGCAGGAGACGTAAGAGATGCGGGTTGGATCCCTGGGTTGGGAAGATTCCCCTGGAGAAGGCAATGGCAACTCACTCCAGTATTCTTGCCTGGAGAATCCCATGGACAGAGGAGCCTAGCAGGGTACAGTCCATACGGTTGAAAAAAGTTGGACATGACTAAAGTGACTTAGCACACACATGCTTGTATGAATTATTTAGTTTTAAGTATATAGTATATATTCCATTCCTGTGGTAACACATCACCGCCAATTCAGGAAAACTTAGTTCATGCCAATATTATAGAAAGGAAACAAATACAACTTTTTTCTAATTGTGTAACATTTAAAAAAACTAAAACATCATTTATATACACTTTATTACTTAAAAATGATATGAAAGCAGAATCTCTCTCATACAGATAAAAAAGAATTGCCTATTACTTGAAATCTGATTCTAATATTAGTATATCAGTACTGGGAAATGATAAACTATCAATGTTAAAGGCTAATTTTATGTTGAAGTTTTTATTCCACTTACAGATAGAAATAGAGGTTTGGAGGACTTGATTCAAATTCAAAGCATGCTAAATTATAATCAAGCTCTCCTATGATACTTTTAAGAATGGTGTAAATGAATATGCTCTCTCTGGCTAATCTTTTTGGAACAGTTATCTCATCCTGATTTTACAGGGGGAAATAATTAATGTAAACTCACAGGAAATTATTTTCTATTGAAGAAGTCCAAGAGATTTAAGAGAACAGTCTAAATTAATATCTGATGATATACTGAAAGATAATTAAAGTAATTTATGTAAATTAATGCATGATATTCATATGATTTGAAATGAACTATCTAATTTTCAAATAGCTAAATATAAGAAACTTCACCCTATAACTTAACCAAAAATAATTTGAAATAGTAGACATTTCTTTCTAATCTCTATAAGGAAAAATATGTTCCCTAAGTAAAATTTATACCTTGAAAGACAACATGATTATGGATTTTTGTGGTAAACTTATTTGATTTTTATCTTTCAAAACATAACTTTTTAGTTCCCTATGAATGATAGCATGGTCAGCATGTGATGTACCAATAAGCACGTGCATGCTCAGTCATGTCCAACTCTTTGCGACCCCATGGACTGTAGCCCATCAGAGTCCTCTGTCCATGGAGTTTTCCAGGCAAGAATACTGGAATGGGTTGCCATTTCCTTCTCCAGGGGATCTTCCCAATCTAGGGATGGACTCTGTGTCTACTGTATTGGCAAATAGGTTCTTTACCAGCTGAGCCACCAGCAAAGCCCCTATGTACCAATACAGTTATGCTATAAAATTAAGTAAAGGAAATTTATATATTTTTATCAGTACTTTGTTACCTAATGCTATAGGAATAACAACTGTTTGACAGAAATATTATAAAATGATTATAGCAAAGTTCAGTCAAGTTTCAATTATTCTGAAAATTGTTCCAGGCTTTTTAGAGTCATTAAGTTACTCCTTATTAGCTGAAGATCAAATGAGGGGGAAAAAATATCATTTGCATTGTTTTAGATTCCTTGCAAATAAATGATCTATCTTAAAAAAGTTTTACAACAAAATAAAAGATTAAGTATTTACTTCAATTAATCTTTTAAAATTGTCTTCTCCAGATTTTCAAAATTCTGGGTACTTGTCCAAAACTTACATTGAACTAGTTTTAATTTCAAAAAATGAAAGAACAAGCATCCCTATGCCTCCCAACTCTAGAACATTAAGTTTTGTGCTTTCTTTCTAAATCCTGTTGTTGGTTTTAAATATATATATTTTACAAACTTAATAACACAGACAACAATGTGTTGATTATTTATCATTATAGATAAATATTGAATATTTGCTTCAGACAAAGGTTTGCCCAGGGAGAGAAAGCGATAGGTCAACAACACAGTGTGTGTGTGTTGAGGGCAGGAGGAGAAGGGGACAACAGGATGAGATGGCATCACTGACTCAGTGGACATGAAAATGAGTGGACACCAGGAGATACTGAAGGACAAGGAAGGCTGGCGTGCAGCAGTCCATGGGATGGCAAAGAGTCAGACACCACTGAGAGACTGAGCACCGCACAGCATGTGTGTGTGTGTGTGTGTGTGTGTGTGTGTGTGGGTGTGTGTGTGTGTGTGTGTGTGGATGAATATATATGTGTATATGACTATATACATGTTAGGCCTCTGGCTAGATTTTTTTACAAGCAGTTAGAGAAATTGGAACCTTAAAAAAAAAAAGGCTCAGTACAGTTCCATCAACCAAATGCAGACTATTAATCTAAGAAATTTGCTGACATAAGGAAACATAAAGTGCTCGTTATTAAAGACTGCCAATATTTTGTAGCTTCTCCACCAGGTAATAAAACTATAAGTGCAGAGTACATCAGCAGCCCTAATAAAATCGGTAGGTCTTCTCATTCTGACAGGATAAGAAATAAAACACAGATGATCTACCTATAAATGAATAACCTAATATCAATCACTTCTTCTTTGCTGTCATGCAAAAGCTAAGGGCAGGTCACATATTTATTTTTCTTCCTATTATAAACTATTTCATGGCAGAAATTTTCACATGTCTATGCTTACAAAACCACTACAGTTTTGTGTCATTTAAAGTGTTATTTGGAAATTATAATCAATATAATTATAACCAATATATAAATTATATATATTATATATAACCAATATATAATTCAATATATAACTAAATTATAACCAGTATATAATTCATTCTACATTATATTTGACTTAGAGAACGCTGCACTAACAAAGAATTTGATTTTTTTTAAATGAAGTCTAAGTTAAACCTAAGTAATACAATGCAAGTGAAAAAAATGCATGGATTTTACTGTTTATTTTACTGCTTATACTGGATTCTTGAACAATTCACAAGAACAACCTTCAAAACATTTTTTAAAAATGGGAAGAAGGAGAAATTTAAAAACAAAATAAAAATTGGATGAGTACAAAAAATGCTTGCTACTATAACGATCAAAATCCCCAATCAATTTTTATTGCATGTGTGCTAAGTCACTTCAGTCGTGTCTGACTCTTTGCAACCCTATGGATTGTAGCCCACCAGGTTCCTCTGTCCATGGGATTCTCCAGGTAAGAATACTGGAGTTGGCTGCCATGCCCTCCTCCAGAGGATCTTCCTGGGCCAGGGGTTGAACCCATGTCTCACATCTCCTGCATTGGCAGTCGGGTTCTTTACCACTAGCATCACCTAGGAAGCCCTTGCATTGTGTGAAACCCATTAAAATTTTGTTTATTCTGATCAAAGTTCAAAGCAGATACGCCTCCCTTCTCCTTGGTCATTCTGGGAATCAGTCTCCTCTACACGGTGGCTCTTACTCTTTCCCAGGTCCTGGAAGTTTTCTCCATTAAGTCAGTACATGTGGATTTTATGGGCCACACTAGGATTGGCATACATTACTGCTGCTCACATTCTATTGGCCAGAACTCAGGAAAATAGTTACTTCCTGCTGCAGAAGAGCATGGGAAATGTAGGTTAGCTATGTGTTCAGGAACATGAGAAAACAGGTTTTGTAAGAGTCTAACTAGTCTTTGCTAAAGTCTACCAGTCTCATCACCAAGTCTCCATTTTACTTTTTTCACCCATATATTATAGTCTTCACAGACAACTGAAAGTTCCACACAGGCATCTTATATAAAGCTCAAAGTTGAGCATCTCTGAGCCATGTCACACGTATGAACTCAAAGGGAAGTTTGCCCACCCCTTCGTACACCAATACACAGTGGTGGAACAGGACAAGGTAGCCATAATGAATGCTTCCGTTTAGGAAAGGAAAAACTGATGCTGCAGTCCCTGCCAGGAAGGCACTGTGAGAGCCCTCTCCAGGTGCTAAGTCCTTGATTAGCATCTAATCCTAGTCTCCAGAAGGACCTCCCTCCTACACTGTTCTGCAGAGGTTCTGGCTTCACCCTTACGGAGTTTCCTACTTAACATTATCCTACATGAGATATTGGGTATCCACCATCAGAATTGGGGGTTCAGCAACACTGGGAAACACACAGCTTCTTGCTTTTGAAATTTAAGGATCCAAGGTTTTGTGTAAGGAATTAACAGGCAAAGGCTTTTTGAGTCTTAGCAAACGGTTTCTTCGACAATGCAATTATCCTCCCAGTACTGTAGATGTATGTGCTTCTTTCTAACTCATTTGTAAAGGAAGAGTTCCACCATGATTCAGACTATAAGATGATATCAGAAGTATGCCTTCTGAGGGTTTTTCAGGCAGAAGCAAGGATCTGTTTTTACACTGTATGCTGACTTCCATAAAGGTCTAAAATAAAGTTTTTATTTAATCAATGCCAAGTTGTAAGAATTGACAAATATCAAATATCTGAATTTATTCTTACATGATGTAAAACTAGCCAGAAATGTGTTAGTATTGATAATACATGTGTCTGTTTTTAAAGTACACATGCTAGTTTCTGTGTGTTTGAGTGTATTGTGGGCAGTCTGTGTATTTCAAACAGCAAGCTGATTTCCTGCCATGATGTATAAAAAACATCACAGTGAAACTTTATAAAACTTTCTAGATATTAGGATGCTCTCCAACACTCAACTGGAAAACACAAATAAAAACAGAATGTCTTCACTCATTCCTCTGTTATGTTTCAATGAATGAAACCTCCTCTTGAAGGCTCTGCTAACTATGATCCTTTGTTGCAAAACTCCTTGCCAGCATTATTCCTAAATTTTCTGGTTCCTCTTGTCATGTTCTCCTAACCCATTCCAATCAGCTTTCACCTCAAACATTCTACCAAAACCATTCTCTTGAAGATCACCAGAGTCCTCCATGTTGCCAAATTCACTGTTTAGATCTCAGTCTTCAGAGATCAATTTTCTCTGTCTTGCTCAATTATTTCTATTCGCACTTTCCATTAACATCTCAAACACAAAAGGATAACACTGAAATTAGCTCTTCTGAGACTCAACACTTTCTTTCCTTCTTATGTCTACAGACTCAATTCTTTCCCTTCTCTAATCACTTTTTCCCTAAATCTGTCTTCTATTCCTACTAGCACTTTTTGAACTTAGACCTTCAGTTCCTTTCACTATATAATTTTTATCGTAACTCTCTGCCCCTTTTTCCTTATCCTGCTCTTTAGGAAAGCTCTTCATCCCGAGCATCCCTTGCTCAAATGCTTTGGATTGTTCCTCAATACTCAGAATTAAAGGCTCTGGGAGAGGTGGACCCTATAGGTCTTTTCATAATAGTCTCACAGGACTGTCTGTAAAGAAAAAAATATTTCTGCATCTTCCTTTTCCTGTTTCAAGGATAATTTTTTCTTATTTTTCTATGAATATTAAATGTTTTCCATGTTGTATTTTTTTCTTTGAATGCAATTAAAAGGAAATTGTTTGCTTTGATTTTTCTCTCTGTGTTAGAGGTATACAAAATTTTGTGACCCTTTGCTATCCATTAAGTCTTAGATTTCTTTGCTCTATTAACTCAGTTGCACCTAAACAAGACAAAATCTTATTTGTCTTATGGTTATTCCCATCCTTTTTTGAAGTCATGCTCTTTTAAAATAGTCTGTATTAGTAGGGCTAAGATGGACTGGAAATAAATACATTTGCCTCAGTCTATCATGCCCCAAACAGAAGTCCCATTACTTTTTAATAACACAATTTAAGTTACTATTTACTGAAAATATCTTTTGTTTTTGCACCTTTGTGGCTTTGCTCATACCTCCCATCTTATCTCTGTCTTTGCATCAAATTCAAAATATACAAAAATCTTTCCCAAATACCTTCTACCATCAGCTCACAACAGAAGTAATTTGTCCTTCCCCTAAACTTTCACAGATTTTATTTTATTCTCCTCTGAAATGTGGTTATTTGCACTCTTGCTGTCATATATACCTGCTTGACTCCTTAAACAGGAGAAGGGATTTCATTTACCTCCACCTGAGACACTGTCTCATACACAGTAATGATCAACACATATTTCATTAACAACATAACAAGATGAATATACTTTTCTTGGAAGGACTTTGCTGCCATTATATTTCTAATAATTATTCTCCTTATTCCAAGGGAAATTTCTCTATTTTTTTCAAATCATTATCCACTTCATCTTGCAAAGATGCCAGCAGTTATAAGTATCTTTTTCATGTGTTTCTCCTTTATTGTACATTTTCATGCTGATAATTATTTTAACATAATTTGAGAAAAATGCACAAGAAGAATACAAATGGAATCTAGGCTCTTTGTGATTTCTCTAAATTACTATTAACTCTGTAGGGGGTATTATAGTCTAAGATTGTAGAAGATATCATCAATCCTGATTTCTACATCTAATATCACAATAATTATAGTACTCAGAACATGGTCACAGGCAAATAAAAAAGCAGAAACAACAGACGCTCTAATTTGTTTGAAATCATACAACAAGGTGGCACAGTGATAAAGAATCTGCCTGCCAATGAAGGAGTTGCAGGAGATACGGGTTCTTTCCTTGGGCTGGGAAGATACCTGTGGAGTAAAAAATGGCAACTCACTCCAGTATCCTTACCTGGGAACTCTTATGGACAGAGGAGCCTGGGGGACTATAGTTCATGGGGTCACAAAGAGATGGACATGACTGAGTGGCTAAGCATGCACATTCATGCACACATAAAACAACAAAATAAGAGGGATGGTAGGCTTGTAATGTAGTGTCTATCTGAGAGAACACCCTGTCTTCCATTAAGTGAAAAGATCATCAAAGTTTATATGTCAATAGATACTTGCATATACAGATTAAAACAGTCTTTACCTGAAGTAAAGACATTCTACCCAATAATTTAACCTATGATTTAATAAAGTAACCAAGATGGGAGGAACAAGGCTATTTCACAAGGAGGAATATTCCTAATTTTACTTTCAGAATTTATAAGCTATTAATTTTTTAAAATCTAATGCATTTCTTTTTAATTTTATCTTGAGTTTTCAAGGAAATAGCAAAAGGAACATCCTGATTATAAACTTCTTGATGGTAGGAATTCTCCCATAGCCCTTATATAAAATTATGACTAGAGAAATGCTTATATTAATAAAGTCAAGCCTATGGAATTTAATCAGTATAAAATGATTCTAGTAGCCAAATATTTCCATTACCAATAGAGGGTATTCATTGAGTATTGGGTTGTTTATTAGTCCAAGAAATAGTTACTGTATTTGTTATTAAAGCATTAAAACATGGATGTTTAGCAAAGAAGTTGTCTGAATATTCAAAACATGCTTAGAAGCGGCATATGCAACCCCCAAAAAAAGGAAATAATGAGAAAATGATGAATGGTATACACCTGTGTAGGAGACACAGGAGATCATGTAACATGAAAAGTGCTCAGTTGACCATCAAGTGCAAAAAGAAGGAAAAAATCGAGTTGATAAAATGGAAAAATGGAAAATAAAATACCGTATGTAGCTGGAATCATTGAATCAAGTTTGAATGTATATTAGCATGAAACTAACATAAGGGAAAACTAGAAGATTGTTCAAGAACTTAACAGTTAATGATTGGGACAATGCCCCAGATAAAGCTTCATCACAAGCCACAGGTGGATGCCATAGGTTGCAGGCTTAGTCAGTTCAGTGCATAAGAGTAGCCAGCATGCAGACACACATGGCTGTACTGAGAAGTGCCCAAATGCGAAAACTCAACAGATCTGGAGAAAGACACCTGGTGGAATATGTAACCCTGAGGAGCATAAATATTTTTAAAGCTTGAAAGGATTACTTCCATGGAATTCAAGTTTAAAACCCCTCAGCACAATACTGTAGGTTTTCTTTATTGGAAATACAGATATAATTTAGATTGAAGGAGCATTGATTGATTTGCTTTGAAGTTAAATAGATATTTAAATTATTATAGCCTTGGAGTGACTGATAGAAATTATTTGAGTGCCACTAAAACTGCTACAATTTTATCACGCTGAAAATTTGGGAGTTCTTATGTGTATAAAATAAAAATATCTGGAAAATCCAGAGGACATAATAAATACCACTATAAAATAAAAAAAAAAGTCAGTCACAATATTACTAGCTACAGCTTCCACAACATATCAAGCATACGACATTTATGTAGTGTTAATTTGCATACAGTTTTTTTGACAATTTTTTGTAACTAACCTGTTTTTAAGAAGGATAATTGCTATGGTCTGAATGTTTATATTCAATCAATATGTTGAAACATAATGCCCAGTGTGATGACATCAGAAAGTAGGGCCTTCCCTTACGAATGGGATTAGTGGGCTTATATGGGCTTTCCAGGTGACTCAATGGTAAAGAATCCACCTGGCCTGTGCAGGAGACGCAGGAGATGCAGGTTCGATCCCGGTGTCGGGAAGATCCTCTGAAGTAGGAAGCAGCAACTCACTCCAGGATTCTTGCCTGGAAAACGCTATGGAGCCTCGAGGGCTACAGTCATGGGGTCACAAAGGGTCAGACACGATTGAGTGAGTGAGCACATGTGCGCACGCGAGTGCACACCTGAGTGCACACACACACACACACACACACACACACACAGTGGGCTTATAAGAGAGACCTGGGGAAGCTCCCTCTCCCTTCACCCTTTGTGAGGACACAAAGAGAAGTCAGCTGTTTATGAACTTGGAAACTGGCTTTCATTAAAGAACTTGACTGTGTGGGTGCTCCAATCTTAGATGTCCAGGCTCTAGAACTGTCAGAAATAAGTTCATACGCTTTGCTTTGTTTATAAGCCAGTCTGTGGTAGTTTGTTATAGCAGCCTAAATGGGCTAAAACAGTAATGTTTAGATTCATATGTATCTACTTTACTGAATAATTCTTAAATAAAATCAGCCATTCAGAGCTAAGGTGAAGACTGCTACTCACAATTTATCAACATTTATATGTTACACCAACATCTACTTACATAATTCTTTCTTCTTACCAATATTTTATCGATATCTTCTCCATCATCATGGTATCTCCTTTGGAGGAGAAATGACTATTCCCATGGAGGAGGCATTGAATCTATAAAGTAAGGTTTAAAGAGCAGACAACTGTGCATCCAAATATCTAGGTCTTGGTGAATACTCAATTTAGACTAAGAGTTTCCTCACTTGTAAAACAGCAATAATAAAGTTTGTCCCTAGATTAACAGTTCTTAGTCAGGATGTTAGGTCACAGAACATAAGAAACCACTTCAAAACTAGCAGTGGCTTAACAAAATAACAACGCATTCCTTAATGCTGGCTTTGTCCAGACCACTCTAGGACAACTGCCATCCTTGGAAGACTTTCATCTACTAAAAGGTTTAAATAAAAGGTGTGAAGACCATAATTTTAGTCTGATCTGTCTCCAGGAAGATGGTCTCCTGGAGGACAAGAAGCATCCTCTTTATTTCAGTGTTTCAGAAATTTCCATTAAAAACTTTGGTCATACTCCTTCCCTCAAGCTAGTTTTTTGAGGCTGAAGACAATCACTGGTATAGGAAAGACATTTGAAAAAACAATGTTGAAATATCTTTTTTTTTAATTAAGAGATGAAGCAGGGAATAAGAAAGTCTAACAGATATTTAAGTCCTGGAAGAATGCAGGAGACACAATATTTGAAAACATAATGGCTGTGATTTTTCAAATTCTCTAGATGCAAGAAACAATGTTTCCAATGTATGCTGAGCATAGTGTGACAAGAAATCTATGCCATGATATCAAAGCAAAAGTTCTTGAGTAAGAAGACTTCAAGAGAATCTGTAAAAATATCCAGAGGAAAAAAGACAACAAATTGAGAAGATCACTGCATAATCTTTAAACACAATCACTATTATCCTATAATTACATAGTCAGAAAAGTTATCTTTCAGGAATGAGAGTAAAGCCTGAATACAAAGAGATAGATATAAAGAGTTTACCCCCAAGAGACCTACATTAAAGGCAGAGGTAAAGCATGTTCTTTAAGAAGGAAGAACATGATTTCAGAAGAACTGTCAGAAATGCAAAAAGGAATGATGAGCTCAATACCAGAAAAGCAAACAACCCAATAAAAAGGGGATAGAAGACCTAAACAGACATTGCTCCAAAGAAGGCATACAGATGCTTAATAAACACATGAAAAGATACTCAATATCACTCATTATTAGGAAAATGCAAACCAAAATCACAGGGCTTCCCCAGTGGTTCAGTGGTAAAGAACCTGCCTGCTAATGCAGGAAACATGAGATGTTCCAATCCTAGGTTAGGAAGATCCCCTGGAGGAGAAAATGGCTACTCACTCCAGTATTCTTGCCTGGGGAATCTCATGGACCGAGAAGCCTGACGGGCTACAGTCAATGGTGTCACCAAGAGTCAGACACGACTGAAGAGACTTGGTATGCATGCAACCAAAACCACAATGAGGTATCATCTCGCACAGGTCAGAATGGCCATCATCAAAAAGTCTACAAACAATAAATGCTGGAGAGGGTGTGGAGAAAAGGGAACCCTCTTACACTGCTGAGGCAATGCAAACTGATACAACCACTGTGGAGAGGAGTATGGAGATTTCGTGAAAAGCTAGGAATAAAACTCCATCGGCAGACGGATGGATAAGAAAGCTGTGGTCATATACACAATGGAATATTACTCAGCTATTAAAAAGAACACATTTGAATCAGTTCTAATGAGGTGAATGAAACTGGAATCTATTATACAGAGTGAAGTAAGTCAGAAAGAAAAACACCAATACACTATATTAATGCATATATATGGAATTTAGAAAGATGATAACAATGACCCTACATGTGAGATAGCAAAAAAGACACAGATGTAAAGGACAGACTTAGACTCTGTGGGAGGAGCTGAGGGTGGGATGATTTGAGAGAATAGCATTGAAACATGTATATTACTGTAAGTGAAATAGATGACCAGTCCAGGTTCGATGCATGAGACAGGGTGCTCAGGGCTGGTGCACTGGGATGACCCTGAAGGATGGGATGGGGAGGGAGGTGGGAGGGGGGTTCAGGATGGGGAACACATGTACACCCATGGCTGATTCATGTCAATGTATGGCAAAAACCACCACAATATTATAAAGTAATTAGCCTCCAATTAAAATAAATAAATTAATTTTTTTAAAATTAAAAAAACAAAACCAAAAACTACCAATATGATCCAGCAATCCCACTACTGGCCACATACCCTGAGGAAAGCAGAACTGCAGCACTATTTACAGTAGCAGGACACGGAAGCAACCTAGATGCCCATCGCTAGATGAACAGACAGGGAAGTTATGGCACTTAAACACAATGGAATATTACTCAGCTATAAAAAGGGACACATTTGAGTCAGTTCTAATGAGGTGGATGAAAACAGAACCTATTACACAGAGTGAAGTAAATCAGGAAGAGAAAGACAAATATTATATGTTAACACGTGTATATGGAATCTAGAAAGATGGTACTGATGATCCTATATGCAGGGCAGCAAAGGAGACATATTTTTGGACTCAGTGGGAGGAGAGGGTAGGATGATTTGAAAGGATAGCATTGAAACATATACATTGCCATATATAAGTCAGATAGCCAGTGGGAGTGTTGTTTGACACAGGGAACCCGAAGCTGGTGCTCTGTGACAGCCTGGAGGGACAGGTTTGGGGTGAGGGGGGTAGGGGGATGGGAAGGGGTCAGGAGAGAGGGGACACAATTTAAATAAATCAATAAGGAATAAAGGAATGATGAGTAATTACAAAGAAATATATAAGCATATCAAATTACCTATTTAAAATAATAAAATAATTTTTATTATTTAAAATAATAAAAATGTCTAACTTAGGGGATTTTAAAAAGGACAGAATTAAAATGCTGGAGAAAAGTAGGAGGTAAGTATGAGAGTGATCACAGTTTAAGTATTCCAAAATTCACTACACTCTTGGGTGGAGAGGTGAAAATAGCTTAAATTTAGATTTTATTAAGATAAAAATGCATGGTAAATGTTCGATGGTAATGACTAAAAGAACTGAAATAGTATACATAAATCTCCCCAAAAGAGAGATCAAGAACCCATCAAATGAGTAAGACAATAACCAACTAAAAATGATAGTGAATAATAAAAATAGCCATAGAATAAGAAAAGTAAGATTCTTAAATAATAAGTTATAAACAAATTCAAATAAATTAATAACCACGATAAAAGTAAAACTGGTTACATTCTTTCCAAATTGACCAAAAGGGTAAGATAAACAAAGCCCAGTTTATATGCTGTTTTCAAAAGCCCCCAAAATAAAACATCAAAAATAAAAGAAAAAATAGGAAATGAAAATACTGAAGTAAAAGATTAAAAATACCTTCCAGGAAAACATTAAACAGAAGAAAGTTGGAGTAGCTATGTCAGAGAACTAAAGGCAGAAAAAATATTTTTAGGAAAAAAACGGTCACTGTATAATGCTTAAAGTTTTAGTAATTAGGAAGGTATGATAATTCTGAATGTTAGGCACCTAAGGAAATTACCTGAAAATATATAAGTAAGAAATGTATACCAACTAAAAGAAATGGGAAAATCCATTATCAGAGTGAGAGACTACAGCTCAGCTCTCTCCCTTACTGATAAGTCAAGAAGTTTAGCAGACCAAACAAAACAAATGAACAGATTCATACATATATACATATACACACAGATGTGTATAAAATACAAAACACTTGAACAATTTGATAACATTACTCAGTTCTCTTCAGCACTCCTGAAACTTAACAGAAGTCTATCATGTATAAAACCATCAAGTATACCTTCACAATAGCACAGAGACTGTTTTATCCCATGTTGCAGTGAAGTCAAAGGTATTCCCGTTGTTGATGGGAATATAAACTGGTATAGCCACTAGGGAGAAAAGTAAGGAGGTTCCTTTTAAAAATTAAAAATAGCAGTATCATATGGTCCAGCAGTCCCGCTCCTGGGCATATATCCAGAGAAAACTTTGAAAGATACAGGCACCCCAATGTTCACTGCAGCACTGTTTACAATAGCCAAGACATGGAAGCAACCTACGTGTCCATTTTCAGATAAATGGATAAATAAGAGGTGGTACCTACATATGATGGAATATTAATCAGCTTTAAAAAAATGGAATAATGCCATTTACAGCAACGTGAATGGACTTAGAGATTATCATACTAAGTGAAGTAAGTCAGACAGACAAAAGGCGGATACCATATGATATCATTTATATATGGAATCTAAAAAATGATACAATCAAACTTCTTTAGAAACAGATTTACAGACACAGAAAATAAACTCAAATATATGACAAACCCACAGCAAACATTATCCTCAATGGTGAAAAATTGAAAGCATTTCCCCTAAAGTCAGGAACAAGGCAAGGATGCCCACTTTCACCACTACTATTCAACATAGTTTTGGAAGTTTTGGCCACAGCAATCAGAGCTGAAAAAGAAATAAAAGGAATACAGATAGGAAAAGAAGAAGTAAAACTCTCACTGTTTGCAGATGACATGATCCTCTACATAGAAAACCCTAAAGACTCTACTAGAAAATTACTAGAGTTGATCAATGAATATAGTAAAGTTGCAGGATATAAAATTAACACACAGAAATCCCTTGCATTCCTATACTCCAATATTGAGAAAACAGAAAGAGAAATTAAGGAAACAATACCATTCACCATTGCAACAAAAAGAATAAAATACTTCAGAATATATCTACCTAAAGAAACAAAAGACTTATATATATAGAAAACTATAAAACACTGATGAAAGAAATCAAAGAGGACACGAACAGATGGAGAAATATACCGTGTTCATGGATTGGAAGAATTAATATAGTGAAAATGAGTATACTACCCAAAGCAATCGATAGATTCAATGCAATCCCTATCAAGCTACCAATGGTATTTTTCACAGAACTAGAACAAATCATCTCACAATTTGTACAGAAATATAAGAAACCTCGAATAGCCAAAGCAATCTTGAGGAAGAAGAATGGAACTGGAGGAATCAAGCTGCCTGACTTCAGGCTCTACTACAAAGCCACAGTCATCAAGACAGTATGGTACTGGCACAAAGATAGAAATATAGATCAATGGAACAAAATAGAAAGCCCAGAGATAAACCCACGCACATATGGACACCTTATCTTCGACAAAGGAGGCAAGAATATACAATGGAGAAAAGACAACCTCTTTAACAAGTGGTGCTGGGAAAACTGGTCAACCACTTGTAAAAGAATGAAACTAGAACACTTCCTAACACCGTACACAAAAATAAACTCAAAATGGATTAAAGATCTAAACGTAAGACCAGAAACAATAAAACTCCTAGAGGAAAACATAGGCAAAACACTCTCCGACATAAATCACAGCAGGATCCTCCATGACCCACCTCCCAGAATATTGGAAATAAAAGCAAAAATAAACAAATGGGACCTAATTAAAATTAAAAGCTTTTGCACAACAAAGGAAACTATAAACAAGGTGAAAAGACAGCCTTCAGAATGGGAGAAAATAACAGCAAATGAAGCAACAGACAAACAATTAATCTCAAAAATATACAAGCAACTTCTGCAGCTGAATTCCCGAAAAATAAATGACCCAATCAAAAAATGGGCCAAAGAACTAAACAGACATTTCTCCAAAGAAGACATACAGATGGCTAACAAACACATGAAAAGATGCTCAACATCACTCATTATTAGAGAAATGCAAATCAAAACCACAATGAGGTATCATTTCACACCAGTCAGAATGGCTGCTATCCAAAAGTCTACAAGCAATAAATGCTGGAGAGGGTGTGGAGAAAAGGGAACCCTCTTACACTGTTGGTGGGAATGCAAACTAGTACAGCCACTATGGAGATCAGTGTGGAGATTCCTTAAAAAACTGGGAATAGAACTGCCATATGACCCAGCAATCCCACTGCTGGGCATATACACCGAGGAAACCAGAATTGAAAGAGACGCGTGTACCCCAATGTTCATCGCAGCACTGTTTACAATAGCCAGGACATGGAAGCAACCTAGATGTCCATCAGCAGATGAATGGATAAGGAAGCTGTGGTACATATACACAATGGAATATTACTCAGCCATTAAAAAAAATACATTTGAACCGGTTCTACTGAGATGGATGAAACTGGAGCCCATTATACAGAGTGAAGTAAGCCAGAAAGAAAAACAACAATACAGTATACTAATGCATATATATGGAATCTGAAAGATGGTAACGATAACCCTATATGCGGGACAGAATGAGAGACACAGATGCATGGAACAATTTTATGGACTCTGAGGGAGAAGGTGAGGGTGGGACGTTCTGGGAGAATGGCATTGAGACATGTGTATTGTCATATGTGAAACAGAGCACCATTCCATGTTCGATGCATGTGACAAGGGCTCGGGGCCGGGGCAGTGGGATGATCCAGAGGGATGGGAGGGGGAGGGAGGTGGGTGGGGGGTTCGGGAAGGGGAACACATGTAAACCCATGGCTGATTCTTGTCAATGTATGGCAAAAACTATTACAATATTGTAAAGTAATTAGCCCCCAAGTAAAATAAATAAATTTATAAAAAAAAAAAAAATAAAAAATAAAAAAAAAAAAAAAAAAGAATGAAACTAGAACACTTCCTAACACCGTACACAAAAATAAACTCAAAATGGATTAAAGATCTAAACGTAAGACCAGAAACAATAAAACTCCTAGAGGAAAACATAGGCAAAACACTCTCCGACATAAATCACAGCAGGATCCTCCATGACCCACCTCCCAGAATATTGGAAATAAAAGCAAAAATAAACAAATGGGACCTAATTAAAATTAAAAGCTTTTGCACAACAAAGGAAACTATAAACAAGGTGAAAAGACAGCCTTCAGAATGGGAGAAAATAATAGCAAATGAAGCAACAGACAAACAATTAATCTCAAAAGTATACAAGCAACTTCTGCAGCTGAATTCCCGAAAAATAAACGACCCAATCAAAAAATGGGCCAAAGAACTAAACAGACATTTCTCCAAAGAAGACATACAGATGGCTAACAAACACATGAAAAGATGCTCAACATCACTCATTATTAGAGAAATGCAAATCAAAACCACAATGAGGTATCATTTCACACCAGTCAGAATGGCTGCTATCCAAAAGTCTACAAGCAATAAATGCTGGAGAGGGTGTGGAGAAAAGGGAACCCTCTTACACTGTTGGTGGGAATGCAAACTAGTACAGCCACTATGGAGAACAGTGTGGAGATTCCTTAAAAAACTGGGAATAGAACTGCCATATGACCCAGCAATCCCACTGCTGGGCATTTACACCGAGGAAACCAGAATTGAAAGAGACGCGTGTACCCCAATGTTCATCGCAGCACTGTTTACAATAGCCAGGACATGGAAGCAACCTAGATAGATGTCCATCAGCAGACGAATGGATAAGGAAGCTGTGGTACATATACACAATGGAATATTACTCAGCCATTAAAAAAAATACATTTGAATCGGTTCTACTGAGATGGATGAAACTGGAGCCCATTATACAGAGTGAAGTAAGCCAGAAAGAAAAACAACAATACAGTATACTAATGCATATATATGGAATTTGAAAGATGGTAATGATAACCCTATATGCGAGACAGAATAAGAGACACAGATGCATGGAACAATTTTATGGACTCTGAGGGAGAAGGTGAGGGTGGGACGTTCTGGGAGAATAGCATTGAAACATGTATATTATCATATGTGAAACAGAACACCATTCCATGTTCGATGCATGTGACAAGGGCTCAGGGCCGGGGCAATGGGATGATCCAGAAGGATGGGATGCGGAGGGAGGTGGGTGGGGGGGTCCAGGAAGGGGAACACATGTAAACCCATGGCTGATTCATGTCAATGTATGGCAAAAACTATTACAATATTGTAAAGTAATTAGCCCCCAACTAAAATAAATAAATTTATAAAAAAAAAAAAAGATTACCAAAGGAGACAGGTTGGGGGGGGCGGATAAATTAGTAGGTTGGGATTAACATATACATACTAGTATATATAAAGATAGATAATTAACAAGGGTCTAATGTATAGCACAGGGAACCCTACTCAATATTCTGTAACAACCTATATGGGATATAATCTGGAAAAGAATAGCTATATGTATAACTAAACTACTTTGCTATACACTGAAAACTAACACAATATTGCAAATACTTCAGTATAAAATAAAAATTAAAAATTAAAACAGTGCTGAACTTTTAATGCAAATCAACAGAAACTAAGTTATTCTAAGAATATTCTAGTGAACATCTATTTCATCAATACTGACATCGTCATCTACCTAAACATAAATCAACTTACCTAAACGTAAAAAGGAGTTAATAGTAAATCCATGATCATTAGATTATCAGCAGTTGGAATACTGTGATGCTAACTTTCAGCAAGCAGGACACATGGATCTCATTAGACTTTGCTATAATTTAAAGTAATATTCAAAAGGGGTTGTGACTTTATGATATAAAATAGTCCTTGACTTTCATAATTCTTAAGTGCTTTCTTCTATCATTTTGCTGATGTATGTTCTATTTTAAAATCGGAAGGATAATGGATGTGCTTCTTAAAACTGTAAATTAGGTTTTCTATCAGAGTCTTGTCAGCGCCATGACAGGTGGTCCTGCCTCTGCAGCTCTCCTTCTTGTCTGCTTCTCAAGGAGAGCGGGTCAGTCCTAAGGAAAGTGTGGGAGATTGCTGAATCCCTCAGGAAACATCTCAGAACCATAATAACATTTACTGCAAGCCATAATCATTTTATGTTCTCTCTAACAGCTTAAAAGCAGAGCTATACTTTGCTGTCACATGTATTTTTATTAATCAAGGGCATTTAAAGTTTGAATGGATATTGTAAATTTGAAAGTCTGCATACTCCTGATTTGTGTCAGGCACATTTTAAAATTTAGGAAAAAAAAGAAAAAACAACTCGACAACCTGCCAGGATCATTAATTGATTTCGTGAAAACAGAACCCACATGCACTTTAGCAGGTATTTTAATTAAATGGATTCTTAAATGTCATTCAAAAGAAAACCTGGTCTATGCAGTGTAATTATAGAGATAAAATAGTGCACAGACAGGGTAAACTCTTATAAATACTTAATATCAGAATATAAATCAAGGTTACATTTTGCTGTAAAACAATATTGTACTCAAATCAATAGAGTTCCTATCAGAATGAAAAGCAAAGGTAACGCTTGAAAAATACAAAACTAACCTGCTTCCTACATTGACGATGGTCTGTTCTATATGTGAAACTGATTTTAAAATCGGATATATTTAGCATAAGACAAAGTACAGCTGATGACCTGTTCACGTAAAGTAAATTAGCATCCACAATGAAAAGAGCGAAGTCCATGGGTATGCCTGCCATACTAGACTGTTATGACCAAAAACTGTGTAATTTTGTAGTATTGACAAAGACTCCTCTATATCTATGACCTTTTAAACTAAAATCCACAAATAATATAAGGAAAATGAATCCCTAGGCTGTCATGATTACTACTTTTTAACATCTCCGACAGGTTCTCCAAAATGGAAAGAGAGTGAAGTACTTGGAAATCAATATCCTAAAAGTGATCCATCATAAATGAGCTTTCCAGTCTCAAGTTTCATGTCTCCACACAAAAGAAACTATGCTTTACATAACTCCTTTGCTTTATTCACTGCTTTCTTGATTTGGAGTAAACTGATTTCCATTTTCAACCTGTCAAAATTCTCCTCAGTCTTAAAGACTCCTTAGGATAACATGTCTGCTATGAACCTCCCAGGCAGAACTAGGTTCTCCTTCCTACGAAATTCCAGTGCCACATTGATAGTGCCCTTTAAAATAATTCACTCATTCAACAAGTACTTACTGAGAATTTACTAAATGCCAGTTAATATAACAATGAATATGACAGTAGAGTTCCCAGACCATATAAAACTTACTAGAACAATTTGTTTCCTTGTATCTTTAAAGACATTATAAAGTAGGTAATTTTAGCTTCATTCAGATAGCCTTTTGAAATTCCCCTTATTGGGCATTTCATCTTAGGCAATTCACTTAACCTGTATGAGTCAATTTTCCCACCTATAAATTTTAGATCTTCCAACTAAAATATGAGTCCGTTATATTAAAAGAGATTTATAATATAATTAGTAGAGCGCTTAGCACCGATAATGGGGGGAAAATATTCACAACCAAAAGATACCAAGGTTTCTAGGGGAATAAGCTACTTCGTATCGGTGGGAAAAGAAGTCTTGATCCTACTTCTTTCTATTTAAAGAGAATTGTAATGAACAGAAAAAGGAAAGATAATTTAAAACTTTCTACCAGTTCATCTATGTTGCTCGAGCAAATAGAAGGCATTTCGTTTAGTAGTGAAAGCCAAACATTAATCCTTGGATATGCAGTGGACAAAGCCAGAGCCAAGCTGAAAAGGGAACCGAATGGTTCTCCTTGGGTTAAGCACAGGGATTCGAGTTTTCAGAGGCAGCATGTGGGAAGGAAGATGAACCACAAAGAAGCAGGGGAGAGAAGTCATCCTGCCATGTGAGGAGGCGGGACTCCGTGCGGGTGAGTGGCCAGAAAGGAGGCCACGAAGGATTTCATTCTTCCATCTCTCCATACACATGCCTACCCCCTCCTGCCTATAAAAGCCATCAGCAAAAGTTGCCAGCCAGGCCATCTACCCCGAATTTACTTAGTTTTCCATAGATGCACTGCAAGCATCCTCATCTGAGTCACATCACTTCATGCCCAACCACTGCAAAAGTCTCCTAATTTTCTGCCCGTACAGCCCTAAGGCCTGTTCTGGAAGCAGCATTCAGAGTGATCCTATTACCATGACACCGTTATCTTAAAATCCTTCAGGGGCCTGTCCCACTCAAAGGTCTATACATCCCTGTGTTTTCTGAGTTCCCACTTTCTCATCTCATTTGAACTTTCTACCTGGTCTAACTCTCCTCCAGTCACTCTGGCCTCCCTGTGGGTCCTCACTCATATCGAGTCAGGGACCATCTCCACTGGCTTTGCATGGCACTTACTCCTTCAGTTCCTCCTTTGCCCACAGTGTTCTTGGTGCCCTGGTCCTTTTCGGTCTCTTCCAGCTGCTCTTCTATAACTGCTCCCCTTTCCTCACTACAGTCCTCAAGCATACGTCCTCATTTCTGCCTCTGAAAGTGCATCCTTGCTCTTCAGTGAGTCCACATGAAACCTGCCTACACTGATCTCCACAGTCTGGGCTTCAACAGTTACCGACGTTAGAAGGATGATAGGCTGTCGGTGCCCCGTGCAAATCCTGGGAGGTCCCGTGTGCTTCACAGCGGACAGCACATGCCTGCCACCTTCTCGGAAGGATCGAGCTTAGGATGTCAGAGTGGTCTTGCCGAGAGGGACCTGTGAGTGATGCCCCTACCAGGATTAGAGGTCAGAAGTCATGCTTGTTGGCTGCAGGGAGCATGGACAGCTCTCGTGCACAAATGCCTCACTTCTCTGCCTCAAGTGAGGACAAAAACCTTTGGTGTGACCTCTTCATGGGGTCAGACTGAGGCCAGACTATCTCTGGAGTCACATCTTTGCTGAGTGCTCCCTCAGCCTCCTGCTGCACACACTCCCTCACAGGTGTCCTCTGAATGTCCTCCCTCCATGAATTACTTGCAAAATGATCCCTATCTCAGGTTTTACTTCTGGGCAAAAAGCAAGAGAGTTCCAGAAAACCATCTACTTCTGCTTTATTGACTATGCCAAAGCCTTTGACTGTGTGGATCACAACAAACTGTGGAAAATTCTTCAAGAGATGGGAATACCAGACGACCTGACCTGCCTCCTGAGAAATCTGTAGGCAGGTCAAGAAGCAACAGTTAGAACGGGACATGCAACAATGGACTGGTTCCAAATTGGGAAAAAGAGTATGTCAAGGCTGTATACTGTCACCCTGCTTATTTAACTTACATGCAGAGTACGTTATGTGAAATGCTGGGCTGGATGAAGGACAAGCTGGAATAAAGATTGCCAGGAGAAATATTAATAACCTCAGATATGCAGATGACACCATCCTTATGGCAGAAAGTGAAGAGGCATTAAAGAGCATCTTGATGAAAGTGAAAGAGGATAGTGAAAAAGTTAGCTTAAAGCTCAACATTCAAATAACTAAAATCATGGCATCCAGTCCCATCACTTCAAGGCAAATAGATGGGGAAACAATGGAAACAGTGACAGACTCTTATTTTGGGGGGCTCCAAAAATCACTGCAGATGGTGACTGCAGTCATGAAATTAAAAGACACTTACTCCTTGGAAGGAAAGTTATGACCAACCTAGACAGCATATTAAAAAGCAGAGACATCACTTTGTCAACAAAGGTCTATCTAGTCAAGGCTATGGTTTTTCCAGTGGTCATGTATGGATGTGAGAGTTGGACCATAAAGAAAGCTGAGCATTGAAGAATTGATGCTTTTAAACTGTGGTGTTGGAGAAGACTCTTGAGAGTCCCTTGGACTGCAAGGAGATTCAACCAGTCAATCCTAAAGAAAATCAGTCCTGAATATTCATTGGAAGGAATGATGCTGAAGCTGAAGCTCCAATACTTTGGCCGCCTGATTCAAAGAACTGACTGAGGCTGGGAAAGATTGAAGGCAGGAGGAGAAGGGGTCAACAAGAAGATGAGATGGTTGGATGGCATCACCGACTCGATGGACATGAGTTTGAGCAAGCTCTGGGAGTTGGTGATGGCCAGGGAGGCCTGGCGTGCTGCAATCCATGGGGTCACAAAGAGTAGGACATGACTGAGCGACTGAACTAAACTAACCAGAGCAAAGACACATGCATAAATATTTGAAGGTTTATTTTCAAGAAAAAATATCCCTAATATTGGACTTCTAGAACGTTGCAGTTAAACAGAATTACTACACCTGAAACTGCATTTATATCACTGTAGGCAAAAATAATTGCTCTTAATTAACCATACATTCTATAAAGTGAATTTTCATTAATTTATTTATCTCAGATTCTTGAGGGCTTCCCAGGTGGTGCCAGTGGTAAAGAATCCACCCGCCAATACAGGAGACATAAGAGACACAGGTTCCATCTCTGGGTAGGGAAGATCTCCTACAGAAAGGAATGGCAACCCATTCCAGTATTCCTGCCTAGAGAATTCTGTAGACAGAGGAGCCTGGTGGGTTACAGGTCTGTGGGGTCACAAAGAGTCGGATATGACTTAGCATGCACGCAGATCCTTTCTTGAATAGTAGATTCACTACCTCTATCTACCCAACAAATATATGTCTCTTATCTCCCAAAGTTTATTCAGACCTGGTCAACTGGTAGGAAAACATTAATTACCATAGTTATCAGTAAATCTGGGAGGATAATTCCTAAGTAAATAAAATTATGGTGTATCGTAAAATTCATTAGAATAAATGATGGTCACAATTTCTCCTCCTATGTCTCTCAGCTCTTACTCTTGCAGATGTTGAAAGTGGATCTGGAGCATTTGTTACTATATGTTTTCTCATTGACCAAGAATATTTTCAGAAACTTAAGGTAATATGAAAGTTCTCATGGTTCACATAACCTAGAAACCAGCACTAGATTTACTCTCAGGGGCCAAAATCCTAATCTAACAACTATATTCCTGCTCAATCACTCAGTTGTGTCTGACTCTTTGTGACCCCATGGACTGTAATCTACTAGGCTCCTCTATCCATGGCATTTTCCAGGCAAGAATACTGGAGCGGGTTGCCATTTCCTCTTCCAGGACACTGTTATGGAGACAATATAAAAAAGTGGATGGACATAATCCTTACCTAACAAAAGTAGTCTTACTCCTAGCAGGACCAATTTATTGCTTTATTCAAATATGATTTTGGAAATTTATAAATAACATCAATTGTAATCAATGGAAATTATCTGAGCATCCTTCTATTCTTGGAAGTTGTTTCTCTTATTCAATGAATATTTCTCTACCCATTTTTCATATTAAAATTAAAAGAAATTCCATGTCAATTTATGAAGGAGCCTAATTGTTGTTTAACAGCTAGAAACATGAAGACTTTTATTTTCATTCTAAAACATGAAGTACTTCCCCCTAACACTTAGAATTGTTTGGGTCAAAAGCACGTCACCTTATGAGTGAAAACAAAGACTATTAATGTTCAAGATTTCAAAAATGTGTCCTATTTTTCTCTTGAAAAAAAAATTCTTGAAAATAGATTCTAAATTTTACAGATACATGATTTTCTGTTTGTTTGAGCTAAAATAATGGAACATTTTTAAAGTTAAGGAA
The DNA here is from genome assembly GCF_054371585.1 of Giraffa tippelskirchi. Taxonomy (NCBI): domain Eukaryota; kingdom Metazoa; phylum Chordata; class Mammalia; order Artiodactyla; family Giraffidae; genus Giraffa; species Giraffa tippelskirchi. The sequence continues at coordinate 160,931,847 of NC_137283.1, read as the reverse complement.
ATGGCTTATTTTCAAGTCATTATATGAACCTCTACATCCACATTTAGTTCCCCATCACCACCATGACAGAAATCGAAGAGGAACTAAAAAGCCTCTTGATGAAGGTGAAAGAAGAAAGTGAAAAAGCTGGCTTAAAACTCAATATTCAAAAAACGAAGATCATGGTATCTGGTCCCATCACTTCATGACAAATAGATGGGAAAACAAAGGAAACAGTGACAGACTTTATTTTCTTGGGCTCCAAAATCACTGCAGATGGTGACTGAAGCCATGAAATAGAAAGTCGCTTGCTCCTTGGAAGAAAAGTTATGACAAACCTAGACAGTGTGTTAAAAAGCAGAGACATTACTTTGCAAACAAAGGTCTGTATAGTCAAAGCTATGGTTTTTCCAAGGAGAGATAAGAAAGCCTTCCTCAGCGATCAATGCAAAGAAATAGAGGAAAATAACAGAATGGGAAAGACTTGAGATCTCTTCAAGAAAATCAGAGATACCAAGGGAACATTTCATGCAAAGATGGGCTCGATAAAGGACAGAAATGGTAGGGACCTAACAGAAGCAGAAGATATCAAGAAGAGGTGGGAAGAATACACAGAAGAACTGTACAAAAAAGATCTTCACGACCCAGATAATCACAATGGTGTGATCACTCACCTAGAGCCAGACATCCTGGAATATGAAGTCAAGTGGGCCTTAGAAAGCATCACTACGAACAAAGCTAGTGGAGGTGACGGAATTCCAATTGAGCTGTTTCAAATCCTCACAGGTGATGCTGTAAAGTGCTGCACTCGATATGCCAGCAAATCTGGAAAACTCAGCAGTGGCTACAGGACTGGAAAAGGTCAGTTTTGATTCCAATCTCAAAGAAAGGAAATGCCAAAGAATGCTCCAACTACCGCACAATTGCACTCATCTCACATGCTAGTAAAGTAATGCTCAAAATTCTCCAAGCCAGGCTTCAGCAATATGTGAACCGTGAATTTCCAGATGTTCAAGCTGGTTTTAGAAAAGGCAGAGAAACCAGAGATCAAATTGCCAACATCCACTGGATCATCGAAAAAGCAAGAGAGTTCCAGAAAAACATCTATTTCTGCTTTATTGACTATGCCAAAGCCTTTGACTGTGTGGATCACCACAAACTGTAGAAAATTCTGAAGGAGATGGGAATACCAGAACACCTGACCTGTCTCTTGAGAAACCTGTATGCAGGTCAGGAAGCAACAGTTAGAACTGGACATGGAACAACAGACTGGTTCCAAATAGGAAAAGGAGTATGTCAAGGCTGTATATTGTCACCCTGCTTATTTAACTTATATGCAGAGTACATCATGAGACACACTGGGCTGGAAGAAACACAAGATCGAATCAAGATGCTGGGAGAAATATCAATAATCTCAGATATGCAGATGACACCACCCTTATGGCAGAAAACGAAGAAAAACTAAAGAGCCTCTTGATGAAAGTGAAAGAGGAGAGTGAAAAAGTTGGCTTAAAGCTCAGCATTCAGAAAACTAAGATCATGGCATCTGGTCCCATCACCTCATGGGAAATAGATGGGAAAACAATGGAAACAGTGTCAGACTTTATTTTGGGGGGCTCCAAAATCACTGCTGATGGTGATTGCAGCCATGAAATTAAAAGACGCTTACTCCTTGGAAGGAAAGTTATGACCAACCTAGATAGCATATTTAAAAGCAGAGACAGTACTCTGCCAACAAAGGTCCATCTAGTCAAGGCTATGGTTTTTCCAGTGGTCATGTATGGATGTGAGAGTTGGACGGTGAAGAAAGCTGTGTGCCAAAGAACTGATGCTTTTGAACTGTGGTGTTGGAGAAGACTCTTGATAGTCCCTTGGACTGCAAGGAGATCCAACCAGTCCATCCTAAAGGAGATTAGTCCTGGGTGTTCATTGGAAGGGCTGATGTTGAAGCTGAAACTCCAATACTTTGGCCACCTCATGAGAAGAGTTGACTCTTTGGAAAAGACCCTAATGCTGGGAAGGATTGGGGGCAGGAGGAGAAGGGGACGACAGAGGATGAGATGGTTTGATGGCATCACTGACTCGATGGACATGGGTTTGGGTAGACTCCAGGAGTTGGTGATGGACAGGGAGGCCTGGCATGCTGCGATTCATGGGGTCGCAAAGAGTCGGACATGACTGAGCGACTGAACTGAACTGATGTACAGATGTGAGCTGGACCATAAAGAAAGCTGAGTGCCAAAGAATTGATGCTTTCATATTGTGGTGCTGGAGAAGACTTGAGAGTCCCTTGGACAGCAAGGGGATCAAACCAGTCAATCCTAAAGGAAATCAACCCTGCATATTCATTGAAAGGAATGATGTTAAAAGCTGAAGCTCCAATACTTTGGTGAACTGATTTGAAGAGCTCAATCATTGGAAAAGACCCTGATACTGGGAAAGATGGAAGGCAGGAGGAGAAGGAGACGACAGAGGATGAGAAGGTTGGATGGCATCACCAACTCAATGGACATGAGTTTGAACAAGCTCTGGGAGTTGGTGATGGACAGGGAAGCCTGGCATGCTGCAGTCCATGGGGTTGCAAAGAGTCAGACATGAATGAGCAACTGAAAAATAACTATATCCTCATACTACTAAAAATAGCATCATATGTTTAGCAGGCAATTGTCTTAGTGTTTTGAATATATTACCTTAGTTAATCCCCATATCTATATGAGGTATGCACTCTGATTATCATATTTTATAGATGGAGAGACTGCAAAAGAAAAAAATAACTCACTCAGCAAAGAGATGGTATAGCTGGAATTTCCAAGCCAAGCAGTTTTACTCTGTTGTTCATGTTCATAACATGTGCAGTGCTTCTGATATGCTCTTAATGATTACAGTGTAGTACAAATCCCATCTATAATTATCTATGGATTAATACAAATACTATAAATAGTAGTCAGTCGTATGGAAACTAGTTGACAACTGGGCAATTCAAGATCAGTTTAGAAACTGACTTCAAAATCCTATACATAGGCTGAGACTATGCCATAGTCAAGAGAAAAGAAATGAATGTCAGTTTATGTATACTTAGAGTCATGCACAAGCATCTACTGTTTTCATATCACAGGAATCAAGAGCTGGAAAAAGCTTTAAAAATAATACATTTCTAATGCCTCATTTAAAGAAGGTAAGAGATCAAGGAAAATAATGATTTGTAAAATAGTACACAGAGTCTGATGATAAAACTGAAAAAAAAAAACTAGAGCACTTTTGACACTCAAGCCACTATATCTTATTGTCTCATTTATACATAGCAAACACTTAATTGATATCTGGAACTATGTGTTTCTTAATTTTCTTACAGACAGTTTTATTTTCACAATATACAGATATATCCAGAAAGGATAACATAAAAAGGAAAATTATAGGCCAATGTCACTTATGAATATAAATATAAAATTCATAAAGAAATATTAAAAAACTTATTTCAAGCAAATGATCATCTCAATAAAGAGAAAATTATAAAATTTATACCTATGATAGAAACTTCAAGTAAACTGCAAATAGAAGAACACTGCAATGATCTTGGGCTTCCTAGGTGGTGCTAGTGGAAAAGAATCTACCTGCCAATGCAGGAGATGTAAGAAATATGTGTTTAGTCCCCAGGTTGGGAAGATCTCCAGAAGAAGGGAATGGAAACCCACTCCAGTATTCTTGCCTAGAGAATCCCAAGGATGGAGGAGCCTGGCAATCTACAGTTCTGCTGCTGCTGCTGCTAAATCACTTCAGTCGGATCCAACACTGTGCGACTCCATAGACGGCGGCCCACCAGGTTCCCCCGTCCCTGGGATTCTCCAGGCAAGAACACTGGAGTGGGTTGCCATTTCCTTCTCCAAGGTGTGAAAGTGAAAAGTGAAAGTGAAGTTGCTCAGTCGTGTCTGACTCTTAGCAACCCCATGGACTGCTGCCTACCAGGCTCCTCCGTCCATGGGATTTTCCAGGCAAGAGTACTGGAGTGGGTTTCCATTGCCTTCTGGGAATCTACAGTTCACTGGGTTGCAAAGAGTTGGATATGACTAGAGTGACTTAGTATGCATGCATGCAATAATCTTAGGGAATCTAAAGTAAAACTATAACAAATACTATACTTTATCATGAAATATTAAAGACTCTCCTTGTGGAATCAGAAAGAAGGCAAGGATGGCAATTATTTATCTATCCAACAATGAATTGGAAGGCCAATGGCATCTAATAGAACAAGAGAAGTGTTATATGGATTTGAAAAAAACAAATAAAAAAATTTCAATTACATATGATTATGTATGCAAACAGCCTTAAACTCAATACATATATTATTAAAACTAATAGGCAAGTTTTAAAAGACTCTTACATAAAAAACTATACATGTCAAAAAGTAGAAAAAAAAATCTTAAAAACCATACAGTAAGCATGATAAGCCTAAAGATGTACTAAGGAATAAATATCAAGAAATATATGTAAGACCTCTATATAAAATATTATAAAACTTTATAAAGAGAAATTAAAGGAGACCTATAAAATGAGTGATGTATACCACAATCATGGCTTAGAAGATTCAACATAATAAACATGCCAGTTGTCACCATTGATATATCACTGCAATCCAAATAAGCATCCAAACTCTTTTTCTGTAACTTGACAAGCTTTATAAGCAAATTTAAACTTTATATGGCAATTCTAAGGACCAAGACCATCCAAGTCACTCCTGAAGAAGAAAAATGTTGGTGGACTTACATTTCTACATAACAACACACAATATAAAGTTACAATGAGCAGGACATAAGCCAGTAGAACAGTGAGTCCAGAAGCAAATCCAAACATATATGAATATTTTATCTACGATAAAGATTGAACTACAAAGCCATGGTGAAATGGTAATGTGTTCAAAAAATGGTGCTATCTGAAAGAGATATGCAGGTTGACAAAATGAAGTCAGACCCTTCCTTACAGCTTACTCAAAAACTGGCCACAAGTGGATTGTAGATCTAAATGGGAAAAGCAAGGATATTTTTATAGCCTCAGGATAGGGAACAATTTCTTAAGACAAAGAAGGTACTAACCATGAAGACAAAGATGGACAAATTTGGCAACATTAAAAGAATTGTTTTGCTTATCAGAGGCTCTATTAATTCAGTGGAAGGACAAGTCACCGAGGGGAGGAGATATTTACAAAACATACAGCCAATAGAAGAGCTAAAGATCTACTGTATATAAAGAGCCCTCACAAATCAGCAAGAAACAGACAGACACCAGAGAGATAAAAGGGCAGGGCAGTACAAAGAGCACTTCACAAAGATGACATTCAAGTGGACAATCGAAAACTGTTCAACCTGGTTATAAAAATGAGAGGAAAACAAAACTGTAATATCATCCTACACAGTCCTCATAGTGTGCGTGCATACGGGGCCTCCCTCATAGCTCAGCTGGTAAAGAATCCGCCTGCAACGCAGGAGACCCCAGTTCGATTCCTGGGTTGGGAAGATCCCCTGGAGAAGGGATAGGATACCCAATACAGTATTCCTGGACTTCCCTTGTGGTCAGCTGGTAAAGAATCTGCCTGCAATGTGGCAGATCTGGGTTTGATCCCTGAGTTGGGAAGATCCCCTGGATAAGGGAAAGGCTACCCACTCCAGCATTCTGGCCTGGAGACTTCCACGGACTGTATGCTCCATGGACTCACAAAGAGACGGACATGACTGAGTGACTTTCACACAATCCACAGATTTGCTCAAATTAAGAAGTATAACAATAATGAATGCAAACATACATATTTGATTAAAATGCATAAAATATTTCTGTTAGACACACAAATATTTGGATGCTTCTATAAAGGAGAAATGGAGAAAAAGACTTTTAGTGTATGCTCACCTGCTTTTTAAGCTTCCATTGTGGCTAAGATGGTAAAGAATCTTCCTGACCCAGGTTTGATTCCTGGGCCAGGAAGATTCCCTGGAGAAGGGAATGGCAACCCACTCCAGTATTCTTGCCTGGAAAATCTCATGGACAGAGGAACCTGGTGGGCTACATTCCATGTGATAACAAAGAGTTGGACGTGACTGAGTGACTAACACTAAACAAAACTAAGAAAAAATATACAGTATAGTACATGTGTCTAGACAGACATTTTTCTCCCCTCGGCTTAACTTACTGAGCAACAAATTTAAATTGTGAAAACAATTTCAACTGTGCGTCAGGGTAACTAGTATTAGAAACGTCTCCATATTTTTTCTTTGTTTTAGCTGTTAATGGGAAGACAAGAACATACTCTAAAGATCCAGTCTATTTACTCCTATACAAAACATTTCAAACCATGTGGTTTCAAATTTCTTTCTGAAAAAATTGGTGGAATGAAGTATTAACTCTACAGTTGAGGTGTCTAGCATACAAATCTCAACAGTACATAAAATAAATAATCATCATTTAGACAGTGTCACATATATTGTATATTTTAGTACTTTTATGCCAAAGCAGATTTCTTTGCTCAGTCTGGCACTATTTATAAACACAAAACTAAAATAAGTACCACAACTTTCTTTCCCCTGACACACTAGAGCTGAAGTGGGCCACCACACTGTCTCTTTTCAACCAGGGACTTATTGTATACAGATGCTCTGCTCCATTAACCTTCTTCAGCAAGTTGGTCTCTTTTTTATGAATCCCTGGTTTCCTAAGATTTATGGCGAACTGGGGATATTTTGTTTTAAACCTTAAAAGTCACATATAACTTTCTGCATTTATTCACACTGAAATCAGGGAACCAATGGAAGTCTCCAGAAAAACTGCGTGTGTTAATGGAAATGTGCACCACTGGAATATGCTGGTTTATCACCAGTCATCTCCCTCCTTCCTGCCTCTGCTGAGGCCATTTTACTCTCCATTTGCTTTTTCTCACTTCTTTCATTAACCTTCATTTTGTCAACTCTCATAAGACAAATCTTTAAAGGCAATTAGAAGTCAGCTTTTCTTTCACATGGTAAAACTCATAAATTGCCTTTTTATTGTATGTAAAATAGACCTTCACTTCTTCCAGGCTGCCTTTATTACCAGAAAGTTAAAAATTCTTTCTTCAACTGAATTTTTTTGCCCTAGTTATGTGTCTTCTTGGCCAGCAGTGGAAATGTTTCACATGGCTGGCTTCTCAATAACTAGTATTTTACTGAGCTTCAGGCTTTTTTCTACAATGTGTATTATAGATGTGGATAAGATGAAAATATTTCATTTTGTGTTAAAAAAAATAATTCAACATGAAAACAAATTAAATATGTAACAAAGTCATTTGGTGTCAAAAAATCAATCTAGAGGGATAAGAGTGACCACAAAGCAGCATTCTGAAGAGAAGCATTTGGGGATTGGAGTGTGAAAATTTTATCCATGTCCTGTTGAGAATGACAGGCAATTGGGATGACAGACAATTATGACAACAGTACTCGTTCTACCTTGGTTTTTCTTCAACCAGCAAGACGCGTTTCCAGTTTCTACAGCAACCCAATCAATTTCTGATTACAAATGCGAGCAGAGCAATTTAGGCCCAGACTAGGGAAAATGAAGAGTATATTTGTAGATTCAGAGAAATTTGAAATTAGCCCATATCACTCTGAAAGACTCTATTTGATATTCACAATTAAGATAAAGACTAAAATCTTAAAAGAAAAAAAAATTCTAGCTGAAGATAAACCACATTTTCTAGAGAACTCATTCCTTTTTTTATTGTATTTTTCAAAGATACAAAAGATTTCAGGACTGCTGCTAGATGAATGGCATCATTTAATTAAAGCAGCTGAACTGAGTTAAAGCAGAAACTAATGACAATTAGACACCCGTGTTTAAACAAAATGGGGATGTGAATAATCTCTATATTCTCTATGTGTTTGGATTAATGCATTTAGTTGCCAAATCACAATATAAAACACTTAGATATGAAATTTTTTTACTTTGATTTTTATTATTTACTTAAAATATATGGATTATCCTCACTAACTATATCAGAAAACAGAAATACCAACATGGTTAGATGTTATGCTAATTTTAAAGTGCTTCCTATATATAATTGTTTGAAGCATATATATCATCTAAATAAAAATAATGTACATGGTTTGGAAACACCTTTCACTAATGGAAAAACTTCAGGAGAAGCAACCCTCCTTACTGAATTAAGTGTATTTGCAAAACAAGTTAAAGGCCAGTGAAGTGATGAGGCAAACACAAGATAGTACCTTAGTGTCTCATAGGCATTAATATACCTTCCTGAGCACATAACTCATTACCACAGGTGGCTAAAGTATCAAGGAGATTAGAATCCTATAAACTCTTAAAAAGGTCTGGTTATAGGATAGGCCAATTACATGTTAGCAGATTTAGGGAAAATAGAAAACCACCATTTCCTGAGCACTTAACTACATTTGATTCCTATGTTGCTGAGCATGTGTCTGTTTCACTATATTTCATTCAATCTCCATGAAAACCTTCTGAAATTATAGTAGTCCTGCCATCTGCTGATGAAGCATTTGAGGATTTGCAATTCTAAAACCAGTGTCAAACACTGACAGAGACTACATGAAGGTAATAACTACAACTGTGACAAACTATAGTATTTAACATCTGAAGAGCATTACAGGCGCCACATGCAAGGTTTCCCAAGAATTTTACTCTCTTGGCTAAAGATGGATAATCAAGTTACAAATGGCCTAGTCTAGCTTTCCAAAACAAGATTTTGTTATCCTGTAGTCAGGTCAAGTCCTTTGATCAACAGAAAAGATCTGATTTTTTTCCCAAGGCTTAGGAATTCATGACCTAACTTATGATCCTAGAATAACTTTAATGAGTAAAATGAAAGTGTGAATGTCTAAGAAATAATTTTTCTGAATGCTGTAAAAAATTTTTATTGGTTCATTATTCCAGTTTAATGTACTAGCGTTCAAATTTTCAAAATGCACTGACTAGATTGCATATATGCATCCTGGTCAGCCTAAAAACTAGCTGTTTGCCCTTGGCTAAAATAAACTTATGGTTCCTTATAAAATGTGTTGGATACCCAAGATATGGTTAACAGAAACTAAATGAAGGCAGATATAAATTTGAGTATTATATAAATTTATAGATAAATCTCAACAAATGAAGGAAAATGTTGAAGTACTAACTACCATAGTTTTTATGAGAGACCCTAAATGTTAATATCTGCTGGATAACCTTTAATGGAGACAGTGAATGGGAACATAAATATATTTAGTGGAGAAAATTATGAAAACTTTGTTTTTATAACCTAATGCACCAATACTTCAATAAAGCTCATACAATATCTATATATATTTTATACCATAGATAAATCAATGATGGATATTTTCAGATCATGAAATTGTGCTGTACACAGTGATACAGTTTACATTTATTAAAATAAGAAATAAATTATTTTTTGTCTTTTATTCTATGTACTATAAGGCCTAAAAGAACAAGCCTCATGTAATAAACAGGCTTATACATGCTTCGTGAGCTCTTTCAAATGCCTCAAAGATGACAAGGATAAACTTATCATTCCATTAATAACTTCATGTACCAGCTAGGGTTAAGGGTGACATGATGTGGTTTTGATCCTGTCTACTTCTTGACAGCTGGTGCAACTTGTCCACTCTTAGATATTTAACCAAGAGAGATAAACACATATCCACACAAACACTTGTACCAATGTTCATAGCAGCTGTTTTGAACAGCCATACACTGGACACTACTCAGATGTTCACCAACAGTGAGTGCTTAAACTGTGCTATATTCATATGAATGGAATACTTCAAGCAATAAAACATAATGAAGTATCAATATATGCAACAACATGGATGCCTCTTAAAGTAATTATGTTGACTGTAAAAGAAGCCAGAAAAAAAAAAGAAGTGTATTCTGCATGAAAGCGTAACAGTGTTAATCGCTTAGTTGTGTCCAACTCTTGGGACCCCATGGACTGTAGCCTGCCAGGATCCTCTGTCCATGAGATTTTCCAGGCAAGAATACTGGAGTGGGTAGCCATTCCCTTCTCCAGGGGATCTTTCCAACTCAGGGATCAAAACCAGGTCTCCTGCATTGCAGGCAGATTTATATTCTGTATAAATAAATGCAAACTTATCTATATGACAGAAAGTAAAGATAGGAGAATGAGAGAGAGGGAGTGATTGCAAAAGGATTGGGGGTAACGGACAAGTTTCCATAATTTTGATTGCTGTGATGGCTTCACAAGTTGTATATATGTGCCAAAATGTATCGACTTTTGTACTTTATGCAGTTTATTGTTAGTACCTCAATTGCGGTCTTTTAAGAAGAAATATTATTTACATATTTGAAATAACTGCATTAATTTAAAGTAAGATAAAGTTAAGAGGTAGAACTGAAGGAATGTGGGCCTGGGGTCAGATGGTGGAAGCAGACATATGTCAGTGACTGGTAAGCCCCGGTAAGCTATTCTCACGATTTTATCAACTCTGTGCAAGGATCACGCTGACACTTGAAGAAATGGTTTTCATTTTGTAAAGCAATTGACAATGGAAAGGAGATTAATGACTCTTCACCATAAACTGAATGTGCGTTCTGAATTTGTTTTCCAGAATTTTAATATGTTTTAGCAGATACACGCCAATCTACTTTCATTACTGACAAAAGTCACTTATTATTACTTGCAAATGACTGAACACACAGAGGTGAGATCTGTGGTTTCAAAGCAAAGTAAAACAAGACAGACCAATTATTTCACAGAACAGAATTATTTCACTGAACTTGTCCACATGAGCCTGACAGTGGTCGCAATTTTCTAGCCTGCTTAGCATCAGCACCCTAGAATGCTCTCCACCCTTCTCAGAGGGCAATGCCAGTCTGTGCTTTTCCAAACAGGACACTAAGGGTTTAAGTATCTTTTTCACTTTCCTGAGCCTTCTGCCTCCCATTACTTAGCCTTTTTTTGCTTGGATCTTGGTTCACTTTGGAACTGTAGGTTTGGATTTTGACTCAAACATTCAGCTCGCCTGAATCCTGTTAAGCCATCTCCTGGGTCTATCTCATCTTAATTCTACCCTGACTGAATCAGCCTGATGATTCTGGGTTTGCCAGTGTTATCTCAAGAAAAACCTGATGTTTGTACTATGTAAGTCACTGCAAGTATCTCAATCCAGTCCAATATACCCAATATATTGGTGTTGATTCTGGCCTTTGAGATGCTCCTGAGGTTTTTGGTTCCTTTGGTTTTTAAAGCTCCTAATCTAAAACACCATTCCTGTGATTTTTTATTGAAGTACTAAGTGTTGACAAGTTTCACATCACTTCAAACTAACTTCCACTCACATAAATAGAAGGCCAAGTGTGACTTAGAGAAAGTCTTTTTTTACCTGTAAAAGGGAGGCATTCTTATCAGGAAATCACTATAGTTTTTCCATAAGTGATGAATAGGAAGTGAATGTATAACAGGTGTAGATGGACATTCACAGTCAAATTACTTTTAAAAAACACTTAAACAAGAAATACATCTGAGCATCTCGGATATCCAGAACATCGTGCAAAGTGTTGAGAGGCACAGGGACAAAGAATTATAAGACACTGGCCATTGAAACCTGAAACTTATAAAAGCTATATTTGATGAATTTATTATAAAAATTTAAAAATGAAAAAAGATGATTTTGTATATGTGAATCCCTGTGAATGTGTGTATGATCTAGTATAATAATAAGTAAATATGATATCGTATACTCAAGAAATTCCAAAGGGAAATAAAGTATATACAGAGGCATCCTTCATTATTGCTTAAAAGTACTAACCCTTATTTTATACAACTATTGTTGTTCTGTGTCAATAGTCACTATGTTATATAAATTCTAAAATATATAATTGTATAATTCTAAAATACATATAATTATTATTAAATTCAAATAATATTTCATGTTCATGTGAAACCACTAAATCTTAATTTTGAAATAAAGTTGTAGTTTTATCATGTAAAATAACTTTTATCTTAAAATACAAAGTGCAAGACACATAAGATTTGGTAATGGATTTACTGCTTTTCTCAAGGACTATTTGTTCATAGATACTTTGGTTTAGAATAGACAATCTGTGAAATATATTTCTCTGTGGATTCTGTTCTAAGTAAAAACCACAAAAGGAAGGTAGCTAGCCATTATCTATCCCATATTCAATGCTTTATTTGGCATTTATTATATAATCATATTTTTCTATTCTGTACTATGACAATGACCTTAACTTGAATTGCTTTAGAAAGATACTTCTGAAGTATAAATTATTTATATAACACAATTATTATTTATAATAAATCAATTCACATGCTTTTCCCTATATGATAGTAACTTTGGTAAATATGCAAATTCATGGATAATAATATCTGAAATTTTTTTTAGGTTATGATTCTTAAATGTATATGGAAGACTTCAAAGTAAATCTCTGACTGTAACCCTTCACTATGACAGACTAACTGAATTATCTTAAACTTGCTTCAGAGTTGTTGTATCCCAAATATTAAATGTAAACGTCTTTTGCCTCACTTTCTAGGTCCTACAAAATCAATGGTCACCCTATGTATTAAACTTAGGTGTGCTTCACACCCATAACGTGGTCACTGTTTGCTGATCAGTAATGAGTCTGCACTGCCCCCCTACCTCTATTGTCAGTGTAACAGCTGGATTTTTAATTCTTATTAAGGGAACAGAAGCAAAACCAATGCATCTCCCTGAATCCTCTATCTAAAATCTCATTTCAAGGACTTAAATATAAAATACACACACTGAAATACAAATACATATTTTTCAGAAAATAAAATAATTAAAATACTGTAGACAGGTTCTGGTAGTCTAGATCCGTCGAGTAAGTAGGAGTAAAAGTTGTGACACATGGTTAGGTGCTTTTCAGAACTCCAAAGCAGGAATTAGCTAGGTCCTCTGAAACGATTAAGGAGCAGCAAAATTATGCATCCTGAGTTGGTTTTTCTCCATTATTTTCTGGGTCTTGTTTGTAACTTGTTTTCTTTTGTGTTTTTCTCCTTACTGATCAAAATTACAAGGGCCACAAATCTTTAATGATATAAATGGACTTTAGGAATTAGTTATGTTTTTAAAATCTTCGAAGAATTTAGGTAACCTAGGAAAAATTGCTGCCTCGTGGACTAATAAGTAGGAATACAGAAAAAAACAGGAACAAATACTGAAACTTATTGCCTATTTTGAATTTAAGATGGACCTAATCCTTATCACTCATAACATAACATTAAATAGTAACCATACTTTTACACAGATGTTCTTTGTAATCTTCTGCTCTTAGACAAATTATCTGGAATTAACAATGCAAAAGAAGTATAGACAAAAAAATAGTCTTTTCTCAAGTTTCCATAGAACATTTCCAGAAAGTGATCCTATTCTAGACCAATAAATATCTTTAATAAATTCCAAACAGCTAAAACTGTAGAAACCAAAATATAAAACCGTGAAGCAACAAATCTACTAATAAAAAAATACTGATCAAAATATAATTATAAAGCTCCAACCAATAGGGAAAATAATCCCTCACAAACAACAACTATATAAAAGAGGAAAGCAAAACTAAAATTATATATCATTTTAACAATAAGACCAATCCAGAGAAAGAAAATGCAAGAGTGGAAATAAGAAATCTGTTGTCAAAACCAGAAGAATTAGTATATAAATTCAGAAGACAATATATGAAGAGAGAAACAAAGAGCATAATGAATCATAAGGAAACCTAAACAGAGAAAAAGAAGGCATAAGTTAGCAATGAGGATATAATGCAGATAATAGCATTTTAAATATATTAACAATATCTGTATGATATGATGACTACCATTTTATTCAAAAGAACGTAGTGATGCTTTTTGGGAAAAATTCAAGAGTGATTAATGCTAATAAAAGGGGTTTGATATCTATTATCTTTTTCTCTTTTAGATATTTTCTTAAAACTCTACGTAATTTTTCATTTTTATAATGAAAATAATTTCTCAAATTCACACAATTAAAAGAAAAACATACTGAAATCCAATAAATTACTTTTTACAGAATGAAAGTGTAGTTCACATAATTAACTTTCTTCCTAAAGGAAAGTTTTACTTAGGTTTCTAGAAACATCATTTGTTCTAGAAGCAAAGAACTCCAGGAAGAAGGCCCCTCCTCCAGCCCCAAACCATCAGGGTAATTTAGCAGTCCCATCTCCCCACCTGTCAGTGACTGAGTATCCGTATATCTCAAAATTCATATGTTGAAGGCCTAACCCCTAAGGTGATGGTGCTTGGAGATGAGGCCTTTAAGAGGTAATTAGGGTTAGATTACATCATGAGAGTGGGGACTCTAGGGTGGGATTAGCAATTTAATAAGGGTATTGGAGAGTCTCTGTCTGCATGCACAGAGGAAAGGACCATCTGCAAGCCAGGAAGGAAGCTCTCACCAAGAACTGAAATAGTAGCTCTCATCAAGAACTGAAATGGCCAGCACCTTGCTCTTGGACTTCCCACCCTTCAGAACTATGAGAAGTAAATGTCTGTTGTTAAAGTCCCCCCATTCTGTGATATTTTTGTTACGTCAGACTGAGTTAAGATTACGTCAGACTGAGTTAAGACACTACAAAGGCATTAATACCTAGTTTTGGAAAATAAAATATAAGAAACTTGTTATGGGTTATGGGGAAGGTTTTTTTTGCTTCCTGATAAATGAAAGAGATGCCAACAGTTTATACTTGTTTTTTAAGCTGAACACTTCATAATTACATAATTTACAAAAATGTAAGAATAATTTAATATTAGAATGCCAGATGATATTAATGTTATGTTAACAGTCATAGACTTAATGAGAAAAATCTTATGATCATCTCAATAAATGAAGAAAGTATCTTTGATAAAATTCAATACTACTCACAATTTTTTCAAAACCCTTAGCAAATTAAGAATAGATTATGATTGTCCCCAAATTATACTGTGCATCCAACATAATTTAATCAAAATCCCCAAAACAGTTTTTCTCTTTCAATTTGCTTATCTGTCATATCACACAGATTTATTTGCATATATTAAAGAATCCTAACATCTCCGGATAAACCCCACTTCATCATGGTGCATGATCCTTTTAATGTGTTGCTGGATTCTGCTTGCTGGTATTTTCTTCAGGATTTTTGCATCTATGTTCATCAGTGGAATTGGCCTCTAATGGTACTGATGAACGTATTCGCAGGGCACAGAGAGACACACAGAGAACAGACTTTGGACACAGTGGGGGAAGGAGAGGGTGGGAAGAATTGAGAGTAGCATTGAAACGCACACATTATTATCATATGTAAAATAGATAGCTACTGGGAAGCTGCTGTATAATACAGGGAGCTCAACACAGCATTCTGTGACAATCTAGAGGGTTGGGAAGGGGTGGGGGTTGGGAGGAAGTTCAAAAGGAAAGGACACACGTATACTTAACGGCTGGTTCACATTATTGTCTTGCAGAAGCCAATACAATACTGTAAAGCAATTATCTTCCAATTAAAAATAAATTAAAGAAAGAAAAGGATACCATCCAGGTTCTCAAATTATAAAATTTTTCTAAGAAACAGAAAAAACATTTAACTGCATGAGAAAGAAAATTCTACTATTTAAAGTTTAAAAACATCCCTAAAATGATTTTCATAAAACTTGACAACCAATTCTAAAATTATTATAGATGTTAAGAGACCAAGAATGCGAAAGAGAATGAAAACAATTTGGAGAACTCACCTTACTAAATATCAATATTTATGAAGCTACAACGATTAAGACAGTGTGAGTGGGATACTGGCTTATAATAGATAAATTGGACAGACCAGAGAGTTGCCAGGTACTGTTTATAAGAGGTACTGGATGGGTGGCTCTCCATATGGAACAGATCAAATTAAAGTCTTACTTGTCATCTCAAAAAATGAACTGCTAAGTTGCTTCAGTCGTGTCCGACTCTGTGAGACCCCATAGACGGCAGCCCACCAGGCTCCCCCATCCCTGGGATTCTCCAGGCAAGAACACTGGAGTGGGTTGCCATTGCCTTCTCCAATGCATGAAAGGGAAAAGTGAAAGTGAAGTCGCTCAGTCGTGTCCGACTCTTAGCGACCCCATGGATGGCAGCCTACCAGGCTTCTCTGTCCATGGGATTTTCCAGGCAAGAGTACTGGAGTGGGGTGCCATTGCCTTCTCCGCAAAAAATGAACTAGTGTCTCAATTATAATCTGTATGGAAACACTTTATGAATAAAACATGTGCAAAAAGCCAATATATCAGGATCAAAAATACTTCTGAAATTAGGCACAAAACATACAAACTATAATGGGAGAAGCTGATAAATATCAATACTTAAAATAACATTTACAATTTCTGTTCATCAAAAAAATGAAAATAAAATACGTATAATGACAAGTCATGGACTAGGAGCTAATAATCTGGGTCCATATTTAGAATACATAAAGAACATCTATATATCAGTAAGAAAAGGACAGACAATCCAATAGGAAAAGAGAGCAAGGCTAGAAACAGGCAAATCACTGAGGGGGAAAAAAAAAAGATTAACAATGAAAAGAAAATATATGACTAGTTATCAAGGAAATGCAAAATTAAATCAAAACAAGATAGAATTTCATGCCCCTCAGATTGGCACCATTAGGAGAGACTGGCTTCACCAGTTTCTAAACATATCACTGAGTTACAATACTTTAAATTATTACATTGGTCAGAATTCTCTCTGAAATATCTGAGTACTATGTATAATTATACAACATGTCAGCAGGGACTAACACTGCTCAATAAATGTCTGGAAAAATTGAATAGTATAATACTATGTCCCTGTAAGTTCTGAACCTCTGTGCTGTGCTTAGTTGCTCCGTCGTGTCTGACTCTTTGTGACCCCATGGTCTGTAGCCCACCGCAGCTCCTCTCTTCATGGGGAGTCACCAGGCAAGAATACTGGAGTGGGCTGCCATATCCTTCTCCAGGGGATCTTCCCAACCCAGGGATCGAACCCAGGTCTGCCACATTGCAGGTGGATTCTTTACCAGCTGAGCCACCAGGGAAGCTCAAGAATACTGGAGTGGGTAGCCTATTCCTTCTCCAGGGGATCTTCCCCACCCAGGAGTCAAACTGGGTTCTCCTGCAGTGCAAGCAGCTTCTTTATCAGCTGATGTACAAGGGAAGCCCTCTGAACCTCTACTAAACAATAAAACAATGCCTGACACAATTAGAACAGTTAAATTGAAAATTTGGAGGGAGGACCCAGAAATCAGGTGATTACCGGCAGGCAAGTGGCTCAGCGATAAAGAATCCACCTGGCAATACAGGAGACAGGGGTTTGATCTCAGGGTAGGGAAGATCCCCTGGAGAAAGAAATGGCAATCCACTCCAGTATTCTTGCCTGGAGAATCCCATGGACAGAGGAGCCTGGGGGCTACAGTCCGTGGGGTTACAATGCGTTGGACCCGACTCAGCACACACACACACACACACACACACACACACGCACGCACTCACGCAATATAATTTGCAATCTGTGAACCACAGCCTTAGATGTTTCCAATCCATTTATAATATATATTATGAATGGGCATCAGAGGTACTGAGAGAGTGATCCCCTCAACACACTGCTGTGGGGAAGGCGGAAGGCAGGCAGGGCTGGTGTACTTAAAATCCCCAGGCCTTTGCTTCGGGCTGTAAAGAGCAGCACAGATGTCAAGCCTTGCTCGAGGGGTTTATATCAACCCTTCATCAGAGTCTTCAGATTCCAAAGAACTCCGATTCAGTAATTCTACTTCGGAACTTATATTTCAAAGAGATATTTTAAAGCATGGGGAAAATGTATAGAAATATTAATTTTGTCATTATGTATAGCAGCAAAAAATTGAAAGCAACCTGAGTGAATGACTAAAGAAATGATGGCACACTCAGAGAACAGAATTTTATGAAGTCTTTTAAATGCTCAAGAGGAGTTTGTGATGACATGTAAAATATTAGCAAGTTAAAAAGAATTTTCAATTACACAATTTCATGTAAAGTATTATAATTATATATGATACAAACTAAATATGTAAGCTATATAAACACAAGTGTATTATGTATTTATACTTTCATAAAGTCATATATACTTTGCTTATATAATCTATAAAATATAAACAATTTAAAGAATTTTAGATATATACATAATGAATAGAATTTATGACATAATTCTTTGGGGAAAAGAAAGCATAAAATAAAGATTGAACACTGAGTGAGCAGGAAGCCAGGTCTGACTGGTCTCAGCCTTTTCCAACTGTCCCTAACTCTTCCCCTTGGTCCCCCTCACCTTTTATAGCTCACCAAACAAGATCCTTTTTGAGAAGCCTTTCCAGACCTAGCCTCCTTTAGGCCATTTTGCTCTTGAGGTCTCATAGCATCACATGCTTCCTCTCTGACACCTTACAAAATCAGCAGCTGTCTTGCTCCTGTCATAAAATTATCTGAGAACAACCAGAACTAAAATAAAGTCTACACTCTCCAGAAGGAACTGTGAATTCTGTTCTCAGATCAAATCAGATCACCAAAAGTCTACATACATGTACCATGTGAATTTAATCTCACGCAAAACCCAGTTCCTCAAGATAGATTTTAATGTCACCTACCCAGCTCTTACTGAACTCGTCTGTGAATGAAACTGACCAGTGTATTTCATGTAAGAAATAAAAATGTAGGTATGGTGTGTTGCATGTATTTAAAATGCTACAGGGTGAATTTCTCTGAAAACTCGGTGTAGAGAAAAGGCTGAATGCCCTACAGGGCTACTTCTTTTGTACTTTTGTACTTCTTTTGTGATAATGAGAAGTGTATAAGGTTCCCCTTTCAGCAACACATGCCAAGAAGCTCAGAAGGAAATTTGAACATCAGTCAATAAATATACTGACCCTTATGAATGAAAAAATTGATTCCCCTTTTCTTAAGTTCAAGCTTTCTACTTTAATTACATTTTATTTCATTGTTTCACTATTGTTTCGTCTATTTTGTTTCTAATCACTCCAGTTTATTTCTAAAGGCTTTTGTCTCAATGTATATGTATCTCATTATAAAGCTATTGAAACTGATTGAGGAAAACATTATAAATAAACACATAAGAAAGCTGTTTATGATCATTTTTTTCTCAAAAAATGTATATTTTAAAAATAGAAGGGTGAAAGTCACTAATAAGAGAATGAAAAGGAAACTCACCAATGGGGAAACTATACTTAAAATATGTGTATTTGACAACTGCTTTATATCATTTGGATTGCCATGTCCTCCTCCAGGCATTATTATATCATTTATAATAAAATATGAAGAATAAGAATCATTACAAATAAATACACCAAATAAAGCCAAAAGAAAAACAGGCAAAAGTATAGAAATGCACTTCACAAAAGATAATCAAATAGCCAATAAATAATTTAAAAGTTTTAAACTCCATTAGTCAGAGTAAAAATGAATATTAAATCACAGTAACATTACATACCCACTAGAATACCTAAAATGCAAAATAAAGAAAACAGTAATTATTGATGATACTATAGAGCAAATGGTACTCTTATACAGAGCTGACCAGGAGTTTAAATTTGAAAAATCAATTTAGAAAATGGTTTTAATATAGTTACTAAAGCAAACATATTCATACCCTAAGATGCAGTAACTTGGACATTCATATATTCTCCAAAAATCTGTACTAGAACAGAAGAACAGAGCTGGAGGTATTATGCTCTCTGATTTCATACTATCAGCTACAATAGCTGATAGCTATTGTACAAAGCTACAATAATTAAAATAGTACAATACTGGTAAAAACAAAAACACATAGATACATGGAAAAAAAGTAGAGTACCCAGGAAAAAACCTATACACTTATGGTCAATTAATCTACCACAAAGAAGGCAAGATGTACAATGGAGAAAAGACAGTCTCTTCAATAAGTGGTGCTTGGAAAACTGGACAGCTATATGTAAAAAAAAATGAAATTAGAATATTTTCTTCCACATATACAAAAATTAATTTAAAATGGCTTAAAGACCTAAATATAAGACCAGAAACCATAAAATTCTAGAAGAAAATACAGAAAATGTAACATTTAGCATTATATTTTAGCAAATTTACCCAGTTAAAAAATGGGCAGAAGTGAATAGGCATTTTGCTGAAGAAGACATGTGTACAGATGCTAAAAAGGGACATGAAAAGATGCTCAACATTGTTAATCATCATAAAAATGCAACTCAAAATCACAATGAGATATCATCTTATGCCTGTCAGACTGGTTATCATCTGAAAGACTATAAATAATAAGTGCTAATGAGGAAGTGGAGAAAAGGAAAACTTGTATGCTGTTGGTGAGAATGTAAACTGGTACAGACCCTGTGGGAAACTGTACAGAGATTCATCAAAAAACTAAATCTAGAAATACCATACGATCCAGCAATTCCATCCCTGGGTATATATCTGAAGGAAATAAAAACACTAACTCACTGCGGATAGTGGCTGCAGCCATGAAATTAAAAGATGCTTGCTCCTTGGAAGAAAAGCTATAACAAACCTAGACAGCGTATTAAAAAGCAGACATATCACTTTGCTGACAAAGATCCATCTAGTCAAAGCTATAGTTTTTCCAGCAGTCATGTATGGGTGTGAGAGTTAGACCGTAAAGAAGGCTGAATGCTGAAGAACTGATGCTTTAGAATTGTGGTGCTGGAGAAGACTCTTGAGAGTCCCTCGGACTGCAAGGAGATCCAACCAGTCCATCCTGAGGGAGATC
The DNA here is from genome assembly GCF_054371585.1 of Giraffa tippelskirchi. NCBI lineage: Eukaryota > Metazoa > Chordata > Mammalia > Artiodactyla > Giraffidae > Giraffa > Giraffa tippelskirchi. The sequence goes on along the minus strand of NC_137283.1, from coordinate 160,911,058 downwards.
AGTCCTGGGTGTTCATTGGAAGGACTGATGTTGAAGCTGAAGCTCCAATAGTTTGGCCACCTAATGCAAAGAGCTGACTCATTAGAAAAGACCCTGATGCTGGGAAAGATTGAAGGCAAGAGGAGAAGGGGGAGACAGAGTAGAGATGGTTGGGTGGCATCACTGACTCAGTGGACAAAAGTTTGCGCAAACTCAGGGAGATAGTGAAGGACAGGGAAGCCTGGTGTGCTGCAGTCCATGGGGTCTCAAAGAGTTGGACATGACTTAGTGACTGAACAACGCCAATGTTCATAGCTGTATTATTACAGTTGCCGAGATATGGAAGCAACCTAATTGTCCATCAATAGATGAATGGATTTAAAAAATGTAGTAATATATACAAGAGATTACTATTTTGTTAAGTCATGTCTGACTCTTGTGACTTTATGAACTATAGACCCCACCAGGCTCCTCTGTCCATGGAATTCTCCAGGCAATAACTCTGGAGTGGGTTGCCATTTCCTTCCTCAGGGGATTGTCCCAACCCAGGGACTAAACTGCTTCTCCTGCACTGGCAGGCGGACTCTTTACCACTGAGCCACCAGGGAAGCCCACAATAGACTATTACTTGGCCACAAATAAAGGATGAAATTTTGCCACTTGCAACAGCATAGCTGGATCAGGAGCATATTATGCTTTAGCGAAATAAGCCAGACAGAGAAAGACAAATACTGTCTGTTATCACATGGAATGTTGTCTGTTACACATGGACTATAAGATATAAAACAAGCTAGTGAATGAAAAAAGAAACGGACTCACAGATATGGAGAACAAACCAGTCATTATCAGTGGGGAGAAGGAAGGGGAGAATGAGCAAGATAGGGGTAGGAGATTTGAGAGTCACAAGCTACTATGTATAAAATAAGTAAACTACATGAACAAACTGTATCGCACAAGGAATATAGCCAATATTTTACAATAGCTATAAATGAAGTATGCTGTTGTTCAGCTGTTGTGTTCAACTCTTTGAGACCCCATGGACTGTAGCATGCCAGTATAATCTTTAAAAATTGTGAATCACTGTGTTGTACATCTGAAACTTATATAAAATGGTACATCAACTATACTTCAATTAAAAAATACTAGAATTTTCTTAGTAGCACTATTTGTAAAAGTCTTAACCTAGAAGTCACAGAAATATTCATCAACAAACAAATGGATCCATAAGTTATGTTATATTCTCCCATGAAAATAATATAAAGAAATTAATATAAAGGATCTATGATCATATGCAGTAATGTGGGTGAATTTCACAACAGTGATCCCATACACCAGACATAAAACAACTACACACTGTATGATTCCTTGAATATAAGCACAAATCTGTTGACAGCAGTTGGGACAAGATTAACTTGGGATGTGTTTGGGCAGCTAAGCTACTAGAAAGGTCCTGAAGGGGTTCTGTGGTGTTGGTAAGGTTTCTTGATCTGGGTTCTGGCTACACCAGTATGTTTGGTTTAATATTTATCAAGTGATGTGTGTGCATTTTCCATTTACATGTTATGCATCTACCAAAGTCAATAAAAAAATGATCAAGAGAGGACTGGCCTGAGTTAGAAAAATCTAGTAATACAGCATTCATTCTTTGCTCTGCCATTTAATAGATGACTCACAACAACAAAAAATTAAATTGTCAGATTTATATGCTAAATGGAAAGAAAAAAGTTCTTCTCTGCCTCCTCATAGGATTTTTAGGAAAGCAAAATAGAAGAGATGTCTAGCTCTATTACATATTATAGCATACACAAAGCCACTACGATTAATATACATATAGCAGTGATAGATCATTCAAATTAAATAGGAAGATTTTTTTTTTATATATAATTCAGTTTAACTACAAGTGGAAGTTAATGTAACAACTGCTGACCAATTTGGAAAAATAAAATAAATTTATACCTTGCTTCTTAAACCAAATGAATTAAGATGAAGCAAAGCTTTAAAATAAAACATTGAAATTATAAGAGGACTAGTGGGAAAAAAAAGTTAAAAATTTTCCCATTATCTTAAGCAGGAGAAAACTTTTCTCTTGGGACCCCATGTATTGTAGCCTGCCAGGCTCCTCTGTCCATGGGATTTCCCAGGCAAAAATACTGGAGTGGGTTGCTGTTTCCTTCTCCAGGGAATCTTCCCAACCCAGGACTCCTGCATTGCAGGCAGACTCTAATGATTAAACCACCAGGGAAGCCTCCTTTACTAAGTCAAGTCACTTAAACATTTCACAATGGACATGCATAACGTTAATAAGAAGCTAATTAAAAATGGCATTCTGTGATCTAACCCTATTCTATGGATTTAATTTCATCTCCCACTATTCTTATTTGCTTCCACCAAATTAAATTGCAACTCTTTACTGTCTTGATTTTGCTTATGTTGTTCCCTTTGTTCTAACGCCCTTCTCCCTACACATCTACACACTCAAATCCCTTCAGTCCTCAGGTAACAAATAATCGCTGACTGTGCCATGCACTGTTTTATGTGCTTTACACGTTTTATGCCATTTTAATTATCCATTCACATTCATTATTGTTTTGTAAATAATTCTGCATTCACATATATAGATTACGACTGTTTAAGGATCTGGGCTTGCACAGCCCACATGATCATATCTGTCTATGACCAAGCTTGTATTGCTGAAGCACCCTCAAAAAACACTGGGAGTCTCCATATACCTCCTTAGGACACAGTTCTATAAATCTTTTGTGGAAGTGCTCTGGAGGGAAGACTTATTTAATTAGTGAGTGCTGGAAAGAGGGAACTGATGGCAAGTCCTAACATTAGAAAAGTGATTTGTGGGTTGGCTTGTGGAACAAGGAGTTGCATTCATGAAAAGCTATGGATCAGGGTGTTATTTTCTGAACAGAAATAAACCTTAAGAAAGTAGGGTGTTTTGACTATTGTTGCTTCCCAGGTGACTCAGTGGTAAAAAATCCACCTGCTAATGCAGGAGTCACGGGTTCAATCCCTGGGTTGGGAAGATTCCCTGGGCTAGGAAATGGCAATCTACTCTAGTACCCTTGCCGGGAAATCCCAGTTGACTATATAATGCAAAAAGGCCTATACTGCTGAGGATAGAAATGTTGAAATGTAAACGCTGGATATGAAGAGGAAAGGATTTATTTCCTGTACCACTGAAGTTAGGATATATGAAGTGTCTTTCTTTTGTCAAGACCTGTTCATTGTTGTTAGTGGTGGCTTTCCTTGGAGTTTTAAGGACTGGGGCTTTGTTTTGCTGATCACAAATCCCCAGAACTGTGCTTTGCAAGATCTTAGGTTTAGAAACAAACAAAATTATCATTGATTGAATGAATGGATGGATGGATGGACAATATTTTCATCTAACAATTATGATTCCCACTGAATGAAGTAAAAGAATGACACAACTCCTTAGAAGATCCCCGAGGAGCCATTATTATTACACTAAGGGATTTTCCTTAAGTATATGGAAACAAGAAGATAATGTACCTCAAATAAGTTATTTATAATTAAGGCTGCTTCATAATCAGTTTTTGTGTTGTTGTTTGAGTCTTGTTACATTTGACAATACTGAAATATTTGATTTTCCAGAATTATGACTTTAGGTGAAAGGCTATGTTTCTAAAAATAAACATGATTATACATATACTTTAAAAAAAAAAAAAGAATTTGACCAATTTTTTACATGTCTTTGAAGAAACGTAACACTGGAAAAATCATTAAAATTATAATTATATATACTGAGTAGAAGGAAAAAAAGAAATAATTAGCTTGAATGTTACGGTATTCTGTGTTGCTGATAAACTAATCATCTTGGCTCCCACGATCACCTATTTACAAGATATACACACAAAAGGACTGTAGTTACAACAAGCAGAATGTTTTAGTCTATTTCTGTGAATAACTACTGCAATGCAACTGACATACATCCCAATAACCAGAATTTCATTTTGTGTAGCAACATGGAAATCTGGCCTCTGGGTCTAAAGGTGATCTATTTCATTTGTGTATTTTAAGGATGTAGTTTAGGAATAATGTATTAAGTTTGCAACATTTATGTGAAACAAATAATGTGACACTGGAAAGTAACGCTATCCATTCAACATATGAGTTGTTACACCAGTCAGATCCTCCCAGAGTGTAAATTACACAAATTTGAAAGCTGCATTTATTATTGAATATATCATTCTCAGCTAGGTGCTTACTCAGTAGTAAAACCTGGTGTAGCACACCACATTTAAAGCTTTTTTTTTTTTAAACTGTCACGCATATACTGAAAACTTCCATGTGTAGTTTAAACTTTTTCCCCCTAAAAGTGGAAAAAATTTTTACTACCACAAAACAATAGAAATGAAATATGAATTGTATTAATAGTCAGAAGTACTTGCATCAGATCTTGGATATTTTAAAATTAAAGGTTTAAAAGGTCTATTTGGAAACAGACTTCTTATTAAGTTGCTTCTCAGTACTCTAACATACCTTTTCGTGAGAATCTTGTTAGAAAAAATGCTAGGATATTCTTAAAATGTCTAGGTTGAATTGATGAAATTTCTTATTGTTAATGAGTTTAGGTTACCAGCTGTACATCAGAAATGTTAAATTTTGCAAGGGAGTTCATGATTTCTAAGCCCTCTCCTTCTATAAGGCGTTTTTCTGAGTGGGGCTTGTTTAGGAATCAATAAGTAAAGGGGATCTTTCTTTGTGTATATAGCTGAAGGATAAATTCAGGTGGTCTAGTAACGCTGAGTTATTAGGAAGGTGCTTAGAAACGGGCACAGAACATCAGTTGCCCGAGACCCCTTCTTAACATCCCAGCCTGGACCTCCACACTCTGTTGGGCACCGTCTGCTACTGGCCGAATAAATTGCGATTTGGGGCGAAGACCACTCAGGACATGGGCTCAGAATCCATCCTAGGGCCAGCCAACCTCTGCAACCTGGGGTCCCCTGACTGGGAGCGAGTGCATTCGATTCGGGAAGATCACTTACGACTGAGTTTTTCATCATGGCTTTGACTGTGAAGCCCTCAGAAACCAGGGAGTGAGGCTGGTGAACCGGGAGCGGCTGCTGTGCCAGGAGCTTGGTCCTCGTCGGCAGCTTGGCTGGGCATTTGTTTAAGCTCAGGGTCTCTTTTTCTGCCACCATCTTCCTAGAAAATGTCTTGTTCTCATACAACGTGTAGTAAGAGTCAGTGAGATTTATAGATGTGAGAAGGAGGTCGGGGGAAAAAAATGGAAAAAGGCGCGTTAATGGTAGAAATTCAACCCCCTCGTAGCAGTGGTCGATCCAGATGTTTGGCAGCTCCTAGATGCAGGGAGTTGAGGGGAGGGGAGGGGCGGGAAGAGGGCAGGGCCGAGGCCAGAGCTGCCACAAGCTTCCAAAGGTAACCCTCCCGGTTGCTAAGCGACGCGTCAACACTGAGGCCGGCTGGCTCTGCCTCCCGGTGACGTACACGTTTCCTGGGCCTCAGGCCGGAAGGGCGGGCGGCGGGTGGAGGGCGGCGACCGACCCGAGGCGGTACTTAACGAGTGAAAACTACGACTCCCAGAAGGCTGCGGGCGCGCGCCGTTCGCGCGTGCGCGTTCCAGGGCCGGGCGCCGGCGGGAGGAGGGGGAGGGGCGTCCCGGAAGATTTAACCCCGGAGCGCCGCTCGTGTGAGGCGCAGGCGGGCGCCCAGGTGCGAGTTGGGCCTGCCTGCCCAGTGGCCATGATAGGTACGTGGGTACCTGCCAGGTACAGCGTCTCTGCGCCGCCCCGCCCGGCGGGGACCCCCGCCCGCCCGCTGTCAGTGGCCGGTGGCGCGGTATCCGCGCTCCCCTCAGCCCGCGCCGCCGGCTCCCCGAGAAGAAGTGTGTGTCTGTGTCCCAAGCCCCGCCCGCCTTGCCAGGCTTCCCCCCGGAGACGCCTTCGCCAGGGAGGCCCCTTGAGGAGAAGGCTGCGTCCCGCGGGCCCTGGGCGAGCGCACCGCCCGCTCGGGCGCGGGCGTCCGTGGGGAACCCCCTCTCCCCGCGCCAGCTCGGGGCGCCTTGGGGGCTGTCTTCCCGTAGAGGACGGTGGCGGGGACCCACACTGCCCGGGGAGCTCTTGAAGGGAAACCCTAGCGAAGCGCTAAACTCTCAATAGACCGGCGCCTGGTGATGATGCTTGAGGTCAAAAGAAATTCCCGCAGGTGGATTTAAACTTACTCGCTTGGATTTTGTCTTCTAGATAATCTCTTTGGAGGTCTGAGATGAAAGAATAATTAATAGTGAATGATAGCAAGGATTAAAACTTCCAGCATAATGAATTTACGATTCATTATGCAACAAACAACCTTTTTTAATACATATATATAAATCTTATATGTATGTATATATATATACAGAATGACCTGACTGCGTTTTTGTGAATAAAGCTTTGGAGGTGGCTGTTAGAATTGCTTGTAAACACTGTAGTAAAGAAGACTGGAAAAGTCCCCCTTTTCCAGGATTATTAAGCCCAAAATTAAAGGTTTATCTCTGCAAATTAGTGGAAATGTACGGTGTGATTACAAAACATTGCTCCTTGGGGAGTTTATTATGACAGATGTCGTCTAGACTGTGTGTTAACTGGTTTGGTGAGTTTTTTTGGGGGGGAGTTATTCTTGACTGGGTGCCGCTTAAAGCACTTTTGATTGCCTCAAGTGCATGTGAAGTCAACTGTAGTTTATCCAAGAAGATGGAAGGTGATTTTTAAAAAGTATGTAAGTTTCTACATACGGATAAACTCTTCTTACATCAGATATTTATTAGACTAATGCTAAAATCTGAAACGTTCTATCTAACACTAGAAGGAATATGCCAGCTAACTGACACTGTTTGCAACAATGTAAAACCTAAGGATGTTGTCCAATTTTTCGTACTTGTCTAACATGATATGGTTTCTGATGAATGGGTTATCTAATTAAGAAAAATGTATGTTTTTGTGAATATTTTGAGCCTTTTTAGGTGACAATTACACAAGATTCATTTTCTAACACAAATCTAAACTGAATCAGAAAAATAAGAAAATTTCCAAAATTCGTGCTGTGCATATTTTACAGGAAAAAAATAGTCCACACCGTGTCTTGAAGACAGTTGTACGGATTTTATTTTAACTCAACATAATCTGGTACATGGATAATTCTAAAAGAAATAAATTTACAGTAAAGCTATATAGGGGCTTCCCCAGTGGTACTAGTGGTAAAGAACCCAACTCCCTGTGCAGGAGAAATAAGAGGCACAGGTTCTATCCCTGGCTTGGGAAGATCCCCTGGAGGAGGGCATGGAAACCCGGTCCAGTATTCATGCCTGGAGAATCCACAAAGGAGCCTGGTGGGCTACAGTCCATATGGCCGCAAAGAATTGGATACGACTGAAGCAACCTAGCACGCACGCGTGCAAAGCTATATAAAGGCAAGAATTTAAGATCTAAAAGTCATCAGTTAGTTCTGAATTGTTCTCTAATAGATGATTATATAAATAATTTTGTTAGAATGAACTATGTTTAGGCAGTTTAGTTTGGGATTTAGGAATACAGGAAGGAAGAGTATTATCTTTAGCTCTGATGATTAGATGTTTATTAATAACTGGTAGTGCCATGGAGAATATAAGGTGGTGTTTTAAAAGTGTTGTTTCTCATACTCCAACTATTGTTTTACACAGTGCAAATAAGTATATTATAACATAAATAATTAAATCCATGTTCTCTCCTGAGAAAAATACTTTATGTGTTAAAATCATGTGGACAATGTACAATAAATTATTCTGTATAGCTACTCAACTAGTTGCATTGCCTAATTCTGTCAGTGGGTATATTGTAATAAAAATCTTAATTGCCAATTTTGGACTTGGTTATGTTGAATAATGCCAAATGTGAGTGAAAGTGGGAGCAATTGAAGGAAGGTCTTGGAGTGATGAGTTTCCCGTTTCTGATTAAACTTTGGAACCAGGAAAGGCATTGTAGTCTATGTCCAGTGAGGTACTGAAGATTAAGAATATACACTAATATATATATGGGGATCATTTTATTTTTTGTTTAAAGACATGTGTGCTACTCAGGTGGTGCTAGTGGTAAAGAACCTGCCTGCCAATGCAGGAGACATAAGAGATGTGGGTTAGATCCCTGGGTCAGAAAGATACCCTGGAGGAGGACATGGCAATCCACTCCAGTATCCTTGCCTGGAGAATCCCATTAACAGAGGAGTCTGGCCGGCTACTGTTCGTGGGGTTGCCAAGAGTCGGACACGACTGAATGACTTAGCATGCAGGCATTTGTGTTACTCAGAACTTGCCAGTTTGCCCCTTTTGTGCCTAAGCTGTTTTTTAATTGTCCCATCCTCTTTAATATTCCATTTCTACTTTATTTTAATCCCAGCTAATTTTTAAGGAAAACCAAAAATTGCATTTCTTGGTAGAATAAAAGTGAGGGCAATTGATTTCCTCACTACCAATAAAATTATCTTCCTTTACTTTCTCAAAACACAAGATTCTTTCTTGGTACAGAGACTATTTCAAAAGTACTTATGTGTCCCAGATAGATTATGATTGATATGTTAAATGCCCTGACTCAGACAGCTATAGAAACACCTTAAGTAGGTGAAAAATACTACTTTTTGAGAAATATGGAGAGTACTTTAAGATAATGTAAACCAGAATAAAAAGCTTAAGAAAATTCAACTAAGAAAAAAAAGATAAATTTTGGCATTTCTTTTAAAATTATATTTTACCCTTTTAAAATTAACAGTGTTTTGTGTTTAAAATTGAGTTTTAATAGTGATATTTGTGGTATTCTATATATATGTTGTGTTGAACTGAATTTAGGAATTTCAGAGGTATCAGATGTACTCAGGTACACCCAATACAGGAGTGTGTGCATGCTAAGTCACTTCAGTCGTGTCTGACTCTTTGCGTCCCCTTGGACTGTAACCCACCAGACTCCTCTGTCCATGGGGTTCTCCAGGCAGGAATACTGGAGTGGGTTGCCCTGCTGTCCTCCAGGGGGTCTTCCTGACCCAGGGTTTGAACCCAGGTCTCTTGTGGCTCCTGCATTGCAGGTGGATTCTTTACCACTGAGCCACCAGGGAAGCCCTCAAGTACATGGAAATACATATATATAATTATGTTGCCAATATTGAAATTCAAACTCAATGTCTTAAAAATGATTTTAGTGATCTAAAAAAAAATAATTAGAACAATCTTTGTGCTTTGATAACTTAACATCTCTTAGAAAACTTATGAATCTGCGTGTGCAGATCGACCCTACCGTTATTCCCGTCTAGTATTTAATGGATGGATGTACATAAATTATATAGATAGTCTCCAATAAATGAGCATATACTTGGTTTACAGATAGTTTCTATCATTAGGAGTGTTTGTGTCCATATCATTTTATTTGCATATGTAAGCTTATATATAAAGTAAAAATATTACAATTTCTGAGTGGATTTTCTATTTAAAAGGTTTGTAGAGGAACTTCCCTGGTGGTCCAGTGGCTAAGACTCTGCATTCGCAGTGCAGGGGCCTGGGTTCCATCCCTGGTCAGGGAACTAAATCTCATGCGGCTTGCCTCAGTGAAGATCAAGGATCCCACATACCACGCTGAAACCCAGCACAGCCAGATAAATAAATACATATTTAAAAAAGAAAGGTTTGTAGATTTTGAATTTTGCTAGGTATTTCCAAATTGTTTAAAAGAAATCACCATGTTTTACACTTCTGTCCACCATAGCAAGGCAGCAAAGAGCTATCCTACTCCTGTGAGCTGAAGAAATTACAAAAAGACATCCTCCCGAGAACTGACCCAGCTTTCCACAGCAGATCACCTACTGGGTTTGCCCTCTCTCCCTGCCTCGTCCCCACCCTAAACTTACTGCCTTTAAACAGTGCACGAGGTGCACAACTGTCCCTGTGTCCCTGCCCCCACCAGCAGCATTTGTGCGTGTCCACGTTCCCCCTGAGTAGCATAAACTATTTTTGCCTTTCTGATAGATGAAAGACAATATATTTTAATTTTTCAAATGAATTTAAGAAGAAAACCCCTTCACTTCTCGCTTTATCATGCCTTGTTTCCATGAAAGCAGATTCAGTAACTGAGTATCTGCTGTGTGCCCAGTACTGTTCTGGGTGCCAGGGATACATGAGTTACAAAAAACAGGAAAAAAGCCACCATGAATGTGCGGTCTAACTGCACTGTTTGGCCACAGATCCTCATATTAGTTTTAAAGCTCATATGGTGAATTTTAAAGCCTCAGAATTTATATTTCAGTTAAATATACTGTCTGTTGTCTCTTGCTCTGCCATTTCAATAATTTTAGATGAGAAGCAACCCTACATCTCAGTCCCCAAAGCAGGCTGAAAGATGTTGATGATGATGTACAATTGTGTCATGAAAGAAGTTCTCCATTTTTGCATAGATTTCTTGTAATTATGTACAGTTCTTCTTTGGGCCCAGAGACTCCAAAATGATGACTGTGTGCCCTTTTCAACTTTGGAACTATATCTAAGGGTTTTTTGAAGTCTGCATTTTTTTTTTTTTGAAATCTCCTGGCTTCATTGCTTGAAAATGATTCAGTGAAAGCACTTTGTATTAAGATATGCAAATCCATTTCTACCTCCAAACCTCTTTGAAAAATTCAGAAAAAAAGTTCTTACTTGATAATGTTTCATATTCATGAAAACGATTTCAGTGCAGAATACTTTATTCTGTTAGTTTTTATTTTTTTGGTCAATGGAAATTGTTCCTTACCTGCTGTTTCTTCAGCTGTTAATTGTGGCCCATTGCTTATATAGTGTTTGTTTTAATTTGAATTTAATGAGCTCATTGTTAATGCTTCTTTGTAGTAATCTGAATGGCTTCTCTTAAGTTTTGTGATATTAAAGACATAGATTTATGTTGCAGCTCACCTTCCAGGCTTATTTACTTATATGCTTGGCCATGTATTGAGACCACCTTAGGACATTGTATTTTTAAGAGTATTGATGGGTTCTTGATGATTTCTCAAGTTGACTCTTACTGTAAGACTTGAATAGGGTTCCCCGCAAAGGATACCATTAGAGACCTTAGCATCAGAGAGAGAAAAATCTCTATATACAGTATATACGAACCTTCCCTATCCCTTAAACCCCCACCCTTATCAAATTAGGAGAGGAAAATAGTAGTGATTAGGAAACTAATATTAGTGTTCCAGTTGAAACATGTTCTTTATTTATCCCTGTAATTGATGAATGTACCAGTTATCCCTACTATTAAATGTTTTTTGAAGTTTCAATGTGTAAATAACATCACCTGAGATGAAGCCCTCTGCAACTATATAGTCCTTTTTAAGATTGTTCAGAGTGGATTCATTTTCCAGAACATGGAAAGAAAGGAAATCGACACCCGAGATTCATCTTGTATTAATAACGTGGATAAAGAGGACGAGGTTTGGGATGTGTGTGTTTTTGAGGGAAGCCTTTGCTTTTATCATCCATTTGTACTTTCCCTTGTCTCTCCCCTCATTTTCTTCTTCCCCACGTTCTTTGATTCTGTCAGAGCTCACAGAAGCAGCTGCTGTCTGACTAATTAAAGAGGTGAGCTCTTTCCTTGCTTGCCTCTGGGCTTTCCACAGGGCTTGGCTGGTTATACAAGTGTTCTGAGGGTTGGGTCAGGAATCGTGTGACTGAAGAGACCAGCCCTGCCATGGCTCCTCCCCTGGACTCTCTGTCTCTCTCAGGAGTTGTCTGCAGTAAAACTGAACTACTGATAGGCCCAGCCTCTGCATTTTGCTTTCTGGGTAATATGGTCCTGATTACGTTTTTTTCCCTTGAGTCAGAGTTTTGGGGAGTGAAGAACCTTGGGCTGGCTTGTGGACAGGGCAGGAGTTAGGCTTACTTTTCTGGAGAAATAAAGTCTCAAGAATGATAATTCATTCTCTCGTTCTTCTCTCTGCCCTTCAGCTCTGGCTTGAAGTCCTTTCCAACTCCCTGGTGAGTCCTCATGGAGTGAGCGGTTCATATTTAAGCACAACTGGGGCGGCTTTTTCTGAGTTGCTGCCTTTCCGGGATGCTGATCACAAGCAGATGTGGACTGCACACGTCAGTTAGCCTCCACCAAGTCTGGTTATATGTGTGACACTATCTAAAGATGTTTTTAGATGATTGCCTGCATTCGTAGTGTTGGGTGGGAATTGTATGTGTTTTACTGTGCAGTCAGTTTTGACAGAGTTACATGATATAAATAGGAAGTGATATATAGTGGAGGTCTGACATTTACTTCCTACTATTGTTCATTGAAGAACTGGTTACACGTGCAGTTAGTGGTAGGTAAGGGAATTTCTTCCTTTATTGTGGTCCTCTCTAGGGTTTTCTTTTTTATTTCCTCTGTGTGTGTGTGTGTGTGTGTGTGTGTGTGTGTGTGTGTGTTTTGGCTTACTGCTTGCAGAGCTTCTTGTCAAGTGTATTGATTTTCTTTTTCCCATCAGCTTGATTTCAAGAAAGGCATCAAATAATCTTATTCTTAGTGTGTGATGCTCGAGTCTCACACGGGGTCTGTATCCTCGCCAGTATACACTGGCAGTTGCTGGGTACTGTGCAGTGCTGCAGCACACTTTATAACTCTATTTTGGAGGGGAGGGATTGAGGGGAAGTTCTGGAATTATTTGTCTTGGTGTTCTAACATACAAAGAACTTCTCTGTTGAGTCCAGTTATGGTTGTCACAATTATTCATGTATAAATTTATTAGATATCTCTTCTGACTTCCGTACCCAATTTAATCATTTTATCCTCAGTAGAATACAAGATCCTTAATTTGATAGATCCTTTTGCCATACAAGGTTGCACTTTCAGGTTTTAGGAATTAGCATATGGGGATGCCGAAGTGGTCTGCCCAGCCTACCACAGTCACCGTTCAGGCCTTCACCGTTTGAAATCTGGTTTTAAAGTGTCTTGTTATGAACTAAGGATGACTGATCCAGGACGTTGCATTGACAGCTATGTTACTTGACTTTTCCTTTTCTGGGGTCATTTAGTGGTGATGCAATAATGTTACACGTGGGGAATCTAGCATTGTGTGAGTGTGCATGTATGTGTCTGTATGTGTGGACTAGTAGATAAAGCTGGCCGAGGACATAAGCCACTTTTCAAGGTGTTTTCCCAGGTGACAAAAGAACACGTGGCCGCACTCGAGGGTGGAAACGGTGAGTCGCGTCTGGGTGACTTGCTGAACCAGGTCGCTCATTTGCATCCTGTAGAGCAAGGGAAGCTTTGTTATGCTTTTGACAGCAAATATGACTCCACACAACAACACATGATCAGGCAAAGCGGGAGCAAATAACCCTTTTATGTACATTTTGATTTCTGATTCACCAGTTCACTATGAATGTTAGACACCTAATGCTCCCGTGGAATCATTTAGCATTGTCCCACCCTTGTAAATAATAACTAATCAGGCTAGGGTGGAAATACACAGTTAGAAGTTTTATATAAATCCCAGTAAAGTTATGAAGGGCAAGAAAAGAATCAAGCTTAATTTGGTTCATTTTTATAAAGATGTCTGTGGGGAATTTGGGTTTCATGGAGCAGTTTCAGCCGAAATATTTGGAAAATATTCCATTATGCATTGTTAGGAGAAACTCTAAAGGAAGTATGGAATACATTTATTAAATAGATGCAGAATTTGATTTGTAAGAAAACAAAAGAGTTCATTTTTATTGGGTAAAAGAAGAAAATAAATGTTCACGTCAACAAACATTTATTGAGACCCTAAGTTATGACCTGAGACACCTCCCAGACTCCGTAATGACGTGAGGAAGTCATGATTTCTTGAAGATGCTGTGTACACGGACAAAGTAATGATCAGCCATAGCAGAAGCTATAATGGAAGTGTGTATTTGTGTGATGAAGCTGGAGGACCTCCAGAGCAGAGGTGGTATTTGAGCAGACCTCAGAACAGAGGGCGGAGAAGGCAATGGCACCCCACTCCAGTACTCTTGCCTGGACAATCCCACGGATGGAGGAGCCTGGTAGGCTACAGTCCATGGGGTCGCTAAGAGTTGGACGACTGAGCGACTTCACTTTCACTTTTCCCTTTCATGCACTGGAGAAGGAAACGGCAGCCCACCCCAGTATTCTTGCCTGGAGAATCCCAGGGACGGCGGAGCCTGGTGGGCTGCCGGCTATGGGGTCGCACAGAGTCGGACACGACTGAAGCGACTTAGCAGCAGCAGCAGCAGCAGCAGAACAGAGGGCCTGGGGACTTGGAAGCGGAGTCTGGAGGGGAAGTGCTCTTCAGAGGAAGTGGGATGGACAAGGGTAGAGCATAAGAAGGGGAAGGACAATCAGAGGAGGAAGGCCAGGGCCTGTTTGGAAAACTCAGGTTTTGTTTTATACGTAATGAGGAACCATTAGGTCTTAATGCTAAGAACGGGCCTGTTCAGGTTTATTTTTAGAAAGCTTTGGCAGCAGGGGCATGTTGTCTCCCTCATTTACTTTTGACTGACACAGGAATTACAGCAATACGAATCCCGTCCGTCCTAGTTTAATAAAGAGCAGCATGTCTGCAACAAGTGGACACTGTGTTGACCTGTAAGGCCCATTTGGGCAGAGGAAGCAAACAGGTAATGCTTGCCATGGTCAGTGGCAGGTGAACGTTGTGAGTCAGGCCTCCTCTGAGATGGCAGGAAATAGCAGAACCGGTGGCTGAAAGTGAGAAGTGAATTCCAATTAAAAATAAATGAATAAAATTGACATCAGCCAAATTAAATGGTGTGAGTCCAATGCACTGCTTCCTACGTTGGACCTTTAAGTGATTCAGATGATTAGCTATGCCTTGATATAATCAGAATAGACAAATCCTTCCAAAACTCTGTGTTTACATATTATTTGATGAAATCATTCTCCTGTTAAACTTTGAAGACCTAAATCATTCCATTTTAATGTTATGTGTTTATTTACCTGCCTTATTCTTGAGGAAAGGCGTATGTTTCAATTACATTATGTATGCTTCATACATAATAAATAATTGTTGAATGAATGAAAGTATGAATCAGAGGAGAAATGGAGAGCAGAACATTGTCTTGTCTCTCATTTTGTCTTCTCCAGTCACCCTTCCTGTTTGCCTTGACTATGTTATCTTATCTGATTTATCTGGTAGCCCCCAAACCCAGCATAATCCCAGTGAGTGCTGAAGTGGATGAAAACATTAATAAATAGGGTAGTAACTCTTTGGTTTTTTATTTTGGTAATTACTAAGTGTGTTAAAGCGTTTCAAATTCTGAGACAATGGTTCATTAATTTTGAGAGAGAAATTTTAGTGTGTCACATTTTTCTGTGCAAAAAATTGGAGCTTGCACAGGACAATAACTTTTTTTTTTTACCCTGTCCTTTACCGTTGTTTCTCTTTATTGCTTCTCTGATGCTTGACCTTAGAGGGAGGCCATTACATTATTTTAATGCTGGAACGAGCTAGGATTTTAAAGTGGTTACTCTACACAGGATGTTTAGAGTATAAATTACATGAATGCATTGTCTCTTTTCCAACCTTTAGCTCTTAGCTTTACAACAAGTTTATTTTTGCATCATTAGGGTCTGTATTTACTTGTTTCCTTAATGCAGCTTTTCTCCATGGAATACTCTCAGTAGAAACATATGCTCGAAGCTTCAAAGTAATTACAATATCACTAAAAGCTTCATAATTACATTACTGAACCTAAATGTTAAAAAACTTGATTTTCCTTGATCCAATCATTTCAATTTAATTTTAGGACAGTGCATGATTGATTGAGGAAACCTGGCAGGCCAAAGTCAAGGAGTGTTTATAATGTCGAAAGCCTTGCACACAAAACTACAAGGCAATTTAATTTGAGTGGGAATTCATTTTAATTATTCTGAGGGATTTTTTAATAGGAAAAATGGATTTGTTTGTAAGCTCTTTGTGTTTGACTGATTCTGAGGTCGTCTATACAGTATTCACTCACCTCCTCCTCAAGTCCACTGGATAGAGATCCTGGATGACACAAAAGTCCTAGTTCTAAAACAAAGAAGTGAAGCTGGATTTTTTTTTTTTCAGAATTATTCTAAAGATGTTCTTTCATCTTATTTATGAGATAGGTTTAAATTTTAACCTTTTTAAAATGTGGGTAGTTCAGTTCAGTTCAGTAGCTCAGTCATGTCCGACTCTTTGTGACCCTAGGGAGTATAGCATACTAGGTTTCCCTGTCCATCACCAACACCCGGAGCTTGCTCAAACTCATGTTCATCGAGAGGAGCCTGGCAGACTACAGTCCATGGGGTCGCAAAGAGTCAGACACAACTAAGCAGCTGAGCACACACGCAGTAAGTAATAGGTCTTTGGCACTGTCATACACAAAGCACTGGGTGGAACTTGAATCTTTTTTTTTTTTTTACATTTCTGAAGGTGAATTTTGAACCTTACATACTTTGCTTGTGTAGGACTTTTGACAATGGAAATTAAAATATTTCTCAACTCTTTTATTCCCTGACTCTTGCAGCTTTTCCTGCTTTCCCTCCCCATTGGTAATTTATAAATTATGGTCTTAATTTTATAAATAATGGTCTTCTAGCTATTTTTCTGCCTCCATGAGTATAGGCTTATTGTTTGTCGATTGATAGATTGATGGTGCTTTGAAAAATCAGGCTTAGAATAAAAAAAAATGTGTATATATATTGTTTGTGACTAGTAGCACTCCTTATTCATTTCATTCCCCATCTTGGCCATATCTCAATTCTCCCTTCCCCCTAAACTAGACTGTGACTGTCTCATATACTTAATACTTTTCTTCTTCACACTGAAGTGCAGTGTAGTGGTAGTAATGGTTTCCGTTCATAGGAATTTTGCTATAGAGGAAGTGGAACTGAAGGGTAACATTTTAATTTTATGTTGAGGCCCAACAGGAGAACTCATAGGTTTAGATTCTAGAAGGTAGGGAAATGACCCTGGTTTTTACATTCTCATGTTAATAATTTTTATTGCTTCCGTCAAAGAATCTAGGATGAGTAGCTTCAACACTAGAACATCTATGTAAGTTCATACTGGAACATTAAGTATGGGGATGGTTGCCCTAACTGGGCTTTATATCAAGTATCATGAGTGTTCTAGCCAGAAATAAGCATTTTGGATCTGGGAATTGATGTTTACTCTCAGTTCAGTTCAGTTCAGTCACTCAGTTGTGTCTGACTCTTTGCAACCCCATGGACTGCAGCACGCCAGGCCTCCCTGTCCATCACCAACTCCTGGACCTTGCTCAAACTCATATCCATTGTCGGTGATGCCATCCAGCCATCTCATCCTCTGTTGTCCCCTTCTCCCGCCTTCAATCTTTCCCAGCATCAGGGTCTTTTCCAATGAGTCAGCTCTTCCCATCAGGTGGCCAAAGTATTGGAGTTTCAGCTTCAACATCAGTCCTTCCAATGGATATTCTGGACTTATTTCCTTTAGGATTGACTAGTTTGATCTCCTTGCAGCCCAAGGGACTCTCAAGAGTCTTCTCCAACACCACAGTTCAAAAGCATCAATTCTTCGGTGCTCAGCTTTCTTTATAGTCCAACTCTCACATCAGTACACAACTACTGGAAAAACCATAGCCTTGACTAGACAGACCTTTGTTGCCAAAGTAATGTCTCTGCTTTTTAATATGCTGTCTAGGTTGGTCATAACTTTCCTTCCGAGGAGTAAGCGTCTTTTAATTTCATGGCTGCAATCACCATCTGCAGTGATTTTGGAGCCCAAAAAGTAAAGTCTCTCACTGTTTTCATTGTTTCCCCATCTATCTGTCATGAAGTGATGGGACCAGATGCCATGATCTTAGTTTTCTGAATGTTGAGCTTTAAGCCAACTTTTTCACTCCCCTCTTTCATTTTCATCAAAAGGCTCTTTAGTTTTTCTTCGTTTTCTGCCATAAAGGCAGTGTCATCTGCATATCTGAGGTTATTGATATTTCTCCCAGCAATCTTGATTCCAGCTTGTGCTTCTTGCAGCCCAGCGTTTCTCATAATGTACTCTGCATATAAGTTAAATAAGCAGGGTGACAGTATACAGCCTTGACATACTCCTTTTGCTATTTGGAATCAGTCTTTTGTTCCATGTCCAGTTCTAACTGTTGCTTCTTGACCTGCATACAGGTTTCTCAAGAAGCAGATCAGGTGGTCTGGTATTCCCATCTCTTTCAGAATTTTCCACGGTTTGTGGTGATCCACACAGTCAAAGGCTTTGGCATAGTCAATGAAGCAGAAATAGATGTTTTTCTGGAACTCCGTTGCTTTTTCGATGATCCAACAGATGTTGGCAATTTGATCTCTGGTTCCTCTGCCTTTTCTAAAACCAGCTTGAACATCTGGAAGTTCATGGTTCACGTATTGTTAAAGCCTGGCTTGGAGAATTTTGAGCATTACTTTACTAGTGTGTGAGATGAGTGCAATTGTGTGGTAGTTTGAGCATTCTTTGGCATTGCCTTTCTTTGGGATTGGAATGAAAACTGACCTTTTCCAGTCCTGTGGCCACTGCTGAGTTTTCCAAGTTTGCTGGCATATTGAGTGCAGCACTTTCTCTACTTACAATCTAATAAGTTAGCCAGTTAATGTATCGTAGATGCTGTCAGAAGACAAAAGACTCATGGATCAAAGACAAAGGACCTCATTACTCATGGTGCAGCAAGTAGCATACATGTTGTCCTATTGGCAACAGTTCCGTTTGCCCAGATATGGCCCAGAGGAATGTGCTATGGCCCAGATGAATGCCAGGCATGCAGTGGATTTGCATTGCAGATGATGACCTGATGACTGTTCATCAAGCTTGAAGTATCCACCGCTATTATGGCAAGCATAAGGGAACCTTCTCACTTATTTTGTTTACTTGGTGCACAGCTGGATTGTCACTAAGTATACAGAAATTTAAATGTACTAACAATTCTCTTTAGATTTTTTAGTTTTAAAATATATGCTCTTGTATTTGTCCTATCTGAACCCATAAATTGATCATTACTTGGTGCACAGCTGGATTGTCACTAAGTATACAGAAAATTAAATATAGTAACAATTCTTGTTAGATTTTTTAGTTTTAAAATTTGTGCTCTTGTGTTTGTCCTATCTGAACCCACAAATTGATCATTTCTTTGGGTTATTTTCCCCTTCAGGAGGAGAATGGATTACCAAAAGATAGTGATGCTGTTTCTTTAATATAAATATGTTGAAATGGAATACTTGTAGTTTTCTCAAAATCAATCCAAAGATGACCAAGTGAAACAATCTGTTTATTTTAGTCCTTCGTGTTGAATAATCTTTCTAAAAATATATTCCTTTCTCCTGCCATGGTAAAAATAGTAGACTGAATGTAATTGTATATTGCATCATTCAGAAAGTATGTTTTATTATCTTAGAATTATCAGTTGTCATTCAAAATATTATAAGTAAAAAAAAAGGTTAACTTGGATGGTTAGTGACTCTATAACTTAACCTGAATACTTTTAGTTTTTGCTTAGTAAACAATATTTATATGTTATATATCTGAAAATGTGGCTGTTATGTGACTTTTCCATCCCAGTAGCCATTATTTACTGCTTGATGGAGAAAACTTTGCTTTCTTGGTTAGGAAGCATGTTTTATGTTTATGAGAATTCTAACACACAATTTAATGAGCTTTTTTATATTCATTCCACAGTTGTTTTTCTTAAAGAAGTCATTATAACATTGAGCTCTTACTATGTTCTTAAGAATATATTCACATACACATACCTGTATATACATATGTATGTATATGATATTGTTTATCTTTTGTAAATGGAAGAGATGGTGACATGGAGAAAAATAGTTCCCAGTGTGTTTCCTGAGAGCTATGTTGTGTGTTTTCTTTTAAGTGGTGTACCTGCATTATGCCATTTAATCTCCACATCATCTTGTGACCTACGTGGTCCCGGTGATACCCAGGAGGACTCTGAGGCCTGAGGGCTGAGCTTGCCAGCCCCGGGTCATAGTGGGCAGCTGGTGGAGTGAGGCTGTGAGCCGGGGGCGTGTCTGTGAAGCTGCGGTGCGTGCACAGCACCACCGCCCGCTTCCGCACCGGCTCTCCTTTGTCTCCCCAATTCCCGTTCCAGGTCTCCTCTATTTCCTCACTAACAGAACCCTCCCTGCCTGCCTCCTGAATCTAGTTTAGAGGCTAAAATAGCAGATGAAGCTAAAAAGTTTCTTTGACTTACAACAATTTCCTCCAGAATTATCTTGTTGAAAGTAAATAGCCCATCTGGCTTCCTCTTTTCACAGAGCAGAACTCCTGAGTGAGCTCTGTGACTGAAGCTGGCTGAATTCCACGCAGCGCGGCTGTTGGCCCTCGGGAGACGAGCACAATCTGTTTCTTCTATTTCTAATAAAGGAAAAGAGTTCCTTCATTTGCCTCTTTAATTCATCGATTGAATTTTATGTCCCTCTTTCTCACAAGAGCAGTTTTCCTGCTGTGGTCTCTCTCTCTCTAACACAGGTAAAATGAAAACATAATAAACACGTTGGGGTACAAGGACACTACAATGAAATGTCATTAAAACTTGCATTTTAAGACCCTCGCATGAGGTGGTTAGCTGTGTGACTCCCGTTGCTTAGCAGGAGCTGGAGGGGGAGACTGAGAAACCTGTTTCTGCTGCTCTATTCTGTACCTGCTCTCTGAATAAACACAGGGGTTTAGTGCTGTGCTCTAGGATCCACGGGAGTCAAACAGCTAAGCGCTACACGACCTGCGCATGACTGTCTGAGGACCTTACTTTAGCTCTCTGAGTTTCCTTCTGAGAAGCTGCAAGGTCTATCCCTCTGGCCCTGGGAATCACCTTCCTGCCGGGCTGACTGAGGGTTGCAGCTTCTAAGTCACTTAAGTCGTGTCCGACTCTGTGCGACCCCATAGACGGCAGCCCACCAGGCTCCCCCGTCCCTGGGTTTCTCCAGGCAAGAACGCTGGAGTGGGTTGCCATTTCCTTCTTCAACGCATGAAAGTGAAAAGTGAAAGTGAAGTCGCTCAGTCGTGTCCGACCCTTAGCGACCCCATGGACTGCAGCCTACCAGGCTCCTCCATCCATGGGATTTTCCAGGCAAGAGTACTGGAGTGGGTTGCCATTTCCTGAGTAGGGCCTTAAAAACAGAACCTGCCTTTCTCTGGCCCAGAAGATAATTTGATTCTTTTTACGTTTTCAGAGCAGATAAGAATCTTATAAATTTTATAAGCGGTTAGCTGTATTATTTTAATTTCCAATTTTCTTTTGGAATAAGGTTTCAAGAGGTCATCATACAACATTTGATGCCTTTCCATGACTGACTGTTCTCCAAACCTCATTGTTTTGAGGGAAGCATTCAAAAAAGCCAGTTCCTTGCCTCTGAGAGGCTCATTAAATGGCAATACAGAAGAGTGGTATCTAGATTTTATACCCTGGAGCATGAGTTCTTAAAGTACTACCAGATTCAACTTGATTAAGGGTGTTTCTGGTCAAATCAGTGGGATCTGGGGCCCAGAATATTTGGACTAGCCCTGTAGCCTAAAGTTTCCATCTATACACTTACGAGTGCAAATGATATTGCCATGTAGCTGTTTTTAAAACCATGTTCCTTTTAGGGAGCAAGGAGTTTTCAAGGGTATCACTTCAAGGCTGGCCAGGGGAGGGGGCAGCTTAGTGAGGGCCTGACCCCTGACCCCACTTCTGCCCGCAGCTGCTCCCCAGGCCCCACCACAAAGGACCTATCATTGCTTGTCTGATATCAAGTTGGATATGGCTGGTGTGGAGGGTTTCCATCACAGACATTAAAAAGCTGGAAGAGATAATTTCTAGAACTTCTTAAAAAGTCTCTTTTTATTTTAACATTTTCCATTTTTGCTGCTGAAGATAGCAAATGGAAAAATAAAGGAACATTACAAAGTGATAACGTGAAGTACATCTTTACCTTTGAAATGGTTTAGTTCTCAGTATGTTTTTGTTTTCCAATAAAAATCTCTATACTCTTGATAAATACAATTATTTGATATAGTTTGAAAGTGGTTAATAAGAATACTGTTTTCTTGGTAGATTTTTGCAATATAAGTAAAATATGAAGTCCTTTTGTTTTGCAATAATTAGTTTAATATTCTTCACGAAATGGCCCTTGGTGACCTCTAGTTTGCCAATGAGGAAATCAAATCTAACTTTTTTTTTCTGTTCAGAACATGTTTATACACGTTCACAAATATTTATAAAATAGCTTGACTAAAATTTCTTAGCTGATTTTGAAGACGTCATATTTGGAACTCAGAGTGCCTTGCTCCTAAAACATTTTCAGGTGTGTCAGTTTAGCAGACTAGTCCAGTGAGCTTTGATGTAGCCTGAAGCATTCGTGTATCTAATTATTTTATTGGAAACCTGAGAAGACTGAAGCTGGCTGCTCGTGATCTAGTTTTATTGCAGATGCTCAATCTCCCAGGGAGTTTGGGAGAAGAAATGATAGGATTTGTTCATGGGGAGGAATGCAGATACAGAGACTTTGGTTTCCTAAAGAATGTTAAAATAGTTCGTTTCCCCAGCGTCCCTTCCAGGGTACTCCCCCTTCTGGCCACAGCCTCCCGTGGTCCACTTGGTGGCACTGGGCCCTTTTGCCCAGGTGGAGGGCACTGCCAGTTCAGGCAGTTCTGTTAGTTCTGAGAGCCTGGGTGGACACTGTCTTCACCCTTTGCTCTCACTCTTTCACTCTCAGAGTCTGTTTTTAAGCTCTTCAGTCCTTCTCTCTGATGCTAACTAAAGAGGATACCAGGTAAAGACTGCATCTTGGTCCCAGATTTATCCATCCCAAGGCCTTGCTGAACTCTTTAAGTATGTGCGTGCTGAGTCGCTTCGGTTGTGTCTGACTCTTTATGACCCTAGGGACTGTAGCCCACCAGGCTTCTCTGTCCGTGGGGATTTTGCAGGCAAGAATACTGGAGTGGGTCGCCATGCCCACCTCCAGAGGATCTTCCAGCGCAGGGATTCGAACCCGTGTCTCTTACGTCTCCTGCATTGGCAGGCGGTTTCTTTACCACCAGCGCCACCTGGGAAGCCTGAACTCTTGAGTTAGGGGTTTGATCACGGAGCAAACCTCTCTTCCTCCCAACACTGCCTGTGGCCTCTAGGCAGAAGGGCCACCTTTATGTTGTGGCCACTGCAGTCTCGGATCCTGGTCATCTCAGTTTATCGTGGGGCTCTGCTCGTTCCCATCTGTGTGACTGTGAAACAGGAGCTTCTGGAAGCCCTGCCTTCCTCATCTGTAAAATGGAGATAATGTTATCTACCTCCGTGGAGGGCTCTAGGATTAAATAGGAAGTTCTTAGCCCAGTGCCTGAAAACATTCTCAAAGTAGACAGTTTGTATGTGTGAAAGATACAGAAAAAAAAAAAACCCAAAACTGGTTTATATTATGTTTCATCTGCATAGCCCTGTAGCTGGGAATGTGCTGGTTTTTCTCTTTTCCATGTATTTAGAAATGTTAATCTGTTTTGGTTTTACCCACAAGATTTGAAATACAGAACTGAACAGTATAGCTATGAGTTAATGTGAATTAGGGACAAGGAATGAATATAAAATGGTAAAGTTCAACGTAGTGAAAATAACACCTTAGTAAATTTTGTACATGTACTAAAAGTTTATTTTGAAAAGCACGAAGATTTATTTCATTGTGTTATAGTTGATCTTTCATTAGAATTCTCAAACATGTCAGAAACATTCTAAATGCTGCTTTTCCAATTTTTTCTTTTCGATAATAAAGAGTCTAATACTAAGTCTAATACTAAAGTCTATTTTGTTGAAACTCTAGAGAAAGGTTTAACATTTCTTAGTTGACAAATAAAATGTTAAAATAAGATTTTGCTAGTAATCCAGCATCTAGAATACTACTGAAATTTATGTAAAATCTTAAGATATGCCAAATATTAAGTGAAATTTGGATCATTTAATTTTTACCTAAATGATTTTAAAAGTTGGTTTTTACTATGCCTTTATGGTTTCAGTCAGTCCTCCTAGATATCAGTCAGCAATGTACAGGCAATGAAGCTTTTCTCTGACACTGATTCATTAGGACAGCTCATTTAAGGAGTTAAACATCTCTCTCTTGTCAACAGTGAGATAATTATGCACTATTAATTCTCATGTCATTTCAAAAAGTGCTATTTTAAAACTATTCATTTCATCAATCCTGAGAACTAGGATAAGGTAGACGGCCTGCTGTAAGCCAATTTAAGATGTGATTACACTGCTTTATTCCTGCAATGCAGGAATCAGAAAGTTGATTTAATGTGAATACAGCTTCTGAAATGCTTCTTACTTCATTTTAGAGATGAATATGATTAGGCAACCTTCAGAGGACAAAGGAGTTGGCGTAGAAGAAAGGAGCTTTCGTTTATTCTGCCATTTGCAGACTCAAGGTGGTGTGTGGGGAGGGATAAGGAAGACAATCAGGAAACGGTAGTTTTCTTTGTTCTTTTATCTGAATGAAGCCTTTGTGTGTATCTGCTCTCTGTATATTATTAGCTGAGAATTTGAATTGTTTAAACTTCTTTGGAATGGCCATCTATGGAGGAATTAGAAAATGATTTTTTTTTTCAAAATGGAGGACTTTTGTTGTTCAACTACTCAACATTTCTTTCAAGGGAACAATTTTAAATAAACCGGAGAATCAATATACCATAACAGATATTTAGAAACATTAAGTTCAGTATCTTGAAAAATGTATGATGCTTGAAGTGCCTTAATCTGCACACCTTACCTAAATGTTACTGTATAAAATTTTGGTTCTTTTTTTTTTTTATTGCTTTTTTGACCTTAAAGAACAATTATCAAGATAATATTCAGCTTTTATTTTAAAGACATCAATTTGCAGGAGATATTTAGTTTTACAAAGACATTCTACTATGGTTTTTAAATACTTTTTAAATAGAAGATACATGGAAATTGTTTATAAATGAAACTATTCCCCACATGTCATAAGCTTCTGTTGGTTTTTATTTTGTGGTGTGTGTTTGTGTGGTATGTGAGTGTGTAAGTAAAGAATCAGGTCATATAGCTATAATTTTGCTAACCCCAAAGATCAGTGATGAAGTCACAACTGAAGTGTTACAAGTTGAGTTGTGCGCAAGGACTCTTGCTTGTTGATCCTTGACTTTTCAGAATCAGCTATGTTACTACGTTGTTTCAAGTTCTAGGTAAATTGACTGGCACACTGGTGTCCTTGACTTCTATATAAATGGGTTTATTTTTGTCACATTTAAAATGATGGATAGTTTATGTAGTTTACTGCTATAGTAGGGCTTCCCTGGTGTCTCAGATGGCAAAGAACCTGCCTGTAATGCAGGAGACCCGAGTTTGATACCTGGGTCAAGAAGATCCCCTGGAGAAGGGAATGGCTACCCACTCCAGTATTTCCAGTATTCTTGCCTGGAGAATTCCATGGACAGAGGCTGCAGTCCATGGGATCACGATTGAGTGACTGAGACTTTCACTTCTCACTGCTGTAATAGGTTTAATTCTAGTGCTGACCCGGTGAGCTACCTTTTTAAAGAATGCATCACAAGCTAAAAAATTACTTTTAAGTTACTTAAACCTCTTACTTTAGATTATATCAACAACCTGATAAAAGTCTATTTCCGTTCTTAATTCTTGCCATCTGTGCATTTGCTAAATATTATGGTATAGGATCTTTTACGAAACTACCTTATTACAGTATCTCATCTAAGCAATGCTTTTTAGGACAAACCAGTAGCTATTTTTCTTGTTCATTTCAATTGTAATCATATTGAATTTTTGTTTTCTCACCAATTGATACTAAAGGAAAATGACTTAAGTTATTTTTTAAGTTTGCTGGGTATATCTGAATCAATATTAGTCCTCAGATTTTAATGGTTACCACCACTGATTTCTTTATTCAACAAGATTTTTTATTGATCTCTGAAGAGAGCCAGAGTCCAGTGTTAACAAACTAGCACAATTCTAGACACAGATTTTGCTGTTTAGAAGCTTGTGTTTAGTTGGGGAGACAAGCCATATATATATATATATATACAAAATATATAGTGTATATATATATATATATAGTAACTAATAGAAACATATGTCATGAAACATTTTAGGAAAGGAAAATCAGTACAGATTGGAATGATTGTTTACTCATCAAAAAGATGAGCCTTGAATTGAGCCTTGAAGAATGTATAACTTTTGCAAAGAACAGGGGTAAAGGATGTGTGATTGATATGAGTATTTCATGTTGAAGGATGGTTAGCAAATGAATCAATTTCAAGTTGAGATTCATACAGAACCAAAATTGGGTTTCAGAACGAGAATAGGAAGAAGAAAGCGGTGGGGGGAGATATTAACATATAATACCTACTCTTTGCTGGTATTTTACTTGAATTATGCCAGTTAATTCTCAAAAGATAACCTTCTAGTTTGATGTTGTGGTCACAAGTTTTCTGTGAAGGAAAGCAAATCTTATACTCTTGCTGGAGACCACCAGACAAGGAAGTGAGTGAAGTTCAGATGTGAATAGTCAAAATCTTTGTGTTATCAAAATTTCTGCTATTTCACTTGTACTGTATGGGCAATGATGGGCAAATGATGGGCAAAAAACAAGGATTGTCCTGCTGTTTATGCATATTGAATATACTTGAAATATAAAAATCTCTTTTTCTTCTTCCTAAATCAGTTTCTTCCAACTTAATTTTGTTAATGGCTTCATTATTCTTTTAATAACTCAGACTTCAGACACTGGAGTCATTTTTATTCTTAAAATTAGCTTTTATTTCATATTTGATTTTGAAAAATGTAACAAGAAATGGACAGAAAAGATCACACATTAAAATATTTATTTTTTAATTATCTGTTACTATAGAAAGCCTAAGTTATTGGTGATCCCCAGTGTGCTGTGTGTACTAATCGTATCCCACAATTGACCAGATGTTGTCCATTCAGAGTTTTAGCGTACTGTATGGAGGGAATTTGTTCATTTCTCTAATGCTAGCTTTGTTTATTTTGCTGTAATACAGCAGTTCGGCAGGGGAGAGGCATGTGTCTTTCCCTCTAGGGCTCTCCAGGTCGCTCAGGGTGCAGAGGTCACCTGCCAAGCAGGAGACAAGAGTTTGATCACTGGGTCGGGAAGATCCCCCGGAAAAGGAAATGGCAGTCCACTCCAGTGTTCTTATCAGGGAAATCCCATGGACAGAGGAACCTGGTGGGCTATAGTCCATGGGGCCGCAAAGAGTCAGACGTGATTTAGCAACTAAACAGCAGCAGCAGCCTTTTTTCCTCCGTATGTTAGTATTATACATTGATTACCATTAATATATTTTTGTTATTTTTTTCTCTTCAATGAGATTTTTAAATGGCAAGAATGATTTTATATACTACCCCAATATCTTCCTCACACTTTGTTCATCACCTAATAGTTTCAATGTATCCACTGACTTACATTACCTGAAATGGTCTGAAAAGTATTGATATATTTTTCTATCCCAGTGACTGTCTATGGACTGTAACAACCATCACTTAATCCTTAACCGTACATAGAGGTAATTTAATGATATTTGTAAAATGGCTACCAAAACCTTTTAGTGGACAATGGAGAGCTCTTCAAAAAATGTTCAAGTAAGATTGTTTCTGTGAACTCCATCACCGGATCAGGTTTTATGAGTACCACTCTGTTCAAGAAACTGTTTATAGTAGTGTGTATATTCTAGCAGTTCTAACATAGTCTACTTCCAAATATAAGGGATTTGTACCCTACTGGAATCCCCTCCCTCAAAGGGAAATGGCTGTAAATCTTGGACATAGTACAGAACAACTGGCTGAACGTAGTAGAGGGGGAAGAGAAGCAGAAAGCCTGGTGGCAAGTGCGTGGCTTGCGGGGAAGGGAGGTGGGGAGCTATAGAAGGAGGTTTGCGTGTCAGTGGATTTTCGCCCGGAGCCGACTAATTGTGGACGCATGGGGTGCAAGAGGAAAAACACAGTCTTTCTGGCCAAGGGCTACAGAAATGTGAGGTACCTGGGCTTTAGGAGCCATGGTCATGTGGGTTTAGCTGGGATCCTCATGCTGATATGATGGTTCTTGAACACTAGCCAGCACACGAAGTTACTGATAAGAAGACAAGGGCTAATGGCAAAATGTAGTAAAACAGTCCATCCATCCCCTTGTAAAGGACTTCACCACAGCCTACCCATGGTGTAGTAACACCAGTAACAAGGACTTTGTTATATGGCCACCTCTGGTTGTGAAATGTAGTTTCTTAAAATCTAGGCACCCTGCTACCCTTCATTATACAAGGATTCTGTTAACAAGGAGGAAGAGACAAAGCAACCAGCAGGGTTTGCCACAGTTACAGATACTCTGTCTAAGCTGATCCTCTTCAGGAACCTATTGGCACCTCTGCTGAGATATTCAAGCAGGGGAATGAAAGCATTTCCTGTACACCAACAAGACTTTTACATAACGTATATGTATGTCTGAAGATACTGGCCAAGTCCCCAGAGTGTCCTGTGATCGCCCTTCTCAGGGGCAGCAGGTGAGGCGGCTTGGGGAAGAATGCATGTATCAATCTCTTGTCCTCACGGCTCACGAGGTCTGAAAATGACTTCCCTTCCTCAAC
The DNA here is from genome assembly GCF_054371585.1 of Giraffa tippelskirchi. Classification (NCBI taxonomy): domain Eukaryota; kingdom Metazoa; phylum Chordata; class Mammalia; order Artiodactyla; family Giraffidae; genus Giraffa; species Giraffa tippelskirchi. The sequence continues at coordinate 160,882,453 of NC_137283.1, read as the reverse complement.
TGTGTTCTCCTTACCTGTGCTATGATGAGACAGCCTCACTTATTCTATACAACGCGCTGTGCTGTGCTTAGTCCCTCAGTTGTGTCCAACTCTTTGCGACCCCATGGACTATAGCTGGCCAGGTTCCTCTGTCCATGGGGATTCTCCAGGCAAGAATTGCCTAGAGTGGGTTGTCATGCCCTCTTCTGAGGGATCTTCCCAACCCAGGGATCATACCCAGGTCTCCTGCGTTGCAGGATTCTTTACTGTCTGAGCTACCAGAGAAGCCCATCCTATAGAATATGGAAGAGAAATTCAAATAGGATCCAGGAATTTTTATTTTTAACATGGACTCCTCCCTTAAGAAATGATACTATTAAAGTATTGAAAATCTACTAAAAATGGATATGCAAAAATTGATTCCATAAACATAATAGCTTTTGAAGATTTTCAGTAAGTTTGCAACTTCAATAGAAGTTTTAACTATACCTTGAATAGGTGTAGCCCAATTTTTGAGATCTCGTCAAGAAAATTAGAGATACCAAGGGAACATTTCATTCAAAGATGGGCTCAATAAAGTATAGAAATGGTATGGACCTAACAGAAACAGAAGATGTTAAGAAGAGATGGCAAGAATACACAGAAGAACTGTACAATAAAGATCTTCGTGACCCAGATGATCATGATGGTGTGATCACTCACCTAGAGCCAGACACCCTGGAATGTGAAATCAAATGGGCCTTAGAAAGCATCACTACGAACAAAGCTAGTGGAGGTGATAGAATTCCAGTTGAGCTACTTCAAATCCTAAAAGATGGTGCTGTGAAAGTGCTGCACACAATATGTCAGCAAATCTGGAAAACTCAGCAGTGGCCACAGGACTGGAAAAGGTTAGATTTCATTCCAATCCCAAAAAAGGCAATGCTAAAGAATGCTCAAATTACCACACAATTGCACTCATCTCACACGCTAGTAAAGTAATGCTCAAAATTCTCTAAGCCAGGTTTCAGCAATACATGAACCGTGAACTTCCAGATGTTCAAGCTGATTTTAGAAAAGGCAGAGGAACCAGAGATCACATTGCCAACATCTGCTGGATCATCGAAAAAGCGAGAGAGTTCCAGAAAAACATCTATTTCTGCTTTATTGACTATGCCAAAGCCTTTGACTGTGTCAGTTCAGTTCAGTTTAGTCGCTCAGTCGTGTCCAACTCTTTGCAACCCTATGAATCGCAGCACGCCAGGCCTCCCTGTCCATCACCAACTCCCGGAGTTTACCCAAACCCATGCCCATTGAGTCGGTGATGCCATCCAGCCATCTGATTCTCTGTCGTCCCCTTCTCCTCCTGCCCCCAGTCCTTCCCAGCCTTAGGGTCTTTTCCAATGAGTCAACTCTTCACATGAGGTGGCCAAAGTATTGGAGTTTCAGCTTCAACATCAGTCCTTCCAATGAACACCCAGGACCGATCACCTTTAGGATGGACTGGTTGGATCTTCTTGCAGTCCAAGGGACTCTCAAGAGTCTTCTCCAACACCACAGTTAAAAAGCATCAATTCTTTGGCACTCAGCTTTCTTCACCGTCCAACTCTCACATCCATACATGACTACTAGAAAAACCATAGCCTTGTCTAGATGGACCTTTGTTGGCAAAGTAATGTCTCTGCTTTTAAATATGCTGTCTAGGTTGGTCATAACTTTCCTTCCAAGGAGTAAGCGTCTTTTAATTTCATAGCTGCAAGCACCATCTGCAGTGATTTTGGAGCCCAGAAAAATAAAGTCTGACACTGTTTCCACTGTTTCCCCATCTATTTCCCATGAAGTGATGAGAGCAGATGCCATGATCTTAGTTTTCTGAATGTTAAGCTTTAAGCCAACTTTTTCACTCTCCTCTTTCACTTTCATCAAGAGGTTTTTTAGTTCCTCTTCACTTTCTGCCGTAACGGTGGTGTCATCTGCATATCTGAGGTTATTGATATTTCTCCTGACAGTCTTGATTCCAGCTTGTCCCCTCCAGCCCAGGATTTCTCATGATGTACTCTGCATAGAGGTTAAATAAGCAGGGTGACAATATACAGCCTTGACGTACTCCTTTTCCTATTTGGAACCAGTCTGTTGTTCCATGTTCAGTTCTAACTGTTGCTTCCTGACCTGCATACAGATTTCTCAAGAGACAGGTCAAATGGTTTGGTATTCCCATCTCTTTCAGAATTTTCCACAGTTTATTGTGATCCACACAGTCAAAGGCTTTGGCATAGTAAGTAAAGCAGAAATAGATGTTTTTCTGGAACTTTCTTGCTTTTTCGATGATCCAGCGGATGTTGGCAATTTGATCTCTGGTTTCTCTGCCTTTTCTAAAACCAGCTTGAACATCTGGAAGTTCACAGTTCATGTTTTGCTGAAGCTTGGCCTGGAGAATTTTGAGGATTACTTTACTAGTGTGGATCACCACAAACTGTGGAAAATTCTGAAAGAGACAGGAATACCGGACCAGTTGACCTGCTTCTTGAGAAATCTGTATGCAGATCAGGAAGCAACAGTTAGAACTGGACATGAAACAACAGACTGGTTCCAAATAGGAAAAGGAGTATGTCAAGGCTGTATATTGTCACTCTACTTATTTAACTTACATGTAGAGTACATCATGAGAAACACTGGGCTGGATGAAGCACAAGCTGGAATCAAAATTGCTGGGAGAAATATCAGTAACCTCAGATATGCAGATGATACCACCCTTATGGCAGAAAGTGAAGAACTAAAGACACTTACTCCTTGGAAGAAAAGTTATGACCAACCTAGACAGCATATTAAAAAGCAGAGACATTTCTTTGCCAACAAAGGTCCATCTAGTCAAGGCTGTGGTCTTTCCAGTAGTTATGTAAGGATGTGAGAGTTGGACTATAAGGAAAGCTGAGTGCCGAAGAATTGATGCTTTTGACCTGTGGTGTTGGAAGAGACTCTTGAGAGTCCCTTGGACTGCAAGAAGATCCAACCAGTCCATCCTAAAGGAAATCAGTCCTGAATATTCATTGGAAGGACAAATGTTGAAGCTGAAACTCTAGTACTTTGGCCACCTGATGGGAAGAGCTGACTCATTTGAAAAGACCCTGATGCTGGGAAAGATTGAAGGCGGGAGGAGAAGGGGACGACAGAGGATGACATGGTTGAATGGCATCCCGAACTCAGTGGACATGAGTTTGAGTCAACTCTGGGAGTTGGTGATGGACAGGGAGGCCTGGTGTGCTGCAGTTCATGGGGTTGCAAAGAGTTGGACATGACTGAGCAACTGAACTGAATTGATCTGAACTTTTTGTTGCTGTAACATACATAGAAAATAAAATAAAGCTATTTTTATACTATTGATATTTGTTTCTGTTCAATTTTCTACTATAGAAAGTATAATGCATTTTCCTTATCTACAGAGTGAAGGTTATACAGAATTAGGGAGAGTAGTATAATGAACTCTCTTATACCAGTCGCCCAACTTTAATAACTGTCAGTTCATATCTTGACTTTTTTCATCTGTGTTCTCAATTAGCCACCCTCTCACCCCCAGCACCTGATGTTTGGAAGAAAACATCTGGATTCTGAGTTGAACAATGGATGTTTTGTTAAAAATATTAAGAGACAGTAGAACATAATTGAATACCAATTTGATATTAAGGAAATATTTTTAAAACTTTTAGATGTGTAATGGTATTCCAGTACACTGTAGAAGAGTCCTTCCCTTTTAGAGATACATTCTGAAATATTTATGGATGAAAAAAATGTAATCTCTGAAGTGGAGCATTTTTTAAAAATCCTTCCTGTCACAAATCATTTGAATAAACAACTCAGTGAATTCAGGGTCTAATTTCTTCACAACAAATGAATGCTCTTCCAAAAGACCTTTCCATTCCCAGGCATTAAAGCCTAATCAGGGGCACAGGAAAAATCCACTGAGTTCTAAATCCAAAGTTTCAAGGAGAAACCCACTAGGGAAACAGGGCTTGAGCTTTGTTTCCTTCTTCCTCTCATAAGCCTGGGCTTTTCTCATAGAGGCAGAACCACATCTTCCTAAGGACTCAGCATTGAACTCCTTGGCCTAAAAAGCCAGGCTTTTAATGATCTAGCACTCTGTGTTTTCCTGATTTTTTGTGTTCATGATATTTAGCAATCCTTACTACTGGGATTTATTGTGTCCTTCATTTTTATCCTCTATCATTTTTTTCTTTCACTGTGCCCCTTTTCTCTTCCCCTTGCTAGAACCTACTACCCATTGCCCCCTGTCTTCACTCCAGTCCTCACTACCTGATGTTAGTTCATTTGTAGAAGAGAGAAAATAACATTTACTGAACACCTTATGCCAGACACTGGTTGGGTAGGTAGATGCTCATTCAGTCTTCAGAATAGCCATGCATTCTGCATATCCCAGTTGTACAAAAAGTGTATCTTTGGTTCAGAGAGACCACAACTGCCTCCAAATCAGCAGTTAATTGTTAGCCATGATTTAAACTCTATTATAGTTTCTCTCACTCTAAACTCCAAGAACTTCCAATTTTACCATGTTTTACTATTAATACTTTATTTTTTTCTTGCTACATTAGAGGTCCTATTTTATTAGTCATTCTATTAAAAATGTTTTTAAAATAAAATCACTTCTGAAAATTAAAAGTGGCATTGCATCTCTCAGTTTAAAGAATTTTCTTTATTTAAAAAAATTTTATTATGTATTGAGGTATAGCCAATTAACAGTGTTATGATAGTTTCAGGTGAACAGTGAAGGGATTCAGCAATACATATACATATATCCATTCTCCCCCATTAATACTTTTTAATATTCCTAAATATCGCTTAAGATGTTACTTGCTCAGTTGTGTCTGACTCTTTGCAGCCTCATGGACTATAGCCCACCAAGCTCCTCTGTCCATGGCATCCTCCAGGTAAGAATACTGGAGTGGGTTGCCATTCCCTTCTCCAAGGTTCTTCCTGACCCAGGGATCAAACCCGGGTCTCCTGAGTTGGCAGTCAGATTCTTTACTGCTTGAGCTACCAGGGAGTTCTTTGTTTAATTTGTATAGTTATAACCTGTTTTATAACTCAGGTCCACTTACAGATTGTTCACTCAGAATTCATTTCCTAAATTATGACAGATCATTGGGAGTCTCTCTGATTCAACTTTACCTTGTTCTCTTTAAATGTATAATGACATGGCTAGGTAATCAAGAAATATCTATTTCCAAAGGTCAGAAATAATACTGAACAGTATAGTTTTAAGAAAAATTTCCTGTTGAATTGATGGGACAGTGAGTGAGGAAAATATACTGTATGAGCAAAGACATAGAATGTTTTTACAGATCTAATTTTACAAAGAAAGTCATGTCCTGGCAGCATTTTTTAATGGGGCTATAAATTTAGTAATATTTCAGTGGCAATAACAGGATGTTAAATATGACCCTTCATTCCTGGAATTTTAGGTTTTCTTAATGATAGTTGCCATTACTGAGAGCAACCAACCTTGAGAATGTATTTAACTTAGATTTTGAAGCAATGCGTGCTATGACTTCAATTTCTGTGACCCAGAAATATCGACGTGCTAATTTTCTGAGTTAAAAACTTTCTTTTTTATGTTTTTGTCCTTGCTTAAATGGGCAAATGCTGGCTAAATGTCTTGGAGAATACAGTATTTTCATGAAATGACAAGAAGTATTGATTTACCTTATTCTTCTTCCCTCAAGCAGAACAGCCATAAAATATGTTCAATTTCTTCTCATTTCTGTCTGCAGATTACTCTGACTTGTGGTGTAGAGGACAGGTATGGATGTGATAGGAGCATATTGACAGTTACTAGAATTTGACTTTAAAGCTTTAGAGCTAAAAAGTATACTTGACAAATCCATCTACAACGTTATTCACTTAATTGTTGTGGTGCTAAATCTTATTTGTTCAGTATAAAAAATGAATGTGGGCCTAACATAGAAAATCCAGATAAGGACCATTCCTTTTGGACTGAAACTTCACGTTTAACATGAAACTGCTTTGAAACTATTTTGGGAAACTATTCCACATGTAATGTATCATTAAATTAAAAAAAAGTATCATCAAATGAAAGCAATTTTTAAATCTGTTTAAAAAATTCTCTAGCAAATACTCATAACTTTTTTAAAGGATGAAGGTTCACAGGGTAGGAGGAGAAGGGGACGACAGAGGATGAGATGGTTGGATGGCATCACCGACTCAATGGACATGAGTTTGAGCAAGGTCCGGGAGTTGGTGATGGACAGGGAGGCCTGGCACGCTGCAGCTCATGGGGTCACAAAAAGTCAGACACAATTGAACGACTGAACTGAACTGAACTGATGACTCAGAGGGATATAATTTTCAACTGTGCTAACTGTTCTTAGGTTAGTCACAGGTAAATGAAGTCTTCCCAGACTGTAATTTCTCTTGGGGAATGGCACGTCTTAATTTTGAGTAACTTTGACTAGGTCTCTAAGCTTAGAGGCGCCCATCTGTTCATTTGCTTCAAGGAGCATTAATGCTGGCGGGCAGGTTTCCAAACGGCTGCGGTAAAAGACATGCATCCTGTATGCTTATTCTTTATACTTGATTCTGCTTCTGGAGCCTCTTGTTCTTCCACTTGCCATGATTATCACCCTCATCTCTGGCCTGTAGAATGAGAGAAACAATCACAATTAAGCTCCTGTTTGCAGCTATTGACAGAAATGCCTACCAGGGCTCCTTATTTCCTCTTCTACATCTAAAAACACCAAGTTGCTCCAATATTTATCCCTGGAAGAGCACAAGGTCAATAGACACATTTTTGTATAGTCAGTAATTTTTGTGTGTCATATCAAAAATTCATGTGCAAGTTGAATTAGCTGATTTATTCCTGATATTTACCTCCCATTTGAATGATTGTTCAGTACTACACACCTCCTCAAATGGCTCTTTTAAAAAGGCTGCAATTAAGCTTTTAGAGAGATCACCAAGATATTTGAGATCTGAACTGGAGAATTTGAATATTTGAGGAATATATGTTTATGTGAGGTTTCCCTGGTGGCTCAGACTATGAAGAATCTGCCTGCAATGCAAGAGATCTGGGTTCCATCCCTGCGTTGGAAAGATCCCCTAGAGAAAGGAATGGCTACCTACTCCAGTATTCCTGCCTGGAGAATCCCATGGACAGAGGAGCCTGACAGGCTACAGTCCCTGGGATTGCAAAGAGTCGAACATGACTGAGTGACCTCACTTTCACTTCCCTGTTTCCCTGCTGCTGATTCTTCTGACTGTGCTGGCTTTCTCATCCCCTTCAGATCAGAGCTCTACAGTGTGGAATAGTGAGATGATAGTGACTCACAAAGTGAACTTAGCCAGTTATAACTAGTTTTTATCTTTTAATGGAATAGAATAGAAAAGAGTAGAGTAGAAAGGAGAGAGCTTCTCATCTATGAAGGTCTGTATGGTTTCATGAAGCTGTGATTTCACTTAGAGACCTGTGAATGTATATGTATTTATCAGGTCTTGATGTAAATTGTGCTTCTTACTGTGTTTTATGATTTTAAAAACTGAAAGCCACTGCTTAAGATGTACATGCTCTTTTCATTGATTTGACGAGTGTTTGGGTCCAGTCTTCCTGAACCTACCACTGACATTTGTCAATATAGTGGTTGTATATTCATTCTTCCTGGCTGTCAGTTCTCATTACTGTGATTTCTTTATAGCATTTTTAACTGTATTTTTAGCTGGGACAAACAAAAAGAATAACTCAATGACTTTAAGTTGCAAAAGTTTTTTAGGTATTTATGAAAAGATTCCTTATTTATAATCTGATGCTTTTCACATGTAGAAAATAAATAATATGCTTAGAAAAATAAATATAACTTACTTTCTTTCTGGTGGAGTTCTTTTTGTTTTGAAAGAGGTCAGTTGCAGACATCCAAGGTAAATTATTGTAGTACTGCTGTGGAAAATTCTGAAAGAGATGGGAATACCAGACCACCTGACCTGTCTCTTGAGAAACCTGTATGCAGGTCAGGAAGCAACAGTTAGAACTGGACATGGAACAACAGACTGGTTCCAAATAGGAAAAGGAGTATGTCAAGGCTGTATATTGTCACCCTGCTTATTTAATTTCTATGCAGAGTACATCATGAGAAATGCTGGGCTGGAAGAAGCACAAGTTGGAATCAAGATTGCCGGGAGAAATATCAATAACTTCAGATATGCAGATGACACCACCCTTATGGCAGAAAGTGACGAGGAACTAAAAAGCCTCTTGATGAAAGTGAAAGAGGAGAGTGAAAAAGTTGGCTTAAAGCTTAACATTCAGAAAACTAAGATCATGGCATCTGGTCCCATCACTTCATGGCAAATAGATGGGGAAACATTGGAAACAGTGGCTGACTTTATATTTTTGGGCTCCAAAATCACTGCAGATGGTGATTGCAGCCACGAAAATAAGAGACAACTTACTCCTTGGAAGGAAAGTTATGACCAACCTAGACAGCATATTAAAAAGCAGAGACATTACTTTGCCAACAAAGGTCTGTCTCATCAAGGCTACGGTTTTTCTAGTAGTCATGTATGGATGTGAGAGTTGGACTATAAAGAAAGCTGAGCGCAGAAGAATTGATGCTTTTGAACTGTGCTGTTGGAGAAGACTCCTGAGAGTCCCTTGGACTGCAAGGAGATCCAACCAATCCATCCTAAAGGAAATAGGTCCTGGGTGTTCATTGGAAGGACTGATGCTGAAGCTGAAACTCTAATGCTTTGGCCACCTCATGCGAAGAGTTGACTCATTGGAAAAGACCCTAATGCTGGGAAGGATTGGGGGCAGGAGGAGAAGGGGACAAGATGGCTGTATGGCATCACCGACTTGATGGACATGAGTTTGAACAAACTCCGGGAGTTGGTGATGGACCGGGAGGCCTGGCATGCTGTGATTCATGGGGTCGCAAAGAGTCGGACACGACTGAGTGAATGAACTGAACTGACTGCTATGGAAGGCTCCATTTTTTAGAACATCATATCCTTCATGATCAGACTATTTATTGCAGCATGCAGGCATAAATTCAATGACAAGAGGGACATCTGGTAGTTATTTTCTGTAATCATCAGATGAGCAGAACTTAAAATTTGGAATTATCAGTAAAGACAAACCCCAGGGTTTTCAAAGATCGCTTCACTGTACTTACTCTGACTTGGGGCATTCCACTGGTTTAAAAACAAAAAACTAAAAACCCTAAGGATAAACATCTGATTCAACATGGTTAGAATCTTAAAGGAACTGGAGACTTTGAAGATATCAATTTCAAGTAAGGGAAGAAAGTGAGATATAGAATCAAATTTTTCTCAGTTTGACCTGTTATCTATCATATTATTATCAATAACTTTATGCATTTACAGATTGTCTGAAAGCCTTTTCTTTGTTAGTCATTGAAACTCTTGCACCTAGTAACAGCAAGTGTCAGTGATACAGTGAGTTTGGTGGCGGATTTCTGTATCCTCCCCAAAGTTGATTCAGCCTTCCTAATGAGTAAAAGCTATTCTTTTTCCATAATCATCCTTTCTCATGGAGTAAACGGATAGTGCCTTTAATCTAAGAGACATAGAGCTCAGTGTGAGACCATGGGCTCTGAAGACAGGTGGCTTGGGTGTGAATAGCAGCTTCATTATTTGCTAGCTGGGTGTCTGGGCAAATTACTTAAGCCTTCTGTGTCTGCTTGATTTTCTTATCTGTGAAATGGAGGTAATAATAATTCCTACTCCATAGGATTATCATGAGCATTATAGATATATTAGTACATGCAAAATGCTTAGAGAGGTACCTGGTACATAGTAAATCCTCAGTCAAACCAGGGTATTATTTTTTGCTAGCACAAGGTTCCTTTTTACTGATACACAGAATAAATTTTACTTGAAACTTAAGTTGTATTGAGTACATGTTAGATAATACCAGATATATTTCCTGAAATACATCTCCAGGAAAATGCGATAAATGCTCTGATTTAACCAACATGCTGCTGCTGCTGCTGCTAAGTCGCTTCAGTTGTGTCTGACTCTGTGCGACCCCATAGACGGCAGCCCACCAGGCTCCCCCGTCCACTTGCTCCAGACCAGAACACTGGAGTGGATTGCCATTTCCTTCTCCAATGCATGAAAGTGAAAAGTGAAAGTCAAGTTGCTCAGTCATGTCCGACTCGTAGCGACCCCATGGACTGCAGCCTACCAGGCTGCTCTGTCCATGGGATTTTCCAGGCAAGAGTACAGGAGTGGGTTACCATTGCCTTCTCCATAACCAACATGAATATCTTCCATTTAGAGGGAGTAATACATCTGGTTCTGAGTTATCATATACTCAGAATAAAGAGTTCTGACATATGCCATTGGTCTGAAGTTGGTGACCACACTTCCATAGGCACTTTGGCCTGACAATATCTGGTTTTGATTTTCTGTTGTTTTTGAGATGCTTTTAAGAAGCAGGATATTCAGTCATAGGCCACAGGCTTTACCTTGTTCTACTATCTTAAACTCTTTCCCAATTCTCCCTTTTAGACTTCTGAAGTGGGACTGCTGTTATTTGAGATGAATTTTATGGAGTGGTTTACATTTTACCCAGGAGGCCTAAGCATATTGAGAAAACCATAAAAGATAGTGTTCCTTTTCCTGGAGACTTGTTTCTTCTGTCATAAAGACATTGGGATCCTTCATGTATTTCCTTGGTAAATAAGTAGTGCTGGAACCCAGAAATTCTTGTGTTATGATAGATGTCATACTCCTGCCTCAAAGACTAGTTTGGACATACTAATTTAGTTAAGAGAACCATGTTTATACCCAGCAGCGTTGACCATTTCAATATGGAACAAAGTGAAATTATTTTAAAAGAATTTCTGTGTTAATACAACTCTTAAAACTCGAAAAATGCTCTGCTCTGACTTGGCCAGCCGGCCCCCTCTCCTTCTGCAGACTGTACTGTGACAGGAGTTGGTGGACAGCCAGATGGAGGGCGATTTAATCTCTCCCTGGCTTCCCACCTCAGCTTCCCACAGTGGCACAGTGGGAAAGAGTCTGCCTGCAGTACGGGAAACTTGGGTTCAATCCCTGGGTCAGGAAGAGCCCCTGGAGAAGGAAATGGCAACCCACTCCAGTACTCTTGCCTGGAGAATTCCATGGACAGAGGAGCCTGGCAGGCTACAGTCCATGGGCTTGCAAAGAGTCGGCCACGACTGGGCACATCAGCACAACATCAGAATAAACATAGATGAAGAATGCTGAGTGTTTTTGGTGGGGGAGGGGTGGGTGGAGAGGGGCTATAGTAACTGCAGCTCTTTAACAGGTCTTAATTGTGCACAGATTCCAGTCTTCTTGTTTGACTTGTGCATTGAAGGGCGATTGCTGTTAACTTCTTTAGGTAAGAATGATGCCCTCTGAGTAATGCCCCTGTTGTGAACTAAGAAAGACCTATGAATTATTAATAGCCTGCAGGGTTGCAGAGCCCTTGTAGGAATAGAGCAATGTGCTCTGTACAACAGTTCTGCTCACCTGATCTTGACAAATTAGGAGCATCTAAAACATACTCCTGCTTGTTAATACAAGAAGTGGGGGAAAGGTGACTTGGAAATGCATCAATATTTAGCCCTTTTGGAGAATCTCAAAAGGATAATAGCAAATAGTGTTTCTTCATAAATAACTGTCTCTCCTATCTTGGTGCTTTAGTGTGGTAGGCTAATGCCTTTCTGTCAAGACAAACTTTATGGTTCAATTTTCGGCTGTACTTCTTGAGAAACAACTAGGAAAAAAAAAAGTAAAAACACAATTATAGAGATGCCTACTCCATAATCATTTATTCCTGTTTATAGAACTTGATTCTTTTCAAGTATATTTTCTGCTGTGTACTAAGCTGATAGGCAACAAGAGCAAATAAAACTCCTTACAGGAGTTGCAATTGTTTTATCAATAACCCAGTTTATGTTGCAATCTTGACAGGAATATTAGGAGTTGTAGCCACATTGAAATGTGGAATATGTAATGCTGTGCTATGCAGGATGGGTTTTACAACCTTCTAAGGGGACCCTTGATATTTACTAAAGTAAAGTTAAAATTGAAAACTTTGTCTTACAAAGAAAAAGATTATTATATATTTATTAACTGGCACTATTGATCTGTTACTCATTTTTACTAGATGGTTATCTAATACTATAGACTTCTTTTTTTTCATTTCACTTGAGATATATCACACAAATAGTGAAATGCACAAATCTTATGTGTACAGCTCAAGGGATTTTTCCATATACATATACCAATATTCTCACCTCCTGTATCACAAGATATAGGATATTTCTAACAGTTGTGAGGCCTCCCTCGTGCATTCTCCCAGTCAATCCCAACACCAAAAGTAACCACCCTACAACACCTAACACCAGTGGTTGGTTTTGACTGTTATTGAACTTCATAGAAAAGGAATCATGCATTATGTTTCCTTTTATGTCTGATTTCTTTCAGTCAATATTATGTCTGTGAGATTCATCCATACATAAAGCAGTACCATTTGTAATTTAGGTATTTACCTTATGACTTGATTTTTAATTCAGGCTGTTTACCTAAGTAAAATATTTGTCTGCTGTGAACAGAGTAATTATAATAAATACCTTGTTCACAGGTATGTGTGCTTCATAACTGTTAGAATCATTACCATAATTATTGTAATCCAAATTTAGCACCAAATAATAAGTGAAGTATTAATATAAGATCCCCAAAATGTTCCTTTTCTGTTGTTCTGGCTAATCTAAAAACAATGTGCCCTCCATTGTATAAATTAATAAAACCTTAATACTCCTAGTTCCTTATTGCTGGAGGTTGTAAATTGCCATTCTTGCAGTCATGCTGAGAATCAAATTGCATTTGTGGGCCGGCAACACTCTTGTTAAGCCTTCCAACTGGTATGATAATTAGAGATTCCTGCTAGGTTTGGCCTGTATGAAAAGTAACACAGGTGGGACAATTTGCATACATGTCTTCAGTAACAAATTGTTATCATTTCTTAGAAGACTAATTTTGTGTTTCATATAGATTGTTCAAAATCAACAGTGTGATTACTCTTTTGTCATTTTAGGTAACGTCTGCAACATGATGAGCATGTTAAAAGGAGGCATGGTGCTTTATGAACATTAACTTAAATTTATCCTGTTTTAGCTCATCTCCAAGAAACAGTGAAGGACAAACTCTGGGAGATAGTGAAGGACAGGGAAGCCTGCTGTGCTGATGTCCATGGGGTCACACAGAGTCAGACACGACTGAGTGAGTGAGCAACAGGAAGCTCATCTCTTTCCCACACAGAAAAGGTAGAAGGAAACTAGTTGTTCTTCTAGAAAAGGCTCTTAAGATGTTGTCAGGAATATAACTGAAGTCATTCTCCACTCAGCTTTAAGTCTCTTTATTTTTATCGTATTTTATGAAGGTAAGTTAGTCAGGGTTACAGAATAATTCCCATATACTGCCAAATATTCAGGGCCTTCTTTCAGCATTGATTGATGGTAAGTTATTGCTATGGACTGAATTGTCCCACTGTTCTCAAATTCATATATTGAAGCCCCAGTCCCTTTAGGTGATGGGACATTGGGAGGTAGTTAGCTTTAGTTGAGGTTGTGAGGGTGGGGCCCTCAATGTGGGTTTAGTGCCATTCTAAAAAGAGACAACAGAAAGCTGGCTTGGTTTGTCTCTTCCTATCACATGAGGACAGTGTTCATAACCAATCATCCAGTAAAGATGCTAAAACTACTTCACTGAAGTAATTTCAGTGAAACTTTATAGTATGCATATTTTGTGAGGGAGTCTTCATGGCATCATCATTAGTTATTTCAGCAGCACCATGAAGTTGGTGTCATCATCCCCATTTTACAGATGACAGCATTAGTGTTCAGAGGTGCAAGCTGCCCAAGGTCCACATCTAGTCAGTGATGGGATGATTTGAACATGGGCAGGAGGATATCAGGACCTGATGACTTAACAATATGACAGATGCAATTTATATAAATTACAGATCTTCTTTATTTTCTGTGATAAGTGTATTTATGAAGAATGTCTAAATTCTATTTTTAAGTTACACTTGAAAAGTCCCAGGAAGTTCTGGTTAATGGGACATTTGATAAAGAAATACTTAGTCCCTTATTTACATTTTTCACAGATCTGTTTGTTCATAATACTAGGTATGTTTAAAGGGAGGTTATCTTTCTCTGATCTGTCTTTTAATCGTAGCTATTTTGTTCTGATTTTGTTTCAAATGGTTTACCTTATTAACATTGATCAGAGTTTAAAATAAGTAACCTGCTTTTTGGATTGTGCTCTGTATCATCACCGCCACAACTCCCTTTAAAATTATGCCTTCTTACTAGGCCCATTTTCTCCATAAGGAAACAGGTTTCAAGAATTAGCAGAATTGGTCATCAAATCCGGCCCTTCTGACTCCAAATGCTAAACGTGTTTTTCTGACTGTTCGCCACTCTCAATAGACACGTTTTTTTAAGCCACTCATTAAGGTTCATACTTTTTAAGGATTATCCACTGATATTAATTGCTATGGGAATAAAATTCCCAACTCTCAGGAACATTTTGTAAGTTTTAAAAATATACATAATTTTTGAATTGTGTAGAAAGCTGTGGGGAATTAAAACACTTTTAAATGCAACTCATCTTAATAGTTATAGTTTATGCTGGCTCAATTTCTTTGGCTAAAGAGTTGAGTTTTAAATCTCAAGGGTGAAAAGGCTAAAAAAAATCAGAGGATCTTGGCATACTTCAACAAAGATAATCAGACTTTTCTAGTGTGCACAATATGTCAGTAAAATGCAGTCTGCATATTCCAAATGAAGTCAGCCTATTAATTTAAAATTGATTGGAACATCTTCATACAATGATGAGGGTAAATCAAGAAAATTAAATAAACATTCTACTGGGAAATTTGTAATATGTAATGGACTACCAGCTGCACAAAATATCACAGTAGATAAAACTTGCATTAATGATTCAGTGAATTGTATTCTTACTGCTTTATACTACTGCATTTTCTGAAAGATATATGTTTTTTTCACTCTAAAATATTTATCTACTTAAGTGGTTTTGATGCTAAGAAGTACTAGTTTTTTAGAAGAATTTATTTTCTTGTCCCTTTTAACAGAAAATTTTAAAAGAAAAAATATTTAAAATATTGCTAAAATTCTCTTTTGATTTCCTCTGTTTCTACCTCCCTAAGACAAGCCATTGTTACACTATAAGAAAGATTTTTGTTTATTATCTGGAAAGACTGCTTGCTGGTGGAATTGTTCTGTTTTAGGGTGAGGTACAATTTGTTTAAGTCTGTAAACCTCTGACACATGATTTTCGAGCAAATTTATTAGACACCAGAAAAAAAAATATCCCAATGAAACTAGCAGAAATATGTAAAGTAATGATCAATAGTTCATTTGTTACTGCCCCAGGAGCCAGCCATTTTATAGAGTATTTCACTCTGTAGGACAGGCCCCATCAGTCGACTGAACTTACTGGTTTAGCATAAACTAGCCAGAGAGTCTTGCGCTTTGAATCCCCCACTTCTCTCTTTGGGGTCGTGCACGTTATCTAGAGCTGCTCTTTCCAATAGAGTTGTCTGAGATGATGGAAATGTTTTCTCTGCTGTATGATACAGAAGCCACTGGCCATATATGGCTACTAAGCAATTGAAATGTAGTTAGTGTGAGTGAGGAACTAAATTTTGTGTTTCATTTTAATTAATTTAAATTTAAATGGCTATCTCTCCCTACTGACTGCATTCTTGGACAGCACAGCTCAGTTACTCAGTCATGTCCGACTCTTTGCAACCCCATGGACTGCGGGACGCCAGGCTACCCTGCCCATCACCAATTCCCAGAGCTTGCTCAAATTCATGTCCATTTCATCGGTGATGCCATCCAACCATCTCATCCTCTGTCATCCCCTTCTCCTCCCACCTTCAATCTTTCCCAGTGTCAGGGTCTTTTCCAATGAGTCAGTTGTTCACATTAGGTGGCCAAAGTATTACAACTTCAGCTTCAGCATCAGTCCTTCCAATGAATACTCAGGACTGATTTCCTTTAAGACTGACTGGTTGGATCTCCTTGCAGTCCAAGGGACTCGCAAGAGTCTTCTCCAACACCACAGTTCAAAAGCATCAATTCTGCGGTGCTCAGCTTGCTTTACAGTCCAACTCTCATATCCATACATGACTACTGGAAAAACCTACATTTTACTAGACTGACCTTTGTTGGCAAAGTAATGTATCTGCTTTTTAATATGCTGCCTAGGTTCGTCATAGCTTTTCTTCCAAGGAGAAGAGCTTTTAATTTCATCTTTTAATGTTGTGGCTGCAGTCACTATCTGCAGTGATTTTGGAGCCCTAAAAAATATAGTCTGTCACCGTGTCCCTTGTTTCCCCATCTATTTGCCGTGAAGTGATGGGACCAGATGCCATGATCTTAGTTTTCTGAATGTTGAGTTGTAAGCCAACTTTTTCACTCTCCTCAAGAGGCTCTTTAGCTCTTCTCTGCTTTCTGCCAGAAGGGTGGTGTCATCTGGGTATCTGAGGTTATTAATATTTCTCCTGGAAATCTTGATTCCAGCTTGTGCTTCATCCAGCCAGGCATTTCGCATGATGTACTCTGCATATAAGTTAAATAAGCAGGGTGACAATATACAGTCTTGACATATGCCTTTCCCAATTTGGAACCAGTCTGCTGTTCCACGTCCAGCTCTAACTGTTGCTTCTTGACTTGCATACAGATTTCTCAGGAGGCATCCAGGTAAGGTGGTCTGGTATTCCCATCTCTTAAAGAATTTTCCACAGTTTGTTGTTACCCACACAGTCAAAGACTTTGGTGTAGTCAATAAAGTAGAAGTAGATGTTTTTTTGGAACTCTCTTGCTTTTTCTATGATCCAGCTGATGTTGGCAATTTGATCTCTGGTTCCTCTGCATTTTCTAAATCCGGCTTGAACATCTGGAAGTTCACGGTTCACATGCTGTTGAAGCCTGGCTTAGAGAATTTTGAGCATTACTTTGCTAACATGTGAGATGAGTGCAACTGTGCGGTAGTTTGAGCATTCTTTAGCATTGCCTTTCTTTGGGATTGGAATGAAAACAGACCTTTTCCAGTCCTGTGGCCACTGCTGAGCTTTCCAAATTTGCTGGCATACTGAGTGCAGCACTTTCACAGCATCATCTTTAGGATTTGAAACAGCTCAACTGGAATTTCATTACCTCCACTAGCTTTGTTCAACAGCACAGACTCCACTAGCTTTTTTGGACAGCACAGGCCTGGAATAAGTTAGGCTTCTCCCCTTCCCTGCTGGAGAAGCATAAGTCAATTTCTTTTCCCTGGCTGTCTTATTAAAAATATCAAATATTTTACATTTTAAAATAACATATGCTAATTAAATGACATTTGTTAAGTGTAAGAAAGTAAAATGAAGATAAAAAGTATTGTATTCTCATCACACCAATAAAACTGTTGTTCAAGTTTTTAGTGATAATGATTTCTTAACAGTGCATTTGATTATACAAATCATTTTTAATGTAACTATAATGATCTTCTTTGTACATTTCTATATTTCATTTAAATTCATTTAGTATTACAGGGTTCATACATTGTGTTTGCAAGGAGATTTTAATACCTGTATAATGATCCATCAAGTGAACTGAATACACCATATTTTACTTCCTTGTTTTCGGATAGTTGGGATGTTTTCAATATGTTGCTGTTACACATAACACTGCTATGTCCATCTTCGTGTGTGAAGCTTTCTCCAAGCTTAGAATTAGTTTTTGAGAACTTCTGGCTGACTGAGAGGAATGAGGTTTACTGGGTCTAAGTTTACTGAACTCACAGCCGATAGACATGTGCAGCCAGTCTCTGTCTATAATGTCGCTATGAGAGTGCGCTCGAGTTTTCTTCATGACAGTTTTATTTCATCATCAAATTTTCCCAGGTTATGTTTACCATATTACTTAAAGAGTCAGAAGTCTTATAGGAGAATCTGTACTTGGTACATGTCTGCATTTTTTGCTGCAGTATTACTCTATGGGCTTCCCTAGTGGCTTAGACAGTAAAGAATCTGCCTGCAGTGCAGGATTTCTGGATCCGATCCCTCGGTCAGGAAAATCCCCTGGAGGAGGAAATGACAACCCACTCCAGTATTCTTGTCTGGAGAATTCCATGAACAGAGGAGCCTGGTGGGCTCCCGTCCATGGAGTTGCAAAGAGTTGGACACAACTGAGTGACTAACACTTACATATTACTTTATCTTCTGCTTTATTATTTCTTGATAGAAGAAAAGGAAATAAGAGTCTTATGTGCTGTTAAGCAAAGAGGACTCTCCCTTGCTATTTTTAGAGTTGTTCAAAAAACCTGTGAAGTTGAGAGGCTGAATAAGAGATTTCCTGTATTTTGCCTATTTTTTGTAATAACTTTTTGTTGTATTTGTCTTTGTCTCTTATGCTTTTGAATAGTATCTACTTGAATGTGAGGCTGGAATATAGTAGTACCTTTTTCAATATTTATCACATTGTGGCTGCTGTGAAAACAATAATAAAGACAATTTAGAAAACTGTTTCTATTAAAAATCTCTTGTTGTACACTGTTAAAAAAAATATTTGAGACATAGTTAGAAAATGATTCACTGAAGATTGCTTTAAACAAAGCCAATGGATGTAAACTTGAATTTATGAGAAGAATAAGGAGTGGTTATTTATGCTGTAAAAATATTGTCGGTTTATTACCTATACAGTGAGCTTTACTAGTGAACTTATATTTCTGTGTTTTTTTAAATGTGTTATAAGCCTTTATGATATTGTCTTTTGCATTAAGTGAATCTATTGAAGTAAACATTTTTCTGAAATACCCTAAGACTAGAAACAGATCTGGTGTTACCTCTAAAAGATAAGCTCCTTACATCTCTCTTAGCGATTTATCAAGGTTGCTCTGTTGAGTTAAAATGGCAGTGAGGATCAAATTTTACATTTGCTAGATAGCTTTAGATTGGTATGTCAATAATCTTGATGTAACAACATATATGTGTATATATATTTAATATTATTTGAAGAAGAAAAGAGAAAGGTGTTGTATGCATTTGATAATTTGGGGAAATCAGAAAAAAATATTTTAATGTGAAAGGCAATAGTATCAGAAGAGAGAAAGAAAATCCTACACGGTAGTGATGAAAGTGAAAGTGTTGTTAGTCACTCAGTCATGTCTGAGTCTTTGCAACCCTATGGACTGTAGCCTTCCGGGTTCCTCTGTCCATGGGATTTCCCAGGCCAGAATACTGGAGTGAATTGCCATTCCCCACTCCAGTGAAAAAGAAATATACTCAAACAGTGATTAGGGAAGGCACCATAAGGGAGAGTTTAAAATGTAGACCCTCCAAGTGCTGAGCTCAAGCCGTTAACCCATGGCTCCAACCTTACTGGCATGTTCTACTTCAGAATAATCAATTTTGAGGCTTCATGGGTCAGAGGCAAAGTAGGCAGTACACCCAAGGAGGGTCTTATACACCATAGTTTTTGATTGCTGGATGTTGACAATTGAGCAAAGTATTTGCCCTTTTGAAAAAGAGTAGTAATATCAAATAAATATCAGTCAAGATTTGTCCTAAACTGTCTTTTGGGATAGTTGAGACAAAATGCTACAGCTTCATCAATGGATATGGTTACTTAACCTCTGTCAGGGGAGGTATTCTTTAAAATATCTTTCTTGATTCCAATAAACTTCTTTTTACTTTGTATTACATGTGGCTTTTAAAAAATATACTTTGGAGATTATTTAATTTAAACCTGTAAAAGTAGCTTTTCAAATCAGCATATGTTACAATTGCTGGATTTTTCTGTAACCTGGCTACACTGAGGACATGAAGGTGCATTGCAAGCTTTTGATTTAGTCTTTACATTTGAACTTAGGTCTCAAATCTACTTTATAGGTGTACATTTTTAGACATATCATTTGTGCCACTGTCTGATAATGTGGATACCATCTACAAGTAGAAGGGTTAGATCGGACGATCTGTAAGATCACTTTCAGGTACAAAATAATTATGACTTCGATCCATACCACACAACATATACAAAAACTAACTAAAAATGGATCATAGATCTATATGTAAAGCTTACAATGGTAAAAATCTCGGAGAACATAGAAAACACTCAACGACTTTGAAATAGGCAAAGATTTCTTGGATTCAACACCAAGAGCATGATCCATAAGTAGGTTTTCATCAACACTAAGAACTTCTCTTCTTTAAGAAACACCGTTAAGAGAATGCAAAGACAAGGCACACTTGGGGAAAACTTGCTTGTAAACCATGTTTCAGGGAAAGGAGTTGTACTTAGAATATAGCATTCTCACAACTCGCTAAATAAGAAAACAATCCAATGAAGCATACACAAATAATTTAAACAAGTGCTTCACCAGATGATGTATATATGTACATACATACATATATATGGTAAATGAGTACATGAAAAGGTGCTCAACATTATTATTGTTAGAGAAATGCAGTTGTAAGCCACAGTGAGATGCCATTCTGTACCTGTTAGAATGCATAAAGTTAAAAAGACTGGTTATACCAAGTATTGGGGAGGATGTAGAACAACCAGAAATCTCTTACGCATACACCACAGGTAGGGATGGCAATGGAAAAACCACTTTGGAATAATGATTTGGCAGATTCTTGAATAGCTAAATATGGAACCACTATGTGACTCAGCCATTCCACTCCTGGACATTTACCTGAGATAAATAAAAGCGAATATCCATACAGAGCCTCCTACACAAATGTCTGTAGCAACTTTATTTGCAATGGCCAAAAGCTGAAAATAATCCATCAACAGGTAAATGGATAAAGATATTTTGGTCTGTTGATGCAATTGAGTACTGTTGAATAATAAAAGGAAGTGAAATATTTATGCGTGCAACAACATGAAGGATTTCCAAAATCATTATATAGAAGGAAAGGAATCAGACAAAAGAGAGTATAAACTGTATGGTTTTATTTGTAAGAATTCCCGCAATTACAAAATTCTCTAGAGACAGAGGACAACTGAGTGATGCCTAGGGATGGAGGTTGGAAGGCAAGAGCTGGTCTGGAAGGGGCAAGAGGGAGGAATTACGAAGTAGCAGGAAGAATCTGGGGGAGATTTGCTCTTTACGTCGACAGCGGTAATAGGTTCATGAGTGCACGCATGTGTTAGTCACTCAGTCGTGTCCGACCTCTCTGCGACCCCTTGGACTGCAGCCCGCCAGGCTCCTCTGTCCATGGGATTCTCCAGGCAAGAATACTGGAGTGAGTTACCATGCCCTTCTCCAAGGGATCTTCCCGACCCAGGGATCGAACCCGGGTCTCCTGCATTGTAGGCAGATTCTTTACCGTCTGAGTCACAAGGGACCAGGGTTTCATGGGTGCATCCATAGGCCCATACATACCAAATTGTAAAATTTTATAGTATGCCCATTATACGTCTCAATAAAGCTTTTTAAAACTATAATCCTTTTAATTTTTTATTTTTACCTAGATAAGCCTTTTTTTTTTTCCCCAAAGAAATCTGCAAGCTGGACAGGACTTTCTAAATCTCTGCAGGTACAGATGTGGATCTGCTTGACAGCTGCATTTCACACTCTTGATCGCTACCCTGGCGTTTTAGTTTAAGTCAGTCACATAAGAGTCTGTTTCTGTCCTTGAACTGTCCTTCTCCCCCTGACCTTCCTTTGAAGCTTCTGCACGTCTCCTCTTTGAGCCCCACTTTTTTTTGCTGACGCTGCTCACCTCCATGCGCTCCTGTGGCTGCCGCACACCCGTTTTGTCTCCTCCGCCGGTGGACAGATTATGGGGTTGGCTTTCGGCTTTCCAGCATTTCTTCTAGCACCTCCTACAGCATCCTTTTATTCGGTGACTCTTTGGCACTACATGTGCTGTGTGTTAGACACCATGGAGAGATAAATTACACATCTACCTCATAGTCTGGCTGTCAGTAACTTTTTACCTTAGTCACAGCTCAAAAAATATGAAGTGCAGTCACTTCCTTTTGTTTCTCTTCATCTATTTACCAGGAAACCAGTTCTCCACAGGAATGGAGGACTTCATCACCTCTCTGTGCATCCCCTTTCTGCCTTGATTCCTAGGCACTTCTTGTGGGAACGTCAGACCTTACATTATTGACCTGTCAAAATCCTGGCCAGACGTTTCTACTGCTGCAGTCTGATTTATTATGCCATTTCTCGGAACTGACATATTAGAAATCTTAAACTTGGCAGGCCCACTCCCTGACAATAAAGTTTTATTTTTTTACCTCCGCTCTTTCTTCATTTCCAGTAAGCCAGATATCAAAATTCATCCAGACATCTGTTCTCAAGAGCTGTACCTATCATCACAGTCAAATAATCCTTCTTGACACGTCCCCTTCTAAAGGCTTCATTTCATTATGGCTGATGGTGTCTTCTTTGATCCTTCTAGCATTAAACATTCACTGGAACCCACAGTTCCCTCATTTCCATAACTTGCAATAGGTGAGCACTCTCTTTTGTGTTTCTGTCACTGAAGCTTTGCACTCTGTCTGTGTATGTAAAGCTCAGACTTCTTCCATCCTCCTCAACCCATCTCAGAAGAAAAGCTTTTCTTATATGTTGCTTCATATTAAGTTATCTCTTTCCCTGCTGATTTGGAAGTCAAGGTTTTTATAATTACCACAATTACTTGTACATGTGTCTATTTCTGTAGTTTCTAATATAGTAATCTTTCTGTATATAAGTTGCTACTATATTATTGTGCTTTTATAATACTTTAATATGTGTTAGGTTCTCCTTTAATTATTCCTCTTTTAAAAATAGTTACTCTCAGATGCTTATTCCATATGACTTTAGGATAATATTATCAAGCTTCCCAAAATTATATTGCAGTTTTTTGTTAGAATTGTAATTACAAATTAATTAGGGAATGAATGACTTTAACCAAATTATTTCTCTCATCCTGACACATAGTCTCTTGTCTCTGTGATGAAGGTGTTTCCATTTATCTCTTAGTATAGCTTGTAGTTTGCTTCTCATAGGTTCTGCCTAGTTATTATTTTAGGTATTTTATACTCTTTGTTGATAGTGTAAGTGGCATTACTGGGGTTTCATTCTAACTTTCAATGCTCTCTATGTATTATTTCACTCAGTACGATAAATTTGAAGACCATCTCTGTGTAGAATGGTTCCAAATCTACAGTCTGACCTAAAATCCCATATTTCTATTTTTCTTTTGATCACTCCTTTGTGTTGCAGAGATATATCAATTCTCTGTATTTAAAAATAAATTCTTGGGCTTCCCTGGTGGTCCAGTGGTTAAGAATCTGCCTTGCAATGCAGGGACACTGGTTCAATCTCTGGTCCTGGAAGATCCCACATGTCACGGAGCACCTAAGCCCGTGCACCTCAACTACTGAGTCGGTGCTCCAAAGCCTGTGAGCTGCAACTACTGAAGCTCACACACGCTAGACCCTGTGCTTCACAACAGGAGAAGCTGCTGCAATGAGAAGCCCTTGCAGCGCACCTAATGGTAGCCCCTGTGCGCCACAACTAGAGAAAGCCTACGCACAGCAATGAAGACCCACCACGGCCAAAAAAATAAAAATAAGTAAATAAAATCTCAAGTTTGAAAATAAGAAAATTCTTCTTTTTCTGCCACTCCACACTGCCTCCCTCTGTACCCCTGTCTTGATTTTATCACTGCTCTAGCAAAATAGCATCCACACTGTGAAGCCCCGCTGGCCTGTCTACCGGTTCTTTCGGTTGTGCTCCATAGTTTTTCATCTGTCTGTTTCCTTCCTTCCAGCCCCACTGTCTTGTCTTGTTCCAGCCTGTCTGGCTTTGTTCTCTGAGTTTGCTGTGGTGGTTTCTTTATCAGTGCTTTGGCCTCTAGTCTCTCTTCCCACTCTAAACCCAATATTCTTTTCTATAACAATCATAGTATCTTACGACACTGATGTCATTATTGGCCCAAGATGACTCTCCTTTGCTCCTTACCTGATGAACCCCAAATGGCAAGCCTTAACACACAAAATCCTTCAGAAATTGACCCCAGCACAATATTGCATTCTGTTTAGGTCACCCTTCTACCAGCATCTTATCATTCATTTCCCAGCCCCTGTCTGCATCTGTTTATTTCTAGCTCTCAGTTTCTTGACTTCTGTGCTCAATTCTGCCAAAGATGGCTTTCCACCTCCATTTTCCCTATCTTCACACTCTGAATTCTCTTTCATATCCCAATGCCTGTATCACTTTTATTGTGATATCTTTTCTTTCTCCCCTACACCCCTATCCATCCGATAATTCATCAATTCCTTCTTTCATATCAAAGAACACTGTGCATCCCTCTATTGTGCTACATGCCCCCTGAGTCACTAATATATGTTAATGGTTCAGTTTTTCCATTTCCGTGAGGTTTTTGAAGGCATTGACTTGAGGGCTTCAGTATTTTTAACATGGGTCTTGATAAATATTGAACTTTGTGAAAAAAAATGCAACCTGGAAGAACTGAGGGGTATCTTTTACATGTATCAATAGATAGGTGTAGGGAGAAAGCAGTGGCAACCCACTCCAGTACTCTTGCCTGGAAAATCCCATGGACGGAGGAGCCTGGTAGGCTGCTGTCCATGAGGTCGCTAGGAGTTGGACACGACTGAACGACTTCACTTTCACTTTTCACTTTCATGCATTGGAGAAGGCAATGGCAACCCACTCCAGTGTTCTTGCCTGGAGAATCCCAGGGACGGGGGAGCCTGTTGGGCTGCCGTCTATGGGGTCGCACAGAGCCGGACACGACTGCAGCAACTGAGCAGCAGCAGCAGCATAGATAGGTATAATGGAATGGGATGACGCTGAGCTCTTCTTGTGATCTAACACTGAGCCGTCAGCGCCGAGCATGGACTAGCTCGTATGAATCTTACAGCCCCCCTGCAATGCTATCATAAGATCTCTATTCTACAGGTAGGGAAAGGAGCCTCAGAAAGAGTGATCCTCATACCTGGTGAAGTCAGGATTTGAATTCTGCTGGCTTAACTCTAAGAGGTTTAACTTTAAAGCACTGTCTTCTGTTGCCTCACTTAACAGCGTACGGTTTCCTGAAATGCAGTGCAGACATGATTGATTCTTGGTATGAACTCGTTTCTGACTCTCTGGTTTTCCTCCTTGCTCTGTATGGTTTGCATATCTACACCCCCCCCACTTACTTTTTTTTACATTTATTTTTTAATCTATATTTTATCATTATTTATTATAAGCCTCTTCTGTTTTTGTTTTATTTTGTTTTAAAGTGTGTGATTATAACTTATAAATAGTTAACTCATTTCACTCAGTTAAATTTGTATTGACTGTCTCCTCTGTGTCAAGCATTTCTCTGGATACTAAAGGTACAGGGACACGTGACATTTGCATGATTTTGCCTCAGAGGACTTAATTTTGGGGTCACTGTGTTATGGAACCAAACTTGAATCCACTTGCTTGCATGCAGTAAAGCCAGTCTACTGACACTGGGTTGAGGTGAAGGAAAATGCAATATTTATTGCAGGCACCAAGCAAGGAGTCCAGGGTAGCTAGTGCTTAAAAGATTTGAAGTCTCCAAGCAGTTTTCAGGCGAAGGTTTCTAAAGACAGGGTGAAGGAGGGGGGTTGTGGGTATGTGATCAGCTCATGAATGTTCTTCTGATTGGTTGGTGGTGAAGTAACTGGGAGTCACCATCATCAACCTTCTGGTTCCAAGGGTCTGTGGGCTAGTGTTTATGGGCCAACATATAGTAAACTTCATCCACCTGCTGGGGGTTTCAGTATCTGCAAAACAGCTCACAGGACATGGCTCAGAATGTTATTATAGCCTCCGAGGAGGTGGCTAAATTATTGATGTTATAATTTTTTCTTGCTTGACTGTTTTCCTTTCTTTCTGTGCTTTCTCACTTCTCTGATTAAATTTAGTCTTTGAAGGTTTTCTACAGAGAAAAGGCAGGCAGAGGTCATGGGGAGAGTCTGGTTCCGGGCAGTTCCCGTAGTGCCCTCCTGAGCCACTAGTGCAGTCACATCACTTAGTGCTTACAAGTCAACGTGTGAACATTCGGAGAACATTTCTTCAAAAATTAGGACCATAGGAAAAATAAAAGCTGTACATTGACCGTATTCAATAAGTATAAAAAGAAAAATGATGACAAAATATATACATATATGTTTATAAATTACTTATTGAATCCCTTGCTCTTAATGAATCAGATTATTTCAAATTTTCACTCTTTTCAACAGTATTGCATTGAACATTCCTGTAGCTAGGCCATTGTCCACATCTACAATTTTTTTTTTTAAGATAAATTCCAATAAGTGGAGTTACTGTGTTACTTTGATGCAATAATTTCATGGCAGTTGGTATGCATTGCTAAATTACAGGTAAAATATTTATATCTCCACTGTAGACTGTTTTAAAATCAGAAAGAGGCCAGTGCCAAATGCCACAGTAGACATTGCTGGTGTCTACTAGACACCACAGTTTAAAAGCATCAATTCTTCTGTCACGTGATTATTTGTATTTTTGTGTTTTATATATATATATATTTTTTTTCCTAAACTTTCTTCAATGAAAGCATAAAATAAAAAAGAATGTTGATCTTTCTACAAAGTTTCTAAACCTAAAACTTGAAAAAAAAAACTAAAAAAGTTATTTCTTTTTAAATTTAACGTTGAATCAACTTTGATGGATACTTCAATATTATTGAAGTAAGTAAGTAAGGATATATCAATTTGATATATCTTCTTTAATAGAGTATGAAATTTAAACATGATTTATCAAAACTTCCAGTCTTAGTTTTAATTTTTCTTTGCCAAGTGGTTAATGTCACAAAATTAAAATGAGAGATTCAGAGTTTTTCTCCTTACTTTAGTTTAATGATATTAATTTTACCAGAAAGCCAATATTATAGTCTTAGATCATTTTCTTCATAAAGATGTGTTTTGTTTTTGGTTATTTAAATTAAATCTCAAACAATATTTTGGTTTAGAAAATTAAGTTGTATTTTAAGTTATATTTTTCTGACAAGTAGACAACCTTTAAAAATCGTTTGGATTTTTTTTTAAGCTAGGAGTGAGACGAAATACAACTGCTATAATTTTTCCAATATAAAATGTTTATTTCTGTATCGTTTGGAGTGTCTGCCACATCAAATTAAAGTCTTTCTACTAGATTTTTGGGGCTTCCAGCATCTGGCCTTACTCTGCTTTTCCACTTCGCATCACAGGTACCCACTGCTAGACCAGTCCACGCTCTCACACAGAACTCCAAACTGTCAGTGTTCATACCCTCCACCTCCAGGGTCTGCCTAGATGAGCAGTCTCCCTCTTGCTCACCTAACTCTCCTCCCCTCCTGCCCCCACCTGGCCACCATATATTTGACATTTGATTATATTCTTTGTTTACAGTTCTTAAGCTTGTGTATAGTTTTTAAGTGTGGATATATTTTCTGATCAGTACACAGCAAAATTTCAATAAGTATTTCTAATATGCTTGATAAATTCCTCTATGATTTAAAAAATTTAATTACTGCAGAAAGTTTCCAAAGGGCTTGGTTTTTCTCTTAAGGAATAATTTATAATCCTGAGAGGATGCTGGTTTACTATAGTTTCTCATCAGAAAGACTATCTCTTCTTTAGTATTCCTATGAATAATTTTTCATCAATAAGCATTATAATGAAAGGGGCTTCCCAAGTGGCTCAGTGGTAAAAAAAATCCACCTACAAAGTAGGTTCAATCCCTGGGTCTGAAAGATCCTTTGAAGAAGGAAGTGGCAACCCACCCTAGTATTCTTACCTGGAGAATCCCATGGAGAGAGGAGCCTGGCTACAGTCCATGGGGTCACAAAGAGTCAGACATGACCTAGTTCAGTTCAGCTCAGTCACTCAGTCACATCCAACTCGTTGTGACCCCATGGACTGCAGCACGCCAGGCTTCCCTGTCCATCACTGACTGCCGGAGTTGACTCAAACTCATGCCATTGAGTTGGTGATGCCATCTAACCATCTCATCCTCTGTCATCCCCCTCTCCCGCCTTCAATCTTTCCCACCATCAGGGTCTTTTCAAATGAGTCAGCTCTTCGCATCAGGTAGCCAAAGTACTGGAGTTTCACCTTCAACATTAGTCCTTCCAATGAATATTCAGGACTGATTTCCTTTGGGAAGGACTGGTTGGATCTTCTTGCGGTCCAAGGGACTCTCAAGAGTCTTCTCCAACACCACAGTTTAAAAGCATCAATTCTTCTGCACTCAGCTTTCTTTATAGTCCAACTCTCACATCCGTACATGACTACTGGAAAAACCATAGCCTTGACTAGACAGACCTTTGTTGCCAAAGTAATGTCTCTGCTTTGTAATATGCTATCTAGGTTGGTCATAAC
This sequence comes from Giraffa tippelskirchi, assembly GCF_054371585.1. Taxonomy (NCBI): domain Eukaryota; kingdom Metazoa; phylum Chordata; class Mammalia; order Artiodactyla; family Giraffidae; genus Giraffa; species Giraffa tippelskirchi. The sequence continues at coordinate 160,854,038 of NC_137283.1, read as the reverse complement.
TTTCCTTCCAAGGAGTAAAAGCGTCTTAATTTCATTGCTGCAGTCACCATCAGCAGTGATTTTGGAACCCCCCAAAATAAAGTCTACCACTGTTTCCACTGTTTCTCCATCTATTTGCCATGAAGTGATGGGACTGGATGCCATGATCTTTGTTTTCTGAATGTTGAGCTTTACGCTAACTTTTTCACTCTTCTCTTTCACTTTCATCAAGAAGCTCTTTAGCTCTTCTTCACTTTCTGCCATAAGGGTGGTATCACCTGCATATCTGAGGTTATTGATATTTCTCCCGGCAATCTTGATTCCAGCTTGTGCTTCCTCCAGCCCAACGTTTCTCGTGATGTACTCTGCATATAAGTTAAATAAGCAGGGTGACAATATACAGCCTTGACGTACTCCTTTTCCTATTTGGAACCAGTCTGTTGTTCCATGTCCAGTTCTAACTGTTGCTTCCTGACCTGCACACAGATTTCTTAAGAAGCAGGTAAGGTGGTCTGGTATTCCCATCTCTTTCAGAATTTTCTACAGTGTTTGGTGATCCACACAGTCAAAGGCTTTGGCATAGTCAATAAAGCAGAAATAGATGTTTTTCTGGAACTCTCTTGCTTTTTCAATGACCCAGCAGATGTTGGCAATTTGATCTCTGGTTCCACTGCCTTTTCTAAAACCAGCTTGAACATCTGGAATTTCACAGTTCATGTATTGTTGAAGCCTGGCTTGGAGAATTTTGAGCATTACTTTACTAGTGTGTGAGATGAGTGCAATTGTGCGGTAGTTTGAGCATTCTTTGGCTTTGCTTTTATTTGGGATTGGAATGAAAACTGACCTTTTCCAGTCCTGTGGCCACTGCTGAGTTTTCCAAATCTGCTGACATATTGAGTGCAGCACTTTCACAGCATCATCTTTTAGGATTTGAAGTAGCTCAACTGGAATTCCATCACCTCCACTAGCTTTGTTGGTAGTGATGCTTTCTAAGGCCCACTTGACTTCACATTCCAGGATGTCTGGCTCTATGTGAGTGATCACACCATCGTAATTATCTGGGTCATGAAGCTCTTTTTTGTACAGTTCTTCTGTGTATTCTTGCCACCTCTTCTTAATATCTTCTTCTGTTAGGTCCCTACCATTTCTGTCCTTTATTGAGCCCATCTTTGCATGAAATGTTCTCTTGGTATCTCTAATTTTCTTGAAGAGGTCTCTAGTCTTTCCCATTCTATTGTTTTCCTCCATTTCTTTGCATTGATTGCTGAGGAAGGCTTTCTTATCTCTCCTTGCTATTCTTTGGAACTCTGCATTCAAATGGGTATATCTTTCCTTTTCTCCTTTACTTTTAGCTTCTTTTCTTTTCACAGCTATTTGTAAAGCCTCCTCGACAGCCATTTTGCTTTTTTGCTTTTCTTTTTCTTGGGGATGGTCTTGATCCCTGTCTCCTGTACAGTGTCACAAACGTCCGTCCATAGTTCATCAGGCATTCTGTCTATCAGGTCTAGTCTCTTAAATCTATTTCTCACTTCCACTGTATAATCATTAGGGATTTGATTTAGGTCATACCTGAATGGTCTACTGGTTTTCCCTACTTCTTTCAATTTAAGTCTGAATTTGGCACTAAGGAGTTCATGATCTGAGCCACAGTCAGCTCCTGGTCTTGTTTTTGCTGACTGTATAGAGCTTCTCCACCTTTGGCTGCAAAGAATATAATCAATTTGATTTCAGCGTTGACCATCTGGTGATGTCCGTGTGTAGAGTCTTCTCTTGTGTTGTTGGAAGAGGGTGTTTGCTATGACCAGTGCGTTCTCTTGGCAAAACTCTATTAGCCTTTGCCCTGCTTATTCTGTACTCCAAGGCCAAGTTTGCCTGTTACTCCAGGTGTTTCTTGACTTCCTACTTTTGCATTCCAGTCCCCTTAATGAAAAGAACATCTTATTTCGGTGTTAGTTCTAGAAGGTCTTGTAGGTTTTCATAGAACCTGTCAACTTCAGCTTCTTCGGCATTACTTGGGGCATAGCCTTGGATTACCTTGATATTGAATGCTTTGCCTTGGAATGAACAGAGATCATTCTGTCGGTTTTGAGATTGCATCCAAGTACTGCATTTTGTACTCTTTTGTTGACTATGATGGCTACTCCATTTCTTTTAAGGGATTCTTGCCCGCAGTAGTAGATATAATGGTCATCTGAGTTAAATTCACGACCTAGTGACTGAACGATAATAACAATAACATAATGAAAAGGATGTCAGAAATGTATTTGAGTCCTGCTTCTTCTATTAACCAGCTTTCTAGTGTTAGATATGGGGCCTGATTTCCTTTATCTGCAAATGGATTGGATTATACTAGATCATTCATAAGATTCCTTCTATTGCTCTGAAGTACTGTCTGTCTTATATATTCCAGAGTGGATGTGGTGTCCTTCCTGATGTTGCTAGCAGTTACTCTGTAGAACATGATCAAGATGGAACTTCATTTTTAATTCTTAGTTTAGACTAGTATTTCTATCAGTCAAATGTAAATATTGATCACATGGTAAGTTTTAGATGTAGAATATTACAGTTCAACCAGTTGCTTCAGAAAGTCTGGTGATTTTATTAAATTCCATAGGAAAAAATATTATAAATATGATACATTTCATCTCATACTTTCCCCCTTAGCTGTAATAATCTTGGGGAAAAAATTCTTTTTCTTCCATAAAACTCACATCATTGAAGCAGAAAGCTTAGGTCAGTGGCAGAATTTCTTCTGAATTCAGGCCTCATCATTCAGTCTGGGCAAGGTATGGGAGCTTGACTTCTTTGTGTGGTTCTACTGAAGTATTTGTCCTCTATGAAAGCCAATACAGTCGGCAGTGCCGGCATAGATAAAGAGCCGCATAAGATTGTATTTTAGTGGCAAGGCTGTTTTGTGACCATGTTCTGCAGGCAGACTGGAGGTGACAGTATTATTTACTTTTGTTGCTTGGGGTCCAAAGAGAGAATAAATTGCTATTGATTTTTGAGACATTGCAGTGAAGGGTCTGAATGCCTTCAGAAGAGCTGGGTGGCAGGACAGCCAGTGATGGTACAGAGTGCCTTTGAAAATGAAAATTCATTTTCTTGTTATTGTCATAAAGATTTTTTTTTCATTCTTAGAGCCAGTTACAAGATGATGTGGCTGTGGGGCTGGTGCTATTATAAATGTTTTCTGTCCCCCCAAAAGAATAGAATTCAGCACTTTTCACAAGCAGTTTGAAATTGATAGATAGAGTTCTGTGTGTACACTTGCATACATGTGATAACCAGGACTTGGAAGTGAGATTTAATTCTGTTAGTATATTAACCACTTTCCCAAGGACAATTTCAGGTTGTGCAAATGTTTGGCAGCACAAAGGAAGGAAATTTGGTTCTTGTCTTATTTTGTTTTAACTTTTGTAAGGGAAAAGTGCTTCTTGAGGGATAGATTTGCTTTCCTTAGTGATTTTTTATTTTTTCATCCAGGTATTATATTAAAGTGCACACTGTTTTTGAATTTGAAAGATAAGACATTCTAAGCATATCCATGCCAGTGACCCATCCTCTACCCTCATAAGGTTTATCACTCCTTGAAATGTGTTTGTCTTTAATCACTTGTGATAGAAGCATTGTAAATAAACCACAATCCCATCTTTGGATGGGCTTCTCAGGTGGACTAGTGATAAAGAACCTGCCTAACAATGCAGGAGAGGTAAGAGACACTGGTTCCATCCCTGGGTCGGGAAGATCCGCTGGAGGAGGAAATGGCAACCCACTCCAGTCTTCTTGCCTGGAGAATCCCATGGACAGAGGAGTCTGGTGGGCTACAGTCCATAGCGTCGCAGAGTTGGACATGACTGAAGCTACTTAGCACACAGGCATGTTTGAATATCATCTTGGAAAGGCCACCTGTTTTCTAAGAGTCAACACTGAATGAATGAACTCTAAGTTGTGTGTCAAATATTGTTAATAAGCAAAATCTGATAGAAAATCAACATTATGACCTTAAGTTTTACACATACATGCTTGCTTTAAATTTATATTAAAAGATGATAATTTTATTCTATCTCAGTTGATTTTCTTTAATCAACAACTTGATAAAATGTATCTGTCCCTTGTGTATGAAGAGGGAAGTTCCTAAATGTACTCTAAGAGGAGTCATCGATTCAGAAAAGCCTGGGTTAAAATCCAGATAAATTCATTTATACCCCAGGAAGATAGGATCCTTCTGTATGGTGCCACCTCAGGCACAAATACCAAAGGAACAGAGACTGATTAGCTCATACCATTTTCCAGTCAAGTTATTTTTCTTAAATCAGTAGCTCACTCCTAATTTAAGACTCTGGGATGGGACTTCCCAGGTGGTGCAGTGGGTAAGAATCTGCCTGCCAATGCAGGGTACATGGGTTTGATCCCTGGTGTGGGCAGATTCCACATGCCCGGTGCAGCTAACCCCCTGCACCACACTACTGAGCCTGAGCTCTAGAGCCCATACTCCACAAGAGAGGCCTGCATGCTGCAACCAGAGAGTAGCCCCCTGCTTTTTATAGCTGGAGAAAGTCCACACGCACAACCATAAATATAAATAAATTTTAAAAAAACTTATAAAAGAGGAATCTAGGATGACTCATGTTTTCAAGGATCTATTTTGGGAACTGAAAATTGTTGGCATCCAGAAATTCCCTGGTGTACAGAAAAGAACTAAGTTTAAGGCTTATAATGGCATAGATTAGGAAAGAGTTTGCAAATAAGAGTAATTTCCTCAAATTAGAAGGTGATATTGTAATAAGCATATTGTATACGAAGGACAAAGAGTTAAATCTGAATTTCTTAATTCTAAATTTTAGCTTACTATTCAGACCTCTAAATAAAGAGTCCTCTTTGAAGCATAATATTTTTAAATGGAGGGATTTGTAATTCAAGAAGATACATCTTGTAATGATTTTGACTGTCTTGTTACTATATAATCATTTTATGTTTTCTGACAATTTGTTACTACTAATATATTCAGATGTGAACACATGTAAAAAATATGTTTACTTGATAATATACAATATTTAGTTTCACAAGTAGAAATTTCAAACTTCTAAGATAATGTAGGGTGCCCTTGGCTGTGGAGAGGATGGGATAGCAGGAAAGAAAAAAAAAAGCATCGATTTTAGTGGTTTAGAGACTTGAGTGGAAAACTCATTTCTTCCAGCTACTCGTATAAATTAGGTAAATTGTTTAACCTCTTCAGGCCTTAGTGTATCAGGTTATGAAATGCCAATATGTGTTAATGTCTATTTTAGAATGAAAAGGAAGTTAGCAGTGTAGGTGAAAGTATATTAACATCATCATCACCATCAACCTACCCTCCTAGAATGAAGTGATTGCTTGAAAAGCAGGTGTTGGAGGTGGAGAAAGGCAGCTGAAAGGCTCTGTCTGTTGTGTTCTGGCTTCAAGTTTCAACGGCCTATTGTATATTTCTCATCCTACAGTCTTGAGTCACCCTAAGCCGTCAATTGTGACCATCAGTGTTTTTCTGCAAGTTGACCAACTTTGGCAGGGTTTAAGAAGCTTAAAGAAATGTTGCTAATTTAGGATAGGCTTCAAGTTGGTGGTTATTCCTACCTTTCAGCCTCAGATCACAGGAACCAGCGCTTCCGTTGTGCTGGGTGCAGGCCTCGAGGTCTCGGGGTGCTACAGCTTGATCTTGCACCTGGACTCCCTGTCAGACTGTTTGCCTCGGCGCTCAAGCTCTGTAGGAACTTGTTGGATGGCTCTATACTTGGCAATTAGTATTGTTGATATGGGGCTTCCCTGGTAGCTCAGACAGACACTGTTGGTGTGTGTGTTAGTTGCTCGGTCATGTCCAACTCTTTGTGACCCCATAGACTGTATTCTGTCAGGCTCCTCTGTCCATGGAATTCTCCAGGCAAGAATACTGCAGCGGGTTGCCATTTCCTTCTGCAGGGGATCTTCCCGACCCAGGGATCGAACCTGCCTGCATTGCAGGCGGATTCTTTACTGTCTGAGCCACCAGGGAAGCCCCAAAGAACAGGATACCTATTCATTTACCACATGTAACTCGGTATATAACTTATTGAACATTCTATAATTTTATCTGTAAAATGAAATAAGAGTAACTCACAAGATATTTTATATGGCTTAAATTTGAGACACTTTTAGTGTCTCAAAAAAAGCTGATCTTTTTTCATTTTTATCATATTTCATGTACCTTAACTTGCATTTATTAAATGTATTTTTGAAAGCTTAGCTAAAAGATTCTAAACAGCACTTTGATTTTATCTGCTATAGGTATAGATTATATACTTTGTAATTTACCCATTTTAAACTAAAAAAAATCCTAGCTGACTTGCATTATGATCTACCAAGAAGGAAAACTTATTTTTCATTCTGAACTAAGAAAAGCAAAATGTTCAGGTAGATCTGTCACACACAAAATATGATCTGTGCCAATAAAAAGAACTGTTATGTTATCCACTGTTTAGGATTAGCCAGCTTTCTTAATTAGCATGGATAATTGAGGCTTGACAGTTGTTAGTGGTATTATCATGAGTGTCTTTCAGATGCTAATTTCCTTTATTGTCCTTGATTAATTTGTAAGTAATTAGATGGAGTTTAGCAGTAACCTGATGTGTTCACTGTTCTTATTAATATAGGTTGAAATTCATAATTCTGAATACCTTGTAACCTCATTTTAATGTTCCACCTGTAAATTCAAATGCTTGTTTATTATAGAAATGAGGATTAGTTGAATCTGGTTGGCCTCATTATATAAGTGCTTACTTGTTAAATTTTAATGTGCAGATTATGGGTACTAGGTACCTCATAGTACTAAGAAACCTCTGTATTACTTCCCTGATGTAATGCTTTTAGCATAGTTACTAACTAGCCTAAAAATGAGTTTTCTGTTTTTAAAACCTGACATAATTTTGCAATTGAGCTTGTACAAAGATTTTAGTTTTTGAAAATAATTAATCCCAAATTTATTTGTGACATAAAAACATTATAGAATGCTGCTCCATGTGAACAGCCTCAATTCACCAGCTGTGTTTGGTTATATTCTTATTTCCTCTGCTTCCCTCAGCTTCCAGAACATTTCACCCTACTGCGAGTTATCTCCTAAGGGCTGTGTGGAAATTTGGGTGCTATAACTTGCTTCCTGGAAGGAATGGCAACATCATCTGTATATATATCAGTGTCTTTTTTTTTTTTCAAAGTAATGTGGTGTGGTTCACATCTGTTTTCCAAGGAATTATAGGTACTTTGAAGATTTCATTATTTTCCTGGAATCAGTGGAAAACCCAAGATATTTATTCAAGTGTTAAAATTTATATGCTGTTATGACAGTCCTTGGCTTTGCTGGTGGCTCAGATGGTAAAGAATATGCCTGCAATGCAGCAGACCCGGGTTCAATCCTTGGGTTGGGAAGATCCCCTGAGAAAGCGGATGGCAACCCACTCCAGTATTCTTGCCTGGAGAATCCCATGGAGAGAGGAGCCTGGCGGGCTACAGTCCAGGGGGTTGGAAAGAGTCAGACTTGGCAAGTGAGCACCCACACACCAGGCTATCGTGACTATTGAAGGAATAAATACATGTGAAATGTTTGGAACTATTCTGACACAGGAAAGGCTGTTTACTAAGAATTAGCTAATAAGAACTATAGAACCCTTGGCTCCTGGGTTGCTCACAGGTGATGAGTTGTAGGGGTGGAGGCACATTTGGAAACAGCAGGATGCTGCATCACTCTGAGGTCGAGTTCTCCGGATGCAGGGTCTTCACCGTCCTTTCATCAACAAGGCCTCTGGTCCCTCCAGTCTCTCCTCTCTGGGCTAGGTTACTCCTCTACCACCCTGTAACCCAGCCCCAGGCTTTGGAACAGAAAAACTCAGCAAATGTACATCTGAATCTTTTCTGCTTCACATTTAACTAATTGTTTTCTCTAAGCCTCTGATTCTGCCTTAAAAAAAAACAAAAATGCGTGAGACTAGAGAACATATCTAATACAACAGATATGCTTAAATTGTTACTTTGGCTATACATAACAACCTGAATTTCCTGCATATAGGCCTCCAAGACACGGGAAACATCAAGTGTCCCAGGGCAGAACTTAAGATCCCTTTGTTTCTAGTAAAGAAGTCTCTGTCTTCAGGATTCTCCTCTGTGCCTAAATCATGCCACTGCTGGTTCCCTAATCAACCCAAAGTATCCTCTGTCTGTGGCAGTGCCATGCCTCTGGACCTATGTGTTTTCCCCAGAATTACTTAGTTGTGTTTATTCTTGTTTCCACCTAATTTTATTCTGTTCAGCTGGCTGCTGTGTTTAGGCATTGGATTTTCCACAAACGTTTCATTAGAAACTTGTTCTTTGAATTTCTGACTCAATATTATAAGAAACTGAAATCAGTACTGGTCAGTGCTCTGTAACCATTCTCTTTTCTTAGTTGAATGTTGTTGCTCAGCACTCAGAATTCTTAGAGTCCTAATTTCATCTCTTTTTCAGTTTGAAAGTCAACAGGTGAGAACCAAATCCTGGAACACCAATTGGATACAATAGAAAGATAAGCATTTCTTAATTTAGGGCTGTACATAGTTTGAAGATCAGTGAACAAATGGCAAAATTTTCATGGCTAAGTGGTATTCCATTGTGTGTGTGTGTGTATGTGTGTATATATATATATATCTGTACCTACATATATGTAGATATATGTCACAACTTCCAAGTCCATTCATATGTTAGTGGACACTTAGGTAATTTCCATACCTTGGCAATTACAAATAATGCTGCTATAAACATTGGGCTATGAACACAGAAGTGCATGTATCTTTTTGAATTCATGTTTTTATTTTTTCAGCTATATAACCAGAAGTAGAATTGCTGGGTCATTTGTAGTTCTATTTTTAGATTTTTGAGAAACTTCCATACGGTTTTCCACAGTGGATACACCAATTTACATTCTCAACAACGCTGTATGAGGATTCTCTTATCTTTATATCTTCACCAACATTTGCTTTTGTTTTTGATGATAGTTATTCTGACAGGTGTGAGGTGGTATTTTACTGTGGTTTTGATTTGCTTTTCTTCCATGATTAGCAAAGTTGAGCATCTTTTCACGTGCCTGTTGGCTATCTGCATTTCCTCTTTGGAAAAATGTCTATTCTGTTCTGTCAATTGTTTAATTGGGTTGTTTGGTTTCTTTGACATTGAGTTGTATGAGCTATTTAGTGATGTTGGGTATTAACCTCTTACCAGTCATATCATTTGCAAATATTTTCTTCCATTCAGTAACTTGTCTTTTCATTTTGCCAATGATTTACAAACTGACCTCAGCAATCAACAATATTATCCAAAATACAAAGACACACTCTGAGACATACATATCTCCAAATAGACAGAACAAGAGATCCTATAGCTTTGTTTTTCAAGCTTAGTTATGAATCAGATATCACAGTACAAAACTCACTAGTTGTAGTGGTTGGAATAAGATTTTAAAGGGCTTTTTTTTTTCCTTTTTGTTTCAGGAATTAGAGATGGTCTAGATAAGTGATCCAGAGAGCTGTGGTCTAAAGGTATAGGAGGAGTTATTTCCTCAGGGTAAGAATTCTTAAAGAGATTTTTTTTTTCTTCAAGATTTCTCTGGAGTCTAAAGAATATTTTGACCATATTGTCAAAAATTGTATTTTTCTGTGGTCATAGGTTTATAGCCAAAATTTGGACAAGATAGTGTTCAACTTGGCCCTGATGGCAAGGGCAGATTGGCAGGGATTGTCCCTCTGGGGAAGTAGGGGTCTTAGTTGGATCAGCCCCAGGCTGTTGATTACAGGAAGGAGTCCTGGACATAAGGGAACTTCAGTCCATTTTCCTATCCTGTGTCAATAAAGATCTAATATTTTTAGGCCATTTTTCTTATCATTGGATCATAGCTATAGATTGACCAGTCATCTAAAAACATTTTTTTTCCAAGGTGCTCCCAGGTGGGGTGTGGAACCTTTAGAGTAAGTAATTCCTGTATTAGCTCCAACAATTTGTACTAGATGTCTGCACGCTCAAACCAAACCAACAAAAGCAAACCAAAGCAGAACTTCACCAGCTGGGAGTCACATTCCAAATGAAACAAAAGGCAAAGAGATGCCCAGAAATCGAAAGCCAAGTGGCATAAATGCCAAACGTGACTTCCCAGTCCCATTAGACCTGCAACCTGGTAGAGTCGGTGTTAGCAGCCTTTTCTAGTTCTGATATAGTTTCAAGTAATTTCTTGGTTTCCTGCAAAGAAAGTATTGTTTCCTCTTTCAGAACCTTCTAGATACCAATCAAAGTAAGAACTGCCGGCCTTTTCTAATTGTGTGTGCAAAAATATCAACCTTGGAATATCAAAAGAACCCCAATTTGGCCATTTTAAGTTGAGGTCTCTTTTAGTATAATTTCTCCAATTAACTAGGTACTTGCAAGCATGAGCTCCGTACGTATTGTACATGAATCCAGCTGGAGTGTTAGTCAGAGGCTGGCTTTCTGACACCACTTTGTTTCTGTTTTTGAGAGATTCTGTTTCCCATTTTAAGCTGAATTTGTCAGGAGTAAAAACTCACCAGTGAACTTGTGTAGCGGGCCCATGTGCTGCTTGTGAGCTTATCTCCTCCAGGAGTCACCCCAGAGTTGTTTCAGCTCATCTTACGTGTCTCAGATTCTGCCTCGGGAAATCTAAGTCCACCGTGGCTGCTCAGGCCGCTGAATGGCCAGTCCTTACGTGCGACCCCCAGATGAGCAAGTATTTTAATTAATGAGTGGGTTTCCCTGTGGGACCACTGCACAGTATGAGGACTGCTGCTGCTGCTAAGTCACCTCAGTTGTGTCCGACTCTGTGCGACCCCTTAGACGGCAGCCCACCAGGCTCCCCTGTCCCTGGGATTCTCCAGGCAAGAACACTGGAGTAGGTTGCCGTGTCCTTCTCCAATGCATGAAAGTGAAAAGTGAAAAGTGAAAGTGAAGCCACTCAGTTGCGTCCGACTCGTAGTGACCCCGTGGACTGCAGCCTACCAGGCTCCTCCGTCCAGGGGATTTTTCAGGCAAGAGTACTGCAGTGGGGTGCCATTGCCTCCTCCGGTATGAGGACTAGACCTCCAGTATTCCCATAAATTTCTCAGTCACCTGAGAAAACCTAAACTGGCTGGGAGGAATCTTGTCCCTTTTCTTCGGAGCAAAGCTCTCATAGATTCTCCTCATTTTTAACCCTGGCAAATCTATAATGGCAGTCAAATTGAGGAAAAGTGTCAGATCAGCCTCTTAACCACTCAGTCAAGACCATTCATTTCCCTACAATGGAGTGACCTTGGCATATTTCAGCCAAGCCCCTGGTATCCCTCATTTTTTTTCCTAATCCGGCCCCCCAACCCAATAGCTTTCCACTGGGTGGGTGATTCCCCAGGCATCTGTCAGCCAGCCCTCCACCCAATATCTTTTGACTGGGTGAGAATTTCTCGGTATCTTTCAACCGAGTCCCACTCAGTGTTTAGACCCATGAGTGGGTATGCCTCGGATGTTTCACCTGCCCTCTCTCCCCCCAGTATCTTTCATACTGGGAGGGGGAGATAACCTGCTCCACCACCAAATAAAACTCAGAATCTCAACCAATACGGGAGATTTAAGAGCCAGGAGACTTACCCAAATTCGTCTGCGCTCGCAGAAGAGGTGTTTGGGCACAAGGGGCCGCTGCTGGTACCAAAGCTGCGGTTCCTTTTGGAGTCCAGTGAAGGAAGGAAGTCCACTTTGGGTCACTTCCTCGGTCGTCATAACTGTCGACTAAAAAAAGATGCACAATTTGAGAGTTGCGAGTTAAGTTTTATTTGAGGCAAAATGAGGACTGCAGCCTGGGAGGCAGCATCTCAGATAGCTCTGAGAGACTCCTCCAAAGCGGCAGTGGGGGAAGGCCACTATATTAGGTTTTGGTGAAGGGGGAGTTCCATACCATTAGGCACTCATTTTATAAAAGGTTTTTTGTTAGTCATGAGGATCTGATGTCACCATGAAGGGATTTATTGCTTTTCTTTGTTCAGTTCAATTGCTCAGTCCTGTCTGACTCTTTGAGACCCCATGGACTGCAGCACTCCAGGCTTCCCTGTCCATCACCAACTCACGGAGCTTGCTCAAACTCATCTCCATTGAGTCAGGGATGCCATCCAACCATCTCATCTTCTGTCATCCCCTTCTCCTCCTGCCTTCAATCTTTCCCAGCATAAGAGTCTTTTTCAATGAGTCAGTTCTTCGCCTCAGATATAAGGAGATGCAAGGATTGAGATCATAAAATCTATTCCTAGAAACATCCGACTATCTAAAGACCTGTCCCACCAGATTCCCTGGAGCATAGAGGGCCTCATTCCACCCTGAACTCCCTCAGGGGTTATTGAAGGTCAACAGCTATAGCAGCACAGAGTCAATCTCCTTAGAGGCAGATGGCAAATGCCTTTGTTGTTCAGTTCAGTTCAATTCAGTTGCTCAGTCATGTCTGACTCTTTGCAATGCCATGGACTGCAGCATGCCAGGCCTCCCTGTCCATCACCAACTCCTGGAGCTTACTCAAACTCATGTCTATCATGTTGGTGATACCATCCAACCATGTCATCCTCTGTCAGCCCCTTCTCCTTCCACCTTCAATCTTTCCCAGCATCACGGTCTTTTCCAATGAGTCAGTTCTTCGCATCAGGTGGCCAAACTATTGGAGTTTCAGCTTCAGCATCAGCTCAGTTACTATCATTTAAAGCTTATGAAAGTTGTTAAGGCTTCGATATGGCCAATTACATTCTCCAACCCCAATGAAGGAGCACACACACACACACACACACACACACACACACACACACACACACACACACAAAGCTGCTAAATGGTCATACCAGTAGAATACAGATCTTTGACCCATTGGGATCATACCAGTGGTAGATTGGTTAGGGTTACCTCTAACTTTTTTAATGTGTGTGACCTTAAATTTATGGGAATCCCAGGTTATACCTTTGTATCCATCCCTGTAAATGTCAAGGCCATAAATTAGTGCCACAAATCCACTGAGTTCCATACCAATCACTCTCTCTAAGTGTAATAATAGGCATAGTTCATAAAGCACCCAGCCTTGTCTCATAATTACTAGGTTGATAATTTTTAGTATGATTTAACTATTTCCAACACAGAGGAGTTTTTAAACTTAAATGGTCATAGCCTGGTGTTAACTATGTATATCCTCCCCATAATTGTGGGAGTTTCCTTTTAATAGATGAGAGGCTAATTTTTTATAGAGACTTGGCCTGTCATTCCAATTGAGTTTGAATGACCCTGAGAAAACTTTAATCTATGGCCAGCATCAGAGCAGGTATTATTAATTGGCCAGATGAGAGGATCCCATTTAGTAATATCATGAATAAATAGAATAGAACTGAACACTCATCTAAATAAATTTTCTAGGGGCTATCCAATCAGAGCCCTAGCAATCCAATCCACCAAGTTAACCCAGAAGTAGTAGACACAGGTGATTGGCCACAACCCAACAATTGGATTGAGTTTTAAAGCAGCATAGAATCATATCCCTGATAGAAAACATTTGATTGCTAGGCATAGGTCCAAGGATTCAGGAAAACATGATAAATGATCATACAAGTCAGATCAGCACCTTGGGCATGCTGTCCACTTCTGATGTTGTCTTCTTCTTGCCCTGGTGGAGTGCAGTTTCCTCTGTCTGATCGTTGTTTTAAGGTGCGTTTGAGGTCAGCAGGCCCCTCTATAGACCAGTCCTGCTTAGGGGCCTTTGGAAGTGGGAGTTAACCCACTTTGCTGTGCAGTCATTGGCAGTGCTCTTGGTAAGTGCCAATTTGTAGTTGACAGCTCTTTGGACATTCTAATAGAGCAGGAAAAAATAAAAGAGTTAGTAGAATAAGAGGATAATCATAAAATACATTGTATTTTTTATACCATGCATGGATTTCATAGGATTTTTTAAAAGATTTTTTGATCTTTAGTAATGATATGACAAATTAATTTTAAGTGAAAGTGTTTTCTTTGCATATAAAATGCATGTTATCTGAGCAGTGGCAGTGTATCTGGGCGTGTCATCACTTTAGCCTGATAAACCTTTCATGATTCTATTATTTTATGAAAGTATATTGCTTTTCATTTTCCACGATGAAAATATAATAATGTAACTTTTTATGAAATGTATTTTCAGGAAATGTGAAGTAGAGGAGAATTTGTTTTCATTTATTTTTATAATACAGAATTTCAGAGGCAGAATAATTTCCTTTTTGGCATCCAGTGGGTTAATCCTTGATGAAACTAAACCCTGTTTTTATATTAAAATAAAATTGCTTTGAAAAATATGCTGTAATTGAAATCCTATCTAAGGGTAAAATTATGTTATTGATTATGATCAAAATATCCCAGACAGTGATGAATTCATCAATTCCTGTTTCAGTGGTGTTATAAATCTTTTAGTAGGAGCTGGAGAATGTGAACAAGGTGAATATTTTCAAATTACAGTGGCACATGGCTTATTATGTGTAACTTTCTTAATCTGTATACTGTGCAGGAATGGAAATGGCTTCTAAGAAGCAATGTAGTAACGTAGCTTACAATGTTATCTATGTCACAAATCAAACTGGAATGAAACTTGTTCCAATATAAACTTTAAAAATGTGAATCAGGAAGTTGACTGAACAGTGTATTTATGTTAAAGGAAGAAAGGCATAAAGTATATACTTTTTAAGTGTATTAAGAAGGAATATTAGTTACAATTGCAGAATAGCTGTCCCTTGAATTCACATAACTAAGGAAGATATTTTAACCCTTTAACTTCCTACTGTATTATAAAGATGTAAGGGATTATAAATGATTAACCCATAAAAAGTTATACTGTTTTTAAAGTCACTAACCATGTATGTAACTTAAAGAATTTTCAAGGTTCTTACAACTTGGTTCTTTGCATCTATATACGTAGGTATATGTTTACATATCTTTTTATCTACCTGCTTACCTATCTCCATAGAATATACTATTCATTGCATTTTTCATCAAAAAAGTGATAAGACCTGTGTTTGTTTTAAATGTTTAAAAAACTTTTAAGTGCAATTACCTATTTAAATTTTTTTCTTAAGCTTCTTGAAGTACAATTTGTCCTGAGTTATACTTGCAATCCAGGTGGTTTATGTGATTTTGGTATCTTAAATACCTGATTGTCAGTCAGTTTACTGAGAATGAAATGTGTAGAGATTTACATTCAAATCATAAGGTTGTCTTGTATAAGGTTTACATGGCAATGAGTGCTGAATGTTCAGTTTGTTTTAATATAAGTCAATATTACATTACTTTATCGAGCCCATCTTTGCATGAAATGTTCTCTTGGTATCTCTAATTTTCTTGAAGAGATCTCTAGTCTTTTCCATCCTGTTGTTTTCCTCTATTTCTTTGCAGTGATTGCTGAGGAAGGCTATCTTATCTCTCCTTGCTATTCTTTGGAACTCTGCATTCAAATGGGAATATCTTTCCTTTTCTCCTTTGCTTTTTGCTTCTCTTCTTTTCATAGCTATTTGTAAGGCCTCATCAGACAGCCCTTTAGCTTTTTTGCATTTCTTTTCCATGGGGATGGCCTTGGATCCCTATCTCCTGTACAATGTCACGGAAATGGTATGGACTTAACAGAAGCAGAAGATATTAAGAAGAGGTGGCAAGAATACACAGAAGAACTGTACAAAATAGGTCTTCATGACCCAGATAATCACGATGGTGTGATCACTCACCTAGAGCCAGACATCCTGGAATGTGAAGTCAAGTGGGCCTTAGAAAGCATCACTACCAACAAAGCTAGTGGAGGTGATGGAATTCCAGTGGAGCAATTTCAAATCATAAAAGATGATGCTGTGAAAGTGCTGCACTCAATATGTCAGCAGATTTGGAAAACTCAGCAGTGGCCACAGGACTGGAAAAGGTCAGTTTTCATTCCAATCCCAAAGAAAGGCAATGCCAAAGAATGCTCAAACTACTGCACAATTGCACTCATCTCACACACTAGTAAAGTAATGCTCAAAATTCTCCAAGCCAGGCTTCAGCAATACGTGAACTGTGAACTTCCAGATGTTCGAGCTGGTTTTAGAAAAGGCAGAGGAACCAGAGATCAAATTGGCAACATCTGCTGGATCATCAAAAAAGCAAAAGAATTCCAGAAAAACATCTATTTCTGCTTTATTGACTATGCCAAAGCCTTTGACTGTGTGGATCACAATAAACTGTGGAAAATTCTGAAAGAGATGGGAATACCAGACGACCTGACCTGTCTGTTGAGAAACCTGTATGCAGGTCAGGAAGCAACAGTTAGAACTGGACATGGAACGACAGACTGGTTCCAAATAGGAAAAGGAGTATGTCAAGGCTGTGTATTGTCACCCTGCTTATTTAACTTATATGCAGAGTACATCATGAGAAACGCTGGGCTGGAAGAAGCACAAGCTGGAATCAAGATTGCTGGGAAAAATATCAATAACCTCAGATATGCAGATGACACCACCCTTATGGCAGAAAGTGAAGAGGAACTAAAAAGCCCCTTGATGAAAGTGAAAGAGGAGAGTGAAAAAGTTGGCTTAAAGCTCAACATTCAGAAAACTTAAGATCATGGCATCTGGTCCCATCACTTCATGGGAAATAGATGGGAAACAGTGGAAACAATGCCAGAGTTTATTTTTTTGGGCTCCAAATTCACTGCAGATGGTGACTGCAGCCATGAAATTAAAAGACGCTTACTCCTTGGAAGGAAAGTTGTGACCAACCTAGATAACATATTTAAAAGCAGAGACATTACTTTGCCAACAAAGGTCCATCTAATCAAGGCTATGGTTTTTCCAATAGTCATGTATGGGTGTGAGAGTTGGACTGTGATGAAAGCTGAGCACCAAAGAATTGATGCTTTTGAACTGCAGTGTTGGAGAAGACTTTTGAGAGTCCCTTGGACTGCAGGGAGATCCAACCAGTCCATCCTTAAGGAGATCAGTCCTGGGTATTCATTGGAAGGACTGATGTTGAAGCTGAAACTCCAATACTTTGGCCACCTCATGCGAAGTGTTGACTTATTGGAAAAGACCCTGATGCTGGGAAGGATTGGGAGTGGGAGGAGAAGGGAATGACAGAGGATGAGATGGTTGGATGGCATCACTGACTCGATGGACATGAGTTTGAGTGGACTCTGGGAGTTGGTGATGGATAAGGAGGCCTGGCATGCTGTGGTTCATGGGGTCGCAACAAGTTGGACACGACTGAGTGACTGAACTGAACTGAACTGATTATATTACTATCATTGGCTACAATACGGGAGACCTGGGTTCAATACCTGGGTTGGGATTGAATACTGGCAACCTACCAGTATTCTTGCCTGGAGAATCCCCATGGATGGCGGAACCTGGCGGGCTGCAGTCCCTGGGGTTGCAAAGAGTTGGATACGACTGAGTGACTAAGCAGAGCAGAGCACAGCACAACACAGGCTCTTCCCAAGAATTTTCTTAAGAATGTCTTCGTATAAAGAGCTATTCTTGACTGAAGAAAGTTGAATAGATACAGTCCCTGTCCACTAAAAAATCATTAAGATCAATCTAGTATGTTGAAAGTAGTGTATAGTAATAAGTAACTATGGAACCAATGTGCAAAGTAGTAATTTTAAGTGCACCTGGTTAAATTTCAGCAGGATTTAAGAGTGATGTACCATGCAAGTGTTTGATTTTATCACAAGAGTTGGCAATATGCTGCATTCTTTATGTAAATAACTTCAAAAATCTCAGAATTATTCTCACAGTATTTTATGTTAGTATTCTTTTTTTTCTGAATTCTAAAATTTTACTAAGTACATCATCTCTTTCCAATCATTATGTGAGACAGAAACACATATCTTTTCAGATTTGAAGTGGCAGAAACTGAAATGTTCAGATGATAGTGTTACCTAGTAATTTTGCATTTGCATTGGGCCCAGAACTCTCTTGACCACATCCCCACAGGTGATTGAACTGTGACAGGAGAGTAGAGTCATGGTGAGAGTGCTCAGGTCTGCAGACAATATCGAGAGTCCCTCATTCATTTTTGTGGGGGCTTTTTTGCCATAGGTGTTTTGCAGATGTCTTCTTTCAGTCATTTTAATTTACTGAGTTTAATTTGTTTAATTATAGTAGAGAATATGCCAAAATCTAGATTTAAATGCGAATAACATAAATAGCCTGAATATCTTTCATATCTTAACTCTCTAAACACATGAAATTAGTTCTTGGATATGGTTATCACATCACCATCATGGAATTCATTAAGCAGAGTACTGTTACTAATTACAAGTAATAATTTACTGAATATATTTTTTTGGCCAGAGGAACTACCATCTGAAGGCATCTCCAATTTCCCATAATCTCAATACTTTGCTCCATTACTCTGCCTCTATAGCAGCATGTGTGATTGATTCCACTGTAATGGTTGACTTTCCAGATCCCTGTAGAATTTTTGTTTGTTTGTTTTTTGTTTGCTGTATTCATATGGGCTAACAACAGAGCTTCTGATTTCAGGCCAGGAGTTGGACTGTCAGGCATTCACAAATTAACTAGGTCCATTTGACCCTGATGCTGAGAAAGATTGAAGGCAGGAGGAGAAGGGGACAACAGAGGATGAGATGGTTGGATGGCATCACCGACTCAGTGGACATGAGTTTGAGCAAACTCTGGGAGGTGATGAGGGACAAGGAAACCTGGCGTGCTGCATTCCATGGGGTTGCAAACAGTTGGACACAACTAAGCAACTGAACAACAACAATTTGGAATCAGGCCTCTGGAACATGTAGCTGTGCTAATAAGTCGCTTCAGTGGTGTCTGACTCTGTGCGGCCCTATGGACTGTAGACCACCAGGCTCCTCTGTCCATGGAATTTCCCAGGCAGGAATACTGGAGTGGGTTGCTGTGCCCTCTTCCGGGGGATCTTTTTGATCCAGGGATCAAATCCGTATTTCTTATGTCTCCTGCATTGACAGGCGGGTTCTTTACCACTAGCACCACTGGGGAAGCCCCCTAGGATATTTATATCCAGCACTAATTTCTGTTATATGAAGGCCATAGACTTTATATATAATCTAGAAATCAAAACGTAGACCCTTAGGATTTTAGTGAAAAAAATCACATTCAGAAGTTTTAACCTCATATGGTGTTTACCGCTCAATATTGATATTGAGCAAGGACATCACTGTTTTATCTCTCTACCCTGGGAAAACATGTCATGCCTACCCTAGGACAATTTTCAAGCATAACCATATGCATATGCCTCAATATAGACTGGAATAAATACATTCTAATTTCCTGTTGTTATATACTTTATTGTGTTATTGTTTCTCCTTCAAAGAAATATGATGATATATGAGCTACTCTGACAAAAATGTTGCTCCAGCCTTATGTTAATGTGAAATTATGACTAAGAATTAAAGTTTTGGGGAGAAAACTTCAAGTTTATAGTCCTCAAAGCAAGCATAATTCATGTAGACTGCATAAACAGTATATATTAAGGCATACATTTTATTGCATATCTTCTAATAAGAAGATGCTACATATCTGTGTCCAATAGGCTGAGTTACAGTTGCTGTGGGGGCCATAATTTTGAAATCTTCATCTGCATGTTAAATTCTCAAATGTAACATGCCAGTAAAATATAAGATATATTATTTGATCCTAATAGTTTGGTAGGTAAGAAAAATTTTGTGTTTTTTTTTTTTTTTAAGAGAAGAGAAAGTTAGTAAAAATGAAATTAAAAAAAATACCGTATTACAAAATGTAAAAGTATGGGCATTTTTGCATCAATTAAGAAATCAGTAATAAAACTTGCTTTACCGTTTTCTGTACACTAAAGAATGTTATCCTTAGACATCTTATCCAGGTAATGCTGGAATACACCATATCACAAATATCTTTAGAAGCAGTAACATTGCAAGGACTGTGATATCCCACAGCCCACACTCTTCACCTGCTTATCGAAACACCGAAGTCCACGTGGACTCAGTGTTTCATTCTCGATCGCATGGTAAGTTCATGGCCAAGTTGGAACTCTAAATGGTATTTTATGGCTTCCTGCTCAGTGCTTGAGTTGCTTCTACTGCCCTTATTTTAACAGTAGCTGATTATTAATTATCTTTCACGGGGCTTTGACGATAACTGTTACATACAGTAGATACATATTTCATGAAATAGACATTATAAATTTGTGACGCATCCACTTTATTTCTGACTTGAAGTGACTTAAATGTGGAGCATTAATGTAAAAATGCTCAGGAACTCCTGGAGCACTTCAGACAGCTGTATTTAAATTCTCCTTTGAATGTAATCTTTAACATTGACCAAAAATAAATAAGTAAAAACTCTTATATTTCCTAGTACTGTGAAGCATATGGAAATTTCTTTAATTGTATTATTTTGCAAAACTAGAAAACAACCAATTAAGAAACAAAATAGAAATACGCCTTAGCATTCACTTTTCTTATTTGATGAAGAAGTGGTATATACAAGTCAGTTGAAACAACATAGGCAAAGGTTGGTTGTTATTTAAAATGAGAGAAAAGAGGAGACCCTTAAAATCCAGAGTTCTGTGGAGTGGTCCTTGGTGGTGGTTCATCAGGTGAGTTGTCTGGTTCCTGCTTAGGCAGCCTCTGCGCTGTTCCTAGCGATCCTCACCAGTAGACTGGCTCCTTGGGTTGCTGTTCCCTTTTGCTATCCTTCTAGAGAACTGTACCCATGACAGAGAGACTCTGAGAACATCAAAGTGTTGACTTTAAAGTCTTTTAAAGTTAACAAATTTTTCGTAGAAGTAAAGTTGCTGTGTGGAATTTATCATTGTGGAATTTTGTTATATGCAATTGCTTTTTCAGTAGATGAAGCATGTATTCTTTGCCCTGAAAACTTCTAAAAGGACTCTTGGTGTTTAGCTTCTTGTATTTTTCTGAAAATTTAGTATTAATAATTGTTGGAATAATTACATGAGTGGAATAAAAATAGTTGTTGATTAAGAATTAACATAAGTTTTGTTGTTGCTGTTGAATCGCTCAGTCACATTCAATTGTTTGCAACCCCATGGACTGCAGTATGCCAGGCTTCTCTGTCCTTCACTAGCTCCCGGAGTTTGCCCAGATTCATGTCCTTTCAGTCCATGATGCCATCCAACCATCTCATTTACTCAAATTTGGTTTTAAGGAGCTTTGTTAGTATAGATTGGGGATTTTAATGACCCCCGTGTATGATTATTACTGCAGCAGAATTGATTATTTATTTGCAATACTGAACAAATATACCTATCAAATAAACATAATACCATGCACACCAAACAAATCTCTGTTGAATTAGAAACTAAATCTTCTATAGCAGGGGTCCTCAACCTCCAGGATCTGATGCCTGGTGTTCGGAGGTGGAGCTTATGTAATGATACTAGAAATAAAGTTCACAATAAATGCAACACACTTGAACCACACCGAAATCATCCCCACCCCTCCACCACCCTATCTGTGGAAAAGTTGTCCTCTACAAAACCAGTCCCTGGTGCCAAAAAGTTTGGGGACCCCTGTTCTGTAGTACTGGCTGTGTCAAGGATGTGATAATCAACTATGGATGATTGTATCAACTTATTCATTCTTTTGCTCATTCATGCATTCTTGATAATTTTCAAAAAGTATTTGTTAGGCATCTTCCATTGCTAGACACTGTACCAGGTGCTATGGGTATGATATGAACAGGAATGTCAAAAATACAGTACCTGTCTTCAAGGAGCAACAGAATTAAACTCAAGACAAGTGGAGGCAATGTCACAAAGGTGTATAAGGAAGTGTGAGGAAAGGAGTTCTGAGGGAGTGACAGTATAGTTGACCTCAGAACTAACAATAAAAAAAGAGAAGAAGAAGGGAATGTAGATGTGTGCCTCTTGAGAAACCTGTATGCAGGACAAGAAACAACAGTTAGAACCAGCTGGACATGGAACAATGGACTGGTTTCAAACTGGGAAAGGAGTACGTCAAAGCTATACATTGTCACCCTGCTTATTTAACTTAATACATCAATTTAACTTAAATGCATCATGTGAAATGCTGGCCTCCATAAAGCTCAAGCTGGAATCAAGATTACTGGGAGAAATATCAACAACTTAAGATATACAGATAATACCACCCTAATGGCAGAAAGTGAAGAGAAACTAAAGAGCCTCTTGATGAAGGTGAAAGAGGAGAGTGAAAATGCTGGCTTGAAACTCAACATTCGAAAAATGAAGATCATGGCATCCAGTCCCATCACTTCATGGAAAATAGATGGTGTCAAAATGGAAACAGTGACAGACTTTATTTTCTTGGGCTCCAATATCACTGTGGATAGTTACTGCAGCCATAAAATTAAAAGACACTTGCTCCTTGGCAGCATATTAAAAAGCAGACTCATCACTTTGCCAACAAAGGTCCATCTAGTCAAAGATATGGTTTTTTTCCAGTAGTCATGTAAAGATGTGAGAGCTGGATGATAAAGAAGGCTGAGTGCTGAAAAACTGCTGCTTTAGAACTGTGATGCTGGAAAAAGACTCTTGAGAGTCCCTTGGACAGCAAGCAAGGAGATCAAACCAGTCAATCCTAAAGGAAATCAACTCTGAATATTCATTGAAAACACTAATACTGAAGCTTCAATATTTTGGCTACCTGATGGGAAGAGCCAGCTCATTGGAAAAGACCCTGATGCTGAGAAAGATTGAAGGCAGGAGGAGAAGAGGATGACAGAGGGTGAAATGGTTGGATGGCATCACCGACTCAGTAGATATGAGTTTGAGCAATCTCTGGGAGATGGTGAAGGACAGAGAAGCCTGGCATGCTACAGTCCATGGGGTCGCAAAGAGTCGAACAAGACCTAGCAACTACACAACAGCACCAACTATCTGAAGAAGAGTAGAAAGAGCCTGCCCAAAGCTTGTGGTGGGAGAAATACCTAGGGATGCATGTCTGGGGCTGATAAAAGGCAGTGTGGCAGAATGCTAAGGGGAGGAAGAATGTATGACCTGAGGTTGGACCATGTCAGAAGGGGCCAGATAATGGAAGGACTTTGTGCTTAGTTGATCATTCCTGGCTGACTCTTTTCAACTCCATGGACTGCAGCCCGCTAGACTCCTCTGTCCATGGAATCTTCCAGGTAAGAATACTGGAGTGTGTTTCCATTTCCTACTCCAGAGATCTTCCTGACCCAGGAATGGAACGCATATCTCCAACTGCTCCTGCACTGAAGGCAGATTCTTTACCACTGAGCTACCTGAATTGGAGATAAATGCCTATGAAGAGGCATGTAAACTATTGTAGAGCTGGGTGGGGATGGTGGTGGCATTATGTGCTCTTCAGGGCAAATGCCTTGGTTGCAGTGAGAAGTGCAGTGGTTAAAGGGGACAGGTAAGGATGAAAGGAAACTTTTGGGAACTTGTACTGGAGTGCTGTGCTGAAGATGGTGCCAACAGGTCAGATCTGATATTTAGAAGGCAATTCAGTAGTGTTGCAGGGAAGAGCCAAATTCTGACTCATTGATGGATCTGTTTCTTTGACTTTAACCTTTGTTTTTACGTTGCTTTTATTATTATACATAATGACCAGCCTCAGGGAACCCTGCCCCTTTGCCTGAAAAGATTAACACATCTCCTCCCTAATGACCAGCCTCAGGGAACCCTGCCCCTCTGTGTAAAGAGATGAACACATCCCCTGCCTACAGGATTTGACCTCTGGGAAGTTCGCCTGGAGAAGGGAATGGCTTGGAGAGTTCCATGGACAGAGGAGCCTGGCAGGCAACAGTCCATGGGGTCGCTAAGGGTAGGACAGGATTGAGTGACTAACACTTCCCTGAGCTTGGCCATTCTAGGAGATATTTGCAAAATAATGGTCTTTACTTTTTCAGTTTTCCCTCTTCTCTATTCTATAAAAGAACCTGGCATCCAGACCCTGACAAGATGGTTATTTTGAGACATTAGTCTCCCATCTTCTCGGTCAGCCAGCTTTCTGAATAAAGTCATATTTCTTTTCTCGGCACCTCGTCTCTTGGATTTATTGGCCTGTTGTGCGGTGAGCAGACTGAGCTTAGTCTCTGAAACAGTAGAAGTGATGATGAATGTGGAGGGCATGTGAAGGAGAGGTTCATAGATGACACTCACCCTTTTAGCTTAAGTAACGGGGTGTAAAATGAGGTAATGAGTTAATTCACTGGAATCTGAATTTCTGGGGGAAGACCAGGTCACAGTTCCTGAGTGAGGGAGTGAGTGACTGAAGTTGCTCAGTCATGCCTGACTCTTCGCGACCCCATGGACTGTAGCCTACCAGGCTCCTCAGTCCATGGAATTTTCCAGGCAAGATTACTGGAGTAGGTTGCCATTTCCTCCTCCAGGGGATCTTCCCAACCCAAGGATTGAACCCGGGTCTCCCAAATTGCAGGCAGACGCTTTACTGGTTGAGCCACCAGGGAAGCCCTCACAGACCATAAATAGCCAATATTTTCCATCTTGTCTGCCAGCTTCATTTCATTGGTAGTCACTGCCTAGGGTCTTAGACTGATAAATATCTTAAAGTTCACAGGATATTTTATGATCAACTGATTTGAAAAAATACTGAGAATGAATTGTGCTTGTCTATATCCTAATTCAGTTCTTGTTTCCTCTTAAGTTAACTCTGACATTCATAGCTGAAAAATTGCCGATAGGTTAAAGTTGATACAATAGCTATTGCTGGTGAATCCAAACTATGTTCTGGGTATTATTTTAAGGGTACAGTCTACTTTATGTTTTTTAACCTTGAGTGTAGATTAGCATTTAGAATGATATAGGTTGATATTGTACTCTCTCCTGTTCAAGAAGAATTTATATTAATTGAGCCTAACATGCCTTTTAATAGTGGGATTTTTTTTTATCTATAAGGTGAATTCCTGGTATATATGGACCTTGAGTACACTGTGCCATGCCAAAACATTCTAAATTACTATTAGTGAATAATTAAAAGTCAGTTTACATTTCACTCAGTATAGTTATTTATGAGTATATGTGTGTTTGTAATTATCAGTTTGCAGCTCATATTCAGTGTAAATGGATTGTAGCTGAAGCTTTAAGGAGGAAATGCCATATGGGATTACAACTTAATGCTGACCCAAGTCTGCCTGTCATTTTCTTTGTATCTATCTCAAAGCACAAAAGACCTCCCAAGTAATTGAATCTATCCTTTTTGTGATTGAATTCCAAAGGGGCTTGTTATAATTCCTTTATATATATATATATATATACATATTTTTTTTCCTGTTATAACCATAAAATTAAAATAATTTTCTCAATGCTGTAACTTACTAAACTTTTTTAGAAGTATGTGAACATTCATAAAAGCTAAGGTGGTTTTTCCAGTAGTCATGTATGGATGTGAGAGTTGGACTATAAAGAAAGCTGAGCGCCGCAGAATTGATGCTTTTGAACTGTGGTGTTGGAGAAGACTCTTGAGAGTCCTTTGGACTGCAAGGAGATCCAACCAGTCCATCCTAAAGTAGATCAGTCCTGAATATTCATTGGAAGGACTGATGTTGAAGCTGAGACTCCAATACTTTGGCCACCTGATGCAAAGAGCTGACTCATTTGAAAAGACCCTGATGTTGGGAAAGATTGAAGGCAGGAGAAGGGGATGACAGAGGATGAGATGGCTGGATGGCATCACCGACTCAATGGACATGAGTTTGGGTGGACTCCAGGAGTTGGTGATGGACAGGGAGGCCTGGTGTGCTGCGGTTCATGGGGTCACAAAGAGTTGGACATGACTGAGCGACTGAACTGAGCTGATTGAAGGGACGGTGGCTCAGATGATAAGCGTCTGCATGCAATTTGGGAGACTCAGGTTCGATCCCTGGGTTAGGAAGACCCCTGGAAAAGGAAATGGTAACCCTCTCCAGTACTCTTGCCTGAAAAATTCCATGGACAGAGGAACCTGGTGGGCTGCAGTCCACGGGGTCGCCAAGAGCTGGACCCGACTGAGTGACTTCACTTACTTTCTTTCTTTACTTGATAATTCGTATTAATTTATGTATTCTTTCTCTTTGTAAATACTCAAAAATAAGGAAGATATGACTATGTCTACAGCTACTCAGTAAAGTTTCAGGAGGCAAAAAAGTCCCTACTTTTTCCTTTTTAAGTGTTAGAATGCAATGCAGGAGACTCAGGTTCGATCCCTGGGTTGGGAAGATCCTCTGGAGAAAGGAATGGCTACCCACTCCAGTATTCTTGCCTGGAAAATCCCATGGACAGAGGAGTCTTGTGGGCTACAGTCCATGGGGTGGCAAGAGTCTGACACAACTTAGTGACTAAACCACTACCACCATCACCACATTACAACCATTAAGCAACAATCTACTAGGGAAATTTTTAAATATCCATGAATTAATCCAACTTTAATTGTACTTTCTTAGCCAAATGGATGTCAGATAGTATTCATTCAATAAAAATGAGATCAACTATTTAAGGCCTAACAAGTTTGCTTTTAGGTAAGAATGCCAAAATCATTTATACATTATAATAATAAATTCTGTATCTTTTTATTATTTTTGAAACATTTTCTGTGGAATTTTTTAAAAGCATCTTTTAAATTTACTTCAATAAAAGATCAATAGCTTTTAATTAGTTAAATTTATTTTGTAATAATTATACATACAGAATTGGTTAGAAAATCATATTTGGGTTTATTAAAAGACCAGAACATTCTTTTAGTATGGAAAGAATGTGGGTTTCTATTTATTAAGCAAACATTGAAAATTGGTTTTCTCTTTAATGAATCAGATTTGAAAAGAAATTTTGAAGGGTAAATAACAATTAGAATGTTTTGCAGAATGATCTCTTATTGTCCTGATTTGCAGGAAAGGGCCAATTCTAACTCCATGTTGGATCTATTTCTTTGATTTTAACCTTTGCTTGTCTTTGCTTTTGTTATTATAATCATACATAATGACCTGCCTCAGGGAACCCTGCCCCTCTGCCTTTGTTCAGCTCACTGGAAAATAATCTGACCCTACCCACCTGTGAATGGCTACAAGAAAGAAGAGATTAACAGATTCCCTCCCCTCCTGGAGGTTGGCCTTTCCAGGAGAGATTTGCAATTTACTCCCTTAACTCCTCCCCTTCTCTGTTTTATACTAGAACCTGACATCCTGACTTCAAGGAAGTATTTGAGACTTTCCTCTGTCATCCTCTGAGTCTGAATACAGTCTCATTGTTTGCCTGAACAACTGTCTCTCATCCGTCGGCCTATTGTGCGACACCAGAGGGAGCTTGGACTCACTAACAACGATGAAAGGTAAATCAGCCCTACACTGTTGTTGTCATTGTTCAGTCTCTGAGTGGTGTCCGACTCTTTGCGACCCCAGGGACTGCAGCACACCAGGGTTCCCTGTCCTTCACCATCTCTGGGAGTCTGCTTAAACTCATGTCCACTGAGTTAGTGATGCCAGTAAATAGCAGTTAATTGTGTGTGTAGAACAAGGAAGCCCTGGACATTCCTGCCTGTGGGGAAAAGGCACTGGGACTCAGATCTTCCCTCTCCTTAGATCTCCTGCTCCCCTCCACCCCAGCTACTATCTCTGCCGTAATGGAAGGAACTGTACACAGCTTGGCATCATTTAGGACTTTGCATTCTGAAAGGATTGTCACACCCAAGCTGTCATTACAAGTCAGCAACCTCATCCATCCTTTCTCAGAATTAGTATATCATTTTCATAGTAGATCTGCTTGACTCACACCTGTATTGGGAGGACCCCAAGGGAATGGAGTAAGACCATGGGACCCTGCAATAAGCCAGTAGAAAAAAAAACGGGAGAGAAAGGAGGGTTTTTCTTACTTCTGAGGTCATACTCAGAGGTATTTATATTTTTTGCAGATAGCTAGTGGGCGTGATCCAGTATTCAATCTGAGGTTTTAGCCGTGGATAAAGATTTATCAAGGGCTTCCCCACTGGCTCAGGGGTAAAGAACCCACCTGCCAATTTAAGAGATACGGGTTCGACCTCTGGGTCAGGAAGATCCCCTGGAGAAAGGAATGACAACCCACTCCAGTATTCTTGCCTAGGAAATCCCATAGACAGAGGAGCCTGGCAAACTACAGTCCATGGGGTTGCCAAGAGTCAGACAGGACACTCTTAGTGACTAAACAGCAACAGCAAAAAGTTATCAAACCAGCTTCAAAAATGCTATGATGTGTTTATAGCTGTTTCGGCTCAGGTGGTGACTCTTCAGAGAAAGTGTCCTCACCATGGTTTCCTGGCAGCCGTTCTGAGACAGGCTGGAGAACTGGCAGGTCTCCTGTTAAGTCAGCCTCCACTTTAGTGTGTGTGGGTATAGAATTCGGTTTCATGAATGTAGACATTTGAAATGTGAATCCACAGTAACTTCTAGCAATATTAAAAATGATAAATGGCAGATTTAGTGAGCCATGCAGGCCCATGCTCACAAGTGTTATAGCATGGCTAGAATTTCATTATTACTGTTGCATTTAATAAAATTATCTCTTTCCAGGGCCTGTTGGTCAAGGAGAATAGAAAGACTTATAAGGAAAACTATCCTCACCCTTGCTTATTTTGGTGATCTATTTTTTAAGCAAAAATTATTTATATATTTCTTTACTTTTGGCTGCCTTGAGGTCTTTGTTGCTGCCTTCGGGCTTTCTCTGGTTTCGGAGGGCGGCGGCTGCTCTTCCTTGTGTGCCAGCTTCTCACTGCGGTGGCTCCTTTTGTGGGGCACAGGCTCCAGGGCGTGCGGGCTTCAGCAGTTGTGCCTTGATGGCTCCAGAGCTTTAGCTGGCACACGGGCTTAGTTGCTTCGTGTCATGTGGGACCCTCCCAGACTGGGGATTGAGCTGGTTTCCCTCGCATTGCAAGGCAGACTGTTAACCACTGGACCACTGGGGAATACTGCCAATCTATTTTTATATATTCTTTATTGAATGTCTGTCATGTCACAACTCCTTTCATACATGATTTACAGATTCTCATTAGTTCTCATTAATATATCGATTTCTAAATGGCATGATTAAGACTCATAAAAGTTGAATGCTTTGTATAATCTGTAATTGATCTAGGCATAACTGGAATATGAACCCACAGCACCGTGAATATGAGGTCCTTGTAGGTCTGTGACTCAACCTTGATTAATTATATACTTCTTTGGCTCTCTGTACTTAACCAAATACATTGTCCTTTGGGGAAGATAGGCCCAAAGTTTACCAAAGGTTAAGGAGATCTGTATCAGGTTGATTTGTCCAGAATATTTATGGTTTAGGCATGCTGTCCTGGCATAATTATTACTTGTGCCCCATTTCACCCTTAAAGTGTCCTGGATTGTGTGATAAATCACATGGTCACTTTACCTAAAAATTTAACTTCTCATCTCAGTACAATTAAAGTATGAGCTCTGTGGACATAGAGACTTTTGTCAGTTCTGTTATTATATCACCATCACCTAGAAGAGTTGTTCTTTAGTCGCTAAGTCATGTCCAACTCTTGTGACACTATAGGCTGTAGCCCGCTAGGTTCCTCTGTCCATGGGATTCTGCAGGCAAGAATACTGGAGTAGGTTGGCATTTCCTTCTCCAGGGGATCTTCCCTGACCCAGAGATCAAACCCAGGTCTCCCACTTTGGCAGGCGGATTCTTTACCACTGAGCCACCTGGGAATCCCACCTAGAACAGTATCTGACACATAAATGCCCTCAATAAATATGTGTTAAATATTGTGTTGACAGAGATTTGATATGTGTATCAGTTGGGGTTCCAGAGAAACAGAGCCAAGATTAGATAGATATAATAAGAGAGATGTAATAAGATTTATTTTAAAGAATTGGCTCACATGACTATGAGGCCTGGCAAGTCTGACATTTTTAGGGCAGGCCAGCAGGCTGGAAACTCAGGCAGCAATTTTATGTGACAGAATTAAGGAAGAATTCCTTTTCCAGGAAATCTCAGGTTTTTTGCTGTTAAGATCTTTAACTGACTGTAGGCGGTCCATCTACATTGTGGAGGACAGTTTCCTTTACTTAAAGTCAGCTGATTGCAGATGTTAATCACAACTACAAAATAATCTTCACAGCTGCATCTAGATGAATGTTTGATCAAACAGCTGGACACCACCGCCTAGCCAAGGCAACAGATAAAAGTTAGCTACAGTATGTTTGTACATACTCATATCTACATTGTGAGCCAAGCTAAGGAGCTTCCTCACACAGTATTAATATGATTTTTTAGAGTAAAAGATAACCAAGACTTTAATTTCCTCAGAAGAGTTGCATATAGAAAGAATTCTTGTAAATACAGGGAGACTGACTGTTGTAATCTCATGTAGCATAATGTAAAATCTCAGGGCAGAGAGTATATGTTATGAAAATGTGGTATAAAGTATGTTCTTAAGGCAGAGCATTTTGAAGCTTTTAGGAGAAAGCTGTCTTGATCTTGCCAAGTAGGCACATGTGATGTTTGATGTTCTTGTCTTAAGTTATGCAGTGTGTCATTTTCTGTCTCTAGTCTCCTTCTTACTTGTAGCCTCAAATAGTTCTTAATTTTAGGATGGAAATGCTGTGATCTTTCTGGAAATAGTTGAGGAGAGGGTGTATAGGGGAATATTTGGGATACTTTCTAGTGATCAATACATTTTGCTCCACAGACAATTATTTTGTGCTACAGTAGCAGAAAGTGAAAGTCGCTCAGTCATGTCTGACTCTTTACGAGCCCATGGACTACACAGTCCATGGAATTCTCCAGGCCAGAAGACTGGAATGGGTAGCCTTTCCCTTTTCCAGGGTATCTTCCCAACCCAGGGATCCAACCCAGGTCTCCCGCGTTGCAGGTGTAGTTGCAAGGGTGGCAGAGGTCTGACTCTGATCCCTAGAACTGGGAACTCTAACATGGTGTTATATAACAGGAACTCAAAGCATTTCTCCATATTATTTGTTGCAACAGAGAAGTGATGAAATGGATGAGAGGCGACACAGGCAAGAAAAGTAATCAAAGGTATTGAAAATTGTGAGATTGTGATTACACTGAGCATAGATGTGTAAGTTTTCTATTTCCTAAGTGAGCAGCAAGAAGGCCTACTGACCTCTGGCACATCTTAGTGAGCTGTACAACAAAAAGTGAATGTAAAATGTTAGCTTAATGCTTGCTCAAAGGTCTGAGCGTTTTTGTTTGTTTGAATTATATTCACAAGTAAATAATTCAACCAACTTCTGTATATTATTAGTAATTGAACTTTGAAACCAAACTTATTCCATCTCATTTAGATTTCTGTATTTGAGATTTTTAAGACAGGCTGCTAAAACCAATTTATATTAATAGTGTAGCTGCTCATGTGTTTGAATACAGACTTGTAATATTAAGTAACCAAATTTAACTACCTAACTAAAAGGAATGTTAGAATTTCTTGAGTCCACAATTGTCCTCTGTGACATTTGACTCCATAATAAGCTTTTGCTCAAAAAATGGACTCTATATTCTCCTTGGTTTATTTTCATAAATTTAGTTAGCAAAATACTATCTTTGAGATAAATGTATTTGGATGAATGTATAAAAATTATTCTAGATGGAATGACAAGAAATTGCTAATAGTGTTAACCCTTGAAGACGCTGCCCAGAGGGGTAGGGGAGTAAGTTTGACTTTTTATTCTATAACTTTCTATGCTACTTGAGTTTCCTAATCAGCTTTGTTTTACTTGTGTACTTTCTGTTCTTGACTGTAGAAATGTGAACCATTCTTGTTTTGTTTTCCTTGTAGCTCTTTACTTTTTAGGATAGTAAGGGCTATTTTAAACAAAAATAACTTTTATTTATTTCACATATTTGATATCTTTATTTTGCCTAGGAAAACTGGGATCTGCTTTAGAAAGTTTATGAGCAATTGCTCTGGAAATAACAAGACTGGTTCTTTTGTGTATGTGTGTGAGAATCTTTTGATGAGACACTTAGGAGTGAGATTGATGTAATCTCTTAATTATATCTGACTGGTTACTTACTCCTTTATTATGAATGCTTTTTTAAAAAATCAGTCACAATTTAGCTTCCAAAAGACAACAACTATGACATCAAAAAAATCCTAGGTATCAAAGAAATAATTAAAGAACACCTGACACTGTCTCTTTTTAATTCTGTAAAAGAGAACACTAAAAAAGAAGAGCTGTAATAGATCTCTTTTGTTGTTGCTCTCATCTGTCTTCTGTAAGGCAGGTAGGCTGCTCAGATGCATAACTGAGCCGACTATTTGGAGATGCACAAAAATCAATTATAGGGAGTTCCCTGTTGGCCAGTGGTTAAGAATCTGTGCTTGCAACGCAGCGGCTATGGGTTCATTCCCTGGTCAGGGAACTAAGGTGCTGTGTGCTGCACCGTGCAGCCAAAAGGCAAAAAAAACCCCAGTGAAGTATGAAGTCAGTTATAGCATTGGAGATTTCATCTTTTGCATTTCCAGTTAGGTGCTTCCTCCTCCAACCTTTTCCATGAATGAGATAATAAAGACTTGTCTTTTGTTCCGTCTTTCCTTTCCTCTCTTCATTGTCCCCTTCCCTCCTTTCCTCCTCTCCTTGATAATTCATGTGATTTGTAGTAAGAATCATAACAATTAGGGAGGTAAAAAGGACCACAGACAGTCATAATATTAGAATAACTGTCAGTATGCAGTGAAATAGTGGGCAGTAAAATAGTAAACAAGAAAGCAGTTCTATCATGACGATATGTATATTGTAATATGATCCAATGAATGTTGGCAATTTGATCTTTGGTTCCTCTGCCTTTTCTAAATCCAGCTTGTACATCTGAAAGTTTTTGGTTCATGTACTACTGAAGTCTAGCTTGAAGGATTTTGAGCATAACCTTACTAGCATGTGAAATTAGTTCAGTTGTGAGGTAGTTTGAACATCTTTGGCATTGCTCTTTGGGATTGGAATGAAAACTGACCTTTTCCAGTCCTGTGGCCATTGCTGAATTTTCCAAATTTGCTGACATGTTGAGTATGGCGTTTTAACAGCATCATCCTTTGGGATTTGAAATAGCTCAGCTGGAATTCCATCACCTCTACTAGCTTTGTTCAAACTAATGCTTCCTAAGGCCCACTTGACTTCACAGTCCAGGATGTCTGGCACTAGGTGAATGACCATACCATTGTAATTATCTGAGTCACTAAGACCTTTTTTTGTATAGTTCTTTGGTATATTCTTCCCACCTCTTTATCTCTTCTGCCTCTGTTAGGTCCTTACCTTTTCTGTCCTTTATCATGCCCATTCTTGCATGAAATGTTCCTTTGATATTCCCAATTTTCTTGAAGAGATCTCTGGTCTTTCCCATTCTGTTGTTTTCCTCTATTTCTTTGCATTGTTCATTGAAGAAGGCCTTCTTATCTCTCCTTGCTATTCTCTGACACTCTGCATTCTGTTGGGTATATCAGTTGAATATTCAATTGGTTATATTCAGTTGGTAAGATAGGATACTGAAACAATGAATGCTAAAGATATTTAAATTTTTTAAAAAAATTTTGACTCTTAATTTATGAATAAAAATAAATGAATGTTCCTTTTTGCCACTTTTAGAAGGTATGAAAGAGAGGAATGTGGCTACAGAAAACTATGTGATATATGTCTATGAGCTTTGCTGACCTGGTAAAATACTGTGTATGACAGACGGGTCTCACTACCTACCATCCTTCTATGAAATAGAAGTTATCAAATTTGTTAAAACTCATAACTAATATATTATTAGTAGAAGCAATAATGACAAAGGAACACAACTGTGTTAAGTTCTTTGGCTTATCAAGAAAAAAATGAGACCAGTGTTTCCCTAAAGGACTAGTTAACTCCAGCATAGGAAGGTTGATGAAGGAGTGAGTATGCCAGATGGAGACTCATTGAGGGAACTGAATTTTGCCTGCCTTGCCTTGTAATATCTGAATCTGATAAGAAATAATGGAATGTATTAAATTTTTAGTAAAATTTGCTCAGTTTTGATAGGGTTATTCACAAGAGAGAATAAGGAAATGGAAGAATCTCACAAAAACTCTACCACCAAGCATTGCACAAATGGCAAAGCTATAAATTAACTCACTCTGTTAAAATGATAAATTGGCCTTAGATTAACCAAGAATGGAAAAGGTTCTTCTTTACCTGCTGAGTAATTTGTTGTTGTGTCAGGGATTTTGTATCTCAAAAATAATTTTCTCAGCTTTGTGTTGACCTCATCATGTCCTTGATTGTTTACAAAGACAAAATAAAACAAACACATGCAAACAACAGCAAAAAGTGATGAACAATGATTCCTCACTTGTGAAGAACCAAAGTTTCCATATACTCCTGTGCCTTCTTTTTTTTTTATCTTGATAAATAAATAAGTATTGATTCTTACGCTCCCATGCTTCTATCTTAATTAAGAAAATCTTTTTTGTCAATTCTTGATTTTGCCTTCCTTAGATTTGGTGTGAAATTTAGAAAAAAAAAATTTTTTTCAGGATATCTTTTATGCTGAAAACTATCTTTGTATTTTTCCAGAGGACCTCTGGACAATCACAAATATTGTTCTTTCATTTTATAAGTAGAAAGATAGGAAGAAAATATGAGTTTTGTTTGGTGGTTCTGTATTTCTTAATTAGCTCAAGCTGTCATAACTGCATAGGTTAAGTTGTCAAATATGAAAAGATGGTCAACCTTCAATAGGTTAAGATTATAGAAGCAAAATATTATTTACTTATATACATATTTTATAGATAGTACACATTTTGAAAAGGCCCTGGATATTTGTCAGTGTCCCTAGTATGTTTTTAACTCGCAGAGGAAAAGATTATGAAATAGTTATGTGTTCTATCCCAAGTGTTAATTTTACTCTTGTTCATTGTGATATTATTGGTTACTATAATAAGTTAACAACAATAATGAGTCTCATTATCAAACAGAGTTGTTCTCTCTAGTGCTTGCCTGATGGCTCTGCTGTAAGTTATAGGTTAGAATTTGTACTTTCAACACGGAAGAGTCTCAGAATCTGTGGGAAGAACTGGATAGCACTGTGGGCTACCTCACTTGAGTGGACAAGTTTGAGTGCAGGCTTCCAAGTGGACACTGTTAGAAAGGCTCAGACTATACCAGGGACAGAGGCAGGGCTTCCGGGTCTTTCTTCAGTCCAGCAGCAGATGAAGTGGTATCTGGTGGAGCAAGACAATCACCAAAGACTGAATGAACTGATGAAAGAAATTTATCTGGGTATTGTTGGTACTGTTTGAATGGTGTATTATTTGTGGTTCTGTGAGGAAGCCCTTTCTCTTTCTTGAGATGTCTCAAAGTCTCAGTTTAATAGACTTTAGTGTGGTAAACTGAAATGAAGTATTTTAATGGTATCTGATTTTCACTTGTCCCTTAGGATTCAGAAATGACAATTTTACCGATATTTGTTACTTTACTTGGCAATCTAATTATTGGTGAATAGATTCATAAGAATCTTGCCCTCTTTTTACCAGAATATAGTTGGAAAAATCAATTGTGAAACTAATATAACTTTTGAGAGGGATTGTCATTGAATCAGGTATGAATTGCTCACTATTAGAGAGAGGTACTCCCTTGGAAGCCTGTGTAAAGACTATTTAATGTGGTTTAATGCCTACAGAGTCCTCCCAAGTACCTTGGCGTAGAAACTGGCTTACACGGTGCCAGCCTTATAACTTGTATGGTCCCCTGCCAGATCAGAGAGCTGAGAAAATTTTGGAATCCAAGAAGAGAAAAGTACACCCAGATGCATAGACAAAGGTGAAATCTGTTGGGGAAAGTCTCTTGGACTTGGTCTTCTAGACTCACAATAAAAACATAACTGAGGATTTAAGAATCTAATCCTATCAGAGACACTAAACAAAAAGTGCAGAGAGAAGTTAATTCTCAGTGTTTCATAGTTGCTCAGTACTGTAAGGCCTTAAATTTGCAGAGCAAACTCAAGACGAGTTGTATTTTTAACCAGGACCCTTGCTGCATTGCATCTCTGAATAATTAGGTTAAACCTAATGAGGCTAGACTTTCTGTTTAAAGAACAATCTGTGGGGATTATTTATGATCAAGGGATAAGGATATCAGAAAAATCTTCTGAAGAATAGAAATGGGCAGGCACTACTAGGCGTTTCTTCAGTTCAGTGCAGGCTTTGTCCTTTGATTTTCTGTTTTCTGACCTATTTCATAACTGTAGGGGAAGAGGTCAAGATATAGATTATGATCTATATTATGATTTAAAATTATGATTATGATCTATATTATGATCTATATTATGATTTAAAAATGTATCATTTATCGCCCCATTGGACATTAACTCACTTTGTATCTATTAGAGCAATCATAACACTACTTTTTTAAATTGATTTTAAGCACCTTGTTCTTCAAGTTCCCATTTTAACTGATTTTAACATCTTTCTGTTTTCCTCATTAATTACTGAGTATATGAAATTTTTGGCACATGTTTATTTGACGTTTATATGTAAGTCATGGTTTTACCTTTTCAAAAATTGTACTTTACTAGACCTGAGCACGGAGAAGGCAATGGCACCCCACTCCAGTACTCTTGCCTGGAAAATCCCATGGATGGAGGAGCCTGGTAGGCTGCAGTCCATGGGGTCGCAAAGAGTCAGACACGACTGAGCGACTTCACTTTCACTTTTCCCTTTCATGCACTGGAGAAGGAAATGGCAACCCACTCCAGTGTTCTTGCCTGGAGAATCCCAGGGACTGCGGAGCCTGGTGGGCTGCCGTCTGTGGGGTCGCACAGAGTCGGACACGACTGAAGTGACTTAGCAGCAGCAGCAGAGCTGAGCATCTGGGGAATGGTGGTGCCATTTACCCAAGTAGAGCGTTCTAAGGAGTAGACAGGTTGGGATAAGCGTGAGATTATGGAAAACATAAAATACATTGTTTTATTAAATACAATATTTAATTGAAAACAGGTCTTTGTTTCCTTGAGAATGTTTATAGTAGTGTGAAGCAAGATAACCTAGAGGCAGATGGACCAACTTGACCTAGTTAGTGGTCAGAATCACAGAGGTGTGGAGAGATATGTGTGCAAGGTGGGGTGTGTATAGATGTGGACAGTCTATCGCCTTTCCTGTTTCCTTAATATAAAAGTTTTCTTCAGTTGATCTAAAACAGTTTTTTGGGGTCTAGCCTATCTATTCTTCTGCGTTCTCAGTCTCTCAGTTGTGTCCAATTCTTTGTGACCCTGTGGATTATTGTCTGCCAGGCTTCTGTCCATGGGATTTCCCAGTCAAGATTACTGGAGTGGGTTGCCATTTCCTGCTCCAGGAGATCACCTCCACCCAGGGACTGAAACTGAGTCTCTTACATCTGTCTCCTACGTTGGCAGGTGGATTGTTCACCACTGTGTCACCTGTCTATACTTATTGTATATTAAATCATGAAAAAGTCATTTGAAAGCTTATCATTCATTCTGTGCCTCAAAGAGTTGAACAATAGTGACAACCATTTTGGGATATTGTTGTTTTACTTTTATTGTTAGGCATAAAGGAAAATAAATAATGTGGAATTCTTTACAGAGGAAAATACAGTGTCTACCAAAACAAATTACAAGTTGAGAAGGAACTTCACAATTCAGCAATTCAGAATTTATCTTTTTTTTTTTTTAGCTGATCATGAATGAAACTATGAAAGAGACTATGAAAACATCATCTGCACTGATTATATTGTGGCACTTGAAGTTGAGTTAGAGATACTTTCTTCAAGCAGTTTTAGTCTTGTCATCCATTGGCTTGAAAATCCAGTTTTGTGCAGAAAAAATATTGCACAAATTAGAAATTAGTGCATGAAAATTAATACTGATGAAGTAAATTTAAGAACAAGTGACATAAGTTAGTGACTTTTAAGGAAACTAAATGAAGAAAAATATGTTTCTCATTAACCTAACAAATGACCCTAATTTACAAGGATTTGCTAACATTTTTAATTAAGGTACTCTTTCACTATTTAATTTGATAAATAAAAGGCAGTTTCTAGGGAAGGAGAGAATACAGAAGTCAAATATGAAATTGTAGTTTTTCATTTCTTCCTAATTTCAAGCTAGAGATTCTGTGTAAATTGAATTAACGTCTCTGGGACTCACAGTAAGTCTAAGTAGAGGTGAAAGCTTAAGAGTTGGTCCAGTGCTGACGGGAAACCTGTGTGTCCAGCTCTCACTCACTTCTATCTGCTTTGCTCAGGGTTTCTTATCATAAGCCTCTTCTTGATGTTAGAATTCTTGAGTTATAACGGATGTTTGGCCCCAGTTGGAGTGTGCATGTGTGTGTGCATGTGTGTTTATTTGCAGATTTGATACCCTGGGATCTCAGTCTAACCATCTGTGTCCCTAGCTATATTTTGCTTCTTCATGTCTTCTCTTCTCATTTATGTTTTGCACTACATGCATTCTATGTCACTGTTTACAACAGTCGAGGTCTCTTGGGAAGCTGCAGAGACAATTAGGATCTACATGTGTTTGCCCAATAAATCCCTTAAGATGCCTTGAACAAGACAGCACGTTACCTTTAATGATCTCTTCATCACCCTTGAACACAGTTACCTTGTTGGTAAAATAGAGGTTTGAAACCTTCTTTGTTGGTTGGTTTTCTGCATTGCTCCACAACAGAGGGAGAGAGCTCAACAATTTCACGGCCATATTTAGTCAAAGATTTGTTGCTCTTCTTATGTATTTGTGTTGAGTATTTATTTCATGTCAGATTAGTAGAATGAATTTATGTGGCTGAGGTTTTTTTTTTCCTGGTGACTTGTTTACACAGGAGATTAAAAAAAAAAAAAGATGTATTGTCCAATAGTAGAATTAGGAGCATATGAAAATTATAGTAATTTAATGTTAACTTTTGTGAGCAAATTGTGTGAATATTTAAGTAATATGGAACTGTAACTAAGATTTGGGAAGTGTCAAATGTTGATTTTTATTATAATTTCCACTATGTTTCAGTCACAGCACTCAAGAGCACAGAAGCATTTGAATTCTTATGGAACGCCTTGTACCCAGGATGCTTTGTAGTTGTTTGTTTGTTTGGGAGCCAGATTTTTCTCTGAATATCCCTGATGCCTTTATGATTTAGAGCTGATACTGCTAACTGAGTGAACACAAGGAATTGAGATTGGTAGAGTAGGTCTGAAGAGTAGGTCATATTTCCTGGATTTCAGCTAGACAGACCATACGAAATAGATCAGGTCCCCAATCCCTGAAACCTGAAATTAGTCGTGTGCTTGAGGTACTTACATGTACTAGGGAACAGATCCACTGGTGTAAAACGATTAGTGGAATCATCAGAGACTATTAGCTCTATCATCAGATTGTTTTCCTTTGGACTTTATGTGACTGTCACTGAGAATCAGCAAACTCTCAAATCATAATGACAGTTTGAAAAATCTGACTGTCAGCCAAATTAAGAAAGAAAATTCCTTGGAAGAGCAATGCAAATTAAGAGTATTATTTAAATAAAATACGAGAGATTTAATAACAAGGTGAGGTAATGTGACAAAGCTTACTGTTAGAGAACATTTGAGATGTAGGCTAAGAAAATCATCATTAACAGATATGGTCTCACGCATGGTCAAGCAAAGTCAAGTCTGAGTCTTTTGAGCCATCACTCATAATCATTTTGATGACTTTACCCTAAAAATCAAATCCTTCTCTGGCACTGATTTGATTTTTATGAATGATCAAACATCAAGAAAGAGAAGGAGGCAGGGTATGAGGGGGAGAAAGAGAGTGATGAAGATGGGAATTGAATTATTATTACTGAATTATATATTTTGTAAATTGGATACATGGCTCAGAGTGCAGTTGACTACCCTTCCCAAGACCCAAGGTTGTGTCTTTCCCATATATAAACAACATGTCCAAGGTTACTCTGTTAACTATTGTGTATGAAACTTGTCTCTTGTGAGCACACAGGACTGGCTTGCATGAAAGGGAGAAATCAAGGTAAACAACAGAAGATGCCTTGTTCTTTGATAGACGCAAAATAGTTAAGGGAAGAGTACAGTATTTCAATTTAAAAATATCATAGAATTATAGAAGCTGAAAGGAACAGAAAACTTCAATATTACAAATGAGGCAATTGGAATCTAGGGGGATTTATTTAATTGAATAAAGATTTGTCTGCCACTGTCAGCCATTGGTGGCGATGCAAGCTGAATAAGACATAAAATTTTTGCCATAAGAGACGTGGAGTCTGGAAGGAGACAGTCATGAGAGCGTACCTGTACAATTTCAAGTGATCCAGGCTGTGAAGTAGAAACTTGCAGAGAGAAGACTCTCCAGAGGCCACAGTCTCAGCCCCCAAGATGTACCCCTGGCGTTCCAGAGCCAAGGGTAGAGGCGGGAATGCATACCAGCTGTTCCAGGACTTGAAGGAAATTCAGGCTCCACTCTTGTCTGTTTCCAAATGCTAGTTAGTTCTCTTGCCTCTATGCCTTGTAGCAATTTCTTCATGCACGTAGTTTTCTTTGTAACTATCTAGTTTCTCATTGAACCTTTTCCACTTTTAATTATTTAGAAGCTATTTATTAATGTTGAGTAAACCAATGTTTATATGTCTCTCCTACTTAGGACATTTGGGGCAATGATGAAAAGTAGTTTGCCATATTTATTCGCTTGTTTAGTCTGGCATAAGTGGCCTTCTTCCCTCTGTCACTTCATTCTGCCATCCCAGGAACATTCCGGATCCAAGCGGGAGAGAGACCCTTACAGGGCTGCTGCCACTAGCAGTGGGATTCACTGGACACTACAGTCAGTGAGCGGGGGCAGAGACTAGGCAATCTGCGGCTTCCAGTTCCACATGCCTTCATATGATTTTCGCAGTGAAAAATCAGCCAAATTGTATGAAGTTTTATAAATCTGGTTTTATAAACAATTGAGCTTCTCTAGAAGCTAGAATCTTAGGCTGTATGATCTTTATTTTCCCAAGGAGTAAAATGGATCAATTCACTTAAGAGTGTAGGTTTAGTCGCTAACTCACGTCTGACTCTTGCGACCCATGGTCTGTAGCCTGCCAGGCTCCTCTGACCGTGGGATTTCCCAGGCAAAAATACTGGAGTGGGTTGCCATTTCCTTCTCCATGGGCTCTTCCCAACCCGAGGATCGAACCAAGGTTTCCTGCATTGCAGACTCTTTACAGACTGAATCACCGGGGAAGCCCTCATTTAAGGGTTTAGTTAGTCTGATTTCAAACCATGAGATACCATTGTAGTACTTACCTGGGTTGCCGTAAGGAATAGCAGTGAATGCTGAAAGGTAGATATAAAAGATACATTCAAAGTTAATACACACATAACATATAAATTAAGTACTGAAAGTTAATGCTACTAATATTTTAAATAAAAAAATCCTTCTCACATAGGATTGCACCTACCAAATCCTTTGAATGTTAGTTTTGCATATGTTTTCCAGAAAAATTTCTATAAAATATGTTCTATTATGGAGAAGTTAGCTTGATTTTTTTTTATTACATTAGACTATATTATTAGAGTAGTTTCTTGTATTTTTTATATTATTATGATAAACTGAATTTTTGTTTCAGTCACATTTTTGTCTATCATTTCAATTTTTGCATCTGTCTTGTTTACATATTTCTCTTCCTTATTATAGTTACATAAAATCAATTCTTACAGTATCCTTTTAAAAGGGACACCCAGGCAGGTCACAGGGTTAACACTGCAGTTTCCTGTTGGAAGAGCTGGTTACTATAGTATAAGGACAATTGGTCTTCCATCTGTAAGTGATTATTGACAGTTGTAATTTAATTTTGGCATTTAACTTATTTGTTGTTGTTCAGTTGCTAAGTTGTGAACAACTCTTTTCGACCCCATGGAGTGCAGCACACCAGGCTTCTCTGTCCTTCACTATCTCCCAGAGTTTGCTCAAACTTATGTCCACTCAGTCAGTGATGCTGTCTAACCATCTCATCCTATGCCGCCCCTTTCTCCTCCTGCCCTCAGTCTTTCCCAACATCAGGGTCTTTTCCAATGACTTGGCTCTTTGCATCAGGTAGCCAAAGTATTAACTTCAGCATTAGTCCCTCCAAAGAGTATTCAGGTTGGATTTCCTTTAGGATTGACTGGTTTGATCTCCTTGTTGTCCAAGGGACTCTCAAGAGTCTTCTCCAACACCATAGTTTAAAAGCATCAATTCTGCTCAGCCTTCTTTACAGTCCAGTTTTCACACCCATACATGACTTGGAAAAACCATAGCTTTGACTACATGGACCTTTGTTGGTAAAGCAGTGTCTCTGGCTTTTTAATATGCTGTCTAGGTTTGTCATAACTTATCTTCCAAGGAGCAAGCGTCTTTTAATTTCATGGCTGCAGTCACCATCTGCAGTGATTCTGAAGCAGCCCAAAATAAAGTCTCTCACTGTTTCCATTGTTTCCCCATCTATTTGCCATGAAGTGATGGGACTGTATACCATGATCTTTGTTTTTTGAATGTTGAGTTTTAAGCCAGTTTTTTCACTCTCCTCTTTCACTCTCAACAAGAAGCTCTTTAGTTCCTCTTAGCTTTCTGCCATTTGAGTGGTATCATCTGCATGTCTGAGGTTGTTGATATTTCTCCTGGTAATCTTAATTCCAGCTTGTGAGTCATCCAGCCCAGCATTTTGCACTATGTACTCTGTATATAAGCTAAATAAGCAGGGTGACAATATAAAGCCTTGACATACTCCTTTCAGTATTTGGAACCAGTCTGTTAAACTTATAGACTTCTTAATACAGCAGACTAGAACTTTATAAGGACAGTAGTAGATGACCTGACATGAAGTCTACTCTGAAAAAGCAGATGACTCTTAGAGCTGTAAAGCTTTTGTTTTTTTTTTCTAGAAAGTAGATCACTGTAAACTTCAGATACCATAGAAGTTTTCCAACCATCACTCAGTGGCTGCAGAGTCTTATGGCCTGTCATATTTGAATGAAGCTTTGGCAAATGATGAGAATTCTACCAAAGGACTTAAGAATCAATATCTATAATTTCTTGGTTATACTAGTCAATTTGACCATAGTCTTTAAAATGTGGCAAGTGGTTCTATAAAACTTTTTTCTTGTTCCCTTGTTTTTAAGACTTAGATGATTCCTATTGATTTTTTTTTTTTTTTTTCGCTTTACAAGTTAGCAGTTCCGAATAGCATTTTATTCTGGATACCTATCATCAGATTGGGGACCTGCCTCCAAACACATTTACAAGACGGTGCACAATGTATTGATATCTTATTGCATTTGTGGTGAAAGGGAGGAAATAAAAGAAAGTAGCCTTTTAAAATATTGGCAGAATTCAAGGCCATTTAATGTGAGATGGAATATTACAAAAAAGAGATCTTTGCCTCTGAATGTGAAGGCTTTATACAAGATTCATGGTAGAATCAGTTATTGGAACTGGAAATATCTTAATTCCCCATTACATGTTTTTCCCTAGATAATAGTCACATTTTAGGAAAGAGATTTTAGATAATGATCACCTCTACCACATCAAATGTATACTGAATTGTCAGCGACTGATGTTAATATTGATGGCTGCTTCTAATCAGGCTGAATGGGAAGATGCTCAGATTTAGGATCATTTTAAAATATCTTTAATTACTAAGTTCTATTAGCAGTTTGGGCAGCCTGGGAAATCAAAGTAATTGATATTAGTTTTTCTAAAGATCTGTGCAGTATTAATAAGAAGTAAACCTCTTAGGTTGGCAGGACAGTGAAAAGCTTAGGGAAGAATTTATAGTTGTTTTAGTTAAAAAGGCTTTTTGGATATCAACTAATTATTGGATATATTCAGTAATTTTTTATTATTTTTATACACTATTGCTATATGATTTAAAGTGATAACAAATCAATGTGTTCACTGTACAAGTAAGACACTGGAGTTGAAAGGTATAGACCTTATATTTCAACAAATACCTTCAGACCTGGTTGATGCAGGTGATGAATCTGATATAATTCTGGTACAGTAGGAATTTACACTGGGCCATAGAGTTTATCCAGTTGAACAAAGAATGGAACCTATAAAAATTCCTGGGAGGGCTAGAAGTCAAGATTTTATTAGGGTTTAAATACTTTTGAAGTTTTAATTTTGTATCATTTCCTCTGCTCTACTATCCAACTGCTTGTACTTTAAAAATTAATTATAATTCTAGATTTATTGTATGACAGAATTCAAATTTAATTCTGTCATTATTTAAAGCAGATGTCACAGATTAGATATGGCTTATATAAAATAGATTTTTTTTTTAAAGAGCTAATTGCTTTCTGTATTAGAAACTGTTATTACAACATTTCAATGTCTGTCTGCCACATTTTGTGCTTGAGGCTGCCAGGTTTTAATGAAGAATTTTTAAATGTTGACTAAAATAAAACTTGCAATATTTTGGTCTGCTGAAACTTTTATCAAGCAATTAACATTAATTTAAATGTAAAGCATCATTCCTTTAAATATGTAT
The DNA here is from genome assembly GCF_054371585.1 of Giraffa tippelskirchi. Lineage (NCBI taxonomy): Eukaryota > Metazoa > Chordata > Mammalia > Artiodactyla > Giraffidae > Giraffa > Giraffa tippelskirchi. The sequence goes on along the minus strand of NC_137283.1, from coordinate 160,809,556 downwards.
ATGTCATGTTGTATATCCAGTCATCTGCCATATATGCTATTAAAAATATGGATGCTCTTGACAATAGTTAAAACAAAAATGTGTGAAAAGAGGAATACATTTTTAGGGGAACAATATGGTTAGTAAGAAGTAGCCACTGTAAAACCTATTCAGTGGTTTATAGGTAATTAGCAACAGGACTGCAAGACCATGTGGTCAGGCATTATGTATTAGCTATTTTTTCACACCAAAAAAAGTTATAAAATTGAGTTTGACTTAATCAACTTAGTGTTAAAACTTTTATTTATTTATTGCATTCTCTGATCAGCTAGAATATAATTTATAAATATGACAACACTTTGGGGTTATTTTCAGTTCAGTCGCTCGGTCGTGTCCGACTCTTTGCGACCTCATGAACCGCAGCACACCAGGCCTCCCTGTCCATCACCAACTCCCGGAGTTTACCCAAACTCATGTCCATTGAGTCTGTGATGCCATCTAACCATTTCATCCTCTGTCGTCCCCTTCTCCTCCTGCCTTCAATCTTTCCCAACATCAGGGTCTTTTCAAATGAGTCACCTCTTTGCATCAGATGGCCAAAATATTGGAGTTTCAGCTTCAGCATCAGTCCTTCCAATGAACACCCAGGACTGATCTCCTTTTGGATCTTCTTGCAGTCCAAGAGACTCTCAAGAGTCTTTTCCAACACCACAGTTCAAAAGCATCAATTCTTCAGCGCTCAGCTTTCTTTATAGTCCAACTCTCACATCCATACATGACTATTGGAAAAACTATAGCCTTGACTAGACGGACATTTGTTGGCAAAGTAATGTCTCTGCTTTTAAATATACTATCTAGGTTGGTCATAACTTTCCTTCCAAGGAGTAAACGTCTTTTAATTTCATGGCTGCAATCACCATCAACAGTGATTTTGGAGCCCCAAAAAATAAAGTCTGACACTGTTTCCACTGTTTGCCCATCTATTTGCCATGAAGTGATGGGACCGGATGCCATGATCTTAGTTTTCTGAACGTTGAGCTTTAAGCCAACTTTTTCACTCTCCTCTTTCACTTTCATTAAGAGGCTCTTTAGCTTTTCTTCACTTTCTGCCATAAGGGTGGTGTCATCTGCATATCTGAGGTTATTGATATTTCTCCTGGCAATCTTGATTCCAGCTTGTGCTTCATCCAGCCCAGCGTTTCTCATGATGTACTCTGCATATAAGTTAAATAAGCAGGGTGACAATATACAGCCTTGACGGACTCCTTTTCCTATTTGGAACCAGTCTGTTGTTCCATGTCCAGTTCTAACTGTTGCTTCTTGACCTGCATACAGGTTTCTCAAGAGGCAGGTCAGATGGTCTGGTAGTCCCATCTCTTAAAGAATTTTCCACAGTTTCTTGTGATCCACACAGTCAAAGGCTTTGGCATAGTCAATAAAGCAGAAATAGATGTTTTTCCGGAACTCTCTTGCTTTTTTGATGATCCAGCGGATGTTGGCAATTTGATCTCTGGTTCCTCTGCCTTTTCTAAAACCAGCTTGAACATCTGCAAGTTCATGGTTCACGTATTGCTGAAGCCTGGCTTGGAGAATTTTGAGCATTACTTTACTAGCATGTGAGATGAGTGCAATTGTGCAGTAGTTTGAGCATTCTTTGGCATTGCCTTTCTTTGGGATTGGAATGAAAACTGACCTTTTCCAGTTCTGTGGCCACTGCTGAGTTTTCCAAATTTGCTGGCATATTGAGTGCAACACTGTCACAGCATCATCTTTTAGGATTTGAAATAGCTCCACTGGAATTCCATCACCTCCACTAGCTTTGTTGGTAGTGATGCTTTCTAAGGCCCACTTAACTTCACATTCCAGGATGTCTGGCTCTAGGTGAGTGATCACACCATCGTGATTATCTGGATCGTGAAGACCTTTTTTGTACAGTTCTTCTGCGTATTCTTGCCATCTCTTCTTAATATCTTCTGCTTCTGTTAGGTCCTTACCATTTCTGTCCTTTTGAGCCCATATTTGCATGAAATTTTCCCTTGGTATCTCTGATTTTCTTGAAGAGATCTCTAGTCTTTCCTATTCTATTGTTTCGCTTTATTTCTTTGCATTGATCCCTGAGGAAGGCTTTCTTATCTCTCCTTGCTATTCTTTAGAACTCTGCATTCAAATGGGTCTATCTTTCCTTTTCTCTCACTTTTCGCTTCTCTTCTTTTCACCTATAGGTTTTCTTTTGAAAATTAGGTTCTTCTTTCACATTTTTTTAAAATCACTATTTTAAAATAGAAGTAGAGTAAGCCTTATTAGATATGCATTTTTATATAAGACATTGTTGTTGTTTTTTTTTTTTAATCACTGTAGCCTCTTGGGCACCAGCCTTGAGACTGAAGACAAATTGACATATTAATACATCAAAGCTAAACAGAAGATGGGGTGTGTTTTAAGATTAGCTTGTTCTTTGAAGGTGAGGGCTACTATTCTTCCGCCAGTCTGTAGCCTTGATGAAGCCTCCTTGGAAAATGATTCATCTCTGTTGCCATTGGAAAAGAACCTTACTTTATTTTAATCTACTGCTTTTCTTTCAAGCTTATGTTGCTTTTGTAAGTTTGAAACATAAAAAAGAAATATTTAGTGTCAGGAAGCTTAAATGAACTTTACATTCTAGAGTGTTTAGTGTAGCAGTGTTTGCAAAGAATAAACCATTCATCTTTGTAATTGCTAATTTCAGAAGTCCCTTGGAAAGTGTTATAAGGTATATATTCCTTTGAATTTAAGAGAAAAGCCAAATTATCCTTATCAAATCTCTGTATTAGAAATTTAAATTATTCTGTACAAGTAAATTATTCCTTACACAAAAAACATTCTCAAATTGTATTCTCTCAAAGCTAAAATTTCCTGAATTTTCTTCTCAGCATGAGGCATTTATGACCCAGAGAAGCTAACATGTAAGAACCTAGAAAGAGGTTGATAGTGAAACTGATTATGGTGCTTCTGGTTTAAGCCAGCAGAATAAACACAGTAGCCTAATTCCCTTTTTTCCTGTGATTGTTAAGTTCTACATGGAACAGTGGAAAAAAAGTGGAAAAGGTGTCCAAGAATGAAATTCATGAAACATTTCACACATAAAATGAAACGTGTCTTATTTGGTGGTTGTAGGGGTCACCTGACTGCTTTTCTGCTCACGAAGCTCAAGAAGAGTCTGGCAGCTGACATCCCTTTCATCCCATGGAGAGAGCTCTCGGAATAATGTATTTCACAGCATACAGAGATGGAATAGTGCACGCTTCCTATTAGTTGCTATCATTTTTTAATTTAGAACAATAAAGTGCCAATCAGGAATCATTAGATATTTAAGTGAAAACTATATTTATATGAACAAAAGAGTAACTGGTACCAGAAGAGTTAAGTATAACTCAGGGAACACAGGAAACTTTAAAAAAGAAGTCTTAATTAGTACCACTAGTAGGATTTGAGAGGATATTACAGCTATAAATGGCTATTATGAAAAAGAGGCAATCAGAAAACAAGAAATTTCCAGGAAATTGAAAATAGTATTATTGAATTAAATTCTTATTGGACAGACTTATAGAAAGGACATTATTGAAAGTTAGGCTTGTTTTTAGTCTTCAAGTTAAATTAAAAATTAATCCCAACAGTTAAAACAGAAAGAAGGAAATTTAAAATAAAAAGAAAAATTAAGCAGAACAGGAGATAGAGTCAATAGAGTCAAAATCTGGACTGTGGAAAATCCTTAAAGAGAGTGCCAGAGTGCCTTACCTACTTCCTGCAAAACCTGTATGCAGCTCAAGAAGCAACAGTTAGAACCAGACATGGAGCAACAGACTGGTTCCAAATCAGGAAAGGAGTACATCAAGGCTGTATATTGTCACCGTACTCATTTAACTTCTATGCAGAGTATATCATGCGAAATGCTGGGCTGGATGAAGCTCAAATTGGAATGAAAGGCAGATAATGCAGTTTAATGAAAGAATATTTTTATAAGCTGAATAAATACTCTGTGCTAATGAACCTTGGCTGTGTAACACAGGACTGAACAACTTACTGGCTTGAAACAACAACCAGTCGTTTAGCTTATATGCCTGTGATTTGGCTGGTTGGTCTGGGCAAGTTTGGCTCCCTCACCTGAAGTCACTCATGTGAGTCTGGGCAGCTGGAAGATTGGCTGGGGATTAACTGATATAAAATAAACTCATTGCACAACTGGCAGTTGGCTGTGATGACAGGACTAACTGAGCGCTTCTCATCGTCCAGCTAAACGTGGCTTGCTCTCTTAGCAGCAGGACTCCTGAGGGCAGCACGAGTGGGAGTTCTAAAGCATACAGCGGTTTCAAGGCTCCAGTTACTTCCCTTTGCCAAGGCAAAGGTCCCAAAGCCCAAAGCAAATTATCACATGGTCAGTCCGGAGAACCAGAGGGCTGGGATTTGGGCATGCAGAATCAGGGCTATCACTGTGCAGAGGCATCAGTAGTCAGATTAAAAAGTCTAGCAAGCAGGATGGATAAAAGTGAACTATATTTACACATATCTTGGTGAAATTTCAAAATTCCTATGATAGAGCAGAAAATGCTACAATCTTCTAATGTGGATAAAATAGATTATCTGCAAAGATAAGATTATCTGATTCATTTTATCACGGTTGCAGGATTTTCATCAACAACACTGGATCCTAGAAGCCATCCAAGCAATATCTTCAAAGACCTGAGAAATGTTAATTTAAATATAGAATTCTATATCTAATTTTTAATCATACTCCAGAGGAATGCAAATATTGATAAAGAATGTCTTTATGAAAATATATTGAATGATCATCAAAAAATTTTGAGTAAAAGGGTAGTATGAAATTCAAGAAAAGTGATGGCTGTGTATAGCCTAGAAGGAACTGGCAAAACTAAAAGACAAAAGATAGTATACTGAAGCTTGAAACTTTGAAAATTCTCCTTCATGAAGGAAGACTTTAGTGTTAGTATGAAAAATTCCCTAAAGATCAAAATGGCAGAGGGGACAACAGAGGATGAGATGGGTGGGTGGCATCACTGACTTGATGGACATGAGTTTGAACAAGCTCTGAGAGTTAGTGATGGACAGGGAAGCCTGGTTGCTGCAGTCCATGGGGTTGCAAAGAGTCGACTCGACTGAGCGACTGAACTGAACTGAACTGAAGGATCTTAACATACCACCTGATTCTGCCATGAATGGTATTAAAATGGACTTCCCTGGTGGCTCAGAAGGTAAAGTATCTGACTGCAATGCAGGTGACCTGGGTTCGATCCCTGGGTCAGGAAGATCCCCTGGAGAAGGAAATGGCAACCCACTCCAGTATTCTTGCCTGGGAAATCCCACGGACAGAGGAGCCTGGTGAACTTCAGTCCATGGGATGGCATAGAGTCAGACACAACTGAGCAACTAACACGTTCACTTTAGGACTAGATATGTACTTACATTAAATTTTAATGTACTTGCACTGAACTTTAGAATCAAATTGTATACAAAATATTAGAAACTAAATTATTGTCTAGATGATAGAAACATAAAAATAATTAACAATATCAGAAGATTTGACAAGGAGATTGTAGGAGAAAGTGTATGTGTGGCACATTTTCGTCTTTCATTGAGGCAGGAATTGATTTCAGGTTGACAGATCAACAGGAGAGCTTAGTATATATTTCAGTTGTAGGTGGAACCAGTGGAAGACTGAACAATAAAATATAAATGCCAAAGTGAAGAGGCAGATAAGGAAAGAAGGAAGGAATGGATATGCTGCTGCTACTGCTAAGTCGCTTCAGTCGTGTCCGACTCTGTGCGACCCCATAGACGGCAGCCCACCAAGCTCCGCCATCCCTGGGATTCTCCAGGCAAGAATACTGGAGTGGGTTGCCATTTCCTTCTCCAGTGCATGAAAAGGAAAAGTGAAAGTGAAGTCGCTCAGTCGTGTCCGACTCTCAGCGACCCCATAGACTGTAGCCTACCAGACTCCTCCATCCATGGGATTTTCCAGGCAAGAGTACTGGAGTGGGGTGCCATTGCCTTCTCCGAGGAATGGATATTAGTGCCCTTAATTCCTCATCTGCCTTAGTAGACAAGCAAAATTCACTGAGAAAAGTGCATCGAGGGATAGTATGCTATTTAAAACCCAGTATACAGTTATACCAGAGAAGACAATGGCACCCCACTCCAGTACTCTTGCCTGGAAAATCCCATGGAGGGAGGAGCCTGGTAGGCTGCAGTCCATGGGGTCGCGAAGAGTTGGACATGACTGAGCGGCTTCACTTTCACTTTTCACTTTCATGCATTGGAGAAGGAAATGGCAACCCACTCCAGTGTTCTTGCCTGGAGAATCCCAGGGACGGCGGAGCCTGGTGGGCTGCTGTCTCTGGAGTCGCACAGAGTCGGACATGACTGAAGCGACTTAGCAGCAGCAGCAGCAGCAGCAGCATACAGTTATACTGTTATATATCATAACACATGTGCAAGTATTACCTTTATATTTGGAAAAATATATAATTTACCATAAAAACTCTCTCCTTAATCAGTATTTATTAAATTGTAGAATGTGTCAAGAAAAGTTCGTATAGTCAAAGCTATGGTTTTTCCAGTAGCTGTGTCTGGATGTGAGAGTTGGACATAAAGCTGAGTGCTGAAGAATTGATGCTTTTGAGCTGTGGTGCTGAGAATGACTCTTGAGAGGCCTTTGGACTGAAAAGAAATCAAACCAGTCCATCCTAAAGGAAATCAGTCCTGAATATTCATTGGCAGGACTGATGCTGAAGCCGAAGCTCCAATACTTTGGCCAACTGATGTGAAGAGGCTACTGATTAAAAAAGAACCTGAAACTGGGAAAGGTTGAAGGCAGGAGGAGAAGGGGACAACAGAGAATGAGATGGTTGGATGGCATCACCGACTCAATGGACACGAGTTTAAGCAAACTCCAGGAAATAATGAAGGACTGGGAAGCCTGGCATGCTTCAGCCCATGGGGTTGCAAAGAGTCAGACATGACTTAGCGACTGAACAGCAACAAGAATGTGTATAAAATGGGAACTGTACATTCATTAGAATGAATGAGGACTGTATGAAAGATGCCCATAATATATTGCTTAGTGAAACATGGAAGCTGTGGAACAATATGGGTCGAGGAACCGATTATTTCAGGCTTCCTTCAGTCTGCTTGCCTATCTCACTCTCTGCCTGTCTATAGTGTGTCTCTGTGTGCTTGCACATGTGTACATGTTCCACAACTGCTTGTGTGCTCAGTTGTGTCCAACTCTTTGTGACCCCATGGACTGTAGCCTGCTAGGCTCCTCTGTCCATGGGATTATCCTGGCAAGAACACTAGAGTGGGTTGCCATTTCCTCTTCCAGGGCATCTTCCCGACCCAGGGATCAAACCTGCATCTCTGGCCTTGGCAGGTGTCTTCTTTATCACTGAGCCACTTGGGAAGTCCGTACGGATGAAACAGCTCAAAGAATGGATACCATTTCTGTGTTGTTTTCATGCATCTAATAGTTTTATAAATAAAATAACCTAAAAAACACACAAGTATCCAGATTTGGTCAGGTTTATCATCTCTCCAATCTCACAGTGGCATCACGACTCATGTTCAAGTTATAATCTTCCCTTTTAATGTTAATTATCAATTCAGGAATTTCTTTTTAAACATCTTAATTCCCCTGAGTGGTAATTCTAAAAATTTACATTCCTGAGGCTATTTACATATTTTCAGTTTAAACCAGCTCTTTGGAGAATGGAATCCTCATGTTACTGTATAATATCTAATGCAGTATATGCATGTTTTTCTAAATTTACTTTGTCTTTGTTCTTCTGAAAGAACTTTAGTCAAGCTGCTGACACCAGAACACACCTTTGTTGTACTTGCCCCTTTGCTTATGCTGTTGCCTCAGATTTTTTAAGTATAATTTTATAAAGGGGCATATTGCAAAATTTCTGCTATGGTTGTCATTATCTACCTTGACAATAAATATTTAGCATGTCTCTGTGGTGTTAACACTATAGTGTTATATCCAGTGTTAAGAGTAGAATTAATATATGAAATTAGGGCATGCAGTTAAGGTGAAGCAGATAGCTATAGATATAAATATAGATATAGAGAAATAGATATATAGTTATGCACATATGGACCATGAATAGAATAAGAGATGAATAGGTTCAATTTCAGGCTCTGTTATTAATGAGTTATAACTTTAAGGGAGTCCCTTAGAGCCTGCTTTCTTCACCTGTAAAATGAAGGAGATACTCAAGTTTACTGTTTTCAAACTTACATCACTATACTATATCCTTGTGTTTATGTTTACCTGACAAAGAAGTTTCCTAACATAATATTTACTCTTAGTATGTATAATATTTTGATATTTTCTGTTTTGTTTTCCTTTTTTTATTTTTATGAAAACCCTGCAATTCATGAATGGGTTAGGAGTCATAGTTTGGACTGGAGTAGATATGTTGAAGGTGCATTTTGTCAGAATCATTATTTGATTCCAAGAGTCTAAAAGAATGTCACCTTCATTCTGAAATTTGTTTTAATAATATTATAGTCATCATGCAATGTTAATTCAAGCTTCATTGGTGTAATAAAATCTAAGTGTATCATATCTTTTAATGTTGCTGTGTGGAGAATCTTATACTTTTTAAGACCTTGGCATAATCTGACCATCCCTTCCTGGTAGTTTTCTCATGTTCCAAGAAAGTTTGGCTTTCTTACTGCAGAGGAATTTTGGACACAATGTATTGCTGGAGTATTGGTTTTTCTCTCCACATGTAATATCCCCAAAGCCTAAAACAAGATCTTTATCTTTTTGATAGACAAGCAATTAGCTTTTGGAGGGAATTTAAAGGCAGTAAAGCACATCTGTTAGGACATTGGAAATAAATAGGAATTTCTGACAGGCAAACATTATAGCCTTGCATTTGTGATACTGGAGCTAAAGCTATGTCAGCATTTTTATTATAAACCTAGAGGATTATCAGTCTGCAATAAAACTGTTTTTGGACTGAGGCTTATTTAGATTCAGAGCTTACTCATGAAGAACCTTTGCTTTCCTGAACACAGGCAAGTAGATTTGCTCCCGCTTAACTCTCTAAGGGAGAGCTGTGTCTGGGTTGCCCACATAATTACATAAATGGTAAAAACTATTTGATGTATTATAAGCTGACTCACTGATTATTAAAGTATATTATTTAATAGGAAGCAGTGTAGGTTCGACAGCATAGTAACTGAGTAGGGCTGAAATAGTTGTTTCTGAGGAGGTGGTGCAGTAGTGGGGTTCTGGCAGCTGTCAGATAGCTCACCGTTATCTGTACCTCGGTGATACTGAATGTACGCTTCATAAGATCCTCTCCGGAAGATACTGAAATTTGAGTCGCCAGTGATTTTCTGTCATCCGTATCCTGAAATGTGCTCCAAACAGTTTAAAAAATGATTTCCGCTTTAGAGAGTAAAAGGAATAGAATGATATTTTATTTTTATTCACATTAAAACATGAAGACACTGAAGAAAGTATAATGTTTAACATTAAGAGCATGAGTTTAAACCCTGGGTCTATCACTTGCCAGTGGGTGTCCTGAGAAAATGCCTTCAAGTCTCCGTGCCTCGGGTTCTTCGTTTGTGACAAATACTGGTAATGATTGTGCCTGTGTCATTGGGCTGGTTGGAGGTTTAAAGGCAGTGATCCATAGAGAGCCCTCAGGATGGTGCCTGGTCGTATCAAGTGCTCAATAACTTTTAGGTAGCATTGTTCAGTTCAATTCAGTCGCTCAGTCACGTCTGACTCTTTGGAACCCCATGAACTGCAGCACGCCAGGCCTCCCTGTCCATCACCAAAGCCCCAAGCTTGCTCAAACTCATGTCCATCAAGTCAGTGATGCCATCCAACCATCTCATCCTCTGTCATCCCCTTCTCCTGCCTTCAATCTTCCCAGCATCAGGTTCTTTTCCAAGGAGTCAGTTCTTCGCCTCTTGGCCAAAGTATTGGAGTTTCAGCTTCAACATCAGTCCTTCCAATGAATATTCAGGGTTGATTTCCTTTAGGATTGCCTGCTTTGATCTCCTTGCTGTCCAAGGGGCTCTCAAGAGCCTTCTCCAACACCATAGTTGAAAAGCACTAATTCTTCAGTGCTCAGCTTTCTTTATAGTCCAACTCTCACATCCGTACATGACTACTGGAAAAACCATAGCTTTGACTAGATGGACCTTTGTTGGCCAGGTAATATCTCTGCTTTTTAATATACTGCCTAGGTTGGTCATAGCTTTTCTTCCAAGGAGCAAGCATCTTTTAATTTCATGGCTGGAATCACCATCTGCAGTGATTTTGAAGCCCCCCAAAATAAAATCTGTCACTGTTTCCATTGTTTCCCCATCTATTTGCCATGAAGTGATGGAACTGGCTGCCATGATCTTAGTTTCTGAATGTTGAGTTTTAAGCCAACTTTTTCACTCTCTCACTTTCATTAAGAGGCTCTTTAACTCTTCTTCACTTTCTGCCAGAAGAGTGGTGTCATTTGTGTATCTGAAGTTATTGATATTTCTCTTGGCAATCTTGATTCCAGCTTGTATTTCATCCAGCCTGGCATTTCACATGATATACTCTGCATATAAGTTAAATAAGCAAGGTTACAGTATGCAGCCTTTGTTACTTTTTGTTATTAGTAGTTTTTATATTTTGTCATAGGGTCATAAAAGCAGAAATTCATTTTTACATTTAGATTTCAACTTACAATGCCATTACATTAAATTTTTTAAAAATACCATCCAAAACTTCTACCTAAGTCTTCCCCCACACACTCTTTTATTGTGGTTGTTGCTTAATAATATAATTGTGACCTCATCATTGCAACTTAATAATTTCAGGGAAAACAATGTAGCTCTTATGGAATAAACTCTTGGTCTTTATGTGTGAGAATTCTATCTTTCTAGGAGATTCATCTAAAAGTCTTATTCCTGCTGATGTTGCTGACTTTAAAAAGCATTCCTCTATTATATTGTGAAGAATAGCAAAGGAAAATGCTGTTACATAATGTATATGTCAAAATAGTGGTATATTATGTAAGGTTTTCTCCTGCTTCAGTTCAGAGAAATGGCAATTTTGTGTTACACAAATAAATGATAGAAGATAGCAGGAAAAAAAAGACATACCTGGGCTCAGATATGCTTGGCTATATACCATTTCACCTTTATAATATAAGATGCATGCAGTCATTCTTAAAAAACTGTGTGGTGAGTATAGGAAATTCCCTGATTGCTTAGTGGTTAGGGCTTCACTCTTCCATTGCAGGGGACGTGAGTTGGATCCGTGGGCCAAGAACTAAGATCTCACAAGCCGGTTGGTATGGCTAATAAATAAATAAAAAACTATGTAGTGAGTATATTACAAGGCAGAGGACAGTATGAATATATAAAATGACATGGAACAATTATATATGTATCTCTGGGATGCTGAAAACTTTTTATTTAGTATATGTGGTATCTGATGAGGAAATAGCGATGGTCGCAACAGAGGTGGGGCAGAAGTTGGAAAACATTGCTCAGTCCATTTATTCAGCAAGTACTGATTGACTGAATGTTAGGAGATGAGGTGTCTTTAAGTGCTGGAGTTATTAAAATGAGTAAAGTAAGCAATCTTCCTCGTCCTCCATGGACCCACTATCAGACAAATAAATAGTTATCCCACCATGTGCTGACTGCTGTGGGATAATCCACAGAGCAAAATCTTTAGAAGGCAGTAATCCAGGGTGTCCTATGGAGAATGTGGGTAGATGGGCCTTTGATTAAAGAAGGAAATCCTAGCCTACTGCCCCAGAAAGACAGAGAAGGCAGTGGCACCCCACTCCAGTACTCTTGCCTGAAAAACCCCATGGACGGAGGAGCCTGGTTGTCTGCAGTCCATGGGGTCGCGAAGAGTCAGACGCGACTGAGCGACTTCACTTTCATGTATTGGAGAAGGAAATGGCAACCCACTCCAGTGTTCTTGCCTGGAGAATCCCAGGGACGGGGGAGCCTGGTGGGCTGCCGTCTATGGGGTCGCACAGAGTCGGACACGACTGAAGCCACTTAGCAGAAGCAGCAGTCCCAGAAAGAAGGGCCAAGAGGACAAGTTTGTGAGCGGTAATGTTTGCAGGCCTGACAGCAGTGAGTGATGATGTTCCCAGGTGATGGCTTCTGGCTTTGAATGCACAAGTGTCAAATTGCAGGGAATCAAGTGTCATTTCCCTACTAGCAATAATAAATGCTGCTTCCGTAAGAGAGCAACCTCTTCTTTTAGGACCAAAGGATATTTGCTTAAGTATAAACTTATACTCTACTTATTTGGATCATAGCTATTCAACAGTGCCTTCTGAATGAATGGATAAGTGAATGAAGAGTGTCAAGAGTGTAAATCGCAGGCGTTTCAGCCAGATGCCTCCTGACTAGCCAGGCATTATACAGTTCATTCTGTTCCTCTGTGTTCTTCCCCATCTTGGTTTTATATTGTGTTTTCTAGTTCCTCCAAACCCAATCTCATGCCAGAATATTTAATAATTAGTTCAGGGTGGCATGCAGGGAGATGTTAGTTACTATCCTTTCTAGCTGACTTATGCCATCTACTAAAGCATGACCTGCTTTCGGTTAATAAAATTCCAACCCAAAGGAAGATTTCCAAGGAAACCTTTGACCTTGACTGGTTGGGGTGTGTACTTCTTAGATACCTTCTAAGTTCTCTCGAGCTCTCCACATTGGTGTATTCCTGCCAGGCATATTCATAGTTAAATCTATATTTGGCCTTCCATCTAATGGGAAATTGATTGAGTAAACCAAATTTCAGAAGGTTGCCTAAACTACATAACAGTATGGGATCTGAAATTCTTGGAATGTTACATGCTCCAACGTAAGATTAAAAATTTAATGTGGCAACTCTAACTTGTCAGATCAGGGTAGCATTAGTAAACGTTCTCAAATGTATTAATATCTCAAATGTACAGATGGTTCATTAAATTGTTATTTTATGTTTAGGTTATATAACTTTCTAAGGCATATTTTGGTTGGAGGATTTCTCTTATATGGGCCGACAAAGCACAATAAACCTGGAGACAAATTATACTATTGTTACTTGAAGAACATGCTAATACTTTGCAAGTAGCATACTTTTTTGTTGTTTTTAATCATCTCATTAGGACATAATGATCTTTTTCCAGCTGAGGTGTCTAATTACTATCATATCCAATAGTCGATTAATTGGTGAGAATAAAGCAGAAAGCCACCATGGACACATCTTGACTATATCCTCATTGCATAGAAATGGAGTAGACACAGAGTAATTGTTAATTACTTTTGTGGAGCGTTGCCTGTAATCTTCACTGAGCTCATTTGCTTTTCTCTTTGTACAAACAATAGCAGAACCATCTGAAACATCTATATGACTCTTTTATGCGAGGTATCTTTTGGTTTTTTTGAATACGGGCTTGAGATATCATCAGAGTTCACAAATCTAAAACAGATGAATTGTCTTTGTAGATTCAAAACTTGATATTCAAAGCTCAGACACATATTTTCTCCCAACAAAGTTTAGTGTCTAACCTTCCCTTCAACACTGAAGGCAAAAGGAGAAGAGGGAGGCAGGGTGAGATGGTTGGATAACATCACCGCCTCAGTGGATGTGAACTTGGGAAAACTCGGGGAGATGGTGAGGAACAGGGAGGCCTGGCGTGCTGAAGTTCATGGGGTCACAAAGAGTCAGAAAAAACAGCAACTGAACAACAGCTTCCCTTCATGAGCATTCAGTTGGTGTAGACAAGGTTTCCCCTTCTGCTGTTAAACTAAAGGTCATCCGTAAAAATATTCTTATTTTTTAAAAATTTATGTACATATTTAACATTTATATATTTGATGAATAAATACAAATTTGAAGGTATAACTTAAATATATTCATGGTTCTAGAGATTTTTAAATTTTATACACTCATATATTAAAGTACATATATATAATCATGTATGATATAAAACATTTTACAAAGACCATTACAATATTTTTAAGAGAAACAAAAATGGTTAGTAAAGCATAAAATGTGACTCTTGGCTTGAGTTTGCACTTAAGGCTATGACAGCAAGCTTCCTCAGTCAGGAATTGCAGTCACCATTTTGCTTTCATCATCACATTAGTTTAGAATTCCCTAATACACTTGGAAAGGAATGCAAGAGCTATTTCTGTGTGCATACTGGTCAGTCTTCTTTCTGCCTTTTTGAGTGATATGTTTCCATGACTTTTCGCTGTCAACCGTGTCATTGCCACCATCTCATTAGTGTCCGTGAAGGTAAGAGACATTCAGGTGACTCACCTTACTCTACAGTTGTCAGGCTGTTTAGTTAATTATAAAATTCAGATACATCTTAGCTGTTTGTATGTGTGCATGCTTAGTTGCTCAGTCGTGTCTGACTCTGTGACTCTATGGACTGCAGCCTGCTAGGCTCCTCTGTCAATGGAGATTCTCCAGGCATGAATACTGGAGTGGGTTACCATGCTCTCCTCCTGGGGATCCTCCCACCTCAGGAATTGAACCCAGGTCTTGCATTGTGGATCGATTCTTTACCATATGAGCCACCAGGGAAGCCCAAGAATACTGGAGTGGTTAGCCTATCCCCTCTCCAGGGGATCTTCCTGACCCAGGAATCGAACCAGGGACTCCTGCCTTGCAAGCTGGTTCTTTACCAGCTGAGCTACCAGGGAAGCCCATCTTAGGTGTTTCAGGAGTGTGAAACTGTGATTAAAATGTTACCATAGGAGAAGATGAAGAAGTACTATTGACAGGATTTTTTGACACTCAGGTATACCATAGATATATATTGAAATGCAAAAGGTATTTTACCAAACATACAATATGAATTTTGGAATATTTTTATTTTTCACTCTTCCTGACACCGCTGAACCCAAGGACATTTTTCTCTTTGTTTCTTTATATTATCTATGCTCTCTCCTGAACCTTCACAATAATTACTATGTAGTTTTTTTTAAGATCTTGACCTTCCTGTTAGTGACTCTTCAATAGAACAGGCCAAATAACACACAGTGATTTTTTTTTTTCCTCAGATAATGACTCTAATAGTTAGATGATATTTTTATTTCTGTCACATGTAGCATTTCTTTAATCAAATCCTCACCTTTGGTCATCTTACGTTTTGATGTCTTGGCTCTTTCTTTAGCTTTTGTTTATTCTCAATGACATCTAAGGAAAGATTACATTTTCTCATTTTTTTCTTAGAGGAGTTCTCTTTATGTATATTTAAAAGCTCAAGGATTCTAATTGTTGGTAGAGATATTATAGAAGCAATTGTTGTAGGAATCAGTTATTTTCATCAAGATTCAATGATAATATCCAGTAAACAGCAACAAAAATTTCCTAGTCTTGTGTGTACGCGACAGACCATTTTACTGATAAACTACTAATCCTGTGCCTGACTATGAGGAGACAGTTTGAAACATAGTAAAAGCGATTTTCCATAATTACTATAAAAAATCTAGTTTGTCAACGAGATAAGTCAAATTGAATGTAATGTGATACAGGACTGAAATTGATCTCATTGGATCTTATTCAAATTCCCTTAAATTAATAATTGAGTCTTACCCTGTCTTCCCTGAAATGCAGATTTACTTATTTCTTTCAGTAAGTCTATGGTGATTCCCCCCTGCTCTCTCTCTCAGTACGTCTCTTAATTTAATGCCGATGCTTGGACCTTGACTTTGGAGACAGATATTCATGAGCTTTACTTCTAACTCGACACAATGTCAGATCTTAGGCGAGTTTGTAGTTTGTATTTCCAAATGGCCTTTTCTTAGTCTATAAAATGGAGATAATAATAGTGCCTCCCTCATAGGCTGAATGCCAGGATTAAATGATATTTTCTTCGTATTGATTCTGGCCTCTATAATCTGTATTTTGATAGTAATGAATTTTCAGGGTTAGAAGGAATCGTAAGCATTTACTTCCAGGAGGTTATAGTTCAGAGGGAGGAGACTGCATGCGACCCTCAGCTTAATTATCGAGTGGTATGAAAGTGCCCGGGGCTTCCCGGGCGGCTCAGTGGTAAAGAATTTGTCTGCCAAGGCGGGAGACGTGGGTTTGATCCCTGGGTTGGGAAGATTCACTGGAGGAGGAAACGGCAACCTGCTCCAGTATTTTTGCCTGGAAAATTCCATGGACAGAGAAGCCTAGGGGGCTGCAGTCCATGGGGATGCAAGAGATGGGCACGACTGAGCAACTGAGCACACACAGACACACACACACACATACACTGAAGTGTCTGTGCAGCATGGTGGCTCACGTGTGTCCAGGAACAGGTGTGGCGCATCTTTGTATCTCCAGGCGTTCCCTTGCCCACCCTCCCCAGTGAGCACCAGGAAGCTCATACTAATGACCCTGTAAGAACTTATACTAATGACGCATAGTCTCCCATTTAGGGAGCATTTAGAAACACTAGTGCCTTGAACTAAACCGAGCTGCATCACATTAAGGCAGGACTCTGGGGCAGTCCTGTGCCTCTGTACCTCTGGGAGTCCCATGCATCAGGACACTGATTGCCCCATCCTCAACACGTCTGAAACTGTATCTGGCTTGGTCCTTCCAGGCAGGAGAAGAACCTGGGCATGCCAATAGCACAACGGTCTTTTGAGTCGTAATTTGTTTTCCTGTGACTTCCAAACTCTAGCCCTGGTTCTACTCTGGAGGCCAAATAGAATAACTCATATCCTTTAAACACACATTCAGATATTTGAGGATTCTCAATCTTGTCTCACTCTTTTCTGCACGTTTGTATACATTAGTTTGTTCACTTGTACAACAAACACTTACTCTGCACCTGCTATGTACTGGGTATTGGTGACAGAGTAAGGTAAGGTTGGTCCCTGAGCTTGGGAAACTTTCCTCATTGTGACGTATTCCTCATATGAAGTGGTTTTAACACTTCATCATCAGCCTAGCTCTTTTTCTCTAACTTTCAGTTCGTGTGTCCTTGAAATGCACATCATAGAATCTGAGGTGTGCTGTGATAGCACAGGAACAGTTGTCCGCTCACTTATTCTGTGTTATACAGCACTCCTCTCCTAAGAGAAGATTTACCTTTTGATCGTAATTCACTGTGGATTTATGTGAAAGCTGTTGTCAGTTAATACATAGTCTCCTTAGTTCTCAGACATATAAAATTGTTTTTTGAAACTCACACACTTTCTATTAAACTTTGTCTTGAGAATATTAGCACATTGTACCAAACTCTGAATTTTGCGTTCTTATGGTGTTATCCAAATGTTGGAAAAGCAACAACTTGCTTTAATTTGTCATTGATGCACACTGAAGTGAACAGATTTACACCAACCCTGTAGCTGAAGGAGAGCCTTCATTTAGTATTTTATTTCTTTCTTTATTAACTATATATACAATAATGTGTTTGTGTGTGCATTTGTTGCTCAGTCGTGTCCGACTCTTTGCAACCCAACGGACTGTATAGCCCGCAAGGCTCCTCTGTCCATTGAATTCTCCGGACAAGAATACTGGAGTGGTAGCCATTACCTTCACCAGGGGATCTTCCCTACCCAGGAACTGAACCCAGGTCTCCCGCATAGCCCAGGAGAAAGAATCTCACCATTCTTTACCATCTGAGCCACCAGGGAAACCCATTATACAGTATTAGTGGTCTTTAAATGATATTTATTTACTTAAGCAACCTTATAGTTCTTTTGCCAATAGATATTAGAAAGGGATTTACCTCATTATTTCTCCAAATGATTCCTACTCTTTACAAGTTTTGATTTCTTTAAATAAAAAAGTCTGTTTCTTAGGGGATACGTTATATGACTATACTCCACAAAATATTCATCTACCCTTTGTAAATATAGTATGCTATGGCATTATTAAAACTTTATTCTGATTGCATTTTTTCTAATTGAACGTTTGTACATATCATGGTTTATATAAAATGTTACCTTATTCAAGATTTACTATAAAATCTTGAATTAAGCATTCCTATTATTGAGATATAAATTGGACAGATTTTAGTATAGTCCTTTTATTTCCTTTTGGAAATAAAAATGCTAAGATATAATATTGCTAATCTAGATAGTAATATAATCCACTATGAAAATGTACTATTATTTTGCTGCTACTAGTCATGTCCTTATTGTAATGGAAAGAAACCTTTTCTGAGGGCATCAAACACCTTAGGATACTTTTCACTTTGCAAACCCATCTTACTCTGTTGCTATGGTTACTATTATACCACAGGACATCCTTCATTTATGTATAAATTGTTTTATAGCTTAAAGTTACTTGTTAATATTCTAAAATCTATGAACCTGCTGAGGAATTATAGCAGGACATGATTGCTTCCATGTCTGAAATAATGATGTGTAAATAGCATAGTAGCATACTCATTATAACCTTATTAGTGAGTGAGAGTGCTAGAGCAATTTTTATTTTTAAATGGATTCCTACGTATGAAAGAACTATGTTTCGGATTCCAGAGCAAGTTTCTTGCGTTCAGATCCTGCCTTTGCCACTAACCATCTCTCTGATCGTGGGTGACTTAACTTCTCTTTGTCTCAGTTGTGTGGCGACTAAATGGAAATAGCAATAGGGCCTACAACACAGGGTTGTTATAAAAAATAAATAGGTTATTATTTGCAAAGCGTTTATTTTATTTTTGCTCCCATTGTATTAGTATTATTATTGCTATTATTATTTCACAGGCTAGTTCTTCAAGTCTAGTATAAGGACTGGAGAAGGAAATGGCAACCCACTCCCAGTATTCTTGCCTGGAGAATCCTGTGGGCAGAGGAGCCTGGTGGGCTGCTGTCCATGGGGTCGCACAGAGTTGGACATAACTGAAACGACTTAGCAGCAGCAGCAGCAGCAGTATAAGGATGCCAGTGTAAGGCAAAGACAGGGACAAGTGAATATCAGAAACATTTGTGGTCTGGGGAGCTCTTTTTTTTTTTTTTAAGAATTTATTGGCTAATTATTTATTTATTTTTACTACTTAGAAAGTTTTATAAAAAGAACACATCTAAGTATATTCTATTGGTGATGACAGTTGAGCAATTTGCTTAAAACGTAACTGTTCTTGCTGCTGCTGCTGCTGCTAAGTCGCTTCAGTCGTGTCTGACTCTGTGCGACTCCATAGACGGCAGCCCACCAGGCTCCCCCATCCCTGGGATTCTCCAGGCAAGAACACTGGAGTGGGTTGCCATTTCCTTCTCCAATGCATGAAAGTGAAAAGTGAAAGTGAAGTCACTCAGTTGTGTCCGACTCGTAGCAACCCCATGGACTGCAGCCTACCAGGCTCCTCCATCCATGGGATTTTCCAGGCAAGAGTACTGGAGTGGGCTGGCATTGCCTTCTCCGAACTGTTCTTGAGTAACTAATAATTATCAAAGATTATAATTGTACACTATTGACAAGTATAGAACAAAATATAATTATTGGAGGACAATCACTCTACAATATTGTGTTGGCTTCTGCTGCACATCAGCAGAAATCATGACCCTGTGAAATCAAACTCCAGGAGCTTGATCTTAACAAAGGTTGATTAAACTAAAGGTGTTTAATTAGATTACCTTTTGTATTTTCCCAGCTTTCACTTTTTCTCTGAGATGGTGGGTGCAGAACTCGCATCAGTTCCCAGCTTGAAATATGTCAAGACTTCCACTTTCTCAGCCTCACTGCCTTTTTCCACAGTATCATCACTGCTCAAGGTACATCAGGGAGAAAGCCTCACGCGAGGGAGGCAAGGCCATGGCTCACCCCCTCCCAGGAAACGGTGGAGCCACCTTCACTGTGTAACTGGCTTTCACCCTGCTGATCTGCGTTGCCAAAGTGCACCTCCTCTTCTTGCTCACCCGTGTGTTTTAAACCACTCTCCCTCACAGACTTCTGCATAGCCTTAGAATCTGCTGTATTCTCAACTTGTCCTCCTAGTCTTAACTCAGTGCTGGTGCTTCTCTGAGGCCCTTCATCCTTTGGGGGCCTTGTCAAAATGTGAATATTAACACTGCCAGAAAACTCACCACTTGGCCAGGAC
This sequence comes from Giraffa tippelskirchi, assembly GCF_054371585.1. Taxonomy (NCBI): domain Eukaryota; kingdom Metazoa; phylum Chordata; class Mammalia; order Artiodactyla; family Giraffidae; genus Giraffa; species Giraffa tippelskirchi. Next base: position 160,789,511 of record NC_137283.1, on the reverse strand, counting down.
TTGGCGCTGGTGACCTTTTTACTCCAAATTTCTGCTTCTTTGTACTCTGGACCCATGTATCCATTTACCTTTATGACTTCCTACACTTACAACATCTCAAAGACATGCCACAACCCACGTGTCTAAATCCAAGACTCTCTTACGTGCTCCCACTTCCAAGCTGGGTTCTCTAGCAGGATTTCTGGTTCAGATGGCTATACTGTTCGGCCATGTACCTGGAATCTGCCTTGCAACTTGTCTTTTCCTTAGTATCAAATCTTCCATCGAGTCTTGATTTTACATTTCATCTCTGACTCTCCATTTTACACATAACCACCCCTAGTCCAGTCAACCATCTTTTTTGACTGACCTACTTCAGTGAGAAGATGATACATTGATTACTCTACCAGTGGTTTATCCACATCAGTTCTGATTCTTCTGCAAACTTTTTGTTCATTGTCATCTAATTGATCTTTCTAAGTGCAAATCTCATCTTGGATAAAAGGTTTTGCTGGTTGGCCTTGAAATCTAAAAGATTCACTATAAACTTTGAATCTGTGCATTTTAATTCAGTGGCATTTCAATTACATAAAATTTTTGTCACTGCATATAATCATATTTTATGAGACAATGTATTTTAGAGTCTAAATAATTGGCTTAAATATGAATATTTAAAGTAGAAGCCTTTGGCAAGTCTTGGTCACTCTTTCTTTCTGGTTTAAGAAACTTGAAGTGTCTAGACATTGCAAAATGTTTGTACAAGGTAGTGTGATATGAATATATCATTTTGATGTTTTGTTTTCTTTCTAGATGCTTATTTGCTGTTTGAGTATAATAAATCATTGCTTTAGTACTCCACATGGGTCTGTTTTTAAGTATATTTCTTGCCCCAAAGTGTCTTTTTTTATTATCTTGTTTCTTTAAGGTACTTTCTGGCTATCACAGTTTACTTTTTTTTTTTAAAGTCTAACTTTTAAAAATCATATTTGTTCGTTTATTTATTTCCTTATGGCAGTGCTGGGTCTTTGTTGATGAGCAGGCTACTGTGGTGCTTGGGCTTCTCATTGCAGAGGCTTCTCTTGTTATGGAGCCCGCACCCCAGGCGTGCAGGCCTCAGTAGCTGTGGCTCATGGGCTCAGTAGCTGCAGCTCCTGGTCTCAAGCACAGAGGCTCAGTGTGGCTCACGGGCTTAGTTGTTCCGTGACACGTGGAACCTTCCTGAATCAGGGATTGAACCTCTGTCTCTGGCAGTGGCAGGCTTGATTCTTTACCACTGAGCCCCCAGGGAAGCCCTATCATAATTTTTTTTAATTAATCGCATCCACTTGTTGTAAATCAATTGTACCATTTAAGTCAGTATTTGGATTTTTTAGTAAGAATATTTTGAATTCCTGAGGTAAGTTCTACTTTTAACTTTATTTAATTATACCAAGGAATTGAAAGCCTAGGTTTTCTGGCCCTAAAAAACCTCCCTGATAAAATTCCATTGATATTATATGGCTGACGTAACATGTTGGTCAGTCAAGTTCTCCATAATCGTAGTAAATTCTCTGTTGGGTTTTGGTATAAAACAGTTACTTGGGGAGTGGAGATGTGGGAGAAGAAAAATCTATCATGAAGTAGGGTGGAAATATGTTAGCTAATCTTGCCCTATTCCCATTGACCTTGTTGCCATTTTTGTCTATATTTTAGCCTCCATTTTTAGAGTTAGAAAGTTGAACTGAAAAAATAAATAAATAACCTGTACCTCATGTATTATAAATATATTAAGCTTGAAAGCTAAGGATTCTGCCTCACCTATAAGAGGATATTGGAAAGATCACTTTGGCCGGTGATGTATATTTTATGACTGTGCATCTCTGGGTGAAAAGTTAGGCTATTGTATTCATGGAGAATGAGGTGAAATGTTGCCTAGATGCGCTGAACATGCATTCGAGAGAAAAGACGTATTTCCTAACCAGTTGCACTTTTGCCGCAGGCTGATAAATAGTGGGGTTTGCAATCGATTTCAGCATTGATCTGAAAGATAATCCTTTCTGTGACAGTCTTGTCCTGGGGTTTTTGCTGTCAGAGGTGAAAATGAATCGCAGAGTCTTGGTGAATAACGAGAGGGAGCAGTTCAGCCCGCGGGGACAGTGCTGGTACGCGTCTGTTTCACAGGGGCTCACACACCCGAGACTGTGCATGCGGGGGCGGGGAGGGGCTAGAGCATGCACCCTGGGAAGGTTTTACTCCCTTAATTGCCAGGACTATGCTCCAACATTTACTGATCCATTATATTTACTACTGTATGTGGGGAGATAAGAAAAGACGGGGCAGATGGTAATTTGACTGGCTCTTCAAGGGTCTGGAGCACCTTTCCAATCAGTATTTTGTACTTCACTCTAAGTTGGCCCCGGAAGGCAAACTGAAGAGTTGGGGGGCGGGGGGCGGGTGGTGGGGGCTGCAGGAAAGCAGGGTATTGGCCTTGGATGGGCTCTGCTCTGTACAGGCTGTGACATAAATGAGGATTACCACCAGTGCCTCAGGGATCGCGCGGGGAGAGTGTGCTGGGGTGCGGCTGAAACCATGCTGGGCGATTCTTTCTGAGGTGGAAATGAAGACCAATTTGCCATCTCGTGCCCCTAATTTATTAAAGCGGGCGCTCTCTCTGTTCAAGGAGCGGCACCGAAGACGTTCTGTTAAGAGGGAAGGTTACTCTGCGCACAGGCGTGGCTGCGACAGGTCCAGGGCAGTTCTCTAGTCACCTGTCACCCTAACAGCTGTCGGCCGGATCTCAGGAGGAGGTGTGGCTTCATCAGTGACTCCACTTGGGATCTTCGTGGCGCTGAGGATCTGAAGTTTTGAGTACCTCATGAAGCACTCCTCTGATATCTCTATCCTCTTAAACCCCGGTCTGTCTGTGGGGACTGGCAGATCCCTTAAATGCTTGTCTAACAGGTTCACCAGCCTCCCTAGGGTCGCTCTCAGAAGAGTGACAGCCTTTCCTTCTGCTGACGGCACACGCCGGTGGCTTCCAGGGTGCTCCATTCTCAAGCAGCTCTTGAGTGTTGTGCCTCTGAGAGGAAAGAAGACATGGGGTGGATGTCGCTTTGGGGTGTTTTTAAACCTTTACTCTTCTTTTGTGATTTCACTGAGTGTTCATTTTTATCCTTTCAATCAAGTTTATAAAAGAGAATATATGTTAGATGTTATTTTCCAGTTTCACTTAGAGAAGGGGTCTGCCAACTTTTCCTTTTCTTTTTTTTAACTTTTTGTTTTGTATTGGAGGATAGTTGATTAACAATGTTGTGGTAGTTTCAAGTGGACAGCAAAGGGACGTAGCCATACATTTCAGTTCAGTTCAGTTCAGTCATTCACTCGTGTCCGACCATCTCATTCTCTGTCGTCCCCTTCTCCCGTCTTCAGTCTTTCCCAGCATCAAGGTCTTTTCCAGTGAGTCAGTTCTTTGCATCAGGTGGCCAAAGTATTGGAGCTTCAGCTTCAGCATCAGTCCTTCCACAGAATATTCAGGGCTGATTTCCTTCAGGATTGACTGGTTAGATCTCCTTGAAGTCCAAGGGACTCTTAAGAGTCCTCTCCAACACCACAGTTCAAAAGCATCAATTCTTTGGCTCTCAGCTTTCTTTATGGCCCACCTCTCACATCCATACATGACTGCTGGAAAAACCATAGCTTTGACTAGACAGACCTTTTTTGGCAAAGGTAATGTCTCTGGTTTTTAATATGCTGTCTTAGTTTAGTCATAGCTTTTCTTCCAAGTAGCAAGTGTCTTTTAATTTCAAGGCTGCAGTCACCATCCGCAGTGATTTTGGAGCCCAAGGAACTAAGTAAGAGTCTCTCACTGTTTCCATAATTTCCCCATCTATTTGCCATGAAGTGATGGGACCGGATGCCATGATCTTATTTTTCTGAATGTTGAGTTTTAAGCCAGCTTATTCACTCTCCTCTTTCACTTTCATCAAGGGGCTCTTTAGTTCCTTCTTGCTTTCTGCCAGAGGAGTGGTGCCATCTGCATATCTGAGGTTATTGATATTTCTCTCTGCAATCTTGATTCAGCTTGTGCTTCATATAGCCTGGCATTTCGCATGATGTACTCTGTATATAAGTTAAATGAGCAGGGTCACAATATACAGCATTAACGTATTCCTTTCCTAATTTGGAATCAGTCTGTTGTTCCATGTCTGGTTCTGACTTGCTTCTTGACCTGCATACAGATTTTTCAGGTGGCAAGTCAGGTGGTCTGGTATTCCCGTTTCTTTAAGAATTTTTCACAGTTTGTTGTGATTCACACAGTCAAAGGCTTTAGCATAGGCAGTGAAGCAGGAGTAGATGTTTTTCTGGAATTCTCTTGCTTTTGCTATGATCCAGCAGATGTTGGGAATTTAATCTCCGGTTCCTTTGCCTTTTCTAAATCCAGCTTGAATCCAGTAGCTTAATTCACCTACTCTTGAAGCCTAGCTTGGAGAATTTTGAGCATTACTTTGCAATCATGTGAGATGAGTGCAGTTGTGCGGTAGTTTGAACATTCTTTGACATTGCCTTTCTTTGAGATTGGAATGAAAACTGACCTTATCCAGTTCTGTGGCCACTGCTGAGTTTTCCAGATTTCCTGGCATATCGAGTACAGCACTTTCACAGCATCATCTTTTAGGATTTGAAATAGCTTAGTTGGAATTCCATCACCTCCACCAGCTTTGTTCATAGTGATGCTTCCTAAGGCCCACTTGATGAAGGCCGTACATATACATGTATCCATTTTTAAACTCTGCTTAATGTTATGAGGCATCCTGGATGGGAAGGGCATTTCCCAGAGAATGGATACAGGCAAACTCTTTCTTTAGGAGCCACCATAGTAAATGTTTTTGGGTTTGTGAGCTAGAAGGTCTTTGCCCTAGCTATTCAGCTCAGCTGTTGGAATGTGAAAGCCATTAGAGGCAATGTATGAACAATGGGTGGGACTGGGTTCCTATAGAACTTTAATTACAAACGATTTGGTTTGCAGGCTGTAGTTTGCCAAACTCAGACTAAGAAGAAAAACTGAGTGTAAAAAGAGTATATTCTATTCAAATTTTTCATGATTAAGGCTGGGAGACTAAGTTTCCAGCAGATGTCACTTAGTAGCAAAATAGCTAAAAATTAGAAGACCATCATTTTTCTGACACTTTTAATGTACCTCCACAGCCTTAATAATTCTCAGTTGAGGAATTCCTCACTCATCTCCCTGTTATTAGCAGGGAGAGAAAAAATTTCCAGAGTTATCCATAGTTCATGAGAAACACCGTGGTAGTCAAAAGAGCAAACTCGATAGAGTTTGGAAGCTGGACTAAGCCTTTGCAGTGGGTGTTGTTAGCTGTGAGCCCCAGGAAGTAAGGGAATGACACAATATGGTTCCAGAAGCCACGCAGCCTTTAGCTTGTCCACTGCCAGGCAGAGCACAGCGATCTGCTTCTCCCATCACTTTCTGTAAGGCTACTATCTACTTTTGAGACCCATTGCTGTTTTAACTTTGAGAAAAGCTTGATTTGCTTATTGTTGAGCACATATATGAAAGTGAAAGTCGCTCAGTCATGTCCGACTCTTTGGGACCCCACGGTCTATACAGTCCATGGAATTCACCAGGCTGGAACACTGGAGTGGGTAGCCTTTCCCTTCTCCAGGGGATCTTCTCAACCCAGGGATCGAACCCAGGTCTCCTGCATTGCAGGATTCTTTACCAGCTGAGCCACAAGGGAAGCCCATAAGAGCTTGTATTTATTCTCATATGATAAGTGGAAGGGTGTGAAAGGAGATGTATTGTTTCTACAATCTCTAGCCCGCTTCCACCACCATCATTCGGGACTTACATCTCTTCTAAGCTGGATGACAACAGCAGCTTTCAAATTCATCTTCTCCCTCCTGTTTTGTCCCACCGCGATCTGTATCCACTTTGCCATCCAGATGACGATTTCAAAACCCACGTGAGCCTGTCTCATCCTGGGTTCAAATCTTCAGTAGCTCCTCGGAGTCTTCACAATAAACTCCTAATTCCTAAGACCTCTGCCCAATGGTCTCTGCCCATATCTCTGGCCTCACCTCAAATACTCTCATCTCCATAGGTTAAGAGAGAAATCTACTGACACAAATGATCTAGTTGCATAAAAGGAAGTATGCCTTTACAGGTAATTTACTTTAGTTATGAGAAGAAGCTCACTAACATTTCCTGAGTTGGGATTTTGGATAACTCTTCAGACTCACAAAGAACACTGTATTTCTTGATGGCTGGTGTTTGTGTGGTACCTGGAGTTAATGATTTTTCTGCACCTATACTTATGATGCTGTCTGTAGGGTGGCGAGATGGGATTCCTTCTATATTCAGCCATCTATCCTTAGGAAGTCTGGCCCTTCACTGGACTCCTGGTGGAGTTACTTCTCCACTTAGCTTTCTCTGTTACTGTTGTTCAGTCACTAAATCGAGTGCTACTCTTTGCGACCCCATGGAGTGCAGCATGCCAGGCTGCCCTGTCCTTCACCATCTCCCAGAGTTTGCTCAAACTCATGTCCATTGAGTTGGTGATGCCATCCAACCATCTTGTCCTCTGCTGCCCCCTTCTCCTTCTGCCTTCAATGTTTCCCAGCATCAGGGTCTTTTCCAGTGAGCTCTTTGCATAGAGTGGTCAAAGTACTGGAGCTTCAGCTTCAGCATCAGTCCTTCATCAAGATTGATTCCCTTTAGGATTGACTGGTTTGATCTCCTTGCAGTCCAAGGGACTCTCAACAGTCTTCTACAGCACCTGTCTGAAAGCATCAATTCTTCAGTGCTCAGTCTTCTTTATGATCTAACTTTCACATCCAAACGTGACTACTGGAAAAACCATAGCTTTGACTATACATACCTTTGTCAGCAAAGTGATGTTTCTGCTTTTCAATATGCTGTCTAGGTTTGTCATAGCTTTCCTTCCAAGGAACAAGTGTCTTTTAATTTTGTGGCTGCAGCCACCATCCACACTGAGTTTTTGGAGCCTTCTCTACTGTCCTCATTTTAACACCATGTCGCAGGATAGGATTGTAGTTAAGACTAAATGCTTGTAGGTTCTGTCAAAAGGTACATTTGCATAGCTATTCTAGATACCTGCTTTTAGCCACTAATTTAAAGTGCATAGATTATCTTTTATTGTAGAAAATTCATGACATCAACATCAGCATTGTTCATACAGTTTTCTGCTTTAGTTTCTATAAAGAATGATTTATTCAAGAGGAGATACTTAATTGCTCTAGTTTGTTGTCTAGAAAGATATTCCTTTTTTTATCTCCTGAGTTTGTGTGTTCCACACTTTATGGAAGTATTTGGAACATTATGTTGATCTACTTCTTATGATAAATATAAAGTAGGAAGTACTGTATTTTACTAATCATTACCTTTCAGTAGACATGATTAGCATGAAAAGTAATAATGAAATATTTTATATTTGCTGTATGCCTTTGAAATATTGAAGTATAATTGTGAAACATAAGTAATTGAATTACTTGTAGAAATACAAGAAAGAAGAAGAAGAAAAAAAGATAATTCAATTATTCTCCAGTGGCTTTGACTGTTTCATGGAGAAGGAGTGGTTTTTATAAGTTAGAACATTTAGAATTCTATAAGTTGTTTAAAATCTTTATATGTTATTTTACGTTTTGTTGAGACCTCTTGAGTTCTTGATATCTTTGTGTTATGGTATAGTTTCATTATTCTAGCAGTCCTAGGCAACTCACATCCCCCTCCCCCATGTACCTTAGTTTCTAGATAGATTTCTCATAAATAATGAATGTATTTTATATAAAAATTAGATGTATTATGACTCAACATTAGATGTATCATCACTGATGCAATGGGCATGAACTTGGGCAAACTTTAGGAGATGGTGAGGGACAGGGAGGCCTGGCATGCTGCAGTCCATGGGGTCACAAAAATTCATACACGACTGGGCGACTGAACAGCAACATGAGTTAATTATGGCATTACTAGATAAACATTGATGAATGAGCCCACGTTCTTTACTATGAAATAAAAATCTAATATGTTTTTATTTGTTAAAACTAATAGCTGTTATTCAAATCAACCTCTTCCTTAAAAGTGAGTTAATAAGTATTATTAGAACTCTGCTATAGATATGAGCAAATGTCCAACCTTAACTCCCTCTTTTGTTTTTTTTTGATGATTTTTATTTACTTTTTGATTGGCATTAAAAATATCCTTTCTATTTCAAATGTAGCAGTGTGTATAATAACTTAAATGGGGAAAGAACTTGAAAAAAATAGGTGCATGTATATGTATAACGGATTCACTTTACTGTATACCTGAAACTGATGGTGACTATACTCCAGTATAAAATAAAAATTTTAAAAATTCTTTATTTCAATTTCATACTTTAAAATTATTCAAATAGAGCAGCACCAAACATATAAAAAGCATAATTCCACAGTTATTAGAGTTAAACCCTAAGAGAAAAAAAAAATCAAATTATTTTCATGTTTTAAAATTTTTTAACATATCTTGAAACATATTTTAGGATAATTTAATTATCAGCAACTTTTTTGTGGGATATATTGCAGTTATATGCCATGCACTTTTCTGAAAGAGTCTTCAAAAACTAAGAACAATTTCTAGGACATTAAATACTCAACAAGATCATCATAAAAGCATAGAAAAGTATTCTCACGTAATGTCTAAAATATGTATACTTGTAACCTCAGTAATGTTCTGTTACATTTCAGGTTTGGGCCACTCTATTCTTTAGAACAAACTTCATAGTAAAAATATGAGATGTGGGCATTTTATAACTAAATACATGAACTTGAATGACATGTTCATTTTATGCTTGCTGAATTCCCCTAACTAGCCTAGTTAGTGGAATAGTCTATGTAATTTGGTTGCCATGGAAATCATACATTTTTTGTTGTACAGAGTATGCAGCATGATCAATAAGACTTTGAAGCATAAAAATATATTCTATTAGAATAAAAATTCAGTAGCAATATCCTTTAAAGTGAAAGAGGGAGGGTATGACATTTCCAGTGGTTAACTGGAAGTCTCGTTCATTTATTTTTTAAATGAATGATAGTGGGTATCATATCATTTTGGCATGCAATTGCCAATAGGAGGCTTGGCTGGTTAAGCTGGTCTCTGGGCCTTTCTGACTTGACCTCTGTATTCCTGCACTATTCTCTAGTACTTCATAATTAAACCTCTTTTCCATTTTGTACACACTTGTTTTTCACGTTCAGAATTTGGTAGATCTCCCTGTATCATGAAATGCCATCTAGCACACTTCCCCTCCTCAGGCTCCTTGCCGTACTTCTTGGCGTCCTTCCAGAACTGACCCTGCATCACGTGTCTCCCACGGTACAGAGAGTTGAGAGTTTATGTCCTGGGGGTTCTGTAATGGTGACATGTTAGCTACTTGTAAACTTTCTTTACATACATTCTGAGATTGTGTTGTATCTCATTCTCTTAGAGAGCTCTTACCATTCATACATTAATATTCTTATACTACTCAAAGAAAAATTTTTATCATGTTGAATATTTTTCAGTGTTTTACTCCTTCTGAATGTTTTTTTTTTTTCCTTTAACTTGCTTCATTTTTCAAAAAACTGTTGAGATAAGGTTGAAGGGAAGCAATATATTTGGTTGGTTTTATTTCTGTATCAAGTAACTAAATGTCCAGGACAGAAAGTAAATCATACTTTTTTTTTTTGTGCACCCTTTTTTTTTTTGGTGCACCTTTCCATTCCATGAAGATGGAAACAGGCCCATGATGATTAAATAGGCAGATGATTATCAGTCTCTTAAACTTTCAGAGGCTATCTTTATTGGGACAAAATGATTATGGGTGGATCCCACCATAAGTCAGCATATTACCCAACTGTAAACACCCCAAAGGAGTCGAAAAATGAACAATGAACCAAATAATCATCACAGAGCAGAATCTCAAGTAGTTGTCAGAAAATGTATTTCTGTAACACTATTCATAAAATGTGTTTAATGAATACATGGATAAATATGTCAGCTTTTAAACAAATATTTGCTATTTTTGGAACCTTATCTTTCTCTTTGGAGAAGGCAATGGCAACCCACTCCAGTACTCTTGCCTGGAAAACCCCATGGACAGAGGGTTGCTAAGAGTTGGACATGACTGAGGACTTCACTTTCACTTTTCACTTTCATGCATTGGAGAAGGCAATGGCAACCCACTCCAGTGTTCTTGCCTGGAGAATCCCAGGGACAGGGAAGCTTGGTGGGCTGCTGTCTATGGGGTCTCACAGAGTTGGACACGACTGAAGCGACTTAGCAGCAGCAGCAGCATCTTTCTCTTATCATGCTTTTTTTTTTTTTTTGCACATCAGAAACAATTTCTTTCTAGTAGTTCACTAGATCTAAATTAGAATGTGAATCAAAAATCACTAATTTTGATTATTACTGCAAGAGGACTTAGTACTTACGCAGTTCGTATTTGCTGTGCAATTATCAAAATTGTTATCCTTCATTGAGGAAATATTTTGCAGCTAAATTAGCTTAACTAAATTTTAACTTAAATCCTCAAGGTACTAAGTTCCTTAAAGTAAACCACTCAGTTCCATCTTGAAAGTGAAAGTGAAAGTAGCTCAGTCGAGTCCAACTTTTTGCGACCCCAAGGACTATACAGTCCATGGAATTCTCCAGGCCAGAATACTGTTCCCTTTTCCAGGGATCTTCCGAACCCAGGGATCAAACCCAGACCTCCTGCATTGCAGGCAGATTCTTTACTAGCTGAGCCACCAGGGAAGCCCCACTTCCATCTTACTGACTGTGAAGAAAGAAAAGCTCATATTTAGGTGGTACTTTGCAGTTACGATTTTAGAATACGTAGAAGAGAGAAACTGGCATCCAATAAAAATGTTCCCTTTGTGTCATTTGTGTCCTTATATTTATACTTTTTAAATCACATAATCCTACATGTATAAGTCCAGCTGTGTTTACCTCTCTTTGTCCGTTGCTGTTTGTAATGATTTCCCAAGAACCATTTGGATCTGGTTGGTTTACTTTTTAGCAGACAGTCTGACGTAAGGGCCTCATCCTTCAGAGTCTGGCCTGTGTGTCCGATTCTCTGTGACCCCGTGGACTGTAGCCCACCAGGCTCCTCTGTCCATGGGATTCTCCAGGCAAGAATATTGGAGTGGGGTGCCATGCCCTCCTCCAGGGGATCTTGCCCACCCAGGGATTGAAGCTGTGTCTCCTGATTCTTTTTAACAACCAGGCATGTTTTAATGGAAGAAAATGAAAAGAGTAACAACACCTGATTACTAGTAATGATTGAAAGTATTAAATGAATTAAATGCAAATGCAAATGTCAGTAATAACTGCAAGTTTATGTTTACTTTTAGTACACATCCTTGCTGTTGTGGGAATCTGGGAAAACTTAGAGCTATGTTCATTTTTTAATGAGTGCATGTGCACCATTAAATAAGTATGGATGTATGAATGTTTGTGTATGTACTCAGTCATGTCTGACTCTTTCCAAATTGATGGGCTGTGGCCTGCCAAGCTCTCTGTCCATAGGATTTTCCAGGCAAGAATACTGGAGTGGGTTGCCATTTCCTACTCCAGGGGATCTTCCTGACCCAGGGATCGAACCCATGTCTCTTGCATCTCTTGCATTGGCAGGTGGATTCTTTACCACTGCACCAACTGGTCTTTCTGGAGAACGTCCTGAAATCCCCATTTTCCTGGGAAACCTGGTTGTTTTAACAACACCAGTTTGATACTGCTTACGTTTTTTGTTGTTAATGTGGGAAGCATTACCTTTCAATCAACCTGGCTTTACTATGGAAATTTCCATCCCTTCACCTTCAGTTATTGTCTTCTTTGCTTTCCAAGTGATGAATATCACTTGGTCTTTTTGTCAGCAAAGCTCATTTAGCTCAAATAAATTTATCTTGCTACATATTTTTTTTTCCAGAGGAAGTATGAAAGTTTCTATTTATTTGTGATATTGAGAGCACAAGTTAAAAGATAAATGTCTAATCTCCTTACAACATAGATAATTGCAATCTTCCTCCTTTTTTTCCTGTATGATAATTCAAGTTAGTAAGTGTTTCATTTTGTTCAATAGTGCTGTCTTTCTATGCTTCTCTATAAGACTGGCCCTTTTGTAATTGTCATTGAGGTTTGTTTTGAAATTGTTAAAGATAAATCGGTATAACCCGATTGATAATAATTATGCTTACATTTATTTACATATTATAGATCTATAGTAATGATCAGATTAATCTATTCTGTGTCTGAAAATAATATAATGTGATATTCACCAGTCAGAATGGCTGCCATCCAGAAGTCTACAAGCAATAAATGCTGGAGAGGGTGTGGAGAAAAGGGAACCCTATTACACGGTTGGTAGGAATGCAAACTAGTACAGCCACTATGGAGAACAGTGTGGAGATTCCTCAAAAAACTGGAAATAGAACTGCCATATGACCCAGCAATCCCACTGCTGGACATACACGCCGAGGAAACCAGAATTGAAAGAGACATGTGTACCCCACTATTCATCGCAGCACTGTTTATAATAGCCAGGACATGGAAGCAACCTAGATGTCCATCAGCAGATGAATGGATAAGGAAGCTGTGGTACATACATATACACAATGGAATATTACTCAGCCATTAAAAAGAATACATTTGAATCAGTTCTAATGAGGTGGGTGAAACTGGAGCCCATTATACAGAGTGAAGTAAGCCAGAAAAAAAACCACCAATACAGTATACTAACGCATATATATGGAATTTAGTAAATTGTTAAAGATAACCCTGTATGTGAGATATCAAAAGAGACACAGATGTATAGAACAGTATTTTGGACTCTATGGGAGAGGGTGAGGGTGGGATGATACGGGAGAATGGCATTGAACCATGTAAATTAACATATGTGAAACAAATCGCCGGTCTAGGTTCGATGTATGATACAGGATGCTCGGGGCTGTGCACTGGGATGACCCAGAGGGATGGGATGGGGAGGGAGGTAGGAGGGGGGTTCTGGAAGGGGAACACATGTACACCCGTGGCGGATTCATGTCAATGTATGGCAAAACCAATACAATATTGTAAAGTAAAAAAATAGATAAATAAATAAATTTTAAAAAAATAAAAAAAAGAGAGAAAGGACACAATTTATCATCCAAGAGGGAAAAAAAAAAATATATATATAATGTGATATTTACTCTGATTATCAATGATACGGCTTCCCAGATGGCTAAGTAGTAAAGAATCCGCTTGCAATGCACAAAATGCTAAATTTGATCCCTGAGTCAGGAGATCCCTTGGAGAAGGAAATGGTAACCCACTCCAGTATTCTTGTCTGGGATATCCCATGGACAGAGGATGCCGGTGGACTACAGTCCATAGGGTCGCAAAAGAGTTGGACATGACTGAGCGCCTGAACAACACCACCAACAGTAACAGCAATCACTGGTACGTTGCTGTTTTTCTGTAAGGGGGAAGGGCTGTCTTTTGTTTTGGAGGCTGTGCTTCCTTTTTGATGGTTGCCACCAGATCAAGAAGCAGTGCTAGTCTTTATGCTGGTGACAAGCGTAACCTCAGAGTTGAGTGGATGCTTCAAGTATGCTTACTTTATGTTTCTATTTGAATGTACCTCTTTACTCAAATAGTGAATGACTAAATCACATGCTTCCTCCACTTGGACATGATTGCTTTAGTGCATAGATCACTCTGCGTGATTTACCTTTTGTATGACTCTTAGATCTCTAAAGCACTGATATCAAGGGTTGTTTCAGCACCACCAAGGTGTTTTACCACAGTGCCTACCGTGTATATATAAGGCACTCAGCAAATGCTTACTGAATTGAACTAAACTCTATAAATAATCAAGAGCCATTCTTTAAATTGCAAGCTTTAACATTTCAGGTATGTTTTGCTATATTCTTTCTCTTTCTGCTATTTACTTCCTTTCAAAAACATTCACTTTTACAGGGCTTCTCTTCCTGGTTCAGGGGAAAACAAAGAGTCATCCATTTACTTGATTAAAAACACAGTTTGCCTCTTGATATTTAATATGCAGAAGCTCTAATATTAAAGCTCAGTCTCTATCCCCTCATGGTGATTTCCAGTCCTGATGACTTTACCCCCTTTAACTCGTAATCACATTGGAAAGGATTACCCAGCGCTTGTTTCTTTTCTGAGACACCAGGACACTCACTGACCAGCCCAAATTGGTAATGGGTGATTATGTAATTCAGTAGTCAGTAGTGTCCACAGATTTAACATTCTAGAAGAAAAGTATTGTCCATCATATATATCTTTCCTTCTCCATGGACATCTATGAACAGATTTCTTACAAACAGAACATTATAGTAGTTTCTTGCAGATTATATTACTAGGTATATGTAAATTTCTTTCTGAAACAGAAACATCTTCTTTTCACATGCTGACTGTTGGAAAGCAATAACTTCTGAGATACTGGTGTCAGGATATTATCAAATCTGAGTTACTTACAATGCTTTTATCACCAAAGTGATCATCTGCATTACTATGAAAGTGTTAACCATGCTGCCCTGTCTGACTCTTTGCTATCCCATGGACTGGAGCCCACCAGGCTCATCTGACCATGCAATTCTCTGGGCAAGCATACTGGAGTGGATTGCCATGGCCTTCTCCAGGGGATCTTTTCAACCCAGGGATTGAACCCAGGTCTCCTGTATTACAGGCAGATTCTTTACCATTTGAGCCACCAGGAAAGCCCTATGACATCCCCCCAAATTCACATCTTTGTATATTTTGTTTACTGAACTTATATTATGACTTTCTGTCTTGTTACTCTGCAGATAAAGAGTCAGGCTAACTGGATATGAGTCTTGACTTCTGCATTTTGTATTGACATGACATAGGGTTAGTTACTTAATCTCTCTAAACCCAGCTTCTGTCTCTGGTATTGACGTTAATATTGAGATCATAAGCTTGATGTGATAATTAAATAGTAAAGCTCATGAAATGCTCAGTGTGGTTCCTGTGGAATGAAGCTACAAAAATAATTACTAACATTCACTGAGCATTTGTTACATCTTATTATTATTCATATTTACTCAATAAAAAAATCAGCTAATAGAAAAAGAGAAGAATCAAATTGTGATAAGTTTGAAAATAATTTTGTGTACACCAGTGCCAGTACTCTGCCTGATTTAGGGGGAGACTTTGAGTAAATATTGAAGGAATCAACAAATGGAGTCAGAGAATTTTCAATGTGAAGAACATAGAAGAATTCGATACAGCCACCCAGTGATAGGAGAAGTGTGGTGCATGGCGAAAATGAAGTCATTTGGTGTTGGGTAAGGTCAAACAGTGGTCATGTATGGATGTGAGTGTTGGATTGTAAAGAAAGCTGAGCTCCGAAGAATTGAAGCTTTTGAACTGTGGTGTTGGAGAAGACTCTCGAGAGTCCCTTGGACTGCAAGGAGATCCAACTAGTCCATCCTAAAGGAGATCAGTCCTGGGTGTTCATTGGAAGGACTGATGTTGAAGCTGAAACTCCAATACTTTGGCCACCTGATGCGAAGAGCTGACTCATTGGAAAAGACCCTGATGCTGGGAAAGATTGAGGGCAGGAGGAGAAGGGGACGACAGAGGATGAGATGGTTGGATGGCATCACCGACTCTATGGATATGAGTTTGAGCAAGCTGCTAGAGTTGGTGATGGACAGTGAAGCCTGTCTAGGGAAGCACACAGTATTCTGTGTCCTCTGTCCAGATAGGTATATATACAGTCAGCTTTAACCCCAAAACACTCAAACTTCAATAAGTGAAGGTTTCTAAAAGTTTCAGAGTATTGGTGACAGATTATATGCTGGCATGGCTTTTCTGAAGTTTGCTTCATTTTTCTTTTTTCTTTGCTTTATAGGATAACTTGCTTAATTGGTATCTCTCTCCATTTGGATGGTGGAAACCCTTCATTATGTTCATAGGGTTTATGGAACTTGTGGAAAAAGATGGATAACTCTTCAGAAAGGCAGCCCTCTGGGAGAGGGAAAGCATAAACAGAGAAGTTCTGAGTGATAGTGAATAGTGAAAGTCGCTCAATTGTGTCTGGCTCTTTATGACACCATGGATTGTAGCCCACCAGGCTCCTCTGTCCCTGGGATTTTCCAGGCAGGAATACTGGAGTGGGTTGCCATTTCCTCCTGTAGGGGAATCTTCCCAACCAAGGGATCGAACCCAGCTGTCCCGCATTGCAGGCGGATTCTTTACTGTCTGAGCTGTCAGCGTATTCTAGTGGGAGGCCTCAATAACTAGTTTGTATTCTGTTTATTAAAAGACAAGGAGAGATGAATTTAAGAGCTTGTGACTCTGGCATTAAGAGAAACAAAACACTTCAGACATTGTTATGCAGATTGAACTTGATCTTGGCCCTAGAAATGGATTTCTATTCATAACATCTTTTCCTTCAGGGACACTTGCTGCTGCTGCTGCTGCTGCTGCTAAGTCGCTTCAGTCGTGTCCGACTCTGTGTGACCCTATAGACGGCAGCCCACCAGGCTCCGCTGTCCCTGGGATTCTCCAGGCAAGAATACTGGAGTGGGTTGCCATTTCCTCCTCCAGTGCATGAAAGTGAAAAGTGAAAGTGAAGTTGCTCAGTCATGTCCGACTCTTTGCGACCTCATGGACTGCAGCCTACCAGGCTCCTCCATCCATGGGGTTTCCCAGGCAAGAGTACTGGAGTTGGGTGCCATTGCCTTCTCTGTCAGGGACACTTAGACTATCTAAATGACAGAATAAACCATGTGGAAAAAAATACAGGGATCATAATGAGGATATGTTATCCTTATGATTCTTAATTTCTGTAGATAGAATATTGACAATGTGCTACATAAAATGTATTCAGATTTGATGTGTTTGAAGTCTTAGGGACATGTGTTTTATTCTAATATACTTGGCTTTTCATCTAAGGCTAATTCTTACACATTTTAAAATCTATAGAGAATTTAGAACTTTGTAGAAGGACAAGACTTCCTCCTACAAGCCCTGTTTTACAAACATAATCTCATAGTTCTGTGCTACAGTGCTCTCTTCACAGATTATTATGTAATGTGTGAAATAATAATGTCATCAAGGAAATTCATATGTTTGTTTTTGTTTTATAGACAAGAGACTTAACCCACGAGGGATTTAAGTGACTCGACTATAGTGGTTGTACTTTGTGTTTAGAAAGAAATGATTTAAATTTCTGGCTTAGTCTGTTAAATTTTTTCTTTCACAACTCTTTATGAGTGAGGTCTGCTTAGCTCTGAAAAGATATAGTTTTCCTTCCTTTGATAATTTTTTTGCCAATTTTTGCATCACAATTTTGACCAACTCTATCATAGCAGTATTCCAAAAGTAAATTGAATAAAACTGTGTAGATAGTTCACTTAAACTCATTTTCGTTACCTTACCCAACTGTGTTAGTTGGAAAAACTTCTTAAAATCTGAGTTTAATAATGAGCTTTGTATATGAAGATCTCTAAGTTGTTACATAAGAAGCTCCTCAGCAAAAGTAAAACCTGGCTCTTCTTTTTCTTGTCTGGGTCATGATGCTGATGAGTTAGAAATTTAATATCCATTTCCACTTTTTCATTAATTACTGTAAAACTGCCTTGAATATTTTACTCTTCATTCTAAGTTAAGTAATCTCTCACAATCTCTCCTCAAAAGTAAATCACTTATAAATGAGTCTAGCCATCTCTTTTGCCCTTCACTTAACCTCTTGTATCTCAAATGCTTGGTATTCTTTTGGGGAAAGGAAATTTATATTAGTCTCAGCCCTCTTTTTAATACATTTAATCTTCTTATTAGCCTTTGTGACAGCATCTTAACTTAGCGATGCCACCTTCATTGAACCTGTGGCACCACTTTTGGCTCTTTCTAGGAAGAGCCATTTCTAGCATTGACTCCATCCTTGTACCCAAGGAACATGGAATATTAATGTATTCTCAGTTCAGCAACTATGCTTGGCTTTCCACTGTATTTTTATTACATACGAATGAGTAATGGGTGTCTCAGGTATGGAGGGAGGGGTGGGCTCTTTGAAGGAACAGGAAAGGCACTACTCTCAGCGAGCCCTCAGGAGCTTGCTTGCAGGTGTAGCACCTAGCTGAGCCTCAGATTCATCAACTAGCTAAGATGCTTTACCTTCCCCTTCTCCATTTGTATCCTCTTAAGTATAAATAGTTATATGAGGCTTCCCTGATGGCTCAGTGGTAAGGAATCCACCTGCCAAGCAGGAGACGTGAGTTCAATCCTTGGGTCAGGAAGATCCCCTGAAGAAGGAAATGGCAACCTACACCAGTATTCTTGCCTGTAGAATTCCACAGACAGAGGAGCCTGGAAGACTACAGTCCATGGGGTCACAAAGACTCGACACGACTTAGCAGTTAAACCACCACCACGCATATATGTGTATATATGTATATATATACATGTATATACATGACTGAAGCAATTGAGCCCAATTGGGCACATGATATATAGTTTCCATGGGGAAGTGGCCTCCCCTAGTTACTTAACTTCATTTATCATCTCAGACAGTGCCACGTGTCTTTTCAGTTGCCTGGAGGCAGGGGACCTGTAAAACCTTTTCTTGCCTGTTCCTGACATGTATTGTGGGGCATCTTATGTATTTTTTTTCCCCCTCTGTATCTCATATTATCACCATCTTACTATAGAGTCTTGTTTCTGTAGGCCAGGTTTGGTAGTAGCTAAATTGCTC
Source organism: Giraffa tippelskirchi (assembly GCF_054371585.1). Classification (NCBI taxonomy): domain Eukaryota; kingdom Metazoa; phylum Chordata; class Mammalia; order Artiodactyla; family Giraffidae; genus Giraffa; species Giraffa tippelskirchi. The sequence goes on along the minus strand of NC_137283.1, from coordinate 160,770,780 downwards.
TCAATTCTCAGTCCCACCCTGATGTTATTTCCAAGCTCCCCAAAGCACCATCTGATATGGTAGCTTCTGGCTTTGGAAGTGCAGTGTCTCCCAAAGACCATCATATAAACTCCAGACTCTTTAGCCTGCCTCAGAAATACATGTTAAAGGAAGATGTATTATACCAAGGAAGTTACCTAAAAATAAAGATAAGTTTCCAAATAGGCCATATTTTAATTCATCCAACAGACCTGTGGAGAATATGATATGGGCTATTGCCTGTCTAGGGGAAGTAATGGGTGTATATAGAACAGTGAGATATGTCAGGCCTTTATGAGCTTACAGTCTGGTAGGGAAGAAAGATATGTAAACAAGTAATTCCAATAGCTAAATAACTCATGTCTGTGTGTGTGCGTGCATGTTCACATACACACAAGTGAATGTGTGTGTTGCATAGGTTTCACCTAGAGAAGGAAGTGGGCACAGATTCATATATTACATTTCAGGGATTAGAAGTCAGTAGGGAAGAGATGATTAAATTGAGTGTTTACAGACAAAGGCTTAATCTCCAAAATATACAAACAGCTCATATAAGTCAACAACCAGAAAAGCAAACAACCCAATCGAAAAATGGGCAGAAGAGTTTAATAGACATTTCTTCAAAGAAGACACACAGATCTCCAGTAGGCACATGAAAAGATGCTTAATATCACCAGTTATTAAAGAAATGCAAATCAAAACCACAATGAGATACCACCTTAACACCAGGTCAAAATGTGTACTTAGTTCTTCAGTCATGTCCAATTCTTTGCAATGTTATGGACTGTAGCCTGCTGGGTTCCTCCATTCATGGGATTTTTTTCAGGCAAGAATACTGGAGTAGGTTGCTATTTCCTCCTCTAGAGGATCTTCCCCACCCAAGGATCGAACCCACATTTCTTGTATCTCCAGCATTGCAGATGGATTCTTTATCCCTCTGATCCATTGGGGAAGCTCACCAGTCAGAATGTCCATCATTAAAAAGTCTACAAATAGCAAATGCTGGAGAGGATGTGGAGAAAAGGGAGCCCTTCTACACTGTTGGTAGGAATGGAAGTTCCTCAGAAAACTGAAAAAACAATTACCATATGATTCAACAATCTCACTCCTGGGCATTTACCTGGAGAAAACTATGATTCAAAAAGATGCATGCAGCCCTGTGTTCACAGCAACATATCCACAGCAGCAAAGACATGGAGACAGCCTACATGTCCATCAACAGAAGAATGGATAATGAACATGTGGTACATGTATGCAATGAAATACTACTCAGTCATAAAAAAAGAATGAGATAATGCCATCTGTAGCTACATAGATGCAACTAGAGATTATCATCATACTGAGTGAAGTAAATCAGAGAAAGTGATAGTGTACGATGTCACTTACAGGTGGAATCTAAAATATGACACAAATGATCTCATCTACAGAACAGAAACAGACTCACACACACGGAGCACAGACTTGTGATTGCCAGCAGGGAGGGGCTGGGAGAGAAGCACTGGAAATTTGGGATTAGCAGATATAGACCAGGATATATAGGATGGGTAAACAACAAGGTCCTACTGTACAGCACAGGCAACTGTATTCAATATCATGTGATAAACCATAATGGAAAATAAGGTAAAAAAAAAAAAAGGATACCTATATGTGTATAATTGAGTCACTTTGCTGTATAGCAGAGATGAGCACAACGTTGTAAATCAACTATCAGTTCAGTTCAGTTGAGTTGCTCAGTCATGTCTGACTCTTTGCGACCCCATGAACCGCAGCATGCCAGGCCTCCCTGTCCATCACCAACTCCCTGAGTCCACCCAAACCCATGTCCATCGAGTCAATGATGCCATCCAGCCATCTCATCCTCTGTCGTCCCCTTCTCCTCCTGCCCTCAATCTTTCCCAGCATCAGGGTCTTTTCCAATGAGTCAGCTCTTCGCATCAGGTGGCCAAAGTATTGGAGTTTCAGCTTCAACATCAGTCCTTCCAATGAACACCCAGGACTGATCTCCTTTAGGATGGACTAGTTGGATCTCCTTGCAGTCCAAGGGACTCTCAAGAGTCTTCTCCAACACCACAGTTCAAAAGCATCAATTCTTCCGTGCTCAGCTTTCTTTATAGTCCAACTCTCACATCCATACATGACCACTGGAAAAACCATAGCCTTGACTAGACGGACTTTTGTTGGCAAAGTAATGTCTCTGCTTTTTAATATGCTATCTAGGTTGGTCATAACTTTCCTTCCAAGGAGTAAGCGTCTTTTAATTTCATGGGTGCAGTCACTACCTGCAGTGATTTTGGAGCCCAAAAAAATAAAGTCTGACACTGTTTCCACGGTTACGCCATGAAGTGATGGAACCGGATGCCATGATCTTAGTTTTCTGAATGTTGAGCTTTAAGCCAACTTCTTCACTATGCTCTTTCACTTTCATCAAGAGCCTCTTTAGTTCTTCTTCACTTTCTGCCATAAGGGTGGTGTCATCTGCATATCTGAGGTTATTGATATTTCTTCTGGCAATCTTGATTCCAGCTTGTGTTTCTTCCAGCCCAGCATTTCTCATGATGTACTCTGCATATAAGTTAAATAATCAGGGTGCCAATATACAGCCTTGACGTACTCCTTTTCCTATTTGGAACCAGTCTGTTGCTCCATGTCCAGTTCTAACTGTTGCTTCTTGACCTGCGTACAGGTTTCTCAAGAGGCAGGTCAGGTGGTCTGGTATTCCATCTCTTTCAGGATATTCCACAGTTTATGGTGATCCACATGGTCAAAGGCTTTGGCATAGTCAATAAAGCAGAAATAGATGTTTTTCTGGTACTCTCTTGCTTTTTCAATGATCCATTGGATGTTGGCAATTTGATCTCTGGTTCCTCTGCCTTTTCTAAAACCAGCTTGAACATCTGGAAGTTCACGGTTCACGTATTACTGAAGCCTGGCTTGGAGAATTTTAAGCATTACTTTACTAGGGTGTGAGATGAGTGCAATTGTGAGGTAGTTTGAGCATTCTTTGGCATTGCTTTTCTTTGGGATTGGAATGAAAACTGACCTTTTCCAGTCCCGTGGCCACTGCTGAGTTTTCCATATTTCAATAAAAATTGTCTTGCGTACAACTAAGTATTTGCTCAGTCTGCTGAATGGTAGATTCCAAAGGATGTTTTAGGTAGAGGAATTAGTATGTTTAAAATCACAGTCTTGAAACTAAATTAGAGATTTGATGGAATTGAAATCACAAGACAAGAGAAAGAGGGGAATGGCAAACAGGAGAGGCTGTATTCCCAATATAAGACAGAAGGAGAGCTTTAGGACAAAGCGGTCCTCAAATGGAAGAATGTCTATGAGAATGGTGAATCTGCTGATAAAATTCAGTTCATGGTGGAACTCTAATCCGTATTGGGAGCAAGCAAGCTCAAAATCTATTATGCAGATAACTGAAGACCAAACAGCAGAAGCTGAAGACCATACAGCAGAATCTTGATCAAGAAAGGATCTTGAACAAATCATGACCAGCACCAGACACTGAAAAATTGGGAAGAATGATGTTGGGATCAAGGTCTAGGTCAGTTAGAGGTTTATAGCAGGTTACCACTTGTTTTCTAGGAAATGGGTCACCATTCATTGTCTGTATTTAAGAAGAATATGGGATATGAGATTCTAAGGGAGAGGAAAAGTTCTGTAGAGTGCTGATAATATGCAGGTAAATAAGAATTGAAGGCCAGAGTGCTTAAAGTCTCATGATGTTTAACTTACCTCTGTGTCAGCCTTGAACTTTTGGAGCTTAAGTTCATTTACTTTTAGTAAAATTTGTTTTGCTTTTTCTAAGAAAAATAGGGACATAAATTAGACGTAAATGTCTTTTTGGAGATAAAATAGCTCTTAAAATTTTGCATTTTGATGAGATGAGTTTAAATGAACAAAATGCAATCAGATGAACAGTCCTTAAAATACACAGTGTGAAAAATCAAATCAAGAATGCTTAGAGCAAAGCATTTAAGGCTTTATTATATTGAAACCACTTGAAAAAATATTCTGAATGATGAACAAACAGAACATGTGATCAAGTTGTATAATGTAAAACTGATTTCTGTTTTCCAAGAATGTGTTACTTTCTTACTCTACTTACAATTTTCTTAAATATATTGTGGCTCAAAACAAAATCATCATTTTAAAATAGTGTAATTGTGATTGTAAAAATATTTTCACTGTTTAAATGTGTAAAAATCTAGAAAATTTGAAGAGAGTGAAGATCACACTAATATCTACATACAAGAGATAGACAGTGTTAAATTTTGTTGCAGAAATCTCCATGTAATATATGTATTATTTCTAGTTATGAAATAATCAAAAAACGAAGTCCAAAAATGAAGTAAAAAAATAGTCAAACAACGAAGATTATGGCATCCAGTCCCATCACTTCATGGCAAATAGATGGGGAAACAATGGAAATAATGACAGACTTTATTTTCTTTGGCTCCAAAATCACTGCAGATGGTAACTGCAGCCATGAAATTAAAAGATGTTTGCTCCTTGGAAGAAAAGCTGTGACCAACCTAGATAGCACATTAAAAAGCAGAGACACTACTTTGCCGACAGTGGTCCGTCTAGTCAAAGCTATGGTTTTTCCAGTAGTCATGTATGATGTGAGAGTTGGGCCATTAAGAAAGCTGAGTACTGAATAATTGATGCTTTTGAACTGTGGTGTTGGAGAAGACTCTCGAGAGTCCCTTGGACTGCAAGGAGATCCAACCAGTCAATCCTAAAGGAAATCAGTCCTGAGTGTTCATTGGTAGGACTGATGTTGAAGCTGAAGCTCGAATACTGTGACCACCCTTGTGAAGAACTGACTCATTGGAAAAGACCCTGATGCTGGAAAGATTGAAGGCAGGAGAAGGGGATGACAAAGGATGAGATGGTTGGATGGCATCACTGACTCGATGGACAGAAGTTTGAGCAAGCTGCAGGAGTTGGTGATGGACAGGAAGGCCTGGCGTGCTGCAGTCCATGGGGTTGCAAAGAATCAGACACAACTGAGAGAATGAACTGAACTGAACTAGTTATGAAGCTGACATAGTCAAGTAAAAACTTTTTAAGGTTTTTACTGCATTCAGACACAGAATTATTTTATGGTCCTTTACTTACCGAATGGCTATCTTGAAACCTATAATCTCTTCCTTAGTGAGTGTAGTAGGGGAAAGGGACTTAATGTAGTTGACAAGTAAGTCTGTCCCCTTTGTCATCATATTAATTGAGAGTGAAATACATAAAAATAAAAGTTTAATAATAATGGACTCAAATGTTAATTGACTTTTACTCTTATGATCTCAGTTGTAGTTGGTTACTCACCTCATTTTATACGGAAGAAAGTTGAGACTAGAGAGGTTAGCCATGGTCACAAACTAGGTCACAACAGTTTGACAAGCCTAGATTATTAGAAACACTTTTTTTTTATTCGATAATCTTTCTTTCTTGTATGTGGGAAAGTATTAGTCACCCATTTAATTTCTCTTTCTGTTCAAGTGTCTGATAACGAAATGTCATTAGGGTATTTTTTCTTTACTGGTAAGCCATATTTGTAAGGAAGAAAAGGCTTAGATACAGGTGAAGATTTCTTTTTTTTTTTTTCAATAACTGCGAATGTATGAGAAAATCACAAAAACGTACAGTTTATATTTTTTAAGGTTTATAGTGGCCATTGGTTTTTATATTGCCTCAATAACTAAGAGACCTTGAGAAACGAGGGCTTTTCTTTTCACCAGTGGTTCCAGCAGGAAGAGAGATACCTCCTCTGCGATGAATCAGAACCTTTCACTATGAACCACAGCTTTCTCTTAGAGAAGTTGCTTAGCTTTTTATGAAAAGCCATCCCAGGGGCAAGCTGAGCCTCTTTGTGCCTGTGGTGTGTCTTCCTGTATGCCAGTTACACCCAGACAAGATAGGATAGCAGGGGTGGGCAAGGTTGTGTAGATATGGCCACATTGTTGTTTTTTTAAAGGTTTTAATTAAGTAAAAATATTTTCCTACAAATCAGCTTAACGGTCTGTCACAGTTTGTGTTATATGTTTTATTGACAAATATAACACTTGTATTTTTCATTCCTTCTATAGGGAGTATTCTAGTAACAGAAACATTTTGGAGTTCAGAATGTTCATATAATTTACCACTTGCCTCTTCGAGTAGAAAAGTTTTGAACTCTGTATTTTTCAACTAGGAATTTTATCAATATTTAAAAAATAGGCAGATTAAAGAGTTTGCTTAAAAATCCATGAAAATATGTGAAATAGTACCTGATATCCTGGAAAGTTTGAGAAAATACAGGCTATGTCATAAATGGCATTATCTCTGAGATTCCACATAATAAACTGTTTAGTGAAGATGATGGCATAAGACTCACGGTGAAGAAGAGTGAATTTCAGTCTTCACATCAGCAAGTACAGCTTTTGAAATAAGGAGCAGCAATCCAAAGAGGACGTTGTGGTGGGTCTTGCTGTGAGGGCTTCTCTCTAGTCTCAGCGAACGGGGGCTGCTCTTCACTGCAGCCTGTGGGCCTCTCCTTGCAAGCGGCTTCTTCCATTGCGGGGCACGAGCTCTAGGGCACGTGGGCTCAGTCTTCGAGGCTCCTCTGGCTCAACAGCACAGACTCAGTAGTTGTGGTGCATATGCTTAGTTGCTCCCTGGTATGTGGGATCTTCCTGGATCAGGGATCAAGCTGGTGTCTCCTGCATTGGCAGGTGTATTCTTGACCACTGAGCCACCAGGGAAGCCCTAAAAGAGGTATTTTTAAATGCTTGTGTAAGTATTGATTATTTATCGTGATTATGCCCAACTCAAAACTTTGTTTTTTTGTAGAAAACTGGGCAGTAATTACAAATGTTGCTGCTCTTGAAGCTCCCTTCAGGGTTTGATTCCAAATTACCTCCTAAGTTGCAACGCAGGAAACAAGAGAAAGTTTGATAACGACTTGGCGCTGCAGCAGCTTCTGGGGAGTGTGAAGAAGTGAAGTGAAGTGAAGTGAAAGTCGCTCAGTCGTGTCCGACTCTCTGCGACACCGTGGACTATACTGTCCATGGAATTCTCCAGGCCAGAATACCGTTCCCTTTTCCAGGGGATCTTCCTAACCCAGGGATCAAACCCAGACCTCCTGCATTGCAGGCAGATTCTACATGTATAATTCCAGAAATAGAAAATTTCATGTTTTGTTGAATATTATATTGTATATGGTCTGCTATGCTGTGCTTAATCTTTGATTTGTGTCTGACTCTTTGTGATCCCGTGGACTGTAGCCCACCAGGCTCCTCCATCCATGGGGATTCTCCAGGCCAGAAGACTGGAGTGGGTAGCCTTTTCCTCCTCCAGGGGATCTTCCCAACCCAGGGATCGAACCCAGGTCTCCTGCATTGCAGGCAGATTGTTTACCAGCTGAGCCACAAGGGGAGCCCAGAGTGAGAGACCCATGCTGTTATTCCACAGCATCTTCTCTCAGCACCCTTTAAAGTCAGGACAGCTATGGAATATACACTCCTCGTTCTGTGACCTGGCTGGGTTGGGGAGGTTCCTACGGGGAACATGTGTAGCTGGCTCAGCTTGGCTGTAGCCAGATCAGAAAAGCTTGTGCCACACAGGAAGGACGTGAGCCTCCGAGGCTGGTCTGTATGTTCACCTACCATGCTGTGATGACCATGCGATGGTGTCCTACAGCGGCTGGTCCATGCAGAACATGTGGGATTAAGTGTGACAGCAGCAGCATTTTCTGTTAATTTTAAATGCCTTCAGAATTCTTCCAGGCTGGAACCTTATTGAACTTTTATTTTCATGTAATTTTTATTTTGTATTGGGGTAGAGTTGATTTACAGTGTTGTGTTAGTTTCAGGTGTACAGCAAAGTGATTCAGTTATATATATACATATATCCATTCTTTCTCAGATTCTTTTCCCATGTGGGTTATTACAGACTATTGAGTAGAGTTCCCTGTGCCATCCAGTAGGTCCTTGTCGATGATCTATTTTTTGAACATTTGCACATTGGGAAAAAGACATTTTTCAGTGTTCTTTTGTCCTGATTTCTGTCGAGGCAATGTCAAGGGTTTTTTCACTATGAGCCATAATACACGCATTATATCATAGTGTAAAGATAGTATCCTGCTGTACAATATTGCTTGAACATTTAAAAGTATATGTTATTGTTGTTGATCAGTTGCTAAGTCATAGGCTTCCCTGTCCTTCAGTGTATCCTGGAATTTGCTCAGATTCTGGTCCATCGAGTCAGTGATGCTACCCAACTGTCTCATCCTCTGCTGCCCTCTTCTCCTTTTGCTTTCAGTCTTTCCCCGCAGCAGGGTTGGCTCTCTGCATCATGTGGCCAGTATGTTGGAGCTTCAACATCAGTTGATTTCCTTTAGGATTGACTGGGTTGATCTCCTTGCAGTTAGATAATGTCTAAGTTTTTCTGTACCCAGTTAATTTGTGTAAACTTCTTTCTGGTTTCCTTTAGGGCAAGGTTTGATGAATACAGTTAGTCCAAAAGCTGAGATATGTGTGTGTGTGTGTGTGTACACATATTAATTTTTAAATTTGGCCTCTCAGTAAAGTCTTGCTTTAAAGAATATTTTAGTGGTTTGATTAGAAATGAATTAATTTTATTTGATGTGCTTCAAAATAATACTAAAATTGATTTAAGACGTGTTTTATATTATTGTAGAGGCCATTTTAAATTCATCTTTCCATAAATATTTGTAGATATTGACTTTTGGAAATAATTTCCTACTGTTTGCATTGGGGTCATGCCATCTGAGCTGTACACCAGACTATGTGCCTTTCCTACTTGGTTCTTGATTGCTTATGACTGAAAAACTCGTTAAAAGCACAGTGCCTTGCGTATAAAAGGAGATGAATAATTTTGAGTTGGATATTGTAGCTAGTTGTAGCTAGGATTACCCCCTTACTACAAAGTCCTCCAGATAATTATATTCCAACATCTTTCTTAATAATTTAATCATTCTGCTTTTGAAATTCTTTTTCTGTGAACAGCAAACTCCATTGTTAAATTCCCAATCTTGTTTCAGAACATTTCTACCAACACCTGGCCTTAAGTAGGACTTCCTGTTTTCCCTGAGCCCTTTCCAGGTGAGGCGTTTAGTCTCACGTGTGCATCCTCAGAGTCAGGTACTGAAGTCAAGATGGACTTTCTCCAGGACACCAGCCAGATCAGTCCCCCATCCCTCCTGTTAAAACTTTTGAGCTTTATGCCGTTTGGCTCTACCAGGCTCTCCTCCAGGTTGATCCTGTCATCTGCTAACCTTGTCCTTCTCCCAACCTGTATCCCCCTTGCAGAAGATTTCATTATCTCCCCCTTGTTCTCTGCTCCAGCTTCTGTCAGCTTTCTTAGGAATTCACCATTTATGTGAATTATCATGTTGGGGTGGTAAAGAATCCACCTGCCAATGCCAGAGATGCAAGAGATCAATCCTGGTATGTTCCCTGGGTCGGTAAGATGCCTTGGAGAAGGAAATGGTAACCCACTCCAGTATACTTGTCTGGGAAACCCATGGACAGAGAAGCCTGGCAGGCTGCAGTCCCTGGGATCACAAAGAGTTGGACGTGACTGTGTACGCGCACAGAGATGCACAGCCTCAATCTTAGTTTCTTCATTTTCTCATCTCCTATGAACTTTTATTTTATTCTGTTCTAAACACAGATGACAGAATTAGACTACAATTTTGTCATCAGCAGAAACTTCTCTGTCTCTAAAATTACAAACACAAACATTCTTGTCGTTGACAACAGCGCATAGGCTCCCAAGGTTCACAAGAGTGAAGTAATTTTAACTTCACTCATTCTCTTTCTCACTCTTCCCCAGCCCTTTCCTTCTTCTACCTTTATTCACTCTGAATTCCATAGTTCACCATTTTATTCACTTTCCTTCAGCTACTCTTCCACATGCTTTTTTTTTTTTTTTTTTATGAACTTGCTTTGTCCAAGCAAGTTCATGACTTTTAATGTCTTTCAGTTCAGTCGCTCAGTCGTGTCCGACTCTTTACGACCCCATGAATCGCAGCACGCCAGGCCTCCCTGTCCATCACCAACTCCCGGAGTTTACCCAAACTCATGTCCATCCAGTCGGTGATGCCATCCAGCCATCTCATCTTCTGTCGTCCCCTTCTCCTCCTGCCCCCAATCCTTCCCAGCATCAGGGTCTTTTCCAATGAGTCAGTTCTTCGCATGAGGTGGCCAAAGTATTGGAGTTTCAGCTTCAACATCAGTCCTTCCAATGAACACCCAGGACTGATCTCCTTTAAGATGGATCCATTTTTTCACTTTATGTTCTCATGAAATTTTGAGGTTTTGTGAGGGGAGGGGTTTGTTGTTTTTAGTAACAATTTGAATAAACAGAAGATAGCATAAGGTTCCAATAGGAAGATTGCCCTGTAATTCCTGTTAATAAATATTACCTGGACTTGCTAAGCAAGTAAGAGTTACCACTTTCTATAAGCACCAGCTTATACCTGGACCTTGGGTATTTGGCCTGACACTACCACGCCCCTCATCCTTCTCCACCTGTTTCCTTTTGGCTGACAACTTTGCCGAATACTTTACTACTGAGATTTACAGCGCAGAGCACTCTCTTCTTCTCACCTATTTCTTTATAAACATATCATCTTTCTTGCTGTCTGATACCAAGTTCACTAGACCTGCTCTGGGCCTCCAGCTCTTGACTTCTCAAGGCGATGCATCTTCAGCTAGTCACCGCCCCCTTGAATCATTAACCTGTCTCTTTTTTTCTATCCACAGTCATATTTTAGTAATATCCACTCTTTTAAAGATCTTACCTGAACTCCCCCCTTCATAGATCACAGCCTTGTTGTGGTGAAGTCTTCATTGTGTAACTCAGTGAAGAAGGGTTTAAAAAGTGGAAACAGTGACAGATTTTATCTTTTCGGACTCCAAAATGACTGCAGAGAGTGACTGAAGCCACAAAATTAAAGGATGCTTGCTCCTTGGCAGGAAAGCTACGACAAACCTAGACAGTGTATTAAAAAGCAGAGACATCACTTTGCGGATAAAGATCCGTCTAGTCAAAGCTATGGTTTTTCCAGTAGTCATGTACAAATGTGAGAGTTGGACCATAAAGAAGGCTGAACACTGAAGAATTGATGGCTTTTGAACTGTGATATTGGAGAAGACTCTTGAGAGTTCCTTGGACAGCAAGGAGACCAAACCAGTCAATCCTAAAGGAAATCAGTCCTGAATATTCATTGGAAGGACTGATGTTGAAGCTGAAACTTCCAGTCATTTGGCCACCTGATGTGAAGAGCTGACTCACTTGAAAAGACCCTGATGCTGGGAAAGATTGAAGGCAGGAGGAGAAGGTAGTGACAGAGGATGAGATGGTTGGATGGCATCACCGACTCAGTGGACATGAGTTTGAGTACGATCTGAGTGTTGGTGATGGACGAGGAAGCCTGGCGTGCTGCAGTCCATGGGGTCACTTGAGTCGGACACGACTGAGCGACTGAACAACAACAACAGCAGCAACCTGAACACTGATTTCTCTACCTGTTGCCTCATCCTTGTCAGAGTCACCAGTAACTCTGAATGTTGCCAAGCTCAGTTATATGTTTCTATCTTCCTGTCTTCCTTCACCACTTAACCAGCATTTGGCACTGGCATTGTTCGTCATTCCTCTACTTGGTGAAACATATTCTTTTTTTGTTGTTGTTTTGAAATTTTGAGTTTCCTTCACATGTATGGTTCTTTCTGCTTAGTTGTCTTTCTGGCTTGACTCTGACTGTGTTCTGAATATTGAGGCTCCTGATAGTTCGGCACTGAGTTCTCTTTGTCTTCTCTTTATATTACATTCCAAGGCTTTAAAAACTATCTATATGCTAATAACTCCCCCATTTATACATCTGGCTTGGATCTCCCTTCAGTGCTTCTTTTTCATTTGTCCAAATTTACTTAGTTGGCAAATCCACAAGGATGTGGCTCAGACATCCTTAACTTAATATGTTTTGTACTAAACTCTTGGCTTTTCCCTGTGGAAACCTGTTTCTCCACAGATCTTCTCAGTCTCAGTAAATGATATGTCATGCTACCTGATAGCTGAAATACAAGCCTGATTGATCTTTTGTTCTGTCCCCTCCAACACTCCTATATCCAGTTATTACACAAAATGGTTGATTTACCATCAGAGTGCGTTTTCTATTGCTTGAGTTTCTGCACTAACTCACTTACTTGTATTTTGCTTTCTCTCTTGCCACTTATTAATATAGCGGTCAGAGTCAACTTATTAAAGCATAAATTGTCTCTTCACCTCCTTGCTAAAAACCCTGTGTTTCCTTTACATTGCACTTAGCAATTTTGATCATTATTCTTCACCTAGATAGCCATGGTCCAGTCTGTGGCTTTGATCACTGCAGTCTAGTCATCTGTTTTGTTTGTGGAACAATCTAGACTTAGGTATTTTGTTTATTCTGTTCCTTTTTTAAAAATATTCTTTTCTTCTTTCTTCCCATGACTGGGTTCTTTTAATTCAAGTTTTCAGCTCATCTCTGATTTAGTTCTTTACTCACTCTTTCTTGGTAGGATACCCTGTTATTCTTGACTGTAAGATCATTTTTATTTTCTTTGCAGCATTTCATATTTTATAATCATGAATTTGCATATTAGATTTTTTCTTATCTGTGTCTTCCACTAAACCCTAAGGTCTATCACCACGTATCTACTGCTGAACACATATTAAGTGTTTAATTAATAGCTGTTAAGTGAATTAATAACTTAGTCTGAAAGTTTCTGCAATGAAAGAAATAGTCAAGGATTGTAGAAAATACCAAGAAACGAAATGATCCATTTCTTCAGTTTGTTCACAGGTATGTGTTAAAAGGACTGGCAAAGAGCTCTCACATGAGGTTGCTCTGCCCTCAACAAAGACAGAGTCATCTGAGGGTTCTCATATAGGTGTTGTACACTTGTAAGTTGTGTACTTCTTTGTATATGGTTGTACTTCAATAAAAATTTTAATTTATATAAATAATTAAAATAATTAAGAAAATGAAAAAGAAAAAGGAAGAAATGCCAAGAATTGCTCAGTTTTCTGCAGTGAGTCCTCATTTGTTTTATAATCAGGACTGATGATTTTTAAGAAAAAAAAATCATCTCTGAATGACTGTATTTAGGAAAAAACCCATTTTCGTTCATTGTTGTTCTTCTTTTGTTCATATTCTTCTGTAGCTCTTATTTTCTGTTTCTAATGCTTTTAAAAAACTTGTCTAAATTATATTTTGCTTGTTATAGATAGGAAATAGGATATGGTTTTCAGACATTGGTCTGACCAGTGATGTTTATACCCAGGAAAATTAGTAACTCATTTTTACAGTTAATATTCCCATGTGCATTTTCACTATCATATTTTCTGCTTGGACTATTCACCTTGTAAACTTGAATATTAATAGAATCTCATTTGTATGTATGTTCCAGGGACTACTCTGAAAAGGGGAACATTTACCAATATGTATTACAAGCATCAGATAACTAGATCATTAAGGGAGTCTTGAAATTACATATGAGCTTCCCTGATAGCTCAGTTGGTAAAGAATCTGCCTGCAACGCAGGAGACCCCGGTTCGATTCCTGGGTCAGTAAGATCCGCTGGCGATGGGATAGGCTGCCCACTCCAGTATTACATAAATGGGAAAACTTCATCACACCTGGTTCCACATACTGTTCTCCCAGTTTTAGTACTAGTGACCTGTCAGGCGAGTATGAGTGACATCTGAGCGGAGAGCAGTCAACCCAAGGCCTCCTTGGTGATAGTAGTCTTTTACTTGCCCTATGAGATCTGAAGTTGACTCCAGCATTACATGAAATTTGGTTTAGCTGTTTGACATGACACTCTCACAACTTGATTTGTAGTGAAGTGTTACTAATCTCCAGAAAATTTCTGAAACCCACATCTTACACATCTTTGTAAAAACTTTGTAATATATGCTAATACATTGTTGTATGTCCACCAGAGACTTGAAGATTTCTGTTTAAGACCTAATATGTACTTATATATTAATGAAATGGACTCTGGAAATAACTCTCCTGAAATGGATCCTGTAAGAAATGCAGCTACTCTTCAGAAACTTCACCAGGTCGAGGTCCCAGCCAAGCCTGGGAATTTACACCTTCCTAGGGTAGTCTTTTGGAGAAGGCAATGGCACCCTACTCCAGCACTCTTGTCTGGAAAATCCCATGGACGGATGTGCCTGGTAGGCTGCAGTCCATGGGGTCGTGAAGAGTCGGACACGACTGAGCAACTTCACTTTCACGCATTGGAGAAGTAAATGGCAACCCACTCCAGTGTTCTTGCCTGGAGAATCCCAGGGACAGGGGAGCCTGGTGGGCTGCCGTCTCTGGGTTCGCACAGAATCGGACATGACTGAAGCGACTTAGCAGCAGCAGCAGCAGTAGCAGCAGGGTAGTCTTTAATGAGTAACAAGGGTGGGGGCGGTGGGTTTTCTGACTCCCCCTCCCACCCACCCCTCACCCTCTACCCCTTCCCAACCAGGACAGTCTGAAGACTGTCTCCAGAGTTCCCCTTGAGAATGACCCAAGAGTCTGCCTGATGACACACCTTTTTAGGGCTTAATTCCTTTCCCTGTCCCTCTTCCTGACTCCTTTTTTTGGCTAATACACGATTGTCTAAATATACCACATGTTCTTTATGCACGCATCTATCTATGGGCATTAGGTTGCTTACATTAAGACAACTTTCCTTCTACCTAGAGGTTGAATTTATTGTAATGATCATTTACAACCCTTTGACTTTTAATTGCCTATTATATGTTACTGTACTTCTTATTTTATCCTTAATACTATCTTGGTCAGTTGATTAATCTTAATCTACCTACATATTAATCTTTATATTCTATTTGTGAAGATGTTATTGGAAACCATCAATTGAAATTGTATTACCTCTGTGGAAGAGCTGAAAAATGGTGAGACAAGTTTAGTCTCATCATCCTTTGTGTTCCTTCACCTTTTTGTTTTGTATTAATCCATACTAGAGAAAGTAATATATCACTGTTCTACCTTCTCAGCTAGGCTGTTCCATCTCTTCAATGGAAGGTTTTATTTATCTTTGAAAGTGTGTGTAGAAACTGGTCATGTCCGACTCTTAGTGACCCCATGGACTGTAGCCCACCAGGCTCCTCTGTCTATGGGATTTTCCAGGCAAGCACACTGGAGTGGGTTGCCATTGTCAAAATTGGTGGTAAGTAATGAAAGTTAAGTGAAAAACAAACACGTACTTATATGGATACATCCGTTTGCTTAGAGAAAACATGTTGAGAGTACTATTGACATCATTTCTAAATTACCTGAGAAATAATCCAAGAGCAGGCCTATCTTTTTTTTTTTTTTTCATCTTTCTCCAAACTGACTTGAAAACCTCACATGGGAAATCTTTTTATCTCAAAGGACAGAACGTCACCCACCACTTGTTAAGGAATCTCATTTACCTTCCCTAGTCAGCAGTAAGATGAGAGGTATAGGAGGGTTCGTGAAATGCACCTGAGAGCTAACTACTGCTGCTGCTGCTAAGTCGCTTCAGTCATGTCCGACTCTGTGCGACCCCATAGACGGCAGCCCACCAGGCTCCGCCGTCCCTGGGATTCTCCAGGCAAGAATACTGGAGTGGGTTGCCATTTCCTTCTCCAGTGCATGAAAGGGAAAAGTGAAAGTGAAGTCGCTCAGTCGTGTCCGACTCTTAGCGACCCCATGGACTGCAGCCTACCAGGCTTCTCCGTCTGTGGGATTTTCCAGGCAAGAGTACCGGAGTGGGGTGCCATTGCCTTCTCCGGAACTACTAAATGCCAGTTTAAAAATGTCAAATCATGTAACTTGAAATTAGTGCCATGTGAAGTAACCTATGAAACAACTCTTTGTATTTCTGAAATTTTGAGTCATCATTAGCCTTGGTCATAAGAAAGTTTGCACTTGAGCTAAAGCTCAAATGACTTTCAATATCTCTTAACTTTGGTAGGAAGGACAGCCATACTTACAAAAGAAATCCACAGCTGTGATAGAACTGTCTCCATGGATTGTATTAGACTCCACCAAACAAGTATTTACAATGGAAGTGAAACACTATTTGAACGTCAGTGGTTTCTAAAATTAGAAAATGGGATTGTATGCTTAACTAGTTGGATTCATGTTCTTGGGTCCAGATTTAAGACTGATCTTTGTGTTTGCTGTTGAGATATGATTTCCTTTCAGAGAATATAGGCAGAGATCTAAAATACACATTCGTTTTGAACGTTAGAAAACAAAATCACTCAGGACTGTTTTCTAGTCATAAGCGGGAGGCTGATGATGTTTCACTCTCTGTGAACTCTGTATCCCTGGAGACGAGCCTGATGGGGAGAGCCGTGGTTATCGGGTCTAAACGAGTTTTGATCTGGTCTTGTCCCTTTCAATGACTAGCCATGACTTTGTATATGCCACTTAATTTTTCTAGGCTCCATGTCTACTAAATGGGAAAAAAAAATTTCTTCCTACTTTCTTTAGAGGGTTTTTGCAAATATCCAGTTAGATAATTGTTATGAACATCCTTGGGCATAAATAGTATAAAGAACTATATGGATACAGCATATTATTTTTATCTTTGATAAAATTTGACTGTAACATGAGAAAAGTCCTGCACTGCCCTTGGTAAATACTGTCAGCATAACTAATTTTGATCTATGACATACAGATTATAAACATGAGGGGGGTTATCATAGTTTTGCTTTAATTTGGTTTGTGCTAGTTCTTTGGAGAAGATGGGGTAAAATTCTGTAATGATGTATATCAGAATCACAATAGGCAAGTCTCATTAAACCAGAAAGTTCCTGATTGAACTCTAGCATCTGGGAAATTCAGCATCTGTTACCAGTTGAGTGTTTTGATTGGCATATGTTTGGCATTTGTCATATTGAGACAGTGAAAGTGCTGAGCAATAATGAAATAGCAAGCCCTTTGGCAGGAACAAACAGAAATGTTTTATCATTAACCCACTGAAATAAAGCTCTGATAAAACCTGTGAATAATGCAAACAGAGGCATGTGAGGAAAAATGTCAGGATCAAGGGAAAAGTGATGTTTTCTTAATCAGTGCCTTGTTTGTTTTGTTTGTTTTTTTCTGACACTTACTTTCACTATATTTCAATTGGGACATATTTTGCTCCTATTTGATGAAAGTTACAAGAAACAGTGTGCTTTAAATGGCTAAGTTTCCTTCACCTAATTACAGGATCAAGATAGTATACGTTAATACTTTGATATGGTAATTGCTATTTGCTTAGAAGTAACTTTATATTTCAAAAAAACTCAGGTAACTGAGAATCGTCACTGTTAATAGTGTCCTATAGAAGACATTTTTGGATAAATGGACAACATAGTGATACTTAAGTTCTGTTTAAATTTCTAATCTCTAATAAAAACCCTGAACTAACTTAACGGTTATATATTCTAGATTATTCAGCCTCCAAGAACCATATTCATTTGCTTATTGTCTACCCATATCTGTTGTTTTCCTAATTACCAATTCTGAGGAGAAAATTTTAGATTTCTTTTCTCTATTAATTTTTCCCCTGGTAAGTTATACTTATCAAATATGTTAAAAAGTTGAAGACTTTAAAGTGAGATAATCTGCAATTATCCCAGCCCAGACACATCCTCTGCCTGTGGAGTTTATTTAGTTTGTGTCTGTCTTGCAACACGAGGGCAAAAGTTTCTGCTGTTTGTTTATTGTTTATCGGCCAGAGCCAAGATCAGCCAAGGTCTGGCACCCAGGAGGTGCTCACTATTTGAAAAAACAAATGGAGAAGCAGAGAAGAGAATCCTCCATCATGCAGGCGATCTTCAGAAATTTCTGAAAATTTCTTTTGATTCTAACCCTATGCTTCCTAGTTATAACTGATGACCATTATGACAGGTTTAAAAAGGTGAAAAATTTAGACTCAGAGACACCAGCAGCTTCAGAGATTGCTTTTTGGATAGTTTGAATGACATATGACAGATCTCTGGACAGTTATGCTGAAAATTTCTAAAGTCTTTTGCCCATTTTTAATGTTATAGATTCTATCTTCTGTGTGCAATTTAGTATATGATTTGTTATTAAGACACTGGTTGATTGACTTTTGTCATTAATAGATTATTATGCACCTTCTTGGGGCTTCCCTGATGGCTCAGTCGGTAAAGAATCTGCCTGCAATGCAAGAGACATACGAGATGTGGGTTCTATGCTTGGGTCGGGAAGATCCCCTGGAGAAGGAAATGGCAAACCACTCCAGTGTTCTTTCCTGGAAAACCCATGGACAGAGGAGCCTGGTGGGCTATAGTCCGAAGAGTCCCAAGAATCAGACATGACTGAGCATGCATGCGTGCACCTTTTTACCTATATAAAGAATGCCTAGAGATAGGTAAAATTTATGTTTATTTTCATTTCCACAATTATTAGCTATCAGATAAGAATCTGCTATCATAACATTAGCTGGGGAGACTGGATTTGACTTCTATTGTTTCAGCTTTTGGCAACTTTTCTAGGATTATATCCTACTGACCTGTATTATTGAAGTTTTAATAAACACTAATGCTATCCTAGAATTATGTAATTTCTCCACAACCCCCACCCCCCACCTGCCCCTTGGAGAATTATCTCTTTAGCTAGGTAGGAAACTATGATAGTATTTCTTCTATTTTGGTTTTAATGTACATCTTTTTGTGTGCATCCTTTATAATCTTTTATTATTTAATGTCAGAGCTTATTAATCACTATTAAAAACAGCAGAGCTGCAAAATTCAGTGTCAGCAAC
Source organism: Giraffa tippelskirchi (assembly GCF_054371585.1). Lineage (NCBI taxonomy): Eukaryota > Metazoa > Chordata > Mammalia > Artiodactyla > Giraffidae > Giraffa > Giraffa tippelskirchi. The sequence continues at coordinate 160,751,941 of NC_137283.1, read as the reverse complement.
CCGGCACTTTCTTCACATAAATGTTGACAGGGTTTTTCTTCTTTTATTATAGGAATGTGGGAATCTGATGCACAGCAATTAAGCTATGATTCAAGTAGTCTGCATTTTGAGGGGCAAGTCCGATGTTCCGTGCATCTCCATGAACCTCCTAGAATTTGTATCTGAAACAAAGGAAATGTAACGCTGTTTATAGATATTCTGTGAGATAAATCCTCAAATTGATGCTGCTGGTCTCTTTAATATTTTCACCATTATACAGTGAAGCTGTAGGTGCAATGAAAAGTAGAGAATGGACTAGGGGAATTTAAAACCTAAATCAGTTTTAGGAAAGGAAAATGGAAGGATACTTGCCACATCAGTGACATGAATAATTATGAAATATCATTGGCTAGTTTTCTCAAATATTAATTTACCTATATGTGTGATTTTCTAGATGAAAAGAGAATGAAAGAATCCTATTTTTTTTTCCTGTGAGAAATGTTTTTGTACAAAAACAAATTTATAAATGTTATTGTAAAAAATTACCTGTATGTACATTCTTGTTAACAAAAAATTTCCTTACCTACAGAAAGATTCAATATAAATACATTTTGCAGCTCTGGTCAAAGCCACACTTTTAAGTAATTGGGCATTGTGTTAATATGTCCCCAGGCTTCTATTCTACTGAAGCTCCTGTTTAGAATTATGCCAATCTATCTTCATATTTCCTTCCCAGCCCCACTGTAATTGACCTGGCAGTCCGCCACGCCACAGCCCAGACAGTAATCACTTCGAGAGGATAGCCTGCCTCTCTAGTTTGACTGACAGGACAGGCCCTATTTTAAAATCCTTGTCATGTGCTTTTTATCAGTAAATAACACCCATGTTACCGAGCATTTGCACTGAGGTACGCAGGTCTGTCTTCTTAATATGCTCGCTCTCAGGCAGAGGAAAGTGACTAAAAACAGTGAGGGCTTCATGTGGTTGTAAAGCTCCCTCACTCTGAGGACACTCTTGTTGAAATCCAGCATAGGTTTTTTTTGCTGTTGTTTTTTAACTTCTTTCCAGGACAGCTATGTCCATACTCTGTAGGTCAGCTGATCTCAAGTTAAACAGGCAACTTCCCACACATTGTGATTACCTCTTACTTTTGCTCTAGATTTAGTATCTTCAGCTATAATAAAATACAAAACTACAGACTTACTACTGGATGCATTTTTATACCGTCAGAGTTCCAAAAAATAGCAAGGGGAGATAAGAAAGCCTTCCTCAGGGATCAATGCAAAGAAATAGAGGAAAACAATAGAATGGGAAAGACTAGAGACCTCTGCAAGAAAATTAGAGATACCAAGGAAACATTTCATGCAAAGATGGGCTCAATAAAGGACAGAAATGGTAGGGACCTAACAGAAGCAGAAGATATTAAGAAGAGGTGGCAAGAATACACAGAAGAACTGTACAAAAAAGATCTTCACGACCCAGATAATCACAATGGTGTGATGACTCACCTAGAGCCAGACATCCTGGAATGTGAAGTCAAGTGAGCCTTAGTAAGTATCACTACTAACAAAGCTAGTGGAGGTGATAGAATTCCAGTTGAGCTATTTCAAATCGTGAAAGATGATGCTGTGAAAGTGCTGCACTCAATATGTCAGCAAATTTGGAAAATTCAGCAGTGGCCACAGGACTGGAAAAGGTCAGTTTTTATTCCAATTCCAAAGAAAGGCAATGCCAAAGAATGTTCAAACTACCACACAATGGCACTCATCTCACACACTTGTAAAGTAATGCTTAAAATTCTCCAAGTCAGACTTCAGCAATATGTGAACCGTGAACTTCCAGATGTTCAAGCTGGTTTTAGAAAAGGCAGAGGAACCAGAGATCAAATTGCCAACATCTGCTGGATCATCGAAAAAGCAAGAGAGTTCCAAAAAAACATCTACCTCTACTTTATTGACTATGCCAAAGCGTTTGACTGTGTTGATCACAATAAGCTGTGGAAAATTATTAAAGATGGGAAAACCAGACCATCTGACATGCCTCTTGAGAAACCTGTATGCAGGTCAAGAAGCAACAGTTAGAACTGTACATGAAACAACAGACTGGTTCCAAATAGGAAAAGGAGTATGTCAAGGCTATATATTGTCACCCTGCTTATTTAACTTATATACAGAGTACATTATGAGAAACACTGGGCTGAAAGAAACACAGCTGGAATCAAGATTGCCAGGAGAAGTATCAGTAACCTCAGATATGCAGATGATACCACCCTTATGGCAGAAAGTGAAGAAGAACTAAAGAGCCTCTTGATGAAAATGAAAGAGGAGAGTGAAAAAGTTGGCTTAAAGCTCAACATTCAGAAAACTAAGGTCATGGCATCTGGTCCCATCACTTTATGGCAAATAGATGGGGAAACAGTGGAAACAGTGTCAGACTTTATTTTTTTGGTCTCCAAAATCACTGCTGATGGTGATTGCAGCCATGAAATTAAAAGACGCTTACTCCTTGGAAGGAAGGTTATGGCCAACCTAGATAGCATATTTAAAAGCAGAGACATTACTTTGCCAACATATGTCTGTCTAGTCAAGGCTATAATTTCTCCAGTGGTCATGTATGGATTTGAGAGTTGGATGGTGAAAGCTGAGCACCGAAGAATTGATGCTTTTGAACTGTGGTGTTAGAGAAGACTCTTGAGAGTCCCTTGGATTGCAAGGAGATCCCACCAGTTTATCCTAAAGGAGATCAGTCCTGGGTGTTCATTGGAAGGACTGATGTTGAAGCTAAAATACCAGTACTTTGGCCACCTCATGCGAAGGGTTGACTCATTGGAAAAGACCCTGATGCTGGGAAGGATTGGGGGCAGGAGGAGAAGGGGACAACAGAGGATGAGATGGTTGGATGGCATCACCGACTCGATGGACATGGTTTTGGGTAGACTCCGGGAGTTGGTGGTGGACAGGGAGGCCTGGCGTTCTGCATTTCATGGGGTCACAAAGAGTCGGACATGACTGAGCGACTGAACTGAACTGACATGTATATATTTATATGTGTATATATATGTATAAATATGTATCTGTTTAGTGTCTAGCTATATAGGAACTGGAAAAGGTCAGTTTTCGTTCCAATCCCAAAGAAAGGCAATGCCAAAGAATGCTCAAACTACCGCACAATTGCACTCATCTCACATGCTAGTACGGAGAAGGCAATGGCACCCCACTCCAGTACTCTTGCCTGGAAAATCCCATGGACGGAGGAGCCTGGTAGGCTACAGTCCATGGGGTCGCTAAGAGTTGGATGACTGAGCGACTTCACTTTCACTTTTCCCTTTCATGCACTGGAGAAGGAAATGGCAACCCACTCCAGTATTCTTGCCTGGAGAATCCCAGGGATGGCGGAGCCTGGTGGGCTGCCGTCTATGGGGTCGCACAGAGTCGGACACGACTGAAGCGACTTAGCAGCAGCAGCAGCACATGCTAGTAAAGTAATGCTGAAAATTCTCCAAGCCAGGCTTCAGCAATACGTTAACCGTGAACTTCCAGATGTTCAAGCTGGTTTTAGAAAAGGCAGAGGAACCAGAGATCAAATTGCTGATATCCGCTGGATCATCGAAAAAGCGAGAGAGTTCCAGAAAAACATCTATTTCTGCTTTATTGACTATGCCAAAGCCTTTGACTGTGTGGATCACAAGAAACTGTGGAAAATTCTGAAAGAGATGGGAATACCAGACCATCTGACCTGTCTCTTGAGAAACCTGTATGCAGGTCAGGAAGCAACAGTTAGAACTGGACATGGAACAGCAGACTGATTCCAAATAGGAAAAGGAGTACGTCAAGGCTGTATATTGTCACCCTGCTTATTTAACTTATATGCAGAGTACATCATGAGAAACGCTGGGCTGGAAGAAACACAAGCTGGAATCAAGATTGCCGGGAGAAATATCAATAACCTCAGATATGCAGATGACACCACCCTTATGGCAGAAAGTGAAGAAGAACTAAAGAGCCTCTTGATGAAGATGAAAGAGGAGAGTGAACAAGTTGGCTTAAAGCTCAACGTTCAGAAAACTAAGATCATGGCATCTGGTCCCATCACTTCATGGGAAATAGATGGGGAAACAGTGGAAACAGTGTCAGACTTTATTTTTCTGGGCTCCAGAATCACTGCTGTTGGTGACTGCAGCCATGAAATTAAAAGACGCTTACTCCTTGGAAGGAAGGTTATGGCCAACCTAGATAGCATATTTAAAAGCAGAGACATTACTTTGCCAACAAAAGTCCGTCTAGTCAAGGCTATGGTTTTTCCAGTGGTCATGTATGGATGTGAGAGTTGGACGGTGAAGAAAGCTGAGCGCCGCAGAATTGATGCTTTTGAACTGTGGTGTTGGAGAAGACTCTTGAGAGTCCCTTGGACTGCCAGGAGATCCAATCAATCCATCCTAAACGAGATCAATCCTGGGTGTTCATTGGAAGGTCTGATGTTGAAGCTGAAACTCCAATACTTTGGCCACCTCATGCGAAGGGTTGACTCATTGGAAAAGACCCTGATGCTGGGTAGGATTGGGGGCGGGAGGAGAAGGGGACGACAGAGGATGAGATGGTTGGATGGCATCACCGACTCGATGGACATGGGTTTGGTTGGACTCTGGGTGTTGGTGATGGACAGGGAGGCCTGGCGTGCTGCAATTCATGGGGTCGCAAAGAGTCGGACACGACTGAGCAACTGAACTGATATAGGAACTGAATATTCAGAGAGGTATACTTTCTTGCATGGTGAGGGGACTTCTCCAGGGTCCCATATCTATAGCAACAGTGCCAGTTTTCTGGAGCTTATTTGGATGTACCTGTTAACACCCGTTCCACACCGATGCAGCTTTCATTCTTCTTACGGTGTTTAACCTCACAGTTCTCTTGTCCCCATAAATGAATCTGTTGCAATATCCAGTGGATTTTTCCTTTCCAGACAAAATTGGATGTTTTCATGAAGAATATACCTTTACCTATACGTTTTACCTAGCATGCCTTGGGCAGGCCACTGAGCTCTCCTGAAACGTGCTAATTCTTCTGCCCGGGGTCGCTGCTTGGAATTTATATGTGTTTTCATATATGCATATTATGTGAAAGGCATTGGTCAATTATTAAATATAGAATATAGATTAGGAACTGAGTAATCAGGAGAGAACAGTTACCTGAAACACCAAGTGAGAATCATTTTTCAAGGCAGATTCCTTGGGCAGTGAGGAGACTGAACCCTGAAGGGACATGCTGACCCACTGGGATTTCTACTCCAGCTATTTTTCTCAGGCTGTAAAAAGGCTGAGCTTTGGTAACTTGGGAAACATGCAGACGGCTGGCTCTGGGTAGCACTGGTGTTACCACAGAAACCCTGAACTTCCTTTGCCGCATCACCTGCTGTGAGGGTTAGACCTGGGGAAGAGAGGCAGTAATTGCACAAGTAGTGTCCTTAAGTATAGAGGCTTCCTCACTAATTTTTTAGCAGAATGCGTGAAGAAGGTCATGGGAGAAATTAAGTCTTCAGGTCAAGTCAGAGTTTAAAACTTGGGCCGTCAGCTCGTACCTGGCAGGAATGTTCTCTCCCTTTCAGCTCAGAGAATGAAAAACACAGTGAAGGACACTTCCTTACAGAGGCCGTTTACCTGGCTAGTCTCCACCTGATCTCTGCTGGGGGGCTTCTGGTAGTATAAGGAAGAGATCTAGTGGAAACCCGTTAACCAGAAAAATGACTTGGGAGATGGGTGACTTGAGTGTCAGTTGTCCAAGGCTGGAGGCAGTGTCCATTTAGTAAATGTGTATGCTTAGTACTGTAGGCTAAATTTTCCTTGGCTGATTTAATTACTCTCTTTTTAAATTTTAAAATATCTTCAGTCCGTGTATATTGAATAACTACTCCCTGCAAAAAATAAAATCAAATAAACTTCAAGGAGTGTGCAATCTAATAAAGAAGATAAAACTTGTAATCAAGTGATTATATTGTAAGGCAAGTTATTGCCTTGCATGTTATTATATTGCAACATTTTATAACATATTATGTTGTTAACATATTATGTATGTATTATATCAAGTTATTATATTGCATGACAAGTTGTAAAAAGAAGTGTCGTAAAGGAGGCACAACATGTTTTGGAAGTTCAAAGTAGGAAAAAAGGAAAGTGGTTTCTCAGTGGCCTCGTGAAAATTTATGGCAGAAGGAGTTCTGAGAGATGGTGGAGGAGGCCCCTGCAGGGAGCAGGTGCAAGAGTGGACAGACAGAAGGGCTGATGAGAACCAGCAGCGTCCAGGTGACCCCAAGCGTCCCCTCGGCAGGGGCAGAACATACAATTGTTGTGGTCCATGGGAGAAAAGTCACGTTAGAGCTTCAGAACTGAGCTTGACAAGCTCGCCTTTTGTCCAGTAGGCAACTCACTGTTTTGTTTTGTACACCCCAAATACCCGAGGGATTTTTAATGTGGATTCATCTGAGAACATGGTATATAACCTCTAGCGTCTTGTCTCTGAAAGTCTCCTCTTTTTATTGTGGTCAGAACTGGTTAAGTTGCCTCATAACTTTGTCTTGGCTCTTTTCGTCAAGATCACTGTCAATTGTTACTGCTATGTAATAGCAGTATTATATTCACACCTGAATTTTATTTGCTGTCATCTTGGGTATTAATTTGTTTGTTGATGGGTATCCACATGTCCCACTATACTTCATATTCTTAAAGAACAGAAGCTCATTTTAGTCATCTTTCTATACCCACAGTCTAGAAAGGAAGTGAGGTGAGGTGAAAGTTGCTTAGTCGTGTCCAACTCTTTTCAAACCCCATGGACTATATACACTCCATGGAATTCTCCACGCCAGAGTACTGGAATGGGTAGCCTATCCCTTCTCCAGGGGATCTTCCCAACACAGGGATTGAACCCAAGTCTCCTGCATTGCAGGCAGATTCTTTACCAGCTGAGCCACAAGGGAAGCCCAGCAAGGAAAGAGAAAACAAACAAAAACAACTGTTCCATGCATTGCCAAGTACTTTAGATGTCTTATTATTCATCCTCGAGATCCCTTTTTACAAGAGAGGAAATGGGTACTCAGGGAGACAAAGTATTGTTGATATTTAGTGGGAAATCATTAAACTAGTAAAGTGTAATAGCCAAGATTTAAACCCAATATGTTTTGACTGAGTCTCTTTCCAGCATATCACATCACCTCTTTCTAAGATTATTAACCAATGCTTATTTGTTGAATGCATGAATGAATGAATGGAAAAATGAGTTGTAAAATATATTTACTTTAAAATTGATAGTCCCAGAGAGCAGTAGTATTGTAAGTGGACAAAGCTTGAGTGTCCCATCTTGGGAGACTGCCATTGATGTTTACTATTGTTTACAATAGCATCAAGTTGGAATTGGCAAGCTAATATGAAAATTTGAAAGCCATGAGTTTGTTCTCATATTTTAGCAGCATTATAAATGTGAAGTGCATCAGTGTGGCTTTTATAAGCACCCATGGCCAGAACCTAAACTTTAGGTTGTCAGTGTTTGGGAACTGACATTGCCAAGACATTATTGCTTTTCTGCTTTATTAAAGGAGACTTGGAATGATGGCTTCCAATTCTGGCTTCTGGCAGTGACATAGAATGCTGGCTACTGAGAATCCAGGGTCCTCTAGGGAGAGAGACACAGAGTTTTTTCAGTTATGTCTAGGTAGGCAGGTACAGTGGTTTTCTTTGTTCTGTGTGCAGAATGCCATAGTGAGTTTTAATTCTGATACAGATAGGAAATGTTTGTTAAAACTAGGTTTTATGCTGAATCTAGATTTATCCTGGCCTTTTGGGTGAAAGAGAAAGTATCTTTTATCACAAGTGGTTTACATCTCTTGTTAACTCAGACCAGATTATTTCACTCTACATCAGAAGAAAGCCCAGTGCCTACCACAGTGAGTCAGGGTACAGGAACACAGAGAAAAAGTCATGCCCTTGAGGAGATCACAGTCCCGTCAGCTTTAGGTCAGGCATCATAAAGACGGAGTTAGAAATATCAAACTTGAGCACACAGAAGATACTACCCAAGAGATTCTTAACTGCAAGGGGATGGAGCAAAGATACACCCACACCTGTCAGCCCGTGGAAGGATGTGCACGTGGGATGTGTTATGAAGTGTGTGCTCAGTGTCCTTGACACAAGTTCAGCTCTGGGAGTGGACAGATACATACTGTATGGATGCCTGTGTCATAGTTGCGTGTTTTCACTAATGTCAGTAAAGATATTTGTGGAAAGCTAGGTTTGTGAATTTAAAGACGTACTTGGCTTTGTGTTATAAAGGGTCAGTTAGGGATTGCAGCTGTTGTATTATCTGGAAAAAGAGAGAAGTTGGGGTGACAGAACTCAACAAAAATACACATCAGGGAACCAGCTCCAATTTGGGTAGACAAGGGGAATATATTATGTTGTAGGCCAAAGTGGAGATGTGGTTGATGTAGGGAACTGGTTGTTGGCTGGGTCTTATTATAAAGAATATTAAAAGTTTTAGAACAATATGGTCAAACAAGTAAATATAGTACATGTTTATTTTTTCCAGGAAATTTTTAGTGGCTGGACAGAAAGTCAATAGTCTTTTAAAGCTTTTTTAAATATCCTTTTGTGTATTCTTTTGTTACTGTCTACTTGTAACTTCTCATAACAGACACCGTTACTTTTTTACTCATTATTTTTCTTTCAATTTAAGAATATCTTTGTGCTTGAATATAGACATTATACGCCATTAGAAATACTGCTGTCAATTGTTGATGCATGCATTAAAATTCCCAAGACCCTTTCTAATGTTTTTCTTACTGCATACTCACAGCAACCGTAAGTGATAGCTGAAGACAGAGTATTTTCTTCATTTCACAGATGAGGAACTGAGACTGGATACTTAAAATCTTCACCTGAAGGCAAGGCTGCTGTGTGGTGGGTCTAAGACTTAAACGTGGAACTTCTGACTCCATATTCTTTTCCTTTTCCAAGATCACACTGCTTTTGGCGGCCCATGTATTAATAATTTTAGTGATCTGTGGTTCCCTGAAGCTAGCCTAGGACTGTCTTCTGAGGCTGACCCGAGTGTCCAGCTGCCCACAGGAAATTTCACCCAGCTCTTTCTCTGCAAAGGCAAACAAAAGTATCTCTTCACCTCACTCCACTACCATTTTCCAGCAAACTGATCTCTTAGTATCTGTTTTAGTGTTTGGGTCATCATTCTGCACATTTTAAGAAACTTACAGAATTATTGAAAATCAAAAACTATTGCAGTATACTGTCTTTATACTTTTCCCTTGTAATGTCAGTATTGTGCTTTTTAGGGTGGGATTTGGAGAGTGTGGAGGAGAAAAAAAAGTTTAATATATTCATACATTTTTATTTCCTTCAAAAATAAGGTGACTACTGAGCAAAGTGGTATTTCTATACATTCATTCCCCACTACTAATTTTATTTTTATCAAGTTAGAATGAAGCTGATCAGTATAAATATATTAGTGAAACAGCTGTTATAGTGATGCTGCGCTCTTCCAGGTATTTTGCTCCCTTATGGTATTGCCTCTGTGCATGAAAACATTAAAATGTAGTTAGTAATGTCTTGGCCACCAAACTTTATAGTTTCTGTGTCATTTGCTATTATTTGCATAATACTTTAAATTTATACTTTAAAATACCACACTAACCTTCTAGCAGAAGTTAAAATATTCTGAGAATAGAATTTACTAACCCGACTACATTTGGGCTCAAGTAGGGTCTAATAACTATTTTCTGTGAATTATGAATCTTATTTTCTTTCTTCCTGATCTTTGCTTTTTTTTTTATAACTTGCCCTGAGTCCTTCCTGCCTTTCCTGTCTGGAGCAAATACTGAATCCGTTCATTTGTTTATGATGACCAACCTGTCTCTTTGGGCCGTGCCTTTGTGTCTTGGAAGGGGTGTCAGTTTTGGCCCCGCCTGATCAGCCATTGTCACTAGTTAGCATGCCTTGGGCAGGCCACTGAGCTCTCCTGAAACGTGCTAATTCTTCTGCCCGGGGTTGCTGCGAGGTTCAGACAAGTCCAAGTGTAGATGGTTGACATGAGGGGTGTGTTGCTTTCTCCCATTAGTCCTTCTCCCTCCCTTTAAAAATTCAGACACATATAGGCTGTGTCTACATATACAAACAGCTTGGTAGTGTGTTAAATTTTGTTTTTATAAGCGGATTGCAAATGAGTTCTTTGATCGGTTTTAAGTGATCCCCATCAGGGGACTGGTTTTACATGTATAGGTAGCTCAAGTATTTTAGTGAGTTACTTGTCTTAGAACTGGTTTTAATGAAAAGAACTATATGCTGATAGTTCTATTTTTATAAATGTTATTCATCTTATTTACCAAAAAATGCAAATTTATATCCCAATATAAGTTTTAGTTAGATTAAATCTTATGCCCCTTTTATAATTCTTTTGTGAAAAGAAAATCACTTCATCTACTTCTTTTGAATTGTCCTGTATGTTTAAATGGTTTTTGCATACCTACCCAAAGTACATTCTATAAAGATTTAAAATGTGTAGTTAATGTCATTATACACTTAATATAACCACACATCCGGCTGGACAGTCTTCCTCGGCTGTGGAATACTCAGCTGTGTTTTATCCCATTTTAGTTCAGTGTTGCTGGAATCTGTGCCCTTTGAATCGAAGCTGAAGTTCCCAGAGAGAACCGCGTCACCCTGTGTACACATACGTCACTCTTGTCCGTCCGTCCATCCCTCCCCTCCCCCCACCCCGGTACTAAACAGAGAAGCGTGTCTCCAATATATGCAAATAGGAACTTTGCTGTGTAGTGATTTTTTTTTTTTAATCTAGGTTCGGGAGTTTTACTTTTTATTTGTTTGTTTTGATCTCTCCCTGGGAAAAACTCCAGCCCAGACCAGGTTATTCCCCCTGGGACTTGACTTGATGTGGTCTACAGCCCAGTTTCATTTCATCGCGTCATACTTAGGGAATGACCGATCTTTCAATGGGCCCACAAGGGCTAGCCTAGGAATCATTAGTCACGCCATTCATCAGCAGGGTGCACCTTGATGAACTTTTATTGCCCGAGTCAACAGCATCTGAAAATCTAGTCTTCTGTAAGTGTGTTTGCTGAGTGGTACTTTCTCCAGAGCTTTCTCTTTCCTTGCTTTCCTCCCATCTCCAGACCTGTTAGTCTCTTACGCAGCCCTTCCCCCACCCCAGCTCTGGCTTACCTTTTACCAGGCCACAGGTCAGATTTTTAGTGCTTCAGACCAGAGGTCACAGCTCTGGTTGAATTCACAAACCTAGGGTATTTATGGTTTTGGTATATGTTTAAGCCTTCATACGTTTTCGAAAACTATTTTTTAACTTATCTTCTAATAAAACCAAATATTTTGTACTTCTTACAGCTTACGTTTATTTAATTATCTTGTACTGTCCCCCATAATATATTTTGTTTCAACAGAATGTTAAAAGGAATTAAAAATAGTGAGTCGTGTTTTATAATTCGGTAAATTCTCTATGACATATCATTTCACCATCACATCAGCCTTATGGGGAAGATTCAGTCATCATTGATTCCACAGATGGTAAATTCTCTATGACATATCATTTCACCATCACATCAGCCTTATGGGGAAGATTCAGTCATCATTGATTCCACAGATGTTTTTTAAGCAACTATGACATTGCAGACATTATTCCAAGTCCTGAGAAAAATACAGATGTGAACAAACCTGACCAAAGTCTGACTCACAGAGCTTGCATTCAAGTAAGAAAGAAAGAATATAAACAGAAACAGTAAGTCAGCTATATAGCGTATGGGACTTAAGTCCTTATATTTAAGACTCCAGTGTGTCTGGCGTGAGAGGGAAGGTAGCTGGAGGTGAAGTCAGAGAACCACGGGGTAAAGGTGGCACGAGCATCCCTGTTTACAGAGGGACAGAGCAGAACAGAGGGGAAGACCCTGGGGGTTCTGGCAGTCCCCTCCCGCAGTGGCTTCCGGCCAGGCTGGTGAAGTGCGGAGCCAGGGCAACCGGTGGACACGCCCAGGGTTTCAAATCGGACAGTTTTCGTCTTCGCTCTGAATAGCTGACGTTTTCTTTCCCGCTTCGCCCATCGCATCATTGGAGAGGAAATAAAGCCCATCTGTCTGTTTCTGGGATTCTTTGAGGAAAAGTCAGTTGAGTTCATTTTAATCTCCGTTTTCCCTCCCCCCCCCCTTTTTTTTTAAAGGAATCAGTGGCATTTCAAGTTGAAAAGTCAGGGGCCAGTATCTATGACACGTATTCTTGACTTCAGCCTTATTATAACCTTGGGTTGGTGTGAAACACGAAACTTCTTTAGAGGACACAAAAACCTTCATAAATCAGTTATGCTGCTAACTTAAAGAGAATTTGCTCTACAAAAAATTTGGAAAGAAGTTTTCGATGTATTATCTAAAGAGGATTGTGGTTGCTTTAGGTGGTGAACTCACCTCAAACTAGTTAGCTTTGCTAAGCCAGCGCTCTTAGTCACCCAACCCCATGGTCTAGATGCTTTGTAAATGAATTGTGTGCAGCTAGGACAATCCATCAGTTGTTTCTGCCTCTGAAAAAAATTCACATAAAAAAGTAGCTCAAGAGATGGAAATTGTTGATAAATATGCCCTGGAGTAAATTACTCTTCTCTAAACCAAGGTCCAGGCATTATATTTGTGCAATTCACAGACTGTTCTTATCGTGACAGGTCACTATTAACCCTTGAAGAGTTTGGCTATCCAAAAATGCTACCAAATTCAAAGTTATCAACAGTCTGAAGGAATTCTAAAGTCAAAAAATAAGAAATGCCTTTAAATGACAGGAACAGCTCATCTTTCCCCTCTCAGTCACAGTGATACCTGTTCAAACTAGAATTCCGGATTCTTGTTGAATATTTATTTGGGAAGTAGTTACAGAAACATGCTGACTTTGATAGTTGTAGTGTAAAATATGTAGACAAGAGGGTTGCAATTAAACTACTAGGTGGAAAATCAAATTTTAAAGCTGGAAGAGATTTTGTAATCATTACTTTTGTGTTTTTAGTGCTTTGACATGTGTATTTGTTTTCCATTTAATCCTCAGAAAAACCATGGAGTGTGGCTACTGTCAATATCCTCATTTTACAACTGATGCTTGTCTTAGGCACAGAGAGGTGAGGGGACTTTTCCAGGGTCCCATATCTATAACAACAGAGCCAGTTTTCTGGAGCTTATTTGGATGTACCTGTTAACGCCCGTTCCACACCGATGCGGCTTTCATTCTTCTTACGGTGTTTAACCTCACAGTTCTCTTGTCCCCATAAATAAATCTGTTGCAATATCCAGTGGATTTTTCCTTTCCAGACAAAATTGGATGTTATCATGAAGAATATACCTTTACCTTTTCACAGTAGTTTGAATGAACCATGGGAGAGAAAAGCACCCTCTAGTTTACAGGTCTTTAGTTTTCAGACAATTAAATGTAAGTGTAGCTATAATTTACAAGGATAGATTTGAACGGTACATCCATGGCTTTGTTACCTAGAGTTTGCCCTCTCATGCTGATAATTCTTTGGAAAGAAGAGAGGATTTCGTATGCTTGCTTATAGTTTTGGAAGATGTGATGAATCTAATGATGTATTTTTTCTTTGTGAATTGAATATAGATCGAAATGGAGGTAATGAATAGAAAAAGCGAGTGATAGGAATGGTTCTGATGGAAATGACAGAGATGATGCAAAAATGAAATCAATTTCTTATTTAAATTATCATAGTAGTATTCATTAAAGCCCTTCTTAAACAGAGCTAGATATTACAAACTGGAAAAAAAATATTAATCATGGATTTGTCCTAGATTTTTCTGTATTAGTCTGGCATGAATGTTTATATTCAAGCTGCAAATTGTAGTTTGCTAGGTATTCAGAAGTTAAGAGCAATTTAGATTAAGGATGTTTAAAGCTCATTTGTAAAATGCTCATACTATTTGAGCTGTTTTAAAAAGATTTGCTTAGCTAAAGTCATTGGATCAGACTAATTCTGGCACTCTTAATCTTCCTTTTTTATTAAGAGCCTTAGATATTTTCTTTCCATTTAAAAATTTGAATGACAAAATTGAGTAAGTAATTTACTAGAAATAGTGCATTAAAGAACAAATTTGTACAGAGCAGGAAAAATACAATAAATTTTAAATGGGAACATACCACCAAAAATACAGTAAATTTTAATCAGGGAACATCGCAGTAATTTTAAGACAATGTGCTCTATCACTTCTTTGTTGTCTGAACAGTTTTTAAATGCATTAGTTTAAAATAATAGTTGACAAGAGATGAAGTAGTTACTGAGAAGCTAGTTGTATGTAGAGAATGGGTTAAATAGGGTGAATGATTATAAGTGGCCGAAAGAGTACCAACACATAGGGAGGAAATCCCCAGAACTGGTGGACAGAGAGGAGGTAAGAGGGAAATGCGAGATGGTACAAACAAATGCAACAGAAAGATCTTTTCTTTAAGGGACCATACTATCTCAGCTCAAGTCACTCTTGGCCTCTCTGAATTTCAATACTATATTTGAAATTAATTTGGAAGCTATAGGTACTAACATGCTCCTTCAGTTTTGATAACTGCTATTATTCTTTAATGAAATTGGTTTTTTTTAAATGTATTATTTTTAATTGAAGGATAATTGCTTTCCATAAACTGGTTCTTACTTATACTAAAACATGAGCTGATAAAATAGAATTTAGAGTTTAGATATCCTAGAAAAATTTGAATTCTTCTTGGGAAGGTAAATGATCAATGGCTTCCTTCAATTAATTTGTAACTCCAAAAATATGTTGCTCTCCACTCAGCCATAATTTTTAACATGATTGAGTATGCTTTGATATCTTTGATTGTTTTATCGATTCACAGAAGTATAATATACTTGATATATGAAGATTTCTTTCGTATATCAAGTGACAGGAAAGAACAACATAAAACATATAACTCTTCTTCTTACCCAAGTATGATGTCTATATAATTTCTCTGTATACGTTATCACTTCATCTAAGCATCCATGAGAAGAGGAAAAGTACATATCAGGGACAATGAGAAAAGCTGGTGTAAAAAGAGTTCACACCAAGTTGGAGGGTGCCCATTCTAGCTACACAAACCCAAAAATAAACATATACAGGAGCCCCTCTGGTAGACTAATGTTAATAACTGGCTTAGAACCATGACAGTTTCTTTACTGGAAATGAGCCACTTCGCAAATACTGTCTGTGTCTCTCTCTCTTATTCCCAGGAGGTTTCAAACATTTAGTAGCTAAAGGCCCATGTTTTGAAGGCAGAATTTAAAACGTGAATTAATGCGAGTAATAATAATTTATTAAAGAACTGCTGTGTATGTATTATAAATTTAAGGTGGCAGATATCATTTACAAGCTCTTTGCTTGTAATGAACTATTGTGAATTATTCAAATTATGTAGGTGTGTTTTCTCAAGTACTTAACTTTATTTGATAGTGAGTTTAAAATTAGAACAAAAACTCATACTAAATGCAGTGTGTGCATGCATGCTAAGTCACTTCAGTCCTGTCTAACTCTTTGGGACCCCATGGACTGTAGCCTGACAGGTTCCTCTGTCTATGGGATTCTCCAGGCAAGAATACTGGAGTGGTCACCATTTCCTTCTCCAGGGGATCTTCCCAACCCAGGGATTGGAACTGCGTCTCTTATATCTCCTACATTGACAGGCAGGTTCTTTACCACTTGTGCCATCTGGGAAGCCACTAAATGCTGTAGCTACTATTAAAGAGAGAATCATTACATTTCTTATTATTTAAACTTGTTAAGCTATTGTGAAATAATTATAAATAATCTGCAATGAGGCATATGTAGGCATATGTGTGTATGTAAGTTTATCTACATATATGTGTTATATACACAATTTAATCATAAATGCCCACGTTAATATTAAAATTTTACTTTCTTTATCTTTTAATGAAAGTTCTAGTAAGTTCTATATGAGCCTACTGACTGATTAGCTCACCATGAAACTAGTATTGACTCATGTTCTCAAGTTAATGGATAGTTCATTCCACTGAGACTGCATTTGAGGCTCTAGGCATATGAAAATATGTTTTAAAAAAGAGCAACAGTTTACACAACTGTGCATTAACTCAGTTTATATGCATTTACAACATCTAATAAATATCTCTGTTCAAAATATCCTCATAGGACTATGGCAAGATTTAGCTATTATGATTTTTTCTGATATACATATCTGTTTATAAATACAATTTCTATTTTTAAAGGATTATTGGTTAATATACTATCTGGAATGTGGTATAAACAATTATTCATATAACATGAAATAATGCTTTATGTCTTTTAGTTTAGTAAAATTATTCTTTCATTCAATTGTCCATTCAACTACTGTATATATATTAAGTGAACATTGTGCTGTGCTAGAGTCTAGAGTTAAAATTAGTGTGAGATTATCTTATCAAGGAAGCAATGATCTTGTTCAGTGCTTCTCAGATTTTTCTGCACATTAAAATTTTGGGGGGGAACTTAAAATATATATTAATGCCTGGATTCTACCTTGAGATTCTGGTTTAATTGCTTTGGGTACATCAGACTTTTTAAAGCTCCCTGCAAGATTGTAATAGGTATAACATTTGGGAACCAGTGGTGTGACTAGGACTCATGATAGATCTGTCTATAAAGACACTTGAGATCTTTCAGCACGTCTCCCTTCTCACCCCGCCACTCAGAAGGAATTGACTCCTTTCTCCACTGTGATCTCATATGTATTTCCACTACACAACATTTTCTCTTATCCACTTATTTACATTTGTGGCTCACTTTTTAGATTTTAAGTCCCTTAGTCTTTGAAAATCCGTGTGTATCTGACCACTATCTTCAACTCTGGTTGGAATTCCCGGTATATGGTAGGCACCAAATAAATGTAAATTCACTTAACAGGAGTGAAGAGTGTTTCAGTAAGTGACAGTTTCAAATAGTATAACCTTGAATACTGATGTCGGAGCTGAGTTGAGTCCGAGGTAAAAGACCCCTGTTCTGTCCAGTGGAGATGGGCGGGACTTCATCTTTGCATGGGCGTGCAGATGAGGGGCACCGCGGCTGCAGCCACAGCCAGGCGCTGTCAGAGCAGGAAGCAGGAGGCCCCGGGAGCCCTGCTAGTGGGGCCAGCTGACACCTGGCCAGGCCGCAGAGGTTACTTTGAGTAACAGAGGGTTACTTTGAGTCAAGGGGCCACAAGTCAAAGCCTGATCCCTAGACATAGTAGTTAGATGCCGAGAGCCCAGAACAGGGAACCATGCAGAGCAGATAAAGGGGAATCAGTTACTGGCAGCGAGGGCTAGTTTCTGCCACAGCGCTCAACCTCTTCAGTGCAAAGAAGCAGCTTCCTGGGGTAAAGCTTCCACCATAAATTCCCGCGGGAACACGTGGCATCAAATGGTGCATCTACCAAGTCCCGAGTATCCCTGGACCTCACCTCCTGAGGACCCTACTTGACGGTCACACGGGGCCCAGACTCTTAGCAAGCAGTGCCATTTCATGGGACTAGGTGTTTTCTGAGTCCTTTTTAGGCAGAAAGCCGAGCTCCTTATCTTCATTTATCCCCTAAAGTCAAGGCTTACAGTTTGTTGGTTTGCTTATTTGTTTAATAAGTCTGTAAGAGAAAAGAGCAAAAAAACTGAAAACTTAAAATTAGAGATGTGGCTAGGGGAGAAAATGGATTAAAGTTAAAAAATAAATTATTAAAAATTTTTGGATGACTGCAACCTGTAATTTGGTCTATAACCAGTTTACTCCAAAGGCTGTTGTTTTCTCTTCACACTGAAGTTAATAATTTGCTTTATCAATACTTACACTTTTTTTCCTAACTATATTTGTTCAAATTTTGCAAGTACTATATTATTATGTCTTGGGAAATTTAAGAGGTTTTGGAGTTCTCCTAGACTATTAGAAGCAAAATTAAACTGTTAAAGCTTCCTAAATATAGTATTCATTGCTTTTCTTTTTTCTTTTTCATTTAGTATAGGAACTTTTCTAGTTGTTCAGAAGAATTCATCTTTTTTGGTCCATTTCACTCCTTCAGTTTTGCTTGGTAAATAAAATCAGATTAACAAATAGGTCTTTAATACTATATTGCAAGTTGGAATTGTGTTTTATTAATTGCATATACTTCCCAAATGGATTTTATTATACAAAACTCATTTTATCTAATTATTTCACTACATTTTGTATTTTGCTCTGTCCATTTAAAAATTCATTTAAATTTGGCTCAGAGTATTACTATAAATATGAGTGTTCACTTTCTAGTATTTTAATTTTTAGGTTAAGTTTCAAAAGCAGAAGAACAGTCTTGCCATACAATGCCTCAAGCCGTAAGTGTTTTTGCCTTAACTCCCCGTCCATAATCATTACCCTGTCGTCTACAGCCCTCTAGCTTCTCCTCATCCCTCCCAGCCTTGAACTTCTGCAGTCTAACCATGAAAAGCCATCAGCTGGCTTCCCTCCCACAGTATCCCTTTAACGCCTCCTTGCCCTGGTTGCGCTGCTTCCTATAGCACCAATTCCATTTTTCTTTCAAACTCACATACCTCTCTTGCTTGGCCTGAGAAACGTATTTATAAATTTAGTGACTCTGTCACTTCTACCAGCCTGCACGTACATCAAGGGCAGAGACTAGGACTTACCAATATTTCAGACCCTTGTGCACAGCACGGTGAATTGGGCTGATATTGACCATTAGAACTGAATAATTGCAGTGGTTCCCTAGTTTTTCAGGAAAAATAAATAAAGAGTATATCCCAAATTTAACGATTTTACCCTGTAATTGTTCTTAAACCTACCTTTGTCTGTTATGAGAATTAGTTAGGGATAAACAGAGAAATAGATATAAGCAAAATATTTCAGGACAGCATTGAAGAAATCCGTTGTGCTTAAATGGATTGCTCCCTGCTTTTCTTGATGTGCATGCTTGTAATTGTGATTTGGAAATAATATTGTTATCATTTATGCTTAGTGAAATTATTAATACCTATGGTGACATTAGATATGACAATAACTGCAAAGAGCACAAGTGTTCTGACTCAAGCAAGTATGAGAACCTCTGTATATTTTAGGGGAAATTCTCTTCTGTTGTCATTTTAGCTGAAAGTGTAACTTAGCTGAAAATGTGAATCGCATGCTGCTAATTGAGACTAGCGTTATTTCTAGAATATGCAGTCAGCAATGTAACACAAGCTCCAAAAAACCTTCCAGCTAAAATGTTTCTGCTTTTTTTTTTTTTTTTAAGTAACAGCATACTTTGTGTAACTAAATTCTTATGCTTAAGCTTGATTTCCATCCCTCCCCAGACCATATTAACAATATTCTCATCTCGGGAAACTCGGGTGGTAATAAGAATTGACATAACCCATTTTTAGTAAGGGAAGCTGTGAAGAAAGTGATGATAGTGACATTTTCATTCTTCCACTTTAATTTGTTACATATTGCTGTGCTAGATAGATTCATCTAAGAATCCTAATCTATTTACATATTTCTTGTGATGTTTAGCATATTGACATGCAGTGAACACTTTTCCTCGGCCTTTCTGCGCTGTTTCCCTAACACAGCATAAATATAAAGTGGTCTCCTGCACATAAGGCTCCAATCAGCCTGTACGTTGCCTTAGCTGAGGCTTATTTTCATTGAGAAATTACTGTGTTCTGTGTAATCTGTTACTTTTAAATTATTGGAAATTCCATCTCTTTCTGTTACATACGATTTTCAAGAGACAGACTCACTCAAGGTGTGTCATTTTTCCATCATGGCTATGGGTCAGATATCACCAAAGGCTGGTTAGTTTCAGGTTCAGGGCCACCAATTTGGAACTTAACACCTGGAGAAGGAAATGGCAGCCCACTCCAGTATTTGCCTGGAGAATCCCATGGTCAGAGGAGCATAGAGAGCTACAGTCCAGGGCTGGAGGGTAGGATGAGGGTCCGATTAATGTTGGGATTAATAACAGTCCCTTTATACACCCAAGATGACAGGCTTTGTTTGTATGATTGCTTTAGTTATGTACATGCATCATGTAAGCTGTACGTATGTAAGCATACATATGTAAGCTGTTCAAGAGCTTACAGTCTGATTTCCTATTCACTCTTAATTAGCTACATTTTCTATGTTTGAAGATTTTATGCATAAGAGCCTTAATGTCTAAATCATTTGAAAACTGTGAGAAAGGGAAACAGATTGTATCTTACATAGATTTTTTTCAGTGCAGTGTGTATGTCTCAAATCCTAGCATCACACTTTTTTCCAGCAAGTAAAATAAAGAAACTCTATTTTAAAAGACTGTGGTGAATGTATATCTAGAATATGTGTATAACTCGGGACAGGTGCATTTCTGCTGCCATTTGTATTTGTGCTAATGTGTCTCAGTAAGCCCTGGAGATACAATTACAAAAGTGGCAGCTTTCTATCCTTCGAAGAAAAGAGTGATATTAAGTTAAGCAGGCAAAAAGAAACAGCGTGCAATTAAAATGTAAAATTGCTGTTTCTTTCTGTGTTGTTGTTGTTCAGTCGCTTAGTCATGTCCAGCTCTTTGCGACCCCATGGACTGCAGCACACCAGGCTTCCCTGTCCTTCACCATCTCCCGGAACTTGTCAAAATCATGGCCATTGCATTGGTGATGCCATCCCACCATCTCATCCTCTGTCGTCCCCTTCTCTTCCTGCCTTCAATTTTTCCCAGCATCAGGGTCTTTTCTAATGAGTCAGCTCTTCACATCAGGTGGCCAAAGGATTGGAGTTTCAGCTTCAGCATCAGTGCTTCTAATGAATATTCAGGACTGATTTCCTTTAGGCTGGTTTGATCTCCTTGCAGTCCAAGGGACTCTCGAGAGTCTTCTCCAACGCCACATTTCAAAAGCATCAGTTCTTTGGTGCTCAGCCTTCTTTATGGTCCAACTCTCACGTCCGTACATGACCACTGGAAAAACCATTGCTTTGACTCTGTGGACCTTTGTAAGCAAAGTGATGTCTCTGCTTTTTAATACACTGTCTAGGTTTGTCATAGCTTTTTTTTCCCCAAGGAGCAAACATCTTTTAGTCTCATGGCTGCAGTCATCATCTATCTGCAGTGATTTTGGAGCCCAAGAAAATAAAGTGTGTCACTGTTTCTTTAATGAAAAACGTTAATGAAAAAATCATGAAAATATTATTAGTGGAAAGTAATAAACCTTTTGGTCTTCATGAAATTACTCTTCCTCCCGAATGAAAGAAAATTTCAGTGTTTGATATAAATAAGTGAAAATTAATGTGTGAGTCACTCAGTCATATCCGACTCTTTGCAGTCCCATGGACTGTTAGCCAGCCAGATTCTTCTGTCAATGGGAATTCTCCCGGCAAGAGTACTGGAGTCGGTTGCCCTTCTCTTCTTCAGGAGATCTTCCTGACCCAGGGATTGAACCTGAATCTCCTGCACTGCAGGCAGATTCTTTATCATCTGAGCCACCAGGGAGGCCCTCATATAAACAAGGAGGTGAGAAAGTACTTAGCATTGGAAAGGGAGCACATTCAGCTTTTTAATCATAAACAGGAAATCGGGAATTCAATATTTGGATATTCTTCCCTCACTACACCCCTACCCCATCCCCCTACCCCCCAAGAGAGGGCTGTCCTCTGTTCCGTAGCAAAACTTGCTTGTGAGCATTTGGTTCAGATGAGTGCCTGTTTTTAAGAAAATGCAGGGATTTGACAGTTACTAGACTTGTCCTCCCTCTTACTTAAGGGAGAGCATCTGTCATCCTTGTACAGAAAATTGCATTCCATATTCTGAACATGTTCTGTGGCAGGAATCCATTCATAAAAAAGGCATGTTCCTATTTCTGTTCAACCAACAGAATTTCAATTACAATTAAAATAAAAAAAGAAAATAGAATGCTTAAATGTACCTAACTGCTTGGACCACTCTGTTTTTGGATTGAGGGGAAAAAAAGGCATATTTATTGAGCATATAATGCTGCTGTGTTTGGTACTGACTGTTGTTTTGGCAGATTTCAATCTTTACTGTTACAGGGGACAAAATACTTTGTATCAGAATACTCTTCCTTGGAGGAATCAAAGCCTTTTTGGGCTGACCCAAATCCTTCTGTTTCTTCGTCATACCTCGTTATGTCCTTTCAGTACTGCTGTAGAGATTTGTTGCAGATGAAATGATATCTCTAGCATAAAGAATGATGTACCAAGTGAGGGTTCCTATTTGTGTGTGTGTGGTACGTGATTGTTTAATTTACTTGAAGGAATCGTCCACAGAAGCCATACCAGCAGGGCTCCTCATCCCCAGTGAGGTTCTAGCAGAAGTGAGAAATTGCCTTTCAAACTCAAAGCAATCTAATGATTTACATCACTTTTATTAAAATAAATAAACCATGTAATAAAACAACTGATGACTTTTTAAATACAGCGATAACTGTGTAAAATACTACCCAAGGGATACCAAAGGTACATCTTCTGTGATGTAAGGCATTTGCTATCTCAGTAAGTATTCCATCCTGGGGTCATATTTTACTATTATCATTTTCAAAATAACTTATTTTTAGTGATTAGAGATCTATAGATACGCATATAAAATGTTTCAAGAAAAATGTAGGATGCATTATTTCCCTGAGAGAATATCCTAAGCTTGTTTTTAAGATCAGATAATGTCAGCTTGTGGACATTATATTGGATTATTTTCTGTCGATTGTTTATATTCAAATATTCAGGAAAAATGACAATATAAACTTAGTCGTATATACTGAATTGCATATAAGAAATATTCAGTAAAGACTTTGCCAATGTGTGCAGAATAGAGTCTCTGTGCTGCAATAAACACAAAGGGTTCTTCATGGAGAGTAGGTTTCTGGTTGTAAAGAAGCAAATTGGTGATGGTGATAAATATTTAAGACTATTTCAAAATCGGAAGGAAACACAGGTTGACTGTATGTTTGCAGGAGGTTTAATGGATATGGGTGTACAAGCACTCATTAAAAAGTAGAAGGACTATGATGGTAAGGCTATTTATTTTTATAAATGATACAATTGGGCTTCCCTAGTGGCTCAGTCGGAGAAGGCAATGGCACCCCACTCCAGTACTCTTGCCTGGAAAATCCCATGGATGGAGGAGCCTGATAGGCTGCAGTCCATGGGGTCGCTAAGAGTCGGACACGACTGAGCGACTTCACTTTCACTTTTCACTTTCATGCATTGGAGAAGGAAATGGCAACCCACTCCAGTGTTCTTGCCTGGAGAATCCCAGGGACGGGGGAGCCTGGTGGGCTGCCGTCTATGGGGTCACACAGAGTCGCACACGACTGAAGCGACTTAGCAGCAACAGCAGCAGTGGCTCAGTGGGAAAGAATCTGCCTGCCAATGCAGGAGTCACAGGTTTAATCCCTGGGTCAGGAAGATCCCCCTGAAGGAGGAAATGGCAACTTACTCCAGTATTCTTGCCTGGAGAATCTCATGGATTCTCTTAATCACTACACTTGCTTAATCACAGAGCTTGAACTTGGACCATTCATCCTACCTGAGATATGTTATCTACTGCTGCTGCTGCTGCTAAGTCACTTCAGTCGTGTCCTGACTCTGTGCGACCCCAGAGACGGCCGCCCACCAGGCTCCCCCGTCCCTGGGATTCTCCAGGCAAAAACACTGGAGTGGGTTGCCATTTCCTCCTCCAGTGCATGAAAATGAAAAGTGAAAGTGAAGTCTCTCAGTCGTGTCTGACTCTTAGTGACCCCATGAACTGCAGCCTATCAGGCTCCTCCGTCCATGGAATTTTCCAGGCAAGAGTACTGGAGTGGGTTGCCATTGCCTTCTCCATGTTATCTACTAGGTGTTATGATTACTTAAATTTTACAAGTATATTTATTCTTCAGAGTTAATGAATAGAAGTTTAGGCTTGTCTATATGGTACTGGCAAAAAGGATGCACTGGGTATTTTTAATATTTAAGGTTTTTTTGTTTTTTTGTTTTTTTTTTGTAATGGGGAAGATTCCCTACTGCCTTTCCTACTTCCCAGAGTCAGTCTCTGGATTTAATTCTGAGGGTAGTGGAGAGCCAAAGGATGGTTTTAAGGAGGGGAGTGTAATCATGTGATTTACATTTTCAAAAGGTTACCCTGGCTCCTGGGGAGAATGGGTCATAGGGGATAGGAAGCAAGTTGAGTGGTAAAAGAGAGACTGGGCTCCCCTTGAGACTCAGCAGTAAAGAATCCACCTGCAAGGCAGGAGACATGGGCTTTATCCCTGGTTTGAGAAGATCCCCTGGAGAAGGAAATGGCAACGCACTCCAGTATTCTTGCCTGAGAAACCGCTTGGACAGAGGAGCCTGGCAGGCTGTACTCCATGGGATGCTAAAAGAGCCCAACAGCACTAACCAACTAAATGACAAAGAAGAGGGACTAATTATTGATAGTGTATTGTTCTGGGGAAGAGATCATGGTGACATGATCTAGAGAGAATTAATAAAAAATAAGAATGGATGGAAATTAAGTATATTTTGGAGGTGGCTGTAGCACATGTTGGAGATCACTGGATATTTGGATAACACAAATATTAGGGTATCTTGTCAGCCTTTAGTATTAGAGTAATTCTATTTTTTTTTTTTTTTTTAGCCCCTCTCCTATTCTTCTGCTATGAAACTGTTTTAAAAATTCACATTACTCTGCTTATTGGATTCATTATGTAAATGTATATATGGGTGTGTGTATTTTCATCTTTGATGTTATCAAAGTGCTGGATGGTGATTTTTTGGATCACTTTCCTTGGTAAACTCTATTTTCCATTCTCCATGGCAGTTATCCCAACCTGGTTTTCTTCTTCTCAATCGCTTAAATCTACTTCTGGCTATTATATGATCTTCCCTCCAAGTTCATACTTGATGGAATTTATTTTCTCCTTGAACTTTTCTGAACTTACCTGTTACCTCCTCCTAGCTTATCTGTATCTTATCTCTTCTTTATCTTCTCTCACTGGAGGGAATAATCTCTCATCTTTTCCAAATCTGACCCTTTCACCAAGCTCATAATTCAGTTTTATCCCACTTCTTCCTAAACTTAAACCCATCAATTATCACTTCCCGTATATTTTTGCCTCACAACATCTTTAAAGATAAGTCCGTGCTTGCCGTTAGAAGTCAATATTATAGATTTGATTTTCCGGGCAGTGCAATATGACTTTTTTGTCCAAGAGCTCTAATAAAATGGATGTTTCAAGAGAGAGAAGAACTTTCAAATGATCAAATTATCTTCTCAGATCACAATTCTCTTCTCAGTCTTTAGCTTTCCAGACAACTCTACCTTGTGTTCATTTCTGTTTTGCAACCCCCTTGACCTTACTAGACATTGTTATGCTTTTATTTCTACTGCTACCTGAAAGGCACTCCTTTTTTTTTTTTTTCTGGTTGTTTTTTTTCTCTTTATTTTCCCCCGGATTCTGTTCTCAATACTCTTTTCTTCTTGCTTTACACACTGTTTACTATCCCTGTATCATACACTGACTGTATAATGAAGACATTTAATTTCTCTCTAGATGCAGATTTTGTTTTATGTTTTGTCAGAAGAATTTTTATTATTTTCCGCCTCCAAGTAGAGACTTTCTTCTCAGTCTCTGTGCACTAGTTGTCTGACCAAACTGTACATTTTGGAAACTTCTTTGACTTTCCCCCTTTCCTTCCAGCATGCAATAGGTTATCAATTCCTGTACATTTGACATCTGAAATAGTTTTATTCATTGAGTGGCCTATTTCCCCTGCTGTAGTTAAAGCCATCTCACCTAACTGGGTCATTGAAACGGCATGTCCCCTGCTTGTCTGCCTGCCCCGAGTCTTTGTCTTTACAAGTTTCTCTCCACCATTGTCATCTTACAAAACCGCAGAACTGGCTGTGTCACCATCCTTCTGCAATGTGTAAAAGGACCTGAAAAGCAGAAGGAAAAATTTAACAGGCATTCCTATATTTATCACCCAGATTTGACAAATATTAACTTTTTTTTTCCAAATTTGCTTCAAATCCTTTGGTCAAGTAAATCAAATATGTCCATTCCTACTACCCATCCCTGCTCAAGTCAGTGTACATTCTTCTTGCCCATATGCAATGTATTCTTAGGATTCATATTATAGGCATGCCTGCAGATATTAGTTTTGTTTCCAGACCACTGCAATAAGGGGGATATCACAATAAAGTGGGTCCCACAAATTTTTTGGTTTCCTCAGGGATGGAGTATATGTGTATGTATATGTATAGCTGATTCACGCCATTGTACAGCACAAAGTAACACAACGCTGGATAGCAATTATACTCCAATTAAAAAGAAAATCTTATTTATTCTTTTTAAATCTGGAACCAATTTAAATTGTGTGTGTGTGTGTGTGTGTGTGTGTGTGTGTGTAGTATTTACAGTCTTCATCCTCTGACTTGTTCCAGCTATGTCCTTGCCCACTTTCTCTGTCACTCTCTTTCCATCCATTTTGGCTTCCCTTAAAGGGAATCATTTCTAGGTATATGACAGCTGATCAGTTCCTCTGAGCTCAGCTTTGTCTATATTTCTATTTTAAGTATTTTTTCACTTCATTTACTTTTAGATAATTACAAGCATATTTTTGCTGCTCTCTTTTGTTCAAAGTTTAAGAAAACATTTTTTAGTCAGGTGATTAAAATACTTAAACTATCTTCTTATTCTTTCCTTATACTTCTTTGGATTATGTTTGAATATGTGGTCTATAATTTATGTGGTCTTACATTTGGAATTCATTAATTTTTTTCTAACTGGTCAAATACACATTCTATTATTTATTACAAATGTTTCATTCAAATGAAACAACAAGATACAATATTCTCTGTAGGATATCAAGTTCTGCACTGAGAAATAATAACTCATGATCTATAATTATTAATATATTAATTTTTTGTTTTAAAAAGCTACCTATTAGACATTATACAGATTATTATATTTTATATTATTTTTCTATCAAGAAAGATAATACATAAAACTATATTTCTATATATAGATTCTTTCAGTTAAAATAGTTTACTATATAAATATACAATGGTATAGCAGAATATTACCTTGGAAAAAAGATGGCTTGAGAATCCAAAAACAGATTCTATTGATTTTACCCCATGCAAGTTGGATAAAGTTGAGTCAGTATTTAACTTCTTCAGAATTTTGTGTTTTTATGAAATGAGGAAATTGAATTTGATCATCACCAAGATATTTTCCAATTCTATAATATCCTGTGATAATCCCTTTCCTGAACATATATTGTTTTCACTTTGAAGTCAGGTTTTCATTTTTTAATCATTGCAGTTATAATTTTTAAGTGAAAATATTAATGAAAATAAATGTGCCACAATTAAATCATAATTACTCAACTAAAAGAAAAATTATTAGGCATGCCAATTTGCTGTATACCTGCAGTGAATATTCCCACTCTGGAATGCTACACTTCAGTGAAGCTCCCCCATGACACCTGCTTCTTAAGGAGGATTGTTCATCAGTTTCAATTGTTTAAAACAAGTGATGATGTTTGTTTAATGTGAGCATCAGTCAACGAATTTTAAGGGACCAAGTAGACTTTTGCTTGAAAAACAAAATGACACATTTCCCCACCGTGGTCTCTCTCCTTAGCATTCTTTTAAGCCTGAAAGTGAAGGTCCCTCAGATGTGTCCGACTCTTTGTGACCCAGGCCAGAATACTGGAGAATACAGAATCCAGAGTCCTGGAGTAGGTAGCCTTTCTCTTCTCCAGGGGATCTTCCTAACCCAGGGATTGAACTCAGGTCTCCGGCATTCCAGGCAGATTCTTTACCAGCTGAGCCACAAGGGAAGCCCAAGAATACTGGAGTGGGTAGACTATCCTTTCTCCAGCAGATCTTCCCGACCCAGGAATCGAATTGAGGTCTCTTGTATTGCAGGCACATTCTTTACCAACAGCTATCAGGGAAGCCCTCTTTCAAGCCTGGTGGTATATAATTCCTAAAATTATTTTGTTAAATTTAAAAAATTTCTAAAATTATAGTATTCCTACTTTTCCCGCATTGCAACAATGTATCATGTTTCTCAGTCCTTAGACAGGTGGCATTTGGAGAGGGCTGCAGCACATTGCCACAGGATTGCCTGTGAGTGTCCGCTGTCTGCTATTTCTTATCTTCAAAGGGTGTCACTCTGACCAGAGTTGGTGCCCTAGCAGTTCTATTCCAGTGTCTTGGTTTTGCCTTCTGGCATCCTCTTGAGAAGGCACTGTGGGTCCTCCATCTTGAGCGCCCATGTAAACCTATTTCCCAGTTCATAGGTAAGAGTTTTAGGAACCTAGTTGAGTTTAAAATACTGAGTTCATCAGGTCTGACTTGAAGTGAAGGGACTAGACTGAAGCGTTCTGCAGTACTATGTTTGATTGTTTTTACTCCATTTAAACCTTATTTATTCAGTCTCCACTAATTCAGAATTTATCTTTGAAACTTAGGAGGGAAAGTATTGAATCATTATAAAGTAATAATAGTGATATTTATTTAATAAATTAATTCAATTAATATATTTAGTATATTATATTAGCATTAGTTAATATTAACAGTATTAAATATATTCAGAGAAACATAATTGCATTTTGTTTTGTTAAGAAAAAGGTAAGACTTCAATGGCAAATCTACCAATTAGCATACCATATTTAATTTTTTATTTTTGAAAGCGTTTCAGTTTTTTGAAGAAAACCAACTCTGGACAGTGAATTCAGTAATTCTTCCTCTATAATTCAGATTGCTAAGCTTTTCCAGTGTGTGAAAATCTGTTAAGAATTGTCATTCCTCACACCTGTTTGAGAGAGAGAGGGCAGCCACACTTGGTGCTCAGAAGTGTGTAGGGATGACTGTCGGGTCTGACAGGGGAGAGATCTGTGTCTGAAGTGAAGAGAGGCGGACAGGAGTGAGACGCTGCCCATCTCTGCAGGAGTTGGAAACGTGGCTCAGTGGGTAGACTTCAGAGCTGCTATGACTAGGGAAGGCTCAGTCCTAGATAACATCTTTAACTAGGAAAGAAAATAAGTCATCTGTTCATTAATTCAGATACTGTCTATAGATGTATTGTCAAGGGCAATCTTTTTTTTTTTGTAAGATTTTATTTTGATTAAAATCTTTTGCAAAAAATGATCTATTTGACACCTCATACATTTTATCAGAGACCTGTCATAAGCAATCTGGAATTAAGATAAAGAATGTCTCCTTAAGGAAACAAATAATCTTTGAAGTAGCCAACTGTTCTCTTTGGTAGAGAGACTTTAGAAGTTTGTCACTTTTAGAAAATGTCACATAGCCATGGCTGACTTTTAATACCTTAGGTAACTCTAAGAGTTGGAGAAGAGGTTAAATAATTTTCCAAAGGTCTTTTAATCTTGACAACAGAGTCTGGGTCTCTTGAATTCCCCCAGTCTCCACATTTTTCAGTAATCACAAACATGTATTGCATCAATAAACATCTATAAACATGTAGTGGGTGCCTACAATTTGCCAACCAGTATTCTGGGAGCTGGCACACAGATGAGTATCACATAGTCTAGCTGACAAGAGAAAGAAAGAAACAAATTTGCAGAGATGTGATAAATGCTGTCACAAAGACAAGCACAGGATGCAGAGAGTGCCCGAAGGAGGAACAGCTGATCCAGAACCTAACCTAGAGTAGGGTATATGGAAGACTTCCCAGGGCAGGGGCCTCAGATAAGTCATGGGATCGCAAAGAGTCAAACAGTCTGACTCTTTATGACCTCCTGTTGTAACCTGCCAGGCTCCTCTGTCCATGGAATTTTCCAGGCAAGAATACTGGAGTGGGTTGCGTACCCCAGGGGATCCTCCAGACCCTGTGATTGAAACCCTGTCTCCTGGGTTGGGAAGCAGATTCTTTATGACTTTGCCACCTGGGAAGCCCATTTGTAAGTTGGACATGTTCAAATCAAATTTCTCATCTGCAGTTATATATATATATACACATATATATAGTGTATACACTATTAAAATGATTACAATAATTATTTTAAAAATGATTGAGTAAATGAATGAATGAACACAGTTGTTTTTTCTGTCATACCTAGACAATGATCATTTAATGTAGCGCCATGTCTTCATGTATACATGAAGGAGGGTGATCAGTCATACAGTAGCAGTTAAAGGTTAATGTTCTAAACAATAACCCAGCCTTTGTAAATGTCAGTTTTATTTTACAAAATAATATAATTTATTTATTGCATTTATATTACATATCATTTGCTCTGATGCTTTCATGGGTACGTGTTAGGCTTCTTGGTATTTAATTCCAGGATTCCGTCATTTAAATGCAGTAGTTTGTGACCTGTTCTGGAAAGATTTCTGCTGGAAGAGATGGGTACACAGACTGGACATCACATGTTGACTGTCACCTGCCTCAGTAAGGACAAGGGAAAGTTTTCATCCTGAGGGAGCTTATAATTTATAGGTGGACCATGTGGATAAGGTGTGCACACAAAAGGCTGTACACAGTAGAAGAAAATGCCAGGTGAAGTTGAATAAACATTGGTAAGCACAAATCCTGTGATACAAGGACTCAAAGGAGGAAGTGATCATGTGAGTCAAAGGAGGAAGCTGATGTGAGGGATCTTACTAATATCAATAGAAAAGTGTGGGCCCATTCTTTTTCTGGTTTCCTTGACAATAATGGAATATAAGAAACATTTGGATATATTTTTCAAATTGTCACCTATAAGAAATGGAAGCACTCAAATTCAATTAGCTAAGAGAAGACTAAAATTGCAAAGCTTTATTTAATGTATAACCGAGACATTTATGGCTTCTCTCTGCTTTACAAAATAAGCTTCTCTACAAAATAATTCTAAGTGTTTTGTATCAATAAAAATGCAGTGCAAGGGCATTTGAGCTTAACAGGGCAGAGCCACAGTTCTTTTGTAAAAAGTGTACAGCCAATTTGCTGATATGAAAGGGAGTGGGCATTTATTTCTGGGCTTGTGCTTTGACAATAGAGAGTTTGGAAGATTATGTTTTCTAGATTTATGACACCTGAAACTTTGTGTCATCTAGCTTTTTACCTATTTTGCTAAGTGTAGTTAGGTTTTTGAGTTCACTTAAAGTCTCCTTGAGTATGTGCCAAGTGTAAACTCATTGACTATTTATTGAGCATCTACTGTGTATAACTGGAGGAGGAAATGACAACCCCCCCACCCCACCCCAGTATTCTTGCCTGCAAATCCCATGGACAGAGGACCCTGGCGGGCCACAGTCCATAGGGTTGCAAAGAGTTGGACACGACTGAGCAGCTAAGCAGTTTTAGCTTTATATATAAAGCAGACTGCTTTATATATAAAGCAGTAACAGTATTATAATATTTATTGTAGTCAATTACATGAAGTCTGAAGGGAGATCAATGGTAATGCTACAGTGTATAAGTGAGATCTCCATTTGCTTAAGAGCTGATATACTGACTGAGATAAAGGATGATTTCAAACATGTATATACAAGTCAGCCATACAACATCAATAAAATCAATCTGTTACCTCTGAAATAGGAGTATGTATATTTTTACATATAGGATATTTCCTATTGGATTCTGTCTACAGAAGGTATAGAAACATGTCAAAGTCCTCATTATCAGATAATTTTATATAAACCAAGACAACAGCAGTTAGAAATTCAAAGATAGTTTTCCTAAAAATACAGCTTTGAAGGAATAAACAACATGAAAATGAGGTTAATGTTCTCAGATCTTTCATATATGTAGTTATAGCTACAGTGTATCAGTCACTTTCATAGTACTACTGGGTACTTATAATAATTTTGATCTTCATGGCAATCCTGTCCAATAGATATTATTTCTGTTTTACCAAAGAGCAAACTGAGGCTGAAATGGTTGAGCCAGCATTTGATCCCATGTGTACCTGATTCTTTCCCATTGTGTGTGTGTGTGTTTGGAGAGAGAGAGATGTTTGTTTTGTAAGAAATATTCATTATCTTCTGAGGAGTAAACTCTTCTAAATGAATTTAACTCTGTGTATTTGGTGTTTTGGAAAAGTAGGTCTTTTTTCCATGTAAGAAGTAAACCAAGTTTTATTTCAACCCTGACCATGATAAAGAGTTAGCTGTATATCCAGCTGTTTGAGTGGGCCTATTATTGTCACAAAGTACATGCTCCTCTTATGTAAAATCCATTACAAAGAATGTAGAAATTACTCATGCAAGCAAGTATAAATTTATTTTTCTACCAGCAGAATTCTCTTCAATTTATCATTTTAATCTATATTGTTGAGACCTAATTTTTTTAACGGGACTTCACCCACATTAAGAAAATTTGAACCAAATTAGGATGTTTCAAGAAAAGTCCTTAATTTATATCTATCTATCTATATTATTATTATTAGAAATCCTTGTCAAGAAATTATATGAATCAAGGGTCTGATTAACACTGTCCTAATTAAGTAGTATCCCTAATTAACTAGGATGTGTCTTTTGCATTTTGTTTTTCAGAGAAAATAAGTGGATTTGAGAGTCTAGTTTAAAATGCCGTGTTAAGGATATGTGCAGATTTGGAAGTAGGTCACAACAATGACTGCTGCCTGTAGCACTGCTGAAACCCGGCCCTGAAGCTTTTTCCATAGGAGTCATCCTCAGCCCTATGTGGGAGAAAGGGAAGAGAAAGCCTGGAGGAGATGCTGTTGATCATTTATTCAACACTTCTCATTGTGCTAAGCGTTTTACATGCATTATCTCACTTAATTCTAATAACTTTAGGAGGTACTAAATTAGCTCAATTTTTCACATCAGGACAATAAAATTGAGTGAGATCACATAGTTACTCAATGGCATGGCCAAAATTCAAACTAACATCTGTCTAAACTAACTCTTCAGCATTATATTATAGTGTCTCCTAGTCGTGGCAGCCATCCACACTGGGTAACTGCCTCCAGATCCAAAAAGTAGTCTTATTTATTAATGTTTTGTTCTAGATGGGAGTGTGTAGATTGTATCCAGAAACCAGGTGATATTAAAGGTTTATATAGAAAAGATGGCGAAGTCAGAATCAGAGTTACAAAGGAGGGAGACTTGTTTGGGAATTGATAGTAGGCAAATGTGTGGAAAGGGAGGGACCGAAGTGAGGGGGCCACTGGGCGGTGTGCGGTTGTCCAGAGAGGGGTGGCAAGAATCCTGATGAGGACGGCAACAGAATAATGGACGTATTTCTAGGAGGGACTCATAGAGAGCAATGATTAGCTGTAAACACAGATCGCAAGAGAAGAAAATTTGAAACTAGTTTTTTAAACTTAGGAGCTTGTGAAAAAGGTGATGTTGACAGAGAATTTGGTAGAGGTATGTGGCTCTGACGACAATGATGATATTTTATTGCAGTGTGTGTGTTGTAAAGGGGTTGGTACTCTGAAACTGGAGCGGAGACAAGTCAGTGGGACGTGGGTGTCAGTTTGGAAGTTGTGTTGTTGTTGTGCAGTTGCTCAGTCGTGTCTGACTCTTCACGAACCCTGCAGCACTCTGGGCTTCCCTGTCCTTCACCATCTCCTGGAGCTTGCCCAAACTTGTGGCCATTGTGTCGGGAATGCCATCCAACCATCTCATCCTCTGTCGTCCCCTTCTCCTCCCGCCTTCAAGCTTTCCCAACATCAGGGTCTTTTCCAGTGAGTCAGGTCTTCACGTCAGGTGGCCATAGTATTGGAGTTTCAGCTTCAACATAAGTCCTTCCAATGAATACCCAGGACTGATCTCCTTTAGGGTGGACTGGTTGGATCTTCTTGCAGTCCAAGGGACTCTCAAGAGTCTTCTCCAACACCACAGTTCAAAAGCATCAATTCTTCGGCGCTCAGCTTTGTTTATGGTCCAACTCTCACATCCATACATGACCACTGGAAAAACCATAGCCTTGACTAGACGGACCTTTGTTGGAATTCGTAATGGAGCAGGAAAACTGATTCCCTGACCTCTTCCTAACCACTTACCCCATATTTCACAGGCTCAGTGTTCAACCATGGGCAAACATTTAACCTCATTTAAAAATGTATAATATTGAAATTAAAAAAGATGGAAAAGTGCCTCACAGATCAGAAGTCCTGAGATTCTTTGAAGGACTTAAATTCTAATTCATTGAAGGAAAACCAATTGTATATAGTTAGATATTTTTGGAACAAGATGTGGTATAAGTAGTTTAAATAAGTAAGAAGTATGGCTTTTATATTTGTCTATCTCAAAGAATTCTTCTTTGAATAATTTCCTCATTACTAAAAGCTGAAAAACAGAGGATTATCTCATTTGGCTTTCAGTTAACCATGGTATCCCATACACCAGAATAGCCCCATTATATAATGCCGTACAATGAACTGTCTTTTAATATAGATGTTAAACTCCTCCATTAAAGTTATATTTTCATTAAATGACATTCAAATATCTTAATGTAATTAATGGTTTCTTTTTTGGTACCGTTCTTTCTGGTTTGCCATCATTTGCTTGAAACAAAAGTTAAGTGCTTGCTATGTGAGCGACTCTGTTCTCCTCTCTCATAAAAGCAGGAGGTGAGCTCTTGCATTTTCAGTGGAGCAGAGCTCTGTTATCGAGTCCCTGACTGTGCACTGGCAAGACGTGGACTTCTCTTAGTTCTACAGCAATTGAATAATGAGAGACTTCCTCTGCAGTATAATTGGGATTTTTTTTTTTTTTTTTAGCTGTAGTATTTTGTATTTTTCACAAGATATTGTCTAAATTCCCTTTGACCCTTTAGTTTTTAAGGAGTGGGTTAATTTCCATGTATTTCTAAATTTTTCAGATTTTTCTCTTCTTGATGTCTAGTTCTAGATCAGTGTGGTTGGAAAGCTCTGAGATATGATTTGACTCTTAAATGTGTGAAAGTTGGTTTTGTGGCCCAGGAATGGCATAATGACATACCCTGAAGATTATTCTTTTTTAATAATTAAAAGGCAAGACTGTTTGGTGTTAAAATAGTCATTATTTTATAAAACAATTTTTCTAGCAGATTCGGGGTTGGTTGGTTGATTTTATTTTGTTTTACTTGTTTGCTTTTATTTTTTATGTACTTAAAAAAAAATAAGTAATTGCTGACCCCATGTTGAATTTTGTTTTCGTTTTCTGCTCCAAGAAATTCCAAAGTTTGGGAACCACTGATCCTCAGAATGTTAAGTCAGTGAAACTTTTTAAAGGAAATCTATGTGTAGATTTATGTAGATTTTTGTTTGTGTCTTTTTCCACTTTTGTTTGTGCTCTTTTCTCTGATGAAGAAAATGAATTAGTGAGAAAGCATGGAAGTGGCAGAGAAAGAATGACAGGGGTACAACGAGCCACTGCCCACGGGACACCTGCTGCTGCTTGCAGAGGCATCCTGGGCCAGACTCACCCCTGCGAGTTAGCACTGTAGTCTTTTTCCTGCAACAACAAAATAGAAATTAGTGTTTGCTTTTTCTAAGGCAGAAGGGAAACATCAGAAACACTTAAACCTTTCTGTAAGAACAAAAGGAAACACCGCCTTTTCCCCTTCTTTTTTATTTTCAGAAAAAGTTTTATCAGCCTGTATTAGAAAATGGAAATTCGACTAAAGCTCTCTGGCAAAGACAACTAATAACCATTCTACAATGAATCATCCTTTTGTGAAACAAAGTCGATCTCCTGGAATAAAGCTTTTAAGCTGGTGGCCAAGGGATTAGCTTTCATGTGTTATTAGATGTTTAAAAATTGGGTGATTGTCGTAACTGCCGAAGGCTGACTTGGGGGCATTACCAGAGTCTATGCCATTCATTGGCTATAACCATTTCTTCCCCTTCCCAGGCCCCAAAGTTGATGTCATTTTTTCTAAGTGTTCTTCGGGGTCATTATACAGTTTCTTCTTGAAGTGCATTTTGAAATAGGTGATAATGAGGTTCCATAAAGTGTGTTACAAGTGTGTGTTACATGTAATTAGGTTCTTAAAATTGTCTTTCTTGTTGGTAAAAGTGTAAAGAATAACAACCACTTGGAAAGGCATTTTAATAATTACAATAAAAATTTTAAATGCATGTATTGGCTGACTCTGATATTCTGGCTCATTTAAATTTTTCAATATTCTTCTAATATTGAGTATATCTTCATTAAAGGACTATTTTTAACCATGAAAACCCGAGGCAATTGAAATGTCCCCTAAAGGAAGAATGTTTACATAAATTATGATGCATCCCTGGTATGGTACATCATGACACCAAAAGAAGGGATAGAGCAGAACTGTAGTTACTTTAATGGAAGGAGTGTTGTGATATTTTATTGAGCACAAAATAGAAATATAGAGCATTTAGTATGATACTGTGTTTTTTAAAAAATAAATAGGTTGATATTTGTGCTTAGTCCTTCAGTCATGTCTGACTCTTTACGACCTCATGGACTGTTTCGTGTGTGTATATGCATATGTGCACATGTATAAGTATAGACATACATGATATGTATGCATGCATATTAATGCAGCATAAAAAGGTTGCAGAAGATGCACACCAATTGCTAATTGTGGTGACCCCTGGAGAGCAGAACTGGGAGGTATTGACAGGGAGGGGAGGCACTTCCATCTTAAAAATTTGTGCAGTTAAAATAATAAAAAGCAATTAGTTTATAATTTAAGAAAAAATATTAAAGAAAATAAAG
Organism: Giraffa tippelskirchi; assembly: GCF_054371585.1. Classification (NCBI taxonomy): domain Eukaryota; kingdom Metazoa; phylum Chordata; class Mammalia; order Artiodactyla; family Giraffidae; genus Giraffa; species Giraffa tippelskirchi. Next base: position 160,715,274 of record NC_137283.1, on the reverse strand, counting down.
GCTGAATAAAGCTCACTCTGTTATCAGATATTAATTTGTTGGAGACAGATTTGTTGGAGACAGCTTAGCTGCTGATACTGATCTGAAGTAAGACATGCTTTGCATATGCAATAAAAATCTGGTTCTTTTGGCTCCTACAGCAAGCCCTAGTGGTGAGAGTCCCTTCTTCTCAGCCAGTAACTGGTTCCCTCAGATATCAGTCACCTTGTGGTTGCTCACATGTAATGAGGAACAAGCTGAGGTGAGTAACTGAGGTCGAACAGGTTCCTTCAACAGGTAGTCAACCCATATCAATGCGAATAGTTGTTGGGTCTAAAGACAAGTGCAGGGGATGTCAATACAAAGCAGCTGTTTCCTTGGCTAGTTCAACAGCCAGTGGCGTCTTTGTACCCTGCTGCTGAATCAGATTTAGTCACTAACTCCGGAGACAAAGATAAATGCCAGGTGGGAGTCAAGTGCTAATTTACTATTTTGAGAAAAGCCAATCACATTTATTTTGATTTCCTACTCTAACATTAAGTCTACTTCTGACCTCAAAGGAAATAATTACCTATTTTATAAAATCATTAGTTTTACTGAGTAGCATTTAAAAAAAAAAATAGCAATCTCTCTCATACTGCTCTGTTGTTTTTAGAAATAATTGAAGAAAGTCACAGTGCCAAGATGCTTTAAAAATGTGCTCTACAAACACAAGCATTATCTCTAGATGAGGTTTAATGCTGTAAGCAAAAATAACACCTACCATTCCTTTAAGGACTACCTAGTTCACCTTAGGCTTTCAATTATTTCTAAATACCCAGTTTTGAAAGAATAAAGCAATGCTATAACTAATTTAACTAAAAAATAAATGTATGCTCTGAAAACCTAACTTTTGCAAACACTCTGAAATTGTATAAAACATATTTTCTCTGTTGTACAATTTAAGTTAACGTTAACAATTAGTAATGAGGTTTGTCTTTAAGTTTTTTTTCCGATTGTGAAAGGATTATATGCCAGAATGTAGAAAAAAATTAGTAAACATAACTACATAAAATTAAGAATTCCTCTAAGAAAAATACTATGAACAATGTAAAAGTGATGAACTGGTCTAATAAAACAATTTAAAATTTTTTTCTTAAACATTTAATATATGTGACAAAAGGGTTAATTTCTTTATTTCTGAGGAGTGTCACATTGTATAGACATCCCATGTTCTGTCTATCCATTCACCATTTGGTGGGTATCTGGATTGTTCTGAATTTTTGGCTGTTATCAACAATGTTACTGAGTCTTACGATCAGTTTGTATTTTACTTTTTTTGAAGTATAGCTGATGTACAATATTATATAATTATAGGCATACAGTTTAGTTTTATAATTTTTAAAAATTGTATTACATTTATACCTATTATGAAATATTGGCAAAACCAAAACTTAGTGTAGAGTACCATGAAATGTCACACCACCAAAGAGTTTTCTTTTATAATTTTCAACCTGGAATAAATGTTTTAATAACTTTAATTTGAGGATTTTGTGTACTGGTGAATCCATATAATCCCAGAAATAACGGGAACAGCCTTTTGGCCCACATAAAGGACACACACAAAAGAGTACATTTGGCTTTTGGACAGAAAAAATCATAACCTGATTGGTATGTATTTCACATTTTTTGACTTTTAACGTAATGTGCTGGTCATTAGTTTATTGTGCCCTCATTGGAAAAAAAAAATATTTTAGTTGACCAAATCTATGATGAGTTTAGAAAATAATAAATGAGTGGAGCTGCTGTCTTCATTTGATGAAAAATGTTTGGACATTAGTGGTCCCCAGTATCACCTAATGCCTCCAGTGAGATGCCAAATGCTGTGCTCGTTAGTTTGAGGATGACGCACACACTGTTAAGAGGCAGAGTCAGTCTACCCTTGAATTTCTATTCAAAGGAAGAATTATAGGTTAAAAAAGAATAAAAAAGGTAAAATCTGTATTTTCACCAGCAGTGGTAGAGTTTAAAACGGAAACCTTAAAATACATTGGTACTAGTTTTAGAATATTGAGATAATCACATTTACAGATTTTGCAGAGCTATAAGTTTAGCTCTCCTTGGGCATCAGAACAATGTGGTTACAAATATAGCTAGGACATCTGCAGACAGGAATTGTGGGCTCATTATAGTTTGGAAACCCATTTGCTATTATAAATCTGAAGATGGCTAGATCAATAGAGAATCAATTATTTTTGAAAGATTCATTTTACCAGATAGCTGTCTGCTTAATCCTTTAAGTTGGAACTTTACATTTTAATTCTGGCAGGCTGAAAATCAGTTTAAATGTGCCATATCCTTGCAAATTATCTTACGTAGTGTGTACTAGATACAACTTAGTCTCTTCTCGGTGGCTTGTTGTCATCATTATTTATCTGTTTTGGTTACTGTGATTAAAGTCAGGGAAGCTCTTACATCGGGATGGACAGTGGGCTGAAACATGCTCTTACCCGTTTGTCCCCTCACTCTCACTTCCTGCCAGCTCAGGTCATGGTCTTCAGGGACGTTTGTTGCGATGCATTGTGTGCCTGGTCAGGTACCAGTCATTGTCGGGTGACTCCTTTTCAGTCACGTTAATCTGTGATTCCACAGCACAGAGAGTCATTTCCTCAAACTTTTTTTTTTTTCTGCTTCAGAAGCAGTTTTAACATCCACATTTTGTCCTTGAGGGTTGCCATCATCTTTTTCTCCTTTTATTCTGGTTGTCAGTAATGGTCCATATCATTCAAATACTTATCTCCTGGTTTCGTTACTGATATCTCCTGATATCAGTACTGGTTCCCACGGACATCTTTTTGTTTGCTTGCTCTGGCTCTTCTGTCTTCCCAAAAGCCTCACGTTTGATCCTAGGTTGTGCAGGAGAACACGCTCTGCACCCTCCCAAGGTTTGAGCCAGGGTACTTTGTGAAGGTTTGATTCTAGTCTTCATGTGTTTTTAATGAACTATATAAGACTTCTGTGCAATTGATATTCTTCTTAGTGTTTGACTTCAAGCAGAATCTTGAGCACTAGCCACACTGAAAATCACGCTTTTGACATCGTCAGTCGCTTTCAACGTGAGTAATTGTTTAGAGAAACTTGATCCACAGATTGAGTAAAGGAGGTGATGTTCAAGAGCAGAAAAATAATATCTAATTGAAAATCAGTATTAAATCCTCTTTCTCAGAGTAAACTCTACAGTTGTTTGAAAACTAAACAGATAGGTGTCCAAGTTTTTTACACGAGACATTGTGGAAAGGTTTATGGGAAGAGAATCTAAAAATGAATAACATATTCACCCTCTAGGGTGATGAAGGAATTTTCACAGTATTGAAAGTACAGCTTCATAAGCTAGGAACCCTGAAATGAGGCTAGTGGGGTACAGGAAAGTTGTTAGGGTTACCAAACAGGAGCATGTAGGGGGGCATATAAAGGGGTGTAGTTTGGAAAGAGCTCCTCAAAGATAAGTTTCTTCATGGTTAATGAAACATGGTGGGAAGATTATTCCAGAGAAAATGCAGAATTAAAAAAAATATATTAGTTATGGCAGGAGAATATAAAGCTTAAGCTGGAAACAAGCTCGTTGTGGCTGGTGTTGAGAGAGTAAGAGGGATAGGTTGAGAAGAATGGACATAGGGAAAAGTCTAGTGGGAAATGGGTTGAAAACGCATTGTGAAGGGCTTGAAATACCTAATGAAGGACTCTGAATATCATTCTCAACCTAAGAGTTTTTAAAAAGAAGCGGCATAATGAGATCTATCTGGCAATTGCTTTTTCTCTAGTCAGCCAGTGGTTCCAGAAACATTCTATTTATATTACTGAGGGATGATAGATGCAAAATGCCCATGCAGATACCTGCATCACATGCTTGACAGGCACACGAGGTGACAGCCATCAGAGACCGTGTGATCGCCTATAGTGTCACCATGAGCAAGAAGAGCCAGTCTGCCCTGCTTCGTTTGAAGCCCAAAGGACCCACCTCAAATTCATGGTACCTTCTGGTATAGATGTGGCTAGGACCTGAAATACCTTAGGTCAGCCTAGTAACAATATTGAGGAGACAAATTGTGCCCTTAAATGAGTTTCCAAGATACAGACATCAGATCTTCTCTGATGTATATTCTGGCTTTATTTTAATTTTCTTAATCCCCTCAGAGAGTCAGGTGCATTTGCTCAGTAATTTACCTTTTCACTGAGCATTTGACTGGAGGGGGAGCAACCACTCTCTTTGATTCAGAGCTGTTGAAATTTCGGTCCCAGGTTAGATTCCAGGGTAGGTGAGAGAAACAGTTTTGGAACCAGACACGACTTAATCCTCCACTTCTCTATGTTTATTTCTGTCTAATCTTGGGCAAATTAGGAAGCCGCTCTACTTTCCTTTTGCTTATACACGTAATCAGGATGACAATGCCATGTCTGCAAGCTTCTGTTGGGTAATGATGCAAAAGCAAGTGGCTTAGGACCCACCTGTGGATGAAAGAGGTAGAGCTGTGATTGTCTTCATCATTGTGATTCTCATGGTGGGATCACCATGTTTGCTAACTTTCCCTTGCATAGCGGGTTGATTGGTGACGAATTTAACTAGCTGCCTCTTCCCAGGGCGAACATCATTCTGACCCTTCAGGTGGGCCTGGGCTTGCTGTTGCCAGAGTCTGCACTGCTGCTTTTCTGTCTTCCAGTTTGCGAGCCTGTAGTTTGTTTCACCCATTTGTTTTGCTTGAGGAAGATAGCCTATTTGTAATGTGCATAATAAGACTTGCTAAACTTTTTCTTTTGTTTGTATAATTTATGAGCCTACAATATTCTTCTTTACCAGTTTAGAGAAATTTCAGGTCTAAAATTATAGAGGTTTGTAGTTGTGAATCGTGCCCTTAAAATATGTAACGTCTTTAGCTTTCAGAGACATCAGGCAAGGAGCCCTGTGCCTGCTCACTCCACATACCTGTACAGACACACACACACACACGTGTGCACACACACACACACACATACTCATGCATGCACAGTTCTTACCTTTTTTTCTTCTCTCTCCATTTCTTGACTTCTTCACAAACTGCGTGTCTCCTGCTTATTTGCACCTGTTTTATTCTGATCATCTGTCTCCATTTCTCTATTTATTCCCTCTTCTGTTATTTCTCCCCTTCTCAACCTTGGAATTACTGGGTTGGACATTGAAGTTAGAATTCTGCTCTGCTTCAGTTGGCTTTTGACTCTTTACACTAGATTCCGTAACCCTAGGCGCCCTTGCAACCAGGGAGCCCTCAGTATGTACTGAGTGAATGGGAGCCTTAGCCATGTAGACCGAGATTATTTGATTGTGAGTTTTCAGAGACTTTTTAAAATTTTTTAATGGTGGTAAATTTTTAATTTAATCCTACTCTTGAAGTGAAGAGAAGTGAAAGTCTCTCAGTCTTGTCTGACTGTGACCCCATGGTCTATAGCCTTCCAGGCTCCTCTGTCCATTCAGTTCTCCAGGTAAGAATACTGGAGTGGACAGACGTTCCCTTCTCCAGGGGATCTTCCCAACCCAATGATCAAACCCAAGTCTCCCACATTGCAGGGGGATTCTTTACCAGCTGAGCCAGAAGGGAAGCCCAAGAATACTGGAGTGGGCAGCCTATCCCTTCTCCAGCGGATCTTCCCGACCCAGGAGTCGAACTGGGATCTCCTGCATTGTAGGCACATTCTTTACCAGCTGAGCTACCAGGGAAGTGATATTGTTCTTGGGGAATCTAACACGAAAACTGTTCCTCAAATAATTGTTTTTAATGTTGTTGATGAAAAGTAGCAAATACATGTGAAGTTTGTAAGATGGTAAGACATGATTCATTCATTATCTTCAGTTTAGTTTTTTCTGTAAAGGAAAATGAAGAATTCTCAGAGACGCATTTTTATAATTAAAAATGCGTCTCTGAAAATTCAGTTTTGACATACTTTTCTAAATAATGACATCAGAGTTCTGGAGCCCTCACCCTTTCGCTTGTTCCTTTTGCTCCCCTAGGCCTGTGCTATCAGATCTGCCCACGCCCCAAAGCCCAGCTCTCACCCAGGACAGGGAATATGCTGCCTCCGGTGGCATTACTCCTCCCTTCATAGCTGATTTCTTGGTATTCAGAGTTTCTAGTCAGCTGGTCATCAGATCACCTCATCAGAATTGGTGCTTTGAACCCTTCTGCGTGGTCCCCTTGGACAGGAGCCCTCCTGGAGCAGGCTCGTTCTCCTTGCCTTCCATGGTCTGACTTCACCCTGGTCTGCTTGTTATATCATATCAGTCATCACATCCTCAATCTAATAAATTTTAATCTTGCTGCTGCTGCTAAGTTGCTTCAGTCGTGTCCGACTCTGTGCGACCCCATAGACGGCAGCCCGCCAGGCTCCCCCGTCCCTGGGATTCTCCAGGCAAGAATACTGGAGTGGGTTGCCATTTCCTTCTCCAGTGCATGAAAGGGAAAAGTGAAAGTGAAGTTGCTCAGTCGTGTCTGACTCTTAGCGACCCCATGGACTGTAGCCTACCAGGCTCCTCCATCCATGGGATTTTCCAGGCAAGAGTACTGGAGTGGGGTGCCATTGCCTTCTCCATTTTAATCTTCCGAATCTTGTAATGTTGTTTCATGAATACTTTGTTTTAAGTTTTCCCTGAAAACTTTCCTTGAACATAGCCTTTTGTTATTAATATTACCATCAGCATTTAGATTTAGTAGAAAATTTTAAAACAAATAGAATTTATTGCCAAAAATGTATACAGTTGTTTCACAATTTACTCATTCACTGTGTGCAGGAGAAAATTAAATACAGATAGGCTACTCCTCCTGACAGGTGAAAGAAGTTAGGTATATGAAATATCCCAGCTGTATTATTGGAAAATGAATAAGATGTATTATGCTCATTTGTCTCCCCTTTGTCATTCTTAATATTAGGTTTAGATGGATCTTCCACCTACAGTATTATGTTATGTAAATATTTCTCTACTTTGTTCTTTCCACGATATTAAATTATTTCAATAATATTTTTGCAACCACATGAGTGGAGAAGGAAAGGCCTTGCTATTTCTAGTAAAACAAACAAATCAGCAGTCTTGGAGTCCTCCATATTACTTTTGAAATACCAGGTTTTAATTAAACTAATTGAAAAGATTGGGACTCTTCTTCTTTATGGAAATGGTTGTTGGAGTTGAAAGGCTGGTGGGAAACCAGCTATTTTTTTTCCGCATAATTTTAAAACAAAGACTAACCTAAATTGTTGGAGGTTTATAATTGCAACATTTTTAACAGATTAATTCATATTCAGTGTTACAAGTAGAGTCTTGGTAATACAGTAACCTGAGAATGAAACTATACTATTTCTAAGCTTTCCATCAGCATATGGCCTGACAGCTTGGTTGTAGAATTGTGCTTTCCAATATGGTAGTCATTAGCCACACATGGATAATTTGAAATGAATTGTACTGTAATTGAAGACACACACCAGATTTCAAAAACAGTACGAGAAGATAGAATTTATAACATTTTCTTAATACTTAACATATTAACTAACATTTGAGTGATAATATTTTGAACATATATAGAATGTTACAATTAATGTTGCCTTTTTCTTTTTAAAATTTTGTCACTAGAAAACTAAAAATTACGTATGTGGCTCACATTTCTAACTTTCTTTAACCCAAGAAGATTAAGTGGGTGGTGTAGAAATGCCACACCTTTTGCGATTAGACTTTAAAAAATTTTTATATCTAATGTCAAGCTTAATGTTGGCAAAAGTAAAGAAATGTGGGCGCTAGTGGCATTTAGTTTTAAAATGATGTTAATAGTATAGGGTAGACATCTATGCTAAGTTGCCAAAAAATGTATGCACCATTCCAGGTTAGAGATTACGCATAATCCTTATATTGTTCTTACATCAAGCCCAGTGCTTGGCTGGCAGGAGCTTGTCAACAAATATCTGCTGCACTGAATGAGGTATTGAACCCGCTGCATACTTGGAGTGGAACTCTTCCTTCAACCACCTAATCTGTTGGCAGGGATTCTATCCAACCCATATTTCTGCATTTAAAAACAAAGATACTATGAAAAATATTGTCAAATCCCTTGGTGAAATGTGTGTGTCTTACATTTATGGGATTATAACATAATTAAGAAATGATATCCCCTGTTCTGCACGCACAACCCAAGTTACCATATGCTCTTTGCAGCAGTGAGTAAATGTTAGTTGCATGAATGCAGCATTTGCAGTCCAGTTATTGTTTGCAAATATTTATGAACAAAGGTATTTCTGGGAGGTACTCATGATAAGCAGTACAAGATTTAAGGTTTTCTTATTCATGGGACATTTTTAGCACACCTCTTGTGTGCTAGTTGTTGGGATTACCAACATGAGGAATGCATGCTCTGGTGAGGAGAATGTTATATTTATTGATTCAGTAGCTATACATCGAGCAGTTCCCATATGCAGGCAGTTTATTCATCCCTGTCAATTCAAAGTGGCGAAACCCTGTCCTGCTTACACTTTGATAAATAGCAGGTAAACAAGTAATTGGGCTTTGGTAGCTCAGCTGGTAAAGAATCTGCCTGCAATCGTGGAGACCCTGGTTAGATTCCTGGGTGGGGAAGATCCCCTGGAGAAGGGATAGGTTACCCACTCCAGTATTCATGGTCTTCCCCAGTAGCTCATATTATAAAGAATCCACCTGCAATGTGGGAGATCCCCTGGAGGAGGGCGTGGCAACCCACTCCAATATTCTTGCCTGGAGAATCCCCATAGACAGAGAATCCTGGAGGGCTACAGGCCCTGGGGTTGCAAACTGTCTGACACAGTTAAGTGACTAAGCACAGCACAGCACAAACAAGTAATCTAAACCTAAGAACCGTGGCAGTAACAGGGTGATGAGAGCATGTCTGGGGAGCTCACTCAATTAGGGTGGTCATGAGAAGATCTTACATGACGATGGCATTTGAGATACCATCCAAAAGATGAGTATGGGCTTCGTAAAGATTTGGGAGAGCGTCCAGGCAGAGGGAACAGCAAATGGCAAGACATACAATTCAGAAAGGGGTTGGCTTATTTCAGAAACACAAGGAGGAATCCAGTATGGCTGCAGCATGGCGTAGTTGTCGGAGTAGCGGTGTATGATGAGTTGAAGGTTAGAGGAGAAATGGGAACCCCGTGATGTAGCCCTACGGGTTGTAATAAGGAGTGTGCATTTTCTTCTGACAACAGAAAGTAATAGAGATATTTTATGTAGGAAACTTGACTTTATTCTTGGGTAAGGAGATTCATCTGACTGCTTTGAGGAGGTTTAGGTATGAATGAGAAAGACTTGTTAAAAGCATATTGCTCTTACTCAAGAGAGAGATAATGATGGAGACAGTGGAGACAGAAGTAGAAAAAAATCTAAGATGTATTTTGGAGATAGGACTAAGAGCTTAATGATAAGAAAGGCGAGGGAAAGGAATACATTTCTGATGGCTGCAATGTTTTTGGTATAATATTGACACTACAATGAAGACTAAGAGAGGAGCTGGTAGAGTGGTGGAGTGCTTGATGAAAAATAGATAAATTGTGACAAGTGCTCTAATGAATACCTACCATACTTCATGCATGTACGTAGTATTCATTCATCCCATATTTTTTGAGCAACTAGCATGTGCCAGACACTGGATATAAACTAGTGAATAATACAGACACAGATGCTGGTCTTCATGATGAAGTAGGTCTGATACTGATAAATACTCTGGAGGAAAAGAAAGAAGGGAGTAGGGGTTAGGTGTACTGTGTGAGGGGATTATTTGTCATTTTAAAGAGCATAGTTGAGAGGGCTTCCTCCCCAAGTTAACATTTTAGCAAAGACTTGTAATATTAATAAGTAAATGCAAGAATGAAATCATGGGAATATTTGAGTTCAGTATATTTTTCTTTATATCTACTTATTTATGTCACCTCCTATTCTGCTAGAACTTGGGCATGAAAGTAGAAGATGGCTTATTTGTTGCTAATTTCTTGAACAAGGTAACTGTTATGTGCAATACACAGGGATAGTTCTTAGTTACCTTGGTTCATGAGAAATTATCCAAATCCATGTAGGCTTTAAATAAATTAATAGAGTCTAAAAGGGCAAAAAGTGAAAAACAAGGAAAACAGTGGTCTTTATTTTGCAGTTGAAGCAGATGCAGTGATGGCATTAAAAAAGTAAGGTGTTAATTTTTATTCAAAATCAACAATAGCTGGGGCATGGGTGACTATTAAATGTCAGCACACATAGCCTATTTGCAGATTATCACTTCTACATCGAAAGACAAGTCCAGGCACATTGCACTCCATAACGGAAGTTGGAAAAAACGAGAAGCATAAGTTGGAAAAGAGAGAAAAGCAATGAGATGCATTATTTTCTTGAAGTAATTTATCACAGCTCTTGCTTCATCAATATGTGTAAAAACTACAGCATCATCAAAAAGGGTAGTAGCTCCTTCTGCAATCAATCTAGAAATAATAAGCTAGGCATGTTTCTTTCTTAGCTTTGTTATAAACATAAAAATATATGTCTGCTAGTATGTCAAGAAAAGAAAAATATTGGTGGTTCTGGTATTTTCTTTCAGTACTAGTTATTTGGAGTTGTCATCTTAAGGAATAATGTAATAAAAATGTTGATATACTGAAATACATTAAGATGTATTAGTCACCATATATCTAGAGGTTGCAGAGAGGAAGAGGGAGAAATATTAAAATTTGAGCGTGATGTTCTTGTGATAACTTTGTTAAATTCTTAAATATTATCATACCTTCTTTCTAACTCAATTTTAGTGGTTTTTCTGGGACACATAAATCCTGTGGGAGAGTTTTATCCGTGATTAAATTTTTATATCATATGTTATATGTGACAAAATTTTCACATCAGTGAGTGCAGGTGAAATTAGCCTTCTGTTTTTTACATGCCATTAACATTTGATGTTATTTAATTAATATAACATTAGTATCTCATTATATCTGGAAAACTGTAGAGGAACACCACCATTTAGCTAAATAATACCTCCAGAAAAAAATTGTTTACATTCTGTTGTCTTTGAAACACTGAAGTCATTTGTTTATTCTGTTTCTTCTAACGTACTATTAGAATACGTTTTGGTGATGACCATTTTTATCGATATTATTTATGTCAAACATGAAGATGCAGTAGATATATTGCAGCTCACAAATAATATTCACTGTATTAAGTGCTGTATATCTGTACTCTTTATATTGAAGTGAGTGATAATTCCTTTATATGAAGAAAAGACCAGAAAAATATAATCCTGAAATCGAATTCCACCACTGCTTCCACATTACATTCAAACTAGGAATTTATGAGAACTATAAATTAGTAAGACAGGTGTATCAGTTCAGTTCAGTCACCTAGTCGTGTCCACCTCTTTGCAACCCCATGGACTGCAGCACGCCAGGCCTCCCTGTCCATCACCAACTCCCGGAGTTTACTCAGACTCATGTCCATTGAGTCAGTGATGCCATCCAAGCATCTCATCCTCTGTCGTCCCCTTCTTCTCCTGCCTTCAATCTTTCCCAGCATCAGGGTCTTTTCAAATGAGTCAGCTCTTTGCATCAGGTGGCCAAAGGATTGGAATTTCAGCTTCAGCTTCAGTCCTTCCAATGAATATTCAGGACTGATTTCCTTTAGGATGGACTGGTTGGATCTCCTTGCAGTCCAAGGGACTTTCAAGAGTCTTCTCCAACACCACAGTTCAAAAGCATCAGTTCTTTGATGCCCAGCGTTCTTTATTGTACAACTCTCACATCCATACATGACTACTGGAAAAGCCATCGCTTTGACTAGTTGGACCTTTGTTGGTAAAGTAAGGTCTCTGCTTATATGACCGACTCTTTATGACCCCATGGACTTAGTCCATGGAATTTTCCAGGCCAGAATACTGGAGTGGGTAGCCTTTCCCTTCTCCAGGGGATCTTTCCAACCCAGTGATCAAACCCAAGTCTCCCGCATTGCAGGGAGATTCTTTACCAGCTGAACCAGAAGGGAAGCCCAAGAATACCGGAGTGGGCAGCTTATCCCTTCTGCAGTGGATCTTCCCGACCCAGGAATCAAACTGGGGTCTCCTGTATCACAGGCAGATTATTTACCAACTGAGCTATGAGGGAAGCCCCTATAATTGACGTATCACATTGTAATTCTCTTAGATACCAGACTTAACTCTTAATACAGATACATTTCATAGAATATTGAGTTTTATTAGACAAAACAGACTCATATTTTGTAATTTCAAACTATATTACACAATTGTAGTACTCAAACTGTGTGGTGTTTACGTAAAAACTGACATATAGACCAATGGAACAGAGTAGAGATACCAGATATAAACCCGCACATGTATGATCAATTGATTTCTAACAATGGAGCCAAGAATATACAAAAGGGAAAGAACAGTTTCTTCAATAAATGGTGTTGAATAGCTACATGCAAAAGAATAAAACTGGCCCACTAACTTATGTCACACATAAACATAAACTCAGAATATAAAGACTTGAATGTGAAACCTGAAAACATATAAGAAGGAATGAAATCTTGTAATCTGCAACAAAAGGTGCACATTTCCAGTTATAAAATAAGTCATAGTGATGTAATTTACAGCATGGTGACTATAGTTAATACTATACTGTACATTAGAAAGTAGCAGAGTGAATCATAAAAGTTCTCATCAGGAGAATAAAAAAGCTTAGTAAGAGTAATGTATGGATATTAATTGTTTCATATGCAAGTGTTGACCAATTACATTATACATCTGATACCAATAAAATGTTGTTTATTATACTCAGATTTGATTGATTGATTAATCATAGTATTTTTGTTTCATTTAGTAAGTGCCTTTTTGGGGGTTGTTATCAGGGAATTAAGTAGTTTTAATGTTTATATCTGGAGAAAGAAATGACAACCCACTCCAGTATTCTTGCCTGGGTAATCCTGTGGACAGAAGAGTCTGGCGGCTACAGTCCATGGGGTTGCAAAGAGTCATAAATGACTTAGTGACTAAATAACATCAATGCTAGTGTAGTTTCATTTTGCATGGTGTAAATCTGGAGCTTTAAAGTAGTCACAATTTTGTGTTTGTGTTTTAATTTGAGACTTCATTTACCTTTTTAAATGTAATGATATTTTAGTTATATTTTCAACTAGAGTCCCAGATTTTTGGTTAAGAATAGGAAAGGTGAAACTTATTTGATAATGCAGAATTAAATGAATTAATACAAATGCTTACAGATACTTCCTATCAAAGCAAATACATGTTCAAAGATGAGTTTTAATTTACTGGACTATGTAAAGTTTTCATTGACTCCTTGTTTTGAACTTTAAATGTTTAGCCTTAAAATTGTCTCCTGGACTGTAATATTTTCTGTCAGGGTTAAAATTAGGAAAGTACTTCATCTATCAGAATACACAGTTGTTATTTTAGAAGGACCTGTTCAACTCTGTAAAAGATAAGATACACTTTGGCATCTTAACCCTTAAAGCTTATATTGGAGGAGACTCTGTATATATCTATGTATTTATATGTACACACATAAATTTGTCATAAAAGTCAAGTTGAAGTGAAACATGCCTGATGTTTTTGATAGTTACAGTTAAGCCTTGAACAACATGGATTTGAAACTAGGTGCGTCCACTTATGTGTGAATTTTTTTCAAGAGTAAATGCTGCAATACTACGTGATTTGCAGTTGATTAAGGCTGCAGATGTAAAGCCTCGGATACCAAGGAGCTGCAAATACTGAGGAACTATGTATATGGAGGCCAACCATAAGTTGCTTGTGGATTTTCTACTGTTTAGAGGGTTGACACCCCTAACTCTTGAGTTGTCAAGGATTAACTCTGTATCAATCTACGTAGTAGAATTAGAGGTGCCTTTGTGAGAAACCATGTACAGTCACACATCTGATGCCCAGTTTAATTAACAACAGACATTTGTTAACCATATATTGGCCTCAGGTATGAAGTTCATAATCGTGATACAACCTTCAGAATATCATAGAGTTCAGAATATAAACATGTAGATATTTTAACATATTCCTTTTTAAATGTGTGATAGATGAGTTACCATGTTGTCTGAATATTAAAAGATTGTTCTTTTGTGCAATATAAAATTTAGCCTGTTAAAAGTTTTAAGGGATACCTCAAGACTTCTCAAAACTATTTAAGACCCTTACCCTCTGGTCACTTGCTATTGCAGATATAGTCATCCTTTATAATACTGGTATCCTCATGGCTAATGAAAATATCTTGCTTTTTTTCCCCAAAAAACGTAATTAGTCAACTGTGACTTTCTTCTGTAATAATGAAAATATCCACTTGGAAATCCCTTACTTGTTTTTCTGTATCTGTCATTAATTTGTTTTTATCTCTGAAATATTTTGAACTCCTGCCTTTAACCACCCCCTCTTCTCTGCTCTCAAGGCATTCAGTATATTTTACTTGGTACAAACCCTAATATATCATATTTTATCATATCTGCCCCCAGGCTGTTTAATTCATTTCCGTGACATCAGTTTCTAGCACTGTGCCTAGCACATAGTTACTTATTCAGTAAATATTTGTTGAAAGTACGAATGAATTTTAATGTCACTAGCAATTTGTTCTAAATCTTACTCATGCTGACTTTACAGCATATGGAAATTAGAACAGTGTTAATAATTTGAGCAAATTAAGTTTCTATATTAAAACTGAAATATATGTCTCTTTTTTTTCATACAATTAGCACTAGTCTGGGTCCTGAAAGCACTTCGAGGCACAGCGACTGTAGGATATTTAAAAGCAAAGCTTTACCGCGTTGTAAAAGCAAACATCTGAATGCAAAAGATGATGTCTGTGAATTTTATAAGTTTCTTTCCATAACTGCAGGCTTCTCTGATGAGTAAAAATAGGAAAGAAAGACATTTAAAATTAAGTGAATGCGCATTCACTTGTTTGCTTGTTCCCAGAGTACTCATAGGGCTTCCCATATGGCACAGGTGGCAAAGCACACACCTACCAGTGCAGGAGACATAAGATGAGGCGAGTTCGATCCCTGGGCCTCTGAAGGAGGGCCTGGCAATACACTCCAGTCTTCTTGCCTGGAGAATCCCATGGACAGAGGAGCCTAGCGGGCTACAGTCCATAGGGTTGCAAAGAGTCGGACATGACTGACACGCCTTAGCATGCATGCATGTGGGCAGAAAGTTTTCCTGAGGTACAATTAACATGATAAAAGTTTCACCCATTCAAACTATAATTCATTTTTTTTTTTAGTATATTCACAGAGTTCTGCAACTATCACCACAATCTATTTTAGATTTCATCACCCCTTTAAAGAAACCCTTACCCTTTAGCCATAACTCTCATTTCTCCCTGAACACCACCCTAGTCAACCACTAATATACTTTCTTTGTCTAAAGATTTGCCTGTTCTGGACATTTAATATGAATGAATCATGTAGTTTGTGGTCTTTTGTAACTGGCTTCTTTTGCTTACTATTTATGTTTCCTTAATGTTGTATTTATAGTAGGAATCAGTACCTTAAAAAGGGCACTAGTTAAAAAATTACCATAAAATATTTCATTGTATGAATATACCACATGTATGCATATGTTGCCGTTTAGTCGCTAGGTTGTGTCCAACTCTTTTGCAACTCAGAGACTGTAGCCCTCCAGGCTCCTCTGTTCAAGGGATTTCCCAGGCAAGAATACTGGAGTGGGTTGCCATTCTCTTCTCCAGGCGATATTCGCTGACCCAGGGATGGAACCTGCATCTCCTACATTGTCAGGCGGATGCTTTGCCTCTGAGCCACCAGGGAAACCTGAGCACATGTATGCCTAATTTCATCTTTTGGTCATTAAAATGAGACTGATACAGACATTCGTGTATAAGTTTCTACATGGAAATACATTTTCTTTTATCTTGAGTATGTCTAGGAGTAGAACTGCTGGCTTATATGGCAACTGTATGTTTCATTGTTTAAGGCACTGCCTGCCTGTTTTCCAAAATGACCGCACCATTGTACATTCACACCAGCAATGTATGACATTCCAGTTTCTCCACATCTATAGAGAGATTTTAAGAGATGATTTTAATAAATGTATCCAAAGGGAGCTTAAGAACGTAACATCATTCTGATGACTACGAGAAAGCCATTTTCCAATTTATTTTGGAAAATGGGGTTGCTTTCTGTTGCATTAATAGCTACTATTAATAATATTAACAGCTACAAACATTTACTGAGTGTTCACAGTATACGTGTGGTCTGCCATTTAATACTCGTAACAACCCTGGCGAGTAGACACGGGTGTGGTTTTCATTTTGAAGGCACTAAAGCACAGCGAGGCTAAGTGAAGGAACGGTGAGAGGGGCGTCCACCAAGCTGACCTGACAGGAGAGCTCTGTGTGTGAGATCACACTCTGCCCTGGCGTAGGTTGACTATGCTGCCACAAGTTTTTTCTGGGAAGTAAGAAAATATACTCACAATTGGAATTTTGTATTTAAAGTTTAAGATTAAAATTACAGTATAACAGTATACGTTTTGGTCTGTGGCACGGAGACTTCCTTTTACTGACCATCCAACTGACCATTTTAACTGTTAATTATGTTATGTGGTAAGTCAATAGAAGACATAGGATTGTGATTTCATCTGCATATCTGAGATTGTTGATATTTCTCCTGGCAATCTTGATTCCAGCTTGTGCTTTTTCCAGCCCAGCGTTTCTCATGATGTACTCTGCATAGAAGTTAAATAAGCAGGGTGACAATATGCAGCCTTGACGTACTCCTTTTCCTATTTGGAACCAGTCTGTTGTTCCATGTCCAATTCTAACTGTTGCTTCCTGACCTGCATACAGGTTTCTCAAGAGACAGATCAGATGGTCTGGTATTCCCATCTCTTTCAGAATTTTCCACAGTTTCTTGTGATCCACACAGTCAAAGGCTTTGGTGTAGTCAATAAAGCAGAAATAGATGTTTTTCTGGTTTAGTATTAGCTTAGCTTAGTTTATTAGTTTAGCTATGGTTTAGTATTCTACTAATTTAGTGTTTGTGGTGACTTTATAGAACCTAACTACCATGAATAACAAAAGTGGATTATTTTTTTTGTTTTAAATTTCTTTATGTGTCACTCTGAAACATCTCTGCAAGAAAAACATCTTTTAAATATGTTTTTATCAAAGCCTTGGTGCTGCGTATAATGTTTATTCAATTTGTGAAAAATGCCTTACTTTTGACATGATTGGCAAAACAAGTCTTCTTTATTGGATCAGTCAGTGAATAATAATTTATCAGAAAAAACCAATGGCCCCCAAAAGCCATTTTGTTATTATTTAATTCTTACACCTCAGTGGGTAAGGGGCTGTCTGGCTGGCTGGTTAGGTGAATGAATGACTTGGTGGGTGATTGAATGGATATAAGAGTGGATGGTTAGGGAAGGAATAGAACTTTGCCAGCAGTTCATTTCCAAATTGAAATAAGGCACAATTAACTTGTATTGGGTTGGCAAAAAAGTATGTTTGTCTTTTTCCATCAGATGTAAACCACCTCCCACCCCCGTGATTTTTTTGGACAACCCAGTATTACAAAAGATAGTCTTATAGTCTACTCTCCTGAGACTCAACTCAATCTTATCTCTACTCTCCTGAGACTCAAGGTATTGCTTCTTAGCAAAACTGAGGGTGTGGAAGATCTGGGGTAGTTAAATACCTTGCCATCCCTTTTGTGTCCCTCCTTGCATTATCTGAATTCCTAACAACCCAAGGTAACCCAGATGATAGACTCAGATGCCTAAAACAAACCATTCCTAATGCCAACTTTCACCCTACTGTGTAAGAAGCCATGCTGTATTGTAAGTTAATGGTTAAAAGAAGCTTTTTAATCACCAATAATTCAAGTTACCCTTTTTCTTTTGGATGTCATGTGCTAAGGCACCAGAGTGAAACTGGGAAAGAATGAGTGGGTTGACTTTCTATGTAAAGTGGGAAAATGTTGATTCTGAAGAGAAAGTAGGACAAAAGAGCTATTATTGGCATCTTAGCCATAGACATGTTTTCTAACATATCAGTCTTAGGTAAGCTCACGTGATGGTTCAGAGGTGTGGAGATTACCCTTTACCTCCCCCCGGGAAACATATAGTCTTTGTAGAGAGGGGCTCAGGACACAGCTTGTAGTTCCTGCTTCTTTCCTTTTAAATTTCAGGTAAGCCACTTTTCCTTCTCATACATCTGTTTATTCGGTTTAAAAGTAGGAGTAGTAAATGCTGTCACAATCATCTTCTGAGCTGTTGTGAAGATTAACTGAGATAATGTCAGTAAAAGCACTTTGAAACTGAAAGCTCAATCTAAAACATAAGATATCATTATCAGTATCCTAAAGTCACTTTGGATCAATTACAGTGTACTTTAAAGCACAGTGAAATACAACTCCATTGGGAGTATCTTTCTTATTGAATAAAAATAAAAGGTAAATTTTCTAGCCAGCTAAACATTAATAGCTCAATTGCTAAAGAATCCACATGCAATGCAGGAGACGCTGGTTCAATTCCTGGGTCAGGAAGATCCCCTGGAGAAGGGCTAGGCTACCCACTCCAGTATGCTTGGACTTCCCTTGTGGCTCAGCTGGTAAAGAATCCACCTGCAATGCGGGAGACCTGGGTTCAACCCCTGGGTTGGGAAGATCCCCTGGAGAAGTGAAAGGCTACTCACTCCAGTATTCTGGCCTGGAGAATTCCATAGACTGTATAGTCCATGGGGTCGCAAAGAGTCGGACACGATTGAGCAACTTAAAAAAAAATTAATATTGTGCAATTGATATAGTAACCACAATTTTTAAGCCATATGGTGGGCCTTAGGTAAGAGTTAATAATTGCATTTTTTAAATTGATTAACTTTCAAACTATTTCCTTCTTTATTTGTAAAACGCAGCTCTTGTAGAGAGTGCATCGTTAGGTAAACCTTGTTCTGTCTTCTCTGACAGCCTATGCCTTTTAATTGAAGTATTTATTTCATTAAAACTTAATGCAGTTATAGAAATGATTGAATTTGAGTCTATCATTTTATTATATGTTTTCTACTTACTCTGCCATTTTTGCTCCTCTGTTACTTCATTTCTGATTCTAGCAGATTCAATATTTTGTACAATTCCACTGTAATTTTTATTTGCTTTTTGACTCAACATTATAACTTACTCCAAGAATTTTAATGCATATTCTTAAATTTTGACAGTCAATATTGTTAATATTGTACCAGTTTCCCCCCCCCAAATGTACAAGAAATGGTTGTTATCCATCCCCCATTCTTTTTGTCATACTTATTATATTTGTATTTTAGACCACTCATGAAGCTTTTTAATTTTTGTGTTGAATGTTTTCTTTGCTCAGCACCATAACAGACTACCACTAGTTTGGGAAGTTTAAATAATATAAATGTATTTTTCCACAGTTCTGGAGTCTGGAAGTCTGAGATTAAGGTCCAGCATGGTTAGATTCTGGGATGGGCTCTCTTCCTGACTCAGACAACCTCCATCTCCCTGCACCCTCGTGTAGCAGAAGGAGAGGAAGTGAACATTCTGGCATCTCTTCTTATAGGATAAGGACACTAATATCATCATGAGTTCCCCATTCTCATGACCTTATTATCTAAACCCAAGTACCTCCATAAGGTCCCGTCTCCAAGTATCATTGTATTAGGTGATAGGGCTTTAAAATATGAATTTGTTGATGTGACTTAATTAAGTCCATATAAGCTATTATATTATTAAAGAAATTAAGATGAACAAAGAAAAATCCCTGTATACATGTCTTCTGTGTTTACTCAGATATTTTTGCATTTCTGTTGTTTTTGAACTTTCACGAGGACCATCATTTCCATCTGGTATCATTAACCTCTAAAATGAAGTTTTCATTAGCATTTCTTACAGGGTGAGTCTGCTTTTGACAAATTTTCTTAGTTTTCTTCCATCTTGAAAAGTGAAAGTCAGTGCCTGACTCTTTGTGACCCCATGGACTATACAGTCTATAGATTTCTCCAGGCCAGAATACTGGAGTGGGTAGCCTTTCCCTTCTCCGTGGGATCTTTTAACCCAGGGATCGAACCCAGGTCTCCGGCATTGCAGGCAGATTCTTTACCAGCTGAGCCAGAAGGGAAGCCCAAGAATACTGGAGTGGGTAGCCTATCCCTTCTCCAGTGGATCTTCATGACTCATGAATCGAACTGGAGTCTCCTGCATTGCAGGTGGATTCCTTACCAACTGAGCTATCAGGGAAGCCTTTCTTACATCTTAAAATATCTTTATTTTGCCTTTATTCCTGAAGGATACTTTTACTGGATATAGAATTCTTTGTTTAACAGTATTTTTGTTTTTAATGTGAAAACCTTAAAGATGTTATGCTTTTACTTCTGGCCTCTATTTAATGATGGGGTAACCAAAACAAACTGTGGAAAATTTTTAACGAGACAAGAATATCAGACCACCTTACCTGCCTCCTGAGAAATCTGTATGCAGTTCAAGAAGCAACAGTTAGAACCAGACATGGAACAACAGACTGGTTCCAATTTGAGAAAGAAGTACGTAAAGTCTCTATATTATCACCCTGCTTATTTAACATATATGCAGAGTACATTATGTGAAATGCCAGGCTGGATAAAGCCAAGCTGGCATTTAGTCAAAGCTATGGTTTTTCCAGTAATCATGTGTGGATGTGAGTAAAGAAAGCTGAGTGCTGAAGAATTGATGCTTTTGAACTGTGGTGTTGGAGAAGACACATGAGAGTCCCATGGACTACAAGAAGATCAAACCAGTCAATCCTGAAGGAAATCAGTCCTGAATATTCATTGAAAAGACTGATGCTGAAGCTGAAACTGCAATACTTTTGCCACCTGATATGAAGAGCTGACTCACTGGAAAAGACCCTGATGCTGGGAAAGATTGAAGGCAGGAGGAGAGGGGGATGACAGTGGATGAGATGGTTGGGTGGCATCACCAACTCAATGGACATGAGTTTGAGCAAGCTCTGGGAGTTGGTAATGGACAGGGAAGCCTGGTGTGCTGCAGTCCATGGGGTCACAAAGAGTCGGCCAAGACTGAGCAACTGAACTTAACTAAACTGAGTAAACTTATTTTAGAATAGTTTTATTTGATTTTTTCAGAAAAAATTGCAAAGATAATATAGAATATTCCCAAATATTCCACACCCAACTTGCCTTTTTTTAATATCTTGCATTATTTTACTACATTTGCCATAATTAATGAACCAATGTTTATACATTATTATTAACTAACGTCTTTATGTAGATTTTCTTTGCTTTTACCAAATGTCCATTTTCTCTTCCAGAGTGGCATCTAGGATATCATATTAAATTTAGTTGCCGTGTCTCCTTAGGCCCCTCTAGATGGTAGAAATTTCTCAGACTTAACTGGTTTTTGATGACCTGGAAAGTTTTGAGGGCTAATGGTCAGATACTTTTAAGACTGTTCCCCGACTGGTATATGTCTGATGCTTCTCCCAAGATTAGACTGGGTTTTGTGTTTTTGAGAGGAAGACCCCAGAGATAAGAAGCCATGCTCATCCCATCAGATGAAGGGCACACAGTATCTGTGTGACTTATCTCTGCTGATGTTGACCTTGATCACCTGGCTTAAGTGGTGTTCTCAGGTTTCTCCACTAGGAAGTTTCTCTTGTTCACCCTTCCCACACTGTGCTCTTTGGAAGAAGTCACTATTTGAAGTGCACATTTAAAGGATGGAGAGCTATAGTCCATCTCTTTGAGCGGATCTTTCCCTTTGCCGAGATGCTTTGAGTATGTTATGCATCTGTGTGGTTCATGAACCAGTCAGAGTTGTGGGTAGACAGAGTTGGAGATTCCCTTTATGCTTATTTTCCTTCTGGGATTATTCCTGCTCTTCTCTTCTTAGAAGCAAGTTTCTCCAGGGCAGGATTTTGCTTCTTTGCACCAGAAAGACAGTTTTTGCCACCAGTGTGCCTACAACCCTTCATGCCATCCTAATTGTACTTGGCTGTAAACTAAGAGCTGTGAAAGTGAGCTTGCATGACTTTGCTCCTCCTGACATGTACTCTCTACCAGAATCTTCCTTCTCTTCACTCTTCAGTGCCTTCAAGAGTCTGATTTTTATACAGTCTACATATTTTCTGCAGGAAATTGATCTGACGTGTTTACTGAGTCATTACAAAAAGCAGAAATCCTGGCCTGTGTCTAACACTGTGATAGTGAGGTTGAAGAGACTAAAAGAAGTTTCTGATCAGAAAAAACTTAAAATAGAGTCCAGTTCAGTTCAGTTCAGTCGTTCAGTCATGTCCGACTCTTTGCAACCCCATGGACTGCAGCACGCCAGGCCTCTCTGTCTATCACCAACTCCCAGAATTTACTCAGGCTCATGTCTATCGAGTCGGTGATGTCATCCAACCACCTCATCCTCTGTTGTCCCATTCTCCCACCTTCAATCTTTCCCAGCATCAGGATCTTTTCAAATGAGTCAGCTCTTTGCATCAGATGGCCAAAGTATTGCCATTTCATCTTCACCATCAGTCCTTCCAATGAATATTCAGGACTAATTTCCTTTACGATTGGCTCCTTGGATCTCCTTGCAGTCCAAGTGACTCTCAAGAGTCTTCTCCAAAACCACCGTTCAAAACCATCAATTCTTCGGCGCTCAGCTTTCTTTATAGTCCAACTCTCACATCCATACATGACTACTGGAAAAACCATAGCTTTGACTAGACGGACGTTTGTTGGCAAAGTAATGTCTCTGCTTTTTAATAAGCTGTCTAGGTTGGTCATGGCTTTTCTTTCAAGGAGCAAGCATCTTTTAATTTCATGACTGCAGTCACCATCTGCAGTGATTTTGGAGCCCAAAAAGATAAAGTCTGTCATTATTTCCACTGTTTCCCCATCTATTTGCCATGAAGTTATGGGACCAGATGCCATGATCTTAGTTTTCTGAATGTTTTAATTTATATGATATAAATAATAGCCTTAAAATAGTGACAATAATCTGAATCCTGTAAGAATCCAATAAAAGTTTTTGTATATAAGTCAGTTAACATTGAGCTATGATTCCAAAAATGGTGTATACTTCTAGAGATTTGTTCTTCACCATTATTCATTGGGTAGAGGAATAGATTAATAGACTAAATTATATTAGAAAAGAGTAGGACTCAAAACAGTGACATCATTTGACTTTATTTTTGAAAGGAAATTGTCGAAGTCA
This sequence comes from Giraffa tippelskirchi, assembly GCF_054371585.1. Taxonomy (NCBI): domain Eukaryota; kingdom Metazoa; phylum Chordata; class Mammalia; order Artiodactyla; family Giraffidae; genus Giraffa; species Giraffa tippelskirchi. The sequence goes on along the minus strand of NC_137283.1, from coordinate 160,692,047 downwards.
AAATCTATCCTCTGCAGCAAGCAGATAATTTTGCCATCGTCTCATCCTGGTGGTTAATAAAACGGTTGTTTTCATGGTGATATTTCCTAGAGCTTCTCTCTCAGAAAATCATATTCATTACCCTAATGTGCAACACTTTGAATGATGGGCTACAAAATAAAGGGGCAGGGGGATGTAATCATGGCCCAAATACGGGATTTCTGCCAGTTGAGTTTGATCCGTTACTCAAGCCTGGATGGGTTCCATTGTTAAGCACAGTTCTCAACTCGGCTTTACGCAAGTTCGACATCACTGTTCAAGGCTTCATTCTCAAGTGGAGGCCTGTGTTTACATTGTCAGTTGAAGGTAGGGCGTTAAGAGCCAGAGAGTATATTCACAGTTTGTTCTTTTAGGAAAATTGGTGCATCTATGCATGATCCTTATCTCAATACATTTTTTGTTGTTATTCTTTATATCTGTTTTATAGAAGGAGTAAATGTTGCAATTAGCTTTCTTCTAACATTTTCCTTTGAACTTAGAAGTTACCTTTATGATCAAATAGCAAGTGCTTCTTAACCCTTAATTGTTGATTTTGCATTTGTTACTCCCCCCCCCGCCCCCGCACCGTGGTCATTAGATTATAATAGTGGCTCTCTTTCAAAATAAGTGTTTGCTTTTTTCTTTAAATATTAACAGTTTTCAAGTGCTGGTCAGACTTTCATCCCCTAGTTACTTTAATCCTGCACTGTAGATGTTCTTGTTGAATCATACTTTGTGTTTTTCTCAATTTAAGAAAAAAGTAATTAAAGTTCAAGTTTAAAACATACAATAAAATACCCAATTTGGAAACTCACTCATCTAGGAAGTGTGTTAAATTTTTTCACTAGCAGAGTCCTATAAAAAATGTCTAATATGCTGCAACATTTTAAAAAATGTTTTAAATTATGACTGCAAGAAATTAGGAGTATAACAAATTTTACGTTATGAATACTGAAGATGTACAATGTGATTTGTGGGAGGTTAATTTCACCTTTTTGTAAGTATTTTGAGATTCTCATAGAAGTTATTAAGTATATGTTCAGTAGAGTTTTTGTAAGCAAATTCTATAGCTTGAGGAACATAGGAATTGGTCCTAAGAATTAGATAACTCTATGGACTCATGTTGTTCTGAGAATTATCTGACATAGAAGGTTGTGAGAGAATTGAATTTTAAAATGAGAAAATAAAGTAAAAATCATGGTGAATGAAAATTTCCCATTTGAATACATTAAATTACCCAAGAATTATAAGACATGCAGCTTGGATAAAGCAACCCTAGGTGGACACTCAGAAAAGAAGAGAGATCAAGCAGAACCCAGGGCACTCTGAAATCAGTAGGTCAAACAAAAAGAGAGGATCTGGTAGATGAAGCTAAGAAAGTATGTCCTGTGTTGTAGAAGGGAAACCAGGAGGGTTTAGTGGCAGACGCTAAGAGAGAAAAAAAAAAATGCTATTAGATCAAGAGCCTTGCTGAATATTCCCAAATGGCCAAATATGAAAAGTATAGAAAAGCAACCATTGATTGAAAATGTGGAGGTCATACCAAGATCAATCTTCAAGACTTCAAAAGTAGGTTCATTAAAGAATGCAAAGGAAAGAAATGGAGAGTTAATCATAAGAAGTTCACAGTACATTTTTCTGTGCAGAGATGTGGGATAAGGAAAGTGAGGGAATGTGATCACAAGTTGTGTCTGCTTGGGGCTGGCGATACTAGAGTGATGTTTCTTAAAGGTAAAGAAACTGCCTTGCCAAGGGACATTCAGAGGTATGTAGGGTTCCTTTTCGTTGGCACAATAATTAGAGTGCGCTCCTGGTATTTACTGGGCTGCAGCTGGAGCTAAACATCCTTTAGAGGCGATTTGAGCATTCTTTTTTGAGAAGGAACTGTCTTGCCCCAAAAGTTGAGCCCATTTATACGCTGATGGTAGTGGTCTGTCTTGAGCTGTGCTTTTATTTGATTCTGTCAACAAATATTTTAGTTGACCAAATACCTGCTATGTACTTTATTAATCTTTTGATGATAAATTCATAGTCTATTTCTGACTTGTTGCTCAACAATATTCATTTAGAAAGTACTGATATGATTTATCCAAGTTGAATTTAAGCTCACAAACTTTAAGTTTCTATTTATGAGGAAAACAAAAGGCTTTTAGACAGTAATGATTTCATTACTGGTACAGTTATCTAGTATGTATTTTGCAGATTTTTTTCCCTTTAGTTTTCTTTATAATTCTTGTCTTTAGGGTGGAATTCTCATGATTTGAACCTCTAGAGAAAATCAGCATCTTTAGATCTCCTTAAATATTTATTCCTTTTTTTTTTTATTATTATGTTGGGTATATCTGATTAACAATCTGTAAGAGTTTCAGGTGAACAGTGAAGGGACTCAGCCATACATATACATACAGCATTAATTTTTGTGGTTTTTTTTTTTTGGTTTGCTTTTTTGCACTTTATTCTCGTTTGCTTTTTGTTCTTTTCCTAGTCTTTTCATTTATTTTTGTTTATATTGATAGTGGCATTTAAGGTTACAGAGTTTTCTCTGATTACTTCTTTCAATGAATTTTATTTATTTAATCCTTTTTTAAATAGCTTTTGTATGGTTCTTCAACTGCTTCTTTACCATTTTTACTTCCAAAAAAAAAATCTGTTCACACTACCGGAATATCGTTTGGAACTCAGACCAGAGCTTTTGTTCCTTATAGTCACTCACTGGTCGCCATGTCTTATCTGATGAATTGGTTGCCTTATGGTCTCTGATCTAAGGATACCAAGAATATACTTCAAGGGCTTCCTATATATTTTTATTTCACCTCCTCTAACTTTTAGCAGTGTCACATGGCATCTACTTTAAAGTATATCAAAAGCACCATTTCCTCTGTAATTTTTTTTTTTTTATCAGTTTTCTATATTTGGAACACTTTTGTCACAGTTCTTACCCTTTCTAAATATTTTCTATGCTGGTAAAATATGTCATGTTTTTGCGCTTGCCCTGTCATCTCTGGCACTTACTCTCAGTTTGGTGTCGTTTTTATCTCGTTGTGTCTTATAACCGTTGTTCATTGTTCTTGGCTCTTAGCTCTTAGCTCTTGACTGGAACTTTTAATCTCATTTTCTACTGCTAACCTGTACAGAGGCTGACTGATGTATGGTATAAGGACTTTTTGCTGTTGTGTTTTACACACATACACACACACGCACACACACACATAGAGTCATAAGAAAAAGAATGTGGACTTTTCTTCTGAGAATAGTTTAGGCCCTGTGTTATAGTAGAAATGGAATGAGGCTTAGAGGTGGGTTGAACTGAATTTAAATTGTGATTCCATTACAAAGTAACTGATGGCCTCAGAAAAGTGATTACAGTTCTCAAGGCCTTCATTTACTTTTCTATTAAATAAGGATAATAATAGTGACCTTACCAGACCATTATGAAGCTTAAAAATGGACTTTGTAAGGTACAACTTCTACCACATAGTAATTACTTGACTATTATTGGTATTGTAATTATCATTTAATTATGATTATTATTTGGTGGGCCATCTCACATATTAATTGAGAACTACTGAGTGCTAATGCTCCATTTAAAGAAGATACAACAGAAAATAAACTGTAGTGCCTGGCCTTGAGGAGTTTATGATCTTGCATAGACGGTAAGAAGACATATACAAATATCCATTTTTTTAAAAAGTCGTTGTGTGTGACTGTCGTAAACACTATAAATATTATTAATGTATTGTAGAACACCCTTTGTGCTTTATAAATATTTTGAAGATTAGGAAACTGAGAGTTAAAGAGTGAAGGTTATTATGTTTACCCTAGTCCCCTAAACTGATAAGGGGCCTATAGGAATTGGCGACTAGGTCCTCTCAGTTTGGAGGATGTATTTGTCTCCTCTGCTGTACTGCGTCCCTGAGAAATTGTGGCAAGTCTTGTAAGATGTACATAGTAACAGCCCCTGAATCCTGAAGAGGTGAGCTCAGCCTTGACATGGCTGACAGCCAGTGGCCTCTTGGAGGAGGTCATGTCTGAGATGGATCCTGGGGGTGAATGGGCTTTCAGCAGGTAGCGGTGAGGAAGGGAGTGTCCTTGAACAAAGGTAAGAGGCGGGGGCAGGAGTTTTCTGTGGTCTGTTTTTTGAGGGCGTTTAGTTTAAAAGCTTTAAGCCTTTAAAATTTTTGAGGGCTATGGCATGGTAGAGTTCTAGATGAATAAGGTTTGCTTTGCAGAACAATGTAGGACATTTTGAAAGTGAAAGGAGTACATTAAGACTCCAGTTGGGTTTCCCTGGTGGCTCAGTTGGTAAAGAATCTGCCTGCAATGTGGGTGGCCAGGCTTAGATCTCTGGGCCAGGGAAGATTCCCCTGGAGAAGAAAATGGCAACCCACTCCAGTATTCTTGCCTGGAGAATTCCATGGGCAGAGAAGCCTGGTGGGTCGCATGGGGACCCACAGTCCATTGGGTTGCAAAGAGTTGGACACGACTGAGCAACAGACACACACACACAAGACTTCAGTTGGGAGGCTATTGCAAGAATGATTTGATGAGTGTCGTGACGGGAAGAATGCAAAGGAAAGGACAGATATATGAGACACGGAGGAGGTGGCATGGCTGTTGGCAGTGAGAAGACATGGAAAAGGCTGTAAGTTTCCAGCCTGGGTCTTGAGGAGAATAGTGGTTCCCAAAAAGAAATGGTATCTTTCAAAGAAAGGGCAAATACGTGTCTCCCTAAGACCCAGTGGAGCCTTTTGGCTGGGACCACCAATGATGGCTTGGGCTCTTAGACACAAACTAGTGCGTCTTCACCCTAGTCCAGAAAGTGGTTTGATTTCCTTCCACTGCTGTACCATGAGTGCTAACACGAGGCCTTTGATTTTTTATTAAGAGGGACGCCGTAGAAGCAGTGTGAGTTTGTACAGGCTGTCAGAGCTGAATCTCCTGGATAAACTCTTGGGAATCTCACAATTCCAATCAAGCAAGTGTTCTGCTTGAGTCCCTCCTCTTTCGCAGGACGGATGTCAAAGGGAGCATGCAATTTTGTATGTGGGTCACTGACTAATATATGAAAGGGAAATCCCATAGGATAATTCCATTTTTCTCCAAGTGTTGCTCCATAGCCTTAAGCTTTATAAGTGAAAGAAAAGGCATACTGCTTATCAAAGGGCAGGAGAGGGGTAAATCAATTCAGAAATGTTGCATTGCCATTAAGGATTGCCATTAAATGTGATTGCCATTTAAGGGTTTTGAGTAAAGCTTTGTGTGTGGTTTTTTTTTTTTTGGCCAGTGTTTGTCAGGTTCAACTCTAACCACGGGTTCCCAGTGGAGGTCGATTCTGACACCAGCATCTTCCAGCTCAAGGAGGTGGTTGCTAAGCGACAGGGGGTTCCAGCTGACCAGTTGTGTGTGATTTTCGCAGGGAAGGAGCTTCGGAATGACTTGACAGTGCAGGTGAGTCTCCCTTGGTGGAGGGCTCCTGGGCTGTGGCCAGCCCCATTGCTTATGCCGCTTGCGCTGCCAAGCTGACATTCATGCCTGAGATCTAATAGAATAAATAGTGCCTAGGGATTCCTTGAACTTTACTCCACACCGCTTCATTAATTCTGACCTTCTTAATTATGCATTAAAACAGCAAGCAGGAAGGATTGGAAGAACAACTGTGACTGGGAGAGAGAGAAGAGAGAGAGAGAGAGAAGAGAGGGAGAGAGAGAGAGAGAGAGAGAGAGCACATAGACTGGGCTTAGTGAATAAATGTTTACTGACTACAGGAGCAGCAAGGCACCTTTTCTGGGTCTGTTCAATTTCTACCTTACTTATTCCACTTGAATCTTAATGAAGGAGTCACAGAAATTGTCCCAGATCCGGCTGCTCAGTTACTGTGCCGGGAGGGATCTGTAACCCAATTGTGACCCCTGGAGGATGGTCCCGGGTCTGCCGCCGGAGCCTCGGGATGGGAGGAGGTTTTGGGTCTCCGGGCCTTGGGAGCAGACTGGAGAGCTCCCTGCCTATCAGCGCCCGAGCCGGCGGGGGAGGAAGACGCACGCACCGCGGATGTATACCTGTGTGTTTAATATCTCCAAGCTTCTGTAGCATGTTCCCCAGAATGGGCGAAAGGTCGGAGAGGGTGCAGCAAGTGTTTCTCTCTCCTGTCCCTGATGTTTTCCGGGCGCTGCGGAGCTCCTGATAGCATCAAAGTGCTGTATCTTTTCATCGAGGGTGGGGTGGGGTGGGGTGGCGTGGGGTGGGGTGGGGTGGCGTGGGGTGGGGTGGGGTGGCGTGGGGTGGGGTGGGGGGGCTTCATTACCAGCAGGTATTTCCGCAGGGGAAGGGGTGAACTGGGTAGGCGATTGGGGAGCAGTACCTTCCTCTGAGAGTGGAGACCTGTCTTGTGTTGGGGAAGCCAACAAACAGGCCTCCAAACGGATTGAAGTCGTTCTCTGAGAAAGTATGAAAAACCAGTTGTTCTGTGGACGGTTCAGGTGATCCTGAGGAACCTGCAAACACATTCACCCCCGACTCCCTTTTTTAACCAGCACAGATGAGCTGTACTTCTGCTTGCAGCTGTTTGGGGGCCTGCGGCTGTGAGCAGTGTTGGTGGTGGGGTGCTGTGTCTGCCCAGAGTCCCTACTTTATTGACATCCTATTGCTGTCTCTTTTTGGTGATGATGTTTACTGCTTTGCTAAAGGCCTTCGGATCTGGGTGTAAGAGAGACACTATGGAAATGTGAATCGCCCTCTCCTTCTCCAGCACCTTTCCTGTGACAGCAGTCTGCTCCAGCTCATGGGGCGCACACGGTGCTGTGCTTTGCTTTTAGGCAATTTGTTTTTATAAGGGAAGCACCTGTGCTGAAAAGCGTTTTGGTGTTTTTTGTTTTTATTTCAGTCAACTAGAAAGATTTTTTTTTTTACTGTACCTGCCAACCTCTAAAACCAAGAATGTTCCCTTCATAAATTATTTTAAAACAATTTCTTGAACCAAAATATTTTATGTTACCCAAAGTTTTCAGGTTCTAAAGCCTCTCACCTCTACCACTGGAAGGGATAGGTTATACCAATTACTATAGACAATTGATTTCTGCAGATAGGTAGGTATAAATGTAGATATAAGGATGGATTGATTAAGATTCTTGATTTTAACAAACACTTCCAGTATTCTGGGTTTCTGAGGGGATCCCAAAGAAAGGCAGTACCCACTGTTGTTTTCTTAGACCTTCTAAAATCAACAGTAATACTAGATTGAACTCCATCGGTTAAAACTATCAGCAATTTCATGTGGCACAAACTAATAGCTATGACATAAGGGTGTCAAACATGATAACTGCCATATGAAAACTGAAATATAAGTATTATGAAATTTTAAAGGTGTGGAAGACACATCTGAGTGAAAGTCACCAATAAAGACTTCTGGGTTAGTTGAAACTCAAATAGGATTCTGGAGAGGAAGAATGAGCATGAGGGGTATGTGGGAACAAGCATAGGTTCCTGTTCATGTCGAACCTAGAGGAGATGCTGAAGGTGGGATGACAAGGGAATTGGGAGCTGTATTTTACAAAGCTTTGATCCATGTGACATTGACGTTTCATGCATAGAGATTGAGAACAAAATAGGATGCCCTGGAGGGAAATGGGAGTCTGGAGATCCTGTTTCATCACTGGCAGCAGTTTCACAGATAACAAGAGTTAATGCCAGGGGGAGATGCTGGCAGGCAGTCATACTGAGGTGTGGAGCTCAGGGCTTGCTTTATGTTTGAGGACTCTCTACATGGAGGTAAGTATTGCAGTAACTGGAACAGATTCAGTTGCCAAGGTGCAGAGGATACGGCACAAGCAATTCCTTAGGTAACAGGAGAGGAGCCGGTATAGGAGGCATCGTCCATCCAACTGACATTTTCATAGATAATTGGGGAAAGAAAACTACTAGTAAAGAATGTTTGTGCTGTGAAAAGATGGAGGATGAGAAAGAAAAGAGCCTTTGGACTAGGTGATCTTGGCGGTGACTTAGGGACCTTTGGGCCAGGACTGTAGTTGGAGAAAGCCAGCTTGCAGGGCTTCAGCATGAATCATGGGACTTCGTCATGGGCACAGCTCAGCTGATCATCGAGGGAAGGAGAAACAGGGAGTTCCTGGAGGAGCAGCAGTTCCTGCACTGTGTTGTACCTTTGACAGCCCTTGAGTGTGCGCATGGCTGACTGATACAGTTGTAATCAGTGTGAAAATGCAATTTTATGTAGTGAATTTCTTTCCCTTAACATTATATCATAGGCTTTTTCCATGATGTTGTCTAATCTTCATTACTAAGTGTCTAGATGATCCTCTGTAATGAGAGTGTTTATATTATATATAGGGAGCATCTAGTTTTTAATATTACAAATTAAGGCAAAATAATTTTTTAAATGGTATCTAATATACTTAGAGAATATGGCCTTTGTGTTTCAGTTTGTATGAAGTATTCTCTTGGTGTGCCCAATTTTCTTGAAGAGATCTCTAGTCTTTCCCATTCTATTGTTTTCCTCTATTCCTTTGCATTGATCACTGAGGAAGGCTTTCTTATCCGTCCTTGCTATTCTCTGGAACTCTGCATTCAGATGGGTATAGCTTCCTTTTCTCCTTTGCCTTTCGCTTCTCTTCTTTTCTCAACTATTTGTAAGCCGACCTCAGACAACCATTTTGCCTTCTTGTATTTCTTTTTCTTTGGGATGATTTTGGTCACCACCTCCTATACGATGTTACGAACTTCTGTCCATAGTTCTTCAGGCACTCTGTCTATCAGATCTAATTCCTTGAATCTATTTGTCACTTCCACTGTATAATTGTAAGGGATTTGATTTAGGTCATACCTGAATGCCCTAGTGGTTTTCACTACTTTCTTCAACTGAAGTATGAATTTTGCAATAAGGAGCTGATGATGTGAGCCACAGTCATTTCCCGGTCTTGTTTTTGCTGACTATGTAGAGCTTCTCTATCTTCGGCTGCAAAGAATGTAATAAATCTGATTTCAGTGTTGACCATCTAGTAATGTCCATGTGTAGAATCTTCTCTTGTATTGTTGGAAGAGGGTGTTTGCTATGACCAGTGAGTTCTCTTGGCAAAACTCTGTTAGTCTTTGTCCTACTTCAGTTTGCTCATTTGTAAAATTGAATTAATAATAATACCTCTCTCATTGGGATTTTGTGAGGACTAAGTTAATTTATGTAAAACTCAGAGCAGAGCATGGCATATAGTAAACACTGTCTATATGTTAGCATTTATTGGCATCATCACTATCACAGTTGTCATTATTGTTTTTATTACTATCAGGGTCTAAGCGATCACCTTAAAGAACATGACAACTCTCCATCATGAATTATGACGAGTATATCTGCAATAATTTAAACAGTTAAGGCAATGATAATAGGATGTATATTTTACTGGGACAGTAAAATGTGTGTGTGTGTGTGTGTGTGTGTGTGTGTGTGTGTGTAATATTTATACATTTTAACTGAAAAGAACTTTGTGGAGTTTATAAATAAATGTTTGACCTTCACATTTACCGGCTTTACTTAGAATAGTAGAATTTGAATTCAGAAAACTTACAAAGACTTTACTATTTCTCAGATATTTACTAAAAATAGACACTTATGGCTATGCTGTTCAGCAAAGATTCATCACGACACTATTGCTTTTAAAATGTATTTTTATAAAGTAGATATCTGCCACACACTATATTTGTTAGAAGTAAATTGGAAAGACCTATACATTTTTCCTACTTCATAAACAATGTTTCTGTCCATGTTTTTATTATTTTGCTTATGCTTACAAGTATGTAATTTAAAATATTGGTGTTTGACATATTATTCACAGTGAACTGATATTTTTTTTCTTTTTTGGCTCTTGTAACAGTATTCAGGGACTATTCAAATGTCACCCTTTCTCCTATCCTCCAGTTTTAACACACTGTGTATCAAGAATCCCTGAATCACCTTTATATAATCATCAATTTATTATTCAAAATTACACAAGGAAATTAAGGTTCTAACGTAGCTGTATATACCAAAACTGATGAAATTTGCAATTAGACTAACTGTTAAGATTACCAGGACTTGAGTGTTTAGATAAGATTTTTGTTTGAGCAGAATCTACTGTATTCACATAACCTGTATTATTATTAATATTATTAATATCAGTATAGATTATTAGCCAGTGTATTAGTTAGAGATCTCCAGAGAGACAAAATCGGCAGATAGATAACAAAAAATTGATTGCGCAGTTTTGGAGGCTGACAAATCCCTAAACCTATAGTCAGCAAACTTAGTTTCATTCTGAGTCTGAGGACCTGTAACCTGGAAGAGGTGATGGAGGTGTTCCTATGTGAAGATTGGTAGGTAGGTCTGAGACTCAGGATGCTTCGGGATGCTTGAACTGATGCTTCAGTTCAAGCCAAAGGCTGCCTACCCCCACCCCACCCCCAACAAAAAAAACAAAACAAAACAGTGTCCCAGATAGATGGCCGTTGGGCAGGAGGAATTCCCTCTTATCCGTGGGAGGGTCAGCTGCTTTGTTCAGACCTTAAACTGAGTGAATGGGGTCCAGGTACATTGAGGAGATCCATCTGATTTACTCAGTGTACTGATTCCAGTATTAATCTCATCTGAACACAGCTAGACTGACATCTGACCAAATGTCTGGACAGTCCATGGCTCAGACAGACACACAAAATTAACCATCACAACCAGGATGTGAGAAACCTTAGTATATTTAACTAGTGTTAGCAGAAAGTTACTCTATTTGTAATAATGAATTAGATTTTCAAGTGAAGTGAAGTGAAGTTGCTCAGTCGTGTCCAACTCTTTACAAGCCGGTGGACTGTAGCCTGCCAGGCTCCTCTGTCCATGGGATTCTCCAAGCAAGGATACTGGAGTGGGTTGCCATTTCCTTCTCCAGGGGATCGTCCCGACCCAGGGATCGAACCCGGGTCTCCCACATTGCAGGCAGACGCTTTACCCTCTGAGCCACCAGGGAAGTCTAAGTAGATTTTCAAAGTAGAAAATAAAATATGACTTTATTTTACATAGAAATGTTTGTTTTGTAAAAGAATTCATTCAGATGAATGGTCAAAAATTCCTTTCAGTAAATACTCAATTTAATGATGTTTACAATGTATATATACATTTGGAGACCATCATTTCATGAAATAGATCATTTTTGCAATAAGTATTAAAAATACATCAGTTTATTACCCCTATTAAGCTTTGTAATATGACAAGGTCTGAGTTTGGAAGATCAGAGACATTAAGATTTAAATAGCTTGTAAATATTAAAGAAAAAGAAATGACCGTAAGAAGCCAAATTATTTAATTGACTATGTTTTAGTAATACACAATACGTATTTCAAAATTTGTGAGTAATGAAAAGTGACTTTCACTGACAAAGTAAACTATGTCCATTTGTAAGAATATTTATCTATTTAAAAAAATATTATGTATTGTTTTGATCATATCTCTAATGAACCTGCTAAATTTTCAAATTTCTAAAACTTCACAAGAGCCTTGTGAATACCCTATGTGTTTTTTCAACTGCCTCTAACATAAGTAAATATTGTTTAGCTGAAGTTTTGAGAGTTGATGTTTTCTTATCCTTCACATTTTTTCCAATATTATCATTTCCCACTTCACATACTTAGGTTGTGTTTTTCTGATTATAGAATTAATATATGCTAGTTATAAAAATTCAAACAATAGGGAAAAGTGTACAAGGAGACCTCTAACTCTGCTTATATGTTTTTATATTTAATAATGATTTTTTCTTTATGGGCTAATAGGTATATTCACACATTTAATCTTATAATTTTTTTGCTTTATTTCTATCAAATTTTCTTATATTGGAATTATAAGCACAAGTATACCCGTGGGTTATTAAAAAACAAACTTTTTATGTTTCTACAAGTTTTGTTATGTCACAGTTTAGTGACTTAGATGTTGAGAAGCTGGTAAATTGTTTCCATGTAAGTGTTTTACTGCAGACTAATGAGTTATACATCTAATTGCAAGTTTGATGGTTATGTATTATTATGATATGCAATTAGCTGAATATGAGTATCCCTTGATATTTTTATACAATGTTAGAATACATGTTTCCAATCATCTAGTGCTACTATGGAGAAGGCAATGGCACCCCACTCCTGTACTCTTGCCTGGAAAATCCCATGGACGGAGGAGCTAGGTAAGCTGCAGTTCATGGGGTCGAAAAGAGTCGGACACGACTGAGCAACTTCACTTTCACTTTTCACTTTCGTGCATTGGAGAAGGAAATGGCAACCCACTCCAGTGTTCTTGTCTGGAGAATCCCAGGGACAGGGGAGCCAGGTGGGCTGCCGTCTATAGGGTCGCACAGAGTCGGATACGACTGAAGCGACTTAGCAGCAGCAGCAGCAGCAGTGCTACTATTTATAGATGCTGTGTGTGTTGGTTGCTCAGTCGTTTCCGACTCTGTGCAACCCCATAGACTGTAGCCCACCAGGCTCCTCTGTCCATGGAATTCTCCAGGAAGGAATACTGGAGTGAGTTGCCATTCTCTTCCCTAAGGGATCTTCCCTACCCGAGGATCCAACCTGAGTCTCTTAGGTCTCCTGCATTGGCAGGCAGATTCTTTACCACTAGTGCAACCTGGGAAGCCCTAAAGATGTTTTACACTATACACTATAAGCAAAAAATGTATAATGAGAAGTTGTTGCTGAGAAAAAGAATATGAACCAGCACATGAGCTGCTTAATGTTTCCATAAAGCGATGCTGAATAAAAGCCTCGGTGTACTGAGGAGAAGGTGGACTGGCAGCGGTGGCATATACACTGGTTGGGACTCTCCCACCTGGTTTTACTTTCTGTATGTTTTTTCACAATGATCATAGATAATGTGACCATTATAGCTTGCTATACAAGATGGAGCACTTCGTATGTGAAGGAAGGCTCTATTAATGATTATTCCAGAAAAAAAAAAAGTGGATGCTGACAGTGCCCTGGGAAGACAGAGACAAATGGTCACTCCAGGAATCGGGCAGTATTTCTCACATTTAAGAGTCTCAATTTCTTCTAGAAATAAACTGTTTTTTGGTGCCTTCCTCCAAGCACTTTGGGAATTTATAGCTTAAGACCATAATCTTATTATGAAAATATTTACATTAAACAAATACTTTTATCTTTTCAAATGGTAAAATATATTTTTTAATGTTATAATTCATCTGATATCACAACATTTTCATCAATTTCTTATAATCATCAGTTCCTAAAGGATATGTCCACAGGCCAGTTGGAGAAGCACCGTTTGAGTATCTTTATTTTCTTTATATACTAATATGTTCTATTTTGTTATCAACAAGATTTTAATAGCTTTAAGGGCTTCCCTTGTGGCTCAGCTGGTAAACAATCTGCCTGCTCTGTGGGAGACCTGGGTTCGATCCCTGGGTTGGGAAGGTCCCTCAGAGAAGGGAAAGGCTATCCACTCCAGTATTCTGACCTGGAGAATCCTATGGACTGTATAGTCCATGGAGTTACAAAGAGTCGGACATGACTGTGCGACTTTCACTTACTTACTTAAAGAAGTAAATAAAAATGGCAAAAATAGAGGCATCAGCAAATATGTCATCTGGCACAGATTTTATTTCTGGGAAGATGGAATACATAGACTTTTACCTACTTCTCTTGGTAAAACTGTGGACATTACACATAAAACAAACATATGAAGATTCAGAAAGGAGGAAAAAGAAATGCAAACTAGCTCGAAACCTCAGGACTCAAGGAGTAATATGGGCTTGTATTTCTTCTACTTCTTTTTTAATCAAATATATTCAATACCTGAAGCTGGTGAAACTAGTACCTGGAAATGCCATCATGTGCAGAGAAGAAAGAAAAAAAGGAAGAAAGAAAGAAAGTCTTCTCTCAATCTAAGAAGCACAGTATACTGAAAATATAGAAATCTTTTGGACAGTTGCTGTAGTTTGCCAGATAAACACCACAGTGAAACCGTGGCCCCACCCTCACTGCCACCAGCAGTGAGGAACTCAAGGTACAGGTCCTAGATGGCCGTCTCATGCGACTGTAATGATGTGCTTTATATAACTGCTATAGTCAGAGAAGACTGTTGGATGGTGAGATTTGACCTTCACCTGCCGGCAACAAGGTACCCCTCCCTATCATTTCTGAGCTGATAACGGAAGAGCCCTAGTGGAGAGTAAGGCCTTCTACCGTTTTAAAGCAGTATCAAGATCACTTCTACCACACTGCCAATGGAGACTGCGTGTGGGGCTGAAAATCACCCCCATACAGCAATAATGAGGATCCTCACTTCATGTCATGTGTCAACAGATACCAACCTGGGTCTTGGACTTATGTTTCTACTGGCCATAGTAAGTGGAGCCCTCCCTTTTGCAGCTGGAGCAATGTTATAAACAACAGAAAGTTTAAATAAAAGTCTCATTATGTAAGGACACTTAAAAAGACACTTGCTTCTTGGAAGCAAAGCTATGACAAACCTAGACAGCATATTGAAAAGCAGAGACATTACAAAGAAGTCAATATATTTCTGGATGGAAAAATGCTAATAGAAATTGTCACCAGCAAAACTACCCTCTAAGAATGAATCAAGGAAGGAAATTCTTTAATATGAAAGAAAATGATACAAGAAGGAACTTTGGAACATTAGGAAGGAAGGGAGGAAGAATACAGTAAGCAAAAGTCTGGTTAAATACAGTTGACCTTCCTTCTCTTCTTTGGTGTTCTAAATTATGGTTCAGGGTTGTAGAAAAATTTATAACAATGTCTTATATAGTTCTAAATGAATGTTGAAAAACTGTTCAAGACAAATGTAAAGAGAGAGAGAAAGGGACATAAAGGGAGTAAGATTTCTATACTTGAACCTATAAAACATCAACCGCAGCACAGTATGACAAGTCATGAATATAAAAGCACAAAGCAACTGCTAAGTTAGGCGAAAGATTAAAATACAAAATAGTGACAACACTGAATGCTGGTGAGGATGTGGAGAAACTGGGTCATTGATATAAAATAGCATAGCCACTCTGGTGGAGAGTATGATGGTTCCTTAAAAAACTAAACTTATATTTCCTATATGACACCAAAACCAGTGTATGAATATTTAACAGCTTCATCCATATTAGCCCAAATCTGGAACCAATCCAGATGTCTCTCAACAGGTGAAATGATTGCACAGACTGTGATCCATCCATACCAATGATAAAAACAATAAAGCAGATATTGAAATATGTAACATTTTGGATGAATTATGCTGAGTGAAAAAGAGCCAATGCCAAAAGGTCATATTCCAAACGATTCCGTTAGTTTAGCATTTTTGACATGAGAAATTTGGAGAAATGTAGGAGAAATGAGTGGTTACCAAGGGTAAAGGAGGGTGTGGGAACAGGAGAGAATAGTGCGTGACAGCAACAGGGACAACTGGAGGGACCCTTGTGGTGGTGAATGTTCTGTATCTTGACTGTTACCAATAGTATCATTGTGATGATATACTGTATTTTCTTAAGATGCTGTCATGGGGGAAACAGGGAAAAGAGAAACGGGATATTTCTGTAATATTTCTGACAGTAACTTGTGAATCTACAGTATCTCAACATAACGTTTAATTTTGAAAAAATCACAGAAAAATTTAATTTCTTCCCTCTTTGCCATAGAAGATAAACAGGTTTTTTATTTATATCTGCTTTAAAGGAACAGTGTTTATTTATGTTAGATTTTTCACCACAAGAAATTGGAAAATAATTTAACTGATTCTCAGAGACAATGATTAATTCACAATAAAAGTCAATAGGTCAATGAAACTTATAAAATTATTAAGGCATCTTTTTTGAATTATTAAAGAGACTCCTTAGCACCTTATAGGTCTAAATTGGCATGGTTAGTATTTCTTTTAAAGGCTGTACCGAATATTTCAAATAGATGAAAATATACAGTTCTTAATGGTTGGTGCTCGAGTTGCACATTTTCCAAGTTGGTTTGAGAGTGAGTGATACACTATAGTCTGAGGCAATAAACAAGCAGCTCATGTGACTGTGGTGGACATGCTGGTTAGGGAAGACCATTCATGTGAATTTATACACTAGAAGGAATTTAGGGATGAAATGGTTTCATTTATCAACTAAATTTATTTAACTTTTTGTTTTTACTTTCTCTTTTGATTATAAGACAAAGAAAAAAAAAAGGCTAGAGTAGAACCTACAGTGCAGTTCCACCATGATTTTTTTCTTTTTATATAAAAGAAGCATTATGGAAATTACAGTACAAATGGCCAATATGTTTTACTTAAAATTCTTTTTTTCTCTGGCTGTAAGACAAAAGGAAGCCAGGTTAGATACCATTATACCAAGAACAATCATTGTATGATTTCATTGTATTTGAGAGTACCTTCATGTAAAACACTTCAGGAAGAATACAAAAATTTTTCCCAGAGGGTTGATGTGCTGCTGGAATTGACTGTTGGTGATATTCATGTAGGTAAAAATGTAGATATCCATTTGAGTTCCTCCAAACAACTGGTGTGTTATTGTAGCAGCTGATACCTACTGCAGAGTGTCAGGGTCTAGAATCAAAAGATGATAATCTGTTCAGAGTGAGTGCTCTTTTCAGAAAGACCCTTATTTTATCTGTTTGTGTCTGATTGTTTATATGGGTCGGAAAGGATCTCCAAATTACTTACCTCTTTGCATAATTCAGAACCCTCAGAAATGTTGTTTTTCTGTTGAAAGGAAGTCTTGACATTTTTGTGCCCCTGCGGACTTATGAAACATCTTTGAGGATTGCCACGGATAAATACAGACTTGAAGGCGAAAAAAAGAGAGATTCTTTTAGCTTATAGGAGGCCGAGGATACACAGCCTGTGGATTTATTTAATGGGCTTACATCTCACAGACGATCCCATTGCCCTTACTGTGTTCAAATTGCAAGGCAGAAAATCTGAGGGGAGTGAAACTCCAGAGCACCCCAATCCCCCGATCTTAGCCTAGGATCTATTTTATTAGCGTAAGAAAGGCAAAGCCTGTCTCAGAAACTGGACAAAGAGGAGTGATTGCACACTGTGAAATCTGACTGCTCTTCACTGATGTCCTCATTGCAAATATTCCGTTTTGTTTTCTCTGTTATTGGATTAAATTCCGTCATGCAATTGACCTGTTGGTTTAAGATTTTATTTAATATAGTTATCATCCTTCCCTAGGGTGGAAACATCCCCTGGAGAAGGGATTGGCTACCCACTCCAGTGTTCTTGCCTGGAGAATCCCATAGATAGAGGAGCCTGGTGGGCTACAGTCCATGGGGTCGCTAAGAGTTGGACAGGAATGAGCAAGTAACACTTCACATCCTTGACAGAATAATTTAAGACTCAAGAATTTGTGTATACCATTCACCCTAAAGCTTCCACACCAAAGATTGATCAGCCACATTCTGCCTTTTCCTTCTTCTCTCTCACGGAGTAATTGTAACGAGCCTGAGATTATTGTCATAGTACAATGAAACGTTTTATATAAAAGCACTCTTTAAAGCTTATATATCAAACTCACTTAAAACTGATCAGTATGAGAAGATGTATTCTCCTTTGTTTTTGGTTTGTTAAGTGTGCTTGAGTCACAGGTGAGTATAAGGAATAGATTAATGGTAAATATTCACTCTGCTGCCTTTCATTTTTTAGATAAGGAATAATGAGAGATAAAGTCAAAAGTGTAAGAAAAATAATTTATTTTAGTTCTAACTTCAGTGATGCTCATAGGATAGAGAAAGCAAAATTAAATAGGGTAGGGAGAGCTTTATTTTTTTCTCCAACTGTTGGGTTTAATATTGATAAGAATACAATTTTCTGAAGGCATTTAGCAGCAGAAGTTAAATTACATTAGCATTGAGTGAGTCAGGGTTGCCACACTAACCTTTCTAAGACACTAAAGGATGTGGTACGAGCGTATCTTTTGGCCATATGTTAAAACAGAGGACATATTCAGACTCAGGCTAAAACAGAGGACAGATTCAGTTAATGGAAGCAAAACCTCAAGTACTCCTGATCTGTGATGCAAGCTCATGACTTAAACAGTGTAAGTAGAGTGCTCTAGTCTTAATTACTTGCAGATTAAAAAAAAAAAAATTTGTTTTAGCCTTTCGTGCAAATATATCTTCATATAGACAAAAACACATTATTCATCCAGGCAATGCGATTCTTTGGGAAGAAAGTTATAAACTTTGTGAATTAATTTGTGTAAACAGTATTTCATTGAGGGTTTCATTCTGTTATTGAATTTTGTCTTGCCATGATATATTTTCTCTTCTATAGTAGATCTTGATCTATTTGGATTCAGAGACACCTTTCCCATATGATTTAATAGTAGACTAATTATGGCATAAAGCTCTGCTTTTTAAATTGATGGAAATATTCTGACATTAGAAGGAGAAGTGAGGAATATGAGAACCCACTGATGTTTATGTTTTGGAGTACATCACAAACTTTGTTTCAAATGTGTGGGCTTTTGAAACTCAATACAGGTTTTGCCAAGGATATTTTCTATATCCTTATGTATTTCAAAGTGAATTGAATCTGTGTTTGCATTGCACATATGCATAATTCATCAAACATTGCTCTGAAAAGAGAGAAAATAAAAATAAAAAGCTTATCTAAGATATCTCCAATGTTACTTAATACTTGGTCACTAAGAGCTTTGGAACCTGTGAGAGTAGGTAATACCTACTTCCTCAGTTTACCTGTTACCTCTCAGTCAGTTCTTTTCAATAAGGTACATGCTTCTATAGAAGGCTAAATGCCTTTTATATCTATTTTTAGTCCAAGTTTTTTTTTTTTTTTTATGATGTCCTCTCCAACATACACCTCTGCCATATATAACAGAGGTGTTTAAAGTTCAAGAGGGTCATATACTAGGTAAAATCATTTAGTTAAAATTCTACTTGACTTTCTGATACATGGTTATATTGAAGTTGGTATGAATCACTCAAGTCAGACTTTCTAGGGTGGGCAAATCATTTACATTCTCAAGTCTTTGTTTTTCTCATCTATAAAAGGAGATAGTAACAGTGCTTGTATTTTTATAGGTTTTCTGTGTGCATTAAGTGAGATTATACCTGCAGAGGACAGACATAAGCACATTTTAAACTATTATTAATTTCCTTTGATGAATAATTCACAAAATCACAAAAAGAACAAATATTTTCTGATATGCAAAAAGTTCATGTTGAAAATTATTTTGTTTTGAAACAGTCCAAAAAGGAACACATTTGCTTCCTTCCAAATTCCTATTCTACACTCAGGCTAACCTCAGAATGGCATCATATGTATTATTTTGGGAGCTCTTCTGGCTTAAGTCTTAATGATGCATTGTTATTTTAAGAAAAGAACCTTTTATGAAATGGTAATACAGTTTACCTTTTTCGTTAATGTGCTGGAAATTTCTGAACTATTTTATTTTAGGAACAACTTTACAAGTAAACTTAGTGTTCAAAATCTGTTTAATGAGGGGCACCTAATAATTTGAGATTACTCCTAAGAGTTTGTGAGTCACTCCAATGTAAAGCAGAGGGTAAGAAGATTAGGAGGGTTTCTGAAGAGAGAAAAACATTATTCGAACTACTTAAATGACTCATTTGTTGTCTTTGTAATGTATAAGCAGAATGGCAATACTAAATTTACATAACCTATCATTCTGTGGATCACAATAAAGTGTGGAAAATTCTGAAAGAGATGGGAATACCAGACCACCTGACCTGCCTCTTGAGAAACCTGTACGCAGGTCAGGAAGCAATAGTTAGAACTGGACATGGAACAGCAGACTGGTTCCAAATAGGAAAAAGAGTACGTCAAGGCTGTATATTGTCACCCTGCTTATTTAACTTATACGCAGAGTACATCATGAGAAATGCTGGGCTGGAGGAAGCACAAGCTGGAATCAAGATTGCCGGGAGAAATAACAATAACCTCAGATATGCAGGTGATACCACCCTTATGGCAGAAAGTGAAGAAGAACTAAAGAGCTTCTTGATGAAAGTGAAAGAGCATAGTGAAGAAGTTGGCTTAAAGCTCAACATTCAGAAAACTAAGATCATGGCATCCGGTTCCATCACTTCATGGTAGATTGATGAGCAAACAGTGGAAACAGTGTCAGACTTCATGTTTTTGGGCTCCAAAATCACTGCTGATGGTGATTGCAGCCATGAAATTAAGATGCTTACTCCTTGGAAGGAAAGTTATGACCAACCTAGACAGCATATTAAAAAGCAGAGACGTTACTTTGCCGACAAAGATCCGTCTAGTCGCTATAGTTTTCCCAGTGGTCGTGTATGGATGTGAGAGTTGGACTATAAAGAATGCTGAGCGCTGAAGAATTGATGCTTTTGAACTATGATGTTGGACAAAACTCTTGAGAGTCCCTTGGACTGCATAGAGATCCAACCAGTCCATCCTAAAGGAGATCAGTCCTGGGTGTTCATTGGTAGGACTGATGTTGAAGCTGAAACACCGATACTTTGGCCACCTGATGCGAAGAGCTGACTCACTCCTCATGCTGGGAAAGATTGAGGGCAGGAGGAGAAGGGGACGACAGAGGATGAGATGGCTGGGTGGCATCATCGACTCAATGGACATGGGTTTGGGTGGACTCCGGGAGTTTGTGATTGACAGGGAGGCCTGGGGTGCTGCGGTTCATAGGTTCGCAGAGAGCCAAACATGACTGAGTGACTGAACTGACTGATCATTCTGTAGTCCATTTAAAGCTAGATTAAATTTGTATATTTTTGTATCTGTTTTGAGTGCTTTAAAAGGAAAAGATTGATTTCTTATAGATCAATCTTCATGTTTTGCTTATATTGTGTATTCAGTTCAGTTCAGTCTTCAATTCTTGCTTCAGGTGGAAGAATGTAGCAACAGGCCATCACCTTTTCTAAAGTATTGGATTTTAAAAATTTTGATATTATTTTGTTTTTATTTATTTTCTTGACATAAGAGACTGATGAGAGAGAGCATCAGACCACTTCTCTGAATGAATTTTGTATCTATAAATGGTGTTTTTACTGAAACTAGAAAATAAAAAATAACATAGAAGACAGACAGTTGTTGATATTTCACACCCTGGTCTCTCATTAAATTTATTTGTGCCTTCGTGATATATATTCTGCTTACAAGTTCCACCTCTCGCCCTCCACAGCATTCTTAATCACCATCCATCCTCCACAAGGCAAACTTCTGGGTTCTTCCAGCAACTCTAATTGGGTTAAATACAGCAGTTTGCTGGCAAACTGTCTCTCCATAATAAAAAGGCCGAAATGTTGCTTCGGAGGTTCAGTGGTATAAATCCTCTCACTGTGGTCTTTTTCAAGGTTCTGAAGGCAGAGTTGGAAAAAGATGCTCCCAGTCCCTTGTTATGAATAGGCATGGGCTGGTTCACCACAGCACCCAGATTATTTACCCCCGGAGCTGTCTTGAGTGTGCTGGAGCAAACACACACCCTTAGTATGATGTGCCTATTATCGTAGCCCAATATTTTATTCTGGGATTAGTGATTTGACTTATATAGTTGCATAGTCAGTTTAAACATTTAGCTCTTCTTTATAAGGTCTTCATTTTAGCCAGTTCTTACATTCTGTATTTGTATAAGTGATTTTTTAAACATTCAGTTAATATCATGTTACTGAGACACCGTTAAGTCTCATGAGTACGATATGGATCCTCCTCCTAACTGCCTTACAACCTGGCTGGATGATTATTGTGTGCAACTTACAGAGACCGTCCAGCTGAGTTTGAAGGCAGGTTTTGCGCTTTATTAGCTTTGTGAACTTCACATTAGTTAAGCTTTCTATGTGTCAATTTCCTTCTCTTAAACAGGAAAAGTAGTATTCCTACCTCACAGGATTGTTACGAGAGTGTGAGATGTGTCACTATTAGTGAAGGATGTGTAAATGTACCTGGTGCATTGCAAGCGCTCCTTACAATTAGTTGCTGAAATTGCAGTCACATCACTGTCCTCTCCCTCCTCACCATCACCATCATTCAAGTGCTGCCCAGAGGAGCAAGGAATGGTGTCTAAGGAGAAACAGGAGCTGAGACTTCAGGAGATAATCACGAGTTTTCTGTATGAAAAGGGGTGAGGACATTTTATGCAGAGATAATAAAATATGAAAACAATACTAAGATCTGAACAGTTTAGAAATTCAGTCTTTTTCTGTTACTGACCACAGTGAAAGATTGTGTCAGGCAGTACGGTTAGGAGGGTGGACTGGACCAAATGCTGAGGACCCTTGCACATAGCTTTCAGGAATTGAGATGTGATTTTTGATTCTTTCATGGAATGTTTCCTGAGTGTCTATTCTATATATGTGGTCTGGGTTGATAATCTGGGAGAACAGTGGTAAACAGGACATACAAATCCTGCCCCGCTTGTAGGGAGCTTTCTATATTGGAGCAGACAACAAGAAGACCCATATGTTTTAGGGAGTTACATGATCGGTTTGTGTAGAGGGTGTGATGGAATACAGGGAGAAGCAAGAAGAAGGTGGTCAGGCCACTGAGGAGACCACCTTCTTCTTGCTTCTCCCTGTATTCCATCACACCCTCTACACAAACCGATCATGTAACTCCCTAAAACTTTTGTGTTCATTGCAGTGTGAGCAGTGCTAAGCCCTGAACTCAGGCCATAATGGGGAAGAAGGACATGGGGTCGAGGGGCCCAAGAGAACCTTGAAGTAGGATCTACCAGATCAGGTACATTGGAGGGCATGGCTGTTGTGCATGACAGCTAGGATGAAGGAGTGATCCCTAAATGGAAGGCTTCTGAATTCCTGATTCGTGGGTTTGTAACAGCTAAACAAATACGGGTTGAGCTGTTAGGATGCAACTTGTCATCTTCCAGGGGTGGGCGAGTCACACCGGGAGCCTACGTGCCATGAGCAATAAGGAGCTATTAAAGGTTTTTATCAGAATACCTTGAAGGTGAAAGGCACATGTTAAAAAGGACAATATAGAAAGACATAAGGGAGTCAGGTGTCTGATGGGTCATGGAGCCCCTGAACCAGCTCTGGACAGCGTTTGTCAGGTCTTCTTTTTACATGTGTAACACAAACCCCCCATTTGGTTATGCTTCCAGAGGCAGTGTTCTGCTCCTTGTATCCAAGCTCAATCATAACTGTTGAAACTATTAATAACAACAATGGTAAATTTCATATAATGATAAACTCTTTAGAATGAAAAATAAATGGGCATAAAAGTAGGGATACAACCTTATAGGTATGGGAAATTTAGGAAACTTTTCTTGGATGGTGATATGTGAGCTGAGACCTAAAGGAACCAGCCCTGGAAATATCTGGAGAAAAACATACCGGCAAGAGGGAACAGCTAGTGCACGGGACCTGGAGTGGGAATTAGTTGGGCATATTTGAGGGCCGTAAAGAAGGTCAATGTGACTGAACTTGGAGGAGGGAGGGAGATCGATTAGGAGGCAGAGGGAGTTGTTCCGAGGAGAGATGATGGGAATAGAGTGCTAGAGTTGGATAGAGGGATACATCTGTGGTGTTTTCGAGGTCGTTTAGTAGGGCTCACTGATGAAGCATGAGAGAAAGTGAAGATGGACACGCGGTGCTTTGCGGTGACCTAGACGGATGTGTGGGGGTTGGGGGGAGGTCAGAGGGAGGTCCCAGTGGGAGATGAAAGTCGCTCAGTCTTGTCCGACTCTTTGCGACCCCATGGACTACTCAGTCCATGGAATTCTCCAGGCCAGAATACTGGACTGGGTAGCCTTTCCCTTCTCCAGGGGATCTTCCCAACCCAGGGATCATACCCAAGTCTTCCACATTGCAGGTGGATTCTTTACCAGCTGAGCCACAGAGGAAGCCCGAAAGCAGGTATACCTGACCAAAAATAAAAAATGATAAATAAATATGACCCACAGATATTTGACTGGAACTCGTGTTAGTTGTTGACACCACCAGGAACAGGGAAGAGTAAATGAAACAGAGGGATGTTTCGGGGATAAGCATTTCAAATAAATTTTTTTTTTTTTTATAAATTTATTTATTTTAGTTGGGGGCTAATTACTTTACAATATTGTAATAGTTTTTGCCATACATTGACATGAATCAGCCATGGGTTTACATGTGTTCCCCTTCCTGGACCCCCCTGCCGCCTCCCTCCCCATCCCATCCCTCTGGGTCATCCCATTGCCCCGGCCCTGAGCCCTTGTCTCATGCATCGAACAAGGAATGGTGTTCTGTTTCACATATGATAATATACATGTTTCAATGCTATTCTCCCAGAACGTCCCACCCTCACCTTCTCCCTCAGAGTCCATAAAATTGTTCTATGCATCTGTGTCTCTTATTCTGTCTCGCATATAGGGTTATCGTTACCATCTTTCAAATTCCATATATATGCATCAGTATACTGTATTGTTGTTTTTCTTTCTGGCTTACTTCACTCTGTATAATGGGCTCCAGTTTCATCCATCTCAGTAGAACCGATTCAAATGTATTTTTTTTAATGGCTGAGTAATATTCCATTGTGTATATGTACCACAGCTTCCTTATCCATTCGTCTGCTGATGGACATCTAGGTTGCTTCCATGTCCTGGCTATTGTAAACAGTGCTGCAATGAACATTGGGGTACATGTGTCTCTTTCAATTCTGGTTTCCTCAGTGTATATGCCCAGCAGTGGGATTGCTGGGTCATATGGCAGTTCTATTCCCAGTTTTTTAAGGAATCTCCACACTGTTCTCCATAGTGGCTGTACTAGTTTGCATTCCCACCAGCAGTGTAAGAGGGTTCCCTTTTCTCCACACCCTCTCCAGCATTTATTGCTTGTAGACTTTTGGATAGCAGCCATTCTGACTGGTGTGAAATGATACCTGCAAATCAAAACCACAATGAGGTATCAAATAAATTTTAAGTGCAGATATCTAGTAGGCATTTTCCTTATATGAGTCTGTTGTTAATGGTAAAGAATAGACCAGAAATATAAATGAAGGTCTCAGTTTTTGACAGTGCCAGCAAATAATATATAGTAAGACACATTCTTTAATTAAAGTTTATTTGAGAATGTGCACATATACTCAAGATGTGCACATGTAGAATCTAAACAGAGAACTGTAATAGAAATACATGAAAATTGTATCAGTGGCTTCAAATTTGATTAGTATTCTTGTTCTTTTGCAATGCCTGACATTAGCAATCTTGATTTCCTGCACCAGTCAGATTTCCATTACAAGTCAAAGATGAATAAATGGTTTGTGTTTTAACAATTGTGTACAGTTTGGAGAGGATATACATTTGTAATTGTTATTGCGAGTATCCAGGAGTGCAGAGGAGCACGGGGCTAATATAACATACACCAATATGAGCACCATTCAGCTTAAGAAAAAATACAACAAAATAATACAACTAAAATTAAAGTGGGCTCCCCTCATGTCTCAGTAGTAAAGAATCTGCTTGCCAAGCAGGAGACTCGGGTTGGATTCCTGAGTCAGGAAGATCCCCTGGAGGAGGAAATAGCAACCCACTTCAATATTCTTGCCTGGGAAATCCCATGGACAGAAGAGCCTGGCAGGCTACAGTCCATTGGGTTGCAAAAGAGTTGGGCACAACTTAGTGACTAAACAGCAGCAAAGACAAAATTAAAGCCCTGGTGTACCTTTTTGTGATTCTGTTCCCTCCTTATTTCCCCACAGAGGTAGCTGTTATCAGTTTGAAATTGGTTAGTGTCATCTGTGTTCTTAATGTGTGTATACTGCATTCCGTATTACATAATGTGCATGTTTACAAGCTTTAAATAAGTGACAATATTATGTTATACTTCTCTTATGCAACTCAGTTTTCTAATTTAGCCATCTTTTGAAATTAATCCATGTTGGTGCATGTAATAGGAGTTCCTTTCCTCTCAAAGTTTTAAGCAGTCACCTGGACGTATATGAGCAGATTCTCAATGGACATCAGCTTAGGTTGTATGACACTGGGGCTGAGGCTCTCATTTTCAAACATGTCCTTGCAGGCAGGGGGTGAGAGGAATGCTTGTTTCCATTAGGATAGAATGATGGATTTGACCTCAGTTTTAAGGTGAGCTCGGTCACATTGTTTGGCTTAAATTTGCAGTTCTGTTTTTTTTAACTTAAATAATGAAAGAAAAGTACGTAGGTATATCACCACCAGAATTTCAGCCATGACTGACTTTTCTGGCACTAGAAAAGTGCTGATTAGTTAAAACTTCATTATTAAAATATTCTCATTTTCCTCTGCTAATCTTTTAGTGGGTCATAATTCTGCTTATGCTTTTCATGATTCAAAGTAGAGAGGTTTATTTCCTTTCATTTTTACTAAATTTTAATGTAATATTTTTTGATGTTTTCTTTTAAACATAGAGATACCATATCATTTCTCAAAATATTTGCTGTAGTCTCCCTATATTAGAATTTCCTTGAATGAAGATGGGGAAGGATGAGAGAAATGCAATTTTTTGAGACCTATGGAGGATGGGAGGCCCTCCAAAGTCTGCTTGACTCTCTGATCTCTGGTTTTTGCATGAAGGTGCCTGATTTAGTGATTTACTTATTTATTTTGGCTGCACCATGAAGCATGTGAAAGGTACCCCAACTGATTTTTTAATTTATTTTTAAATTGTAGGAACATTTGTTTACAGTGTTGTGTTGGTTTCTGTTGAACAACAACATGAATCAGCCATAATTATACATATATCTATATATATTTATATATATTATGTAATAATATGTTATATATGTAATATATTATATATATATATATATATATATATATATATATGTACACACACACATATATATATATACACCCTCCCTCTTACCAAATTTTTAACAGGCTCTCCAGGTGACTCTCTGGATACCAAGCACATACTCCATTAGGAACACGTGGATCTGGATTTTCCAACTTTCAGTTATTCTAAGATGGCAGTTTCTCAGCACCAAAACTAATAAAAGATAAAGGATTCTATGTGATTTAAATACATGCCTAAAATTTTTATCTCACAGATGGTATTTTAACTCTAAAGCTTTATACTGTGATTTCCTGAAATTTTTTGAAATCAGGAAGGTAATAATCTATCATTTCTTATTCCATTCTATTGTGCAAAATACTCCTGGGTCCAGCAACAGCTTTTAAAAATGATAATTTCTCCGTCTCTCTCTCCATCACCATCTCCCCCCTCTCTTTTTGTCTTTCTCTGTCTCTTTCTCTCTACCTTTCTTTCTGTCTCTCTCATAGAGATTGTAGTTGGAAAGAGTTTGAAAATACCAAGTAGCATAAACATGAAAGTTAACATCACTTGTCACTTTGCCTTCCAAATATGATCCATCACGTATTTTGACCTTGTGGGGAATATCTTTGCAGGGTGGAGTCTAGAGTTAAGAGCTGGACTCTGGGGCCTCACTGTCAGGTCCAAATTCCTGACTCTGCCTTGTACAGGCTATGTAACTGAAGGATTTGCTTAAAATTTCTGTTCCTCAGTTTCCTTTGTAGAATGAGAATAATTTATGTGTATTTATTGTACATTATTTATACAACCTCACTGTATTTTTGTAAATCCTGAAAAAAAAAGTTTTCTAAGTTCTTAATATAATTTAGTAAATTTTAGCTATTATTTTTATTTGTCATTTATCTTCACTATTGTGAACAATGGTGTTTTGAGTATTTGTGTGAGTGCATGTTAAGCGGCTTCAGTTGTGTCTAACTCTTTTCAACCTTCTGGACTGTAGCCCACCAGGCTCCTCTGTCCATGAGATTCTCCAGGCAAGAATACTGGAGTCGGTTGCCATGCCCTTCTCCAGGGGATCTTCCTGACCCAGGGATCAAACCTGTGTCTCTTACGTCTCCTGCATTGGCAGCCAGGTTCTTTGCCACTGGCACCACCAGGGAAGAATATTTGTGTACCAGTCTTTATATGAATATCTGTTTTCCTTCCTCTTGGGAATATACCTGGGAGTAGAATTAGTGGGTCATACAGTAACACATGATAACACGTTTAGCTGTTTGAAGAACCACCAGACTGTTTTTTAAATGCTTGTTGACTTTTGCATGTATTTTGTTTCATATCAATAACAAGAAGTTACAAGAAGTCTACCATCAACATGAGGATGTATAAAATAATCTGATTGTCATTTTCATACTTGGCTTTGGATCAACTGGTGTGTGAATCCTAACTCTTCGTTTCTAAATGGAAAATCTGTAAGCACTTTCATAAACAGAGCTGGAAACCAAACGCCGTAAAAGTAAAGGGCATAATCTGGTGGAAATGCCGGTACCGTCAGGGCACTCCGAGGCTCCTAGTATGTTCCATTTGAGAGCACTTTTATTCCAAAGGGCACCGTCTGGCCCTCTGTCTTGTGCAACTGGTGCCTTTAAGTGCAGGCTCATGCTCATTAAAATGGGTCAAAGACATTTTGAATTAGAAACAAGACATTTAAGTCATTCCTTCTCTACTGGACAAGCTTATCCCTTCACCTTTTTGGCATTTTTCACTCCTCCTCCTCTGTATTTCCCTGCTGCATGTGGCAGTGTGATGGGTGTGATGGGTTTTGCACAGTATGGACTTGTCAAAGAGTGCATGGCAGCTGATGGAGTAAAGGCACCCAATGCCAGCACCACGTCAATACATTATACCAAATGGTGTTTTTAAAATGGAAAGATACTGAGATATGTTTTGGCTTCACTTTAGAAGTTGGCATGTGTCGTTTTAGATTTTTTCAAAGAGAGACAAAGGGAAAGGATCACTTCTTCATGCTACTGTAGGTAGTTTGTATACATGAATGGCAACAGTTGCCATCATTATGAAAAAACAAATAAAAAATTCCTCAGAGTTTCAGTAATAGTGTTTGCATCTATTACCCTGAGATGTTTGATTTTCTTCACAGCCTGCATCTGTTTAATTCCAAATACACACATGTCTCTCTGGACTGTAATTTCTTCCAGCTGTTAAGAAAGTAGAGAGGAAGATCTGTATATTTAAAACCACTGTTTAACTTGGAGGACTGTTCTGTGTTTAGCTCCTTAAACTGGACCGTGTATTTTCGAACCAACTACCATCCCTTTAAATAATAATTTATTTCATTGATTATTAAGTTGATTCATTTAGTGTACTTTGAAGCTTTTCAATGTTCTATGTACATAATTTTGGTACATCTTTCCTCAAGTTGCCATTTTGCAAATAGAAAATGTACTGGAGATACTTTGCAGAAGTGTAAAATATACCCTCAACCTGGTCTGAGTAAGTTGGCAAATTGTTATGAACATACCAGAAGGAAAAAGTTAAAAACATTGAATATAGTAAGGAAATCTTTTACTTACCTAAAGAAAAAGTCTAGTCACCAAAATTTTGGAAAAAATGGAAAAAAAACTGATTAGTGTACTTCCCACAAACTACACACAGAAAATCTTATTGCCTGGCAGCAGGTTTAATTGAATTTATCAAAATGCCTCCAAAAACCTACACTTACTCTGCTGCTTTTAAGGCATGAGAAAAGAAGAATGAAGCAAATAATTTAGGGATATTGCTTCCAACTACAGCCAGAAACATAATTTTCTTCTTGGCACAGAAAGAGTAGACTTGTTCAAGTAATTAACCACCCTCACTATCTCTCTGCAAAGGACAGGCTTCTTCAGAGCTGGGGCTGTCCTGCTCAGATAATCTCGAATGTCTCTGGATTGGGATGGGGAAGAAGCCTGGGAGAATCATATGGTAGGAAAAATGTATAGTCCTTGAATGAGGTGCTTTTGAAATATGTAATTTAGGAAGATAGAATGGAATGTGCAAACAAATAGTAACCCTCAGCAATTTGTTATTCTTATAAGCACTATCCTAATACATCTTTTAAAGTGGGATTACCCTTATGTTAAAATTTAAATATTTGTAGCCCTGCTTACCCAACAAAGCCTCCTCAGTTGCCTGTTTTCTGCAGGCGTATGCAATGGCAGCTGCATTAAATCTATTCTTCTGCAGCATGGCTGACAAAATCTTCCTCACCTTGATTATTCAATTGTGTCCTCAATTTCAGAAATTCTAAAAGAAGAAAGTAGAATGCTATTATTTTTACAGAGGTGTTGTTGACCAGCATTTTTTCATCTCTCAGAAAAAAGTGAATATTTTAAATTATTCCTTAAAATCAGACATCCTTTATCTTCTTATATACGGTAATGGAAATAATAGCCTAAGGCATAGATGTGCATCAGTGATAATGTTTTAAGCATGCTCTACTAGATAATCTTCACACTTTTCTATTCTGATTATTTCACTCTGTCTTACTCCATAAAATAGCGTTATTATTACTATTTTCTTAAATGTAAGGGTCACCAGGGACTCGAATCTTTATGACAGTCACAATGCTTTTGTCCTAACAGCAATTTAAGCCTTCTTTCCCTTACCTTTGTAGAAAATTAGATTAATGAGAGACCAATAGTCATGCTTTTAAATTTTAAGTTTACCTTATGAAGCAACAAACCCTGACCGTTTCCTGGAGCCATCAGTTACCTGTGTCTGAAATCTCAGGTTCCATCTGTCCCCTGACGTGAGGGACCAGCACAGAATCATGAGCACCAGCCTGTTCCTCTCCTCAGCTTGAAGCTCTGGTTTCCAACTCTAGACTAAACAAAAACATTAAAATAGGCAAGAGCTGATGTCTAAGATCTACTCTTTTAGGCAAAAAAAAAAAAAAAAAAAAAAAGGTGGCTTGAATGGGAATATTAAAATCTGAACTTAAACTCAGGGGTAAAAAGCATTAACAATGTAATGAGGCAGTAGGGTGGTGGTTTAGGCAATAGTCTTTTGAATGAAATGGAAAAAGAAACTGGATAGAAGTAAAAGCAAGTCAAAATATAAAGTTTGTCATCAGCCAACTTCTGTTGCCTTTGTAGTTTTGTTCCATTGTGTCGGTGGTACCTTGCTGTCTAATTAGTTACCATCTGAGACAGCTTATTAACTTTGGTCTGCTTTTTTCCTCTCTGCATTTCACAGACCTTTCAAGAATCTCATTTGTCTCTTTCCCCCCCAAAGCTAGATAGCTCAAATGAGTAGACTGTTCATAACTCATGCCTGTGGCTCCATAAATCATTTACTCTTGCAAGCTATGTGCCGTGCTCTCTGAAGCTGATGGGGCTTCTTCACTTGTTCTGACTCCAGATATCAAGGGATAAAAAAAATGACAGATAAATAAACCAAACATATGTTTTTCATCCTTTTTTAAGCCTATTTTATAGCAAAGAAATGTTGAAATATTTATTTTGACATGAGCTAAAGACCAGACCAACTTTTCTATTCTTTGCACACGAATCCCCAGTTCTGCATATTTAAGAAACTTGTGCTTAAGAAATGAAACTTTCTAGACATTCTTTCTCTGTTATCATGCCATCAGATTTTACTACATGCAAACATTAAAAACACATTGCCAGCAATAAATATATTAAGACCTGTTAAGAACTATCAGTTCCTTATCACCTCAGGGATTTTTTTTTTTTTTTTTATTGTTCTAATCCAAAGCAAATTCACTCTTATTTCAGTTCCACAATGTCAGCAAGTTTGTGTATTCCTTTTGTACAAATATAACTCAAAAGTGAATATCTGAATTTCCTGCCTGATGCATTAGTCAATTGTAAGTTTACTGTTTCCAAGTTTTTCCTTCTTAGGCATAAGAAAAACGTAGGCCATAAAATTTAATTTGAAACTTAGCTTTGGAAAAGGGTTCTCTATCAAGCATTAGTCTCTGGAAACCGCAGCTGTACTTGATATGTCATTGTGGTTATTGTGAGCATTTGTAGTGGTGGGGAAGGCTCCCTTTTAATTTTCTTGATTTAAGACGTTGAAGACCAAGAGGGTAAGTCCTCTGCTCATTAGTGGAGAGATTCTGTGGGCGACAGTAGGATAGTGAGTCAAGCAGTTTCAACCCCACTGTGTTCCTTTGATTGTGATTCACATGTATATAGTCATCATGAAAGTATGCATGAGTGTTCAGTCGCGTCCAACTCTTTGCAAACCCATGTACTGTAGCCTTTCAGGCTCCTCTGTCCGTGCGATTTCTCAGGCAAGAATACTGGAGCGGGTTGCCATTCCCTTCTTCAGGGAATCGTCCCGACCCAGCGATTGAACCTAGCTAGGTCTCCTGCTTTACAGGCACGTTCTCTACCATCTGAGCCACCAGAGAAGCCCCTGGGAAGCACATGAAAAGTCTATATATTTCTGTTTCACAGGGAGTTAGGAGTCTGCAGCCTCTCAGTGAGTGCCACAATCCCCTCTTCCTGTTGTAATAATAATTTTCATTATTTCCAGAATCCTCAGCATAAGATGTTCCACTCTGAACTGATTCCTGCTTAGACACATGCTCCTTGAACAGCGGGACACTGCTCTGGTCAGCTGTTTGCTTCAGGAGGTTCAGCTCCAGGAATGTACTTGGAGCCTCTTAGCATGTGATTCTGACATTTGAGTATTCTGACACTGATTTTAAGAACTGTTAATCATTTGCAGTTACTTCTATGTGTCATTGTTTGTAGGTTCAGCTTACTATTCTGTTTTTAACAAAAGCAACTTCCTTTCTGTGATCTTTCCCATCCAAATGAGAAAAAAATATGCATCTGATCTGTGAACACACACACAAAAAATAAGATAATTTTCTTCACATGAAATTCTTTCTCAACATTTAGTTTAATGTAAAGCAAAAGAAATTCCTTTGTCAAATGATTGTCAGGGTCAAAAAATTCAAACTATCAACATAGAAAACAATTTTTGTGTTTTTAAAGTAATTTAAATGTTGTAGGATAAGCTGAGGAACTAGACCAGAAAAGGCTGGAGGAAAAAAGCTGTTGGTCTTTGAAATTTGCATCATGGATTATATGTGGCCCCATTCTTCTAGCAGTGATAGAAGGGGATTTTGTTTTAAATTTAAATTGTATTTAAAATTTAAAAAAATTCTGAGTCTTGTTTGTGATTTTTTGTTTTGTTTTTCTAGATTGCATATTTTTATTGCCAGATTTATACCATTTTTCTTATAGGTGGTATTTAAATGATAGTGATATTTAAAATGGATTATTAAATAATAATGGTATATTTTAGCTTCTATAATTTATCACACACATTGTACCATTGACAACTGTCATCTGAAACAGTATTACAGTCCTCCTTGGGGTAGAGAAAAAAAACCTAACATCTGTTACCTGATGTTAAGCTTAATTAAAAAATCCTTGTTTCTTATACAATTCTATTTAAGCAATCTTTTGTGTGGAAAGTACCTTTGTTAGTGATTAACTAATAGTCATTCTGATATGGCACACACAAATCTCAAGATTTACTATTTTGTTAAGAAATTTTGTTTTCCTGATTAACATAATTGTGTCTTTTAAAGTAAGATTCATATCTGTTTTGGAACACATTTTAAAATATGTAACAGATTTTTTTAAACTGGCATTTAATGTTTACTTCGAAAAGCACCCATGAAAATTTTGTTTTTAAAGATGAGTTTTACAATATTTCTCTTAATATAAAAGATTGTAATTTAAAATACATGGTTTCAGGTAGATCATTATAAGAAAGACCTCAGAGTGAGGGCTATATAAATATGTTCATTTCTCTCCTTTTCATTTTTCTATAACTTGATCTATGTCCCCTCCCTCCCAACCCCAATTTAAGGAAATAGGTCAGAATCACTGTTTTCAACTTTGCTTGAGAGAGAGTGTCAGTTGAGAGAGAGTGTCAGTTCTTCTGTCGTCCCCTCTTCTCTCCCCTGGCCCCCTCCTCATGAGCCTTAACTTCTGCTGGTGTGAGCAGGGAGTGGGTTCCCTTGAATCTTTTCCCGTCTCTGGTCTGTGGTGGACAGCCAGGCTCCATGGTAGTGTACCCACCACTAAAGGGTAGGTCCCCTGGCTTGGATTCTGCAAAGGGAGCATTTGGGAGTGCCCTCCCCAGGTGGCGCTAGTGTTAAAGACACTGCCTGCCGATGCAGGAGACATAAGCCATCCCCGAGATCGATCTCTGGGTCAGGAAGATCCCCTGGAGGAGGGCATGGCAACCCACTCCAGTATTCTTGCCTGAAGAATCCCATGGGCAGAGGAGCCTGGCGGGCCACAGTCCACGGGGTGGCGAAGAGTCAGACACGACTGAAGAGACTTAGCGCACATGTGTTTGGGAAGCGAACCACAAAGGGAGTGATTCACAGAGTGCCCTTTAAATTACAGGGGAAAAATATCTTCAGTTTCCATCATCTCTATTCTTTTTCTTCGCTGATATGCCTTATGCACTCCTCCAGGGCCGGCTTGCTGACAGTGGAAAGGAAAATGAAAGGAGAGTTTTTAGCAAAGAGGACAGCAGCAGCCTTGGTTTTCAATCATGAAACAAATTGGCAAGGGCATTCCTTCGCCCCTTCCAAAATGAGGGAGGGGGGAAACACAGCCAGAACGAGGGAGTGGCCTTTCCATTGAACAATGAATGACAGTTCACGTGCACCTTTTACAGACATATTTTTTTTAGTCAGTTTCTGGATTCAGCTTTGAAAGGTGTCCAGTTGGGACAGAGTGGCCAGGGTGTGGTACTGTGGACCCCTTCCAGATGCTGGGGTAAAAACTTCCTGGTGGCCTGGGCCCAGACATTCGCCACACCATGGATCTCCAGGTGAAAAGAAAGAAAGAAAGAGACTTTATTCTCAGCAATTTGTCTCTGTAGGAGCAGAAAGATCAGCAGGAAGGTTTTCTTTCACAAGCAGCATGCATTCAGGGTTCTCTAAAGAGAGAAGTGTTAGAGTTCTTTCTGAAAACAAAATGCCTAGATTGTGCAGATAATCTATTATTTTATTTTCAATGGTAATGTTATTTTGTTAGCTGTGCTGAGTCAATGAAAGCTGCTCTATGGAAAACTTTTCCACCGGTGAAAATAAAATCAGCTTATCTTATTTCTTCCTCTTAAAGCACCATGGTTGCACAGACCCTGTAAAAAGCAAATGCCACACTGTGTTTTTTGCTCCTGTGTGACTGAATACTTGGAGGGAAAGTTGATTTTACTTGCTATGGGATTGATTTTAACTTCTTCTTTGAATTATCTCCTTTAAGAGCTGTTTCTAGGTACTATGCTAAGCATCCTTGTTTACCTGTTACATTCATCCTATGTGTGTAGTTTAAAGGGACCAGATGTTTTCTTCTCTCACTGGAAAGACCTAAATATGTAACTTGTAATACAACTTTAAATAACCTACTTGATAAAAGATTGGATTAAGTTAGTGATCTTAAAAGAGTAATATGGGTTGAGCCTCATGAATTTGCTGATTTTCCATAATATCTTGTTTGACCTACAAACTTAGCAGTTTCATCATGTTAAACCATTGTTAATAGTCACACTAAGACAGAATGGGCTGGGTGTGGGAGTGTGCCACGAAAGACGGAAGGGGCACTGGTTTCCAGAAAAAGGGAGGAATGGCAGGCAGACCACAAATGTGATGTGGATTACCCTCATCAATGCAAATTATTACCTTTATCTGTGAAATAAATTTAAGGGAATCTATTTGGTGAAATAGAAAAGAATCTCAGCAGGAGGTGGGGGAGAGAATGAGGATTTATTGCAATAATTTATCTGTGAAGTGGGGCTCAAGTAAAGTAAAAATGAGAGACGTACAAAGCAAGAAGATAGGGTTATCTACATAGCAAAGATGATAAGTGAACTTCAAATGCTTCCAGGCTGTTTAGATCGTGCGCAAACATAAATTGTAATCTACAGGATCTTTACGAAAAAGTGAGCTTTCCACTCTGAAGTATGTTTACCAACCTGTCCAGGACTCCATAGTGTAACTCTTTACTCATAAATTACTTTAAGTATTCTTGTTTCTCCTTATCCCTTTATCCAGAACAGTGCTGCAAATTATGGCTAGAATAACATTGTTTAAAGGCCAAGCATGACCTACTAATTTGAAAATTGCTTATCCCGCTTTGAAAATATAAGTTAAATCTGGCTTTCACAAATACATGCCACTGTCAATAATTCATACTAGTAATTCATACTAGTACCATCTTGAGGTTATTTTGCAGATGCCTCTTTGAAATAATTCATATTTTTAAGATGTTACTGGTATAACTTTTGACAAACATTCTTTCAAAATTTCATTTTAAGCTAAATGTTCAATTGAACTTTGTTTTCTCAATATAGATACTTTCAGGGAGATTTGAATATTATCTTTTGCTGAAAACAGTTGCAACTTTTCTGATTTTTTCACATAATTCTTTGACTAGTTTTAGATCATTTTCTAATGGAATGCTGACTACATTTCCATAAGATCAACATGTAACTAATTAATGAAGGAATTAGCAGGGCGACAAAACTAGTTCAAAACAGGATATGAAATTTTATACAGTCAAAGATTAAAAAGGAACACTGAAGTAATGTCAGTAACTTGGATATTGTAATGGCTAACATCCCACAGAGTAATAAAGCTAAACTTGGGCTTAGCTTTTCAACTAGACAAAGATGTAAATTATATAACTTTATTTTTTTTTTAAGAAAATAGGAACCCTAATTTTAAGAAGTATAAAACGTCTAGGCCTACTTCTAATGAATAGAAAACACAGTACACATAACCAAGTCACATTTTCCAAGAGAGTCATAGGGTATTTATTGGGGTTATGCTCTAGCATGACATTACCAAATCACTTATCTCTTTTCCTTATTTGCTATTGCAAATATTTGTTTTTCTTACCAGTAATATCATCTATTTTTGAGATTAGAATGATTCTCCCAAAAATAGGCACAAAATTGTCCAAATGTGTTTTAGTATATTTTATAGCCCTAACATTGTTATTTATTAGCTATTCATTCACATTCTATTAATGATCATGACTAGTAGGTGATAATGATTGAAACTTAATTCTTTGTTACATAACAATCCTGTGACAATTACACAGGAGACAGTTCTGACTGACTCCCTTGGGCATTGAAGTTGACACATTAAATCAGATAGTAAGTTCAGGGCATATTGGTTATTTGATTTTAATGGGTAGTGATTTTCAGTTGAAACATCTGCTGTAATGAACTTGACATTTACAATGATAACAGTATATAAGTTTATCTAATGTACATTATTACATTTGCTTCCACAATGTGGAAGGCCCAGTTTGCCATTTTATGAATTGAACCTTTTTGTACCACTTTATAAAAGATTTAAAATGACTTGGTATGTCTCAGGAATAACAGAAAATCTACAGCTGGAAAATGTCCCTGAACAATGTTCCCATTTGGAGGTTAATTTGGGAGTTTTTGAAACAGGTGTCAGAAGAATCTGTGCTTTGTCCCTTTTCTGAGTCATTTCTTAAAGCCTTTATACGCTCCCAGAGAAGATATGGTGGGTGGGTGGTGGTGGCTGACCTTTGTGCTTGGTCATGTTTAGGCACTTTTATTAACACATTATTCTTTCTTTATGACATGTTGGCTCCTCCAGTTCTAACCAAACATCACTTCTTGAGCTAATAATGTAGGTACAGTCCCCGGCTTTGTTTCTGTTTTATTTACATAAAGATTTATGAAGAGAAGCAAGCATTGGACTCTACTTATGAAGATATTTTATTACTTTGTGTGTTGTTTTTTGTTTCCCAACTGACAAATGCAGCAGCGAATTGCCAAAAACCTCTATCCGTTAGGATAGTGAAAGCTACTGGAATGAATGCTAGGCAGAATCATGGAGTGGACAGTTTTGTATGATACCATGAGAAAAAAAAAATAAAACCTTGGCAACTGAGAATTCTTGGATAGAGAAGGATAGCTAGAAGTAACAGACTGCACAGATTTTAAAAGATGGTGAACGAGGGACAGAGTGGGCTCCTGTCACTGAGGGAGCCAGCAGCCTTGCTCCTGGTAGATAACTTCATGACCCCTTTCCTGTTCTTTCTGTGTCCTCTTAGCTCATGTCCCACCTGTCAGCTCTGTGCAGCCTTAAGAAGCAACCTGAGCTCATCTCCTTAAATGTCCCAAAAACATCTCCCCCATCTTCCAACAAACCCCGGTGGTTTTTCCAGCCTCATGTCACCATCTTGCCATTTTCGCTAATCACAGCAACCCTCCCCTTCCCCTCCAAGCTTGTTGTGCCTTGTGACTCAATCCCATTCTGTCCTCTATACCACAGTCTACTCTTGGTGCTTGGTCACTAAGTCTTTGCAAGCCTGACTCTTTTGCACTCCATGAAGTGCTGCCCACAAGTCTCCTCTGCTCATGGGATTTCTAGGCAAGCGTATTGGAGTGGGTTGCCATTTTCTTCTCCAAGGGAATCTTCCCAACCCAGGGATCGAACCTGCATCTCTTATGTCGCCTGCATTGGAAGGTGTTTCTTCACCACTAGTGCAACCTGGGAAGCCCCATGAGCCTCCCCCCCCCGCCCATTATTGGATTCAGGTTTATGGGGAGGCAGTCTGCTCTTGCCTCCCCATAAGCCTGAACCCAGTAATGGTCAGTAACAACAGATAAATTCAGTGATCAATATATAACAGATAACAATTCCCCTATTCACGCAATAGATGTTATTGAGCACCTGTTTTGTGTCAGGCACTGTTCTCGGCACTGAGCTATTCAGCTGTAATGGAGAAGGAAATGGCAACCCCCTCCAGTATTCTTGCCTGGGAGATCCCACAGACAGATGAGCCGGTGGGCTACGGTCTGCCAAGTCACAAAGAGTCAGACACGACTTCACGACTAACCAACCAACAACAAATTCAGCTGTAAACCCAATGTCAAACTATTATCCTTGGCCCCTTAGAGCATGCTTTTAAAGCATGCACATAAACAAGGTCATTCTGTAAAATATAATTAGTGTTTCAGATGGTATTATAGACTATAGATTTAAACATGCTGGGGTACAGGAATTAGAGGGTTCAGTTGTAAATAAGGCATCTGAGTGGGCATCTGAGAGAGGTGAGGAGACGAGGCCCACGATGGCAAGGGAGGACAGTGTTGGGTGGCAGGAGCAGCACGGCAAAGGGGGCTCGTGCCCCGTGAGCAAGGAGAATGCAGAGGGGCTCTGAGGAAGGAGAGCGCCAGGTGGCCTGGGGCCTGCTGAGGAGCTGACATGGGTTTACGTCTACCGACATGACCTCACTCAGTGTTGAGAAGGAGAAATCTGACTGCTCCGTGGAGAATAGAGATGCAAGGGGGAAAAACGATATCCATCTGGGAGTTTCACTACAGATGGTGTTTAAATCCCTGCGATTGGATGAGATCATCATGGGTGTTTGAATTCAGAACACCCCAACTCCAGCCAAAATACTCCTTTTCTAACATCTTGTGAAAGAATTATACACACAACAGGGTAAGATGTTAAACTCTGCTCTGGATTTATCATGCTTTGATTCAAGGAAGCTGAGTAGATATCCCGTGTTTTGTCTGTTTTTCTTTCTTTTTTTTTTTTTTCCTTTGGTTGCCTTAGAGAGTCTTACACTCTGAGCAGGTGATTTATAGCGATGGTTCTCAAAAGTGAGAGGTCTGCTTTTGTTTTACCAAGAGAGTGGAGGGGTGAGAGATGAGGAGAGGAGAATGAGTGAGCTTGTGTTCAGGTGGATCTGCCTTGCATTTTGTGTACCTGCTGGAATATGTACTGTTTGAAATACTCTGTAATGATTTTTGAAAATGAAAGTGAAGGTCGCTCAGTCCTGTCTGACTCTTTGTGAACCCCATGGACTATACAGTTCCTGTAATTTTCCAGGCCAGAATACTTGAGTGGGTAGCCTTTCCCTTCTCCAGGGGATCTTCCCAACCCAGGGATTGAACCCAGGTCTTCTACATTGCAGGCAGATTCTTTACTAGCTGAGCCACCAGGTAAGCCCATAATAATCTTTCAGGTTGACTTAAACCTAGTTATAGAAATATCAAACCAACAATGACTACTTGCTTGTTTGGAAGTTGGTCTATTTAGATTTTGTGTCTTGATTCAGTTTTGATGTATTTTATTTTCTAAAATAAATCGTCCATTTGACTCAGAGTATTAATTTTACATGAAAAGAATTGTGCATAAGAGTTGTTTGTTGCTTCTCTCTTCTTTGTATCTATTGCTGGACCTTATTTTGATTTTATATATTTGCATTTTCTTTCTTTTTCTTGATGATAGTAGCCAAAAGTTTATTTAGGATAGATTATTCCCTGCTAGAGATCTTTTTAATTTATGTACTGTTTCTGCTATTTTTATTCATTTCTAACTCAGTGAATTCTGATTCTCTCTTAGGATTCCTTCCTTCCACTTTTTTTGTTTATAAAGTGTTGTATTGTTGTATATATTTAATCATAGTTCTGTGTTCTTTTAGAGCACCTTGGTATGAATACAAGATTTTCATCTCTTATTTTTTATTAGTACTTCTCTTTTGAAGCTTTGAGGCTTCCCTGGTGCTTCAGATGGTAAAGAATATACCTGCAAAGTTGGAGACCCAGGTTCAATCCCTGGGTCAGGCAGATCCCCTGGAGAGGGGAATGGCAACTCCCTCCAGTGTTCTTATCTGCAGTATCCCATGGACCAAGGCTATATAGTCTATGGGCTTGCAAAGAGTTGAAAATGACTGAGTGACTAACACTTTCACCTTTCACTTTGAAGCTTTTTTTTTTCTTGAGTATTGCTTTACCTGCATATCATGAGTTGTGATATGTAGTGTTTCCTTATCAATACTTTTAGTATATTCTGTGATTTCACTCTGGATTTTTTATTAGATGCAAGATTTAGTTAAAAGAATAATTTGAAAGTAACAGCCTGTAGGTTATTTTTGTATATTAATTTCTGGGTGCATTGCATTGTGATCAGAGAACTTGGTAATAGTATTTCCATCTTTGAAATTAGTTGATTTTTTAAAAAGTTATGACCTAATACATGTTTTCTTTCATAAGAACTTGGGAAAAGAGGTTTTTCCTTTATTTCGGAATGTGCTTCCTTTGCTGTCCACCTGTCTCTCCTGTTCCACCTCCTATTTTAAAGAAAGAATACCATTTTACATTGCTGGACAAAATACATTAAACTCTTCCTGTTGCTCTCATATCCATGATCGTCTTACTATTAGTTCTGTCATTAAGTAATCTTCATTTCTTACCCCTAGTCCCTTTGCCATTGTTTCCCCAATAATCTCTTAGGTAGAAGATTTTTCTCTACCATTTTCTTCAGGGAAATTTCACAGGGTCCATATATAAACTATAAAGCTATGACAAACCTAGACAGCATAGTAAAAAGCAGAGACATTACTTTGCCGACAAAGGTCCATTTAATCCAAGGTATGATATTTCCAGGAGTTATGTATGGATGTGAGAGTTGGACCACAAAGAAGGCTGAGCGCTGAATAATTAACACTTTCAAACTGTGGTGCTAGAGAAGACTCTTGAGAGTTACTTAGACAACAAGGAGATTAAACCATTCAATTCTAAAGAAAATCACCCTGAATATTCACTGGAAGGATTGTCGCTGAAGCTGAAGCTCCAATACTTTAGCTATTTGATATGAAGAGCTGATTCGTTGGAAAAGACCCTGATACTGGGAAAAAACTGAGGGCAGGAGGAGAAGAGGGCGACAGAGAATGAGATGGTTGGATGGCATCACTGACTCAATGGACACGATTTTGAGCAAACTCTGGGAGATGGTGAAGAACTGGGAAGCCTGGTATGCTGCAGTACATTGCGTTGCAAAGAATCAGACACAGTTTAGTGACTAAAGAACAACAACAACAACAACAATATATATAACACAATGTGTTACCTTTGTACTGAAGGCCAGTTTCGGTAAAAAGTTCTTGGATCACCCTTTCCTCTAGGAGATTTTTGATGCTGCATGTTGATGTGGAGAAGTAAGACATCAATCTGCCGTATTTCCTCCTACAAGTAACTCGATCATTCTGCTTGCCTGCCAGAGAGATACTCCTTCTGCTCTGCATCCAGTCATTTTATTAGGACATAATTTTTTTTGAGGAATCTAAGTCATTTTCCTTTGTTTGCAAGGTATCTTTTCAACATGCAGGTTCAAGTCTTCTTTCATTTCTTTTCTTCCTAAAAAATGTAAACATGTTTTGCTTCTTTCAATTATCACCTCTTTGTGTGATTAATTTATGCCTATCCTCTCTGTGGGGCTTCTCTGGTGTCTCAGAAGGTAAAAAATTTGCCTGCTATGTGGGAGACGTGGTCTTCTCTGTTTGTCCAAACCACAGGTGCAGGGAGGCCACTTTTGGTTTTAGCCTCATTCCTAGTTTTGACTCGAGTGTTTTCCTTACTCCCTCCTAATATCTTTAACTGCCTCTGCACAGCTCCTTCTTGATTCCTACTGCTTTGTGGTCTTTACATTCTTTTTGTAGGCTGGAGATGCAACTGTCCTGAGTTTCACAAACAGAATGAGAACAAATAGTTTGTGTTTTATTTTCTCCTTCCTCCTAGGTTTTTTTTAGAATGTTAGCTGGAGAGGGAAAATGCTGTTTTTATACCCTCTTCTTCACAGAAGTTCCCTTAGATAATTTTGACTGTCATTTTTTTCATGCTGCCTCCTGGTAATCATGTTTATATTGCCATGTGAAGAAATGTATTTTGCCTAAACAGAAAATTATATTGTCTCATTTATTTTTAATCTGTGCAATGAATTAGTTCCTTTTTTTTTTTTTTTTTTTTTAAAGATTGTCACGAGGAATATCCCAGGTAAACAGAACATCTGAAGAATAAGTAAGGACCACTTGGAGCAGGCAGAAGAAAGGCATTTACCTCATTATTTAATATAGTCAGAGTCTAGGTTCATTGAATGAAAGGAGAAAGCAGGTCTGCATATTGGTTTCTCTCAACACCAAGGGAAAAAAACATCCTCCTGAAGTTAAAAGATCTGTTGGATGCTGTCTTACTTTTAATAACAGAATATATATGTAGGCATTCTTTTTGATTACTATAACTACTTACCATCTGATAATAAATTTGGAAAAAATGAAATCAATGTTATGAAGCTTTAGTCACATAAAGAAAAAAAGCCTCAGTGAATCAGATGTTAGGAAACTGTGTGTACTCGGTCGTGTCTGACTCGATGACCCCATGGCCTGTAACCCACCAGGCTCCTCTGCCCATGGAATTTTCCAGGCAAGAATACAGGAGTATTTCCTTCTCTAGGGAATCTTCCCGACCCAGGGATTGAAACTGCATCTCTTATGTCTGGAAACTATTTATATGTTTTTCACATTTTTATTACATAACATTCTGGGATCTTTAAAGTATTGATACAAGTAAGCATGGAATATAACTTTTAAAATAATGTGATTCACATTGAACCACTTTCTGTTTTATTTTTCTCAAATCTGAGAAAAATTTGACTTGTCAACTGCAGAGTTTATTCTTTGCCTTAATAAATGTTAGGGGGCAGAGTTCCCCAGCATGGAGGGTCAGTGATAAGATCCACATAGTAGCAGAAAGTCAGGAGCTTTTCTCGACCTCCTTAACAGCAATAGGAAGATACCAAGTATTGAAGTCGTTCGATTTTTCACTGTGGTATAGCTTGTCTCTCTAATCAAAAGTTAAATTCCCAGAAGCAAGGACCATGTATGTTTACTTGTCTTTTGCTTATTCACTTTGATCTACCTCAAAATAGCCAGTACAGCCATGTGCACACAGAAGCTGTATTAGTCAGAGCTCTTTAAATTGCAGAGTAGAAATCCAACTCAAACTGGCTTAGGCAAAAAGAGAATTTATTGAACAAATGTTTTAGAATTATTGATGTTAACTTTGGCCTCAGACATGGTTTAGATCCTCGATCTGTCCTTTAATCTTTCAAGTTTGCTGCTTTTCCTTGACATTTTGAACATTTACTAAATGAGGATTATTTTCTGAATTATTCAATGACATTGAGGGCAAGAGGGGACCAAGGTGACAGAGGATGAGATGGTTGGATGACTCTGTCAACTCATGGACATGAGTCTGAACAAATAAGAACAACATTACAGCAATGACTTCTGGATGCTTCCTGGCAGGACAGTCGCTGCAGTGATGGAATTACACAGGTGGGCTGAGGTAGAAACGGAATGCGCTAGTCATTCTGCCGTGTCCGGCTCTCTGCGACCCCGTAGACTGTAGCCCATCAGGCTCCTCTGTCCATGGAATTCTCCAGGCAAGAATCCTGGAGTGAGTTGCCATTTCCTTCTACAAGGAATCTTCCCAACCCAAAAATCGAACCCAGGTCTCCTGCATTGCAGGAGAATTCTTCACCACCTGAGCCACCAGGGAAGCCCAGATTGAGGAAACACATCGATTAAATTAAGGTTCAGCACTCAAATTCAGATATTTCTTTGTTATCTTTCCACTGCAAACGAACATTAGATCAAATAAATAGAGCAGCCACTGACTTCTGTTCAAATGTCACAGGACCATGTATAACATAGGATGTCCAATTATTTACCCAGAAAAATGGGATGCAAATGTTTTCTATTAAACTTTAAACATATAAATCATTTAAAGGTGTATTTATTGTGACCATAGTAACATTATAGACTACTTTTGTTTTCCTCAAGTGATTGGCTTTATTTCTTGCATATAAAATTTACACTGAATTGGAGTGTTCTCAGTAAGTTAATTTTATGAAAGTGAAATGTATTTCTTTTGCAAAAGCAAAGTGAATATATTTCACTGAGACTTCAT
Organism: Giraffa tippelskirchi; assembly: GCF_054371585.1. Classification (NCBI taxonomy): domain Eukaryota; kingdom Metazoa; phylum Chordata; class Mammalia; order Artiodactyla; family Giraffidae; genus Giraffa; species Giraffa tippelskirchi. The sequence goes on along the minus strand of NC_137283.1, from coordinate 160,647,419 downwards.
GAGATAAGTTTTGGGGTATATCATAAATGCCATCATCTCTGCTGTGAAGCCCTTTATCTACAATGGCACTATGATGACTTATTTTGAGTTTCCCAAATGATACCTCTGAAAAGAAAAAGAGAAAGTCAAACGCTATACACATTGCACTATATAGATTATCTTGGGCTAGTGACTAAACAAATTGTTAAAAATTCACTGAGTACAACAGTTAACCTTAAAAATGTTTCAGCTGATGGTTACTCCATGATAAGGATAATTTAGAGGGACACATATTTCTGTATCACATTCTAAGCTCATGTATTTGTTTTTGCCCAGGACTTTTCTAAGGGGAAGGAAATCTCTATCTCAGTTTGAAGTAACAGAGAATATTTTTGATTTGCACCTACTCATAAAACCACGTAATGTTTTGTAGTCCTACAATGAGAAACAAAAAAGATTCATGACCGAGCATATTCTCATCATTATACTTTGAAGAATTATTTCACAAATGCTTAAGCATTTTTTAATAAAATGGAATAAAAGGACATTTAAACATCATTTCAAGTCACTATAATATATCCAGAGAAAGCTCTAAATCAAAAACATACATGGACTTCAGTGTTCATAGCAACACTATTTGCAATAGACAAGACATGAAAGCAACCTAAATATTCGTTGACAGATGAACAGATAAAGATGTGGGAGTACACACACGGCCATAAAAAAGAATGAATTAATGCTATTTGTGGCAACATGAATGCACATAGAGATTATCATACTGAAATTAAAGACAAACATCATATAATATCCACATATATGTGGAATATAAAAAAACAGTTACAAATGAACTTGTTAACAAAAGAGACTCACAAACAGAAAACAAATGTAGGGTTATCGAGGGGAAAGATAGGGAGGGATGAATTTGGGATTAACATATACAGACGACTCTACATAAAATAGATAAATAACAAGGACCTACTGTAGAGCACAGAGAACTGTATTCAATATCTTGTAGTAATCTACAATGGAAAACAATCTGAAATATATAAATATATATACATGTATATATATATTTATGACTGAATCACTTTGCTGTACAACTCGTGGTGGTGGTTTAGTTGCTAAGTAATATCCAACTCTTGCGACCCCATGGACTGCAGCCTGCCAGGCTTCTTTGTCCATGGGATTTTCCAAGCAAGAATACTGAAGTGGGTTACTATTTCCTTCTCCACACTGTACACCTGGAATATTGTAAATTAACAATATTTCAATAAAATGATAAAACGTTTTTTGAAAGTTTTGTTGGATCATACAAAAAGCAAGAGAGTTCCAGAAAAAACATCTACTTCTGCTTTATTGATTACGTCAAAGCCTTTGTGTGTGTAGATCACAAGCTGTGGAAAATTCTTCAAGAGATGGGAATACCAGACCACCTTACCTGCATCCTGAGAAACCTGTATGCAGGTCAAGAAGCAACAGTTAGAACTGGACATGGAACAACAGACTGGTTCCAAACTGGGAAAGGAGTACGTCAAGGCTGTGTATTGTTATCCTGCATATTTAACTTATATGCAGAGTACATCATGCAAAATTCCAGGCTGAATGAAACACAAGCTGGAACCAAGATTGCTGGGAGAAATATCAATAACCTCAGATATGCAGATGATACCACCCTTATGGCAGAAAGCAAAGAAAAACTAAAGAGCCTCTTGATGAAAGTGAAAGAGAGTGAAAAATCTGGCTTAAAACTCAACATTCAAAAAATGAAGATCATGGCATTCAGTCCAAACACTTCATGGCAAATAGTTGGAGAAACAATGGAAACAATGAGAGACTTTATTTTCTTGGGCTCCAAAATCACTGCAGATGTTGACTGCAGCCCTGAGCAACTGAGCACACACACAAACATAAAAATGTACCTTTCAATATTATGTTAATAAAGACAGAAAATTAAAAAAAAATTCCAAGTAAACTTTGTTTTATATCTCTAGATATGTGTTAGTATCAAAATTACCGTATACTCATACCTGAAAAATGAATATGGTTTAGTGAGCAACCTATATTTTTAAATATGCATTACCAGTATACTAAACTTTTTTAATAGGATGCCTTTAAAAGTGTTTTTAAAGGATATTTTTCTAACTAGTGGTAAAGCTGATTATTAACTGTTCAGAAAATAAAAATGACTTTTATGAAGTTTCTGGTGTTATAAATCAATTTTAAGTAACAAGATTAATTTATTAGATAAAAACTCTGTTCCTTACATTTACCACAGTGCCATGTTGAATGCCTCTTGCTAATCTTAGAATTGTAGAAAGATTGTCTAGATTCTATATTATGACATTTCCAGTTTAGTGGGCTGGAAGTTGATAGTATCATGTTGGAGTAAAAAAGATTGTTCCTTGAAGTTCATCTTTATTGTCTTGTTGATGGATTTGTATTTATAGATTTAATATGAATCCTGGAATATTTTTCTTCTAAGAATCTGCTGGCCCCACCAAACATCAGCAGGTAGTCTTGTTTACTTTAAGTAGTAGCAAATGATCCTTCTAGAACAACCTCCTGGAGGCTGGAATCAACTTGAGTGAAAGGATGATGTGAAATGTACAATTGGAGCCTCAGTCATATTGGTGGAGCTTTTACTCTTAAAGTGTTTAAGATTCTGGATCACATGCAGAGTCAGAGACAGCTCAGCAGTAAGTCTGGGTCAGATATGAGCCTGACCCTTGAAGCCCAACATCATGTTGCTTTGTGTAACTCACTTCAAAAGCGTATTCTTAAGTAAAAAATATCTTTACAGGTAATAGAACTACAGAGCAGGTTTTCCTCAGAATTCTTCTGTTGTATCAGTAAGGGACTGGTCTAAAATGTATAACAAAGTATTGCCAGGAGCTTAGAGTGTGATGTCAGTGTAGCATTAGGTGTTTGACTAAACTACAGACTTAATAATAGTGACTGTATCTTCCCTATCACATGATTGCAAATACTGGACTTGCTGAATTATGTGCTTTACTGGCATCAATAGTTTGCCCAGTCTGCCTGTATAGGTGGTAGAAGTTACAGTGCAATGTGATCTTGTTAGGACAGTACCATGTCTCCACTAGACCAGACTGGAAATGAGAGAGAGATTAAGACGTGAAGTCAGCTATAGCAAAGTCATTAAAGGCAAGACAGTTGGAGCAGAGGCATTGCTATGCCTGCTTGCGATAGGTTACAGTTTTCAGAGATGGGATGGTTACCTGAGATGAACAAAAATGGAAAGAACCCCAAACTGCTGAAATTAGAAGGATCTTCTTCGAGCTTCTAGAAAGGCTGTGTATGGTCTCAGTGAGGACTGGACAGTGAGGCACACTGGCCTGAGCCGATGTTGTTATCCGTGAAAGTCAGAAATAACTAGACAGAGAAGACACTGAGGCCCATGAAAGTACAAACAGCAGATGCAAGAAAGTCGTCATGGTAACAGATGTTAGGCTAATACTATATTTCTTCTACTGGATCTGGAATGAAAAGAGATCATATAATAACAAAATTCATTTGTTAATCCATAGCATCCAAAACAAAATATCATGAAATAGTAGCATTAAGAAAAGTGAGAGGTGTTAAAATGCATAGAACAATATCGTAAAGATATACAGAATACCTAAAATCCATACTCCTCTCCAAGTGGATGATTTCAATTCTAGAATCGTCATTCTCTAAATGTCATTGAATAAATGTCAATATTTATTCCCAGGGGAAAGATAACGAGTTAGCTTTATAAAAACATGCCCTAATGTAGGTTAGTGTTAACTGAAGATTTTTTATGGGTCTGTACATAAACATTTTTTATGGCTATGGTTTTTCCAGTGGTCATGTATGGATGTGAGAGCTGGACTATAAAGAAGTCTGAGTGCCGAAGAATTGATGCTTTTGAACTGTGGTGTTGGAGAAGACTCTTGAGAGTCCCTTGGACTGCAAGGAGATCCAACCAGTCCATCCTAAAGGAAATCAGTCCTGAATATTCATTGGAAGGACTGATGTTGAAGCTGAAGCTCCAATACTTTGGCCACCTGATGCGAAGAGCTAACTCATTGAAAAAGACCCTGATACTGGGAAAGATTGAGGGCAGGAGGAGAAGGGGATGACAGAGGATGAGATGGCTGGATGGCATCATCGACTCGATGGACATGGGTTTGGGTGGACTTTGGGAGTTGGTGATGGACAGGGAGGCCTGGCGTGCTGCAGTTCATGGGGTCACAAAGAGTCGGACACGACTGAGTGACTGAACTAAACTGAACAGAAGTGGAAACCTTGCTCTGTGACATATTTCCAGGCAGGATGCTGTGAACAGAGCCTAATGTTGGTACCATGCTGCCTCCTGGCTGTCGTATTTACATAGTAAGAAAATTATCTTCCCGTATGAACTCAGGTTGCAGACTAAATCTACTTGAAATAGTTATTTAAAGTCTTTTAGTTCCACATTTATAAAATGATTTTTACATGAGTTAGCAGTGAGGTTTTACCAAAACATCTTTGGAATTCTAACATTTTTTTTGAAGGGAATGAATAAATCCAAAATTTAGAATTAAGAGCAGATATTCATAGTGTTGCCAAATATTTGAATTAAACAATGTATGCTGTCTTATTCCTCAGAAGTTTCTTGTTTAACTTCTGTATTTTATACATCATACTGTACTCTTTTATACATCTCTGTCATAAAAACAGCATAAAAATTTTATTCTGAAGAATTATTTTTATACATAGTGGGATAATGGCTAAGCTGATAGTAAATGTACGCTAGCAGAGTAATTATGCATTTGACATAAAGGTCAGAACGTTCAGAAGGACAAACATAAACAAGAGCTAAGAAATTTAGGTACAGGTAGATTTTAGCCATTTTTTCTCTTTGAAGTGACAGATTTAATTTTTAAAAAAGCAATAATGAAAGCAGAGAGAGTAATTGATAAGATTTCTACAGATTTTAGAGGAGCTCGTGAAATTTAAGAAGTCTGTAGGATGTATGGGAAACACACATTTGTGAGATTAGGCCTGCTTCCTATTTTCCAGCTGTTGAATTAACCCAGCATTGTTAGGTTAATGATAGGACTGGTTTTCTTGCAAAGCATTAATAACTCTTAATCACAAAACTAAAAAAAATAAATAAGTACGGTCACACCTTGGGCCTATCTTGTATTATAATGCCATATAGCAAAGTTATCCTTAAAAACAGAGAAAAGGAAAGAAGTGAAAAATACTTGTACCCACCTCTTGATTACATAACACTGTCAGTATATTTTTGGAATGAAGGAGCTGGCAGAATCAATATTTCCTTGGAGCACTGGTATTTTTTTCAACCAGAAGAGGCTCAGCCCTGTAGGTTCCCGGCTTGTGTGTAAAGCTGCTAATTCACTGAGAGTCCTGCACAAATCTCTGTCTCACACCCAAACACTGACTGCACGTCACTCCTGAAACTGGCTCATGGCGGGAACCGTGGGGGGAGCCGCTGTGGAAAAGCATCATCAGGCCAAGAACCTGGGTCCCCAGCATGTCATCTCATTTGATTCTTTCACCAGAACTTTGGCAACAAAAGTCAGTACAAGAAATGATGGTAATTTTCTCCTTGTCGTTATCCCGGGTCATGCTACGCCCCTGTAACTTGTCATAAGCAGACTTTGGCAGGGATGTGGCCTTTTGTGGTAAATGACAGGCGCTCATGAGATGGGAGAAACGTAAGACAAAAACAGACTGAATTTCAGTACAGAGAAGTGCTATTAGGAAGTCAGCCATGGGCTGCTATCCTTACACAGAGAACTGTGTAGGAAATACATAAAATTAAGTTATTAAGTTTTGTATTGGGCTTCCCTGATCGCTCAGTCAGTAAAGAACCTGCCTGGAATACAGGGGACACAGGTTCAATCCCTGGGCTGGGACGATACCCTGGAGTGAGAAATGGCAACTCATTCTGGTATTCTTGCCTGGGAAATCCCATAGGCAGAGGAGGCTGGTGGGCTACAGTCCACGATGGCGCAGAGAGTCGGACATGTCTTAATGACTAAACCACCACCCTAGTTGTATATTGAGCAGTGAGAAAAGCTTTGGAATTAGATAGGCCTATATGTGGCTTCCCAGGTAGGGCTAGTCTTAAAGAACCCTCCTGCCAATGCAAGAGACATGAGAGACTTGGGTTTGATCCCCAGGTTGGGAAGAGTCCCTGGAGGAGGGCATGGCAACCCACTCCAGGATTCTTGCCTGGAGAATCCCATGGACAGGCTACAGTCCATAGTGTCACACAGAGTCAGACATGACTCAAGTGATTTGGCACACACACACGCAGGCCTATGTGTGAATTCCTGCCTTACCACTAATTAACAGGGTAACATCTGATAAGTTACTTATCTTCTCTGAAGTTCTTCTCTGTCTCCTAACATGGAATGTTGCATATTAATATTTAATTTATGCAGTTGTATGGGAAACTTTTGCTCAGAAATTACCTTTGGCCTGAGACTCGAAGTTTCTAGTGACAAACTCAGAGCAGCTATCTGTCCTACACCTTGCTGTGTGGGAAGTGAAGTCCCACATTCACATTTCATTCTTTAACTGGGATTCTAGCATTTTCCATCATCGTAGAGCCATTACTGGGGATTCATAATTGTCACTTGTGATAGAAATAAAAATGACATCTCGCCTTGTACTGGGGTCTTTATAACCTGAACAGCTGGAGATGAAGAGTTAGGGTGTCTGGCATCTAGGGGTGCCTCAGCCAGCCTGAACCCCTGGAAGTTGCTGCGTGCACCCCGCTGCTGCCACTCCCATCATACCAAAACCTGGCTTTAGCACGGCTGCATTTCCCTGGGCCAGCTCAAAGAACAGCTTTCTTGTAGAATTAAGCACCCTGGGCACAGTTGATCTCACAGATCTACCTGAATTCTTTGCTACACAGAGAATAGGATATAAAATAATATTCTTGTGCCATCGACTCTGTCTCCTCCGCTCTGGACTGAACGTTTTACAGGGGCTCATCTGTCACATTCACTGCTGTGTCCTCACCACCGAAAGAAAGTTTGGCGTGGAATGGCCCAGACTCAGTCCTTGTTGGAGGACAGAATGAACGCATCTACTAAGTCAAGGAGCAGTCTTAAATAATCACTTTACCTCCCATGCACATTTATACCCGACTCATTATTCTAAGCTCTTCCTGGCAATCCACTTGTGAAGCAATATCACAAAAAATATTTAGAATGTCATTTCAGCTCTTTCATGGTAAAACGTTCTATTGTTTAACTTTTAAGTCTGCAGCTCATGCTGGGGCTTTGAGGTAAACACTTTGGCTCATAAACTTAGGAACTATGTGAAGACAGAAATGCACATGTGTACGCACAGCTGCTCCTTTGTCTGTGTGTGTGTGTGTGTGTGTGTGTGTGTGTTAGAACTTTCAGGAACATCATTAGTTTTATTTTCTTCTTACCTCTGTCAATAGGAGAAAATATAGTCATGTCTCAATTTCTCTGTATGAATCACCATAACTTTTGCAAAAGCTTTCTCACAATAAAGGTACAGGATTTGTGTTTATAAACTGAACTCAAGAAATATCACTAAGGAAGAAAATAAATCTTTCATTCAGAGCAATAATCTTTAGCATAAAAAATATGATCACAACCTTCAAGTAAACACTGTGTTGGGGAAATAAGTGCATTGCAAAGTTTTTGTTTATTTTTCTTAGCTCAAGATTCCTGGATTTTTAATTCTTTTTTTTTTGTCTTTATGCAACAAGAATTTTTTTTAAGGGGTTCTATTTCACTCACACCATCCTTTTAAAACTCTTGTTATACGTATTTTATAATGTGTACTTCCCTCTGCTCAATTGTTTAGCTGTGCCTGACTCTGCAGCTCATGGAGTTAAGCCCACCAGGCTCCTCTGTCTCTGGAATTACCAGGCAAGAATACCGTAGTGTTACAATCTCCTTCTCCTGGGGATCTTCCTGACCCAGGGATCAAACCTGGGTCTCTTCTGACTCCTGCATTGGCAGGTGACTTCTTTACCACTCTGCTACATTGGCCAATGTAGTAATACCTGTGTATAACTTACTGGTAAAAGGACAGGCAGATCTATCCTGGGGCTGCATGCCCAAATGGACTTGTTAGTTGTATTCCCAATTCTGGACACAGAGTAAAAGGCATGTAGATCATTTAGAAAATCATGACTTCTTCCTGGGTCAGGAAGATGCCCTGGAGAGGGCACAGCAACCCACTCCAGTATTGCCTGGCGAATCCCATGGACAGAGGAGCTTGGTGGGCTGCAGTCCATATTGTCACAAAGAGGTGGACACAACTGAAGTGACTTAGCATGCACACACGACTTTTGCCTGGGGGGAAATGATTAAATATAATAGTACTATAGTTATATATTCTATATTTATCTGAGGATAATGTCATCTAGTGGGCTTCCCTGGTGGCTCAGTGGTAAAGAATCCACCAGCCAATGCTGGAGATGTGGGTCTGATCCCTGGGTTGGCAAGATCCCCTGGAGGAGGAAATCGCAAGCTACTCTAGTATTCTTGCCTGGAAAATCCCATGGGCAGAGGACCCTGCTGGGCTACAGTCCATGGTGTCCCAAAAGGGTCGGAAATGACTTAGTGACTGAATAATAAATTCCATCTAATATGTATCTGCTAAATAGCAAAGTTGTCCCATTAAAATCATTTAGCTTGAGTTGAAAGCTATAAAATTATTCTGTAGAATTTTACTGGAATCTGAATACAGCTTACCAAACTTCTTTCTCTCTCTGTCTTCCACACACACACGCGCGCACATACACATGCACACACATAAGGTCGCACAGACAGACTGGAGAGGAACATAGGCCAGGCACAAAAGTGTTAGAATAGTCTCATGGGTGCCACAATAGCAGTAGACATGGAACGTTGTAGAAGCACAGAGGACACCCAGTGCAGTCTTCAAAAGTGAAAGAGACTCACCGGAGGAATCAACAGAGTAAGAGAACCGCCTTTTCCAGACACTAGTGAAGTTTCTAATGTTTGCACCTTGTGGCAGGAGAAGAGACTATGTAACATTAGGGGAAAATATTCAGTTAATGTAACATTTGCAGATTAAGAAACAAGCCTGTAGAGTTTAAAAAACAAGACAAAACTAATCTTTCATTTATGTAATTCAGGCAAATATTTAATGCTTGACAGTCACTGGGACATACTTACCTAGTATTTGTATGTACACTGCATCCTTGCAGGCACATTTTTAAAATCAAAATGTGACTGGTGGATTAAAGTAGTAATTTATAGAAATTGCTTTTTCCCCGTATTTCTACAGAGCCTATCATTCTTACTAGGACATGGGGACCTATTTCTTTCTTACTTATTTTTACCTATATCAAATTTCAAGATAAGCTTTTGAGAAACTTTTGAAGCTTACTTTTTTAGTGAGAGAAAATTTAGTAAAATTCACATTTGTTTTTAAAAGATTAAAAATAACATCCTCCATTCTAAAAACAAGATACATTTTCACAAATAAATCTATGGAATAAAGCATTTAATAAGCTTTCCTCCCTCCTTACCAGGTCTGTGTGAAGCTCAGTAATGAGCAGAGAAGGCTGTTACCTGTACTCGGTTTTGTGAAGACGAGAAAGTAAGGGGAGAACCTCCTGAAAAAGTGCCGAGTAGAGTTATTTAAACACTGTGTGTCACATTTGATGTTTGGGATAAGTTAGATTGGACAGCTGTTCTCCTTGGGATAAAGAGCTTATCAAAGGGAGCTGTGAAAGGTTGCTGCAATTAACTCTATAAGCCATTAATGATATTATCAGTTTGATGATTGCTAACAAGCAGCAGAATTTTTTTGCGGGCTTCTGTTTAAGCCTACCTTTTTATTACTGGAATTACTGGCTAATATAAAAGTGGTTAAATGGTTTTCATTTTGTCTTAATAAAATGCAGGACGTAGTTAAGATGCAGATAACTGATGTGTTTCTGTAACCTCAGAGAAGTGGCATGGGAATGTTTTGTCACTGGAAGGTTAAAACATATATTGCATTGAGGGTTAAAAAAATTAGTTTATTACTCATCCCAGAAAGGAATGTGTAGGTCATGAATGCTTCACTTGCATGTGAATTCCATAAACGTCTCTGTGACATTTTCAGTCATTTCTCAGACCATTAACATGGTGCTGGCTGTGCTTTCTCATTACAGAAATAGGATAGGCTGAGAGAACTAGATCCCATGACAGAGGGGAAGAAAACCATATCCAGAAATATTTATAGCCTAACTATGATATATGCCTGGGTTCCTTGATAATAGTGCTGGAGACAGAGTAATGGTAAGGAAAGGAGGTAAGGGTGTTTTATTGTAAATAAAGACCCCCCAGCTATTCAGTGTTGCAATCCTGTTTCTGTTACCTACTCTACTTTCCTAACCAGGTCCTTTGTCCTCTCTGAACCCCATTGTCCTCATCTTTAAAATGAAGGAAAGTCATAATTGCCATGCAGCATATAACAAATATATTCTGGCCTCAATACCTTTCCCCACATTTTGCTTATTAATTATTTCTTTAGGAACTGTATGTATTTGGATTCGTATTTCAGATTGTTCACTATCCTTTTATGAGATTGTTATTAGTGTCCCTGACTTTAAGGCTTTGTTTGTCTTTGCTGGTATTGATAGTCAGTCCTTAGCACCCGGGGGCGTGTGTTCATCATTTAACCTTATAACTGTAAAGTGGGGAAAACGCTGCTAGTTATGGGGTAAAGTGAAAACTCAGTTCGATTCTAAAAATTAAATTCAGTAAAAGTCTTCAAAATATCGCTGCCTTTCAGAAAACTGATATCCAGAATTTTTGACCGGTAAGGCGCTTAGCATGACCTGCAGCTCCAAGGAGGGCTCCACATCCGTCTTCTGTTTGTGCTGTGTTTTCAGGCAAAAAGGAAGCAGCTCTGCTGATAGATGCAGTTGTCCTTAGTCTTGTGAGTTTGAATTTGAGTTTAAATCTGAAGTCCAAGAATCTGTTGTTGAAGATAGATTTGTGTATTAATTGCCAGTTTAGAATATTAATAGACTCACTGTTCATTCCACCCAGCTGACTTTAACAAAAGCAAGAGAGTCAGTAACAGGCATGCTTACTGGTTAACTACATGTCATTTTTTTTTTTTTAAACAACATGTCATTTTTAACTAAGGCATACATATAGAGAGATGCAGGTGGGTCATCTCTGCATGGAGAAGCTCTGATGAAACTATTGCAGTTTGTGATATTTAAGGACAGCTTATATACAAGAGGAACGTGATAAGTAGAAACATCTTTTGTTCCACAGATAGAATTTTAAGTTACCATAATTGTAATGGTTGTATAAGTGGTTGCAGTTATATCACAGACAAGTTCACTTTGGAGGTAGTAGTGAATTACTTACAAAAAGAATCACTCAGAGGGGAAAATGTATAAGATAATAGGCAGCTGCCAGTAAATGTCAAAATGGAAATTAGGTGGGGAAAATTAGGATATGGAAAACGCTGTGAAAAAAAATTTTTTTAATAAATTATTGATAGAGAGCAGGGTAATAGTGTTACAGAGACATAGTTGTAAAGGAGGGCAATTGCCACTTACCGTTGCCTGATACGGGGAGGTCGGGTGATGAGGACGAAGGGGAAGAAGAAACAGCAGCAATGAGGAAATGCTTTCCAAGGCAGACTGTCTTTCAGAATGCGTGGAGTAAGCCAGCCTAGCGAGGATCCAGAAGGACTTGAAGGCAGGGAATCAAAGATGCAAACATTGTCACAGGGGGCGGGTGGGGTGGTGGTGGGGAGACAGACAGACAGACAGAGATGGGGAGAGAGAGAGAGTCCGTCCAACCTAGAAATGGAGGAGGAGGTGGAATCATTCGCCTGTTGCTCCAGCACATGCGGCTGCATCCATGGGAGTTGTCCTCACGGGAAACGTGCATGTGTGCGTGCTCAGTCTTGTCCAACTCTTTGTGACCCCGTGGACTGTAGCCCACCAGGCTCCTCCGTCCATGGGATTCTCCAGGCACAAATACTGCAGTGGGTTGCCATTGCCTTCTCCAGGGGATCTTCCAATTCAGGGATCGAACCTGTGTCTCTTGAGTCTCCTGCGTTGGGAGGTGAATTCTTTCCTACTGGTAGAACCTAAAAAGCCCTTCCTCATGGGAACAAGGTGTGAATTCTGGTTGCTAGGCTCCCATGCTAGGCTTATGAGGGTGACTCAGGCAGGCACGGGTCTGGGGATACAGACCCATAAACACCTACTTACAACACCTCCCGTTCATTGACAGTTGAAAACAACACTGCAACATAGATTTTATCATCATTATCTTATAGTGGAGGGAACTGAAGCTCAGAAGTATATTCCACAGTGTTCACAGATAGCAAATGATAGAGACGGGATCTGAACAGGTGTGTGTAACCCCAAAGCTGCTGTTCTTGCCACTATACTACACAGCCTCTCCTGTGCTTCTGTGCAAGGCAAACTGGTAATTTGAAAGTGTTTTTAGTAGAACAAAAAATCAACCAGAGAATAGAAGGCAGTAAGCTTGGGAGCAGGTCACGATGGGCTTTTTGTGCTATGGTTAGAGGTCCTAGCTTTGCAGATAATACTGCCTGTTGACAGTCACACACTCGTGATGCTTCAGTGCAATCACTCTGGCCATAGGGAAACTGATCACCTTAAGAGAATAGATTGAAATGGAAGGAGAGAGTCAATGTAGGGGGGCCATTTAGGGGGTCGTTTTGATCACTGTGGAGGAGATGATGAGCTGGGCCTGGGCATTCAGTGCAGCAGAGAGAAAGGAGCAGGCTCAGGAGATGTTCAGGGTTAGACTTGACCAGAGGTGGTGACTCGCAGGCGTGGTTGGGGGAAGAGGAGAGTATCAGGAAGAGGGAGATAAAGAAAGGAGAAGGGAGTTGTAGAGGGAGGGTGGGAGGTGTGTGTATGTTTGTGTGCTGATGGTGGGGGTGGGTGTGGGGTGATGGGAAGGGCTGAGTCGGGGGCAGAGTTGACTGAGAAAAAGACAGAGATCCTGTCTGTCCCTGAGATTTATTTGGCTTGCCTTTAGTTTAAGCTTGATTACAAAGGGATGCATTTCCTTTCCTAAATGAATAATGAATATTTACTTTTCTCTATAACACCAGTACTCCTGTATTCGGAACTTTGTGCTCCTTAGAGAAATTTCTCGTGTAAACAGATGACGTGTCATATTATAATGTTATCATTATACTTTGTTCTGAATTTTACTTGCCCTAATAAAGCACATAAGCATTTATTCTACTATTTACCACACAGAATGCCAGATTACACATTCTATTAGATGACATATTAAAATGAGAGTACCCAATATAGTGCAGAATATGGCAACCTAATTTAAAAAGAGATTGCATTCCAGTACAACATACCAGTGGGTATCTTATACCCTATTTATCTTTGGATATTGAATTGTTTTGACAGCTGTATGCACAAGTGAGTCCTGCAGGGTTTCTGTTTAAATTAAAGCTTCCAGACGTTGTCTGGCTTGGACTGGAACAACAGGTTTACTTCAGAATTGAGCTCCTCTGCCCAGGCGTGTTAATCTGTAGGTCTAGCCACCTCAGAAATCTCCGTGGAATAAAAGCAGCTCTGGTATAAGGCTACTGTGTACAATCCAAATGTATCGTTTACAGAAGCTTCTTCCTCAAATTGCCTTAAAATCCTTTATCTGCTCCTTCCATATACCATCAGAATCATAATGGAGTGGAATTGGGTGGCTTTTCCAGGAAGCGCTGAGGGGCCCTGGCCACGACCTGTCAGCAGAGCCCTTTAGGAGCTTTCAGCTTCACAGGCAGGATGTGGGCAGCCTGTGGGAAAGGCGTTCAGGGCTGAGAGGGGAGGGCAAAGGTAGGGATCAGAACCGTTTTGTAGGGGACAGTAGAGGGATTAGCCTAAGCTCGAGTGGAAGATTTATTTAGGGACTGGAAATAAGAAGATCCTTGAATTAGTATTTATTTAGCTTTGCGAGGCAGGAAAGAAATCACACCGAATATCCCTTCCTACTTAAATCTCCCGAAAGCACACAGAACGTGGGGAATGTGATTGCCCAGTACAGGTTAACTCCCAGTTCATAAGCTCTGGGCCTTTCAACATACAGTAGATGGAGGATTCCTGCCTGTGTCCGTGGGGGCCATGTTGGAAATTCAATGTTATGAGTCTTGCAGAGATAAGATGTTTGGAAGTGGTGGCATAGCTCTCTTCAGCGCTGGCCCACTCTTGGCATCCAGATTCAGAATCTTTTTGGACAGCACGTGCTTAAAGCCAAACTAGGCCACCCAAAGATCACCACGTTCAGATTTCTAAAAGAAATGTAAGGAAATGTCTACTGGCTTTAAAATTTGTAAGAAAGGGAGAGGAGATTAGAGAACAAAGAGCTATGATTTGTTTGCTGCTGCTGCTGCTAAGTCGCTTTAATCGTGTCCGACTCTGTGTGACCCCATAGACGGCAGCCCACCAGGCTCCTTCGTCCCTGGGATGCTCCAGGCAAGAACACTGGAGTGGGTTGCCATTTCCTTCTCCAGTGCATGAAAGGGAACAGTGAAAGTGAAGTCGCTCAGTCCTGCACAGACACCTGGGCCAGGACTCTTTTTTGCCCTGATTTGTGGACATTTCTGAGGAACTGTCTAAGGTGATCCCAGTGCTCTGTGGGAGGACCCTCCCAGTGTAGGACATAGAAGGTCTAAGACTCTTAAGCAGCTACCCTGGTTTTTCAGATGGTAAAGAATCTGCCTGCAATGCAGGAGACCAGGGTTCAGTACCTGGGTCTGGAAGATCTCCTGGAATAGGAAATGGCAACCCACTCCAGTGTTCTTGCCTGGAGAGCTCTATGGACAGAGGAGCCTAGCGGGCTACAGCTCATGGGGTCGCAAAGTGTTGGACATGACTCATAGACTAATGCTGCTGCTGCTGCTAAGTCTCTTCAGTCGTGTCCGACTCTGTGCGGCCCCATAGACGGCAGCCCACCAGGCTTCCCTGTCCCTGGGATTCTCCAGGCAAGAATACTGGAGTGGGTTGCCATTTCCTTCTCCAATGCATGCATGCATGCTAAGTCGCTTCAGTTGTGTCCGACTCTGTGCAACCCTATGGACAGCAGCCCACCAGGCTCCTCTGCCCACAGGATTCTCTAGGCAAGAATACTGGAGTGGGTTGCCATTTCCTTCTCTGCATGGACTAATACTATCACCTTTTAAGCAACTACGCTTTTATATTAAACAGACCTTTCACTCAGTTTGTTCTGTTCCTTCTTATGATCAAATTTAAGCTCATCTAACAGTTTTTGAGCCTGCAGGTAGAACAAAAACCATTTGAACACCATGGTACTCAGCAGTTGATAGCCAACTCCAACAGTATTATTATTCTGAAAATATGAGACTAATTATAGCAGATGAAAGCTTGAATAATCATGTCTTAAAATAAACTGGGTTAATAGGGATGGGAAATTACTCTTGCTGATGCCGCTTGCTCCTGTTGCAAGTAAACTTCTATGGGGCTGTAGGTTTTCAGGCCTTTAGAAGCCCACCTCATTGAAAATCCATTAAGTGCACACTAAATAGTTGCCAGGAAGTTGAATGCAGTTCCTCTTTGATAATTATTTTTCCACCTTTTTCAGTGATCCTTGATGAGACTGATAATCAAGAGTCCCAGAACATGGCAACCTGAATGGATCATTCCACTCAAAAACAGACTACCAATTTATTTTAGCATTTATCTTTTTTTTCTTCCTTCTAATTTTTGTCTCATCTTCTGTCCTTTCAGTCTATAAGGAAGTAAAAGTTGCTTAGTCACGTCCAACTGTTTTCGACCCCATAGACTATACAGTCCATGGAATTCTCTGGGCCAGGATACTGGAGTGAATAGCCTTTCCCTTCTCCAGGGGATCTTCCCAACCCAGGGATCAAACCCAGGAATCCCTTATTGGAGGCAGATTCTATACCTGCTGAGTCACAAGGGAAGACCCCAACATCTAGATCATCTATTACTTTCTTGTAGCTTATGTTTATAAATATAACTTGATTTCATTCCATTCAAAAGTGCCAAATATGTACAGATAAAGAAAAGAGTGAATTTTGTCCAAAGGAAGTAGATGATTACTGCGCTCTGCCCAGGAGAGACTGGAGATTTTCTTGGCTTACCAAGAGTTTATTTAAACACATGATACTTTGTTTCCAGTAAACCTCATCACCATCTTGCCCTAGAATAATCTAGCTTTACCTTGAAATTCCACTTTGGGTCAATCATTCATAGTTTGGACTATTAATAACCAATAAATGTGATTTGCAAACACCAATTCTAGTGCATAGTGGGATTTGGGAAACTTCGGGAAACTTCAGGTTGACAACTTCCCCATTCTCCCAGTCTCCCTGGTACCGCTCTTTAGTTTGTTAGTGTAAATGTTCAGATGTGACTTAACCTGCCTTCAGGATGTCCAGGCGGGCCTGTGATGATGTTAATAGCTCTTCTCCGGTAAGGAATTTGCTATGTCACTTTTGTTTGCCACAAGGGTGGGACCAGGGATCCAACTTCCAACTGGCCTATAAGATGCGTTGGTGCAAGAACTCTGCCCATGGTGACTAACTGAACAAAATGTATTCTCTCTCAGGGAGAGTTTAAACTCAACTCAAAGACAATTTCAGTCTGCACCTGGAGACGCTGAGGAAGTAATTGTTGAAAGTGGCCCAGGTCAGGGCCTTCTTTCAGCTGGGGAGCGAAGAATATCCACTTTCTAGGTGGGGTCTTCAGTCCCCAGACTGCCTTTGACTCAGGTGACTCTTAGTCCGAGCAGTGTGGCCAGGAGAACTGTGTCATCTCTACAAGGAGTGACTACATATGTACTAGGCTTCCCTGGTGGCTCAGTCAGTAAAGAATCAGTGCAGGAGATCCAGGTTTGATTGCCAGGTCTGGAAGATCCCCTGGAGAAGGAAATGGCAACCCCCTCCAGTATTCTTGCCTGGGAAATCCCATGGACAGAAGAGCCTGGTGGTCTACAGTCCATGGTGTTGCAAGAGTCGGACACTACTTAGTGACTAAACCCCCACCACATGTGTTTCAGGTGTACGCCGCATTGCTTCTTTTCAGAGGGTGAGAGGCTACCTGTGGCAGGGACGATAATAGTCAGGCCATGGCCCCCACAATGGAAGGCTTAATGTGTAGCCGTGTAGCACGGATGGCATCGCATTATTTGCTGCTTTAGTCTTCTTCCTTTCTTCCTTGTGAATAGATTGCACTACTCATTTCTGCTTCTTTTATGGCTAACTTCATTATACTTTAGGATGGTTGGAGTGATGAGCCAAAACAAAATTCTCTCTTTAGCGTGAGGATGGCTAATTTTTCAGTAGGCGAATTGTCACAGTCATCGCATCATTCAGCAGGACTTATCATGTGCATCCAGCTGTGCTGGGCATTAAGAATAGAAATAAGTGAGACAGAATCTATTTTGCCAAGTAATAAAATGCTGCCAGATGTGCTGAGCGAGGTTGGAAGGCAATACCCTGGATACTTAAAGGTGGGGCTTAGCACCAGTGATGCTTCCCAGGGACGATGACCTTTAATTGGGGCTTTGAAGAATAAATACAGATTTCTAGATACACAAACTGAGGGCACACACTTGGGGATTAAAGGGCCAGACGTGACCTCTGAGTCCATGTCCACCCATAATTAAATGCAGAGTTATATTTTTCTGTGTATATGTTATATGCTTATGTGTGTAATGTATGCATATCTGTAGAAGGCCTATACTTTATATCAGATCTTCAATTCTTATACTAAACATTTTTTAAAAACCATTTTATAAATAGTGAGTGCCTCATTTCTTACACTGTCACTCTAACTTAAGAAATTTATCTGTCATCATCAGAGGATAAAGCATTTGAAATGGTCAATCTGTGGTGCTGCTGGGCCAGAGGCCCTGTATACATTCCTTGCACATATAACTACTTACTAGGGGGATAAAATAAAAACTCAGCACAGTATGTGGAAAACACTTATGAAACCATGCCAGTGCTTTTTTATAGGCACTGGATACACATAGAAATGAAGAAAACCAGTTAAAAGTTGATCAGTGGGTCTTCTTACCCCTGCAGACTCCCACTCCAACTCTTCAGCATGTACAAAATTAGCCTGAACGGAATGGCTTTTTTTTGTTCATTTTAATTGTTTGTCTTATGGCTTTGTTCATTCTTAGAGGCCACAAGTACTATGTAATTTTTTTAGATGGTCTCTCTCTTTTGTCACCAGGACAAGGGACATGTGACAAAGACATTAAATCTTTTAAAGCACTTACTATAAAGGAATTTTTGCATGGGTAGTCACTCTTCCATTTACCCTAATCTTCCCCCTCCCATCCCCCAAATGCCTATGAGAACTTCTACTAATTTACTGAAGTAAAGCTCTTATACATTTTTGGTTCTATAGTTTTCAAATGAAAAAAAAAAAAAAATCGGCCAGTGGTCAGTATTAGAAGAGAAAGTAATCAGGATTCTGGTCAGTTTAAGGGAAGGTTCGCAAGGGATGTTAAATTCAAAAGGTCAAAACAGTGCTATTTATTAACCCACAATAAGAAAATGCAGTTCTAAGAACTAGAGTTTGTTTACTCAACAAACACAAAAAATGCTTGCTACTTGTCGGATGCTAAGTTGTAATCTTTTTAAATGAGTAAATTTATCTTGAGTTAGCCAGACAAATTTTTCTCAAAAGAAAACTAATTTTGCAATGAAATTCAATTATCAGTAAAAGCTCAGTGGAAGTAGCTATTATATTACCACTTACACATGATTTAACCATTTTGGCAAGTATTTGTCAAAATATACTGTTCAAAGATTTTTATATTGTTACTTCAACGTACACTGTTAAAGGTATTCAAGTCTCGTTAGCTGACACTTGGTATAATTATGCCTTGTACTAGATAAGGGAATTGACCTGAAAAGAAAATATTTCTGCTAAAGATATATGATTTATGTCCAGATAATTGCCTACTCTTCCAGTAGTTAGCAGCCAAATAAACAAAATTAACATATCTAGAGTCTTCAGTTTAACATAGTATTTTCTTTTTGTCTCAGATTTCTTATTTCTTTCCAAAACGATTCTTTAAAATAGTGTGATCAAGAAGAATCAAGGCTTTGGTGTCAATCACACCAGATTTCAAATTCTCCTTCCTAAACCTCTTTGAATGTGATTTATATTTTTATAAGAGAAGGATAGTAACAGCTATTTTACAAGAGTCGTGAGGCTTAACTGTGTAACATATGTGAGTAAACTCAGCTCGATGAACAGAACACAGTGGGCACTCAGTAAATGTGAGTGTCCCAGAGTCTACAGGGGCACATTTCCGGGATGTTCAGTGAAGTCTCTGGCCTGGAGGCTTGCATGCAAATAGGCAATTAAGAAATAATGAACTGCTTGCAGACTCGTAGCCTCTTGGCACTGGCTGCAGCCAAACCTTTAGCCAAAGATTTTCCCTGGCCACAAAGAGATGTGAAATCTGTCATCCTTGTTTTCTCTCATAGCCAAGCGAGGTCAATGTACTGTAGGGCAAAAAGGTGGAAATAAGTTAAGGGCGGTAGCACATCCTTCATGTGTACGTTCATGCTTATTTGCTGTTGTGCCCGACTCTTTGGACTGTAGCCCGGACTTCTTTGTCTATGGGATTTTTCAGGCAACAATATGAGTGGGTTGCCATTTCCTTCTCCACGGGATCTTCCCAACCCAGGGACTGAATCTTCATCTCCCTTATCTCTTGAATTGGCAGGTAGATTCTTTACCCGCTGAGCCACTGGGGAAGCCCATCCTTCAGGAAGGCGGTGAAAAGAATGGAATATGTTCCGGTGTTTTCCCATGATTCGGAAGGTGGGGGGTGAGGAGTGGATAGAGGGTATCTGACTGTTTTGGTATTCTCAAAGAGCTTTATTGACCCAGGACCAGGCCCTTGTCGAGAACGTGCTGGAGCAAAGTATTCCATCAGCATTAATCATGCCCTTCTCATGTCTCCACGTCAGCAAGCTCATTTATTTAAAATGCAGAGCATCAAGAGCCTATAGAGCTTCCATGTTTGTTGAAAGGAAAGGAATTGGTCTTGAGAAGGGAAAGGGAAGCAGTTTTAATGAGATGCTGAAGCAGGTTTACCTCACCTGTTGGTGGCACAAAACTGGAACTGGAAGTGATGGGCAGAGCAGAATTCAAGGTGAGGCCCTCAGTGTGGAGTGACCCTGAGGAATGGCAACTACAGGTAATATCAGCCAAGTCCTCCTGGACACTCACCATATGCCAGATGACTCTTTAATGGTGTGGTTTTGTTTGGACCTCATAGCAACTCTGAGCTTAAAAATATGATTCTCATTTGTATAAAACAGAGACTGGAGAAGGTAAGAAACTTGTCCCGATGGTCACGCTGTTAGTCAGTGGGAGAGCCAAGATTCAAGCCCCGCCTTCCCGATCCCAGAGTTCAGTCACATGAGCGCTCCAAGGAAGAGCCCTGTGTGTGTTGGCAGTCAGAGCAAGCACTGCTTTGTGAGTGGGCTGTGAGTCACCCAGGGACACGCGTGATTTACAGCGCCTGGTCACTGAACTGCTTTCGAAAGAGGATGGTTCCTGTTACCTGCAGGGTGTTGGTTTGTTGAATGAGAACTTGGGTTTGGGCCCAGAACATAACTGCTTGGAATAATACAACAGCACTCACGGTCTCCCTTCTTCTCTGAACTGGCTCCACGAAGTGCTCTGCCTCTCATAGGAGCAAATGTTGAACAAATGGGTTGAAAGCACACCAAGTTATGATCCTGCCCTAAGCATGAAATTACTCGCCTTCCCTAGAAGGCCATCTGGTGTTGATCTGGGTCAGGATGCCTGATGACTCGTCATGGCCATTGGGCCAAAGCGCCTGCAGTCTGGAGGAGAAGCCCATGTCCATGATTACTCACTGGGCTCCTAGGTTCAGAGTGTCTCTGTTCCATGCTCAGAACCATTTGCTCAATGGCACCCAGGAACCAGGCTCGTGGATTTCAGTATAATTCACTGCACTATTTTTGCAGACACAAGTCCTATAGGACTCTTTGTGAATACTGATATCCCAAAATGCTGTCACTAGCATGCCAAGACTAGTAACATCTATTCTGGAGCTGATGATGACTTGATGAGATGCTGTAATTATGTTTATTTATATGACCTTTGATAGACCGGACAGAGAAATATACTGAATAAGTAGAAGTGGCTTTCACTCTAGATTTGGTACCTGCATTCCCTTTGATATGCTTATTTCTTCAAGAAATCTAAATAAATTTGTCTGTCTGTCATCTCCTACCCGCCCCCGCTGCAAAATAGAGTAAGTATTATGAAATCTTAATGGGATAAATAATATCTTTTAGCACCTCCTGTTTTGTCTATGAAATGTAGGTTAGGGAACTGAAATCTGTCTGTGAGATCTGTAGTCAATAAAATAATGAAACAAAGATGGACATTCAAAAATGTCTCTAATTTCTTAATCCCATGTCCTTATCATTTGTCTTTAGTTATATTAAAATAACATCATTTTTCATCTCACTTTATTCTTTTAAAATTATTTTCAAAGTTTATTTGTTTTAGGCTACACCACAAAACTTGTAGTGTCTTGGTTCCCTGACCAGAGATTTAACCTGGGCCAGGGAAGTGACAGTATCGAGTCCTAGCTAACAGACCTCCAGGGAATTTCCCCATATATTATAAAAAATTAAAAAAAATAAAAACACCCACAGTATGAATTTGAAGAGGTCAACAAGACCCATCTCTAGGAGTGGCAGCATGCAGCCACGTGCCAAGTAGCCATCCCTTGTCACAGAAGATCAATGCTGACAGCAGGTAAAACCAAGCACATGAACACGAGAATTCAGTGAGGAGCTGAAGATCACATCAGAAAGGAAAGAAATAAAGACAAATGTTCCAATTCCAGTGAAATTTGCTGTTAAACTTTTATAAGAAGAAAATGGCCTTCTCAATAGAAAAAAACATATATTTTTCAAGAGTTAAAACCCCAAATTGTAGACGGTTATTTGATGATAAAGAGAGTCCATGACTGTGTCAAGTACCAGGTTTCCTTCTTAGGAAAACTTTCACTTGAAAGTCCCCACAACAATTGACCTAAACAACAAGGACATTTATGTTCTCACACAACAATGAAGAGCCCTGAGCTAGGTCACCTCAGGGATGGTTAACTCAGAGTGTCAAGTTCTGAGCTTTCAAGTGCCATCCTCTGAGCTTTCCATGCACTGTAGATAAGCTTTCTAGGAGAAGAGAGATTCTCTTACAGTTACTATGAGGTGGGTTTGCTGAAATTTCATCAGCTTTCCCACTGTAGGTTTCTTAATTCCTAAACATTGATGTCCTGATGTCCCTTAGTGATCTCTACCCTGCATGGGGCAGGAAAACCTGAGAAAAAATTAAATTATGTACCCACTAGACTATAGATTTTTTGTAATAAATATAGTTGCTATTTTTTCTCTATGAATAAATAAGACCCTTAACTCTATTGACTTTATCAGATGCTGAACTATGTAAATGATTAATGTTTTTGTGGAATGGATGCAGTTTTATTTGCTTACATCAGTTAGCTTGATTCAGATATTTTAAGTTCTTCCTCGATGGCTCAGTGGGTAAAGAATCCACCTGCAATGCAGGAGGAGACCCGGGTTCAATCCCTGGGTCGGGAAGAACCCCTGGAGAAGGATATGGCAACCCACTCCATTCTTCTTGCCTAGAAAATCCCACAGACAGGAACCTGGCAGGCTACAGTCCTTGGGGTTGCAAAGAGTCGGAAACGATGGAGCACGACACAGAATATTTTAGGAAAGAAACAGGTAGTATAATAAGAGTCACCCTTGATGTTTAAGGCTAAAATTATGGCACTGAGAGCTTTTAATCACCCAATAATCTGCTCAAACAGAATAATATTTCACAGAACTGGAATTTCCCATTCAAACGACAGTACCCAAAGCTTTTCCTTTCTGTCTTTCCTGTGTTTTGTCTTGACCACAGAGATAATAAAGTGGGATTTGCCAACTGAGTATGAATGTATTAACACAAGAACATAATCCAAAAATTGTTCTGTTTATTTTTTGTGTATGCGCTAAAGTTACTTTTTTGAAGGTAAAAAGTTAAAGTGCTAGTTGCTCAGTAGTGTACGACTCTTTGCAACCCCGTGGACTACAGCCTGCCAGGCTCTTCCGTCCATGGGACTCTTGGGCAAGAAAACTTGGTAGCCATTCCCTTCTCCAGGGGATCTTCCTGACCAAGTGATCTAATCCATGTCTCCTTCATTGAAGGCAGATATTTTACTGTCTGAGCCACCAGGGAAGCCCTTTTGAAACTAAACAAATATAAAATGTAACTATTATAGTTTGATTTAACCTATTATAAGTTATTTTGGGGATCAGAAAGCATGCCCCAATGAAGGTTTCGACTTCTGTGGAAAACAGAGATAGAATAGATCCTGCAAATATGATTGGGGTGGATAAGAACTGGTTTCCATGCAACACCATCCCAACTGCTAATGAAAAATCTCATATTGATATTTCGTTTTTAATCGTGAAATAATTGTGCTGGTCTCTGAGAGAGTTAGAATAGTATTACAGGTAGCCTGAATGAGGAGCAGGTTTGGTTTTCAATATCTGTGAGAAATATCACTTTGTAGCTGACATAAAAAATGGTGTTGCTATTAAATACTGGAAAGTGAAGGGTGGGTTACTAGCTAACAGCTACTTGTTCTCTGGGTTAAGAAGAAATACTTTTGTCTGTCTTTTGACTTTGTGTCATATAACTTCAGTTAAAAGTAACCTTGCATTTGTATAATCTCTCCTGCCTCTGCTCAACCAGTTATGAGTAGAAAATGTGAGAATGTAGAATATAGTATTGTTATGACAGTCTTGTATGTAACAATGATTCCATCTGGGTAATTGCATTTTCTGTGCTGCTGTGTGTGTGTGTGTGTGTGTGTGTGTGTGTGTGTGTGTGTGTGTGTGTATGTATGTATGTTCCTAAAATGTCTACCATGACCATTTTCTAATAAGAAAAAGACATCTACACATTTTAAAAGAATAATAGTCTTTTTAATACCCTATCATTCTAGATATATTTAAGACTAAACAAGCCAATCCAAAACCTCCAATGTTATAAAATAAGAAAACAAAGATGATATTTTAATAAATCCAAAGGAGGAAAGAATAGAAAGAATTTTCGGTAATAAATGAATTTGAAGATCAAATACAATAAAGGTGAGGGTGGGACGTTCTGGGAGAATAGCATTGAAACATGTATATTATCATATGTGAAACAGAACACCATTCCATGTTCGATGCATGAGACAAGGGCGCAGGGCCGGGGCAATGGGATGACCTAGAGGGATGGGATGGGGAGGGAGGTGGGTGGGGGGTCCAGGAAGGGGAACACATGTAAACCCATGGCTGATTCATGTCAATGTATGGCAAAAACTATTACAATATTGTAAAGTAATTAGCCCCCAACTAAAATAAATAAATTTATAAAAAAAAATAAATAAAATATAAAAAACACAAAAAACAAATACAATAAACATGTAAAATAATTCTTGAGGTCAAAGTAATTTTAATTTACAAAATTAAATCTTTTTTTTTTTATTTCTGATTGGCATTACAAAATCAACTCTATATTTAAGAGAAAGAAGCACCCATATAATGCTGGAAGAAATAT
This sequence comes from Giraffa tippelskirchi, assembly GCF_054371585.1. Classification (NCBI taxonomy): domain Eukaryota; kingdom Metazoa; phylum Chordata; class Mammalia; order Artiodactyla; family Giraffidae; genus Giraffa; species Giraffa tippelskirchi. The sequence continues at coordinate 160,622,740 of NC_137283.1, read as the reverse complement.
AAATTGCATTTGAAGCTTTTTTTGGAGTACACTTGGAAAGTAACCATGGATATTTTATGTGTACACATCTTTGGAGAGAAGTTTTAGTTCCAAGTCCCTCTTCTGCAGACAGGCTTGTATAGATGTGCTGTTTTGCAAGTTGAAGGATATGCCCATTTTCCAGATTTTGAGCAGACACTTCTTAGGAGTTCACTGTTTGGCAAGCACTTCTCTCATAAAGGAAACCATCTGAGGATGTCAGACAGAAGGGTCTTATTTACAGCAAACAGAGAAAGTAAACACAGGTGAACAAATGCATGTATGAGATCATTTCAGAGAGTGCTATGTACTTGAAATGAATAAAGAAGGTGTAATAAAAACTTGGGAAGATCCCCTGAAGGAAAGAGCAATCCACTTCAGTACTCTTGCCTGAGAAGTCCCACGGACAGAGAAGCCTGGCAGGCTACAGTCCATGGTATCGCAAACAGCCAGATGCTACTGAGCGACTAAACAACAAACAAATGTAAATTAGAATTGTTTATATCAAGAATTCCAGAAAGACCTCAGGAAGGAAGTCTGAGCTGGGAGGTGAGAAAGCAGGAGGAGCACCCTCCCAGCATCTTGGAACAGGACGCTGCCACAGAGGCAGAGACCCAGAGCCAGAGGAAAGCAGGTGTGCGGAGTTGATGTCAGAGGCTCTGGGGAAGTGGATTCCAACTTCCACAGAAATTGTAGGCTGCAGCAGAGACCTGAAGCTTAAATGTGTCATTTAAGTTTGCAACATTGAACGATTTGGGGAAAAAATCCACATTCGTCAGTAGGAGAGTCAAGTATTAAATAAAATCACTGTAAAATTCTCTCTAGATGTTTAATAAGTGGAGAAGCTCTGTGTTTATTGACATTGAGCAATGTTAGTTCAGTTCAGTCGCTCAGTCATGTCCGACTCTTTGTGATGTTAGTCTTGTTATTAAAGCTGCAGAACACTGAATATAATACATCATTAAAAGTACATCAAAATATACACAGAGAAAGATCTGGAAGCTGCACAGAAATTCTATATTATATAGGTTCTATATTTATCTATTTCTATATATAGTCTATATATAGAAATTCTATATTCTATATTATGTATAGAAATTCTGTATTAATAGTGACGGTAATGGAGAACTGAGTAGTGGTGAAAAGGGACTTTGATTTTCACTTTATACTCTTTAATTTTTACTTACTTTTTAAAAATAAATGAGCATGCACTTTATTGTTATTGATCAAAATAAACAAACACAAAAACTACCATAACTATAAAAAAAGAAAAGATTTAGAGAACTGGAAAAATTGGGGCAGCTTTTAGCCAAAGAAAATCCTATTCCACATACTGACAATCTCTTTTACAGTCTTTAAAAATGCCTTAGGGCTTGTTGTGCCTTGTATGGCTACCTTATGAAGTACGAGCACTAGATGTAAAGGCGTTCTGCAAGCTGACAGCCAATTGTCATATTCCTGTTGCTTGTTTTTTCCCACAAACTGCTTCATGTCTGAACTCGTGCTCATTTTTGGAATTTAAGCCTTTCCTCCAGCTTCCTTACCTCTTGCATCTCCCAACCATGTCAGTCACACAGCCATTTTTTTAGCACAAGTTTCAGAACACATCAGAGAGGGGGCCAATTCCTTGAATGTTAAGGTGATCCTTTAAAGGGTGAGCTTTCAAGATAAGGTCCCAAGAGTGGGCCTTTCTTCATTTGAAAGAGTGTTTTGAGAACTTTCTTTGATGTTTGAAACCCCTCTATTTCTGACCTTCTATGTGCCAAAGTAGATGCTGTTTTAATATTGGGAGCATTTATTCCTGGGTTAATTACAGCCACAAGGAAGAAAGACTTGGAATTTGTCTGAACATTACTGTAGAATTTGAAAATATAGGTTTGTGAATATATATGTTTGAATATATATATGTTTGTGAAAATATGTGTTATGAAACTGATGGCAAGTCTAGAAATTCAGTTTAAAAACAGTCCAGTTAAAAGGTCAGTGATGAAGACAATAGAGAAAATGGTTCTGACATAGTTTTACAGAGCAAGGCTCTAGCAGAGTGTTCGTTTTGATTGTTCTTGGAGACATATAACTTCCCTTATTTATATTCTTGAGTTATGCCTGTGAAAGCTTGCATATACATAGTCTCATCAGGCTGGGATTTGCTTTTACCCTACTTACGAACTGATAAGTTGGCCTGCTGATGCTTCACACTGCTTGCAGAAGACAGGAGTTCCTCGAGTTAAAGGCAAAACCTACACAGAATCAGCACAACCATCACTGGTCTGAGTCACTGCCTCATACACCTGGGACCATGGCCGTGAGATAATGGGCTCCGGTGGATGCTACAGACTTGTAGCATAGCTGAGGATAGGAATCCACTGCTTATGAAAGAGGCCATATGCAAGCCTGCTTTTTCTCCATGAGAGACACTGCCTTGTCTCTTAGGATTACATTCACATGAGAAACAGTGAGAAACTGGTTAAGTAGAAAGTGGAGAGGACCTTGCCATCTGGGCCCACCTAGCAAGAGGCCAAAGGACTCCTTCCCAACAAGAATATAGTTTTATATCATGCGACCTAATAGTGTATAATTATGTTGACATATGCACGCATAATGCATATGCATTTAAATAGTTTTGTTTAAAGATTTTTTAACTAATGTATGGGATAACAATGAACAATGATGGTGTCTTTGCTTATTTCTAAAAAGAAAAATAGAACTAGCATTAAAATGTCATTTGGAGCATTGTCATTTGTCTTGTGCTGTCAATTTACCATATGTTAGTGTGGAGGAATAAACAGAATTTCCAAATAGGTATATTTATTGGCCACTAAGTGGAGGTACATTAAAATATAATCCACCTTGAAGATATATGGGCCTATGTAGAAATAAGTTTTTCATATAAAAAGAAGGTTAGTGATAAATCAAAATTACAGCTTCAGTGTGGAAGCCAAATTGAATTAAAATAACCTAAAAGGACTTTTAAATGAGGGCTTTTTCACAACACACTTTGGATTGTCTCTGCATAAAAGAACTTTCAAAATGGGGTTTTTTCACAACACTTTAAACTGTCTCTGCAGCACACTGATGGGATGTGTGTGGGGGTAGGGGATCCAGAGAAATGGACCACCACTCTGGGGTACTGCTGTTTTTCTCAGTACTTAAAATATACACCAAATTAGTCTAATTCATCTGAGAGCTTTTTTTGTATCCTAACTTGAAAAAAGATAAAGTTGATTTTAAAAAAGTTTAGATTTCAGTAGAAGATCATGGCATCTGATCACATTACTTCATGGCAAATAGAGGGGGATACAGTGGAAACAGTGACAGACTTTATTTTCTTGGGCTGCAAAATCACTGCAGATGGTGACTGCAGCCATGAAATTAAAAGATGGTTGCTCCTTGGAAGAAATGCTATGACCAACCTAGACAGCATATTAGAAAGCAGAGACATTACTTTACCAACAAAGGTCCATCTAGTCAAAGCTATGGTTTTTCCAGTAGTCATGTATGGATGGGAGAGTTGGACTATAAAGAAAGCTGAATGCCAAAGAATTGATGCTTTTGAACTGTGGTGTTGGAGAAGACTCTTGAGAGTCCCTTGGACTGCAAGGAGATCCCACCAGTCAATCCTAAATGAAATTAGTCCTGAATATCACTGGAAGGACTGATGCTGAAGCTCCTGTACTTTGGCCACCTGATGTGAAGAAGTGACTCATTGGAAAAGACCTGGATGCTGGGAAATATTGAAGGCAGGAGGAGAAGGAGACGACCGAGGATGAGATAGTTGGATGGCATCACTGATTCTATGACCCTGAGTTTGAACAAGCTCTGGGAGTTGGTGATGGACAGGGAAGCTTGGCGTGCTGCAGTCCATGGGATTGCAGAGTCGGACACTACTGAGTGACTGAACTGAATTAAAGGTTTTATTAGAGCTGATTTTTACTTTTATTAAACATGTACACCCATGGTGGAATCATGTCAATGTATGGCAAAACAAATACAATATTGTAAAGTTAAAAAATAGATAAATAAACAACAAAACAACAACAACAACAATAAAAACCCCCAAAAAACAGAAAAAAATATTTTAGCTTGAATAGGATTATATTGCAGTTATATTAAATGATACTTACTTCTGATGGTTAAACTCCTCCCTCTATCCAATATATCAGTGATTTACTATTACTTTCTTAAAGATAGGTAATTAATCATTATAATAGTTTGTGTCATAGAACTGTGTTTTGTATGTTCCATACAGTAAATTCTAAAATTTATAGCATGCGGCTTTTAAAGCATGCAATCTTATGTAGTGGAGGGAAAAAAAAAAAAAAAGAAAGAAAATATTCATGAGATGATTTGGTTTTTCATAAATTAGACCTGTTGAGTCAACTTATAAATTGACAAATGGAAGAAATAGCATGTTCTTTAAGGCTTCATAATTTATCTACCAAACTGTAATTTCATAAGTGAATATCTTTTTGATACTTCCCTTTGGAACACTTCAAGATTTATTTGGCAACATGTTTTTGAATCTTTTACTTTTAAACATTTGTCACACACAATATAGAATATGAGTGATTCATCAATGAAAACTTGTGAGTTGCACAGTTCCTCTTTTTCATAATTCATATAAATGCCTTCCTTGCTATCACGGTAGAACTGTAGTCTCCAGCTCTCATTATTTGCCCTTTATTTGTTGTTAGGTCTTTAGTGGTTTCCCCTGGGATATTATATTTAATGGCCTCAAGGTTCAATTTGTTACCAGACTACAGTTGCTCACAGAGATTGGAAATATATGGACTCTTGACATATTAATACTATACATTTACCCTGGATTTTTTTTTTATGTGTGAAAAAACTTAAACCTAATTTAAGCAGAATATCAAACTCATGTGGAGTGCTGCAAAATCATATGACTTTGGATGAATAAACAATAAGCAATTAAAAAGACAGGCAAGAGAATTTCCCCACGTCTTTGTTCATCTGCCTGTCTGTATTAGTCTACTCAGGTTGCTATAACAAAATACCAGAAGCCAGGTGTTTTAAACAACAGTCATTATTTCTCACAATTCTGAAAATTGGGAGTCTAAGAACAAGGTGCTGTCAGATTCCGTTCTTGGTGAGAAGGTTCCCTGATTTGCAGACAGCCACTTCTCACTATGTCCTCACATGGCACAAACAGAAGGATTGCTCTTCTTAATTAAAGTCATTAATTCCATCATAAGAACTGCACCCTCATGATTTCATCTAAGCCTTTATCTATTGCCCTATCCCATTGAAGGTTCGGGCTTCAACATAGGAATTTGCAGACTATAATTTAGTCCACCACTCTCTCAATGTCTCATCCCTAACCGGTTCTAAATACAAAACCAACTTCCGAGGTAAAAATGTAACCATATCAACCTGACTGATGTTTATAAGTTATACTTTCCCCACTGGTGAAGGGCATTTCTTCCCAGCTAATAAGGTGGATTGTGTTGTTTTATAGTCAGCATCAGAGGCACTGGATGAGATGCCTAAGTTTCTGATGAGAATATTTGACTTAAGATGAAAGAAACTTCTAAAATTCTAGGTCATTGCTTTTATTTTCCTTTCTAATTTTCATGAAATCTCAAAGCTGTCAAATATTTAATTGGAAAACTCACCATTTATCTGTGTTGTCCTTCATTGAAAGACCTGTTCCTTTTCCTTTACTCCCCCCCCCCACCAATGTACCCCATAGCTTTCCAGTCTCTCTGTCCATGGGGTTCTCCAGGCAAGGAATACTGGAATGGGTAGCCATTCCCTTCTCAAGGGTATCTTCCTGACCCAGGGATCAAACCTTGATCTCCTGCATTGCAGGAAAATTCTTTACCATCTGAGCTACTAGGAAAGCCCTCAATATACCCCACACCCAGCAAAAACAGAGTTACTGACATACTAAGTTTCGTAACTTTAGGCAGAGTTCCAGCATTAACCATTGGCTCCTGCATGGTGTGCTGAGGACGCATGAAGATAAAAGAGCATCAGGAGCTTCGAGAGAACCCAGTCGTGGCCAGTGTTTTCTTTTGCCTTCTTGGTCTCTGAAAGATTCCTGGTTTACATGGAGTCATGCTATTGGATTTCTTTTGAAGAACAAATAATTTCTTCCTTTAAATGCTAGCCTTGATGGTGGCTTAGTCACTATGTCGTGTCCAACTCTTGCAACCCCATGGACTGTAGCCCTCCAGGTTCCTCTGTCCATAGGATTCTCCAGGCAAGAATATTAGAGTGGGTTGCCGTTTCCTTCTCCAGGGGATCTTCTCAACCCAGGGATTGAACCCGTATCTCTTGCATTGCAGGCAGATTCTTTACCGACTGAGCTACCAGGGAAGCATTAATGTTAGCCTCGCTGCTGCTGCTGCTAAGTCGCTTCAGTCGTGTCCAACTCTGTGCAACCCCATAGACAGCAGCTCACCAGGCTCCCCCGTCCCTGGGATTCTCCAGGCAAGAACACTGGAGTGGGTTGCCATTTCCTTCTCCAATGCATGAAAGTGAAAAGTGAAAGTGAAGTTGCTCAGTCATGTCCAACTCTTAGTGACTCCATGGACTGTAGCCTACCAGGGTCCTCCATCCATGGGATTTTCCAGGCAAGAGTACTGGAGTGGGGTGCCATAGGATTCCAAAAAGAAGAAAGGGTATCTACCTGGAACCGAGGACTGGAGAGGTACTTTATAGGTAATTACAGAACACAACTGGTGTTGGAGAAGACTCTTGAGAGTCCTCTGCACTGCAAGGAGATCCAACCCAGTCCATCCTAAAGGAAATCAGTCCTGAATATTCATTGGAAGGACTGATGCTGAAGCTGAAACTCCAATCCTTTGGCCACCTGATGCGAAGAACTGACTCATTTGAGAAGACCCTGATGCTGGGAAAGATTGAAGTCAGGAGGAGAAGCGGACAACAGAGGATGAGATGGTTGGATGGCATCACCGACTCAATGGATATGAGTTTGAGTAAACTCTGGGAGTTGGTGATGGGCAAGGAAGCCCTGGCGTGCTGCAGTCCGTGGGGTCGCAAAGAGTCGGACACAACCGAGTGACTGAACTGAACCGAACTGAACTGGTAGAACACAACTACATAAAGGTTAACGTTACTTTGAGAGAAAATCCTTTCTCCTTCAAATACCATTATTTTATTTACCACCTACTTTTCAAAGGAAACTGAATAGATGCAAACATTAGGGAATACATAATGTAAATAAGGCATTTTCCAAGTAAATAATCCACAGCAATATAAGAAATTATTTAAGAATACCTTGTTGGAAAGCTTGAAAAATGAACATGGCACATCAGAATAGTGAAAAAGAAATAAACTAACCATAGTTTGCACTATTGGAAATAAAACTTTTTAGTTTTTTTTTTTTTTTTAAGGTAATAGAGCAAAGAGAAAGAGGAAATCAGTCTTATTTCCTACTTAGCTTACGACAGATGCCATGTAAATACATTATGTTTAGCTAGATTTTAATAAGTAAAAATATAATTAGTGAAAATAGGGAAACTTATGAAGTACTATATGACATAGAAGGAACTAGAAATCTGACAGTTTAGAAAATGTTTTGAAAAATAGTGCTTCATGACACATTTTTAATGGAGTTCTAAACATTCTGAAATCATTGTTTCCCAAAGCATGTTCTGTGGTAGTTTGTTCTGTAGACTATTGATGGTTTCTGTTAACAGAGAATGCCAGTGAAGTAATGTAGAAACACTTAATGAAGCATGCATGTTTACTCTAGGACATTTCTGATGCTGCTAGTAGGCTAATGTCTATTTTTCACATAATAGTCAGTGCTTCTCAAATCCTAGTTGGTCATAGGACACTGTTTTTCCTTAGAGCACAACAAGAGGTTCGTGTTGACAGGGTTTGGGAAGCACTGCTTTAGACACCTCAAAGGCAGGAAATGAGATCATTTATAACCATGGTTTTTAAATTTTAAAAAATATGCTTAGTAATAACAAGGAAAAAACAGAGATATGAAACTCAAGATTTTATTCTCTTGTGAAGAAATGCTGCAGAGATTTCAGTAAATTAAGGCAATAAAAAGATTATTGTATTAGAAGTAACTAAATTCTGTTTTGATCCCATCACTAAGTTTCAGGACAAAACAATTGTAAGTCTAGTGGCCTTAATTTCTAGCTCTATAAAAGGAGTTCACTCAAATTTCCCACCAGTCCTAACTTACATAGAAATGGCTGCGAGGTCATTGAGCTAGAACAAAGTATGTAACTGTACCAAACATTCTGAACGTCTTTGACAAACTAAATCTAGGAAATTTATTCAATCAGTCTGTGTTTTATTGAGTAATTTCCATTTGCCCGGTGATGATCCTCTTCACCAGAGCTTTCCCGTGACTGAATATGTTTGTATGGGGTCCATGGGTTGGAGAATGGGGACAGATGATTTAGACAAAATGTACACAATATGTGAACAAGATGATTTCTGAGAGTTCATAGCCAAGTATGCTTTTGAAACATTAAATTTTTTTCAAAAGAAAGGAGACATGAAAACTTCAAATCTGCAAATAATTCTAAGCATTTCAATCAGTTCAGTCACTCAGTTGTGTCTGACTCTTTGTGACCCCATGGACTGTAGCATGCCTGGCTTCCCTGTCCATCACCAACTCTCAGAGCTTGCTCAAACTCATGTCTATCGAGTTGGTGATTCCATTTCAATACTGGAACACTAAGCTGATTGAATCAGATTGTGACAGTATTTGAGAGTCTACAAGAATAAGAAGAATAATGCTGGATGACTTATAGTGTGATGAGTGACAAGTAAACATTTTGGAAAAATATCCTGAACTAACGGATTGATGATATGATAGTGTTGGTCTAGCACCACCACTAAATAAAGGCTTTTGAGAACATTTACAGTGGACATTAGTATATGAAAAACTTCTTACCCAACGTGAAACTGAAAATAATAAAAATAAAACAGAGCATTCTAAATTATGGAGCAAGTTTAATTTTGCTCATTCATAGGGAGAAAAAAAAAACACTTTAGTTTTAAATTAAGCATGCTGTGTTCAGTCCCCATCTATTTATCTTATCTACTTAAATTTTAAATTATGCTATTATGGTGCAATTTAAATTTGGGGAAAAAATACATACAATTTCAAGACCTGAAATCAAACCTTGAAAATGAGAAGGCCAGCTTTTAATTGCTAGAATTATAATACCCCCTGTGTCCTTTCTTGATGTTTCTATTACTAAGCAAATACTAATTTTAGAACAGTAATGGAAAAGAAAACAATTAGCATTCATGAGATGGAAATGATTTTTACAGTAATGTGACTATTCTGGTTTAACCTACTTTCACCGTTATCTTTTTATCAATGTCCTTCATTTTGACAATGTTACTTCCCACCTGTGACTGGAAGTCTTTATCTTCCCAAACATAAGTTTTTCATGAATCAAGATGTTACCAGAATTCATACTCACGCTGACCTAACAGGAATTTTTTACTACATGCACAATTTTTCCCGAAACAGCAATTCAGACTCAGAGACCCTGAGCTCATTGGCTTTTCATCAGTCTACAGAACATACATGGGTCGAGGAAGCTTGAAGAGCAGTCCTTTCCATGGTAGGTGTAAGTAAAAGGGTCCACCTGTTGACTGTGGCTGCTTCCTTTAATCTCCCTTTTCTGCTTCTCCATCTGCTGGAAGCTCATAAAGAGGAGCTCTGGTTCTCAGTGCCGCCTGCAGGTTAACCCGGGTGCACGGGTTTTCCAGGGATCTCCACCCATATAAATTCAGCTGCTGCTGTTTTGAGTCCAAGTCTCACATACTTTTTTAAAAAAATTCATTTAATTGGAGGCTAATTACAATATTGTAGTGGTTTTGTCATACACTGACATGAATCAGCCATGGGTGTACATGTGTTCCCCATCCTGAACCCCGCTCCCACCTCCCTCCCCATCCTCTCCCTCTGGGTCATCCCAGTGCACCAGCCCTGAGCACCCTGTCTCATGCATCGAACCTGGACTGGTGATCTGTTTCACATATGATAATATACATGTTTCAATGCTATTCTCTCAAATCATCCCACCCTCACCCTCTCCCACAGAGTCCAAAAGACTGTTCTATACATCTGTGTCTCTTTTGCTGTCTCGCATATAGGGTTGTCGTTACCATTTTTCTAAATTCCATAGATACGCGTTAGTATACTGTATTGGTCTTTTGCTTTCTGGCTTACTTCACTCTGTTGAATCACTCCATAGTGATTACTGAGCTGCCAACCCCCGTTTGTATGTGTCTGGCCCAGCAGGGTGTGCTGAGGCAGATAGCATTCCCGTTTCTGCAGGAGGGGCCTCAATACCTTTTTTGGGATCTAGCTTTGTCATTGAGTGTTGAGTAGCTCCAAGGTGATAGGAAAACGGTCCTGATTTTCTCATTTGTTTTATCCCACAGGAAAGGAATGCCTAGTAAATTTAGGAACCACTGACACATTCTCTGGACATTCTCTAGACCTGAAAAATGTTATTGAAGATGCTTTTGGTAATTCTTGCTCACTGTTAAATCCCCTGTGTTCCTAGTGACACTCTGATATCGTTTGAATATCCCTGTTGCATTTTTAGCAACTAAATTTCTAAATTTGAAATAAAACCCTGGCCGGCCGTGGACAGTACTGCACCAGGGTTGATGTCATGGAGTGACACGGCGTCATGTGATCAATGATGTCCCCTGCGGACTAGCTCCCAGCAGTGGTTACTCGCCCAGTGAAACATTCCAGGGATTTGTGCTTTCCTTAGACGTGTTATGCTTTAAGAACCGAAGTGAAATGTGAGCAGGCTTCCCACCACAGAGACCATGGATGAATTGGTAAAATAGAGTTTGTTTAGTAAAAATTACCTTTAGGTTCCAATTTTGAAAGGATATAGAAACCATGAGCAATTCTCAGGTGGCTCAGTGGTAAAGAATCCGCCTGCCAATACAGGAGATGCAGAAGATGTGGGTTCGATCCATGGGTCAGGAAGATCCCCTGGAGGAGGAAATGGCAACCCCCTCCAGTAGTCTTGCCTGGAAAATTCCACGGACAGAGGAGCCTGGTGAGCCACGGTCCATGGGGACATGACTTAGCCACTGAGCTTGAGCAATTCATTAAAAATATATATGTGACTACACTATTCACATTACAAACTTGATATTACCATTATTTTTCAAATACGTTATTTCCCTTGGTTCTTTGTTTAATTTATAAAATTGCTTGATTTAGCTCTAATGGATTTCACTACCTGGCAATGAGCATGACTAGGGGATAATAAAGGAGGAAAAGGAAGAGAAGAGGAAAATCCCATAGAAAAGATTTTTAAAAGCTCTGTATGTATATATATATATATATATATATATATATATATATATAAAATCACCACTTTCAAGATAACATAGCCATCACCTACAAAAAGTTTCTTCACCTCCTTCATAATCCCTCTGTTTCAGCTCTCCCATGACCCCACTCTGCCCCTGAGCCCTAACGCTGACTTGCTTTCTGTCCAAACTTTTCTGGAATGTTATATACATGGAGCCACACAGCATCTACATTTTGACCTAATTCTTTCATACAGTGTAATGAGTTGAGAGTCATCCATGTTCTACTGTGTGTTACTCGTTCCCTCATTTTGTGGCCAATATTCCATTGCAGGTGTACACCGCACTTGGTTTATCCACTCTCCTGTTGATAAATATTTGAGTTGTTTACAGGTTTTGGCTATTATAACATAAGGCTGTGAAGGACATTCATATATACATACAAAGTCTTTGTGTAGTTGTGTGTTTTTCTTTCTCTTGAGTAAATGACTAGGTGTGAAGTGGCCTGATCATATGATTAAGTGCATGTTTAAATTATTAAGAAGCTTCCAGACAACTCTCCACGGTAATTGTACCATTTTTCATTTGCACTAGAGATGTAGAAGAATTCCGATAGTTTTAGGATCTTATCAACACTTGCTTTGGTCTGCCACGAGTTGATTTAATTTGAGCCATTCTAATAAGCGTGTATGTGCCTACTAAGTTACTTCAGTCCTATCTGACTCTTTGCAACCCCGTGGACTGTAGCCTACCAGGCCCCTCTGTCCATGGGATTCTCCAGGCAAGGATACTGGGGTGGGTTGCCGTGTCATCCTCCAGGGGATCTTCCTGACCCAGAGATGGACCCCTCATCTCTTTCATCTCCTGCATTGGCATGTGGGTTCTTTACCAATAGTGCCCCCTGGGAAGCCCCTTAATAAGCTGTGCTGTTGTTGCTGTTCTGTCACTCAGTCGTGTCTGGCTGTTTGCGACCCCATGGACTGTAACACACCTCACTTCCGTGATCTTCACTATCTCCCTGAGGTTATAAAAACTTATGTCCACCTAGTCAGTGATGCCATCCAATCATTTCCTCTCTGTTCCTCCCTTCTCCTCTTGCCCTCAGTCTTTCTCAATATCAAGGTCTTTTCCAGTGAGTGTGTAATGATATCTTATTCTGATTCTAAGTTGCACTTTTCTAATAAGATAATGATCTTGAAAGTATTCTTGTGTACTTGTATTGTTCAGTTACTAAGTCATGGCTGACTCTTTGCGACCCCATGGACTGTAGCCCTTCAGACTCCTCTGTCCATGGGGCTTTCCAGGCAAGAATACTGGTTTGGTTGCCATTTTCTTCTCCAGGGGATCTTTTCAACCCAGGAATCAATCCTGGGTCTTCTGCTTTGCAGGCAGATTCTTTACTGTCTGAGCCAATATTCCAGGTCATTTGTATTGCCATATGAATTACAGAATCACTTTGTCAGTTTCTTAAAAGAAAAAAATTAACTAGCTAATCAATCAGTCCTGCTGGGATTTGAATTGCAGTGAATTTATAGACCTACTTTGAGAGAATTGAATTAACAATACTGCATCTTCTAACCCATAAACTAAATATCCCTCTCCATTTATTTTAGTCAACTTTATTTTCTCTCACCAATGTTATTTGGTTTTAGTGAATTGATCTTTCACATCTTTTGTCAATGTGTTCCTATTTTACCATAAATGGTATTTTTAAAAAATTATTATTTTTTTACCATAAAGCCAAAGGGTAATAATGTTTTATTTACTAGAAACACAATTATTTGATCTCATGTGCTTGGCTCATTGGTCATTGTGATGATTTTCAGTGTTTAAAGGAAAATTAGAATGGTAGAGGATGCCAGTGTTACAATAATTGGCACAGGTGTGTGTGATGGGAGAGGACGAGGAATAGTCCCAACTGTGTCCCTATATACACCTGTTCTTAAACTATCATATTTACCTCTTGCCTGGCTTGTAGGAAGATGACAGGCTGTTAAGCCATCACCAATAGTTTTGTTTGTTTGTTTGTTTAGCTTATATATATACAACTTTGTCTATTATATATCAGTAAAACTGGAAAAATAATATATACAATTTGAAACACAACCCAAATTTCTTTGCCTAGCAGACCTGTATGTAATTTCTAACAGAGGAGGAATTTCCCACTGTGTTAAGCTTTGAAATATATTTAAAGAGAATAAACATAAATAGATATAGATATATACACAGAGGAAAAAACATTTGCTGGCTAAAATTGCCTTTAAATTTTTTAATTTCTAACTACTTTTTCACAGTTTATAGAAAGAAGTAATTTTGTACATGGAGCTTGTATATTCCAACTTGGCTAAACTGATTCATTGCTTCTGGTAGTTTTATTTATTTATTTTTTTAGATTCCATAGGATTTTTTACAGAGATGATCATGCTGTCTTTGAATAATGATAGGTACTCTTCTTTCTTCCCAAACTGGATTTCTTTTATTTCTTTATTAGGATTTACGGCATCGGCTAAAACATTCAGTACAATGAAAGTAGCAAGAGCAACCGTTTGCACATTTACTTCCGTTTTTAGGATAAAAGTTTTCAGTCTTTCACCATTAAGTATGGTGTTAGTTGTAGGTTGTTTCACATGCCCTTTATCAGGCTGAGGAAGTTCACTTACATTCATAACTTGCCAAGAGTTTGTATCAGAAGTGGATGTTAGCTATTTTTCAAATGCCTTTTTGTGCCAATTAATATAAACTACAATTTTTTATTTTTTCTTTTGTTAATATACAAAAGAAAGTGATACAATGAAGGATTTTTTAAGTGTAAAATCAACCTAGCATTGCTGTGATAAACTCTACTTGATTATAATGTATTATCTTTTTGGTTTTTTTGGGGAGTGGTTTATATATGTGATTATGAGAAATATCATTACTAGTCTGCAGAATTCTTTCAATGTCTTTGTCTGGCTTTGGTGCTACTGCTATCCTGATTTCATTGAGATAGTTGGGAAGAAGATACTACTTTTCAACTTCCTGAGAAAGTTTGTATGGAATCCATATTATTCTCTAAATGTTTGATAGAATTTGCTAGAAGCTTTTTAACTGCAAACTCATTTTCTCCAATGAAATCTAATAGGTCTGTTCAGGTTATCTCTTTATTCTTGACTAAGCTTTAGTAGACTGTATCTTTCAAGGAATTTGCCATTTCATCCGAGTTATCAAATTCACTGCCATAAAATTGTTCATAATATTCCTTTTTTAATCTTTTTAATATCTGTATGACTATAGTGATGCTACTTCTGTCATTGCTGATATTGTAATTTATGTCTTCTCTTTCTGGCTAGAGGTTTATCTATTTTATTGATCTTTAAGAATCAGCTTTCGATATTACAGATTTTTCTTTTTGTTTTTCTGCTTTTCATATTGTGGAGCAAATTACAGCTGACAGGCAAACCCAACCCTATTTTTGTTAAGCCTCATGTCTGTGAATTACTTTTACATTTTTAAAAGATTATTTTAAAAAAGTACTAAAAAAAATCCAATTCTTTTAGTCACAAAGGCTGGAATATTTATTATCTTGTTCCTTACAGGAAAAGTTGGCTGATCCTTATTATATATCATGTAGTCTACTTACTGTTGATCACTCCATTCTTCTTTATGTAGCCTTTTATTATGGAAAATGGCATTGATTTGAGTTCATTTTTTCTGATACAGTAATTTATTGAACCAAATTTCCATTTAGATACCATTTTCTGTTTTTCTTCTCTTTTTTGTATTCCCCTTTTCCTGTTTGTCTGCTTTAGGTTTAATTATTTAAAAAAAAAATTCATTTTATCTTTGTGGCTTTCATTCTGGAGAGTTCCTGTTGCTGTGTCTTTGTTAATCTTTTCTTCTGCAATGTCTCTTCAACCCTTACTTCTATCCCATATCTATCTTTCAACTCACACATTATAATTTTCAACTCTCAAAGATAGATTTTCTTTTATATCTTCTGTGTTTCTACTTCCTAGATGGCAGTATTGGTAAAGAACCTGCCCATCAATGCAGGAGACTTAAGAGATATGGTTTCGATCCCTGGGTTGGGAAGATCTTCTGGAGAAGGAAATGGCAACCCGCTCCAATATGTTCGCGTGGAGAATCCCATGGACAGAGGGGCCTGGCGGGCTACAAGTCTGCATTGTGAGGATCTTTTTTGTACAGTTCTGTGTGTTCTTGCCAACTCTTCTTCTGCTTCTGTTAGGTCTATACAATTTCTGTCCTTTATTATGCCCATCTTTGCATGAAATGTTCCCTTGGAAGCTCTAATTTTCTTGAAGCGACCTCTAGACTTTCCTGTTCTGTTGTTTTCCTCTATTTCTTTGCATTGTTTGCTGAGGAAGGCTTTCTTACCTGTTCTTGCTATTCTTTGGAACTCTCCATTCAAATGGGTATATCTTTCCTTTTCTCCTTTGCTTTTCACTTCTCTTCTTTTCTCAGCTATTTGTAAGGCCTCCTCAGACAACCATTTTGGTTTTTTTGCATTGCTTTTTCTTGGGGATGGTCTTGATCACTGCCTCCTCTACAATGTTATGAACTACAATGTTATGAACCTCTGTCCATGGTTCTTCAGGCACTCTGTCTATCAGATCCAATCCCTTGAATCTATTTGTCACTTCCACTGTATAATCGTTAAGGATTTGATTTAGGTCATACCTGAATGGTCTGGTGGTTTTCCCTACGTTCTTCAATTTAAGTCTTAATTTTGCAATAAGGAGTTCGTGATGTGAGCCACAGTCAGTTCCTGGTCTTATTTTTGCTAACTGTACACAATTTTTCCATCTTAGGCTGCAAAAAATATAATCAATCTGATTTTGGTGTTGACCATGTGTTGATGTCCATGTGTAGAGTCTTCTCTTGCTCTTTCTAGGTCTCATTATTTGTAATACTGAAGCATTGCCATTCTGTGTACCCTTCCCAGCAAGCTGTGTGTGAGGCAGGAAGTTTTCCATCTGACTGGTGGGAGGAGGAGCTACCCCTGACCCCATGCGGGCCCTGATCACTGTGTTCACTGCTTCCTCCAAGTGGTGCTTTTCAGTACCGTGGACAGTTTTCCCTCTCATGCATAGCTGGACAGGAACGGGCCTCTGCAGACCCCTGCTGTGCTGTCTCCGAGCATCTCTCCAGGATTTTCCTTTGTGCATTTTAGCTCACCTTCCCCAGTTCTCAATTCTTAGTTCCATCTCCTCAATTTAGGGAATCCTTCAGATTTTGCGTGGGTTTCTCCCTCTGTACCCCAGCCTGGAATCTCCCTAAAGACAGTACTTTGGAATAAGTGTACAGTTGACCTCATTTGTTTCCATCTCTTAAGGGCCACTATTTTTTCAATGCTTGGTAGCCAGTATTTTGGAAGCCATTGTTTCAAGTCAAATCATTACCAAAAATGTTAATGGGCTAAAGTTAGTAGCTCAGTCTTGTCTGAATCTTTCTGACTGCATGTACTGTAGACTGCTAGGTTTCTCTGTCCATGGAATCTCCAATGAAGAGACCTCTAGTTAAAAGAAGGTTGTATAACCTATTTCTCCCAATAAAAAGAGAGGGAACCACAGATAAAAATTAAGTAATAACATTAACAAATGTCATTTTGATGCATAGAATCAAGAACCAAATAGTACATTTAAAAATATGTTTATGACAGTTCATTACATTTGAGTCATAAACATAGATTAAACAAAATGAAGAGTTAGTTTCCTATATACAGAATTCTCTGACCATAATGCAGGTAATTTGGAAATACAGATTTCTACAGTAAACAACACTGTATTGATGATACAGTGACTAGTCAATCCATGCTTAGAAATTAACAAATATACTTCTAAATAGCTACTAGATCAGGCTTCCCTTGTAGCTCAGTTGATAAAGAATCTGTCTTCAATGCAGGAGACTTGGGTTCAATTCCTGGGTCAGGAAGATCCCCTGGAGAAGGAAATGGCAATACACTCCAGAGTTCTTGCCTGGAGAATCCCATGGACAGAGGAGCCTGGCAAGTTATAGCCCTGGGGTCACAAAAGTAGCACATGATATAGCACCTAAACCAGCACCACACAGATGAAACAATTATCCTGAGATGTTGGAAACTGTTTTCATTCTTAAAGATGAAATCACAAAGAAAATCAGAAGGTTAAGAATAGAACAGTAAGAGAAAAAAATCCTACATATTAAGACTTGATCCAGGTATGTGGCTATAGTGGCTCTTCAAAGAAAAATTATTTGCTTAGGTTGTTTTTATTTTATTGGAAAAAGAATAGAAGCTGAAAATTAGTGAGATAACCATTCAGTATATGTTATCAGAAAAAAAGAAAACAGAATAAACTCAAAGAAAATACATCAATAATTGAAGAAAGATGAAATTAGAGATTTTATCTTTAATTATAAAGATAAAATCAGAATAAGAAAATAAAGATAAAATAAAAACAAAGAAAGTGAATAAAAATCTCAGAAGACTGATTTAGAAAAGAATCATAAAGGCACAGTAAACAATACTAAAGAGTAAAAGAAGTAGATATATCTAAGATAATTCTGAAATCAAAATTATATTAAAGAATATATAACCAATTGCATTCAGTAAATCTGAAAACATAAAAATGCATCATTTTAAGAAAAATATCTCATCAAAGCTGATTTTATAAATACTCATGAAATAAATTAAATTTATTTAGAAATATTCTCATTAAGAAATATCCAGCCTAGATAGTTTTATTGGCCTTGGTGAATTTTTTTAACAGTCAGGGAACTAATTCCTCACCAAATATTTTCTGAAAAGAGTACGTTTTTTCCTTGGTATCAGAAAAGAAACATCCTGCTCCAACCAGCATTTTGTTTTTTTTTTTTTTTTTAATAAATTTATTTATTTTAGTTGGGGGCTAATTACTTTACAATATTGTGGTGTTTTTTGCCATACATTGACATGAATCAGCCATGGGTTTACATGTGTTCCCCATCCTGAACCCCCCTCCCACCTCCCTCCCCATCCCATCCCTCTGGGTCATCCCATTGCCCCGGCCCTGAGCATTTGTCTCATGCATCGAACATGGAGTGGTGTTCTGTTTCACATATGATAATATACATGTTTCAAAGCTATTGTCCCAGAACGTCCCACCCTCACCTTCTCCCTCAGAGTCCATAAGACTGTTCTATGCATCTGTGTCTCTTATTCTGTCTCGCATATAGGGTTATCATTACCATCTTTCAAATTCCATATATATGCATTAGTATACTGTATTGGTGTTTTTCTTTCTGGCTTACCTCACTCTGTATAATGGGCTCCAGTTTCATCCATCTCAATAGAACCGATTCAAATGTATTTTTTTTAATGGCTGAGTAATTTTCCATTGTGTATATGTACCACAGCTTCCTTATCCATTCGTCTGCTGATGGACATCTAGGTTGCTTTCATGTCCTGGCTATTGTAAACAGTGCTGCGATGAACATTGGGGTACACGCATTGCTTTCAATTCCGGTTTCCTCGGTGTGTATGCCCAGCAGTGGGATTGCTGGGTCATATGGCAGTTCTATTCCCAGTTTTTTAAGGAATCTCCACACTGTTCTCCATAGTGGCTGTACTAGTTTGCATTCCCACCAGCAGTGTAAGAGGGTTCCCTTTTCTCCACACCCTCTCCAGCACTTATTGCTTGTAGACTTTTGGATGGCAGCCATTCTGACTGGTGTGAAATGGTACCTCATTGTGGTTTTGATTTGCATTTCTCTAATAATGAGTGATGTTGAGCATCTTTTCATGTGTTTGTTAGCCATCTGTATGTCTTCTTTGGAGAAATGTCTGTTTAGTTCTTTGGCCCATTTTTTGAATGGGTTGTTTATTTTTCTGGAATTGAGCTGCAGGAGTTGTTTGTATATTTTTGAGATTAATTGTTTGTCTGTTGCTTCGTTTGCTTTTATTTTCTCCCATTCTGAAGGCTGTCTTTTCACCTTGCTTATAGTTTCCTTTGTTGTGCAAAAGCTTTTAATTTTAATTAGGTCCCATTTGTTTAGTTTTGCTTTTATTTCCAATATTCTGGGAGGTGGGTCATGGAGGATCCTGCTGTGATTTATGTCGGAGAGTGTTTTGCCTATGTTTTCCTCTAGGAGTTTTATAGTTTCTGGTCTTACATTTAGATCTTTAATCCATTTTGAGTTTATTTTGGTGTATGGTGTTAGAAAGTGTTCTAGTTTCATTCTTTTACAAGTGGTTGACCAGTTTTCCCAGGACCACTTGTTAAAGAGATTGTCTTTTCTCCATTGTATATTCTTGCCTCCTTTGTTGAAGATAAGGTGTCCATAGGTGCATGGATTTATCTCTGGGCTTTCTATTTTGTTCCATTGATCTATATTTTTATCTTTGTGCCAGTACCATACTGTCTTGATGACTGTGGCTTTGTAGTAGAGCCTGAAGTCAGGCAGGTTGATTCCTCCAGTTCCATTCTTCTTTCTCAAGATTGCTTTGGCTACTCGAGGTTTCTTATATTTCCATACAAATTGTGAGATGATTTGTTCTAGTTCTGTGAAAAATACCATTGGTAGCTTGATAGGGATTGCATTGAATCTATAGATTGCTTTGGGTAGTATACTCATTTTCACTATATTAATTCTTCCAATCCGTGAACACGGTATATTTCTCCATCTGTTTGTGTCCTCTTTGATTTCTTTCATCAGTGTTTTATAGTTTTCTATATATAAGTCTTTTGTTTCTTTAGGTAGATATATTCCTAAGTATTTTATTCTTTTTCCAACCAGCATTTTGATTACCTTAATTGTTAAAATTAATAAAGTTAGTAAAGAAAAGCAAATTATTGGCCACTTTTATTTAAAACCAAAAATATAAAAATCTTAAATAAAATTCTCAGAAACCAAATTTAGGAATAAATATAAGGGGTTATATATCATGACCCAGTAGGATGTACTTGTTATATTAAGAATAATATAACTCACTGTATTAATAGAAAATACAGTTATATGATCTAAATAGATGCTAACATTATTTCATAAGATTAAACATGAATTTATGCTTATGAACTTATTCAACTAGTAATACATGCTGCTGCTGCTGCTAAGTCACTTCAGTCGTGTCCGACTCTGTGCGACCCCATAGACGGCAGCCCACCAGGCTCCCCCGTCCCTGGGATTCTCCAGGCAAGAACACTGGAGTGGGTTGCCATTTCCTTCTCCAATGCATGAAAGTGAAAAGTGAAAGTGAAGTCGCTCAGTCGTGTCTGAGTCTGTGTGACCCCATAGACGGCAGCCTACCAGGGTCCTCCGTCCATGGGATTTTCCAGGCAAGAGTACTGGAGTGGGTTGCCATTGCCTTCTCCGAGTAATACATGGGAATTTCCTTAATCTCTTAAAAAGGATCTATGTTAAAAAATTGTAGCAAATATGGCAAAATAGTTTCCCTTTAAGATTGAGAAAAAATGACAACTATATAAATATAAGCAGTGTAATAAAGTATAATAGGGCTGTAAAAATAGAACAAAAACTATTATGTTTGGATACAAAGAAACAAAACAATTTCTAGTCACATTTGATATGACTGTCTATGCAGAACACCTAAAAGAATGTAAAGATATGTCATACAAGTTCATAAGAGAATAGAGAATTCATAAGTTTATAAGAGAATTTGTTCATAAGGGAAAAGTTCATAAGAGAATTTCTTTGCTGGATATAATTTCAACGTACAGAAATCAACTGCAGCAGATAGAGAATGTGATTTTTCTATGTTTCCATGTGTAATTACACATGTCAGGAATAGGTGGAACCTTGGAATCATCCAACAGAAGATTTATAATGCCTTCATGAATGAAATGACAAAACTTTATTGCTAGAGATTAAATAAAACCTCAGTATGTGGAGAGATCCACTTTGAATTCTCAGCAATCAGTCCTCTTGTTAACCATCTCAGAATGCGTTCAGTAACCACAGTATGCAATCAGTAAGTTGACTCATTATCTCATTACTTGGAAAGGATGCATACCTATTGCTGTAATCAGTTTGTTTCCTCCCACTTCAGAGTGCATTGTGGTTTTCTTAATTTCTTTGCTTTGAGTAAGCCACCAAAGTTCAAGCTTCCACTGAGGCAGCTTTCTATGTGTAGCCAACATCTGCTGTGATTCTGGAAATGACTGGGTTTGCTACAAGGGAACCAAAAAAAAAGGTGATGATTTATCTATATTCTAGGTAGTGGACAGGGAAAAGAAGGAGCCGAAGAGTGAGGGATGTTTTGTTGTTTTCTGAGTCATGATGGGCTTGGGCTTTGCTCCTCAAGTCTGGAAAGCACAGCTCTGGAGTCTGGGGACCATTTCGTTGAACCCAGGGGTAGAAGCACTGCAAATGAATAATGTTTCTGAACAGTTCCCTTGGTTCTCAATGTAACTCTAGTTTTATTCTAGGAAAGCCATTTACTTTTCACTGCTCATTTTGTGTTTCTGTTTAAAATTTTAGCAGAACGATCTACCCAAACACAGATGATCATGGGTTCATTTTAATACCCAGTGCAGTCCATTCCCCCAATTTCTATTATGTTTAAGCAACTGCTCGAATTAAAACCAAACCAAACTCACTTTTTTTTCCTGCTTGTGTATGAACTCACTGTCCTCGTTTCCTGAAGTTTCACCCATTGTAGACAAACAGGAAAAAGAAAATACTCTGGACATCACCGTGGATACTTTCCTTGGCTTTACTATCAGAACTAGTTTTTCTAGGAGCAGGGATGCCCAAACCAGGGTGAGCATTGTGGGAGGGGAGTCACAAAGAGGCCACTTTCCTCTTGACGCTCAAATAATGAGATACGGCCTCCCATCCCCTGGGGTGGAGGACGGTGACGGATGATGAGGTTGGCTCTGCTTGCCTGTGCCAGCATCTAAAAACTAGCACCCCTTGGCATAATTTCAGCTAATAACTAATAAGATGTCATTTACTTTTATATTATTCATAGGACCACATCTGTTGAAAATAAATTTACATTAGGAATTAAGATAATGCCTCCAAATCACCAGTATGATAATTCACTAAGTGAAAATTGACTCATAAAAGGGAGGTAGAACAGGGAACCTCTGATTGCAAAGTCTCTGTAGACAATTTGAGAGAGCACATTGAAGACCATATGTTTCAATGCAAATGTGACAAGTATCTGATATTGGGAGATTTCCAGAAAAGACTGTGCAAAGTGCTCTTCTAAAAAAATCAACTCTCGCTTGGTGTAATACTGAACCACAGTTACACGCTGCAGTTTGTGGATTGTATGCATATGGAATGGCACCTCCAAACAAACTTCCTTTTAGACTATTATTCTATTTATGAGATGACAGCAGATGGCTGAACTGGCACAGAAATCCACTTCAGCACAGTTCTGATTCATGACTGTTGTAGAGGTGCCAGAAACGTGAGTGACCGAAAGACCGGATTTCTGATAGTTCTGTGATACAGCTTTCCTTTTCTTCTGTTGTTTATGGGGGCAATCCTGACAATTGTTTTCCAAGGACATATCTCATAATTAATAGTTGTGGGTATGTTGATTTTAATAGCAGAAGCTTTATGTTCCTCTTGCCACTGCTCTGCAGATCATTTAGACTTCTTAAAATGTCAGTGGTCTATATTTTGTGTGTGTCTCTCAATATTAATACTCAACCCCTACCATGTCTGTCATCTACACTCACACACACACCCACACACCCACATTCCATGAAAATGAATGCATAAAATAATTCATGCATTATACTTTCTAAGTTCATATTCATAAAATTGTAGCCTATCTGCTCAAATATAAGGAACCTTAAAAAAGAAGATGCCTCACCTAGTCTCAAATTTCAATGTATATAACCAGGTCCAAAAGTAGTATAGAGAAGGAAATGGCAACCCACTCCAGTACTCTTGCCTGGAAAATTCCATGGACTGAAAAGACTGGTAGGCTACAGTCCATGGGGTCTCAAGGAGTCAGACACGACTGAGCAACTTCATTTCACTCACTTTCAAAAGTAATATCACAGTGTTGTCTATCTAAATTACTTTAAATAGATAATGTTATAAGTAGCTTGAATAAAAAAAAAATACAGATGCGTGAGTTCTGACTTTCTTGGTTCCATGAATTACGGAAATACAAAAATCACAGAGGACTTCTTTCAGGCTTTTTCTGTTAGCCTTATTATCTCCTGTGGTGGTTATGTTTGCTTCTTTGTCCTGCTAGAAGATTGTGAGAACCTCAGAGTCGGGGGAAAATATTTATTTTCTTTTTTGTCTTCCAGATCGTTGTCTCAGTACACTGTTATTTATAACAAATAAATCTCCATCCCCTTTGCAGGTTCAAAACTTGTACTGAAATTAATTTTTAGATTTATCTTCTCCAAACCTTAAAAAATGTTTAAAAATGCACTTGTACTTTATAGTATGTACGTCATCATAGTATTTTATATATTTGTATTATATACACATATACATTTATACATTAATATAAAATAATAGAAATATATTATGTTATATGTTAATAGTGCATTTTTGTGTGGTAGTATTCTGCTACTAGAAGTGGTTTGATGTGTATTATAAAATTTCACTGCTGGTGGCATCAAAACCATCAGTCAATTACACATAGACATATTTTTATAATCAAAACTCCTGTAAAGACTTGAGAAGTTCGGTGGTTTTCTATGCATGTGTGTGTGTGAACTTAATTGTGTTTTTTTTTTTAATAGGCACCATTAAATTAAAAGATTTTCTGTTACAAAAAGAGGTGGTCTGTTAACTTTGTTATAAAAGTTAATCCACCCACATTTCCTTAAAATATTCCATAATCTCATGCCCTTTATCTTAAATCTCTTTAATCTATTTTTTTATCCATTGTGTTCTTTTCCCTGATTTCCTTTCAGTTCCTATGTCTTTTTTCTTATCTGAAGGCCAAGTTATTAGTTTGCTGTTCTTAGACCTGTACATCCCAACAGCCAGTGTGGGGCCAAGCAGTAATGATGATGGATCAAGACCTGCTGATACCGCAGCTGCCAGTGAGACCGGGAGGCTCCGCAGTAATCGGCACTCATTTTCAGAAGCTGCCGACCACTTTTCCTCTCAAATCCTCACAATATACTCAAAGCCAATTAAGTCTGACAACAACCTGGATTGTTCATTATCTGCTAATGTAGCATTGTTAATAGCACATTTTTATAAGGAAGCTTATTTGTCTACAGAATGGACCCAAATGTGTCAAAGAGATGACAGATCATCTAGTTACTTTTTTTGTTAAAGATGAGACATTTTAAATATTTATGCAGACATTAATACACTTGCCTTGGGTGGAAGGGGAGAGATCAGGTGAGCCTCCCTAACTGGTATGTTCAGTCATGATTGCAATAGAAATACTTGGTTGAATATTAAAAGGCCCTTGCCTAATTAAGTCACTTTTGTACTAAATGGTTTGCCAGGTTGAGTTTACAGACTTGTGGCTGAAAGAGGTTATTTTCATATCAACATTTGGGGTTCCTTTTTAGAGATAAGATTTTACTAAATAAATGTTTGTACTAACAAGATTTACAAGAGCAATGTTTAAAAAATATTTTGCTTTGGAAATAATCGTGGTGGCCAAGAGTTGCTCTTCTAATTACAAACTTCTGACCTAGTTTTTAGCAATCTCAACCAGACAGAAAATCCATTGATATTTTTTCTAAGTATGGGTAGGGCTTCCCAGGTGGTGCAGTGGTAAATGCCTGCCAATGCAGAAGATGCTGGTTCAGTCCCTGGGTCAGGAAGATTCCCTAGAGGAGGAAATGATAATCCACTTCAGTATTCTTCTCTGGAGAATCCCATGGACAGAGGAGCCTGGCAGGCTACAGTCCAGGGTGTCGCAGAGTTGGACATGACTTAGCGACTAAACAACAACATATGAATAAAATTTATCACTAATTGAAACAATGCTAAGGTCAAACAGTTGACTTTAGAAATGGTCAGAGCAGTGGTTCTCAAACTTTGGCGTCCTTTGGACCCACAAGTTCCTTTGAAAGGGCTGCTTTCTTGAGCCATACCCACAGTTTGGGGTTTAGTATCTCTGGAATGGGCCTTGCGCCCCGCGTCTTTCTAAGGCACACTGAGGTCTTCAGGGTGAGCTTCAGGGAAAGTATTCTGAGGCAGAGACTTATTTGTTTTACCTTTGCTAAAAACAAGTGTTGGTCTACTTCATCTCAAACACCTGCCACCCGTTCTGCATGTAATCTGAAATCAAGTGAAATTAAGTATGAGAGACAGTCTTGATGAGATGACAGGCATCAATCATCTCCAGATTTTTTTGACACATACTTGTTATTCCTCCTTCGTGCAGAGAATTAGCACTGCGGTGCGAATTTTTATCAGTTCAGTCATCGGCAGTTGGCACTGTCGTGAGCAGCAGATGGGTGGCTTTAACTTTTAAAATTGTAAAGGCTGTTTGGACACAGTATTCTCCATTACCCAAACATTCCCCTGAGGCATCCAAAGAGGAAGGCTCGCTGCAGCCAGAATGTATACTGAAATTGGCATTGAGAGGATGTGAAGACATATTTCCAGAAAAAAAAAAAAAGAAAGTTGTGGGAGACAGGGTAATATGAACATTTTATACTTTAAAAAAGTTTTGATGTACATTTTCTGTTGTTTTACGAAAACATGAAATTAGGTATTCAGTTCAGTTCAGTTCAGTCGCTCAGTCGTGTGTCCGGCTCTTTGCGACCCCATGGACTGCAGCACGCCAGGCCTCCCTGTCCATCACCCACTCCCGGAGCTTGCTCACACTCAGGAAGCTGGTGCACCGCGTGTGGTGCTCACACTGGGCTTTAAATGCATTTAGAAGGGGGCTTCCGAGATCGCTGTTCAGGGGTGGGGACGTCTGCTAGCTGGGTCACGTCCTGGCAGAGTGGGACTTGCAGGGCTAAGTGAAGACAGAGAAGACAGCTGGCTTCCACCTGACCTTCCTGGGCCTGCAGCAAGGCCGTGCCCCATAGCTCTGTGACATCCTTCTTCCATTTGACCCAGAGAGAAACAAGCTCTCAGAAGACGAGTATCTATATTTTGTTCCCCATTTCCTCGGCATTAGCATCTGTACCTCTCAGCTCTTGCTGTTGATGGGGAGCTTGGTAGGGAGGAAGGAGCACTGAAGTTAGGTTTGGAAGATCTGGTGTGAACAACTGTTTCACAGTTTCATTTCTTAGTGATGAGGATGACATAGTCACGGGATATGGAGTTTTGAGGTATGGCTGTGATGTTTTACTCTTGCACCAGAAGAACAAGCGCTGTCCTCTATCCCCATCACCAAATGGTTAGTATAGCTTATTAAAGATATTTTTTCCTTGGAAGTATTTTTTTCTAAATATATATATTGAATTATAGTTTACTTACAATGTTTCAGGTGCTCAGCACAATGATTCAGTTATACATATGCACATACTATTTTTCAATTATTTTCCATTGTAGATTATTATACAGTATTGACTATTGGTGCCTGTGTTATACAATAAACCTTTGTTTCTTGTTGAATATCTATTTTTTTAATTAGAAATCTAGCATTCTATTCATACTAAGTCAAACAAATAGAATCAAAATGTCATAAATTTTTTAGTTAGGCAAAAATTCATAAGTTCTAAAAATATATATATTATACATACTATTTTTATATATGTATACAAAAGCTGAAGAAATTGGAAAACATAAAGTAAATGAAATGGGAGCACTGAATATGAAATAGAAAAAGTGTAAAAACAACTGGACTATATAATGATCCTTTACTTTTATCTAGTTTGTTTTACTTTGGAGGTATTTTTAATATGTCATTTTATTTGCTTTATTTTTTTATAAGAAGAGAATAGTAGAGAAAGGAAAGATTTGGAGGTAACAAGTAAATGACTCACCTTCTTTTATTTCAAGAACTTGCCAGTCTCTGTCTCCACTTAAAATTGAATGAAAAGGAAAAACTGTAGCAATAGGACTCACTATTTTTTTTAATATAATTTTTATTTTTTTTTAACACCGAAAGCATTTTGTATTGGGTTATAATTAATTTAAAATGTTGTGATAGTTTCAGGTGAACAGTTAAGGGACTCATACATATACATGTATCCATTCTCCCCCAAACCCACCTCCCATCCAGGCTGGCACATAACATTGAACAGAGTTCCACGTGCTATACAATAGGTTTTTGTTGGCTCACTATTTCTTTAAACTGGGGAAGAGAGATCCCTTAATTTGATCTCAAGATAAACAGTTGGGACGTTGGCCAACTTTCTGCTACTGACTTTTCAGATACCAACGTGCAGAGCCTTACACCAGGTAGAATATTTACAGATCTAATTGTAGTGGGAAAAAGTCTCAGAGGGATAATAGAAGGAAAAAAAAATGGTCTCATGGGTGCAACTGCCTTCATGAAGCTTCATGTTTGACAGCGGAAGGATCGTTGGTGGTTGAGATGTTGAAAATGCTGCAGGAGGTGACAAGAAGGTGCATAGCAGGGCTATGGTGGAAGTTGTGCAGACTGGAGCCTGCCCAGCAGTGTCACATGTAAAGGGACAGCTTTCACAGTGGAATTCACAGATCTGTGTATTTATTATGACAGGCTTTTTTGGCATAAAGTAGACATACATCTTGATCTAATAAAATTAGTTTCACATTTTTCCAACAGATGGATATTCGAATTTTTACAAAGAGCCATATGGGCTAGTGGTGGCCTGGGTTTACACTACAATTGAGAACCCTAAGGGAACAGAAACCCTCGAAGATAATTTGTTAAGAGTCCTAAAGAGTGGAAAAACTGAGGCAGTAGTATAGGACAGGAGATATGACTTGAATGACCACAGGGCTCAGGAAGGTAAACTTATGGAGCATGCCAGTCAGGTGCTGGACCTACTTTGCATATTCAACCTGTAGCATTTTGTACCTATAAAAGTTGTCTTTGTTTGCATAAAGCAGTTAAACCCCCTTGAAGGGGCAGCTCCTACTTGTCTCTAGCTGACTTTCGCCCAATGGAAATGCAATCCCCAAACTGCTAGAATCGTTCAGTTTTTCAAGTTGGATTTTTATGCGAAATCCAAGATATGAAAGCCCTTTATTCCTCATTCTCTTTTCTCCTCTAGATTGAGAGGTAATTCAGGGGGAAGTTGTTTTTATTCACCCATGCATCTCTAGACCTAATGCAAAGTAGTTGTGCAGCTAATATTTTGCACTACTTTGAGGGAAAGCCAGTGGGGACTATGTGCATAAAGCCAGCAGTCCATCTCATGTGATCTAGGGGGGCTGTTTGAAAGTCACATGGGCTCATTCAGGGCCATGTGTGTTTACCATCCTGGCCCTCCCCACTAAAATGGCAATGAGCATTCCCAGTGTTTGCGGCAACTCAGAGGACCCGCAAGCATCTCCACCACATTCAGAAACTCTAGGTCAGAATCTTGTAATCCTCCTCCATAGAATTCCATTCCACTTCTTGATGCTCTCTTGAGCATCAGAAAGGAGACATGTCCTTAGGGATCAAGCTTTATATTTAACATAAAAACTCTTTTAACTGTTTCAACTTTAAAAAAAAAAATGTTTCCATTCCCATTGTACTCTCTTAGAATTTACTAAAGTCTAAAACCATCAAGGAAACCATTATTGAAACTGTAGAACTTTAAAGCAACAGATTTGCAGTAAGTCTTCTTTCTTGTGATTTTGTGAACTCTGAAGAAAATTAAATTATTCATCCCTTAAAAAAAATTTTCCTCATGAAGAAAAAAAGAACTTGTACTGTAGGATTAAGTGATTGATGTAATAAGTAATACTGAGTGAATAGAAAATCACTAGTTAGAATATAACTCACACCTCATATATTTTTCTCTTCTGATCAATATTCAGCATATAAATGGCCCTAATTTTCCATGTTCAGAGGAAAAAAGAAGGAGGAAAAAAAGCATATAAAAGTTAAAATGGAAGGGCAGTGTTTCATGGTAGATGACTATAATTTAAGACCTGTGGCTTGTTAGATCATAAAACAGTAGAATACTCTATGGAATATGGAGTATTATTAGGTTAACCTATAAATAAGGTTATTTATAGCAGAGAAATAATGCTATACCTAAGAGGAAAGCATGAAAAACATTTGTGATGATGGGATGAAGTTAGAATAGAATTTTCATGTAATACTATTCTGAAAATTAGGAAACTGTGTAGTCAATTTCTTTTTAACCACTTCTCTCCTCTTTTGGGTGGGATTATATTCTCAGCCAGCCACTGTCCTCATGAAGCCAAAGCAACTCAGGTAATTCAATCATTGGACATTCACACAAAATTGCTTAGTCTCCACTGATGTGAGTTCATCCTCAAGTTCAGGGAATTAGTGTTGTGACAAACATGTGCCCACATAGCCTTTTCATTTCTGAGATTGGTTTTTACTCTATGATAAGAGTAAAAACCTGAGCAATTAAGGGGAATACCACTGATTTATAACAGCTACTTTTCTGCCTCAATGTTTAACAAATCTTGTTTGATTTCTGTAGGCAAAAGAGAACTCAAAAGGAAGATATTTCTAATCTCTTGAAGTTTTAGTGCCAGAGACTACAGGCAAAAGCAATTCTCAAAAGCTCTCTAGGAGTTAGCTTTATATGTGATTATAGCTCATCTAATATCATGCAAATATTAAAGACGTTTAAAATTTCTGAAATCATTGATATTTTTCCATCCTCAGGCAATTGATAAAAGCAGAAACATATTGCTTTCAGATAAGCCTTTAGGTAAATGTATCATACAAAACATTACATAAAAACACTGCACAGCTTAATTTTATCTGACTTGCAATCCCTGGGAACATTAGAATATTGTTTTTTTTTTTTTAATTCATTCTACATGATGATTCATATATTTCAGTCATTTTCTATTGTAACAATTTTACCCTAATTTGTCATATCTTCAACAATACTGCAATTCAAATGATGTAAGTAAGCATTGCTTCTCAGTCCTGCCTGCTTCCTATTAATCCTCATTTGAAAGATTCAAATGTGCTATTGTGCTTTCAATTTTACAAGTTGTTCATCCTGTAATAAAGGATATTTGACTTCCTACCATCAGAGGTCTCTGATTTGATGGCTTATATCTCACTGAGTTCCATGCGTGCATTCTAAGTTGCTTCAGTAGTGTCTGAATCTTCACAACACTATGGACTACAATCTGCCAATCTCTGTCTGTGAAATTCTCTAGGCAAGAATACTGGAGTAGGTTGCCATGCCCTCCTTCAGGGGATCTTCCCAACCCAGGGACTGAATCTGTGTCTCTTCTGTCTCCTGTATTGGCAGGCTGGTTTTTTATTTTTTTAACAGTAGTGCCACCTGGGAAAGCCTCGCTGAGCTCCAGACCCCTATTATCTTGTACAGTCACAAGTACATGTCACTGGTTTATGTATGTAACTTATTTTTATCATCAAGGATGTTTGAAAAGATGTCCGTAGATTTAGTGTCTCTAAATAAGGTTTTCAACCAACTTAAAATACGTATGGTTTGTTTGGCCTATTCTTTTCAAATATGACTCTTTCCCTAAAAATATTTTAAAATGTCAGCAAGTAAATTTGAAAGAACTGAAGTATATAGAATAACTTTCAAAATAATTATTTTTTAAAATAAAAGAATGCCAATAATACCTAGATTGATTTCTTCAAAATAATCTAATATCCTTTAAAAGTAGTACTAACATTTATATGAATAGTTGTTTAGAGTGAATACAAAATTCAGACAACTCAGAACAGCACTGCAGGCTGGTTGGCTCCTTGGGCTGACCCTACAGGGCAACTGCAGGGCAGTGTTGTTGGCGTGGTCCATGGGTGTTACCAGGAGCATCCAAGGGCCCCACAGGGGTTACCGAGTGGGCCTTCAAATCCAGCTGGAGGTCTTGCTTAACCGTGGAACATAGGAGAGAGAAGTGGGGAGCAGGGTTCCTGACCCCTTGGGATGAGGTCACCAGTGAGCCATTGCCATCTTATAGTCGACTGAGGTAGTTTCCCCTGAGATGCATTGAAAACTAGCACAGAAAGTTTTTAATCTTACCCTGGACTAGCAAAGAGGTGCAGGGGAAGTGGAAATCATCAATAGCTTCAAGCTCTTATTAAGAGAGTATTTGATGACCCTAAATCCCGGAATCAATGACTTGTGTTAACCAGCCAAATAGAGAGTTGGAGAGGAAAAGCTGTTTGTCTGGATCTCTTTACATCCAAGGAGATTAAATTGAGAGCTCAACCTTTTTCAGTGGCTATGGCATGAAGGCTAAGCCATCATTTAGCTATTTCTAATAAAGTTGTTAAACACAACATTTACTTCTGAAATCAGTCATTTACTTTTAAATAATATTAGTTGTTTATCCTTATCTATATAAGGATGCAATTTTTCCATATTAAAATATCCCAGGTCTGCTTAGATTTGCATCCTTATTTTGTTTTTAATGTTAAGCTACTGAGATCACCCAATGGACTTAAAAACCAGTGTTGGTTTTGTTTGTTTTTACATCAGATGGAAAGATTGAATTACTCATACTTGTCTGCTCAGGGTGCTGTACTCCCTTCGGTTCATGTCAGGTATTTTTCTTGTTTTATTATTCTTTCCCTTCATCCCAGATCTACACTCTCATTTATATCCACATACACAAGAGACTTCTCTGCTGGTCCAGTGGCTAAGCATCCATGCTTCCAATGCAGGAGGCCTGGGTTCCATTGCTGGCTGGGGAACTAGATCCCACATGCTGCAGCTAAAAGATGCTGAGCACCACAACTGAGACCCAGTGTAGCCATAGACACAGACACACACAAATATGTTGTTTTTTTTAAGTTTTAACATGTGTATTTCCAGGAAACCATCACCATAGGGAAGGTGGTGAATAGATATATCACTTCCAAAATATCCTTCTGCCTCTTTGCACCTGCTTCCTTCCACCTGCCTCTTTGTTCATTCATCCCTGGGCAACTGCTGATCTGCTTGCTTTGTGTCCCTGTAGATTAGTTCTCATTTTCATGAATTATGTATGAATGGAACCATACAGTATATATCTCTTATTGTGGCTTGTTTATCAAGTAGTTATTTTGAGATTCACTCATGCTGTTGGTCATTCAGTTTTGCCGCTGAGAATATTCTATTGTGTAAGTTAACAACATTCTCCTGCTGATTGACATTTGTTTTTATCCAGTTTTTAGCTTCTATATTATTATAAATCAAACTACTGTGAAAATTTGTGGACAAATCATAGAAGATACTTATGCTTTCATTTCTGGGAGTATATTAGCTGAATCATGTAGTAGGTATATGTGTAAATTTAAGAAACTGACAGACTTTTTTCCAAAAGTTACTATTTTATATTCCCAACAAGAGTGCATGAGATTCTACTTATTCCATATCATTGTAAATATTTAGTATGATTAGTCTCTTTTAATTTCAACCATCCTAATAGGTTTGTAGCAGCATCTCATTGTGGTTATAATTTGCATTTCCCTGATGAACCTATAGAATCTATGGATCCATAGAACTTTCTATGAACATAATCTTGTCAATGAGGGATAAAGCAGCTTTACTTTTTCCTACTTATCTTGCGTTATAGCATTGTGTGTAACCTCAAGTACAGTGTTGGATAGCAATGGTAAGACAGAACGTGCAGGCCTTGATCTTAGAAGGGTAGTGCTCAATCTTTTATCATTAAGTATGATGTTAGCTGCTTCCTTGGTGGCTCAGATAGTAAAGAACCTGCCTGCATGCGGGAGACCTGGGTTCGATCCCTGGGTTGGGAAGATCTCCTGGAGAAGAACATGGCAACTCACTCCAGTATTCCTGCCTGGAGAATTCCGTGGACAGAGGAGCCTGGCAGGCTACAGTCCATGGGGTCGCAGAGTTGGACACGACTGAGCAATTAAGCACAGCGCATGATGTTAGCTGCAGGTTTTCATAGGCTTTCTTTATCAGGTTGAGAAATTTCTATATTATTCCTAATTTGCTATTAGGGACGGTTGTATTTTAAGGAATGGATGTTGGATTTTGTCACATGCTTTTATTTTAAATCTGAAAGATGATCATGTGCTTTGTCTTTTTTTCAATCTATTAATGTGAATTACATTGATTGGTTTTCTTATACTATCTTTGTCTTTTTTAATCTGGGTAACAGTAACTGAAAATGATTTGCAGTATTTTCATATCTTCAATTTTCTCAAGAATATGTGTAGACTTGATATTATTTCTGTTTGACTATTTGAACTCACCTGGAGCTTTCTCTGTGTGTCTTTACTACAAATTCAATGTGCATTTTCTTAATGGCTACTGATGGTATTCATTTTCATGTATGTACTTGCCATCCATATGTCTACTTTGGTGAAATATCTTTGCAAACTTTTTGCATACATATTCGTGGTATTTGTGTGTTTATTATTGAGTTTTTCTGAGTCCTTTATATATTCCAGGTGCAAGTTCTTTATCAGATGTATTCTTTATAATATTTTCTGCCAATCTAGTTTATCTTTTCATTCTCTTAATAGGAACTTTCAAGGGGAATAATTTTTATTTTTTATTAATTGAAATTTATATATTTTTTTGTGGATAATACTTTTGATGTCATATCTCAGAACTATTTACCTATCTCAAGGTAACAAATAATTTCTTCTGTATTTTCTTTTAGATATTTTACTGTTTTACATATTACATTGAGGACTGAATTCATTTTGAATTAATTTTTGTATATAATGATTGGTATGTATCAAAACTTGATTGGTATTTTTAGTTTGTTTGCATATAGATGTCCAGTTGTTCAGCACCATGTGTGGAATAGCCTATGTTTTTCTCCACATAATTGCCATTTCACCTTTATCTGAAATCTATTGCCCATATACACGGAGTCCTCTGTTCTACCCCATTGATCGATTTCTGTTACACATAGTAATAGAGTTGCTGAGTCACAGGACGTCTGTATGTTTAATTTCTCTATGTACTGCCCTCTGCTATTCCTAATTTAATTTTTATAGTTAGGCTACAAGAAATGCAAATTTTATTTGCTTTTACATTACTTTTTATGAGAATAGTTTCCACTTCTTATCTTAAAACAAAACAAATAGCTTCTCCGTTGACAGGTATCTTATAATGTGAAATAGTTACCATAATTTTTCATAAATGAAGCAGTTTGCTCTCGTTTACTGAATTATACTAGCTACCCTTTTTTGTGGATAATGAGTTCTGGTAAAGAAATAAAGAATGCTATTATTAATGCCCCTGGTTAATTAACAATTGCTGTTTCTAAGGCTGTTGTGTAGGTTTGGCAGATAAAATATAGGTTGTTGTTCAGTTGCTCAGTCATGCCCGACTCTTTTTGACCCCATGGACTGCAGCACGCCAGGCTTCCCTGTCCTTCACCATCTTCCAGAGCTTGCTCAAGCTCATGTCCATTGAGTCAGTGATGCCATCCAACCATCTCATCTTCTGTTGTCCCCTTCTTCTCCTGCCTTCAGTCTATACCAGCATCAGGGTCTTTTCAAATGAGTCAGCTCTTCTTATCAGGTGGCCAAAGTATTGGAGTTTCGGCTTCAACATCAGTCCTTCCAGTGAACACTCAGGACTGATCTCGTTTAGGATGGACTAGTTGGACCTCCTTGCTGTCCAAGGGACTCTCAAGAGTCTTCTCCAACACCACAGTTCAAAAGCATCAATTCTTTGGCGCTCAAGTTTCTTAATAGTCCAACTCTCACATCCATCCATGACTACTGGAAAAACCATAGCCTTGACTAGACGGACCTTTGTTGGCAAAGTAATGTCTCTGCTTTTTAATATGCTGTCTAGGTTGGTCATAACTTTAAATAGCAAATCTGAAATTCAAATTTACTGAGTGCCTTGTGTTTTTATTTGCCAAGTCTAGCTACTCTGTTCTTGAGGCTCTAGGTACTTCCCCATAAATCATAATCATAATATCTTGTCTCAGCTACTTCGAACCACTACTCCCAACTTTCTAAATCATTAGCTGCGTTTATTGAACTAGTGGAATTAAAAACTTCCCATGGACTGTTCAGGCATTTCCTAGCTAAAATAATCCACTTTTAAGAAATGGTTTTTTTTGTTTTGAATAATTGTTATGTAGTCAGATCAATCTTCATTTTTGGCATATAGCAAATAAAAGATTTCAGTTTAAAGAAACATTGTTTTCTACTCACATTTTCTTTTTCTTCTCTCTTGCTGTCAGTGCATCCTGTTTTGTAAAGTGGGAATGTGATAATGACTTTAAGGTGCAAACTGTGACAAAAGAGAACAATTAAAGAGATTTTGTTTGTTTGATTGTTTTTAAGGAAAACAGTATATAAAGGAGGAAGCAATTATCTTTAAACAGATAAAGTTTTATACTTTAAAGCCTCAAAAAGCATTTTAAAATATCATTGTATTTGGATAAGAAACTAAAACATCAATTTTAGAAGATTACCACAGTAAAACTTAGAGATCTACTGTGAAGATAGCGTAAGGATTTAGCTTTAAAAAACCAATTACATACATGTAAGATGACAAAGACCTGCCTTGGCAGTTATTTCATGTGAAAAGCGCCTCGGCTTTTAGTTGATACCTAGTTCAGTAGTAGACAGCAGTGTGGCAAGACTAGAAGAGAGTAAGCTGTAGCTTTCCTTGCATTAATCATAGTATTAGTAGA
Source organism: Giraffa tippelskirchi (assembly GCF_054371585.1). Lineage (NCBI taxonomy): Eukaryota > Metazoa > Chordata > Mammalia > Artiodactyla > Giraffidae > Giraffa > Giraffa tippelskirchi. The sequence continues at coordinate 160,586,785 of NC_137283.1, read as the reverse complement.
GCAGGTGTAGTCTGGAGCAGTGTTGGATACATCAAAAGCTCTAAATAAATATTATTTGAGTGAATGAATGAATTGTTCTTTGCATTTGGACCATGAACATCTAAAATACAGTGTCAGTTCTGGACAGATACTTACAAAGTCCACTGAAAATTTAGACAATGACCCCAAGAGGACTGGCCAGAAAGTAAAGGGTCTGGAGACCCAATCTCAGTAAGGGACTCTCTGGAGAATCCCTAGGGTGAGTTTTCTTGAGGAAGTGCTCACATTTTTAAGCCACTTGGGCATATTTAAAAGCAGAGACATTACTTTGCCAACAAAAGTCCGTCTAGTCAAGGCTATGGTTTTTCCAGTGGTCATGTATGGATGTGAGAGTTGGACGGTGAAGAAAGCTGAGCACCGCAGAATTGATGCTTTTGAACTGTGGTGTTGGAGAAGACTCTTGAGAGTCCCTTGGACTGCAAGGAGATCCAATCAATCTATCCTAAAGGAGATCAATCCTGGGTGTTCATTGGAAGGACTGATGTTGAAGCTGAAACTCCAATACTTTGGCCACCTCATGTGAAGGGTTGACTCATTGGAAAAGACTCTAATGCTGGGTAGGATTGGGGGCAGGAGGAGAAGGGGACAACAGAGGATGAGATGGTTGGATGGCATCACTGACTCGATGAACATGGGTTTGGGTAGACTCCGGGAGTTGGTGATGGATGGAGAGGCCTGGCATGCTGCAATTCATGGGGTGGCAAAGAGTCGGACACGACTGAGCGACTGAACTGAACTGAACTAAGTGTTCTTATGTAGGAATATTAACGTAGTCTATTTAAACTACTCCAGAGGGCAGAATCAGTGGGTAGGAATTTGCGTGAAGAATATCAAAAGGTAAACAATGTGGTCATTAACCAGAAGTCAATCAGATTTATTCCTCTGGTGTTTGTTGTTTTTTTTTTTATATTACTTATTTAATTTTATTTTTGGCTCTGCTGGATCTTTGTTGCTTTGGGCTGGCTTTCTCTGGTTGTGGTGAGCTGGGTGTTGCACTTTATTGTGATCTTACCTTCTTGTAGCCAGAGCTACAGTACCTCTTTGTAGCTCTTGGGCTTCAGAGCAAAGCCCGCAGTAGCTGTGGCACATGGACTGAGTTTCTCCTTGGCACGTGGATCCTTCTCCAACCAGAGGTAGAACCTATTATGATAATCCATTGACTTATTTTTGCATAGTTTTCTTCATGTCTGTTATGTTTAGCAATAAGAATAACATTCTACTTTTAAAACTTAAACATAAAAAATTGAACACAATAGCCTTTACCTAAGCAATAAGATTTCTTTGTTATACATTTAATTTTTCACCACCCATGTTCATAGAGGCATTGTTGACTGTAGCTAAAAAGTGGAAACAACCCATGTGTCCACCGATGGATCAATGGACAAACAGACTGTGGTTTATACACACAATGGTGTATTATTCTGCCTTTAAAAAGAATGAAATTCTGACACATTCTACAACAGGGATGAACCTAGAGGAGGTTATGCTAAATAAAGTAAGTCAGACACAGCCAGGCAAATACCATGTGATTCCACTTACAGGAGGTGTCTAGAATAGCCAAATTGTAGAAAGAGAAAGTAGAATAGTGGTTTCCAGGGCTTGGAGTCAGGGGGAAGTGGGTAGTTGTTGCTTAATGGATATAGAATTTCAGTTTTGCAAGATGAAAAGGTTCTAGAGATTGGTTGCACACCAATGTGAATATACTTAGCAAGAATGAACTGTGTACTTAAAAGTGTTAAGATGCTCAGTTTTATATTATGTGCTGTTTTTCAGTCACTCAGTCACGTCCAAGTCTTTGCGACCCCATGGACTATAGCATGCCAGGCTTCCCTGTCCTTCATTATCTCCTAGGGTTTGCTCACACTCATGTTCATTGAGTAGATGATGCCACCCAGCTCTCTGTTATGTGTATTTTACTGCAAATAGGAAAATTAATTTCATCTCATTTGAAACATATTGTTTTCATTTAAACACATGAATAATTCCTTCCTTTGTTTGATAGTATATGTCAACCAAGAGAATTTTAAGATATCCATGTGATACCATCTATACTAAACAATAACCTTCAAATTGTAAATCTCCTAGCATTTATGAAATGTGACATTAGTTTTTGCGACAATGTCTATGCTGCAGTATTTAAAGATTTCTGAATTACTATCAGTAATCTAAATATATCAGGCCTCTAGGAGCTCCAGAGAGGCACTTGAAGGGAAGTCCTTGGATGCTCTGAAATCATACTGAAAATGCTGTGCTATATGTGTGTACATCAGGAAAGAGCACCCATGGCTTTTATCTGATCCTCAAGGGATCTGTGACAGCTAAAAGATCAAGAACCGCTTATGTAAATGAAATTCACTGACGCCCATGAGATGGTTGTCTCACCATTTGGGACTGTTAGAGGTGCATTATTCCCTGTCATCCTCTACACCTCTTCTAAGGAGTAATTAATAACGGCAGGACATTAAGTTGGCTGACACAGGTGGTATGCCACCAGGGTCAGCCTGTGTGGAAGGCTATTAAACGTTTCCATCAGTGACTCGATGATGGAATAGGTACACACTCACCTCATATGAAGATGTTGTAAAGTCAGACGCAGCACGAGAACCTGGGAGTGAGGAACAGAATTCCAAGTGCTCTTGACAGTTTGGAGAAATGAATAGCAGCCAGTGACAATGAGGTCAACAGGAATAGAAGAGTGAAAATCAGGAGGGAACATAGGCCAGCAAGTCTAATGGAAAGGACTGGCCAAAGAAAAGTTGAGTGACGAGAACCCAAGGCTCACGATGAATCCCAGGCTGAGGGCCAAGACGAAGGCAAAACTCTTGTGATGTGAGCGGCTACTAGAGGAGCCCCAACAAGAGAGGCAGGCACTTTCCTACTCAGAGATGATCTTGAGTCACTGAGATTCCCGTGTGTGGTTGAATGCTGATTATTTCTAAGTAGTTATCTGCATTCATTATTCGATTTTTTGAAGCAAAATCTTTGTGTGCAGACATGCGTGCACATATAAACATAGCACATGTGTGTGCTCTGTGTATGTGCATGTACGTGTGTGCTTGTCTGTGTTAAAGGGTTTGAGAGTGTCAACTTAAACTAAACTTGAGTTATGTTCTATTTGGTGGGAATTTTTTGGATTTCGAGCCCAGGAGACGGAATCTCAAGTAACCCTGAGAGAAGTGCTCTGAAGAGGTGAGGGAATGAGCCAGGTTATGTAGCTGTTTTGTAGCAAAGGGCAGATAGTCTGAACATCAAAAGATCATTTTTAATTAAAGAAAACCAGATATCCCAGTGGGCCTCCCAGATGGCACTAGTGGTAAAGAATCTGCCTGCCAATGCGGGAAATACAGGAGACACAATTTCGATCCCTGAATTGGGAAGATCCCCTCAAGTAGGATATCCCAAATTAAGTAATTTAGTACTTTTCTATGTATGGGAAGACACAGGGGTCTGGACTCACTGAAATCATTCTTTTCCTATGTATCTCAGCTATCCTGGGCCAGTAGCTTGCGTTTTTCACATCCTGATTTCCTTTGGGGCTCACTGTAGGGAGTGACTGCAGTATGATGGCTGTTAGATTGCAGGTATTCTCCTTACTGAGTGCCGTTAGGACTCACCAACTTACGTTGGAGGACCAGAATCACTGATGATAGTGACATCCTGCTTTATTAATATGGCAGGAAATATTTCATTTCTCAAGGGTTTGTGACTGCCTTAGCAAGAATCGTGATTGCTTGCTTTGTTGTTTGGTTCTGATGCTTAGAAAAGATGCTTGGAGAAATTTTGGAAAAGTATTCAGGAAAGGAGAATAGACATTGAAAGGAAAAGGAATATGGGAATTTGAAAATTAATTATCTGGAATCAAAAATAAATGTGTGGAGATGTGATAAAGAGAACGTGGCAGGTGGCCATGTCCTGTGATCATGCTCAAGGGAACACAGCTTCCTTCCCCTACCCTGGGAAAGCTTTAGATCATGTGGAGTCTTCTCACCATAAGTAATGGAAAATTTTAAGAATAACACTACATGCAATACTTACCCAAACAGATTAGAATTATGCATCATTAGAGTCACTTTTATTTTCATGTGTAATATAGATTTTTCAAGGAGGGTACACTAGTTACGTTCCTAATTTTAGGAGAGTCTTCGTAGCCCTTTCGAAAACTTCATTTAATTAGATCCAAAATCAATGAACTTGTTGTAAGTTAACTCTCATTAGCTGCCGGGTACAAGCCATCTGCCATGAAGCATCATTGATAACTTTCCATGAAAGTTTCTGCAACTCACATTTTCACAAATCTATTTTTATAAAAATTTTAAATGTCAAAGTTACAAATCAACAGTCCATCAAAATAATATAGCAAAATTTCAAATGTTATAGGAGAATTAATCACTCTTGTTAGCAAGGAGACTTCAATAAAAGCTACCTTTATGATAACGTAGCTAAATATAGGTACTGAATAAACATCCAGATGAAGGATGGTTTCTCAGGCTTCTACAGCGTAAGTGAGAGAATCTTCAGAGGTCTCAGTGCACCATCTAAGGAAGCGCTGTGCTTATTTGGAAAACTGCCGAGAGGAGGCTCCCTTCCCCACATTCAGTGTGATGACTGTGTATAGATCCAGAGAATTCAGTGGATCTGCTGCTGCTGCTGCTAAGTCGCTTCAGTCGTGTCCGACTCTGTGCGACCCCATAGACGGCAGCCCACCAGGCTCTGCCGTCCCTGGGATTCTCCAGGCAAGAATACTGGAGTGGGTTGCCATTTCCTTCTCCAGTGTATGAAAGGGAAAAGTGAAAGTGAAGTCGCTCAGTCGTGTCCGACTCTCAGCGATCCCATGGACTGTAGCCTACCAGGCTCCTCCATCCATGGGATTTTCCAGGCAAGAGTACTGGAGTGGGGTGCCATTGCCTTCTCCGATTCAGTGGATCAAGAGACCTGATTTACTATGATCTGTGAGGAAGGAGGTACCATTATCATCTCCACTTTTTGGTTGAAGGTTATGAGTTTTAGCTGTAGGTGGCGCCCTTGAGGGTACAGGTTTACATTTGGGTTCAGTCCTTAGGACATGAGGCTCAGTCAGTGGTCTTTCAAGTTCTTTGATTAAATGGCATCATTTATCCTGATTTTTTTTCTACTTATTTTCTTGATTTGAATAAAATAGAATCAAAGTATACTTATCAAACTATCCTAGTTAAATAAATATGCAAAAAAGAGGGAAACAACAGAATATTATTGCATGGCACTCAGTCTCCATGTTTATTAGCATTTCCAGTTCTGTCTCACTTTGTTGTTGTTCAGTCGCTATTATCTGATTATTTTGCAAACCCGTGGACTGTAGCCTGCTAGGCTCCTCTGTTCTTATGCAAAAAAATGAAAAGGTCTAGGAGAGTGGGCTGTCTCAGCATCTGAAAATATAATTTGATAAAGATCCGCTGGAGGACTGACTTGTCTTTCATATGGTTTATAATGTAGATCCTTCACTGGCTAGAGTCAGTGTTTACTTCTAAAGGAAGTTATTTTTATCCCTGCCCTTAAAACAGATGGGTACCTTAGTATTTTATAAAAGATGACAGGAAAATTACATTACCAAAAAAAAAAAGAATAGCAGATGTGGAGAGGTATGCAATAGGATAGTTTATTGGGGGAAAATAGACTAATATCAAAATAGAAAGAACAGAAGCAGAAATAATGAATTTGCTGGCATCAATCTCTTCTTTCATGACCTCATCATGCCCCAGATACTGATCAATTTCACTACTAGCAATAAATATTAAAATGAAATTTTTGAGCGTCTTATCAAAAGCTTCCTGATATCAATTGTTTTCACAATTTTTTTCCTGCAAGCTTTGAATACCTCTTCATCTGTCTTTGATTCCAACCAATCTAGTCCCCACAAAAAGCACTTTTTTTCCCCTCTTCTATTTTTGAGTTTTCTTTCTTAGCAGAGGTGCATGAATATTATTTTTCACTCCACTGTGGCTGCATCTCCATCAATCAGGAAATAAAAAGTGGGTCTGAAGGATGTGTCATGACCCTGCAGGGCTACAAACAACAGAGATGCTGTAATGATTTCCTGGCCCCTGGCAGCAGTGGCCGACTGAAGGCTGTGTGCAGGCTGTGTGCACGTTTGCACAAACCAGTCTGCATCCTTTCTTGTTATAATGGATCCAGGCGTTTCTAGGAAAATGGAGTTTTCAAAGAGCATTTAATTCTTAAATGTCACCTCCACACAATTTCCAACTTGACAAATATTTCAGAATATCCTAAAAATAAATGTTAGGGTCATCATTTTTGTCTGTGCAACCTCTTTGATCTCCTAATGCATTAACAATAACTACATTTTGTACCTTAAAAGCTGAAAGCAACAAGGATTTCATTTTCATAATCATCTTCAATTATTAGGAATGGGGAAATACTCCATTAGTAATATTGGATGTGATTCACAACTGATTTTATTTGAAAAGTATTCATTGTTTCCTTTGTTATTTATGACATTTTCTAGATTTTTCTGTTAAGGGCATGTCACCATCATTTAGGATACATTTTCATACAATAGAGTACAAGTAGCCCTGACATGTTAGCAAACTTTTATTTTATGTTCCGTGTAGTCTGAGAATCTAGTATTTCCCGTCAGAATTCAGTTCAGGTCTTCCAATTTTCAGTTTCATCCCCCACTCCTGGTTTCCTATTTCTCTTAAATGCACGTGTTGTTTGTAACATCTCTTTTGGCATTTAATTATATCTAGTTGGTTTTGTTGTTGTATCATGTCTGATGTTTCATAATGACAACTCACCAGCTAAACATGATCTATAGATAGGTTTGTGGTAACCCACCAACTGTTTTAAAAATAACATCTTGAATCGGGTGCCAACATTTGAAAACTGGTTGATGACACACAAATATGGAGACTTCTGGTTTCAACGGAGTCAGACAACAGGTCTGGCGAGGCTGGCACTCTTTTTGAGGGTAGAAGTTTTCTGGAACTGAGGCCTGGGTGCCCTGGGGTGGGCAGCAGGGTCCCCTGGTCACCAGGGCCCCTCTAGGCATTTTACTTTTATTTCACTTTCCTTCCCAGGCTGATAGGCATTTGAAATCATGGCCTGTCTGAGCATGCCTTTTCAAATTTTTGTTTCCTGAACTAGGTTATAAATTCCTTAAAGCCAGAGCTCCTTTGTTATGATTCTTCTCTGTCCTTGCCCTGCCTTGCATAGTACTAGACACGTAGTAGTTGCTCAATAAATTAATTTGTTAAAAATATCTATGATGTGCCGCCGGGCATATACTGAGCTTCCTGAAGAGCTCGGGGAAAACAGTCTTCAAATAGTGCACACAAATGAAATGATTAATCTTCATAGCTCCTTTTTTGAGATTCACAAGGGATGTACAGTATGGGGATTAATTTATGGTGTGGAAAGAATAACATTTAATGAAACTATTCCCAGCTGAACTTTCAGGGAAGATTTAGCTACACAAAAAAAGTAATTACCTATATTGAAAATTGCCCTGCAGATGCAAGCCGGAGCCAGTGCTTTACCAAAAATGGCCTCTCCAGAGAAGGGGGCTCTGGTCCCCCTCCAGCCTGGCAGCCTTCTAGAACCATCCTTCGCTATAAGACTTTCCACGTCCCTTGAGTGCTTCAGCCAGCATCTCACACCAGTTTATTGATTTCACAGTTATCCCGATCAGGGCTCATTGGAATAACCTCTCCCAGCATTCATTTTCTGCCTCTGTGTTTAGTTCTGTAAGAATCTTTCAGATAAACTAGGGGGTAAGGGAGTTTATGAAGATTATTTTCCACATATATTTTTGAAAACTAATAAAAATGCCCAAATTATTTAATAATGTCTTAGAAGAATGGTCCTTAGCATCTTAAATTTCTCTTTTTTTAAATAAATTTCCATTGTGAAATATTTAAGAATGTAAGCAAAAAACATATAATATTAAGAAGAACCCGTTTCTGTTGCTCTGGGTACGAGTGTCAGTCCCTGTTATGTTCTTCCTTTCTGGCTTCATATCATCTCACAGACATCGTCTCATGTCACTGCAAATGTACTGAAGGTCTTAAAGAGTCATAGTATCCTTTAGTTGCTGTTCAGTCACTCAGTCGTGTCTGACTGTTTACAACTCTGTGGACTGCAGCCGCCAGGCTCCTCTCTCCGTGAGATTTCCCAGGCAAGAATACTTGAGTGGGTTGCCATTTCCTCCTCCAGGGAATCTTCTCAACCCAGGGATCAAACCTGAGACTCCTGCATTGAAAGGCAGGTTCATACACAAGTAAATACACATATAAAATATGAATTTGGATTTTTTTCCAATAAACTTAGAATTATGAAAATAGACACAATCTAGAAAATATATCTATACTTTGCAATATGTAAGAATTGAAAATATACAAAATAAAATTTATTCAGCAATCAAATATTAATGACATAGAATATAGAAATAAATGAAAAAACTCAGAGCAGATCACATTGTTTTTACAAAGCCTGATTAGGAAACTAAAACCACAGATTATTTTTTTTTCCTCCTAAGAAAATGTCATATACTCCTTGTTTTCTTATATTTTTAGTTGAAACAAAATTCCAGCTAACATGGCCATTGGACCCCTGATTCAAAACCACTTTGAAATAAGGGTGAAGCTTGCTTGATGCTTATACAACTGACCCAATAAGACATGAAAGCAGCTGGATTTTGAGGAAGGACCAGAAGTATTATATAAAGCAAAAACTAACAACTAAAAAAAAAATGTAGTGATGAAAATTTATGAAAAAAATGGGTAGAATGTGGAAATGAAATTACAGTCATCCTATCCTGCATCTTCCTGAATTAACCACTTGTGTCATCATTGTATTGTCTGTAATAGAGATCATGCTAGAACAGTTTCACGTCATATTGGCCATAATGATAGTCTTTATGCATTCTTATGAGGTGCGCAATACTGTTATCGTACTTGACTCAATCACTTTCCTATGGGGAAACATCACTTTTCATCTCCTTTGTCCTGCCATTCCTAATGTACCTTGAAGGAGCTCAATACATGTTTGGCAAGTTAGAGAAAGAATGGAGAGGATGCTGTTTTAGATGCATCTTCAAGGAGGTGTGTGGCTTGGGTGAGGAGGAAGTGAATGAGGAGGAGGCATGCTGAGCAGAGCTGCATAGCGAGAAAACCCAGCTGCCTGAAATGAAAGATTTTGTTGCCAAATGGTGGAGAATAGATCTGCTATCTCAGGGGAAACTACAGGTTTCAGTGTTACATTTCTTTGAGGGTTCAGTTTCAGTGGCATGAATGAAAATGGTTGAGAGGGGTAAATGCTGCTAGATTTTCTGTGTTCTTACCTATTTCTATTAATAATATTTTTTAATAATGTAGAAGACTAAGTGGAACTGACTTACCTTTTAAAACACGTGTGACTGGTTTCATGTACTCTGGACAGCTTGGTCATGCTTCCAAAGCTACCTAACTTATTTCTCTAGGGATGGGTGAGTTGGGGTGTGTGTGTGTGTGTGTGTGTGTGTGTGTGTGTGTGTGTGTGTGTGTGTGTGAGCATAGGCTTTCAACCACATCATGATGCTCGATGAATTGGAAAAGAAGCACAACAGTAAGTTTTTCGTGAGTTCATAATGGACTAATTGACTAAGGAATGTTACCCAGGCGGGGATAGATGAACTAGAGGGGGTAGACAAGTTAGATTAGTTTTCTACTGTTATTCAACAAGTTACTATGAATTTAGGGCCCTGTAATTACTTACGATCTCATGGTTGTCATGTTGCCTAGCGTTTGGGGAAATTCTCCAAGCTGGGGCGGCTGAACAGAATTGAGTTCCTAGCAGTAGTAGGATGGAGGCTCTGTTTCTGTGCTGGCTGTCCCCCAGGACTCCCTCAGCCCCTGGAGGCTACCAGTTACCTAGAGGCAACATATCATATTCCCGATCCCTGCCCCAGTCCATAAGAGGGAGTTACAGAAGGTGTGGGTCATTGGAGGGTCAACTGAGAATCCTGCCTGCCACACCAAGGTGCAGAGATGATGTTGCTAGGAGGTCACTGTATTCGTCCAGGGTCAGGGCTGTGGAAGCCTCAATTCAGGTAGGTGCAGGGGAAGGATAAGAGGAAGAGAGGCAAATGGATTTTAAACGGAGGGCCAGCAAGACTTGCTCATTGACCTGAGATTGAAGACAAAGGTCAATAGTCAGAACGTTTCAAACCAAATCAGCCATTGATTGAGGCGAAGAATGAGAAGAGACAATGTCTTTGAACCAAGAGGTCCCGTTAGTTTGGTTTGAGGCAAGCTGCCTGTCCGTTAACGGGGCGGCAGAAAGAGAACTTCTGAGGCAGGTGTGAGTAAGTGTGTCTCTGTAGCATAAGTGAGAGCTTAGGCCTGTGGAAACGTGCTGTACATCACATCAGAGGTGCAGCCGAAGTGTCGTGAATATACTTTCCAAGGAAAATGGCTTAGAAACCTGTTATGAGCTGAATTGTAGTCTGCTGCTAAGTCGCTTCCGTCGTGTCCGACTCTGTGCGACCCTGTAGACGGCAGCCCGGCAGAATTGTAGTCTGTTCTCCCTCAAATCAGACAGTGAAGCCCCCCCACCCCACCCCGTGTGACTGGTTTTGGAAATGGGGCCTTTAGAGGAGTAGCAAGGCTAAGGGAGATCCTGAGGGTGAGGCCTTAGATGAAGAGGAGGAGCCGGCAGGGCTGCATGAAGGTAGAGGACGCATGAGAAGACAGCTCCAAGGAGAGAGGCCTCAGGAGAAACCAGCTCTGCGGGCACTTTTATTTTAGACTTCCAGCCTCCAAACCTCTAGGAAGATGAACATCTGCTGTTTAAGCCACCAAGTCTGTGGCATTTCATCGTGGCCACCTGAGCCGACTCATACAAAGCCCAAGTACTGTTTCTAGGAAGAGACGTATTTTGACAAGGCAGAGTGAGTGATAAGCAACCAGAAGTCTGAGAATACTGAGTCTGCGTTTTGGAGATTACGAGGATCAGACTCCTGGGTCAAAGGGTCAAAGGTTCTAGGATCTAGCCTTCCCTCTGCAGTGGATGGCATTGTGTGACTTTGGGGAGACCTCCTATGCTTTCAAAGCCCGAGATCCATTAAATGGGGGTGATAGCGTCCATTTCTCTGACTATAGAGAGATTTAAATAAGATCTGATGTCTCCGTATGTGTGCTCAGTTGCTCAGTTGTGTCCGACTCTTTGTGACCCCCTGGACTGTAGCCCACCAGGCTCCCCTGTCCATGGGATGCTCCAGGCAAGAATACTGGAGTGAGTAGCCATGCCCCTCTCCAGGGAATCTTCTCGACCCAGGGATTGAACCTGTGTCACTTTTGTCTCCTGCATTAGCAGGTGGAGTCTTTACCACTAGCACCACCTGGGAAGCTCCTATTTCTGTACACTTATTTGGATATATATATATATATATATATATATATATATATATATATATATATTAAAAGCTCTTTTCTAAACTATAAAGCATTAGATACATGCATGTGAGTATTAGTGGCTTCCAGAAACATAAAGCTGAAGGAGTTCTGATAACATCAGTATAAAATGATTCTCCTTCTTTTAAGCTCATCCATGTTTGTAGGCAAACCGTCAACTCTCACTTCCTGTTCTGTCCAGGTAGTGTCCTGTGAGTTAAGGCATTTATTTTGTTGTGTTAATGTGTAGACAAGAAACCAGATAGTTGTGGCTGTCAGAATTTTTTCCACAAGAATAAGCAGATTCCAAGGTGCAGCCTGAGGCATGTCAACCTGGATCAGAGAACCCAGTATGTGTAGCTGCCTCTGTTCACTGACCATTTTATGAGTGGCCTCGCTGCAGGGGCAGAAATTAACTTTATGGAAGTGAGGTGTTATTCTATGTTTGGTTTATTCCAGCGTCCCTCTATTAAATATACAATATACATCTAGAAAACTTGGAAAATATTCAGGTGAATGGTTTAAAGAAGTCAAATCATTTATCTTTCAAAAGAAAACACCATGAAGAGAGTTGAATAGACTTGTTCAGTCTCTCCACTACGGAGACTTAACATGTGCTTTTTGTATGATCTTCATTCTTAGAGATCTAGATTAGCTCTAAAAATTATTTAACTGACATAAAGAATTGGAATGGTAACTGTCAAATTTTTTCTCTGTTGGTCTTTAAGAATATGACAGCTTTCCACATTTTTGGATTGATTTAGATGGATTCTGATAGAATGGGAGTTTTTTGTTTTTTTTTTTAAAAAAGGAGAAAAACTACTGTGTACAGAAATAATTTTTTTAAAAGACCGACATAACATATTGAATGTAGTATGCATCCCTATTCATGTTTGCCTTCCAAACTTTATGAAAGGAATTGTGTATGTATAACACTATTGTATTCTCCAGACAAGATACTTTCATAAATCATTTACTGCCTACTGCCATATTTCTGTAATGCTAGTACACATGCTCAGTTTATTTTGGTTTTAAAATGTATAATAATAAGAAAAAGGACTAGCAGAGAATGTAAAGAGCAAGCATGTATGTTACTCACCACTAAATAGGCTGAAGAATACCATGAGTCAAGCAAACCCCATTTCAGATAGATAAATCAAAATGAAAGTTTAGATTTGCTGCCTAGAAACACTGATGCAGGTTTTATTTTGTTTTTGCTTTTTATCCTAGAAAAGAGTCTGTGCCAGGGAGTTATCTAGTTATACATAGATTTATAATAAACAAGTAGAAGTATAGGTATTTATTGCATTTTTTACAGGTGACTTTTGAACATTTGTGCCCAAAGCACTAAGTATGGCAGGCAGAGGAATTCTCTCCAAATAGCCTTCAGTCCGCCAAGCAGACTTGAGAACACAGACCTATACACGCGGCTGTGTTGAAAAGAACAAATGAGGGAAGTAGTGGGCCCGCTGATATATATAATTAAGAGTCAGTTTCACAATAAAGTTATACCTGATTAAATAGAAAGTAACCAGTATTTTCCAGTGAGTATAGATTAATTCAAGTCATGAAGAGTTGCATGCATCTGGGGAGTAAAAAAAAAAAAAGTTACTTTAACTAGCTGCTCCCAAAGAGAAAAAATAAAAAGAATAAAAGAATAATTTTCTGGCACATTCATCCCACCTTCCACCAATGACAAAAACCACAGTCTTGAAGCTGTGCAGACATGCTTTTTATTTCAGATATTAAGCTCTGTCAGCTCAGCCTCCATTCGTCTCGGTCGGGGTCAGGGTGAGCTCTGGGCGTGTAGGAGGCACTGCAGGTCAGCTGTCAGACCCCATCTGCCCATAGGTGCCGTCCGCAGGGTGTCTGACTGTCCTGTCTCCTCGAGCCTAGGTCCTCACTCCAGAGTTCTGTGTTTTTTGAAACATGATCCATCGAGTCTGCCTCCAGTTTCCATGGTCGTGCCGCTTTCCCCAAGGACGCTCCTGGTGTGATGGTGACCAGCAGAGCCTTTGTTCACGGCCAGCTCTATTCCCTGTGCAGGAGGACATGGTGATTCCTGCCGGGGGTGTCGGGGGGGCTGACATCACAGCCCCACCACCTCTGACACCCAGAGGCCATCTCTGCCATCCCTCATCCCAGCCCCCGATGAGCATCATCCAGGCAGAGAAGAGGGGCAGAGATCTCCTACTGTCCCCTCCACCTCCCTCAACCCAGCCCCCGATGAGCGTCATCCAGGCAGAGAAGAGGGGCAGAGAGCGAGTATTCCAACCCCCCCACCTCCCTCAGCCCAGGCCTCCCCCTTGTTTTCTTTCCTCAAGAGAGTCTAGTGGGCGTGGGGTGCAACCAAACTGCAGGTCAGCTGACCATCCTTTCGGTTCTGTCCCGCACCTAGACTTGGGCTGTCCCCAGTTTAAAGGCCAAGAGTTGCAAGTCTGTTCTCTGGTGCCTCTTGCTGATCTCAGTGGAGGAGGGTCGTGGGGTTCAAGGACACAGGTCACTGGTCGCAGTGGGGGACATTTCTGTTAATATGTCCCTTATCACACAGGGAAAATAATCCCGTCGTCCCACTGGGTGTCCCTACAGGTCCCAGAGAGAGAGAAAGCGTCCTCAGACAGGAGCCTGGAGGGGTGGAGAGAAGGGACTGTTTGAAGAGCACTTGGAAGAAAACCAGGGAGGGACATCAGGGCTCCTGAACCAGGCCTGGGGAGGAACTGTTATCCTCCTCCATTCTGCCGGGACAGGAGGAGCAAACACTGTTCTCCAATCCCACTTAGAAGTGGAGCTTTGGTGGAGGAGCCTCAGGGGAGATGGGTCCAGGAGGACTAAAGCCATGTGCGATCAGAGATCCCAGAGAAGGGGCCAGGCGGGATGGAGGAAAGCACCCCCCTTTCCACCCAGTCCCCTTTGAGCTCCTACAGTTACCTTGCATCGTCTAAACCCAAGGGGAGGTCAGAGGGCAAGGGAGACCAAGGGATGTGGTCCTCAGGAGTCACCTTACCAGGGCACAGAACAGGCATAGAACGATGGTGGAAGCGTGGGGTGGGTAAGGGGATGAGAATGGAGAACAGGATTAGAGCTCCTGATTGCAAGTTTGCTGTCTGTTGTTCCCTCTGACATAAACCTACTGCCAGTATCTGAGGCTTGGTATTTAGTGTTGAGAACACAAAGGGAATCATAGAGGGCCGTAGAGTGAAATATTAATAGACTGAAGCAGGACATGAAGCTCCACTATGTTGATAAACTTATTTTTAAATGATTTAAGGGAACTTTGTTGTCTCTTTTTGTAATGTGTGGTTTTAAATTATATATATATATTTTTTTTTTCTCAAAATGAACTTAAAAACCAATAAATCATTTTTCTAGCTACGCTGCAAAGAGTGGATATGAATTGATATATACTTCTGATGTAAAATTGGAGAAGGAAATGGTGACCCACTCCAGTATTCTTGCCTGGAGAATCCCATGGACAGAGGAGCCTGGTAGGCTACAGTCCATGGGGTTGCAAGAGTTGGATATGACTTAGTGACTAGATCACCTGATGTAAAATATATGGGCATATATTCTAATGTCCTTAGCAGATATAAGCCTTCCACTGATTGCTTTGGTTAATGCATTTTATGCCTCTTGATTCATTTATTCATTCATATGCCACACCCTGTTCTGCTTAATTTTCACATAGAAGCTTTTTTCAAAATCTGTCCTATAGAATTTTACGTTTTTTTTAAGCCCTTGTTGTCAGATATCAAAATTATACAAACACAGCTGGATTAATACCCTTGTCCAGATGGTTTAGTTGGTACTTTGTTATATTAATTTTACTGCCAGGATCTTGTAATGTATGTTGGTGCAATTGCCACAATTGAAAAGGACTCATATCTATCTTATGTCTCATGCATATTCGTCAGCAGAGAGTAGCCAATACAAACATGGCCAACTGCTTATGAGAAACTTAGATGCTAAAAAAAAAATCCTCAAAGGGGATGACTAACAGAGCTGAGGAACTGCTATTGCAACTGACATAGAGGATTAAGCTGTGGATATGAAATATATAAAACCATGAAGATGAATTCAGACTTGGCCTTTTCTAGTTAATTTATAGCAGTTAACTCGTAGCTTCCTTTGCCATCAGTTTCTTCCTTGTTGAAAACATGTTTAGACAAGCCATACCAGAGGTCTGGAGATCTGCCTCTTTTTTTTTAGATTAAGGTTTTTTTTAAAGTATGAGCACGATGGATTTGGAAAGCTTAAGCTGGATGGTAAAGGGTGTTTCTGGCTAATTACAGTAAATCCTTGGATAGTTGAAGATGCTCTGAGAATTTTCACCTTTTACTTTTCTACTTAAGAAAGTACTAGTTTTCTTCTCCTTTTTCGTTCTTGTTTTAGTCGTCAAGTTAGAAAAAGTTCTAAAATACATAAAATGATGGCCTTTTTGCTTGGTGGAAGTAGGTGTATAAATACTTGCAACTTGAACACATTTTAATCTCCTTTAAGTTAATCCATTTCACTCTGCCTTGCTGTTGTTTGCTCGTAATAACCTGGCTTGCAGAAGGAGGTGTATATGTATATTTTCTGAAGTCAGTTGTACAATAGGAAGTAACAGGCTTCCACCCCTTTGTTAAGTCATTAAACAGGGTCTGGAGTGTGGGCTGACTTCGCTTGTGACTCAGATGGTAAAGCGTCTGCCTATAATGCGGGAGACCTGGGTTCGATCCCTGGATTGGGAAGATCCCTTGGAGAAGGGAATGACTACCCACTCCACTACTCTTGCCTGGAAAATCCCATGGACAGAGGAGCCTGGTGGGCTATAGTCCATGGAGCCACAAAGAGTCGGACATGACTGAGCGACTTCACTTTCTTTCTTTCTTTCTTTTCTTTCCTTTAGAGTGTGGGCAGTCCGCAGCAGCAGGGGATTTCAGAAGTGAGGGTGAAGGAGGCAGGTGGAGGGCCCTACGGCACGCAGTGTCCAGGTGGGGCTGTGCAGTATGACTGCCCGATGACTGTGGACTCAGCAGCAGGAACAAAGCCTGCCTGCAGTCACCCTTGCAAGGCTCTGTTCACGGGCTTCCTGGAAGGGTGTAGGCCACTGGCCTGGGGCTGAGGAGATGCAGGAAACGAGGGACTGGACGCTGACACGGCCAGGGACTCAGCGACCTGCTTCTGCCTTAAGGGCAGTACAGGCCGCATGCTTTCCGTCTTCTTGTCCATCTTTTCCTTTCCTTTGCTCATGTGCTCCTCTGTCTCCCATCTTTTCTTTTTTCAGTCTGTTTGTTTTGCTTTTGCTTTATTTATTTATTTTTTAATTTTATTGTTAATAAACATTCCAGACAGAAGCTGGCCAATTTCATTTGCCTGTAACTGTCGCTTAACGGGCTGTGTCCTTTTAATCCACAATTCTGTCGAGTAGCATGGGAACATGAGGGAATTAATGTATGAGTACCTACCCCTAATTGTAGAGCCTTCCTATGTAGTAATCTATCACTTCAGCCCTCCATCCTATATCATTCCTTCTTACCATGGAGCATCTCACGGGGAAGTGTAGGATAAAAGAATGCATGTTCATGCAGCGCCCTGTGTTTCAGATGTGGCAACTGCTTTGGCATCCATCTGTGCAGAGGTTGGGATTAAACCCAGGGGCAAATGTGAGGTTGGGTAAATGTCCCTGTCTTGCTCCAGGAGAGTATGGAGTTAGTGGATCTGCCTTCCTAGGGTGGGAAGGGCAAGAACAGACATGCAGGAAATGACTCCATTGCCCAGTGTGGCTAGTGTAGTACTTGCCCTTTACACCTTGCCTTTAACTGAAGCCGTTAGATGGTTAGTTAAGAGTGAGTGATAGTTGCTCAGTCATGCCTGACTCTTTGCAACCCCATGGACTGTAGCCTGTCAGGCTTCTCTATCCATGGGATTCTGCAGGCAAGATGACTGGAGTGGGTTGCCATTTCCTTCTCCAGGGGATCTTCCTGACCTAGGGATCCTGCATTGCAGGAGAGTACCACCTGAGCCACTAGGGAAGCCTACTATTAAGAGACATTTCTAAGTATAAAGACAGGTCAACTTAAAAAGTATCAGCAGATATATGATTGACTTTATCTTATAATCTGTAGACAATACATTAAAATATACCATGAATCCATAACACCTTTTCCAAAGGAATACCCAAGACAAGTAGTTAAGAGTGTTAGGCCAAATGGGAAAAGATCAAAAGTCAGGTGGGTCTGCTTCCTTGGGAGGTTCAGTGAAGGTGTCAGTAAACATGATCTCACTGATGGGGAAGATGGTGGATGTGTTTCTTGGATCAGATCCCAGGACCTGTTTTCTGCCATTTTGCACCTTTTGTGTCAATACAGACTAAACAATATCAATTACTCTGTGATATCAAGGCAGTGGATTTAAAAAAGTTTAAAATTGTGCCAAACCCACCACAAACGGTGTGTATATAATAACTGAATGGATGGGTTATTTTGGCCTGAAGCAGACACAGCCTACACCTTTGTCCGGCAGGCTTCTTGATCTGGACGAGGGATGGCCCTGCGGGCACCTGCCGTGAGCAGGGTTGGAAGAGCTTCGCGGTGCTGAGAGGCCCGAGCTGGTACAGCCTCAGGACAGAGGGCAGTGTGCGTGTTGACCCTCATCCGGAGGGTAAAACAGACATGTCTTGTTCAAGATACTTCCATCTTAACATTGACACGACCTATGTAGGACTGAGTACTAATCAACTTGTGTCACACATTTAAGACTTCTCTGATGGCTCAGATGGTAAAGCGTCTGCCTATAATGCGGGAGACCCAGGTTCAATCCCTGGGTAGGGAAGATCCTCTGCAGAAGGAAATGGAAACTCACTCCAGTGTTCTTACCTGGAAAATCCCATCGACAGAGGAGCCTGGCAAGCGACAGCACAGCAAAGAGTCGGACACGACTTCACTTTCACACATTTAAAAGCAGGGGCAGAGGTTTTGAGGTAATAGGTGAGGATACTAGAGTCTGTGACAGTGAAAGGCTCTGCCAGTGCTTTCCGCTCACGTCATCCATCATTCTGCTTCCCCAGTCCAGGGCAGTCGTGACAGGATGTAAGCGGTTTTCTCCCTGCACCTTCAGCCAGCTTCTCTTCTTCCTGTCTTCCTTTTCTTGCCGTTTCTTTTACAGGAAACTTAACGCAGTAACCATGCTGAACAAGCACATCTTACAATAAAATCAAATCACAACCTTGTGTTTCTTTTAACTTTGTTCAGGGAGTAAGTCGTTCCCACACAACTGTATGGAATTTCAATAGATGCTATGTTTTATTTTTTCTTTCTTCTTTTCTTTTCTTTTTAGATAATAGGCAGTCCTGTGGGCGCTTGAAGTAGCAAAACAATTTAGTAGCTGTGTTACTCAGGCCATGATTTCAGTCAAGTCCAGTTTTTGTCTCTTGCCCAGTTCAGGCCAGAGGTCTTCTCTGCTTGACCTTGAGGAAAGTGATATTATCAGCCTCTGCCTTCCCTTTGTTCACCCTCTTTCTTCCCGCAGGTCAGCCTCCAGAGGAATCTGTGTGTGGGGGGGAACAGGACGAAGCTGGTAGGGGGCTGGAGGGAGGAGGGATGAGGAGATGAGACAGAACTTAGGCCTCAGGCTCTCTGGGTGTGATGGAAGTTGTCCGCTGATTCTCTGCCTTGGGGTGTTTTCAAGGTCTCCGAGACCCTCGCATCTCTGGGGCTCTCTCCTCTAAGTGGCCCCTGGCTCCCAGCGGAAGCGTCTGGCTGCTCGGGTGGCCAAGTGGGCTCGTACCTGCCTACCCGAAGTGTTGACGTGAATTCTGACCGCTGGGGTCCTGCCACCTCCGAGGTGACCCTCATGTTGGGGGGAGGACCTGAGAGTTCTTCAGTCCCTCTCTCTGGCCTGCCTCTGGCCCCCAGGCATGCCCGTCTCCCCCAGCCCTGTGGGCACAGCCTGGGGCAGCTTCTAGGGTGTGACTCAGACTGGAACCCCAGCTCTCTGCACCCCAGCTTTCTGGTTGGTCCTGTACGGAGCCAGCTCCCAACAGGCTGGAGGCAGAAGCGCAACAGGAGGAAGCAGAGTGGAACGTCTGCACAGGACGGCAGCCTAGTCCCTCCCTCCCGAGTTTTCATACATCACCTGTTCCCTTTGCCGAAGATCTCCTTATGCAGCCTTGACTCGGCTACGTGGTCTGAGAGTGGTCCGAAAGTTTCTCTTCTTCAGTAAGTTATGAACGTGGAGATCTGACTTTGGAATGCCACATTTAACTTTTCTGTAACTTGGTGTCTTCCTTTAAACGTCAATTTCAAGCCTCATTCTTTTTTATCTTATAAATTAAAACTCGGGCTTCTTTGATGAAATGCTCAAATTCTGGATTCCCTCTCACTTTTTGTCCTTTTCTCCTTTTGCTCAGTGATGATAAGGCTAGAAAGCCTCGCACGCGAATCTGACCTCAAGGAGGAAGCCTGGTTTCCGGGGCTCCCCGCCGCGCTGCTCCCCGCTGACATAAGGGTGCACAGCCCCAATCTGTGTCTCAGTTCCCTCCCTCCTGCCTCAGCTCTCGAAGCTCACGGACATCTCATCTGGGATTCTAGGCACCTGGTTTCAACATTCTTAGTTTTTCCAGCTGGGGTCCATGGGAGACCCTGGCCGACTCTCAGTCCCTTTGCCCTCCTTCTGGCTCTGGGGTCGGCTCCTTTCTTGCACCCTGTGGTCTACAGGTACCTCAGGGCCGTCTGCATAGATGTGCCACGTGACCATATCTGCGATGTTGCCACCGCCATGGTGGGAAGGCAGGTGCTCTGGAGGCTCTTTCCCGCGCCCCTCCCCATCAGGGCAGCTGTCACTGTAATTTCATTTCTCCAAGCCTGTGCGGGCATTTCTATTCCCTACCCGCCCCCTTCCCTATCTCTGTCCCTAACCAGGGAGTTGACCCTAGTGGGCGTGTGGGAGTCACTGCTGCTGCCTCTCACCTATGCACTGAGGTTTAGCTCTCACCAGTTATCCTTCCAGGACACTTAAGAGATGGGGGCTTGGTTCCTGGGTCGGGGAGATCCCCTGGAGGAGGGCATGGCAGCCCATTCCAGTATTCCTGCCTGGAGAATCCCATGGATAGAAGAGATTGGCAGGCTATAGTCCGAGGGGTCACAAAGAGTCAGACACAACTGAAGTGATGGTGCACACACAGACAGTTATCCTCCAATTATCCGCCGGGGTTGAACCCATCAGACGGATTCTATTAAGGGTTTTGATATTATTCTCCATCCTTTCTACCCATGAGGTTTCTTGGAGGAAATTCTGTACCAGACTCTCAAGGTTGCTCTTGATTCAACAACATCTTAGAAATTCAAAGTTCGGTCACTTGACCCTTTCTTTCCCTAGAATTTTCTGTATGTTCTCCATTTCAGACAGAAGCCCTAATTTTTTAAGGTAGAGTCCTGCAGGGCATGAGAAGGATAACAGTGAGAGAAGAATGCTATCAGATAATATTTCAAAATATTCTGCTCCATTACTGCATTGCTTCTTGGTTGAGTAGTTGAATGTCTGAAAGATGGGTCAGTTGACAAATGACAAAATAACTAGCCTGATAAAATGAATTTTATCTGAGAGTGGCTGCTCGCTTATTACAAAATGAGTCACCAAATTTGTTCAATATCAGAACATCTTGTTTATCTTCAATCTTGTTCTTTCCTTTCCAGACTCCAATGCCAAACCATTTTCTCTTCTGTAACAGAAGACAGGCCATTGGAGATTTTTGCCTTCTTATTGAATAACCTCAGGGAAACATAAAAGGCAAGTCTTTTTGAAGATAAAAATGAAAAGTAGCTATCTTAAAGCAGGGTCTTTTATCTTATTACAGGGCATTCCTCTGTCAGTCTAAATTTCAAAAACATCTTTCATCTTTGACTCAACAGGGCTCCTTCACCTGTCTTTCAAACAGGAGATTAACTGCACAGAAATGTGTGGGGTCATGTTTGTTTCCCAGTGATTTTCTGACATCTTCTCCATAAAGGTCAGAGGGACCCTGGTCTGGGAACGGTGAGCAGGGGTGAGCGGCAAGGGCTATAGAGTTGGAGAGCATCACAGTCCCTGCTGTACCCTCTTCCCCACCGCTTGTGTGATGCGTTCTGTCTGCATCTGGACCATCAGAGATGGTTTGTAGGTGTCAGTAACAGATACCAGTGGGCAAGAGACATTTGCTGAATGTCGCTGGGCATGGCAGACAGAAGATGCTGGCAAACTGGTTAGGAAGAGGGTCTTTCAAGCATGATTATGATCCTCTTGTATACATTAAATTGCATTTCAGTTTTCTGAGGTCACCATGATTCTCTTGGCCCAGTTTATAACATAATGTTTTTTCTATCTCTGGAGTCTCTCCAGTTTCTATGTCTGGAGGTAAAACAAAGTGAAAATGTTAGTCTCTCAGTTGTGTCTGACTCTTTTGTGACCTCGTGGACTGTTGCCCACCAGGCTCCACTGTCCATGGGATTTCCCAGGCAAGAATTCTAGGGTGAATTACTATTTTTTTATTTTATTTATTTTTTAATTGAAGGATAATGGCTTTACAGAACCTTGTTAGTGTCTGCCAAATATCAGCATGTATACCTATGTATACCTATGGCTGATTCATGTTGATCTAGTGTGAATTAGCTGATATTGTATAAAATATGCTGTTATTTATCTAAGAAAGAGACTTAAAACATGAACACACATATACATTTCAGATTATGTTTTTATTTTTAAAGGTATACAATGGAAAAATAAACCAGAAATCTGTAAAACAAATAACTAAAGAAAAAAAAAGTTGCTTCTGGGATATGAAACAAACAGGCTAGAATAAACAAGGATAGAAGCAAGACTTCTTTGACAACTTCAAGTTTTCAAAGCTTGAATTTAAAATTTATAAGTATTTTATACAACTCCAGGCCTACTTCATTTTATTGTGCTGTGTTTTATTGAACTTCACAGATACTGTGATTTTTACATATTGAAGCTTTGTGGCAATGCTGCCTCAAGCAAGTCCATCAGGACTATTGTTCTAACAGCATTTACTCACATTGTGTCTCTGTTTCACAGTCTGATAATTTCTCTTAATATTTCAGTTTTTTTCATTATTATTGCATTTTTTAGGATCAACTATGATAAGTGATCTTTGATGTTACTCCTATGATTTTTTTGGGGGGTGCTACTAACCACACCCATGTAAGATGGCAAATGCTTGATAAATGTGTGTGTTCTGACAGCTCTATAAACCGAGTGTTCCCCCATGTCTCTCCCTCTGCTCGGGCCTTCCCATTCCTTGAGACACAACAGTATTGAAATTAGGCCAATTAATAACCCGACAATGGCCTTATTATGTCATATTTCCAAAACATTGATTATGTTTCTGGACTTCTTATTTTGTTGCATTAAGTAAGCCTTTATTCACATTCCTGTGTCATATGGTTGAAAATAGAGACGTTATGTTATATTTAATGTCTCTCATGGCCACATCTGTCATTGCTCCTCTTTACAGAACGCTTCCAGATATTCTTGCACATTTATTTTTCTACATGAGCTTAGAATCATGTATCTAGTTTCCGAGAAACAAAAGTAACACATTGATATGGGAGGGAAATTGTTAGTTTGTTTTAATGACTGTTTTAGTCACTACTTTATAAAGAATAGTGCACAACCTGCTAAATAGCATGATCACAAAATATTTGTTGAATGAATATTACACTTCACACTTGTATTTAGTTATAGAATTATACATATTGCCCTCTTTAGTCTCTTCTATGATTTTTATATTCAGTTTGTAATCTTTGAACTTTTAACAAATGATTAAGAAATAGCAAATTCTCCATAATATTTTCCAGTTTAAAAGCAAACATGTCAGTTTGTGTGTATATATGTACATACATGAAGTGAAGTGTCTTTTACAAGTGAAAGTGAAAGTCACTCAGTCATGTCTGACTCTTTGCAACCCCATGGACTATACAGTCCATGGAATGCTCCAGGCCAGAATACTGGAGTGGGTAGCCTTTCCCTTCTTCAGGGGGTCGTCCCAACCCGAGGATCAAACCCAGGTCTCCCGCATTGCAGGCAGATTCTTTACCAGCTGAGCCACAAGGGAAACCCACAAATACTGGAGTGGGTAGCCTATCCCTTCTCCAGTGGATCTTCCCGACCCAGGAATTGAACCAGGGTCTCCTGCATTGAAGGCGGATTCTTTACCAACTGAGCTATCAGAGAAGCCCTTGAGCTATCAGGGAAGCCCCTGATGTGTATACATATGCACATGCAAATTTATACACACGTGTGTATACATATATATGTATGTTTACAAACGTAGTGTGCACATATATGATTGGCCTCTGATCTGTGGATATTTATCCATTTGCTGTTTTCTTCTTGTTCATACTTTTTTAAAAACATTTTCATCGCAAAGTCTGAGGTTCCTACAAATTGTTTTGCATTGTTCTAGAGTCTGTCTTTGGCTAGGTTGGAGCATCCTTGTCTTGACTCTTGAATCTCTGAGACACCAGATGGCCAACTGGAACAGAGGTGAAGGAGGGTGCAGGTCTTCAGTACAGGGTGCCTGTGTACCCAAAATGGAAAGTTTCGAGGGGGAAGCAAAGTTGGGACCGAGAGGCTGAAGTCCAGCTCTGGCCTTTGGCAGAGATTCCCCACCTGACTGCACATAGAGAGTCCGGGGAGGATGGCTCGAAGTGCAGCAGCAGCTGGGCCCCCACCCAGATTCTGATTCTGCAGGCCTAGGATGCACTAGGAAAAGCTGTCCTCCTTGGCACCGCAGATGATTTTAATGCACGTTTGGACCTGGATAGAAGCCCACCTGCTTAGAAACGTCTGTGTAATCCTGGCTAATTCATTGTCTTCCTGAACTCTAAGTGGCTTTGTGAAAATAGTGAACATGATGCTTGAGACGGAGTTGGTGAAAGTGTCAGGTGAGGTTAAATGTGTTGATAACAGGGATTTGTAAGCAGTGAGTACTATGCCACATGAATTTTAGTGATTATTCTAGCTCAGCCACTTAGTACTTACATATGACCTTTGGCAACAACTTAATGCCTTTGTCCTTCAGTTATCTCATCTATAAAATGAGGTTATTAATGGTACCCATCTCACCATGGTATTGTACAGGGTAAAATGAGAACATACTAAGAACAGTGCCTAGCTATAGATAATTGCAAAATGGTAGATATGCTTACTATTTAATTATTTTATTAAGTACTACAAAATTTACTTTTGAGCATCTACTGTGTCATAAATAGGCAACCATGAGTAGGGTGACCATAAGATTTATCCTTCAGACTAGGAGACTTCCAAAGCTCAGGGAGAACTATTTATTAACAGTCACCCTGGGATAAGAGGTATAAATTCAATAATCCTGGTAACCAGGGTGCTTGTTACCTAATCAATGTGAAACAAAGATGAGAAGGCTTGTGATGGGGCTGCTACCAACAGTTCTCCTCACCTCTCCCTCTTAAATATCTTAAAATCTCCTCTAACTAAATGTCGAAAGAATTGTTGTCATTTACTAAGTTGTGCCCAACTCTTTGCCACCTCATGGACTGCCAGCACACCAGGTTTCCCTGTCCTTCACTATCTCCTGGAGTTTGATCAGATTCATCTCCAATGAGTTGGTGATGCCAGCCAACCATCTCATCCTCTGACACCCTTTTCTCCTTCTGCCCTAAATCTTTCCTGGCATCAGGGGCTTTTCCAATGAGTTGGTAGTTCGCATCAGATGACCAAAATACTGGAGCTTCAATTTCAGCATCAGTCCTTCCAATGAGTACTCAGGATTGATTTCCTATAGAATTGACTTGTTTGATCGCCTTGTTGTCCAAGGGA
Organism: Giraffa tippelskirchi; assembly: GCF_054371585.1. Classification (NCBI taxonomy): domain Eukaryota; kingdom Metazoa; phylum Chordata; class Mammalia; order Artiodactyla; family Giraffidae; genus Giraffa; species Giraffa tippelskirchi. The sequence goes on along the minus strand of NC_137283.1, from coordinate 160,561,490 downwards.
CTCTCAAGAGCCTTCTCCAACACCACAGTCCAAAAGTATCAATTTTTTGGTGCTCAGCCTTCTTTATGATCCAACTCTCACATCCATAAATGACTGGTGGAAAAACCACAGCTTTGACTAGATGGACTTTTGTCGGTTAGGCCCTAAATGCAGGATGATTTCCTCTTGAGATCCTTATGTAATTACATCTACAAACCCCCTATTTTCAAATAAGTTCAAATTCTAAAGTTCTTGATGTGCATGCATTTTAAGTAGATACTATTCAATCCACTATACTTCCTTTAGTTGGAAGAAAGCTGAAATGAAAGATAGGTTCAGTTCAGTTCAGTTGCTCAGTCGTGTCCAACTATTTGTGACCCCATGGACTGCAGCACACCAGGCTTCCCTGTCCTTCACCAACTCCCGAAGCTTGCTCAAACTCATGTTCATCGAGTCGGTGATGCCATCCGACCATCTCATCCTCCGTCATCCCCTTCTCCTCCTGCCCTCAATCTTTCCCATCATCAGGGTCTTTTCAAATGAGTCAGTTCTTCCCATCAGGTGGCCAAAGTATTGGAGCTTCAGCTTCAGCATCAGTCCTTCCAATGAATATTCAGTGTTGATCTCCTTTAGGATTGACTGGTTGGATCTCCTTGCAGCCCAAGGGACTCTCAAGAGTGTTCTCCAACACCCCAGTTCAAGAACTTCAGTTCTTCAGTGCTCAGCTTTCTTTATGGTCCACCTCTCACATTCATATATGACTATAGCTTTGACTAAACTGGCCTTTGTCAGCAAAATAGTGTCTCTGCTTTTTAATATTCTGTCTAGGTTTGTCATAGCTTTTCTTCCAAGGAGCAAGTGTCTTTTAATTTCATGGCTGCATTCACCATCTGCAGTGATTTTGAAGCCGAAGAAAATAAAGTCTCTCACTAAGGAATCAGTTAGGACCAACTGCTGAAACAGAAAGAATGAATACCATTTATCCTTTCTTACAGTCAAATGACAGTGTCTAGGCATTTGTCCCAATTCACTCAGGCTCTCAATGCTTTTTTAAAAATTTATTTTTAATTGGAATCTAATTGCTTTACAGTATTCTATTGGTTCAGCCATACATCAACATGACCCAGCCATACATATACATGTTTCCTCCCTCTTAAACCTTTCTCTCATCTCCCATCCCCTCCCACCTGTTCACTCTGTCTGTGTCTCCATTGCTGCCCTGCACATAGGTTCATCAGCACCATCTTTCTAGATTCCATAGGTATGTATTAATATACAATATTCATTTTTCTCTTTCTGACTTCACCCCATATAATAGGCTCTAGATTCATCCATTAGAACTGACTCAGATGCCTTCTTCCCAGCCAGTGTCTGGAGGGCAACTCAAGGAGGCATCTGCTTGGAGTACAGGTGTGCAAGAGGATAGCAGTTTCATGTTTTGTTTATTCTGGGTAAAAGAATGACATAAGATATCCAGATTATGAAACAGGAGCTGACATAAGTAACAATGTGTTGTATTTATATCTCAAATTTTAAACCTGAGGCTGGAAACTTAAGGAATTTATAGCAAGGTGTGAAACTGTTTATCTCTGTGCCAGTTATTTAAGAAAACTAAATATGAATGCCTGTCAGCTCTTGTTCCTTCTTTGCTATTGAAGAGCCTGACTAAATATTTCCTTCTCTCTGTGAAGTCACTCAAGCTCAGGCCTGTGCCCAAGGGACTTGAAAGGCCCGATTTACTGAATGAGCCCAGATGAGGAGCTCTTGGCTACATTGTCTTACATGGCAGTAGGGCACTCCTTGACACGGGGAGAAACTTTTAGTATTTAAGAATAAGCAGCCCCTGGTTATGTTTCTCCCCTCAAGAGTTACTTCTTACAGCTCTGTGGTATGTGTGTGACTCTGTAAGGAAATACCTGTTGCTACTTCGCCTGCGAGAGATTCTTCTATTTGTTTTTCAAGACTGTTTTGTTTTGTTTTTTTTTTTTCATTTAAAGTAGTCAGTAGTTCAAAGGACCACTCTGGCTTTCCACTGATTCCAGATAAGCATTTTCTTTGTTATCTACTAGTCTGTTTAAAAGCCATGAGATAAAACAAAGTGGTCAGTTCCTGCTGACTACCAACTTATTACAACCTCCAAGCAACAGATGTTTTGTTTTGATTGGTTCTTAGTTGTATAGTGGGCTGTTCTTAATTCAACACTGGGCTGAAACCAAGCAAGGGGCACACCTGCTTCTGTTTGGTTGTGAATGAGCAGTGACAGGCCTACTTGAGTTCCCTGCCATGAGAAAGCATGGGTTAGAACTACAGTATAAGAGAAGCGGGTAAAAGGGAAGGAGGGGGACAGGAGAAAGAGGAAGAGAAAGACAAGAAAAGGGAAGGGCAGAGGAGTGGCCGTCAGCCAGAGGCCATCCCATTCTTCCATTCATTTATTTATCTATTTTAAAAATTTATTTATTTTTAATTGGAGGATAATTGCTTGACAATATTGTGCTGGTTTCTGACATATATCAACATGAATCAGCCGTATATATGTGTAGGGTTAGGGCTTCCTTAGTAGCTCAGATTGTAAAGCATCTGCCTACAATGCAGGAGACAAGGATTCCATCCCTGGGTTGGGAAGATTCCCTGAAGAAGGAAAGGGCAACCCACTCAAGCATTTTTACCTGGAGAATTTCATGGACAGTGGAACCTGGTGAGCTACAGTCCATGGGGTCGCAAAGAATCGGATACGACTGAGCGACTAACACACACACACACACACACACACACACGGCATGCGGTAGAGCAGCCGTGGATACGACTGAGCGACTAACACACACACACACACACACACACACACACACACGGTGGAGCAGCCGTAGAGATGCAAACGTAGAGAACAGACTTGTGGACAGGGTTGTTGTCCAGTCGCTCGGTTGTATCTGCCTCTTTGTGACCCTGTGGACTGCAGCGCACCAGGTTTCCCTGTTCTTCACCACATTCCTGACTCACGTCCATTGAGTCGGTGATGCCATCCAACCATCTCATCCTCTGTCGTCCCCTTCTTCTCCTGCCTTCAATCTTTCCCAGCATCAGGGTCTTTTCCAATGAGTCAGTTTTTCACATCAGGTGGCCAAAGTATTGGAGTTTCAGCTTCAGCATCAGTCGTTCAAACGCATATTCATGACTGATTTCCTTTAGGATTGACTGGTTTGATCTCTAGGGACTTTCAGGAGTCTTCTCCAACACCACAGTTCGAAAGCATCAATTCTTCAATGCTCAGCTTTTCTTCCAAGCAGTAAGCGTCTTTTAATTTCATGGCCACCGTCTCTGTCCACAAGAATTTTGGAGCCCAAGAAAATAAAGTCTGTCTCTGTTTCCATTGTTTCCCCATCCATTTGCCATGAAGTGATGGGACCGGCTGCCATGATCTTAGTTTTTTGAAAGGACACTTGTGGGCATTTCTTATAAAGTTTGCAATGTAAAACAATTTTAACTTGGTTTTAGGCAAATAATTGTCTAGCTTGTTGTCCTTTGTATTTAGGAAAGGGTGATCATGGATGAGTGAAGGCCCCGAAAGAACTCACCTGTGCAAACAGCACCAACCTCTTCTCACAAAACATCACTTACTGCACCGTTAAGGGGAGCAGCCAGTTGACTGTGTGTCTCCTCCCCTCCCTGCAGAGTTCCCTGTGTACAGGTCCTAATGAGCAGTGAAACTGCCCCAGGCCTGCAGTAGGAGGGACATCCAGGGCGACAGGGCTGAGACCCACACCCGCTAATTAGTGTGCGGCTAATTGACCTTTCGCAGTAATTGTGTTCCTCGGCCTTTGGCAACCAGAGAGGGGGGCCTTTCAATATCTCTGGGTAGTGTCATATCTTTGATCATAATGAAAACTAGGCATAAGAAACGTGAAATAAATTCAAAGCATAAATCACAGTGTGCCTATCTTTTCAAATTCCTTTTTTTTTTTAAACAAAAGATCAGGTTGAAGGAACAGTTTTTATTCTCATCCAATTAATATAAATTGGCGTTTGTGTTCGTTCATCACTATGGAGGTGACCGAGAGTGCAAGAGGGAGAAACCAGTGGGAATGATGTTTGGTTCTTCTGACTCCCACTGCATGCCCTAAGCTCATGCTGTCTTTAACCACATTATCTTGTTGTGAGCAACAGCCATACCAAACATTCATTAACCATTACACTGGAAAAAAAAAAGCCTTGAAATGCCTTCCTAAATAATTGCCATTTTTGTCTTTGCTTGACATAGAAAATACACTACAGTTAAGTCCCCTGTAAAAGTTTGATAGGGATAATACAGCGCTTGAGGGTGGATAGGGGTGTTATCGTTGTTACCAGTATGGTTGTATTTTGTGTGGGTGTTCTTTAAATTTCTGAAGATGAGGGAGAACGGCAGCAGTCAGGGGGGTGTTGAGAGGGCAGGGTCCTTGCTGGGTGAGAGAAAGGACAGACACATGAGCAACTGTTTCTACCTGGTAGATGTTCTGAAACTGAGACTTGACTTGTTGGTCTAGCTTCTGTCTTAGCAAATTAGCTGATGTCCAAATTTAATTCTACTGAATTGTAAAGGCTTGATTGCTGTAGCCTTGTAGTATAGTCTGAAGTCAGGGAGCCCGATTCCTCCAGCTTCCTTTTTTTCCACAAGATTGCTTTGGCTATTTGGGGTCCATTGTGTTTCCATACACAACGTACAATTATTTGTTCCAGTTCTGTGAAAAATGCCATTGGTAATTTGATAGGCATTGCATTGGATCTGTAGGGCGCTTTGGGTAGGGTAGTCATTTTCATGATATTGATTCTTCCAATCCTAGAACATGCTGTATCTCTCCATCTGCTTCTATTGTATTTGATTGCTTCTGTCAGTATCTTATAGTTTTCTGAGTACAGGTCTTTGTCTTCTTAGGTCGGTTTATTCCTATGCATTTTATTCTTTTTGTTGTGATATTAAATAGGGTTCCTTAATCTCTCTTTCTGATCTTGTGTTTTTAGTATATAGGATTGTGAGAGAGTCCCATGAGTTAATTTTTTTTTTTTTTAACTTTTCTTTTTCTTCTCTGATTCTCATGGCTAGGACTTACAAAACTATATTGGATAAAAGTGGCAAGAGTGGGCATCCTTGTTTTGTTCCTGGTTTTAGAGGAAGTGCTTTTTCACTCAGTTTTTCACCACTGAGAATGATGCTTGCTGTGGTTCATACAAATCAATATATAGTTGCAGAACTTTTTTGTAGATGTTCACTGGTTTTAATTGTGAGATAGGATGAAACAGTGAAAGATCAGAATAGTGTTCGTAACCTCTCCTCTTGCTTCATTGGCCTGGTGGTGTGATTACTAGTGATTTTGAAGTATTTGTGGGGTCTTCTGGAAAGAAGTGTACAGGGCAAGAGAAAATTGCCCTGTAGTTGGTGATAACAAACTCTCCGTACTTTTTAAAACAGAAAGGGGGAAAAAAAAACAGAAAAGGGTGCTAGTATTTAAATTTGATAATGATAAGGGCATGCCATTTCTGGTAAATCAGTTTTGAAACATATTACTTTTCTGTGTGCTTATGTATACAATGTGATACATTTTTATTTTCCCTGCTAGATTTCATGTCCCTTTGAATATCACTTCAGTTTTCTTCTGTTGTTGTGTTCCATTTACCCCTACAATTCAGTTTCTGGGCCCAGTTCTACATGGTTGTGTAACACGTATGTGTGTGCTTATCCTGATCAATCACAGTTGTCACTGCCCTTTAAATTCCTGGGGCTTTCCTGGTGGCTCAAGTGGTTAAGAATCTCCCTGCAATGCAGAAGACCTGGGTTCAGGATTCAGACCTGGGTGGGTAAGATCCCCTGGGAAAGGGGATTGCTACCCACTCTAGTATTCGTGCCTGGAGGATTCCATGGGCAGAGGAGCCTCAAGGACTACAGTCCTTGGAGTTGCAAGAGTCAGACATGACCGAGTTCCAGGACTGTGCAGAAAAAGGACCTAAACCTGTGTCTTTGGTCCTCTGTAGGACTGAAGACAAGTTCACCTCCACCCGTGCTTTAATGCATGCTCTTTCTTGTCTCTCTCTCTCACTCAGAGCTGTGACCTGGATCAGCAGAGCATCGTTCACATTGTGCTGAGACCCCGGAGAAAAGGCCCAGAGGGGCACGCACCTCGGGGGGACAGCCCGCGGCACGCTTGGGGGCGCTCGGACGGGGAGCCCGAGAGCCTGACTCGCGTGGACCTCAGCAGCTCGGTGCTCCCGGCCGACTCGGTGGGTCTGGCTGTTCTACTGCAGGACGGCAAGCAGAGCGGCGCCGCGGCAGCCGCCCAGCCAGGTAACTGGGGTGACTGTCCGCGGCTCGGGCAGGGTTCTGTGTGCTGAGGTCTCCACGGAGAGTTCCCTCTGTGTGTACATTCATAGATCACAACACGTTCTGAATCACTGGAAGGAGGCAGGACTAGAAGGAGAGTGACGCATTTAACAAGTAGGGCAGAACAGAGCTTTCCGACTAAGGACGGACATAAGGGGTGAGAAGAGTGTCAGGACCGTAGTGATAGTACTCGTTTGGAGGTTCTGGGGGTGACGGGGTCATGGGATACATTGTGCTGGGCTCAACATGTATGTATGTCCCTCTCAACTTTTGCCTTTCTTTTTTCTTCTGCTTTTATTTACTTAAAATACATTTTGATTGATTATGTTTCTGATGAAATAGATAAATTTTTTTAAAAGTAGAAAGAGATCCTCAGAGGTAATTTTAGTCATTTTCAGGTCGTAAGAAAAAATGACAATGTCAATCATATCCCTTTTTGTTAAAGAATTTTTTCTTCTCTCTATGCTGCAGCCTATTTCAAAAGTTTGTTTTGGCAAGAATGACAATCTCTTTATTATTTTGACAATATTCTATGTTTCCCTTAGTTTTTACTCTCCAGCCTAAATAGTCAAAGGTATAACAGGACTGTTTTTGAGTAGGTGACAGGAAACATGAAACAGTAACAGTGACTTTACAGGCAGAAGTTTATTTCTCTCCCTCATAGAGTGTCTGAGGACAGCAGCAGCCCCGGGCTAGCGTGACTTTCACAGCGTCAGAGACGTCTAGAACCAGCAAGACGGAGGCCTCTTGCTAAAATTACTAAGTAAAATTTAATAAATATTTATAAAATCATAAATCAGATTAAAAAAAAACCAAATTTCCAACGGTAAGTGAAGAAGTGAAAAAAACACAGCTGTCTTTGAATAGAGGGATGAATAAACCAAGAATTTAAGTGCACGAGCCGACGTCCTGCTGACCCTGAGGTGGTTGTGGTCGGCTTTTCTTCCTTCCCACATACTGGGCGTCAAGGAGACTGAAAAAAACAAGTGGGGAATGAGGGGTAATGGGACCAGTCTAAACCTCTGCAATACCCATGTTGTCCAGAATGAGGAATTAATATAAATACCAGACAGGTAGACAAAAGCATTCCAGAGAGGGCTCAGCGGGCGTGGCATTGACACCTCCTGAGATAATCAAGCTCTGCTGAAGGAGTACTCATGATACAAATTATAAATCACACAAAGGAATACTTTACCCTGAGTGGAGGAGAGCATATGAGGTAAACCAGAAGATTGGTTCCCCAGAAAAACGTGAGAAAATAAAAGGACAGTTTGAAACACAATACAATACAGGTATGTTTTATGTTAATTAAGATAAAATTTTTAAAAAATGGAAATCAAAACAGAAAACAGACCTAATAGAAAAAGGTTGCTATTGAATAGAATATAAATTTAACTACTAGAAATAAAAAAATACAATCCTCAGCAGATTGGTAAAAAGATCAGTTTATCAATGCCAAAGAGAGAAAGGTATATATGAGGGAATTGCCCATAGTGTGACACAAGTTAACATGTTTACAAAAAAAAAGTTCTTAGAGATGAAGAGCTTGGAATTAGATGTCCTAACATATCTGATTGGAAATCTTTTTTTTCCCTTTATTTTTTCTTTTATAAATTATGAAAGTATGATAATACATTTATAGCAGACTAGAAAAATAAAGAACAAAGTTGCATATAGTTTCACTATGTATTACCACTATTTTTTTAAGTAGATAAATTACGATTTTTAGTTTGAGTTTCAGTATCAATATCAAACTCCTCAAAACTGAGATAATGAATAGAAAAGTAGAAGGCTATAGTAGAACTGAAAATCACTATGAACCAGTTCAAAATCTTTAGATGAAAATTAAACCTTTACACACATTACCTGAACATTAATAATAATATAAGTAGAATAATTATCATTTATAAATATTCAGATACTTTAGTGTTTCCTAATGAATGTGACTCTACTATCTGGTCACTGGTTATTTATCTGAAGATTGTGGAAGTTCAATCTTGTTAGTTTATTTTGTTATAAAATTGCCTTCGGTCTTCTTGAGAGTTTTATGATTAATAAATTTGTAATTATTGACAGCTTCCATTGTTTCTCTCTGTAGATCATAATACTTCTAGTGAAGAAAATATTCTCTTTCTGTAGTGACAGGTATACTATAGAAAATTCAGGTATACTCAGAAAATTCTGCTAGATGTCTAACAGTCTACTTATATTTTAAGTGAAATGTATAATCATTTCAGCCAAGACAATCAATCCAAGAAACTGGTATAAATTTACACTGTTACAGTACCAGTGTGAGAATGGCCTGCAGACTCCTGACTGTGTCTGGTTGTGACTTGTTAACTTTGACTTTCCACACAGCCCTCATGTAATCTGACCTCTCATCACCCTGTTTCTCATTTACCCACTGACCAGTGGTGGCCTGTTAGCTGCATGTATTTTGCTGGCTGGGGATGCCCTTGGCACCAGTCGCTGGCACGCCAGTTAGGCAGCATCCTGTTGTGTTTCTTCCTGCATCACCTCAGCTCAGGAGTGAGCTCTCCCGACACCCTTCCTATGCTGTAGGGGAGGGAAAAGTTACGTTGCACGTGGTAAGGAAAAGGCAAAATAAGGTGGGTTGTACAGGTCAAATTAAGGACTTTACTCTGCGTCGAGCTGAAAACTTTGAGCTGCAAGGAGTGACCCCTTAAGCTTGTGAAGTGGAGTCATGTCCTTTTCAGAACGCTTATTCCTCTCTTTGTTTTCTGTTTTTGTACTCTAGTTCCTTATGTGTGTCTCTGTGAGACCAGGGTCAGTTCGGTTCAGTTGCTCAATAGTGTACGGCTCTTTGTGACCCCATGGGCTGCAGCACGCCAGGCCTGCCTGTCCATCACTAACTCCTGGAGCTTGCTCAGACTCATGTATGTCAAGTCAGTGATGCCATCCTACCATCTCATCCTCTGTCGTCCCCTTCTCCTCCTGCAAACTGACAAACTCTAGTGAGAATGTTTGTTCAGTGCCTATTCCAGAGCCAGAAGATCTGATTCTGTTAGCCAAGAACAGAGACTCAGAAATGCTTGTGCTGCCATTACTCTGAGTAGTGCTGCTCTATAGCAAATGTTTCCCCATCTTTCAACTGTAAGTCCTACCTAGAGTCTTCAACCAGGGCGGGAAAAGGTTGGGGAAGACAGGAGGACAGATCACGTCAACCCATAGGAAGCAGATGAGTCTCATAATTACCAGTTTTATGTGTGAAGCATCTACAGTGTATTTCCTTTGGAGAAAAAGAAAAAGAGAAGGGATCTCTGGTTACAAAATGTTTGAAACCTTCTGCCTTTAGAAAGAAATTGAAAAGAAATAAAACCAGTTTTCTACACATTTCCAGGGGGTTTGAATTAGGCAAGGAAGAATTGAGGTGCCCACCAAACGTGAGAGGGTTCCAAAGGGTGGAGAATTGGGCTGCAGCCACAAAAGTCGATGCAACAAATAAAAACTGCAACTTGAGCACGTCTTTATAGGTGAAAAAGATAACTGGTCATTCTTGCTGATGGGAATGTAGCATGGTATAGCCACTCTGGAAGCTGCTTTGAGAGATTCTCACTGAACAAATAACCTACCTCGAAGTCCAGCCATTGTGCTCCATGGTGTTTACTCAAATGAGTTGAAAACATAGGTCCACACAATTATCCGCCCATGGATGTTTATAGCAGCTTTATTCATAATTGCTCAAATTTGGGAACAACTAAGATGTTCTTATACAAGTGAGTAGATAAAATGTGGAGTATCAAGGCAATATTATTTAGTGCTAAAAAGAAATAAGGGTTTCCCTGATGGCTCAGACGATAAAGAATCTTCCTGCAATGAGGAGACCTGAGTTCTGATCCCTGGATCAGGAAGAACCCCTGGAGGAGGGAATGGCAGCCCACTCCAGTATTCTTGCCTGGGAAAGCCTATGGGCAGAGGAGCCTGGCAGGCTACAAGCTATCAAGCCATGAAAAGACATGGAGGAGCCTTAAATGCGTGTTACTAAGTGAAAGAAATCAAACTGAGAAGACACTGTACGACTGTATGTAATCCAATTACATATTGTATGATTGTGTATAATATTGTATGTAAGTGAAAGAAATCAAACTGAGAAGGCTAATATTGTATGATTCCAACCCTTTCACTTGCTGGAAAAGAAAATACTGTAGGGACAATGAAAACCAGAAGTTGTCAGGGCGTTTTGGTGGGAGGGATGAATAGTCAGAGTACAGAGAAATTTTAGGACAGAGTAGCTATTCTGTATGATACAATGGTGGATACCGTATCACTATAAAACCCATAGAATACCAAACAGTGAGAGTGACCCCTAATGTAAATGTTGGACTTTTGAATCATAATGATGTGTCAATGTATGTTGATTAGTTGTAACAAATGCCCTGCTCTGGTGAGTGATGTTGAGAGTAAGGCAAGCTGGTGTGTGTGGGGAAGGGGGTATATGGTAATTCTCTTTTTGATGTGTTTTTTGATCAGTTTTGCTGTGAACCTGGGCTTCCCAGGTGGTGCTCGTGGTAAAGAATCCACCTGCCAGTGGAAGAGACACAAGAGATGTGGGTTCGATTCCCCTGGAGCAAGACCCGGCAACCCGCTCCAGAATTCTTGCCTGGAAAATTCCATGGGCCTAGGAGCCTGGCAGGCTACAAAGAGTTGGACATGACAAGAGTGACTGAGCACAGCACATATAAACACAGCTGTGAACCTAAAATTGCTCTAAGAAATGAAGTCTATTAAAAATAATTTAAATTGCTTTTAAGACTTGAACCTTGGACCCATACTATAGACACATCATGATTATTAGAAAATATGTTCTTATTAGTAATTTTTTGCCAGTGGTTGAATGTTGTACGAGATGAAAATTATTCTGAGATTGTGAATTAGTTGGGAGCTGCCACATACAAATCAATTAGGGAAAACTTTTAATGAAATAAAGTGATAAACTTCAGACTTAATTCTCATTTTATCCAAAACTCAAGTCTCAAATACTTGAAAATGTGTATTGTACATACCAGAGGGTGTGAATTTCTTGTGCATCAGTCAACTTTAAACCTCCCCTGAAACAACAAAATTTTGGCAGTCATAGTAGAGCGACATAAAGTCACTATCACATCCAGTTATTAAAATACTTCATGATTCTGCCAGGCATTTGATTTTTTTCTGCAGCATAGAAAATTTTACTGTAATATGCTGTTTCAATATTATAAATGAAAACAGAAAATGATGTTGCAGTGTTGTGGGAATTTTGCCAACCCAGCATTTCGAGGGTGGGTTTTTGAGGTAAGGAAAATAGTCCTGTGTTCCTTTCCAAGAAGTATGAGCACCGTTCCTAAAAGCAGAATGAGTTGCTCTTTCCTTTTTATTGTGCTTTATATATACAGTTGGCCCTCCGCATCACTGGGTTCCACATCTGCAGATTCAACCCACTGGAGTGGGTTGCCATTTCCTTCTCCAACCATGCTATCAACATGCAGGGATGAAAAGTATTTAGAAATAAAAAAGTTCCATAAAGTATTCAAGAGCAAAACTTGTATATGGCAATCACCTAGCAACTATTTACATAACATTTGCATTGTATTTATAATGATTTACATAGTATTTACATTGTGTTAGATGTTATAAGTAATCTGTTGTTCTTGTTCAGTTGCTAAGTAACATCAAACTCTTAGCAACCTCATGAACTGCTGCATGCCAGGCTTCCCTGTCCTTCACTATCTCCCAGAGTTTGCTCAAACTCAGGTCTGGATATGTTTTAACATACATGGGAAGATAAGTGCAGGTTATATGCAAAAAGAGCGCCGTTTTGTATAGGGGACTTGAGCATCCCCAGATTTTGATGTCTGAGGGGGTTCCTGGAACCAACACCTACCTCATGGACACTGAGGGATGACCTACTGCCGTGTAATTAATTACTTGTCACATTTTTGCTTTTGTCTTGGAAGGTACACTCATCAGATACAAATACGTCTCTTACACTTCTATCTTCACTGCCTGGAGTATGGCTGGTCCTGGATATATTGTCTGTCATACTGCCGATAAGTTTAATCAACATATGAAATGACTCACAATTCTATCTCATCACATATGGTAGGGTTAATTGGTGAATACCTGCACCATTTACCATCAAGCACTCCATACAGATCAGTGTATGTGTCAACCAAATGGTGTTGTTCAGTCGCGTCCACCTCTTTGCAATGCACGACAGATTTTTTTTCTGTAAATGCAAAAGAGATGTGCAGTCCAATAAAGCTGGACTGGAGTGCCTAGTGTCTGGGTGACAAAGAATACGCCAGAGAGGAAACCCCAGATGCTTACATGGGTGAGCCGTTGACCTCAGCATGACTCCATGCGGGCTGGGCGGGTTGAGCTCACTGGCTCAAATAGGGAGGACGGACAGAGGCCAGCCTTCTCACCCTGCACTTTCTTCACACCAGTTTGGGCACACCTGAGTCTGTGGAAGCCTTCTGGGTTACTGTTGTCTCTTTTAGAACGTAAGCAGTTAGAAATGAGCCGTGGGGGAGCGTGGTGGGAAATGGCGGTTTTGAAGTTGTGAAGGTTCAGCATGGTATGTGCTGGGGACCTTGGGACATTTTCGATTTTTCTGAAGTCCTCTCTGCAGAGTAGTAGTGTGATTAAAAGTGGGAGGAGAGTTGCACCTCGGACTCAGTGAGGGCTAACATGACTGTGTGCTCCTTCATGCAAGGCCTCTAGGTGGTTCGGCCTGGGGCCCAATGCCCCCTTTTTGCTCCTGGAGCCCTGAGGGCTTTCAGAGGATGCTGCCCAGCGCCAAGATGGTCAGATTTGCACTTGACAAGAGAGAGGGAGCTGAGGCAGCGTATTTTCAGCTGGTGAAGTCTGTCTTGGGACTCACTGGAGCATTCTAACTAGTCCAGACTGTGCCAGAAATGCAGGCAGGCGCTGGATTTGTTTTGTGTGTATGTGATTTGGTTAGAAAGAAGATAAAGAAAAAATTAAAAATTAAGTGATAAAAATTTACTGCTTATAATCTCTTTTAAAACTTACTAAATTTTGTGAAACATTTATTGAAGGTCTTGGTTTGTATGACTGGGAGCTTCCAAAAATTTTACACCTAATTCAGAAATGTTTGTTCCAACTATGGAAATTAGCTTTTTATTCTGTATTAGAGAACAGCCGGTTAACAAACCATGCTGTGATGGTGTCAGGTGAACAGCGAAGGGATTCAATCATACATATACATCTATCTATTCTCCACCAAACCCCGCTCCCATCCAGGCTGCTGCATAAATAGAGCAAAGTTCTCTTGCGTTTTTTATAACAGAAACGGAAACCCTCATGACAAGTAAACAAACCATCATGACCTTCTTTTTTCATTCACCCCTTAGGTGATACCATAGAATGAAGCCCAAACATACACTCTGTAAATCTGTTGAACGATAATTGCTTTTCCAAATGATACTCCTGAATGTCTGTACGGTCATGAAAGTTCTTCCTCAATCCCCAAAGATTAAATTAAATTTAACACCTTTGGTATTAGAGGTGTGTTATTACACTCTGATTCTTTGACAGTTAATGCTCTGCCTTCTCTGTGAAGGGCAATTAAACTAACCAGACTATTCAGTCCATCTTCAGGAAAGAATACTCTAGTGGGTTGCCGTGACCTTCTCCAGGGGATCTTTCTGACCCAGGGATCAAACTTGTGTCTCCTGCATTGCAGACAGATTCTTTAGAACTGAGCCAGCAGGTAGGCCATTCAGTCCATCAGTGGAGTTGTAATTTGCTTGAGAATCAAATGGCCAATTGTTTGGCTAGTGGATTAAATGAAAATCCTCTGAGCCTGGAAGGTTTTCTATATCCTAAGTGTTTACCACAGTGCCTGTTTCTTGGTAGTACGCCCTTAATAAATATTTGTTGTTGCTGAAAAATACTATAGGAAGAGGTGACAGGTGTTTGTTTCTCGTGCTTGAACCATGCACAGTATCCCAGGGAGCAATATCTGTGACACAGATACTAAGCTTAGTGGCAAAGAGCCCAGGCTCTGAAGCCAGGCTGACTGAACCTCATCCTGGCTCTGCTTCCTACCAGCTCTGTGACCTTGGACAGTTTACTTTTTGCTGCTCAAAGAATGGCCTGTGAACCAGCAGCTTCAGCATCGCTTGGGAGTTTATCAAAAATGCAGAACCTCAGGCCCCATCCCAGACCTGCTGAATCGGAAACTGCCATTTAATAAGGTTCACAAGTCAATTACACACATTAAAGTTTGAGACACGCTGGGCCTCAGTTTCCCCATTTATAATATAGAGACTGATGAGTTACTTACCTCATAGATTTGACTCTAGCCGGTTCATGCCAGTGCTTCCAGCAGAGCCTGACATATACTGAGCACTTAATAACTTTTAGCCGTTTTTGTTACTCTTTCCCTTTTCAGCTCCCATGATCAAAAGGCCTGATATTGGCCCTGAAACTAAAACAATCTAAGTTTATAGATCTAGGGCTACCACATCAATTCATTTTAAAAAACAAAACGAAACAGAACTTAGATCCCTCATTGCATATTTTGGAGACTTCCTGCTCATGACTACTTTCTTTCTGCTTATTCTGCTTTTGGAGTGGGGCTTTTTATTTTATCTAGCTTGTTTATTTGTAACTGTCGTCACTTCTACCACAGGATTAGGAAAAAATTAGAACAGTGAGTATTCGAGGGTGATGAAGAATGACAAAACTTCTGGCTGTTCTCTTAGGCTTATAAGTTTTCATCGCCTTTCAGCTTTAAATCATGTACAGTGTTGTTGGGTTGTTTCCTCATGTTCCACTAGACAATGCACTACTCCTTTTAGAATACTCCATCAGAAAATGCAAACAATTTTTGGCTCTTCACAATCTGTGTTTCATCACTGGGAACAACATAGGCAGAAATGAAGTTTCAATAAGGAAAAAAGCAAAAGGATGACACTGTTTTAACTTTTTTCTCTTGGGACTTGCTCAAAGGGCTCCTTGGCTCCATGCAATATTTTGAAAGAGCACATTAGCTGGGGATCAATCACAGATGTGGACCACAGGGGGCCCTGTCAACCTGGCCCTGACACCAGCGATGGATGAGAGCAGTATGTGGACAAATTAGTGTTGAGCTTAATGACGCAGACAGAGCTCAGGTTCTAAGTCAGCAAGTAGACGGTGCACACGGATTCAGATTTGACCAGAGGGGGCACCTGTTTCAGACCAGAGTCACTGTGTGAACAATGCACTGGGCACCTAGTGCTGTTGATATCTCTTTTTGATATTTGCATGCGTGTGTGCTCATTTGCTCAGTCGTGCCCAACTCTTTGCGACCCCATTCACCTTAGTCTGCCAGGCTCCTTTGTCCATGGGATTTTTCAGGCAAGAATACTGGGGTAGGTTGCCATTTCCTTCTCCAGGACCTCCTCCCAACCCAGGGATCAAACCTTTGTCTCCTGTGTCTGTTGCATTGGCAGGCAGATTCTTTACCACCGAGCCACCCGGGAAGCCTCTTGTTTTTGTGAATCTAATATGTGGATCTTTGTGCTGTGCTGTGCCTAGTTGCTCAGTTGTGTCCGACTCTTTGAGACTCCATGGACTGTAGCCCACCAGGTTCCTCTGTCCATGGGGATTCTCCAGGCAAGAATTCTTGAGTGGGTTGTCCCGCCCTCCTCCAGGGGATCTTCCTAACCCAGGGATGGAACCCAGGTCTCCTGTATTGCAGGCAGATTCTTTACTATCTGAGCTATCAGAGACGCCCAAGAATCCTGGAGTGGGTAGTCTATACCATCTCCAGGAGGTCTTCCTGACCCAGAAATTGAACCGGGATCTCCTACATTGCAGGTGGATTCTTTACCAGCTGAGCTACCAGGGAAGCCCATGTGGAGCCTTATATGGGCCTGATAGTATTCACTCTTACATAGCTTTAAGAAAAAGAAGTGTATGCCTTTTCATGATGTTCTGCCTTTCAAAGACTAGACATTTTTCACTAACCCAATGACAAACGAAGGCAAACATTTTAACCTAGAGAGATGACGTAGGCAAGTGTGATTTGCCAGCTTCAAGGATTGCTACTGTTTGCCAGGCAATTTCTTGATTGTCACATAGAGACACAGCTTAGTGAGTGATTTTTCTGCCTGAGGAGTTATTTGTAAACCTGCTTGTTGTGTGGATTTCTGATGCCAATAAGAACATTTTGATGATAAAAGCCAGCCAGAACTCTTTGATTTGTTGCTGATGGCTATGACGACACCTTCCTTTAAATTTGTTGAATCATTTGAAAATATTATTTTACTGCATTAACTCTCATGGTGACATGACTGAAATTTTGGTGGTGTCTCATATGTCAAACAAATAAATGCAATCTTAGGAAAAGGTGGACCAAGAGTATTAGGAACTATAATTTTTTTCCATGCTTATAAGGTGGCATAATGCAAATTGACCATGCATGAAAGTGAGAAAGATTATTACTAGGTATTTAATGCTTTCATACTTCTGGCATAGCTACTGTATCTTAGATGTGTCACCTTATTCTGGTGAAGTAATAACCATAGCTCTGGTTCCTGTGCTTATTCTAACCTCTTTGTGCCAATAAGAGATATTGTATCTCAATAAACTGTTGCACATTTTCAATGATAGTAATTTAGGGATACTGCATGGAGGGCACATCTCTAGCACTTGCTACATATTACAGGAAATCTTTTGTTACCTTTCATTTACAGAACAATCCAGTATTTTTCAGGACTGTTATTTTTCTGTCTTATGTTTATCCTTTTCAAGGGTATCTTTTTCTTTTGGAATTCATGGCAAATCATTTTCTTGTTTTTGTGAAGAAATGTGCTCTTTTAACATAGTTAATTTACTAGATTTACAGTATACAACTAGGACCATAAACAACGGAGTGGCTCACGCAGGTTGTACAAGCCCCGCTGGAAAGTAAACTTCAAGAGACGAGATTTCACCTCGTCTCTGCTGTGCATATTCCCTAACACAGTGCTTAGCAGGTAGTAGATTCTTAAAATATGTTACATGAATAAAGTCAGCATTCCTTGGTTCATCGGTTGATACACTTTGAGACTAGAGAATGTAATTCATCTGGATCCAAGATTCTAAATTGTGGGAAGAGTATAGATTTCTGAAGCAAGATCCAGTTCTTCTGTCAGAGACAAACGGGTATCTTAATAATCGCAATCAATGTTACAAGGGACTCTGACTTCAAAATTCTGTACAGAAGCACTTAAATCTTATTCCCAAGTGCTCCACCTGACATGCGCACACAAGCATTATGGTTCACCTTCTTCTATTCCATGTTGCGATGATGTCATTTAGTGCCATCCCTAAATCACAGTATCCAACACATTGCTTGTTTTTCCCATATATTAATATTCAAGTTATGGCAGTCTTAATTAAATACTAAGTTTCCTTCCCCTTCATGCATTCTTGTACTGTTTACTATTATCATTTACTTTTGTATAAATTTTTCAAAGTAGCAATAAAGAAAAGCCCCTTCTAGCATGTGTGTGTGTGTGTGTGTGTGTGTGTGTGTGTGTGTGTGTGTGTGTGTAATGCAGAAATGTTTGGATGAGATTGCTGGGTTAGACGCCGCACTGGTTAATAAACTTTCCTCTCTGGAGTTATCTATTACACTGGACAGCAATTATGACCATGTGAATGGGACTCTGTTTGCCAGGTACCAAACTCGTTTTCTCTGATGGCCTTGTAGGTATTGGCTGTAAGTATAAAACCAGTTATCATCCCTTAATTGTGTGCTGTCATGCCATAGTGTGATGAAGTGGAAATTCTTCTCAAATAACATTCTCAATGCGTACCCTTTGTTACACAATCAATTTGTGCAATTATATCCCGGTAAGATGAGAACAAATTTTTATCGAACCTACGCAAATAACTGTGTTGCCATGGAAAGTAAAGAGGTTCAGTAAAGTTATTTTTTTCCTGAAACTTGTGAACCAGTGAAAATCAGATACTATTTATAAATGTTTCAGTTCAGTAAACAAAGTCATAGTCTACTAAGTTAAAAGTGAGATAAATGAAGAAGAAAAGAATCTTAATATATCCATTAAAAAAAGAATTGTAAAAGCAACACAAGTAACATTAACAACAAGTAGCCATAAGTAAATTTTTGAAATAACAAAAATTGACATTAAATTAGCATAAATCAAATATATAAGCATTCTATGTCATATAAAACTTAAGAACCATAAGTATATGAACTTAAAATTATACCTATGTATCAATGCTTTTGTTTTCAGTCTAAATAGAAATTATCCAACTACTTAAATATTATTCATTAAATAGTTTGATTTTATATTAATCTAGGTTTTTAAGTTATATAAGGATCTAAGAACTTGTATTTTGGGTGACACGCTATAAAACATAATTGTTATAAAACACTTGTTGGAATCATGACCCAATCAAGTCAAATTCAAATGCATAAAAGTATATTTTTAATAAACTTAAATATCATGTAATGTTAGATTAATTAATCAATAAATCATTATGACAAGTGTAGGGCATTCAGATTAACTACTCTCTTCATAGAAAATCAAGACCTAGCTTTTTGTAAAATGTTAAAATCTTATCCCATATTTCAAGCTGATATATCTAAGAATAGAGATGTTTTTCTTAAATTCAAATTATTAAAACAATCCAAATGTCCACAGACTCACCTTAATGGTGTGGACTTGAATTCTTCAGATATTCCTCAGTTAGTATTTCCTATTGTTGTTGTTGTTGTTGTTGTTTACTCGCCACATTATATCTGACACTTTGTGACCCAATGGACTGTAGCCCACCAGGCTCCTCTGTCCATGGGATTTCCCAGGCAAGAATACTGTAGTGGGTGGCCATTTCCTTCTCCAGGGGATCTTCCAGACCCAGGGATGCAATCTGCATTGGCAGGTGGATTCTTTACCACTGAGCCTCCAGGGAAGCCCAGTATTTTCTATAAGAAGGATTTTTCTTTTTAATGTCTAGCACATTCAAAGTATTCAAAGTTCCTTTTCTTTTCGTGAGTATTGTGAATATTCATTTGTATAGGTGCTTGTATCCTTAAACCAATCAGATATAGACATCTGTAATTCATGAGACATAATACTTTATTAATCACATTTGGTAGCAGGCAAACATCCCACACCTGACAAGCGGCAGAGAGCTCTCTGAATCACAGATATGTGGACACACAGCCCTAAAGAGGATTCGTAGTTTCAATCTGACAACTAAACAGGCCAAAAGTAAACCTAGAACCATGAAACTTACCAGTCTGGATTTCAGAGACCTCTTTTCTTTCCCAACAAGTTAAAAGTTTTTAACTGATTTGAGGTCACAGGTAGGAAAATAAGAAAAAAAAAATGACCTGAGGTGGCTCAGTGGTAAAGAATGCGCCTGCAATGCAGGAGCCACAGGAGACATGGGTTTGATCCCTGGGTCGGGAAGATCCCCTGGAGGAGGAAATGGCAACCCATTCCAGTATTCAAGCCTTAAAAAATTCCCATGGACAGAGGAGCTTGGTGGGCTACAGTTCATGGGGTCGCAAAGGTCGGACACGACTGAGAGACTAAGCAATATTCCTCTTCTACCAACCAATACGTATATGGTATTACATATATATATATTTATAAATATACATATATATATATATATATATATATATATACACACACACCTATATAATATATGGGCTTTCCAGGTGGCTCAGTGGTTAAGAATCCACCTGCCATGCAGGAGATGCAGCTTTGACCCCTGGGTTGGGTAGATCCCCTGGAGGAGGGTATGGCCACCCACTCCAGTATTCTGGCCTGGGAAAATCCATGGACAGAGGAACCTGGCGGTCTGCAGTCCATGGGGTCACAGAATCAGACATGATTGAAGTGACTTAGCAGCAACACTCAACAGAGAAGAGTTAATTCCATCTTCATATCTTGTGAGTCAGATATTCACTGTGACCAGCAAGGAGTGCATAAACCAGCGGCAGACACTGGAACATGAAATCAGCAGAAAGGGGGAAACGCAGAGTAACAGGGCTTGGAGAGTTAACATTCCTTTTTGCTCAAGATTCTTTTTAGGAACCAAGAAAAGATGTGCCTTGGCTTTATAGTCCATGAAGTCTCTGGTAGGGCAGTTTACTTGAGTCCTCCAAAGTTGCCAAAGTTTGATTTTCAAATAGGTAAAACTATGACTGTCGTGCCAATATAAAATGAATAGATGTCAACATTTTATTCAACTAATTATTTAATAGGGAAACAGGTAACCGTATAAATTGCTTCAAAGAATTCAGAGTGGTTGTTGTTCAGTCACTAAGTCATGTCCGACTGTTTGCCACCCCCACAGAATGCAGCATGGCAGACTTCCCTGTCCTTCACTATCTCCCGTAGTTTGTTCAGACTCATGTCCATTGAGTCAATGATTCCAGCCAACCATCTCATTTTCTGACACCCTCTTCTTCTGCCCTAAATCTTTCCCAGCATCAGGGACTTTTCCAATGAGTTGGCAGTTTGCATCAGATGACCAAGATAGTGGAGCTTCAGTTTCAGCATCAGTCCTTCCAATGAATATTCAGGGTTAATTTCATTTAGGATGGACTGGTTTGATCTCCTTCGTATCCAAGGGACTCTCAAGAATCTTCTCCAGCACCACAACTGGAAGGCATCAATTTTTCGGTGCATAGCCTTGTTTATGATCCAACTCTCACATCCGTACATGACTACTAGAAAAACCATAGCTCTGACTATATGGACATTTGTTGACAAAGGGATGTCTTTCCTTTTCGATACACTGTCTAGATTTCTCATAGCTTTCCTTCCTAGGAGCAAGCATACTTTAATTTTGTGGCTGCAGTCACCATCCGCAGTGATTTTGGAGCCCAAGAAAATAAAATCTGTCACTGTTTCCACTTTTTCCTCATCTATTTGCCATGAAATGATGGGACTGGATGCCATGATCTTTGTTTTTTGAATGTTTTTCACTCTCTTCTTTCACTCTCTTCATGAAGTTCTTTAGTTTCTCTTCATTTTCTGCCATTAGAGTGGTATAATCTGCATAACTGAGGTTGGTGATATTGCTCCCAGCAATCCTCGAGATTTTAGGTAGATAGTTTAATGAAGACGAGTTAGAATAAGATTGCTTGGTTAGATACAAAATTTGTTAAGTTCTTACTGAGCAACAGATAATATTTGGGCCCATCTGTTCCATGGGACAGAAATTCTTTGCATCTCTAATGGAAATAAAGTTAACTCCTACCCCTACAATGTTGTAAAATAATCCAGGAAATAGATCTCCATAGCACTTAAGAAACAAAAATATTCTCTTTGACCTAATTCCAAGTTTCATATATATTTTTTTTGAATATTGAGAAAGTGAAACTAAAGCATTTCTATTTAATGTGTGAATTGTTAGAGAGAATGATATTTTTCCCCACAAACCATTGCCCTAAATCCATTGGAGAGACAATTTTTTTTTTACTCTCAATAGAATAACTATTATTTTTCTAACAATTAACTTATAAAACTTTTACATGTATGTTATCTTACTTGATTTTTACTTAAAACATAATTATTATTCTGTCTTTTGCACAAAATCTGAGAGTAAAGACAAAATGTTTTGTCCAAGATCCACTTCGAAAAGATGTTGAAACTAAGATTTAAAACAAAATCTTTGCTTCAAAATTCCATTCTGTTTGAATTAGATCCAAGTGTTCATGAGTACTTGATTTGGCCTGGTTTGTAAAAATAACACTCATGATATACATTTTGACACAGGAACAGCCACCCTATCCTGAAACCTTCAACAAATATCTCCATTTTTATAAAATATCTGAGTAACAGTTTCCCAACTTAAGGATGTCTGCTTTTCATAGATTTGCCTTTGACATGAACGCAGGTACCAGTTGACAGGAAATGCGTAACAGCCGTAGGAAAACCGCTTTTCGATGTGTTTGGAGTTAGTTAATGAGAAACTTTATAGTATGCATTCGTTAAGGAGTTATGTAATTGTTTCTCTCTTTTTTTGTTCAAACACCATTTTTTGAACTGGGCTTCCAAACCATTTTAGACATGTTTCTAAAACTTTTTTTTTTTTTCTTTCTGTCAAATTAGTTCCAGGTCATGAAAGAACATGTTGTGTAACTCTGTCTCTGTACTTTAACACAGGATGAGATTGCTCACGCCCAGCCCGAACCATGCCTGCTTCTTAGTCATCACTTCTTTGAGAATAACATCACAATGTGATCAGTGATCCATTCAAAATGGCCTCCTGGGTTTAATGAACACTCGTATTGTAGAATATAAACCTCTGTGGGCACAGAGCAACAGAACGGGCCATAACAGAATGCCAGTCCAGCAAGCAGTTACTGTTGTTCACAGCCTGTTTTCAGGCTTCCCTAGAACACTGGATGCCAAATGTATACCACACAAGTATTTCTAAGAGCAACTGTTTTTCTTCAGTGTTGCTTTGATTTACAATAATTGGTCCAAAGGGAGCTATCTGGTTATAAGTGTTTTTACTCAGCTGTTTGACAGTCATTACCCATAACTACAAATTATTGATGGATTGATAATGCAATATATTCATGAATTATGTTCACAGTCCTTGGTGATTGGAGGGAATCAATAATTCTTACAGAGATGGAAACAAACATTACTCTAGGGAATGATATCGGTTTGAATTGAATAGTAGCTCATCCTACTTCTTTTCCTGAGACTCAGATGTGGGATTAAGGGCTAGACAAAAACCTAAACACCCACCTTATAAACACAAAAAAAAGTTACACAAAAATATACTTATTAATTTTGCACATACATTAGACCTTTAGAAGGCTTATTTTTGAGAGTATTTGAAGACGGTAGATAACTGAAACTGTCTAGATATTATGTAACACAGACCTATTTAATATGTGTCTGATCCTCTGAAACTTCAAATTGATAGGTAAGTAAACATTTAGCTGAAGATTTTTTTTTTTCCAAATAGCTACCCTTACACTTGAAGCCAAGTTTTTAGTACCCCTATACTTATAGCATTAGGTTTATTTTTTCTAATATTTAACTTAGAATGTTCTCCTGTTTTTCCTTTTGTTAACTAGACAAGCATCCGAGTTGCCATTGGTAAGTCCTTGAACACACTTGGATGGCTTCTTATTAACCCTTGGAGACTGTGACTGCTATACAACTTCTTGGTTCTCAATGTGAAAATTTATATCCCATCATGACCTTACATCAATGGCAGAAGGTGATTTTGTAAGACATTAGCATAATGAAACCTTTTCAATAAAATGATTAGTTGATCCCATCTCAGAAAACAGAACACACACTTGGTAATTGATTGTAGTCATCGTCATGTGGAGGACGCCATTCATATCATATGCTTTGAACTCGGATGAGAATGTCACCTTTCCCCATTCCCCAGAAGTTTGCAAGATTCACGTGGAAAATAAGTGTTTTTTTCTAATGGATCTAGGAGCACTTTAAGGAATAGTCATCATTATATGACACAATTACCTCTCATGAAAGTGTCTTAATTATGTTCCTGTTCTTAAGTCTCTTTCATGTAAATTGAAGTTAATGGTCTCATATACAAGGTAGGGGGCAAGGAGGTGAGAGCACTGAGTTAGCTTTTGTCTGATGTAACTCAGAGATTTTTCATGGCCAGATAGGGAAGGTATTTGTAGATGTGAATATGATCTTTTAATTCAGCAAAGTATTGTGAATATATTACCAGAAAATATTTTTGCATAAGGTAATAGTTGATTGTTGTTTAAGAAGTGATTATACTTAGGAGACAACTCATTTGTTTAAATATACTTCATAAAAGGTAAATACCTAGTGAGATTTTATACAGGCATGGACTAATTAGAAAATAAAAGGATACTTCATCAAAATTACCATATTTCACTCTGTGGCTAGGAGGTCACTTTAGACCATCTGCTTTCAGTAGGTACTAAACAACATTCTTAGTTTCACAGTTAAATTTCTCTTTTTGGTGCAAATATATAATAAGTATTAGTATTATGGAAAACTGCATTTTCATGATAAATACTAAAGAAATTTGCACCTGTTGGATTCATGAGAAATGAGGAAAACTCTCCAGCAATAAGATGATGACCTGGTATGTTTGTGTATACATTGTGCTCTGAATCCTGGGAGGGTCAAAGATCAATTTATATCTACTTTTATTTTCCTTCTCTTCTATGCAGTTTCTTATTTTTAAAAATTTGTTTTATAGCTTCTCATTTTAAATGCGGAAGTCTATTTTAGAGACATCCAAGGGCTGTACTATCAATAAATACATAAATGATTTTAGAGTGGAGACTGTTAAATTATACAGTTACTTTTGGGGGAAAATATGCAGGAAATTCAGCTTTTTTAAAATTCCTTCTAGAAAGAATTCTACTTTACTGAAACTAAATAAAATGTCACCATCTAAATTGAAGAAAACCTGATGTATCTGTGTTATCTGTCTATTCATTACGCTGACTCTATAGCTGTTGGGATAAAATACTGAAAGTCTTGATGCATTTCTCATATATCATTTGCACATATATACACACACACACACACACACTGTAATGATAAGTGGCATGCGGAATCGTCGTTCCTTGACCAGGGATGGAACCAGTGCCCCCTGCATTGGGAGTACAGAGTCTTAACCATGGGGATTGCCAGGGAGGTCCCCAAATTATACCTTTAATAGTTGGTACAGTTTACTTACTAAAATTCTTATAGCATTCTAAAGTGTTGCAAACCTCTTAACAAAATCCAAATCCAGTTATATTTCCCTATATGATTGACTAAAATAGTGATGATAATGGTGACAGTAATTTTAAGGTCTAATAAAGGACAATTAGCAGAACTGAAGTAAAAGTACAGGGTTCAGTCCTTGGGTCAGGGAGATCCCCTGGAGCAGGGCATGGCAACCCACTCCAGGATTCTCCTCTGGAGAATCCCATGGATAGAGGAGCCTCCAGGCTATTGTCCATGGGGTCACAAAGAATGAGACACAGCTGAGGGACTGAGCACATGCAGATACTTATTTCGTTACTTCTATACTTCATTCATTGCGTATATAGAAGCACTTACCTCTCTGCTTTACAGATGGGTAAGGCATGAACGTATACAAGCAAGTTGGCACATTTGTAATGATTACAAATGACCTTTTCATTTTGCTGATAGGGATCCTGATAGAAGCACATCTAGAAGTCAGGGCTTTCCTCCTTCTGGTTTCCTGTATCCCATCAAGAAATTAACACATCTTTGCCTGGACCACCTGCCCTTGGGCTCCCATGTCTTATGCCCCAGGGACCAAGGAGGTCCTCTAGGTCTTGGGCTGGGGTTGTCTGCCTTGCTTCTGGCTTGACAGCCAGTACTTGCAAGCACCCGTTAATGGAATGCCACCCTTGATACTGAACTAAAATGACTATTTATGTATTTTGAAGCATCTTCTGAGCTTACTGGACACCTCACATTCAGAGTGAAAAAGATAACATGAATTCATCACCTTTTAAAATACTTGGGTCACTATTTCCTTATTGTTAAAATTCTCCTATGTAAGGATGGAATAGGATAAGCTGTCCTTCTCTACCTGCTTCCTGTGATCGAGAGCTAAGGCAGAAACCATGTATTTCGGACAAACTAATTTCTTGACTCTGATCTTTCAACTGCCTCTGTTATTGATAGGTAAGGCTCTTTTCATTCCTGACAAAATTTTCTTCAGAAAAGCACTGAAGCATCGCAAACATTTAACAGACCGCTAGAGATAGTGTAAACAAAGATATTTCCATAATGTGAAGGAGTAAAAAGTGTGAAATGATTATGTAAATCATTTTTCCTTTGTGGGTACCTTGTTCTGTTGTTGCTGTTATTGTTTCACTGACTTTTTTTTAATGTGCTGGGTCTTGCCCTGTGCTTTGTATAAATGTCTTTGGTAATTTAATTTTTTGTTGTCTAATAATTTGCCAATTTCCTCGTATACGTCTTTTCTATGCCGAGCATGATTTTTCTTCCAAATTCTAGAGGGAAACGTAGACAAAACTGAGAAACAGTGAAAACTATTCTGACCTCTTAAGAAAGCATTCCTTGTAAATATTATCAAATTAAAAAATGCATCCCCATTTACTAAGGATAAACTTTATTTGAAAGAGTTATTGAGGAATCATTGCAATAGGTCACAAGGACTGCTTCAGTTGTATGACCATTCTGACCAGAAGATCTGCAAGCCACTTAGGAGTTTGGAAGAAGAGGTTTTCTTTTATAGAGAGGAAGAGACAAGGCTAGAAAGAACTGGGTGACAAAGAAGGGTGAAAGTGAAAGTGAAGTCGCTCAGCCGTGTCCAACTCTTTGCAACCCCATGGACTGTAGCCCACTAGGCTCCTCCATCCATGGAATTTTCCAGGCAAGAATACTGGAATGGGTTGCCATTTCCTTCTCCAGGGGATCTTCAGGGGTAACTTTATACAGGAAAGTAGATCAGACAGTAGTCTCAGGAGATACTGCTAACTTGAGCTGAGTGTGGGCCAGAGTTAGGGGCTTGGAGGAAGAAGCTTGGTTGCTAAGCACTGTCTCCTGCTTGATCAGTGGGGACTGGCAGTTCAGATAATCGTGTACGAGACAAAGAACAGGAAGTTGGAGGGTCCATGTCTTTCTTTGTCGTCAATAATGAAGTGGGGACGCACCATGGCTCGTATGGGGAAGGGTGGTTCCCCACAGTAAGCTGTTCTCTGGAACAAAAAGGGGTGATGGAAGTTTCTTAAATCTTCACAGTTTGCAGAAGCGTGGAGCTTGGGTAAATTCAGCCTCGTCCATGTGTGTTCTTTATACATGTTATTCATTGGTAATTACATCATTTCTCCATAATATCAGAAAGAGGAGGATGCATCATGCTTTTTTACGTAGTGCTCTAAACCATGCAGACATTCAGACAGTGTTCAACATTGCCTTCAGATAAGAATATTAATTGACTAAATTAAACCAGGCAACCTCATAGTTATGCAGCTGGGAATACATTCTGATTCCCGATTTACCCCTTGGTAATAAGACTTTTAAAAACATCCTGGAGGGTGGGATTTGGCAGTATGTTTTGGTATTTCATATTTGAAAAATCAGTCAAATGCC
The DNA here is from genome assembly GCF_054371585.1 of Giraffa tippelskirchi. Taxonomy (NCBI): domain Eukaryota; kingdom Metazoa; phylum Chordata; class Mammalia; order Artiodactyla; family Giraffidae; genus Giraffa; species Giraffa tippelskirchi. Next base: position 160,534,061 of record NC_137283.1, on the reverse strand, counting down.
AAATACCCCTTAAGCCTCTGATTCAGCTATTTTCTTATCACAAAATAACACACCTATCCTTTTATATCATTTTTTATAAATGAAAGTGTTAGTCTCTTGGTTGTGTTCTATTCTTTGCGGCCCCGTGGACTATGACCTGCCAGGCTCCTCTGTCGATGGCAAGAATACTGGAGTGGATTGCCATTCTCTTCTCGGGGGGATCTTCCCAACCCAGGGATTGAATCCGTATCTCCTGCATTACATTTATGCTTTATTTTTCTTCTGCATAAATATCACCATGAGCACGAACAAACAACTAATTATGTTTCCTTGCAAAACGTTGATATAGAGATAAAATGATTTAACACTGCTGGAAGACTTCTAACAGAAGATTTCTATCTTCTAACAGAAGGAGACTTCTAGCTTCCATCAAAATACTCTGATGGAGTATTTTAGTCTCCTATGTATGGGTAGTCATGTAAATACTGCAAAAATACTGAAAACCATCTTATTATTTCAACATTAACTAAGAAAAGAAATTTTTTTAATGTCTTCAATATCTACACTAAAATGGTTATTCACTAATATTGGCTAATATTTGTATGTGACAGAAAAATCTAAGCTTATTTTTAAGGTGAAACATATGCATTTATGTGTGCATCATCTATGTATTCTTTCAAACCAAAGGGCGAGATCCCCTGGCATCACCAGGAACTGATATGGGTCTGGGGCTTGACTGGAGTGAGTGAGGCCAGAAGGCGGAGGATGGAATCCAGAGCAAGTGGCCGCTGGGTCCCAGGGAGCCTTGTCAGCCAGGTCTAGGATTTTGAATTTTGATTTGTTGAGTTCGCTTGATTCATTGAAAGTTCTGACTCACTTGGCTAATTGAAAGGATTTACCATGAGAAAAATGGCATGAGTCACACTTTTAAATTAAGTTCAAGAATCACTAATGTGATGTAGTATATTGACCAGCTGTCCTGTTGCAGTAATGGTAGTATTCCAGTCACACCGAGGCCTCCGTTTTCTCATCTGCCAAGAGAGTGGGCTGGGCAGATGACCCGTTTTATGTAAGACTTAGCACTGTAGATAGCTTACTTAGGGATTCTGCTGCAACACGTAGATTTTTCACCAGTGTTAAGTCAATGAAAGAGAGGGCAAGTGTGTGAAAAAGACTTCCCTGGTGGCTCAGAAGGTAAAGAATCTGCCTGCAATGCAGAGACATTACTTTACCAACAAAGGTGTGTCTAGTCAAAGCTATGGTTTAATCTCAACCTGGAGGCAAATTGATGATTTTATACCAAACCCTTGCCTGGAAAATCTCATGGACACAGGAGCCTGGTGGGCTGCAGTCCATGGGGTCGCAAAGAGTTGGGCACGACCGAGCGACTAACACTTACTTACTTACTTACTTACTTAGGGCTCCATTATCTGCCTGTGTACAAGGCTGTGAAAGGGTTAATCTGCTGATCCACTTTTCTCTGATACCCTGCAGGCCCTTCGGTAAGCTCTGGTATATTTAGTGAGGATGACTGGTGAGAGCCAAGGATGGGGCGGTGAGCCGCAGAAACTGTCTCTCTGAGTCCTCAGCCCTCCTCCCAAGGCTTGGCCATCACTGCAGAAGAAAGGACCTGGGAGGGTCTGCACAGGGACCTCACACACAGCCCCTGAACGGGCCCTTAAAATTCAGCAAAAAGGTGGTGACTTGAGGTCAGGGGTATTCTGGCCACGGACAGAGAACTTCTCAGGTTCCCTAAATCCTTGCGCACTCCTTCTTCTTCTTAATCCTGAAATGAGTCCTCTCTCCCCTTGCTGCGGGAGCGAGGTCTTATTCTGAAACCAGCCTTGAAATTGATTCTAGTTTGTTATGTGACTGGCTGGATGGGAGAGGGGCTTGGGGGAGAATGGATGCATGTACATGTGTGTATGTATGGTTGAGTCCCTTCGCTGTTCACCTGAAACTACCACAACATTGTTAATTGGCTGTACCCCAATAAAAAATAAAAAATAAATTAAATTTGGGGGAAAAAAAAGATTCTCAGGGGCCCTGAATATAACCTGGGTGGGAGGTGAAGGGTGTGAAAGTCAACAAGGTGACAACCTCCATCTCCATGGAGCTGTGTGTGTCCGGTGGCACTGGACAGGAAGATGGTAGAACTGCTGTCCACACAACAGCCTGGTCCCAACTATGACCATGGCCCTCATTGCTGCTGGGACCAGTGAAATCCCAGGGCACTGTTGCTTCGTGTAAAGGAGTGTCTTTTCCTGTCATACTGTCTTCTCTGGGAGAGATCGCCCAGAGAGATTGTTTGACTTTTTTTTTTTTTTTTCTGTCTCTGAGATGCATTTAGTCACTTGGGACAGTGGTTAATGTGTACTTGATTAAAACTACCAAGCTTGCTATTCACAGTCATGTTTATTTGTATATCACTTTATATTATAATAATAGATTTTCAGAATTGTTTATAACATAGCCTTTGAAAAAGTATATACATTCATTAACATTTTCTCCAATTGTCTGATCTGTGCCAGCGTGGATCTAAGTGCTTAGAAATAATGGTGAACAATACAAATAGAAGTCATTCTATAAGAAGGTGACGGTGCAGTGGAGAGTCAGTTAACAAAGTAAATACATTAATGCACACAGATATTTATGTATATATATTTATATTTACATACATATATGTAATTTGAGGTGATGTTGAGTGCACAAAGAAATGTAAAATACATTGGATAACTAGAGAGTGAGATGGAAATGAACTTCTTCAAAAAGGGTGGTCTCTCTAAGCAGAGCTGTGAATGTGTTTGGGAACCAGCATGCAGTGCTGAGAGGAATAGCACAGAGAGAGGGAATGGCAAGCGCAGAGGCTGAGTGAGAGTACTGAGTGCAGAGGCTGAGTGAGAGTACTGAGTGTGGTGTATGGTGTTGTTGTTCAGTCGCTCAGTCATGCCTGACTCCTTGCGACCCCGTGGACTGTAACCCACCAGGCTCCTCTGTCCATGGGACTCTCCAGGCGAGAATACTGGAGTGGGTTGCCATTTCCTTCTCCAGGGGATCTTCCTGACCCAGGGATCAAGCCCACGTCTCCTCCACTGGCAAGTGGTTTTCTCACCACCGAGTCACCAGGGAAGCCCAGGTGTAGGCATGAGCATTGTATAGTCCAGACCTTAATTCCAGAACTTCTCAGATTAAACTGCAGGCTGATGCGGGATACATCTTGATCTGCTACCAATGTTCCTCTTCCTTTATTGTTCAGGCTCCAGTCCTGTTTTGTGTCTTTGTTTACATTGATCGATGTCAGGTTGGGTAAAGAACCCGCCTGCCGATGCAGGAGACATAAGAGATGCAGGTTTGATAGTGAGCACACAAAAAAGGATACTGTGGCTGGATCAGGCGCCAGGTGTGAGCTTGGAGAGGCAAGATAAGGTAGTATCCTGACGGTCTGTGTAAAGAATGCAGGTGTGAAGCCATCAAGTCATACCAAGAAGGAGCAATGGGGTCTGATTTATGTTTCTAAAAGACTCCTCTACCCTCAGATGGAGAAATGGCCTGGCCAGAGAGACATGGAAGTAGCAGAAGCATTCATGAGGATCAAGGGAAGACATGGCAGTATCTTAGATTAGGGTTATACATCCCTGGACGTATAGGTGAGACGTGGTCCAGTTCTCAAGAGTGTTTGAAGATAGCTTGTATCTATATTGGACGGAGTATGATAGAGGAATTTAGGATGGTTCATAGGGATTTGTCTTAAACACTTAGGATAATGGTGGTGTCGTTTTTTTAAGATGGGTAAGACTGGGCAGAAACAGGCTTTGTGGAAATAATCATGAGTGCTAATTTGGACATATTAATTGTGAGATGCTAATGAATGCGACTGAACTGAACTGAACTGAATGAATGCACATGAGCCACAGAGGTCATTTGTTGTGTGAATATGGAGCTCAACGCGGGACATGTAAATTTGGCACAAATCATAGTGTAGATATTCAAAACCATGGCCCTGGAGAAGATCAACTAGCTGGTGAGTATAGATAGAAAAAATAAGAGGTCCGTGGATTGGACCATAGCGCCTCCCAATATTTACAGATAAACTGGGGATCAAACATGAAATATTGTGAAGGAGCCGCTGGGGGTGTATACAGCGTCCTGATGGCTGGCTTCTGTGACTGGAGGATCTTTCTCTGGTGACTGCGCCTGACTCTGTAAAATCTGGAAGGATTTGAAAGACCAGAACAGTGCAAGTTCTTCTTCAAGCAGGCTGGAAATGATGCTTGTAAACCAACAAACGAAGTATAATACTGGGCTAGCCGAGGCAGTGAAGTAGAGCTAATTTTCATATTTTCAGCTCATTTAAAAATGATTTTCATAAGCTTTGAATAGCTCTTTGAAGATATTTATAACTTCAATGAGTTCACATATTTATCAGGCATTAATTTCAAACCATTTAACTATCTTTCAGCAAAGTGAAAGATCAATGGGCTAAAGGATTTTCCCTTGAATTTCTTGTTTTCCATTTTAATGAATCATAACTTTATGTCAAATTTTTAAACGAAAATTCACATTCATGCAGATAATACATTCCATGGCCATCATTACCAATATTCATCTCTTATGAAGAGTAAAGGACAATCTCCAGCCCCACGTGTACTTGCAGATGGTCAGTTGTAATATCAGTGACTCATTTATGGTTTAGATCACAAATGTAGTCTTCTAAATTTATATCTCCAATAAAATATGTTTTATAGAATCAATTCTACTGCCCTTATGATAAATTTTATAGATAATTTGATTTGAGTTTGGTGATTTTGTGATTTTTGCATTTGAAGTAAAATATGTCTATCAAAAGATATAGTTTCTTTTTTTGGCAATAAAATATGGTATTTCATTTTCACTGCATGACATCCTTAGTCATAAATGAGTTCTCAGAAACCAGTAACAGACATTAATATACCCAGGGAAGTGGAAAAAAAAAAAATCAGAACAAAATGAAATAACACAAGTGACTTAAGGATTAAGCATATATGAAGATGAGTGAGCTGAACAATAACAGAAGAAAACCAATTTCCTTGTAATATCATATTGCAAAAGATTAAAAATATGGCATCTGTAGAAATTTAGGAAATATACCCACATAAACACTGGTGGATAAGATTGGTGAAGTCTTGTCTATATAGTAGGCATGCTAAGTCACTTCAGTTGTGTCTGACTCTTTGTGACCCCATGGACTGTAGCCCACCAGGTTCCCCTGTCCTTGGGATTCTCCAGGCAAGAATACTAAAGTGGGTTGCCATGTCCTCCTGCAAGAGATCTTCCCAACCCGGGGAGTGAACCCACCTCTCTTGTGTCTCCTGCATTGGCAGGCAGATTCTTTACCACTAGAGCCACCTGGGAAGCCCTATCTAGTAGTAGAAAACCTACTATAATTTTGACTCAAAACTGTAAATTTGGGGTATCCTTAGTCCTCACTGTTCCAAGATACACTTTCTTAAATAGAAATAAAGATGAAAGACATCTAATTTGTGAAGTGGTCAGTCTCTCCTGCACTGAAATTTTGCTTCATATTCAACTCCTTGGATGGACTCAGGAGTAAGGTTTCCATAACTTTGATTTGGAGAATCCTGCCAACACTAATATATTTGGACTTTACACAGTCACAATCAAATATATGAAAATAACCCTCATAATAAATCACTTACTTCCAGCCAAGTTACTAAGTATTTTGTCTGCTTGAACAGAACTACTGTAAAACAACAACAACAAAAAAAAAACTAGCCCCCTCTGAGCCTATTTTTCTGGACTTCATTAATGCAGTTCTGACATATTGATGTATTCCTGCTGCAAGTTTTCTTGTAGACACACACCGATAGTTGGTAGTTTAGTCGATAAGTAGTGTGTGACTTTGTGACCCTATGGACTGCAGCCCTCCAGACTCCTCTGTCCATGGGATTTCCCAGCCAAGAATACTGGAGTGGTTGCCATTTCCCCCTCCAGGGCAGCTTCTTGACCCAGGGATTGAACCCACGTCTCCTCCATTGGCAGGTGGATTCCTTACCACTGAGCCACCAGGGAAGCCATAGACATAATCTCAGGCTTTCTAAGAGGGCTTCCTGTAGGGACACCAAGGATTCTGATAATACTCTCACTACTTTTGACTAAGTAGGTAATTTTGTTTCTGCTTTTATCCGTCATTTTGGGAATGAGAATGATGGAAGTCCAGAGTTTTTCCCCTACCATGTTTTCCAGTTAAAGAGCAAGAAGAGAGTAAGATAGAGTAATGTGAAATCTGACGTTAGTCCTTTGTGCTTTAATGCAGAGGTCAAGTACAAACTGAAAATCAACACTATGATTTCATCATTTGGGACTCACATATTTGAACCATTTGTAAAGTAAAACTGAAATGTTTGTGGGTTTTAGGTTTATTGATCATTTACAAATTGTCTTACATTATAACACTAGCTGGATGTGTTTTGGGTTTTGAAAGCCCATGATTTTCAGCAACTGGGTTCTAATGAATGTAGAAAGGGTAGGAAAAAAAAAATGCTGAGTTATTCCAGATAATGAAAACTAAGAGAAAATATTCAGTGGCCTGGTTCACTGCATTAAGAGGAAAAAAATCATATTTTCAGAAAGTTGCTGAGCTAAAAGTGAACCAACTAGTCAGTGACTGAAGAGAGTGGATGTAAGCAGAACTAACATGCACCGAAACTCAGACTTTTGTATAGAAGAACTGTGCTGCCTGCTTAAATACCTGGATATGTAGAAGGTTGTATGTTTATGTCATACCTGTAGTGATTAAGTAACACAGATAAGGTGGCTCTAGTGGTGAAAGAATCTGCCTGCTAATGCAGGAGAAGCAAGAGATGCGGGCTCCATCCCTGGGTCAGGAAGATCCCATGGAAATGGCAACCCACTCCAGTAATCTTGCCTGGAAAATCCCATGGCAGACAGTCCACGGGGTCTCAAAGAGTCAAGCACAACTAAATGACTAAACACACACACACACACACACACACACACACACGTAACCTGTTCATTCTCGGTTATCCTTCTCCTGTCTGGGCTGGAAAGGCTGGGAGGGCCGGGGATGGGGTGATGCAGGTAGCCGGGCCCCTCAGTCCTTTCACTGGGCGCCGGCGGACTGAGTGTCCGGTCCTTAGCTCTAGGGCTTCCTCACCAGCTGCATTGTGTGCTAGCGGGAAACGAGGCTGGGCTTGATTTTGAAGTTCTGACTTAACTAGAGCCCATGGGAGAGGTGGTGAGTCAGGCCTGCCCAGGAATTAGCAGGCTGGAGTTAATGTTCTTATACTTGTTAGTCTCCAATCTCTTCATTTTGTTTTGTTTTGTTTTTTCCTCTCTATTTTATTTCCTTTATGTGTTTATTTCATTGAGCCTGCCAGGCTCCTCTATCCGTGGGATTTCCCAGGCAAGAATACTGGAGTAGGTCCCCATTTCTGTCTCCAGGGGATCTTCCCAACCCAGGGACGGAACCCAGGTCTCCTGCACTGCAGGCAGATTCTTTACCACTGAACCACCTGGGATTGAAATGAAGTGAAGTGCAAGTCACTCAGTCGTGTCTGACTCTTTGTGACCCCATGGACTATACAGTCCATAGAATTCTCCAGGTCAGAATACTGCAGGGGATCTTCCCAACCTAGGGATCCCCAGCTGATCCACCAGGGAAGCCCTGCAAACAAAACAGAAGGAAACAAAAACAAACAAACAAACCCTCCCACTCTCCACACTCCTCTCCTGAATTTCTCCCAAGTTCCTGTAACTTGACTCAAGTAACTCTGTTGCTGATGACTGTTTTCATTTGCAGAGTCTTTTGCATTATAATGCCAGTGGGGAAGGTCTGGGCCCCTCACCTTCCTAAGAGGCACCCAGGAGGGGCTCCCAGATGGCTATCAGTTTTAAGAATCTTCCTGTCAGTGCAGGAGACACAGGAGATGGAGGTTCCATCCCTGGGCCAGGAATATCCCCTGGAGGAGGAAGTGACAAACCACTCCAGTATTCTTGCCTGAAAAATTCCATGGACAGAGGGTCCTGGTGGGCTACAGTCCGTGGGGTCACACAGAGTCAGATATGCCTGAGCACCAGCAAGGGCTCAGCACAGCCTGGAAGCAGGCTGCTCAGCCCTCTGTCCTGCAGTTCTCTCCCCAGGGTTCACATTCTTTCTCAGGTTTGCTGTGACTCTTTTTCCTCAAGTTCTTTCTAAGTGCCCGATATTTCCTGATTTTATATTTTTCGCATTTCTTGATGCCATCTCCCCAATTCCTAAACAATAGATTTCCCTCAGGACCAATGCTCCTGCCTCTCTTTATTTGTATGCACATATGCAGTTTCCTAAATATATATCTTATAAATATAACTTCAAAGTAGCATATGCATCTCTGTATATCTGAAGTTATGTGTATGAATATAGATGTTGTTGTTTAGTCGCTCCGTTGTGTCTGACTCTTTATGACCCCACAGACTGCAGCCCACCAGGCTTCTCTGTCCTTCCCCAACTCCCGGAGCCGGCTCAAACTCATGTCCATTGAGTCCATGATGCCATCCAACCATCTCATCCTCTGTTGTTCCCTTCTCCTCCCGCCTTCAATCTTTCCCAGCATCAGGGTCTTTTCAAATGAGTCACTTCTTCCCATCAGGTGGCCAAAGTATTGGAGTTTCAGCTTCAGCATCAGTCCTTCCAACCCTTCCAGGGTTGATTTCCTTTAGGATTGACTGGTTTGATCTCCTTGCAGTCCAAGGGATTCTCAAGAGTCTTCTCCAGCAGCATAGTTCGAAATCATCAAGGCATGAGGAGCTCGGCCTCTATGGTCCAACTCTCACATCCATCCATGACTACTGGAAAAACCATAGCTTTGACTAGATGGACCTTTGCCACATGTGTGTATGTGTGTGTGTGTGTGTGTGTGTGTGTATTCTTTTTCATTTTAGTCTTCACCGACCTACAAGGTCAGTGTTTCCACTTTAGATGAGTCATAGCTTTCTGTGAATAGTGTACGATTCGTGATCACGAAAGAAGAAAATGTAACTTCAGGACCAGGGACCAGGCTTGATCACTCAAGAGCTTTTGTGGAGCAGAGTTTTATTAAAGTATGAAAAGGGCCAGAGAAATGTTCTGACACAGACATCAGAAGGGGGATGGAGAGTGCCCCCCTTGCTAATGTTAGCAAGGGAGTTACATACTGTTTTATTAATTCCTTATTACAATAAATCTTACTAGACCCACTCCCATAATTTACATTTTAAGATAGGAGGGTTAGCCTGAAGGTTTTCAGGAAGGAGAAACTGCCCTCAAGGAGGATACATTGTTGTTATATAATCCTTAGTCAGAGTTTAAATGGAGTTGTTTGTTGTGTAATCATCAGTTTGGGGCTTAAAGAAAAAGTTTCATGTGACTAAGACTAAGGAATGTAGAGGAAAAAAAACAAAAGATGTTTGTCCTTTCCTCCTTCTTGAGAATTCTGGACCCCCATCTCTACTTCAAGAGCCCCAGCCCCCTTTCTCCTCCTCAGGGATCCTGGAATTCTAATCAACCTGCCTAGGAATTGACTCTCTGATGAGCAAATCAGGGAGGCGGGGTGCACTTGCCACTGATCCTACAGTGACAGAGACAGGGTCTGAATATGGTTCTCTCTGCACTGAAGCTCACGCGCTTTCATGAAGAAAGTAATGTCTTTAAAAAAATGTGAGTAGAGTATTCCCATATTCATGGTTACATAATTATTTAGCATCCAATCTCTGTGTAACATCAACCATTTTGTTCAAAGTGAGAACAGCACCCCTGGTGCCTGTGGGCATGTCTACCTGACCACATCATCCAAAATACATGTGGCATCAGTGAGGGAAAGGAAGCTGAGTTTGCCTGTCTTCATACAGAAGGATCAAAGCGCTCCTGTTCATAAATAGACATTAGGAAATCGTTACGTGATTCATAACCCCTGGATCTGCTTTTTTATGATTTTCAATATAATGAAGCCTGGAAAGTGTATAAGAGGGAGTCTTAGAACAGATCTGTAGAGAAGTCGGCATCTCTGTTTTGGTTGCCTTTCCAGGGCACTGGATTTGTGTGATTATTAGGCAGAAGGGAAATTCCCAGAGTGTGGGTCCCTGGGAGGGTGCTCTGCAAGTCTTCTGTGGACTGTGTGAACCTTCCAGGCAGCCCCGGGATGTAGGTGGGCTCCTTGTTTTGCTAGAAACCGAGGTGACCACGTGTGTACCCCAGATCATACGTTCTGGAGAAGGGAGCCGATGTTCTAGCCGCATGTGCTTGACCCCAAAGAAGGTACACATTCCCCCAGGGAGCCTGCTTTTTTTGCTTATGTATCATGGGTTTATTTTGTTTGAAGTTGTGAGGACTATTAGTGAGGACCTCGTCGAATTCCAAAAGTAGGGGCGAGGCCATGTGAGCGTGCGCTCAGGAGTAGACAGTGACAGATGGGAAGAGAGGACAGGGTGGCTGGGAGCCAGAGCAGGTGCGCAGGCCTTACCTGGAGCGAGTGCGGCGCTGCAGACAGTGTCCCGTTCACCCATTTCCAGGCGTTCCCTGGAGAGGGCGTTAGGTGTTATGCAATTTCAGTAACCTGAGTTTTTTTCCTTTGGTCTTCAAAGAGTAAATGTTGTCATCTTTATTAAACATTTCAGGCTTCCTAAAACGGAGCCTCTGTCCTGCAGTCAAATATAAACAGTAGGCCGGTGTCCCTTCAGGGCTGCTGGGTGTTTGTGCTCAGTCCTCAATCGTGCCCGACTCTTTGCGACCCCATGGACTTGAGTCCACCAGGCTCCTCTGTCCCTGAGATTCCCTAGGCAAGAACTCTGGAGTGGGTTGCCATTTCCTACTACAGGGGATCTTCATGACCCAGGGATCAAACCCATGTCTCTTGTGTTTTCTGCGCTGGCAGGCAGGTTCTTTACCAACTGTACCACCTGGGAAGCCCTCAATGGCTGTTGGTGATTTATACTCAGACCGTTGTTCCTATAGGAATAAAGCAAATGCTCACTGCCAAATCCAAGATGTCTTTCTAAGTAGACTTCTCCTTCAGTCCTTTTAAAATTTAGATATGTTCTTCATCAATAATACACTTTGATATGTATTTTTGTTTTTCTCATTAAATATTGTCATAATGTTTTTATTTAAATCATTTCAATCTTTATGTTGCTTATATTAACTTAAACATTTTACAGTCCATCTACTTATGATTAGATGTTATCACTTCCTTCCAGAAGTAAGTTCTAAATTAGTGAGTGAAAAATCCCTTTGTTTCATACACTGCTGAGTGACAACATGTTCAAATATTGCCTTAAAAAATAGTTGATAATTATCATGAGTTATGATGCATTATTTTATTATATATGTGAATTGAGGTATAACATCATATCCAACCTAAAGTTAATTTTTTTCAGAAAGGAAAACAAAGCAAGAAAACATACAAGCAAAACATGAAGACTCACCAGAGTTTATTATTTCAAGACAAATTAAAAAATATTTTGACAAAGTCTTTACTGGAGTGGGTCCAGGGGATTTTCCTGAACCAGGATCGAACCCCTGTCTCTTGTGTCTCCTGCATTGTCAAGCGGATTCTTTACCACTGTGGCACTTGGGATTCCAGTGCTATTAGTAGTACTACTATTACTAACAGTCTTGACTGAGCTCCTATCACATTACAGGCATGTAATCAGACTGAATTCTTATAGTGACCTTCTATTGTGATCTCCAGTTAAACGTTTATGAAACCAATGTTAGGTAGGCTGAGTGAATAGCTCACCTCTATTAGTCTGTTGTACTGCTAAACAATAGTGAGCATGCTGACTCAATGGACATGGATTTAACAAACTGTGAGTGATAGTGAAGGACAGGGAAGCCTGGCATGCTGCATTCCATGGATGGCAAAGAGTCGGAGTCGACTGCGTGAGTAAACAACAACTGTGTAAAATGACCGCTCTTAGTGGCTCCAAGCCACACCCGTTTACAGTCTCACAGTTTTCTGTAGGCCAGGTACGAGGGCACAGTTTAACTGGCTCCTCTATTCAGGGTCTCACGAGCTGCCATCCAGTTGCTCTTTTCTGGGTTCTGGATTCTTTCCTGGCTTTCCTGGCTGTTGACATAATTCAGGCTCTGAAGTTGCAGGGCTGAGGTCCCTGCTCTTTCGCTGGCAGGCGGCCCTGCCTTCGCTCAGCATCTCTCGGCCACAGGCCTCTACTGGGCACTCTCACCGCAGGCAACTCGCTTCTTCAAGCAGCAGGAGACTCTCCTTCATTCTTATTGTTTTGAGAGCTCAGCTTGACAATGACACAACCCCTAAGAAGGAGGCATCTTCAAAAGAGAATGTTATATGTGTAGAGAATTCAGACACTGACGCAATCACACATAGTCTCTGTGCTATCAGCCTCTAAGGTAAAAAGACCTGGGTCCCTTATGTGGGACTCCGCTGGTTAGATCAAGCTTATCTAGACTTATCTCCTTTTTGATTAACTCAGAATGAATGGATTGGGTCATTCTGTGCATCTGCAGAATCCCTTCACATTTGCCATATAATAGCACCAGTAAAGGAAGGGACATTTGATTTCTTCTCACAGTTCCCACCCACATTCCACGGTGTGGGGGGGAGGGGGTGGTTATACTGGACGTATATACCAGGGATGGGAATCTTGGGGACCAGCATAGAATTATTCTCCCAAATTGCCCAAGGTTATAAACTAAAATATCTTTGACTCTGAAACACTCCAATACAATCTACTCTTTTTGTTTCTGTCAATATTATTTTTAATACAGAGGAAAGTTTTTCTATGCTACATGAGTGTGAAAACTCGTTGACCTTACTTTTATGACTTCAAAAGAGAAGAGAAACTGAAATTATGCAATCTACTCTTATCTTTACTAGCATGGGTATCTTGTCCTTAAACACAACACATATGTCATGTTATGGGCTCAGTAGAGTTTCCCAGGCGGCCCTCGTGGTAGAGAGCCCTCCTGTCAATGTAGAAGACATAAGAGACTTGGGCTGAATCCTTGGGTCCAGAAGAATCCCTGGAGTAGGAAACGGTAGCCTACTCCAGTATTCTTGTCTGGAGAATCCCACGGACAGAGGAGTCTGGCAGGCTACAGTCCATGGGGATGCAAAGAATTGGACATGAAGGAAGCGACTTAGCACAACACACACATTTCATGTTAGAGACGATTAGCACAGAGACGATGTGTAATTGAGTCAGTGTCTGAATTCTCTATACCTATAACATTTTCTTTTTAAAATACTTTCTTCTTAGGGATTATGTCATTGTCAAGCTGAGCTCTCAAAACAATAAAGCAAAATACCTGTCATCTTACAATTTCCCCTTAATTTGCATTTGTTAAAATGGCTTTCATAATTTTTTTTTCAACTTCACCTGAAAGCTTACCATTCAAAACCAGTGCATAAATGTGTTGGCGGTGCTTTTCTCTAATATCCCATTAGTGTTGTAAGCTTCATTTATCAACATTTTTCAAAAATCTAATTTTTAGTAATGAAATAATGCCAGTCAATCATGCTCATTGGAAAAGACTCTGATGCTGAAAAAGATTGAAGGGAAAAGGAGAAGAGGGCGGCATGATTAGAGGATGAGGTGGTTAGATGGTAAAACAGACTCAATGGACATGAACTGGAACAAACTCCAGGAGATAGTGGAACACAGGGGAGCCTGATGTGCTGCAGTCCATGGGGTCACAGGAGTCAGACAAGAATTAATGACGGAACAACAACATTCATACTCTATGCCAATTATGGTTTATAAAACTAAGACGTTTAACTGAAAAATTCTGAGCAGTTTTGCAAAGCCCTTGCCAGGCCACTGGGCCATCACGCAAATGGCATCTTGTGCCATGGTCCAGGTGCAGAGTCTTCACTGCCTCTTCAAATTTGAGTACATTCAGAACTACTGAGTCAGGTGCACCTACTTGAAAAGTTCAGTGGCTTTTGCGTAAGATAGCTGTCAAAGTCAGAAAGCATGGCTTCAGGAAGGTCTTATCATCTGTTGTAGTTCAACAGATTTCCTTCATCAGCCAAATTACTGTCAAAGAAATGCACAGATGCAAAATGATAAACAGTCCAACTGAAGCAGGTCTGTTTCATCTTGCTGCCAATATCCTCAAATAAGAGTAAATGCAAGATACTCATCTGGGCACTGGAGAGGAGGAAGAATAAAATAAAGTATTCCTTACTCACTTCATAAATAAACATCTTGCAAAGAACATAAGCAGGTTATGCATTATTTGTACATCAGATTCTTTAAAAATAAAGTAGGCCAACAGGAACAGATCTTTCACACCATCATGCACTGACATAAGGAGGAGAGATTTTTCAGATTGGTTAGGTTACCATTCTCTTCCTTAATTACTCAACTAAGTCCTTGGAAACAAACATTATGAGAGAATGAGACAGTTAACCAAAAGAATGCAGGATCTTCTAGAAGTAGATGCTATCTATAAATACGTTAAAAAAGTATCCCTTTTTCAATACAAGGGTGAAGCAAGGCATTGGGACAGTATTTGCCTGTTTCTGATCCTGCAAGGAGATCCAACCAGTCCATCCTAAAGGAGATCAGTCCTGGGTGTTCATTGGAAGGACTGATGTTGAAGCTGAAACTCCAATACTTTGGCCACGTGATGTGAAGAGCTGACTCATTGAAAAAGACCCTGATGCTGGGAAAGATTGAGGGCAGGAGGAGAAGGGGGCGACAGAGGATGAGATGGCTGGATGGCATCACCGACTCAATGGACATGACTTTGGGTGAACTCCGGGAGTTGTTGATGAACAGGGAGGCCTGGCGTGCTGTGGTTCATGGGGTCGCAAAGAGTCGGACATGACTGAGTGACTGAACTGAACTGAACTGATCCTTTCATGACTAGTACCTACTGAGGTCTGTGTCTTGGAACAGACTGAGGTCTTTGGTGAGTGTTGCCTTTTGAATTCCTCTCCCCTAAGGACTGTCTGCTCTTTCCCAGCCTTGCTACAAGCGGCTCTTCTGGGACCACCAGGACTTGGCTCTCTCTTGCAGGTTTCCTTGTAGTTGAATCTTGACTTTTTACCTTCAGTTGATTTCCTAACTCTTTTGTGTTTATGCAGAAATTTTTTTCCCCCTCCATGCATTCTGGCCCAGCTGGGCTCATCCCTGATCATTCTCAATCCAGAGATTTAGAAATACATTCCAGGCATTGAGTACTGTCTTCAGGCATCATTTGAGGCATATATTGTTTTTTTGGTTGTTTTTTTTTGCTGTGATTATTTTTTAATTTCTATTTAACATTGGAGTATAGTTGATTTACAATACTGTGTTAATTTCAGGTGTACAGCAAAGTGATTATCATGCATATACATATATCCATTATTTTTCAGATTTTTTTCCCATATAGGTTATTACAGAATAAAGAATAGAGTTCTCTGTGCCATACAGTAGGTCCTTGTTGGTTACCATAAAATATGCTCCTTGGAAGATAAACTATGACAAACCTAGATAGCATATTAAAAAGCAGAAACATCACTTTGCTACCAAAGGTCCATATAGTCAAAGCTGTGGTTTTTCCAGTAATCATGTATGGGTGTGAGAACTGGAACATAAAGAAGGCTGAGTGCTGAAGAACTGATACTTTCGAATTGTGGTTATGGAGAAGACTCCAGTATTCTTGCGTGGAGAATCCCAGGGACAGAGGAGCCTGGTGGGCTGCTGTCTATGGGGTTGTGCAGAGTCGGACTTGACTGAAGCGACTTAGCAGCAGCAGAAGACTCTTGAGAGTTCCTTGGACAGCAAGCAGATCCAACCAGTCAATCCTAAAGGAAATCAATCCTGAATATTCTTTGGAAGGACTGATGCTGAAACTGAAGCTCCAATACATTGGCCACCTGCTGCAAAGAACTGACTCATTGGAAAAGACTCTGATGCTGGGAAAGACTGAAGGCAGAAGGAGATGGGGACGACAGAGGATAAAATGGTTGGATGGCATTACCAACTCAATGGACATGAGTTTTAGCAAACTCTGGGAGATAGCAAAGGACAGGGAATCCTGGCATGCTGCAACTCAAAGGTTCACAAAAAGTTGGACACCACTTAGCAACTGAAACAACAATATATATGCTAATCCCAAACTTCTAATTTATCTCTTCCCGCACCTTTCCCCTTTGATAACCATTGGTTTGTTTTTAAAGTCTGTGAATCTGTTTCTTTTTTTGTGAATAAGTTCATATGTATCATGTTTTAGATAATTTTTAATGCCATTTGCAGCAACATAGATGGGCTTCAAGATTAGCCCATCACTTAGATGAAGTCAGAGAAGGACAGATATCATACAACATCACTTGTACATGGAATCTAAAAAAAAAAAATAAAAGCTACAGAACTCTGGAAAGGTGATATTTCTACAACTCAGAGGTTTCTACTTACAAAACTCAAGAAATGGATACATAAACTTTTTAGGAATCTTCAATGGAATCTAACATCATGCAGGCACAATAGTAGATTCTCAATAAATGGTATGTGATAGTAATGGAAGATGCCATAAAAATTATTAGGCACTATAAGCTAAAGAACATACAGATAGTCCTCTTTCATAGTTTCATTATAAGCCAGGATGTCTAAGTCATACAGCTCAGAGTAGATGTTTATAATTAATTTTCATGCAATGAAGAACCAGTTATAAAACGGTGACCTCAATACTGTGTATTTCTTGCAAGTCAGTGACATTTATTGTCGTTTTCATGGCACACCCCCAATAGAGGCATCATTTTATCTCTAAAATGTAATTACATCCTGAACAAAGAATCAAAGGAGAGAAACACTAGCAACCTAAATAAAAGCAGTTTAATTGTAGATCTTCATTTGTGAAATGGAGTAAAAAAGACATTATCTCTGGAAAGTGTGCTTTTTCTCTCCATGAAATGGAGGACAGTTGAATGATGCACATGTGTTTTCATCTTTATTTTGAAACCTCAAAGCATTTGTGTATCTAGTTTTGGTTTTTCTTGTTCATCGCTGGCAAAAGCCGAGACACATATCTATGCAAAGATCCATTTGGCCAGATTTTGCAATATGCACTGCAATTCAGAAGTGGAATAAAACCAGTAATGAACAGTGGAGGAACCTGAAGAGCTACAAAATCAATGCTTTGTCAATTTTTATTATTTTGACTAAACAGTGTGGTTGTTTCATATACAGTTTAGATGAAGAAGTACTTTACAGACCTCTGAGTGTCCTAGGCTTTAGTAGGCTTTATGGAGAATTTTCTATAAAGATAAGCTGAGTCTCTGACTGATTTTTAAAGAAGAGTTGTCTGAGTAGAGAGGCATATGTGCTGGCAGCAGGGAGGCAGACAGGAGATAAGAGGATAACCTTTCTCTAAGTCACTGCCTGGGAGGAGCAAACGTGGAGGCCTCTGAGCCTTGCCCGCCCGCCTGCTGCACCAGGTCCCCCGCCGCGCCTGTGTCCTCAGCGTCTCAGCAGCATCTCAGTGGGACCCCATGCGGTAGGGCACTTTCTCCTCCTGGAATGACTGTTTTCTGTCCACTCAGCTGACATCCGAGTCTCATGAATGTTGCTATGAATGGTTTCCATAGCTTGTTGCACATCTGAATTACCCAGTGCACTTCAAAAATAACAACCAAAACCGGTTATTTAGCCCGTTTTCAAGCCCCAACCCCAGATATGTGGATCTGCCAGGAGGCTCTGCAGAACAGGCTCACCCTTTTAGCCAGCTGCAGTCCTCCTCGGGGCTTTAGACCATCACCCGCTCCAACACCCCTTCCCCTGCCTCCTGCGCTGCACCCCAGAACAGAGAAACACGTCCCAGCAGTCTCCTGGTTTGAGTGACTGAGGCTTCTGTGGCCCTTTGAACAGGAGGACAACACGCCCTGCTCAGGAGCGCACATCCCCTGCTTGGAGAGCTCGAGTCACTCTGGACTTGTGTTCCCCACGGAGGCCCCACCAGTGAGCTTCACACCCCAGTTGGACAGGCTCCTCCAGTGGGTCCTCTACAGCAGTGGGGTCCGGGAGCTGCTCTCTGTCCTAGAAGGGCCTGCCGTCATGGTCCCACTCCCCGCTGGGAAGGGCTGTACAAGGATTCTCTGAAGTTTATGGGCTGTGAGTCTTTGTCCGGGTGGCTGTGGATGCGATGGGTCACCCCCCCAATGGGTGCTGGGTTCGGGTTGTGTGTGGATGGTATTCGCATTTCTGTTGTTACCCTAAACCACCTGTGTCTTCTGCCAAGAGGCTGTGCTGGAATTTCATTCCACCTTCCTCTGTCTCCTTCCTTTGGGGACATTTTCATACAGTGATCGTACTTTGTCTTGAGCCAAAGGTAATTATTCTTTTCCATGGATATTTGAATACTTCTCTGACTACACTGCATGTAAGGTGAGGGGAGGAAAGGAGAATATATGGCTATGTGAGTGTCTGCTTTTATGCACCCCCTCACCTCCCCCACGCGAAGACTTAGGAAGAGGGAGAGGCAGCCATGGATACAAGAAAAGAGCAGGACGGGGAGCTAGTGGTGGCTGTGGGGTGTGGTTTGTTTCCCACATGGAGGGCGTGTCAAGAGGGACTAGCCCCATCTGCATAACAGTCTTGACCATATGGGGCTTCCCTGGCAGCTCAGACAGTGAAGAATCCACCTGCAATGTGGGAGACCTGGGTTTGATCTCTGGGTTGGGAAGATCCCCTGGAGGAGGGCATGGCAACCCACTCCAGTATTCTTGCCTGGAGAATCCCATGGACAGAGGAGCTTGGCGGGCCACAGTCCATGGGGTCACAAAGAGTTGGACACGACTGAAGTGACTAAGCCCAGTTTGAGCATATGACTAGGGTGTTACACAGCAGTATCCAGGAGGTCACAATGGTATTCTGTGAACCTGCATTTTCTCTCTTAATGTTTGTTTTCTTTTCCATATCTCTCTGGCTATTACTGTATGTGATTTTTCTTCTAGATATTTTTCTTTCTTTTGCTTTATAGCTTCCTCTCTGCTACCATTTTTGCATGTGGAAATCTTTCTGATCTTCTATTTTTTATTCTCTTCCTGCCACATCCTTGGCCTTTCTCCTTTTAGTGGCTAAAAGGAAATATATCTATTTTGCTATCTGTCTATCTACTATCCATCACAGTCTTCTCCAGGTATAATTCCTAGGTCGTGATAATTACTGCAATTCAGATTTAACTTAATAGGTTTTGTTGATTACTGAAGCATTAATTTCTTCCAAAGCTCTTATTTCATCCTCCAGAATGATCTTCCCAAAGCTGAAATACATACCCAACAGAGGAGTTCTCTTTGTCAGGAAGACTTGCTGACTCTTACAGTTACAGCAGTGCACCCCGCTTTCATCCTGCCGTAAAGTCTAGCTCGATGTGTAAGTGAGGATATTCATCAAGCTTTTCTGGCTGCTTGACAGCGAGTCTTCAAAGTTAAAGGGTGACTATCAAGCTTCCCGGAGACTGTTTGCAAAACTGTAACTAGATGACTTCCAAACCACCAGGTGGTCTGGACAGGTGATCACACCAAGGGTCATCGCCTGAAAAGTCAGACAAACTGGGTGTAAACAGGACTGTTCTGAATTGAGAATCTTCAGTTTGCAAAGTCTAGCTGGCAAATGGGCAGACATTTCAGGCAAGCACAGTGATCCCTGCAATAGTGACTACAGGCGTTGGGAAGAGGCCATTCTCCATTTGGAGTCCAGAAGGACTAGTTCATTGTCCTCAGTTTTTGTTTTTTTTTTCCAGCCTTAATCATATATTCACTGATGACCATCAACATTATCATTCTCAAATCTGTGCAAATTATGTACAGTAATTTCAATAGTCTTACTACTATTAAAATAAGACTCTGTTTTCCTTCAGTTCAGTTCCGTTCAGTTCAGTCGCTCAATCGTGTCCGACTCTCTGCGACCCCATGAATTGCAGCATGCCAGGCCTCTCTGCCCATCACCAACTCCCGGAGTCTACCCAAACCCATGTCCATCGAGTCGGTGATGCCATCCAACCATCTCATCCTCTGTCGTCCCCTTCTCCTCCCGCCCCCAATCCTACCCAGCATTAGGGTCTTTTCCAATGAGTCAACTCTTCACATGAGGTGGCCAAAGTATTGGAGTTTCAGCTTCAACATCAGACCTTCCAATGAACACCCAGGATTGATCTCTTTTAGGATGGATTGATTGGATCTCCTTGCAGTCCAAGGGACTCTCAAGAGTCTTCTCCAACACCACAGTTCAAAAGCATCAATTCTGCGGCGCTCAGCTTTCTTCACCGTCCAACTCTCACATCCATACATGACCACTGGAAAAACCATAGCCTTGACTAGACGGACTTTTGTTGGCAAAGTAATGTCTCTGCTTTTAAATATGCTATCTAGGTTGGCCATAACCTTGCTTCCAAGGAGTAAGCGTCTTTTAATTTCATGGCTGCAGTCCCCATCAGCAGTGATTCTGGAGACCAAAAAAATAAAGTCTGACACTGTTTCCACTGTTTCCCCATCTATTTCCCATGGAGTGATGGGACCAGATGCCATGATCTTCGTTTTCTGAACGTTGAGTTTTAAGCCAACTTTTTCACTCTCCTCCTTCACCTTCATCAAGAGGCTCTTTAGTTCTTCTTCACTTTCTGCCATAAGGGTGGTGTCATCCGCATATCTGAGGTTATTGATATTTCTCCCGGCAATCTTGATTCCAGCTTATGTTTCTTCCAGCCCAGCGTTTCTCATGATGTACTCTGCATATAAGTTAAATAAGCAAGGTGACAATATACAGCCTTGACATACTCCTTTTCCTATTTGGAACCAGTCTGTTGTTCCATGTCCAGTTCTAACTGTTGCTTCCTGACCTGCATACAGGTTTCTCAAGAGACAGGTCAGATGGTCTGGTGTTCCCATCTCTTTCAAAATTGTCCATAGTTTATTGTGATCCACACAGTCAAAGGCTTTGGCATAGTCAATAAAGCAGAAATAGATGTTTTTCTGGAACTCTCTTGCTTTTTCGATGGTTCAGCGGATATTGGCAATTTGATCTCTGGTTCCTCTGCCTTTTCTAAAACCAGCTTGAACATCTGGAAGTTCACGGTTCACGTATTGCTGAAGCCTGGCTTGGAGAATTTTGAGCATCACTTTACTAGCATGTGAGATGAGTGCAATTGTGCGGTAGTTTGAGCATTCTTTGGCATTGCCTTTCTTTGGGATTGGAACGAAGACTGACCTCTTCCAGTCCTGTGGCCACTGCTGAGTTTTCCAAATTTGCTGGCATATCGAGTGCAGCACTTTCACAGCATCACCTTTGAGGATTTGAAATAGCTCAACTGGAATTCCATCACCTCCACTAGCTTTGTTCGTAGTGATGCTTTCTAAGGCCCACTTGACTTCACATTCCAGGAAGTCTGGCTCTAGGTGAGTGATCACACCATCATGATTATCTGGGTCATGAAGATCTTTTTTGTACAGTTCTTCTGTGTATTCTTGCCACCTCTTCTTAATATCTTCTGCTTCTGTTAGGTCCATACCATTTCTGTCCTTTATCGAGCCTATCTTTGCATGAAATGTTCCTTTGGTATCTCTAATTTTCTTGAAGAGATCTCTAGTCTTTCCCAATCTGTTGTTTTCCTCTATTTCTTTGTACTGGTCACTGAGGAATGCTTTCTTATCTCTCCTTGCTATTCTTTGGAACTCTGCATTGAGATGGGAATATCTTTCCTTTTCTCCTTTGCTTTTCACTTCTCTTCTCTTCCCAGCTATCTGTAAGGCCTCCTCAGACAGCCATTTTGCTTTTTTGCATTTCTTTTCCATGGGGATTTTCTTGATCCCTGTCTCCTGTACAATGTCACAAACCTCTGTCCATAGTTCATCAGGCACTCTGTCTATCAAGTCTAGTCCCTTAAATCTATTTGTCACTTCGACGGTATACTCATAAGGGATTTGATCTAGGTCATACCTGAGTGGTCTAGTGGTTTTCCCTACTTTCTTCAATTTAAGTCTGAATTTGGTAATAAGCAATTCATGATCTGAGCCACAGTCTGCTCCTGGTCTTGTTTTTGCTGACTGTATAGAGCTTCTCCATCTTTGACTGCAAAGAATATAATCAATCTGATTTCGGTGTTGACCATCTGGTGATGTCCACGTGTAGAGTCTTCTCTTGTGTTGTTGGAATAGGGTGTTTGCTATTACCAGTGCGTTCTCATGGCAAAACTCTATTAGCCTTTGCCCTGCTTCATTCTGTACTCCAAGGCCAAACTTGCCTGTTACGCCAGGTGTTTCTTGACTTCCTACTTTTGCATTCCAGTCCCCTATAATGAAAAGGACATCTTTTTTGGGTGTTCGTTCTAGAAGGTCTTGTAGGTCTTCATAGAACCGTTCAACTTCAGCTTCTTCGGCATTACTGTTCGGGGCATAGACTTGGATTGCCGTGATATTGAATGGTTTGCCTTGGAAATGAACAGAGATCATTCTGTCGTTTTTGAGACAGAATTAAACAGAACTAAATTAGACAGAACTAAAATTACAGAAAACTAGCTAATCTGATCACACGGACCACAGCCTTGTCTATCTCAATGAAACTAAGCCATGCCGTGTGGGGCCACCCAAGATGGAGGGGTCATGGTGGAGAGGTCTGACAGACTGTGGTCCACTGGAGAAGGACATGGGAAACCACTTCAGTATTCTTGCCTTGAGAACCCCATGAACAGTATGAAAAGGCAAAAGGATAGGACACTGAAAGATGAACTCCCCAGGTCAGTAGGTGCCCAATATGCTAACGGAGATCAGTGGAGAAATAACTCCAGAAAGAATGATGGGATGGAGCCAAAGCAAAAACGATACCAGCTGTGGATGTGACTGGTGATAGATGCAAAGTCTGATGCTGTAAAGAGCAATATTGCATAGGAACCTGGAATGTTAGGTCCATGAATCAAGGCAAACTGGAAGTGGTCAAACAGGAGATGGCAAGAGTGAACGTCGACATTCTCGGAATCAGCGAACTAAGATGGAATGGAATGGGTGAATTTAACTGTTTTCCTTATGCTGACACAAACATGGCATCTGTAATGTAGCCTTTCCTACATGCTGCACTGAAATGAAGATTTATAACCAATTTATACTTAATCTTTTGGCAACATTCATTCAGCATTGCCAAGTAACAGAAGCTAAGAAACATTTCATTTTAAAATCCTGGCAACCGTAAAAACAATTATCAATATGCATATCATTGTAGTGGGTCTGGAAGAACTTTTCTCTTGTATTGTCACAGAGATTAAATTATTTCAGGGTCAATGTGTTGTGATGTTTTCTTCTGCAAGCGACAAAATTTTCTCCTACCACAGTGTTAATTTCAAATCTAGTTTCTTGACTTCCTTCATATCCATGCCATTTTTTTGTTCATTGACACAAGGACAATACAGTGAGATATATTCTCCTTCCTCAAAAATCTAAAGTGTAAAAAGTTTGATAAAAATATCTATGATTAAAAATATATATATATATATATGATTTATGGTGGGTTATAAAGTGATTTAAGTACCCAGAGAAAAATGTAAATCAAAAGTAATGGGGATGTAGGGGCAGAAGGTTTACATTTGATGGATGAATCAGTAAGACTTCCTGGAGGAGGTGGTGGTACATCTGGACCCCAAAAGGCTGAGAGGGAGAATTAGGGCCTCTAGAAATAGGGAGAAATGATGCGTTTTTAGATGTTGTTAGCACCAAAGGGGAAGAAATAGAGGCGGATATTTATTGAGTATGTGTTGAGAGATGGCCCCTGCTAGGACATTCATAATCTTCTCTCTCCCTAAAAATCCATAAGGTGTACAGGTAAAAGTTCTTGCCTGGTGGCTCAGACGGTAAAGAATCTGCCTGAAGTGCAGGAGACCCAGGTTCGTTGGATCCCTGAGTCGGGAGGATTGCCTGGAGAAGGGTATGGCAATCCACTTCAGTATTCTAGCCTGGAGAATTTCATGGGCAGAGGAGGCTGACGGGCTACAGTCCATAGAGTCGCAAAGAGTCGAACATGACTGAGTGACCAACACTTTCACAGTTTATAAAAGGTAATGTCATGACTCTTCACATACATAAAATGAACACACGTAAAAAATCTTGTTTAATTCATTATTCAGTGAGGGACATAATAAAGTACCAGTTTGAAGAACACTTTAGAAACTTGGAATCCACTATTTACCTATCTATTCTGTCTATAGAAATGTCCAGCAGACCATACATATTGGAGATTTCCTGTTTCTCAGAACACACATTATTTGCATATCTTCTGGACAAAAATCAATCTGTGACAGTGTCATTAAGTCTGGGACCTTCAGTCAGTATGAAACAATGAATGCATCCCCCACGTGGCTACAGATGGCTGTTTCGATTTAAGTAAATAACTGTATATTAGAAAAGCTGACCCCTTTGTTGCACAAGCCACACTTGCTGTGGTCAGTCACCACCCCCACGTGGGCAGCGGCTGCCAAGCGGAGGTCACAGATAGAACGCTTCCATCATTGTGGAAGGTTCTGTTGCACAGCGCCTCTTTAGAAAACCTCTCTGTGGCTTTTGGGCTTCCCTGATAGCTCCGTTGGTAAAGAATCCTCCTGAAGTGCAGGAGACCACAGTTTCATTCCTGGGTCGGGAAGATCCGCTGGAGAAGGGATAGGCTACCCACTCCAGTATTCTTGGGCTTCCCTGGTGGCTTAGCTGGTAAAGAATCCGCCTGTAATGCAGGAGACCTGGGTTCGATCCCTGGGTTGGGAAGATCCTCTGGAGAAGTGAAAGGCTACCCACTCCAGTATTCTGGCCTGGAGAATTCCATGGACCTTATGACTTTTGCCTCCATGATATCCCAAGGACCAGCTACCTGCATTTTTTGTCTAGTTTCCAAGTTTCAGGTAACTATTCTGATAAAGGGAGGAGAAGGTGTGTCTTGTGAGGCCCCCATTTAACTTTAAGAAATGAAGACTAGGGGAAGGTGAAGATAGAATTAGTCAGTCTCACAAAAAGAGTGGAGGGGCCAGATTTCTTAAGCAAACGTGTCTGAATCTCATCCAAAAGGTAATGAGGAGACATTTAGGGAGAAGGATCTGGTCAAAGATTTACTTTAGGAAAATTAATATGAAAGCAATTTGGAGAACTGATAGGCTTTGGAGAGAATGACCTGCTAGGAAATTGCTTAGGTCTAGAGCAGAAGACGGAGAAGGCAATGGCACCCCACTCCAGTACTCTTTTGCCTGGAGAATCCCATGGATGGAGGAGCCTGGTAGGCTACAGTCCATGGGGTCGCTAAGAGTCGGACACGACTGAGTGACTTCACTTTCACTTTTCCCTTTCATGCACTGGAGAAGGAAATGGCAACCCACTCCAGTGTTCTTGCCTGGAGAATCCCAGGGACGGGGGAGCCTGGTGGGCTGCCGTCTATGGGGTCGCGCAGAGTCGGACACGACTGAAGAGACTTAGCATCAGCAGCAGCAGAGCAGAAGAGTGGTGGGAGGAGAGGGAAACTCACAAGGACAGGAGATGACATGTCTGTGTTTACACACACCCAATGCATGGTTATTACCTGGTGCACACGATGACATTGCCTGTTTACCTACATTTGAAAAGGCAGAGAAAACAAATTGTTTCTCGTATGAATAACTGTTGTAGAGAATAGTGTGTTAGGGAATCCTATAAGAAGGCTAAAGGAGTTGGTTAAGTATTTCTAACTTCAAATAGAATTAATTGTAAATCAAGATGTTTATCTAATTTGTAGCTGTCAGTATGCAGATGTAATTAGGGTTTGAGAGCTTTTCTACAGAAGGAAGACATGATCATGAAGTTCATAGACATTTAGAATATAAAGGGAAAAGCACCCACTAATGTGGGCAAATCAACCATCAGTGACAAGATCAAGGGAATAAGAAAGCCTGAGAACCAGACATTTAAGGGAAATAGAAAGATTTCACTAAATGGTGGTGGTGGTGGTTTAGTCGCTAAGTCTCCTCTGACTCTTGGCGACCCCATGGACTCTAGCCCACCAGGCTTCTCTGCCCATGAGATTTCCTAGGCCAGAATACTGTAGCAGATTGCCATTCGCAACTCCAGGGGATCTTCCCACCCCAGGGATTGAACCCTGGTCTCCTGCTTTACAGGCATATTCTTTACAGACTAAGCCACCGAGGGAAGCCCTTCAGCAAATAATTTTCGCTATTTAATGTTTCTTTTGTGTCTGTCCCATGAACCGATCACTGAGGCTAAGCACTATCGAATCCCTCGTGGCTTGTCAAGCTCTAAGATACAAAGAAGGGAAAGACAGGGTCCTCACGCTTAGAAAACTGGGTTCAACAAGCAAGTAGACATATGCAGTAATTGTGGTGGTGGTTTAGTCGCTAAGTCATGTCCAACCCTTGTGATCCCATGGACTGTAGCCTGCCAGGCTCTTTGGTCCTGTAAACGTAATTGCAAATGTGCACGCCTAAGAAATCAAGTGCTGAAGCTGTAACGGTGGTACATTCACATGGCCTCTTGTGGGCGAAGGCAGGCAAGGCTTCTCAAGGACACTTGGTACAGACTTTAAAAGTAACTGGGAATACCTCCCAAAGTGAATGGATCCCAGGGCAAAGGCAGGTGTGGAGGCCCGAGGATTTAGGGTTTGGAAATCACAAGTGCTTTGGTTTCACTGCAGAAGACAGTTTAATTAAGTTTGGATAACTCAGCTGGGAAAAAATCCTGAGGGACTGTGATAAAGAGTTTGAGCTATGAGGACTTCCCTGGTGGTCCAGTGGTTAAGCCTCCATGCTCCCAATGCAGGGGGTCCAGATTCGATCCCCGGTCAGGATTCTAAGATCCCACATACTGCATGGCATAGCCTAAAACAAGCAAAACACCATAAAAATAAAAGAAAGGGGCAGAAAATGCAAGTACCTAAGTAAACATTAAAAAAAAAACAAAACAATTTCAGCTGTGAATAGCAATTTTTTGTGATTATTTTTAGTGCCATATTCTAGGATTGTTGCTTTTTATAATGATTAGTAATTCAAAATATCTTTATAAAGAATAATAGAAATATATTTTGCAGAAAGATATAAACTGTAAGTGAATATTTTTTTGCAAAGATAAAACCAGTACTTTAATTAAAGGTCCTTACCTTCTGCCCTTTGGCCTCCAACCTGAGGACCCTGGGTGACACATTTCCCCCTGTGATGGAAAAATGCTGCTGTAGGTGAACAAACGCTAGTACCATCCTTTGTTTTGTTTTGTTTCAGTAGATTGCACAGTGTACGATTCTCTTCACAGTTTGGAAGTTTCTTGCTCAGGAAGAGAGGAAGTTAGAGGATGGGAGAATTCCTGGGAGACTCTTGAAGAGTAAAAAAGGCCTCGGTCAGCATGGGGCCCTTGGAAGGAGATGAGAGAAAAAAACCTGGGACCATTTCCGATGGCACCTCTCGAGATATAGTGAGGAATCGGAAGGCACAGCTGAGAGGGGGCAAACCAAGTTTCTGACTTAGCTGTCTATGGGGGACCGAGATTCTGTGACTCAATCCCAGGCGACTCCTAGGATTCCCCAGGTACCAAGGCTCCAGACAATGAGGCTAAAACACAGCAGGAGCAGAGTCGGAAGTCACAGACTCTGCGTCTTGATTTGTCTCCACCTCTGAACTTGCCTTTTCTTAGTTAATGGGCTGTTTGTTTTGTCCACACCTTTTCACAGGGTTTCAGAGGTTTCTCCTAACACCTTGATGTCCATGAAGTGTCTGTGTGCTGTGATCCCCGAGACCTGAAGGAAGCTCTAAGGAGATATGTTAGGGGCTGGCTGGGGGTGGCTGCTGAACAGCACTGAGCAGGCTGGCTCTGATCGGGACAGATGTGCGCTGCGTCTTCTGAGGATGTGTGAGAAGATGGACCTGGATGGGAGACAGAATCGTGGGAGTGTGCGGTGCATCGTTTCAGCAACTGAAAATCAAAGGTCTTTCAAGATAGAAGTCTCTGTGTTAGAAGTGTGTATTCTTATCCCTACTCTTTGGGTTTATTCTTCCCTCTTCTCAGAATTCACCTGCAGCACAGGGGATCCAGCCTTGATCCCTGAGTCAGGAAGATCCCCCGGAGAAGGGCATGGCAACCCACTCCAGGATTCTTGCCTGGAGATTCCATGGACAGAGGAGCCTGTCAGGCTACACCACATAGGGTTGCAAAGAGTGAGACACAACTTGAGCCACTAACACACACACACACACACACACATTCTCAGAATACTAGGATTCTTCCCCGCTGTGTACACGCTTGTTAGATACCCTTTAAGGACTGTATAAACCCATGCAAGAGCTGTTCTTAGATTATAAAAAAGTTGTTAAGGTAAAGATTGTCTTGGTTATGTTTTATGATTTTCTCATGTTACTAACGGAGAAGGCAATGACACCCTGCTGCAGTACTCTTGCCTGGAAAATCCCATGGACAGAGGAGCCTGGTAGGCTGCAGTCCACGGGGTCGCTAAGAGTCGGACACGACTGAGCAAGTTCACTTTTGCTTTTCACTTTCATGCATTGGAGAAGGAAACGGCAACCCACTCCAGTGTTCTTGCCTGGAGAATCCCAGGGACGAGGGAGCCTGGTGGGCCACCGTCTATGGGGTCACACAGAGTCGGACACGATGGAAGCGACTTAGCAGCAGCATGTTACTAAAATATTTTTTGTTTGATGGTAATATCGTTGATGGAAGGAATCTTATAGGTTCGTAATATTCTTTTGTTTCGTTATGACTACATTCTGTCTTTTTATCACTATTCTTCCCCTCCCCCAAGCAACCTGGTTTCTTAGACCGACAAGGTTTAAATAAGTTCAGAAACTTATTTAGATCTTTCTTAGCCCTTTCCTAAGAAAATCATAGTTATGTCTTCATTTTCTCTCTTGATAAACATTCTAGCTTTCTCTAAGTTTGGTTTTCTTTTACAGAGATGGTGAGAAGCCTGCGCTGCCTTCTGTGGCATTCTAAAAGCAAGATTTGTGTCTTCTCTGGGGTGAGGTGGTTGCAGAAGGTAGCACACATGTCTGTAACCTGTGGCACAAGCCAAATGGCCCTACTGTGCTTCTCGAGTTAAAATTAGTTAAACTGATCTCACCAGTTTCTCAAGTATTTGACCATCAGTAGTATTAGTATATCCATGGAGGAGACTATTCTAGGTCGAAAGTGGAGATGGGTAACGGAGATGAAACCACTGTAGGCAACCCCTGCCCTTAGGGGCTTGGGATCGGGTTTAAACACATCCGCCCCTGCAGAAGACGAGCATCTGTGTGATACAGACAGGACGCTTGTAGGAGAGAAGGGCCTCTGAGCTGGGCCGAACGAGCTGCACTCAGATGGGTCCTCGGAGCCTTTTGAGCTGGGAACCCATGAAGAAGTCTGTCGTGGCCCTGGGGTCCTAGCGTAGCTGTGAAGAGGTTTCGGCTGGAACGATTCAACTGTGCTCTTTTAGTGCGGGTACACAGTTGCTCAGTCATGTCTGACTCTTTGCAACCTTTTGGACTGTAGCCCACCAGGCTCTTCTGTCCATGGGATTCTCCAGGCAAGAATCCTGGAGGGGGTTGCCATGCCCTCCTCCAGGAAACCATCCCAACCCAGGGATCGAACCCGTGTCTCCTGTGTCTCCTGCGTTGCACGTGGATTCTTTACCTGCTGAGCCTTTGACATGTAGTTCACAGTAGTATCATCCTTGATTAAGAGAAGACAGTAATTTCATATTTTTCCTTCAGCATGATGACATCATCTGACATTTCTGACTTATCACCATGTCCCTGAAGAAAACTCATTTTTCTCATATTTTAAGGAGTAGTAGAGAGTTTATGAATCTTAATTACCACAGAAGACCTTTTGAAATCAATATGGAGAAAGATCAGATTTATTAACATTATATATGTTGTCTTATCATTTGGTAAGGTAAAATAGGATACGTGAAACATAGGAATTTGTAAGAAGATATTTAGCAGTTGTAGTGAAATTGGAAATATTATATGCAATATTTATACCGAAATACTGATATTGGCTATTGTAAATGAAATAAGATAAAAAATGTGGGAGTATGGAGACTCACATCTTGCTTGTTACTCTCTAATTGATGTCATTTCTCTGGGCATTCATCTTCTTTACAGGTTTCACTAACACTTAGAACATTGAAAATGAGGAGACTTTAAAATCATTTTTAGAATAGCAAGAAAGGCATCACTTCTATAAAAATAAATAAGAAATTCTATTGATTCTAATGTCATGCCATAGATTACCATTTCTCACTGTAAAGTGCAATTTTAGGATACATGCTACCTCTTAAAAATGAGATTTACCTTTCTTGGTTGATAATTTTTGTATCTGCATATTCTTGCTGAATTACAGTACCATAAAACGTTCATGGAAATTTCCATGAAGCCTACACTGCTGATGGAATGAGGGCAGTGTGGTGGTGAGACTGATGCTGAAGCAGTTAGTGATTGCTGGCCGTGGCCCTTAATTGCCAGCCTGTGTTCAAGTGCCACTTTTTAGAGTCATTAAATCAATCCCCTGCAGCATTTAGTGATAATCAGCACCCTAGTCAAGGTAACTGTCACATAGTTGAAAGCAAAGAGTAGCCTTTGTCATCAGGAAAACTCACGTGCAAATATCTGACTACCTTTGGCTATCTTGGGGATGGCTCTTTACCTCTCTGAGCTTGTGTTTCCTCATTTCTAAAGTGGTGATGATCACACTTACCTTTCAATGAAGAATAAGCACTAATGTGAGCAGATCTACCATTGAGATGAAATTTTGGAATCTACTTTGTATATCCTTCAATACCATTTTACAAACTACACATTATAAAACTGTTTTTATTTTTTGGAAATGCCTCAATTTTTTTTAAGTATGTTAACCAGCTTGAAAATGTTATCCACTAGATGAGATCCATATCATTGTTTACAATTGTCACTCCTGCTAATAATTTTTCTACAATGCACCTGTATTGCTTGCATAGTAATAGTGATTTATGAAAAGAAATGAAACTCTAGTAAGTTTTAAATCAATTTAAGGACTTTCCACTATGGTTTATGGTTTATATTCCATTATATTATTAAATATTTTATTGTGAAGGACTTGGTTGGTTTTGATGCAGTTTTGAAAAGAATTATACCTCTGATATTTCTAAAAATTTGGCTGTAGGTTTAAGATGGATATGGTGTGTAAGAATATAAATGGTGATTCATTTATAACAGCAGGACAATGGTCACTGAGGAAGCCAGGGTATGAAGTGCTCACAGGTATGGGTACCTGGGAATAACTCAGGGCCCATATTTCTTGACAGCAAATGAAAGTAGCTAACATGTATCAGACACTGCACTGAGTGCTTCACCTGTATTATTCTTACATTCTTACAAAAGCCTGTCAGTTAGGTACTATCATCATCTCCATTTTGCAGATAAGAAAACAGCATTGGGAGTCAGTTGATTTGCCAAAGGTGACAGCACAAGGCCTGGCCTGACCTGGATGGCCACGTCCCCGAATGCAGAGATTACCTCCCGAGGAGATTGCACACAGTCTTCTGCAGTGTCAGTAGCTTTCCTTCCATCTAAATTTGAGTTACTGACCTTCTCGCAACGTAATGAAGAGTTGAGACTTTTCTAGGACCCACCTTACCCGTCTCCTGCCCAAGTTCATATCTGAATTTACGCCAGTTGGCTTCAATCCTGGTTATTTATTTAAAACTGTTTCTTAAAGTATGCTTCACTCTACATTTTTTCGCTTGGCAGTAGAGGTTTGATTATTACTCTTAAAATGAATAATGAAAAAATAAATTGGCAGCAACAACAACAGCCACCAAAACCAGGCAGAGACATTCACTTTAATCAGCAGATTTTGCCTCACCAGATGAAATTATGTGGCAGATACATTAATTTAAAAAACCCTAGCACAAAAATTGAGAATTAAGTTATAACTTTAAGGGTAGAGCCTCCTTAGAGATTGCTAAACATGTTTTAAAAGTGCATACACTGGGTGGATGGTTATATAATTGGAAGTTGTTTATAGTACAGCATCACCTTGGTTACTCTGCAGGAGGTAAGAAGGATGGCTTGTTAAAAAAGCCTGGAATGATGTGGTTGGATTCAGTGGGGTGTAGTAACCCACTGGATAAGGATTGAAGTAAAAGTGTTTATGTGTAATAACTGTCCTCCTTTAAAGTAGTTCTACTTATAAACTTTCAGAATGCAGTTTTTTTTCACTTAACATTCCATTATACTAAATTCTATATAAATTTTTTCAGTATTCTTTTTTGTTTTACTTTTATTTATTATACTAATAATTTGTGATGTTAAGATAATATTATTTATTTAAAATACAATATGCTAATATTTTGAAGCATGTTTGAATCTAATCCAGTAAGTTTGGCTGGTGGAAAGTATTCTAGATATTTGATAATCATGACTACTTGATTTTGGGGGCTTCCCTGATGGCTCAAGCAGGTAAAGAATCCACCTGGGTTTGATCCCTGGTTTGGAAAGATCCCTTGGAGAAGGGAATGGCAACCCGCTCCAGTATTCTTCCCTGGAGAATCCCATGAAAAGAAGAGCCTGGTGGGCTGCAGTCCAAAGGGTTGCAAAGAGTCGGACATGACTGAGCACTCACACATGCACACATTCTGTTTAATATGAATTTTACTCTGATGCCATCATACCTGCTCCAACTTTCACATCATGTAAAATATGAGACATCTGATGAATATTTATTGTATGCTGACTAAATTTAAGGAACTGCCTAAGTCATTTGGAAAAATGAAGCAGGGGAGTTGTAACAATAGGAAAGGTGGGACAATACACAGAGACTGTGGGGCAGAATTCTTTTTCCAGTTTTCATTCGGTTGGAGTGCACGTGTTCTCCATGCTTCTGATGATCCACAGAAGACTTCGTGCAGAAGAGATGATTCCAGGAATAGACATTGAATGGATTTTATACAGAACTGCCTTAAACAGATTGGTTCAATATGCATTGTTCAAACTAGAACTATTGGATAGTATCAGGCCAGCTTGAGGAGAGATGAATTGTACAAAGATAGCTTGCTGGCCTTCATGACTTTTCACAGAAGTCATGTGAAAAAAAGTGAAAGTGTTAGTTGCTCAGTCGTATCTGACTCTCTGCAATCCCATGAACTGTAGCCTGCCAGGCTCCTCTCTCCATGGGATTCTCCAGGCAAGAATACTGGAGTGGGTAGCTATTCCCTTTTCCAGGGGATCTTCCCGAGGTAGGGATCAAACCCAGGTTTCCTGCATTGCCAGCAGATTCTTTACTGTCTGAGCCACCAGGGAATATATTCTAGTGCATTTGGTTGAGCACAGGCAGAAGGACCACCACCCAAAAATAAGAGCAAGAATTCTGGCAAATTTGGGGACAGGAGATTCTCTGAGCCCCAGATACTTATCACAGGATCAAGGTCGTGGGTTCACAAACTCTGGTTATGGATCTGTTCCACAGTGGGATAGTAGGAGCCAAACAGGACTGAGTAACGCCCTCAGTGACTCAAGGAAGGGATAAGCTGAGGGAGTGTGGCAGGTTAGAGCTATCAATGCAGCTTAAGTGGTGCAGACAACGATAATATAGTATCCTCAGTATTTACAAAACAGGAACTAAACTATGGTCCAAAGGGGCAGGAGAACAGAAGCTGAAAATACTGGTGCCAGGCAGGTGCTGGGGAAGAGCTGGATGAAGTCTGTGAAAGATGCTTCATTCCTTCTTGTTGGATGCTGGTTTCCTGCTGTTAGGACAAGTCTATGGTGTAAAATTGACAAAACTAAGCTGGATGGTCTTTCCTACTTTTCCTAATTATTTAGGGAAATATCTTCTACTTCAGGAGAAATCAAGAGAAGGCTTTTTATAGGAAATGCCGTTCCAACTGGATCCTGAATGTGTGGATCAGGTTTCAAAGGTGGTGATATCAACGGAGACGGCCAGAGGGTGAGCCGTACCCTCGTGGGTGTTGTGGGTGTCGGGAGCGGGGGCGTGTGGAGGAGGAGACGGAAAGAAGCCTGGTCCCGTCTCTGTCTCTCCGCCCATCTCTGTGCTCCCTCTCAGAGTCTCAGGTTCAGACCTCCCGCTGCCACCCTCCTCTCTCCAGCCTTCATTGTCCTCCTATCAGTACCCTTCACAGCTGGCTGCTGCACTTCTGAATGTGACCGAAGGATCTTCTTAGCGTTTTCATCTGTGTGTCGTCGGACAAGGGAGGGCGAGAGGGAACAACACATCATTGTTATGTATTCCCTTCTGTGCTGTCTGCTTTAGTAGATGTTAACCCATCTACGGCTATGCTAATGTAGATCGTTTATTTATTTACTTTTAAAACAGTGGTTTTTTAATAGTTCCTAGCCAGCTTCTCAATAGGTCCTTGTGGCTACTGTGTGAGAGAGTTCCAGATGGTTCACATGTTCATGTCCGCAGAAAGTTCTCTTGAGCAGCTTGATCTACTTGATGTTTTAATAAGCTCATATTATTTAAGTCACATGTGCTCCTGCAGCTTTATGGTGGATAGATACTGAACATTACCTTACCTAGGTATAGAGTATGTGAAAACTCACTTCTCTTCTCCCCTAGAAAACGAATTATCCAGACAATTAAACTCTTGATTTCTCTGTGACAACCAGTGATAGAAACTTCTGAGGTCAATGAAACGTTTTTGTCAGAATCGGAATGAGTTTTCTTAAGCATTCATTTATCTTATAAAAACAACATCTTCAGGCCATAAGCCCATTGTTCGAAATATACTAAAACTGGAAACTGCACATTATTCTGGTTTTTCAAAACACCATAGCAAATAATATATCTTCTTTTTGAGTAGGGACTTTACTGGATAGGTGGTGAATATTGTTAATGTTTTTGGCATTTTTTTTGGACCAAGAAAACAAGAAAAGAGAATAAGAGAAAATACTTGAGGAAACATAATGTTAACCAAAATGGGAGAGAAAACCTAAAAATAATGATAAAATGACAATGGTAACAAAGCCTTTGGAGAAGGAAATGGTAACCCACTCCAGTATTCTTGCCTGGAGTATCTCATGGATAGAGGAGCCTGGTGGGCTACGTCTAGGGGGTTGCAAAGAGTCGGACACGACTGAGCAACTTGGCACAAGAAAGCCTTATGGATGCTTTGAATGGACATAGTGACTCACACTTTACAGGGCCCTGCACATAAACTAGGGTTTCCCTGGTGGCTCAGACAGTAAATAGTCTTCCTGGAACCCAGGGTTCCATCCCTGGGTCGGGAAAGTGCCCTGGAGAAGGAAATGGCAACCCACTCCAGTATTTTAGCCTGGAAAATTCCATTACATCTATGCAGGAAAAAAAAAAAAGGAACATCTGAATGAAATGGGTACACTTTATGAAATCATTACATCAGCAGACCCACCCTTCTGGTTCCTGACAAAATAATTATGTAAGTGTACTGATGACTTGGGGTGGAGGGGTGAGTTTCATTGTCAGCAGGCTCTCAGCAGTGATGTCTAATACCTCTGTGTTCGTAAACTTTAGCCCTTGGGCTTGCTGTTGATCAAGCCCTACACAATGGGTTGTATCCTTCCTCCAATTTTTTTTTTTTTCCTGAGAAATACATTAACACAAGATGCTCCAGAAAACGTACTCTTCTGAAGTCTGATAAAGTCAGGGATGTGCTGTGCCCAGTATGTCCTGTCTTCACACTCTGTGGAGTCCTGCAGCGAGAGGACCGCCTGGACTTGGCAGCGCCTAACGTGGTCTGACTACAGATCCCCTGATACTTTGATTTGACACCTTGCAACAGCTTGCAAGCCACCCTCATGTTCTGTAAGGCAGACTTAAAATACACCCCATCAGTCAATGAATAGAACAGCTGAAACAACAAAATCACTCTAGAAACTCTGTTGTTTTTAGGATGTTGGACGATTTAGGGGTGAAGTAGCATCATGTCTGCAACTTAATTATAAGTCATTCAGTCAAAAAGTATTTATGTTTATGTGCAGTATAGGTGTACATGTGTATATGTACACACAGACACACACAGAGGGCGCACTCAAAATATGGGAAAATGTTCATGATCAGTGAATTACAGGGAAGGCAATAGTTTGTAAGATTTTTGAAATATCTCCAGGTTTGAAAACTTATTATATATAAAGAGGGAAATCTATAACACAAACACAAGTGCTTTGATTATTTTGGACAGTGAAGAGTTTGCAATGTGTCAGAGTTGACTAGTAGAGAAAAAAAATTAGATTCAAAAAGAAGTAAGAGAGGGGAAGATTCATGTTATTAACTGGAGACGGCTGTATACACAGAGAAAAGTTTTGGGGGGTCATTGTTCCCATTGCCTTGCTGTTCCTTTAGGGGTTATGGCTCCATTTTTAAGTCTCTACCTTATACGCTTCCATCCAGCCGATGGGAACGTTGCCCAGAAGATGGTGAGGGTGTCGTTTGTGCTTATTCCTGTCCTGTGCACTCCAGACCTCAGCGTGCCACAGAGAAGCCTGCCAACTTGGAATGGTGTGATGTAGCCAACCATTTCAGGACGGTGGGGAAGCCGTCCTCAAAAAGGGCTTTCAAGGTTTACCGGAAGGCCCAGCTGCTTGACCACGTCGAGCCAACAGCTTGAAAAGCGCCGTAGCCAAGACTGGCCTGACCTTGATCCTTCCTTCGACTGGCTATTAATCCCCAGGTTGTGCTGGCTCTGAGAAGCGCTGTGTAATAGATTGCATGTCATCTTGTATGCTTCTAGGGCACTGGCATTGGCATGCAGTATTTTCTGACTAACTTCTCAAGGACTTTAGTGAAGGTTGTAGCGCACAGAGGTGGGTGTCCCAACCTTCAGATTCTGCCTGGCTCTATCATTAGCTGAAACAATATTGCAAACTTTGTTCTTCCCCTAAGGGAGAGAGAAAAATCATTTAGTTCCCTGCAGTTTCTGAGATGCTTCATTTACTATTGTCAAGTCCTTGCTAATATGCGCTTTCAACAATGCTGGTGTCTCTGCACCCCACCCCACCCCCTTTGTAAGCGTTTCTTTTTTTCATTCTTTTCTTCCTCCCTCCCCCCCCTTTTTTTTGGTTTAACCTTACAATAGGTTATGAAAATTGTAAAAAAAAAAAGTGAAAAAAAAAAAGAAAATTGTAAATTGATTTTGTTCATATTGCTGATACAATTTTTAACAATAAAGTCTCTTTCCTCCTTCACTACTCTTGTCATAGTGCACATGAAGATTGTCAGAGTTCTTGTCATCTTCCGTCAGCTGTTACAGTATTTCGATAACTTTAATATATGGTTCTGTCTGTTGCATTTTATGATGTACATAAAACTTTAAGAATATGTGTTATATCATTGTTGTATTTGCTAATAACTATATAATACTCATAGACTTGAATATCTTGCACAATAAGTCACTAAAGCTAGGAAGAATTCTCAAAAATCATAGTTTCTTATCACTACAAACAATTCATCTTCCTTTTCACATTAAAGCTAATATTAATCTCTGGAAATTAATAATTATAAAATATATTGCTAGTAAATGATAAAATTATAAAACTTGACATCTTTATCATGCTTTACATTTTTTTCTTTTTTTTATTTTAGGAATTATGAAAGTATGATAACACATTTGCAAGAGTCTTAGAAAATACAGAAGAAGGTTATATAAAGTTCTACTATATATTACAATGATTTTTTATTAGATAAATTAAGATTTTAGTTGGAATTTCAATATCAAAGTCTCAAAAATTACTAGAATGAATATACAGAGTATTAGAAGGATATAGTAGACTTGAAAACTTCCCTGATGGCTCAGTGGTAAAGAATCCGCCTGGTCATGTAGGAAATTCGGGTTTGACCCATGGTTTGGGAAGATCCCTTGAAGAAGGAAATGGCAACCCACTCCTGTATTCTTGCCTGGGAAATCCCATGGACAGAGGAGCCTGACAGGCTACAGTCCATGGGGTCACAAAGAATTGGACACAATTGAACAACTAAACAACAATAACAACAAAGTGGAACTGAAGAGCACTGTGAACCAATTCAGTATAATTAAGATTTATATGATATTCACACAACAGTGGAATACAAATTCTATTCAAGTTCCCGTAGGCTAGGAGACACTGGAACATATCCAGGGATATACAATAAGGTGCAAAATTTTCATGGTCCAAAGTTATTGAAATCATATAGAGTCTGTTATCTTATCACTGTGGAATTATGTTAGAAATCAGTATCAAAAAATATTTGAAAATAACCCAGTTCTGAAAATCTAGCCTCATATCACTGCAAGTATATATGTATGATTCATCTTCCCTTTCCCATTGAAACTAAATATAAATCTCATAATTCATCATTACAAAGAATATTGCCAGAAAATAATTATAAAACTTGACATCTTTATTGTGCTTTACATTTTACAGTGTACTGTCACCTACAATATTAGCAGAGATGGCTGCTCGACAGGCGACGCTGAATGCGTCTGCAGAGCCACTCTCTGGGGGTTAGCGAACCAGACGGAGGGCATAGGACTGTAGGGTCATTTCTGTTTTCTTGTTATTGTCTGTACTAAACCACATGTGTTTGGATGTCTCAAGGTTTTTGCTCTTAATGATCAACCATGTTTACTATTTGTAATTTCTAGATGTTCTTAATGCTAATAGTAAAATTTTAAGCACATTCTTATGCCATGACGTTTTATGATACCCCACCTATTAAGAAGTAAAGTTAAGATCAAAACAACTATTTAGTAATTTTAAAAATTTGGAAGTTGGTTATTTTACTGGTAAATGTATCCGGATACAGTTAGCTTTTGTAGATGTAGAGGTAAACAATTCAAAAGAAAATTCCCCTAGTTTACAGGCTAATACTATCCTGTATGGGGGTATTTGAGAGAAATGCTCAGAGATGTTTAATTATCTTTTTCTAAATGTTTTTGCAGTTTTTTCATGTATTATTTATGACATTTGTCTAGACAGAGGACACTCATGAAACACAAGAGCACCCATTTCCGCACAAAATTGCTGAGTCTGCTAAGCCCCTTAGGGCTTGTGTTTTATTTTGTGTGTGACTTTGTGTTGGAAATTCTTCATTGGAAACTCAGCAAACTGTGATCATGCCATTCAAATCATGAGAAGTGGGCTAAAAGATACAAGTTTAAGAGGAAAAATCTGAAGCCTTCAAGACTGGGTAGAGATGCATGAAATAAAATTCGGGAGCAGGGGCCTCTAAATTTCAAATGGTCTTACATCGTCATCCCTTTAAAAATGTCAACAGCAGAGTATGCGATTAATTTCCTTGTGTTGCAGATACCCTTAGCCAGCTCTCTCAGGAGCAGGCTGCTTGCTACGTTGCTGAGTAAGTCGCAGGGCTCTTGGCAAGAAGAAGGAAAAATGTTTCACTCTTTTGAGCAAAAAGCTGCATTTTCTAAATTTAATTGTTGTATCTTCATTGTACCATTTATCCTACTAATGTTTCAAAATGTTCCCCAGGAGTTAAGTCTCAGTGTGGATTCCCCATTGACTGGCTACTCTCTCTGCCTGTTTTCCCAGCAGGTAGATCGACCTACAATAGCTTTTATGTCTACTGCAAAGGCCCCTGTCAAGGAGTGCAGCCAGGAAAGCTCAGGGTGCGATGCAGCACCTGCCAACAAGCAACGCTCACCTTGGCCCAGGTAAGGAACTGCGGCGTGGGCAGCCTGCCCTGAAAAAGGAATGTGTGTCCCCAGATTGCCTTTCGGGGTTTCTCATCAGACATCACCCATCACTGGAAATTTGCCTTCCATGTGGTTGTAATGATCAATGGTATCTGAAGTTTCATTTAAAAATGCACTGGTCTGTAAAAGTTTGTGTAGTACAGCGTCAGTACCCCCGTTTCATTAATCCAGGCCTATTGACAGGAAATATCAGTTCAGTTCAGTTCAGTTCAGTCACTCAGCCACGTCCTGCTCTCTGCGACCCCATGGACTACAGCACGCCAGAGCTCCCTGTCTATTACCAACTCCTGGAGTTTACCCAAACTCATGTCCATCGTGTCAGGGAGGCCATCCAACCATCTTATCCTCTGTCATCCCCTTCTCCCACCTTCAATCTTTCCCAGCATCAGGGTCTTTTCCAGTGGTTCAGTTCTTCACATCAGGTGACCAAAGTATTGGAATTTCAGCTTCAGCATCAGTCCTTCCGATGAATATTCAGGGCTGATTTCCTTTAGTATGGACTGATTGGATCTCCTTTCAGGAAATATAGAGGCTGCTTTTATAACACAAAGAGATTGGACGTGTCTAATAGAAGCAGACAGGAAGGATACCTTTGAAGATCCTGGGAATGTTTCATATCTCGATCTGTGTGATGTGAACATGGTTGTATGCATATGTCAAAATTTATTAGACTATTTATTTAAGATTGGTGCACTTGAGGTAAGTCATACCTCAATAAAAAAATGAAAAGGAACTTGTGGATCCGGGACCAGTATGCATATAAAATATGGTTGGAAATCACGATGCACTGTGGCCTCTGCTTGTTTTGTACAGTCCCCAAGCTGAGAATGTTTTGTATGTTTTTAAGTGGTTGGGAAACTTCAAAAGAATAATATTGCATGACCCATGGATCATGACATGAAATTTACATTCCAGCGTCATCGTAAGGTTTTGACACGTGGCTCCTCCCATGTCTGTGCACGTTGTCTGTACCAGTGTTCTTGTGCCCTGGATCAGGGTTGAGCAGTGTCGACACAGACTGCATAGCCTGCAAAGCCAGACGTGTTTACTCTCTGGCCCTTTAGAGAGACGGTTGGTGGCCAACTTCCAATATAAAACACTGGCACAGTGGT
The DNA here is from genome assembly GCF_054371585.1 of Giraffa tippelskirchi. Lineage (NCBI taxonomy): Eukaryota > Metazoa > Chordata > Mammalia > Artiodactyla > Giraffidae > Giraffa > Giraffa tippelskirchi. Next base: position 160,493,310 of record NC_137283.1, on the reverse strand, counting down.
TCAGGGCCTCAGCAAAATAGCGGTGTAGAATTCGGCTAAAATGATATGAACGCTGATGTGTTTAAGAGATTGAAGGACATCCTGAGCAGCTCAGTGCTGAGATAGAGCCCAGGACACACCAGAGCACAAAGAACTCTGCAGGCAATGGGGTCTGACGCTCAGAGCTGCACCCCCTTACCCAGTAGGCCCCAGTGATGGCTAGTGCCTTTAGATTTTGTTCCGCAGGCTACAGGACAAAAGCAAAGCGTCACAGAGACTATGCATAAAGGGATGTTTTAAGACTGTTTCTTATCAGTGTAGCTGTTTATCACTGGGACTGAGTATGGTGACAGATTGCAGGCAAAGAGGTTAATTATTCAACTATATATAGAGAGTTCATAGCTGAGTGTCTAGATTACTGTGGTGTCCTGGCAGACAGGTGGTAAAGGAGCGCTGTGAAAGAACCTGAAGGATGTACTCATTAATCGGGAAATCGTGGATTGCTGACACAAGCCTGTGAAAATGGAATTACTCACAAATGTAATTCAAAGCTCCATCACAATACAGCATTTCAGCTCCACAGGGGGATCCAGTCAGGGAGACAAATCCACAAAGGATGCCTAGGTTTGTCTGCACCCACTGGAGTAGACCTTTTTCTGGGCATCACTGGACAGTACTTCTGTCTGGGAAATGTCCTGTTCTAAAGTGGCACAGTTTTCCTTCCGTCTGGTTCTCTCCTCTGCCGCAAGCCTTTCTCAGTGCAATCCACAGCCTCTTCTGTTCCTCTGATCTGGACTCCGGTCCTGGTTGCCTTGGCTTCCGATGGCTCTTAATAAAAGACAGCAATAAAAAATCATTACTGAATTCTAAGCTTAATTCTTTTCATGCAGCATCTTATTTAATTATTTCATAACACTCTGAGTTAAGTACTATTAGTCACCCTACTTTAGATTTGAGGAAAATGAGGTTTAAAGCGATTAAGAAAACAGGACGTTACACGTGGTGGGTGAGGGGCTGAACCAAGTCGGGTGAGCTCACTGTCTAAGCTCTGCGGTCTCCTCCTCTTTACCCTACAGACCTGCTGACCTGAAGGGTCATGTGCCCAAATGGCCTCGGTGCTCAGACAGGCAATGTGCAAACCGTCAGATGCAGGCAGTGGGCCGGGGTGAGGGCCGCGGAAGGTGGGCGAGTCAGGGCCCACATACAGGAGGCTGCTCCTGCCAGTGGTTAGCAGTGGTGGTGGCGGGGGAGGAGGGCCACCCAACCTTGTACTGAGTCAAGAGAGACCACAGGTGTAGAATTTTATGTGAAACTTCTCATTTAAAAATATTTTTCATTGAGGGGGAAAGATAAAGCAAAAGAGAAAGATACAGCCTGTAACAAATGTCTAAATGTACCAAAGTAGAGAGTTGTAGGGGTTAAATGATTTATGGATATTAGGTGCTTGTCAGAGCCTGGCAAGTGGTGAGCACTGGGTTAAAGTAAGATGTGGTTGGGAGAGAGCAAGGTGTGAGCTTAGGACAATGACTTAGGAGCTGGGCTGCTGGGTTCAGGTCCCAGGCACTTCCCTACTTCCTCTTTATGTCAACTAGGGGACATCTGTTAACTGAGATACTGGTATCTCTGTCTTATTTGCTGTGAAAGTTGTTTAATATATGAAAAACACTTTGGACTGTAGCCTGAACCCAAATACTTAGAAACCTTAAATGCTTTATTATTGTTATTTTGCTATCATTACTATTGTTATTATTTGTGTATACTTAAAATACATACGTAAGTAACATGTATACACTTACATGTATGTGTATCTATATATACACACACTCACACCACATACACTTATACATACTTCACATGTGTATTCCCACACACACTTTTGCACACTTCACTACGACACCAGTCCAGCCTCTGGCTGACCCCTTTTAGGGAAGCAGAAGCACCTTCTCTCACACCCTGATGATGACGAGGCTCCGATGAAGTCAGGTCAGCGGTCTCCTGGACCAGTGTTTGCTTGGAGGGGCGATCTCGTCCATCCTGTGGTTTCAGTCCCACTGCATCGCAGATGCCCACTCTCATGACCAGCCCGAATTTGATCAGTTCCCAGAACTGCCCCACATCTGATTATTAAATGCAGACTTTTATTCCTCCTACACTATATTTTACTCTGCACGTTGTTGACCACTCCTTGAGTTTGTCAAGGACCGCCCGGCCTTCCCTCTCATCATTTCCTTTCCAGACAGGCCAAAACTTCAACTGCATTATTACAGGTATCATTCAATTTTTGTCCTACATTCTATGCCGCCATCTATCTGTCTATATTCCAAGAGTCTGTAAGACTCATAAGATCAGATAACTGGTCGGTTTGGATCCCCAGCAAGGGGATCCAACCAATATCTCACATGGTGTGTGGCCCATCGTGGGTGGCATCTGTATTTGAACTTTCACACACTGATTCAGTAGATCCACAACCTTTAGAAATTCTGTTTGCCTTTTTATAATTATATTAATCATGGCAATTATGATTGTTTTGCCACAATTTATTGCCTGCCTTCCATTTATATGCTGGTGTTTGTACGTGCTTGCTAAACCGCTTCAGTCGTGTCCTACTCTTTGTGAGCTGCCTGTATTTTTCTCTAATTCTTATCACACACCTGAGAAGAAGGTATCATTATCCAAGGTTTTTAACAAAGAGACTCCATGAAATTAAGCAATGAGTCCAAAATTACATGGTTAACCAATGTTGGTGCCATGAGTGAAAATTATATTCTGTGTTTTTCTCCAAAGCCGTAGCCTTTTTTTTTTTTTTTTTTAGAATAGATTGCGTGCTATACAGATCTGCTAATAAATGTGCTATTATACAACTATTTCCCTCATATTTTAAATATCATTCAGATATGCTCTTATAAAAAATATGATTAGGGCTTTAAAGAAAATGGAATCAAAGATTCTTTGTTTAATCCAGAGTTTTAGTACAGTTCTTAGATTTAGTATAACTGATACTTGGGCTTCCCTGGTGGGTCAGCTGGTAAAGAACCCACCTGTAATGTGGGAGACCTGGGTTCGGTCCGTGGTTTGGGAAGATCCCCTGAAGGACGGCATGGCAACTCACTCCAGAATTCCTGCCTGGAGAATCCCATGGACAGAGGAACCCGGCGGGCTATAGTTCATGGGGTCGCAAAGAGTCGAACACGACTGAGCGACTAATTACACACAGTACACATAGCTGGTACCCAGCAAATGAATAGCATTTCCTTTCATTTTTTTTATTAAAAATAAAAATATCATATTCTAACTCGCATATGTGGGATCTAGAAAAATTGTACTGAAGAACTGATTTATAGGGCAGCAATGGAGAAACAGACATAGAGAATAGACTTATGGACATGGAGAGAGGGGAGGAGAGGGTGAGATGTATGGAAAGAGTAACATGGAAACTTACACTACCATATGTAAAATAGGTAGCCAATGGGAATTTGCTGTCTGGCTCAGGAAACTCAAACAGGGGCTCTGTATCAACCTAGAGGGGTGGGATGGGGAGGGAGATAGGAGGGAGGTTCAAAAGGGAGGGGATATATGTATACCTATGGCTGATTCATGTCGAGGTTTGACAGAAAACAACAAAAGTCTGTAACTCAATTATCCTTCAATAAAAAGATAAATTAAAAAAAATATATGCACTTAGTACTAGCTTCAAACAGTATCTCTCTGGAGCAGCTGACTGATCACACTGGCAGTTGGTCTACAAGTTAAGTCTTGGCAATGATTTAGCAGGTGCTGAACTCGCTAAAAGGAAGGGTTTCTAAGCAGAGAATAGACAAGCATTAGGTTTCATTCTCCCAAACTTCATAAAGATCTATAACTTACACACTTTTATTTCGTCAAGAAAAAAAAAAAAATTACTGAAGAAATAGAATCTTGTGTAGCTGGCTAGTTAGGGAACAGAGAATGGCTTACCTGAGCTTCTACAAGGAGCTTTTTATACACAAGGAGAAAAAATCTACTTGGCTACTTGGGTTATTATTTTTTTAATGTAGTTTTATTTTTTCTGGTCAAAAGAAATCAGTTTGCAATAAACCCTATGCTTTTCATGAGTCTTAATAGGAACCTCCTAATTATTTTTTCTTATTATTGGTAAAGTGATAGTGTTAATTACTCAGTTGTGTCTGACTCTTTGAGACCCCATGGACTGTAGCGTGCCAGGCTCCTCTGTCCGTGAAATTGTCCAAGCAAAAATACTGGAGTGGGTAGCCATTCCCTTCTCAGGGGATCTTCCCAACCCAGGGATTGAACCTGGGTCTCCTGCATTTCAGGCAAAATCTTTACCATCTGAGCCACCAGGGATTTATTAATAATTCCAACATTTCTTCACAATATTTAAGTGTTGCATGCAAAATAATCAGCTGTCTCTCATAGGTATTACTCCAAGGTTGAATTGTTGAAATATTTCATATTTAATGTGAAACTCATAATAAATTAACAAGAAAGATGAACAGTCATTTCCATCATGATGTTAGGATGGGGAAACTATAGGATAAGCTTTGCCCTGACCTTGAGGATAACTTGAGAATCAGCTTACAGAAAGTCCAAGTTTTCTTCTGTCTCCAAAATCAAATGATCTTCTCTAATTTATGGTGACCTTGACCAGAGTTTCCATTAACTGAAATAGCCTTTAGAAAAATGAACACTCACTGGAAAATAGTGAGCAATGACTGATTGGAAAAACATGGCAGGAAGCCAATTTTCAGTTGCCTCTTCAAAGATGGTCCAGGTATGTCCACACAGAAATGACGTGGGGCTGAACATAGAGGGAGGTCACTTTGTCCATGTGTATACATTTCTGATTGTGATCTTGAATAAAAAATTAATGATTTAAAATAACTATGACATTACTGTTTCCTTCATTAGATAGGAAGTGCAGAACATCAAATGATGAGTATATCATATGCTTGAAGGCTTTTTTTTTTTTTAATCTTGAAAAGTGACAGGAAAAATAAGATTTTCCAAGATGTGTAGATTATACACTATTTTTAGAATAACTAGAAATTATAGAAGAAATGCATGTTGGAAAAAGAAGCAGGATGAAGAGGAGGAAAGATGCTTTTCCCTCTCCCTTTTTCCCGGATTCCTGCCAAATTCAAGGTTAGAATATCAGTAGGCATGGTTCCTTGTACCGTCTGTCCTGTATTAAAATTATAAGTGTTGGGGGGGAAGAGTGAGCCTTCCGGTAAAGAAGGAAGTTTTATATATAGAGTCAGATGCGGCTCTTAGCTCAATCTCTCAAAGGTTTCCTAGGACAAATGTATATAAATACAAGACTTTGAGAGTCTGTGTCACTTATTAAAATTTTTGCCTGGGCTGGTGAAGTGTAGTGAGATATGATGCTGATGCTGAGGGTTCTGTCCCAGGGGATCACGCTGAGAGAGTTTCTCCTCCTGAGCCCTGCAGGCTTCCACTCACCACATCCCAGCAATGTTCTCTGCCCCTCCTGGGTGTGGCACCCTGTCCCTTCCTCTCATCACGCCCCAGCCAGTGCCCACGGTCTGGATGGACAGTACCTCCTGTGGAGAACAAAGCTTCTGTGGTAGGAAGAGCTGCTTGTCCTACTAAAGCACGGGCTTATCATATGGTCAGGATGTTTAAGAGTAAAATCATTTGACTCTAAAAATAATTACAAGGTAGAACGGATATAGAAGTGACGTGAGTGAACCCACAGCACCTCCTGTCCTGTCTGGGAATACTGCACGAGGCTCGGAATTGTCTGGGAACAAAGACCTGGAGAGGATGGTCTCTGGGGTCCTCTCGTCCATCAGATGACCTGTGTTTGAATTCTGATTCTGCTGCTTATTGGCTGCGTGATTTGGGTCAAGTTGCTTAACGGGTCTTGGTTCTCTTGTCATCCAATCAAAAGAAAAAAAATTCATTAAAGTTATTGTGAGGATTAAATGACTTAACTCATTAAAGTATTTCAAATAGTACTTGGCACATAAGAAACATCCAGCACTTATTGTCATTTCTTCAAGTGAAGATAGCTTTTGATTTTCTACCAAACACACAATGAAGTAACTGAACTCATGTTGTAAACTTACACCGCTAGGAAGCTTCAGTTCTGATTAAGTTACAAATTATCAATCCCTCCAGCACAAACTCTAGGTAACCTGAGTTATCCGCTATTAGCATCTTTTTGTTTGCACTCAGTTTATTGGTCTTAAAATGCATCAGAAGCCAGAAGATGACTGTAGCCAAGAACTGTGGATGATTTTCTTTTTCCCCTCTACAATCACTATAATTACTTTATCTCAAAAAGAACTTTATCTTTGCCACTCTAATAAGATACTCTGCCATGGAATAGCATTAAAGCTAAAAGGTTTCTGATGAGAAATGGTTCAATAAATAGAGTAAGATGTAAAATGCTTGACATGATGGATTTTATTTAAAATTGGTTTATAGATTAGGAACAATTCACGTTAAAAAATTTATTAAGGAATATATTCTAAATGCATCACTATTCCTAAACTTAATATTTGTTAGAGATTAATTTTATCAGGAGTCTACTTATTTCCCTCCCAAGTGGCACATTGGTGAAAGAACCCACCCACTAAAAAGGAGATGCTAGAAACGCGGGTTCAGTCCCAGGGTCGGGAAGATCATCTGGAGTAGGAAAATGGCAATTCACTCCAGTATTCATGTCTGGGAAATCCCCTGGACAGAACAGCCTGGTGGGCTACAGTCCATGTGGTCGCAAAGAGTCAGATGCAGCTGAGCACAGACACAGACTCTTACATATGTAATAAAGTCACAGGTGTAATAAAACCACAGATGAGAAAGAAGGAGACTGGACAGAATGACTCCTTGGACTTGGCTTGAGCCCCATGGTTCAGGGGGGAGAGAGCACAGAGTGGACAAAAGAGGTTTTTCATCAGAGCCTGTGTGAAAATCAGGACGAAAGCAAGAGCTGCTTCCAGTCAGAGCCGGGGTGTTGAATGAGGCCCGGGGTCATTCTGGCACCCAGGGGATGCTGGGTGGGACCACCAGATTAGCACACAACATCTGTGAAATGAGTGTATATATTTAAATGTGTATTGGGTTCTTTATCGCATTACTCCCCAAGTGCATTCATTAACTGTTTATGTATCATGAGGGATTGGTGTTATTATTAGCCATTATTGAATGTTTACCAGATACCAAGATCTAAGCTCAGTGTTTTACCTAAATATCCCATTTAATTGGTATGTCATTTGAATAGTGTTCTTTCTAAGTTTCTTATATATGCATTGTTATGGCAATGTGGTACATATTACTTCATATGAAAACTATGACCAGAGTTTTCCCAGGTCTATCAGTCAATAAGGACATATGGTCATTAATCTATTATTTGGAATTTGGTTGAACTATATAGAATTTTATTCATCATTTAAGATGATACCTTTAAAACAATTACAAGAGAAATATTTATGGGACTACATAGAGAATATAGAGAATGTTTGATAAAAATCACAAACTAAGTACTTTCATGCAATCTAAAGGAAAAATAAAATTTTTTTAAAGAAATTTTATTGTACAGTTTACTATTTCATTTTAAGTTGCAGTTAAATGTAACATGTTTTAAAACAAGGTGGCTTTGTTTATTGGTTAACAGTGCTGTTCAGTGATAGAATACGCGTTCATCAGAGGCTTACTCCAGAAGGACTTGTGTCATGTTAAGCACTGATGGTTTACTGGTACCTTTGCTGTCCGTGACCCTTCACATCACAGAACCAGGCATCATGGTATTGAGTCTGCAGATCAGCAGGACAATGGGGAGCAGCCAAGTCTGTCTCATTTATTTATAAAAGGAAATAATAACATTGATACTTTTTAGAAGCTCCTTTGCAGGCTTCCCCTTACATCTCATTGTTTATAACCTGGCCATATAGCCACTAATAATTACAAAGAAAGCTTGAAAAGGAAGTATTTCCCAAAGGTTAACAGGGTAGCCATATTTTGTTCAGGCAAATTTATTTATCTGTGGGCTTTTGTCCATTGCTTCTCCAATCGAAACCATCGTTCTACTAATAAGGAGAGAAGATGAGAGATGGACACTGGGTAGGGAATGACTAAAGGCAATTTACTAAAGGATTTGTAAATCCATAATTATTTTAGATCAATTTGATGGACTCATCAGCTTCCTTGCTGAGTTTAAATTTTGCTGGCACATACTCTGTATCACTGTGGCTGCACTAAAGGGGTTTGGCCAGCCCTAAACTGGTTTTTGAGTGTGAAATGCTTCTGCTGTTTCCGGGGTTGTTTGTGCTCATAAATGTAGCTCCTTGGTTTCCTACAGAATGAAACTGATATATTATCCATTTGACCACTTAGAAGCTTTACTAAGAATTATGGAAAGAAAAAAAATAGATCTTTAGGGCAATGGGTTAATTTATTTGTTCTTTGCTTAAGAAGAAAATGGCTCTAAAACCTCATTGGGGAAAGATAAATAGAATTTAGTAGCTCTGTCATACTCCACAGCAGGTTCTTTGTTGATACATTATAAAGAATGACCATATTATCTGGTGCTAATAAAATGTGAGGGGCAGAGTCACGTTGAGAAACCTACAGAATTAGGCAAGACAGTGCAGATCATGACTGCAGTTTGTTTTTTTTTCCAGTTATTTTCCAGAAGCATTGGTGCTTATGCAGGCATGCCATCTTCCATCTGGGAATGTCAAGCTGCCTGCATAAATGCATCGCTGAAGCCAGATGAGAAATGGAGAGGTTAATTGACTTTACTTGGGTATACAGTGAGAGAGGAGCCAAACTGAGAATTAAATCTGGGGAAACAGAGTTTAGAGTCTCATTGAAAGGGCCCATATTGAGTGCCCATATTTGTTTTCTTATTGCAGCTGAGGGAGAGAGAGCCTTTCTCTGCAGCTTTTTCCTGAAAAGAGTCAAATTTATTAGGCTACATTTCCTAAAGCGGGAATGAAGATTTGGGAATTGGATAAAAAGTGAAACACATATATTGTCCTTTAGTGAGGAGAAACGGAGAAGGCAATGGCACCCCACTCCAGTGCTCTTGCCTGGAAAATCCCATGGACGGAGGAGCCTGGTAGGCTGCAGTCCATGGGGTTGAGAAGAGTTGGACACGATTGAGCGGCGTCACTTTCACTTTTCACTTTCATACATTGGAGAAGGAAATGGCAACTCACTCCAGTGTTCTTGCCTGGAGAATCCCAGGGACGGGGGAGCCTGGTGGGCTGCTGTCTATGGGGTCGCACAGAGTCGAACACGACTGAAGCTACTTAGCAGCAGCAGCAGTGAGGAGAAAAGAGAAGAGCATTGGTACATGTGGAAAACAGGAAATCATGCAATTAAAGGGGAGGCCCTCGTGGATTATAGCCATTTTTAGGTGACTAGTTGGCTCCACTCGTTCGTTGGAGGCATTGTTGTTGTTCACTCGATAAGCTGAGTCCGACTCTCTGTGACCCCATGGTCTGCAGCACGCCAGTCTTCCCTGTCCTTCACCATCTCCCGGACTTTGCTCAAACTCATGTCCATTGAGTCAGTGATGCCATCCAACCATCTCTTCCTCTGTTGTCTCCTTCTCCTCTTGCCCTCAGTCTTTCCCAGCATTCAGGGAGGCAGAACACTGAGGGAGTTAGAGTCCTCAGCCTGAGCCCCACAAGGGCCATTCTACTCTCTGAGCTCTGCAGTCACTTGTTAGGATGAGTAAACCAGAGTTCTCCCAGCTAGTTTCATGAACTGGCTTTCTATCGTCAAAATGACTTGGAATTTTCTTTTACATCTTCAGTTGTGCATTGGGAATTTCATCTTAATTTACAAGGCTATCTTAATAAACATCCACTGACCTACTGCCTAGGAAATCACCTACAGTTAAAATAATCAGACATCACCATTTTTTAAAAGCATCACCTCACGGACAAATGAGCTTTTTCCTTCATAATCTCCTAAAAATATGCAAAAACCTATTTTTTTCTTTTTCTCTTTCTTACTGAATGTGTGTGTGTGTGTGCTCAGTCACTCAGTCATGTCTGACCCTGGGGCCCTGTGGACTTCAGCCTACCCGGCTCCTCTGTGCATAGAATTTCCCGGGCAGTAATACTGGAGTGGTTGTCATTTCCTTCTTCAGGGGATACTTCTAACCCAGAGGTCAATCCCTGGGCTTGAATAAACAGATACAGTACAGATGGTATATGTGTGTGACCATAAAATGAATGGAGTGTGACCAAAAAAATAAAAGCCTCTGGTAATTGGGTACCCTCTACTCCGCTCTATGGCAGGACTCAGTGCCCCGAGACAGGGCCTGTAGCTTTTCCACCTTTATGCTTTAGCACCACATATGATGCATATTTGGACCTGTTTTGTGGAATAAATGAATAACTTAACAAAGGGCATCATAGTCACTGTTTGCATTGATCCCCCTGTAGTCTTAGAACAGGAATGAACTTTGTAGTCATCTAGTCTAAATTCCCTCCTAATACAGAAATTTCTCTTATAATATATTCTTAGTGTTTGGTCATTTGCCTTATGCTCAACAACCTCTAGTGAGGGAGGAATGATTGCTGTACAGCTAGCTTGCTCTCCTCATTGTGTGGAACTCTAAATGACAGAGAGTTATTTGACCTGAAACTGTCTTCACTCATAAATTATAGCTCCGCTTATTGAAAATAGAACAAAATCCAAAGAATCTTCCATCTGTCAGCTCTTCGTATGTTTAAAGCAGCTAAAATGATTCACTTCCTAGGTCTTCCTTTCTCTAGCAAATGTATGGCTTTCAAATGTAAGAAAGGCAGAAAGTGTCTCCTTGCCGCAAAGAAATTCACTCTTCTCTGAGCAGCTTCAGAGTCATAAGAGGTAGACCAAGCGCCTGAAGGAAGATCATGGTTGGAACCTGGAGGTGGTGAGGGGCGGGGCCAGCAGCTGCTGGTGGAACTTGGACAGGACTTGTGCGGACTGGCTGGGCTGATCAGACATCCCTGAGAAGAAGCCTGACCTGCGGAAAAGTAAGAGCAGGGATGCACCTAGGGACTTCCCTGTGGACCAGTGGTGGTTGGGGTTGCAGACTCAAGAGGTGTGGTTAGAAATGGCAATTCCGAGACAGTAATGTGTGATGCTGGTGAGTCAGGAGCTGAGAACACAGGGTTGTTCATGATGGCGCTTGTTGAGCACTTGAACCTTGATGCCCAGTGGTGATTTTTTAAAATCAGCTCCAGGCAGTTGAAAGCCTTTTGCAGCTTAAACGGCACCACCCGTCAAGCTGCTGCTGAGCCCCAGTGCTTCCTTTTGCGGTTGGTGCTTTTTCATCTTTCGCTAAAGGCACTGTCACAGCCTCCTAGTAGGGCACAGGTCCTGTTGTTGTTTTAGTCACTCAGCCATGTCCGACTCTTCTTGACCCCGTGGACTGTAGCCCACCAGGCTCCTCTGTCCATGGGATTCTCCAGGCAAGAATACTGGAGTGGGTTGCCATTCCCTTCTCCAGGGGGTCTTCCTGACCCAGCGATGGAACCCGTGTCTCCTTCTTGGCAGGCGGATTCTTTCCACTGAGCCACAAGGGAAGCCCAGACATATTCCACCAAGCCAAATGGATAACTTTCAAGTTTCAGATTCAGTAAAGAACATCCAGTCTCATGAAGAACAATCAAACGAATGAGCCAAAACCTCTCCCTGCGCTTTCCTGCTCGGGCCTGTGTGAGGAGGAGCCCCCTCTTATTTCCCATCCTCACTTTCACCCCTGCTCTACCGCTTTCCTCCCTTTGGCTTCTCTGTCTCAGGGTTGAACTGAGATGAGACAGCTAAGGCAAAGATAGACGGGGAAAGTTCTTGCTTGACTGATGACTGTCCTGGGGTAGATGTGAGCTGTCAGGAGCTGGCAGGTGTGAAAGCTGACTCTGTCTCTTGGCTGCTGTCCAGTTGTCTGGAGGTCGCTGTGGGGAATCTCAGCTGCCCCCGCAGTGATGTGCTAATGCATTTCCTCCAGCACCGGCTCCTCCCTCAGCTCCTGGTTTCTCACTGGTCATTTACCCGATTTTCTCCGGTGGAGTCTCTTAGGCCCTCCAGGAGGTCTTGCTGGGAAGAGTGTCAAATGGTGTCAGTGAGGCGCTTTCTTGGTTTCCAAGGGGAATACTTACACATGTTTTGCTTTAGTAAAATTTGGGATCACAGGCTGAGTCCAGTGTAGCTGTATCCACCAGCAGCTAGCCCCGAAGATTTTCCAAGTGGGACTCAGACCCAGACTCACTGTCTGCCCCCAACTCCGGAAGACGTAACTCATGCCAAGCTCTCTGGAAGAGACATGTCATGCTCTCTGAGTCATTGCAGTGAAGCCCTTTGTTCTCGATTCGAGATTAAGGGAATGTCCCACTGTGTTGGGATGGAGATGCAATGCACCTTTCAACGCTGAAGTCATCTTCACTCATGATCTACACTCAGTCTCCAGCTCAAGCTCCAAAGGGGCTTCCCAGGTGGCACTAGTGGTAAAGAACCTGGCTGTGAATGCAGGAGACGTAAGAGACACAGGTTCAATCCCTAGCTTGGGAAGATCCCTTGGAGGAGGGTGTGGTAACCCACTCCATTATGCTTGCCTGGAAAATCTCATGGATGGAGGAGCCTGTCCATGGTCGCCAAGAGTCAAACATGACTGAAGTGACTTAGCACACGGACACAGTCTCAACACACCAACTGTTGCCTATACGATGTAGGCAGAGAATTCCAAAAACTGGATCATGTGTTGGACATGGGTATTATGGAAGCTTTGTAGCTTCCACTCAATTTTTTGCTATAAGCATGAAAATTTTCCAAAATAATAAAGTTTATTTTAAAAACCTCTACCTCTGGTTTTTAGAATTGTAAATTTGCAGGTGGAAGCGGCACCTCTCTTGGTTTCCCACCTCTGCCGAATCTCGTGCTCCGGTGGGAACCTCTGCTGTGCTGCTCTGTTATGTAAGCTGACTCTGGAGAGCATTTAACAGTTTAATAAATGCTTCCATGGTGTCATCTTGATTTATAGGACAACCATGCTAACTTGGAAAAGTGAGTATCTCCACCACCTTTTATACCTGAGAAAACTCTACAGGCATCAGAGAAAAGGAGAATTACCAAAGAGACCGTGTGAGGTGGGCTCCCACTTGAACCCATATGATGTGGAAACAATCTGAAGATTTTCTCATTCTGCCGCATCGCCTCCTATCTTAGCAGAGGGCTAAATATCTCTAGTTGGTACATCATTATTTTTAACACTGCTTGCTCCATGGATTCCCTAAGGCATTTAAAAATATTTTAAGTGTGCAGGAGGATCACTGTCATCCTTTTCTTCCAAGATGTTCTTATATTTTCTTTGATTTATATTTTAGAGGTTCTGTCTTTGTTGAGGCCAAGGATGCTGCTGACATGTTCTTTGCTAAATGTCATGTTAAAGATGTTCTAGCCATCTATTAAATTCCAGTTCATGGATCAAGATATCAAGAACGGCAAATTAGCTGAAATGTGGGTCCTCAATACCACAGGGCCGCTGTCATTTAGACTAAGGCATTGCTCACCAGTCTTTCCTTGGGAGAAAAAGATCTTCAAATCATGTATAATGAAGGACACAGGGAACGCTGGAATTTGACACTCTTCACCTGAAATCTTATCCTTTCTAGTATTTTCTTAGGCAAAATGAATGACTTTTGATATGTACTTAAATTATTTTAGGTTTAACTTGGAGCATTACGTTCAGCGATAAATTTTTGTTTCTCTTATTTGAAAAACTATCATTTTGAAGGGGAATGAGCCAGAGAGAAGGTTGGTACAAATATTCCTATACTTGATTATATATATATATATATATATATTATATATATATTATATGCTTGTACAAAGTTTCTATATTTGATTCTGGTCTGTCATTTACTGGAAAAAAAAACTTTGCAAACTTACCTGTTAAGCCTTGAAATTTAACACATATTTGCTTTCCAATATCTATGTATTATGTTGAACTTGGGAAATGCCTGGAGAATCCCAGGGACGGGGGAGCCTGGTGTGCTGCTGTCTATGGGGTCGCACAGAGCCAGACACGACTGAAGCAACTTAGCAGCAGCAGCAGGGGGAAAAAATATCTGTAAGATTGGAGAGTGAGCAGTGGTGTTCATTTAGGTGAAAAAAAATAGGAATCAACGGCACGGACCTAGGAAAATGTCAGTTTATGTGTTCAGGAATGCAGAGCCCAATATACAGTTCATAAAAATGTCAATTTTGTGTTGTTAGGTGAGGCTTTCTTAAGATTTGCCAGAAGAGAAGCCCAAGTGAGACAAAGCATAATTTTTGATTGTTTGTTTCGGATCACAGTTTTACGAACAAGAGTTTTGAAATAAATTCCACATTGGTTGACTTTGAAAAGTGAAAGTGTTAGTCACTCAGTCATGTCTGACTCTTTGTGACCCCATAGATTGTAGCCCACCAGGTTCCTCTGTCCATGGAATTTTCCAGGCCAGAATACTGGAGTGGGTTTTCATTCCCTTCTCCAGGGGATCTTCCCAAACTAGGGATCGAACCCAGGTCTCCCACATTGCAGGCAGATTCTTTACCAACTGAACCACTAGGGAAGACTGTAGGTGCTATAGAGCACATAAAAAATATTTTTATAGTTTAAATGTACCTTCTAAAACTTAGTAGAAGGAGGAGAGGATAAAAGAAAAGAGAGCAATGGTTACTTGGCTATTGCAGGAATGAAATATGTGGTCGGGGGTCAGGGGAAGTCACCCTGGAGTGAGTCAGAGTTTTCAAAGTGAGTTAAACTTTTCTAAAGGTTGATGGCTTATGAGCTGGGGACCTAGAAATGAGGTAGTCTTGCCTTGATCACAGCCGGAAATGACAGATTGACAGCTAGGACCACGGCGGGGGTGTGTGTCACAGTTCGCTGTTGTGTCTCCGTGTTGATTTCCTTCAAGTGTGTGTACTTTGGCACGTGAAAATTTGGTTTTTAAGAGAGAGAGAGGCTTACAGGCTCTCTCACTCCATGCTGAGGCAGTAAAGGGGGACCCCGTTTCATACACTGCCATCGGTGAGTTCAGGGACCCCGTTTCATACACTGCCATCGGTGAGTTCAGGGACCCCGTTTCATACACTGCCATCGATGAGTTCAGAGACATCCCCAGAGTGGCTCAGTGGGGACATGGGGCCAGAAGATCCGCTGTCAGACCTGAGCCAGCCCTGGCCTGGGAGGGTCACATGTCCTTGGGAACTACGTCTCATGCTGCTCTTGGCCATACACCGGGTTCCCTGACAGAAGGCCCCCTCAAAGCCTGGTTCTCCTTAGATTCTTGTGAACTTCTCCATCTCCTTATGTTTTCCCAGGTAGGTAGCATTCATCTTTCAAGTGCATGTCATTCTCAATCTGAGAACGCCCCGTGACCCCCACATTTGAAAATCAAGTCGGGTAGAGTTGCTGGGCAGGAAATCCGATCCATTTGAGGCTACTGGGTTGTGGAAAATACAATATTTCAATGAAATTAAAGTGTATCAACACATGACTTCTGCATTTATAGGAATCCTTTTTTATAATCATTTCTTCAAAATAAGCAGAAAAGTGCCAGTAGGAACTTATCAGATATGTTGTAAAAGTTGGCAGAAATGATCCAATAATAATGGGCTTTAGAAGGAGGTGACAAGCAGTTTTCACAGGACCCGACTTTGAGTGTTTCAAATAATACAATAATGATTCAATTTTCGCAAAATAAATTGAAGACACAAACACATGTTGAATGACAATGATTGAAGTTATCATTAAGGAAAAGGATGGGTTCACCATGACAAAAGCACAGTGTTGTATGAGGTCCAATAGAAGAGGTCCGGAGCACTTCTGCTCTTCATTGCTCCCAGTCAAGTTGGGGGACTAATCGCATCAGGAACGTTCCAGAAGCAAAGCAGTGTGAACCCTCCGATAGACAGACTTCCCCACAGCTGCCTTGAGAGGAGGATGCTGGCTATTCTACACCTCCATATCAAGAATCTAAAATCTCAACGAGCCATAATCTCTCTCCACCTTTGTGTGTGGGTGTGTGTGTGTATGTGAGAGAGAGAGAGACCTCTCTCAGCAGCAGCGCCATGGAGAAGTGTAGCGAGTAAGTTTAGAGAAAGAAAGAGAAGCTACTCGGCACACGTATGCAACCACAGATTTCTGATTTGATTGGCCAGCGATTCTGAATCTCAGCAGATACAAGTGGCTCCCCAGGGCTGCCGCTGAGACTTTCCTCTGTTCGTGGGTTTCCAAAATGAGTGTGCAACTTCTGTAATACCCTGAATCCTGGCGGAGCCAGCCAGGTATGTGAAAATGGCCAGAGTCTTGCTGGGAGATGAAGTGATCGTGGAGATGTCTGGTCAGAAGAAGCACCACAAGCAATGACTCAGTGCAAGAAAGAAATTAAGGAAGCCAGGGGCTTTAGAGAGCGGGGAATATGAGAAGGGGGTCAAAGAGTAAAACAAAGTAGTTTTGTGCTAGATAACAGAGGGATGGCAAAGGTGGCTTGGGAAGCCAGGTGGCTGTTGATGTCTTTCATTAAGATGCACAACACTGGGAAATCAATCGGCTTGAGTTAAACAACCACTGACCATGGACGTTTGGGACATTTCAAGTTACAGGTGGATATTCAGGCCGGGTGCAGTCTTTGACATTTGTCCCAAAATGCACTCTTACGAGCTTCATATGTGTGTTTTAGTGAGAAAAAGACAGTCCTTTGTGGCTTCTCACAGATTCTTGCTAGAATGTCAGTATCAGCTGTGGCAGCTGACTGAGGCATCATAACCGGCCAACCTCCCCGTCTCTGAAATTCAGGTCTTGTATTTCCCCGTGCTTGGCTGCCAGACGCTCTCCTCACTTGCAGGGAGGTCCTTCTCACGGGCATGACAGAAACCGGGGCAGCTGCCGCGTGTCCTCAGACTGAGACCTCAGCCACAAGTGAGACAGCTCTTCAGGTCTGTTCTCTAAGTTTATGTTGGACATCTCTGAACATAGCACTTCTCATCAAGTTTACTCCATTCTAACTGTCAGTGAAGTGAATGTCGCTCAGTCGTGTCCAACTCTTTGCCACCATATGGACTACACAGTCCATGGAATTCTCCAGACCAGAATACTGGAGTGGGTAGCCTTTCCCTTCTCCAGGGGATCTTCCCAACCAGGGATCGAACCCAGGTCTCCCGCATTGCAGGCCGATTCTTTACCAGCTGAGCCACCTGGGAAGCCCAAACTGTAACTGTAAATGCACATGGAAAATCATAATGTTGAGCGTGATGTTTGAACTCCAAGCAACATCTGTGCTTAATAGCTGCAGTTTAGGATATTATAGCAACCGGGGTACCAGCAGTCCAGGAGCAGAGCAAGGAACATGCCGACCCCTGTCCTCCAGGGCGGAAACTAGAGAACACAGAGTAAATGCATGAAGATAACTAGTTTTGTCTGTAACAATTCCTTTCTTTCTACACACAGTATCTGTGGGGTTTGGTTAAAATAAGAGGGGAAAAGCTGAGAACTGATATTCTGTGTGTGCATATTCTGGGATTAAGGTCTTTTATCTGAGGTTGCCAAATGGAGAGTATATTTTCTGCTTTTGACAGATAACCAAATGCTTCTCCCTAGATTTGTGACCTTTTAGCAGGACCCTTAGTCTTTCATTGAGGGCCCTCGACTACATTATTTTAGCGTGCCTCCTTGTCTAAAGTTGTTTGTGTCTGCGCCCCTCCTTCCTGGGCATAGGCAGTGGAGGTTGCTCAGGGATGCTGGAATAAATGTGAGCATGCACATAAGGCAGTGTTTTGGGGACCTGATACCTAGTGGTTCATCAGGGTTTCTCTCCCCTCCCCTCCCCGTGTTTCTATGATTGCTATTACTATCATCAGGTTATCTCTCAGGTGTACCAGTTTGGATTCTAGGGTCCATTCACAACACACCATCAACACTGGTTTCAGCTTGACCCTCCATTTATTTCTTTGTTTTTTTCTTTCTCCAATTTATTTTTGCTTAACTTCTCTAGCCCCTTTAATTCAAGGAACATTTAAAACCTGCTACCGACTGTGTGTGAAGCGTGTTATCTGTGGTAGAACCTGTGTGTGGTTCAGAGATGATGTCACAGGCACCCTTCCCTACGCAACACCTGTTGAGATATTGCTCAAAGCACTATGAAAAAGCATCCACTTATTTATGAGAATTATTCTTTAGTTTTGGTGTCAGAAATAACAATAACATAAGGAAGTGGTTTCCATGTTTTATGAAGCTAATGTCATTTCCCCCTTCTATGCTTGCTTGAAAGCTTAGAAAAATAAGTGTCTGCCTCTAGCACCCCATGAAATGTAGCCTGCCAGGCTTCTCTGTCCATGGAATTCTCTAGGCAAGAATACTGGAGTGGGTAGCCATTCCTTTCTCCAAGAGATCTTCGTGACCCAGGGATCAAACCCAGGTCTCCTGAGTTGCAATCAAATTCTTCACCATCTGAGCCACCAGGGAACTCCATCCACAATAACAATAAAATAAGGAAATGGTTTCTGTATTTTATGTAGCTAGTAAATTATGCCCCTTTCTATGCTTGCTTGAAAGCTTAGAAAAGTTAAGTACGTGCCTGCATCTAGCAGACATAAAACTTGGCTTCTTGACTTGGTTGAGGAATATCACCACTAGCTTTTTTTTTTTTTTTATTGTAGTAGTTTTTACCATACATTGACATGAATCAGCCATGGGTTTACATGCGTTCCCCTTCCTGGACCCCCCTCCCACCTCCCTCCCCATCCCATCCCTCTGGGTCATCCCATTGCCCCAGCCCTGAGCATTTGTCTCATGCATCGAACATGGAATGGTGTTCTGTTTCACATATGATAATATTCATGTTTCAATGCTATTCTCCCAGAACGTCCCACCCTCACCTTCTAGCTTTTAATCGAATGTTTTCCCCTCTTCTTTCTCTGAGTCAGCTCCCCCCCCTGCAGACTATCTTCACTGTATTATTATAGCCTGTTTTATATCTTTTTTTTTTATATTAGAATGGGCTATTATTAAACTGTTATTTTCATATTTTTAAAACTGCTGATATTGAGTGTCTGAATGGTAAGTACTATGAGATAAGAATTTCTTAGTCATAAAACATTAAAAATACTATGGGAGGCCATTGCATGCAAATTAAAAGATTAAATTAGATTTGCCTCTAATATTCAGTGCCACTAAATGCAAGACTGATTTAAACTAGTATCAGATAAGAAGATACTCTCTGCCTTTAGTGATGGTATTTAATTTCTATAGGAGATATTGTGTTATTCTGTGTATTATTAATTTTGTTTCTTCTGGAGTCATTTTTGGTGATTTGTGTCTTTCAAGAAATCTTCAGTTTAATCAAGGGTATTTAATTTGTTGTCTAAAATATTTCCTTTTTTGTTTTTTCTCTTTTTCTTAGGGTTCCTTTCTATTTATGTTTTAATTTTATATTGAAGTATAGTTGATTAATAATGTATTAGTTTCAGGTGTACTGCAGAGTGATTCACTTTTCCATTTTTGCATTCTTTCTTGAATCAGTGTGTAAATAAATATAGTAACAAGCTTCTAGATGGTTGAAGGGATTCATTTGTTTAAACTTATATTTTTACCTGAGATTGAAGCTGGTGCAATCTAAATTTGAATTAATGTATTTTAATTTTATCTATTATCTGATTTCCTCCTAGGTCTCTATCTTTTCCACTTTTGTTAAGGCTGCTATGCACTTCCTATGTAGTTGACCTATATAGAATAAATGAATGAACTGAGGCATTGAGATTTAGGATGGGGGAGGGAGTCTAGTGCCCTCAGTTACATAATACATTTACTCTTTCATCCCAAAAGCTACATCAGAGATAATTTGGCCACTAATATGTTGGTGTTAGTTTTCTGCTATAAATTTTGAAAACTATTTGATTGGAAAGAAAAATAAAACATATCATTTTGGCTAAAGATTTGAAAAATGGAGGGGAAAATATTCATTTAGAATTTTCTGATTATCACAGTGCACAGCTCTTTTCTCAAGCCTGTTTTGGGGCTGACCATTTCATTTGGTGCGATTTAAATAAGGCTTGCTTGTAGTGTGTGACTATATGTTTATATTACCTTCAAGATATCTGATCACTTTCAAAAGTTAAAAATAGTTTATTTGGGAAAAGCATGCTGATCATAGTAACAGTCCTTCTCTCCTGTCACTTTCTCAGTATAGCTCAACATTCAGAGAATCACAAAAAAGAAAAATCGAGGGCAAGTATGCCTGTGCAGTGAAGCTCATGTGTATCACAAAGGCTTCCAGCTGTGACATCCTGTATACATTTCAAGGAAATGGTCTTTGTTAAACATACACACACACACACACACACACACAAACACAAACACCAGGAATTATGACAAAGAGAACTTTCTCCATAATGAAATTATTGTGCTAAAAAAAAAAAAAGGAAGAAAAAGGGGAACAAATGGTGAATGCAGTGCCATTAGTTCACCTAGTGGGACTCTCTCTGTTTGCTACTTTGATTTTGTTTTACAATGTCAAAAGCTCTGTGAATTTACATTCCCACCAACAGTGCAAGAAGGTTCCCTTTTCCCCACACCATCTCCAGAATTTATTGTTTATAGATTTTTGGATGATGGCCATTCTGACCAGTGTGAGATGTTACTGGTCCTCTGTGGCAACCTAGAGGAGTGGGATGGGGTAGAAGGTGGGAGAGAGGTTTAAGAAGGAGGTGAGGGGACATATGTACACTTCTGGCTGATTTATGTTGATGCATGGCAGGAACTAAGGCAGCATTGGGAAGTAATTACTCTCCAATTAAAAATAAAACAAAAATTTAAAAAAAGCTCCATGAAGAAGAGCAAGCTTACACGTGTTAAATCGGTAAATCGAGGCAATGGCCGCCTTAGAGATGAGCCAAATGGGCAAATAATGATGGACTCTGGCACAGGTGATCCTGTCCAGGCTTCTTGTTCATATACAGTGAGAGGCATAAATCTTCAGTGACATTGTTACTTATTGACTGGGAAAAGCCTCAACTAGATATAATTTTAGACCATTTCCAGAATGTTCTCTCATGCCCCCTGCTGCTCAGTTATTCATACCCCTAAGGTAACTACTCTTCTGACTTCTATCAGCAAGATTGGCTTTTTCTGGCAAGAACACCTACGATGTGATTGGAGGGCTGGAGGCTGCACAGTGCTCGACGGCACTGGAGGGGAAGCCCCTTGGGCTGTGGTCCGAGGAAAGGCAGTAGCTGCTGGACCACCCTGTGAGCACGAGAGCCTCCAGTCCAAGCCTCGAGGTCCAAACCCAGTGGAGACCTGGGCTCCGTCTGTCATGGCAAAGACAGACCAAGAGGAGACGTCCTGGGAGGGCATGGTATAGTTTGGGCTAAAGACTCAAGATGTAAAAAGCACTTGTCTAGGTGGCTAAAACATCTGGCCAGCAGAAAATTGAGATTCCAATAGAGAACATGACAGCATCCAGTCAGCTACCACTGAACTGCAGGCTGAGTTTTCAAACTGCATTTAGTACTGAAGAGAAAGAGATGATGCAACTCAGTGAAATCAAACACCCGGAAAAAACATTTCTTGATCAGAGGCTGATACTTTTGTCTCAGTGAGGTCCAAACCCTGAGTGATGGCTCATTTCTTGTCTTTCTTCCGATGATTGAATTAGGTAGGTGCTGTTGAACACGTGGGCGTGTCCACATGCAGTACTTTGACAGACATGACAATATTCTGCTGATTACAAACAGCCAAATTAGTCCTTGAACATGTAGGTTAATAGTTGAGCTAGAGGAATATTAGGTACCTCCAAAATCCCGGGGAGTCACTCGTGACACCTGCTCAGCTCTCAGGATCACAGCCCTGGTGGGGGCTCACCTGAGTCAGGACCAAGATCACTGCTGAGCATGCAGCCCAGGCACACAGGGACAACTACTTTTGTTGTTGTTGTTGGCTACAGGATCTTATTTCCCCAACCAGGGATTGACCCTGAGTCCTCTGCATTTATTGCACAGCAGATTCTTAACCACTAGACTCCCAGGGGAGTCCCAGGGCAGCTGCTGTTTGGGACAACCTGTTACCATCTTTCCCATAGAATTACCAAGCTGGGAGAGACTCACCTGCTAAAATTGGTTTATCAGAAAGAGGGTTCTTTTTATGAAATTCCTCTCTGCGCTGAGGGTTAGAGAATTCACAATTAGCGTTTTGCAGATGGCCTGCGAGGAGAATCGGATTACAGGTGCCTTCTCAGATACCTCTACAGGGTAGGTGCTCTGTTTCTGAGAGGCCTTCCTGCCCGGGTCTCACAGATACTTTTTGATCTCGGTAAAGAGACTCGGAGGCAGGCTGTGTTAGAGAATGCCTTCTCAGCCTAGAGGGAAAAAGAGGATCTTCAAATAGAATCATAATGGCATTGCTTCCTGGCGTTTAATGGCTCTCAGAGCTTGGCAGGCATGCCACCTAGTGTTCAGCTTCACGAGACCCGGTCACATTCAAAGAGAAATGAAGGGCACCCTCGCGGGCCGCAGTCAGGATGGCCCAGGGCCTGTGGAGCTGTCTCCATGCAGCTTCACGAGACCCGGTCACATTCAGAGAGGAATGAAGGGCACCCTCGCGGGCCGCAGTCAGGATGGCCCAGGGCCTGTGGAGCCGTCTCCACGCAGCTTCACGAGACCCGGTCACATTCAGAGAGGAATGAAGGACGCCCTCGCGTGCCGCAGTCAGGATGGCCCAGGGCCTGTGGAGCCGTCTCCACGCAGCTTCACGAGACCCGGTCACATTCAGAGAGGAATGAAGGACACCCTCGCGGGCCGCAGTCAGGCTGGCCCAGGGCCTGTGGAGCTGTCTCCACGCAGCTTCACGAGACCCGGTCACATTCAGAGAGGAATGAAGGACACCCTCGCGGGCCGCAGTCAGGATGGCCCAGGGCCTGTGGAGCCGTCTCCATGCAGCTTCACGAGACCCGGTCACATTCAGAGAGGAATGAAGGACGCCCTCGCGGGCCGCAGTCAGGATGGCCCAGGGCCTGTGGAGCCGTCTCCACGCAGCTTCACGAGACCCGGTCACATTCAGAGAGGAATGAAGGACACCCTCGCGGGCCGCAGTCAGGATGGCCCAGGGCCTGTGGAGCCGTCTCCACGCAGAGGGCCGCCACTGCAGCTTGATCTATGGCATTTTATTTATTTTTTTAATTTGGCAGCTGCCACTGAGATTCCAGTGTCCCAGTGCAGAACACTCACCTTTAATTTGTTTTCTTTATTAAATGTACAGCCAAACTTCTGTCTCCTCCGTTCTATTCTTGGAAGGCCAAAGAGAATGTGTGCCTTGGCTTTCACTTTTGCTAAATTATATCAAGTTTCTTTTAAATACTGGGCTGTAAGAAATTTTTCATTTTTCTTTGACTAGTAATTGATGGAAGAAGCAAATTATTTTGAAATATGTCTTGTAGATAAGACAGATGAGAAAAATAAGGTATAGTTACACGAGTGCCTTCTAGTATTGTAAAAAGCTTGGTTAAATTTTATTATATAAATAATACATTCTCACTATATGGCACTTCAAAGATATGAAAAAGTATGAGGTAGAAACCATGTATCTAACCATTGCTAACATTTTAGTTACCATTCTTGCTAGAATCTTTGAATCTTTGAATATATTCAAATTCTCATATTAGATGTAGGGTTTTTCCCTAGATTTGTTTTTCTCATTTGAAAATGTTTTATTCTCTCATAGTTAATTTTTCTGGTTCTCTATTTTTATTTTCTTATAGTTGCATAATATTCTATACTTTGTTATAATGCTATAATCATTTCCCTATTGATCTATTGATAGCATATATTTCATTTACAGGTTGTATGTGTCTGTGTGTGTCTGTGTGTATGTGAGGAAGAGAACAAGAGAGAAAGATAAAGAAATTACTATGATTCAGTGAATGGGAATATGTGTATATATTTATGTGTGTGTATACATAATATACATCCTTATATCCTTCAGTTCTGATATTTTTAAATAGCTAATTCCAAAGAGGTGTATCTCCGGGTTGAAGGGTATGTATATTTTTAATTTGAATTAGTTGCAAGATTGTGTTAAGAAAGCTGTAGCAGTCATATTTGCTGTTAGTATCTGATTGCTTTTATTCCCCTAAAAATGTTTTCATCATTTATGTTCCCAGTTTTATTAACCTAAATGAAATATTCTTATAATTTAATTTTCACTTTATCTGTTTATTGAACATTTAAATATGATCCTATGTATTATAATAGTTTTTAAATGACATCATAAGTTTTTTATACCAAAGTAACCTTTTATCTACTGTACAAGTTGCATATATATTTTCTAAACACAGTTTTTGTTGTCTATTGTTTTTATTTATGATGTCTTTGTTAGACTTGGGGTTCCCTTGGTGCTTCAGATGGTAAAATCTGCCTGCAGTGCAGGAGACCTGGGTTTAACCCTTCGATCAGAAGATCTCCTGGAGAAAGGGCATTGCAACCCACTCCAATATTCTTGCCTGGAGAATTCCATAGACAGAGAAGCCTGATGGGCTACAGTCGTTGGGGTTGCAAAGAGTCGGACACGGCTGAGTGACTAACACAACACTTGTTAGACTCACTGAAATATTTTTCACATAATCACATATTTCTATATTTTTTTTCCTATTTTTGGATATAAAATTCTCCTAAGCCTATATATTTTACAAGCATCTCCTATTTTTTTAATTGACTACATTTAAATTTTTTAGTTGGTCTGAAATTTCTCTTTGCATGTAGAGTGATAAAGGAGCCCAAATTTATTTCTTGAAAGGATGGCTTTCTGTGATGTTACTATTTATTAAGTAATCATTTTTCCCAATGTGTAGAAATATTACCCTTACAATAAATTCTTGTATAAGATTGACTTGTAGGCTTTCTCTTACTTGATATTACCTATGCAAATAGGTGGCCCTTCATACTGTTTTAAGCACTGTGACTTCATCATATCTTTTAGTTTGGGAAAAGGCAAGCCTAGCATCAACTGACTCATCTTGCAGACTTTCCTTGGCTCTTCGTGGGCACTTATTCTCTGGCTTGAGTTTTAATATGGTTTGCCCATTTCAACCTCCTCCAAATTAATAGCTGGTCCCTCCCTGGAAGTTCTTCAGTCCTTAAAGACGCTGCCACATACCCCACACTCTCTTTGCTCCAGCTGTTCCTCTGCTCAGAAGAGAAGTGTTGGATACTTAATTAAGAGGTAACTGTGGCAAAGATGTGTTCTAACTGCCACATTCCAAGAGGATCCTTCCCACAACTAATTATAAACAGTGTAACTCTTGTACTATTATCTCTAAAGATTGAGCAGATACCTGTCAATAAAGGGTGAATGAGAGACAGCACATGCAGCCTGGCTTCTGGAACATCTTTTGTTGGGGAAAATTCATGGAGACAGGGCAGTGTGGCTCTTTAGTGAGACTGGATATCAGGCACCAGCCCTCGGGGAATTCATGACTGGAGAAGTAACAGCTCCTTCCCAGATGTAAGGAAGAAGAGGTGGGGGCCAGGCCTGCTGTTACAGCGGTGTGGCACCGTGGACCTCACCTCCAGTCTGTCCCAGCTGATGGACTTCAGTCCTGGATGCCAGCTGCCATGGGCTCTGCAGGCCGTAGGTTGCCTGTACACTGAAGTGTACCTGGGATAGAAATCCACCCATACTGATCCCATTGAATACACCTACAAGCAAGGGTTTTCTACAACCACAGGATAAGAGACTAATGTTCTTTAGTCTTAATTCTTACCCATGATTGCCAAGGCCTTGTTTTGCAATAGGTACAACAGAATTGCATAACTCTATCCTATATCCGCACAATTTAATTTATGAAGCATTTACTATTTTCTAGTTCCTGGGAATATAGTAGATTTTTTTTAAGAAGACAGTAAGCAAAACAACTTTCTCATGGCTTTAAAATTATTTATGTGGGGAATATAGAAAGTAAGCCAAAAGATATATAGCAACAGTAAGTGGCTTGAGGAAGCACTTGATAAAGGGAAAGAGTGTGATGGGAGTGCTGGGTTAGTTAGGACGGAAGAACGTGGTTGTTATGGGACGTGTTTTGAAGTAGAGTGATCAGGATTTGCCCAAGGTTAAAACAGCGATATAAGCATAATGCCAAAGATACATAGTTTTATAATTTATTCAATTATATATTTTGCTGGAGTGAGTAGATAGTTGTGAAGGAAGATGGGAAGAAGATCAGATATTTTTTGGTGTGTGTAGAGAACTAAAATGTCTTTGAACATTTACTTTACAGAATCCTGATGTATTTTTAGTTGGCTGATACACATGATACAAATTGAGAAAAAATTCAACTCATCAGCATGTAGATGGTTTTTAGAGTCGTTGGCCTCTATGAGATATTAAACAGGAATAATGGTTACGTGCTGTCCATTTGAGGTATTCATCCTCTGTCTGACATTTCCATCTCCCTTTGGGAATACCCTGGTTTATGTAGCCTTGAGAGGCCCAGGCCACTGCCCATCGTGGAATTCATGGGACCAGATTCTCCTGCTCTCGCCGTCTGTACATCCAGGAGCAGGAATGAAACAGGGTCTCTATTGTATGAAGGTTACTCCTGGAACTTCAGTCTTCAGTGACTGATACAGCAACATGAGGGCGCTGGCATTTTATTGCCTCTGTACTGACATCGGTAGAGATACTAGACTCTTCCCGAAGCATGAGTTTCCCTTGGCTCTTACTGTGTTCCCCATTCTCCTGTTACTCAGAGGTTCTGTGGGATCTCAACATCCTTTCAATGTATTTCTTTTATGCAACAAGTAGTAGGCAGTTGCTTTTCTGGGTAATTGATTCTATTACATATAAATAAACTTGGACTTTCCCAGTGGCTCGGCGAGTAAAGAATCTCGTTTCAGTGCAGGAGACACAGGAGATGGGGGTTCAATCCTTGGGTCGGGAAGATCCTCTGGAGAAGGAAATGGCCACCCACTCCAATGTTCTTGCCTGAAAATTCACATGGACAGAGGAGTCTGGTGGGCTCCTGTCCAAAGAGTTGCAAAGAGTCAGACACAACTGAGTGACCAAGCACACAAGCTTGTAGTTTGTAGAAGACAGACAAAAACTTTAGGAAGTTTTCAGTAACTAGAAAGCAGAATTGATGGTGTGTTTTGAGTATACAGCATGCAGTTAGCAAGTGGAGCGTGCACGTGTTCAGTGGGAGGTGGGGTGAATGAACCAGGAGCTACCCAATATTCATGAGGCGCCTCGATCCTAAATATATGTGAAAAAAAATAATAATAAATAAATGAATAAATATATGTGACACAAAATATATGAGGTACTAAATATTCAGATACACTAAATAGACATCTGCATTTTGTAGTCAGAAAGTCAAAATTTGGTCACCCACTGCTGATGTCTGTTCTGGACCCATGTTTCCCCTGCCCAGAAAGCACAGAATCTATTATTGTTCATCAGGCTAATTAACAGGATGAATCTATATTTGTATATACCTTGTCCCTTTGTCTCTCTAACAGAGCAAGTGTGTGTCTCTGGCCCACAGCACCTTCTGCCTGTGGCCTCTATTCTGTTTGCATCCTATCCTAAAGGTGTGTGTGTTTATTTATGCTGCTGCTGCTGCTAAGTCGCTTCAGTCGTGTCCGACTCTGTGCGACCCCATAGACTGCAGCCCACCAGGCTCCACCATCCCTGGGATTCTCCAGGCAAGAACAGTGGAGTGGGTTGCCATTTCCTTCTCCAATGCATGAAAGGGAAAAGTGAAAGTGAAGTCGCTCAGTCGTGTCCGACTCTTAGTGACCCCGTGGACTGTAGCTTACCAGGCTCCTCCGTCCATGGGATTTTCCAGGCAAGAGTACTGGAGTGGGGTGCCATTGCCTTCTCCAGTGTTTATTTATATCTTCCCCTTTTCTTCTCAAACTATGTTTTAAACTGATTTTAAAAAGCCTTGTGATTCAAGCATTTCAGTTTGATCTGAGACTCTTTTTGCTTGGTGACTTCTGGGATAGCTTGCCTGGAGGTGGACTTGAAGGCTTCTGTTGCACCAAGGTTGTTTCCCACATGACATAACTGGAGCTGGTTTCTCTCCCTTGAACTTATAGCTCGGATTAATATACTTGTGGGCTAAAGAATACTTGAGTCTGCAGTCAGTGTCCTGTCAGTGTGAGGTTTCTCTTGTCTCTTCAGTAGAGAGCTTAGAGCTTCAGAGATGGAGAAATTTGCCGCAAGAAGTCATATAATTTCCAGGTTATCGAAAAACTCTCAGCACCTCTCCAGCTGCATCACAGTTTGGTTTTGTATCTAAAATGGTCTAAAATATTAGCCTTTAGTTTCACTTCGAGTGTCTGCAGTTAGTATTTCTCAACTTGGAAGGACACAATGACTTTCTGTTTGGAAGATTCATTGATGAAACACAACAGATTGGATAAAGATGTATTTCCTATGATAGGACTAGTTGTGTGTGAAATGAACAACAGCAAAGTACAAGGGAATGAGCACCTGACTAGAGGTGAAAAATAAGAAACACGCTCAGAACAAGGATACAGAATTGATTAGAATTCTGATGTGAAGCCAAAGCTGATAGTGATCTGGATAAATGATGAGATATGGCATCCTAACCCAAGAAGTCGAATATCTTTGAAATACCATGTGTTTCATATTATGGGGAAAAACAGTATTTCAACACCAGAGTTAGGGTGTCTAGAATGAGGAAAACCCAACTTAAGTGAAAGAGAATGTTGAATCCGTGGATTTTAAAAACAAATTACTGTTTAGGTGTGCACTCAGACCCAAAGATAAGACGCTCGTAGGCACAAAATTTGCCTGGACAGAGGAGGGGGCAGGGACTTGCCGCTCAGCTAACTCATATCTAATGTGTGTGGGCAAACGTTATTTTCTGTGTGAAGGATCAATGTGTAAAGCAGTTCTGCATCATTAAATTACAAAGATACAGATTTTCCATCTATGGAAGTATTTCTTAAAAGAAAAGCATCATTTGGAGCAGCCCATCACCTTTCTCAAGTATATTTTCAATCTTGTAACTTCAGTATTTCTAACTTTGAACTGCATGCAAAGTGCACTTAAAAAGCAGCTGTTGTTTATTTGTTCACTGATTGCTCATTGTATTTTACTCCTCACTGTCCTCTTCCCCTGTAACATTTGCTCTAAGTGATAAGGGTCACTCGCTGAGCAGGATATATGGCGGTGCTTAAAAAATGACACACAAAAATCTGTGAACGTGGCTTACTTCCAAGTCCTAAGCTCAGTGGGCTCCATCTCATGGATTGATGATGCTGAAGGGAAGAGCTAATGCTGAGACTACTAACTAACCCTTATTAGGCATTTACCCTGACCAAGCACTCTATGCTCATTACCTCATTTGTTCCTCTCAACCTTAAAGGGTAATATTATATTTCTATCTTAGTGATGAAGAAACTGATGTCCCCAAAGTCACAGCTAGACAGAGGCAGAACCAGCATTTGAACTCAAGGGGTCTGCCACCAGAGGGCTTATCAGCCCATCCCTTCTTCCTTCCTGTTGATGAGTGTGAGATGAGGGTGATGGAGATACGTACGTCTAGATCACACATTCTCAGTAAAAATAAACCCGTGCTTCTATGCCAGACTGCCCTGAGGCTGTGACTAAACAATTTAATCAGGGTTGTCTTTATTTAAAAAAAATAAAAAACTGCATCAAAACAGCTACCTCAAAATGTCAAGGACCCACTACACATGTAGCTGCCCACTGATATCAAAAGTCACCAGCAGGGAAGGCATTATTGGTCTTTATTGAGTTTTCATTGCAAATCTCTGGTTATTACAAACAGTGGAAGTACCTCACATTAACCATGATGGCAAAATTCATCTCTTAGGTCTTCTAAAAAATACTAGGTGTTATGGCCCAGAGTTCGAGGTTGATGGGGATGTAGACTGCACAGTGCTGGGGGCAGAGGACAGGGGGGTTCCCAATTTGGGGGCAATGATCAGGGGAAGGCCTGTGCACTTGCTTATAGAGGTGAGTTGTAAAGGACCCCAGGGTCAGAGGTCTTGGAATTACCAAGGTAGAGACCATCTAAGGCATGACATAGGAGGAGGTCCCACGTACTATGTTGATCCCAAGAGAGAATAGCAAGCACCAACCCATTGGAAGGAGGACGTATAGGCTGCCCACCTGCAACCCTCAACCCCATCCACTCCCCGAGTGTCTGCAGGGTCCAGACCCTGTATCTCACTCCCAGTCCACGTCTGTGTGTTCCTCCACAGTCTCTGCTGGGTGGACCTTTCCTGTCCTGGAGAATCCCTTTCTTACTCTTCAGCCAAGATTTCAACTTTGTACTATCTTCAACCAGTTCAATTTCTTGAGCATGCTACCCATTCACTGGCAAGCACTCTCTTCCTTTCTGTCCCTTCAGTATTTCTTCTTCTGGGTACACACCATGGATTAATTTCCAATTCCAATAAATTTCCATTAATTTCCTGACACTTTTGGAAAGCAAAGTCCATGACTAATAGACTAGACCAAGGGACTGGAGCATTCAGAGTGATAATTTTAAGAGCTCCATTTGTTCTAAGCACTGTTTTCTCGTTTGGTTCTCATCACAGATCTATGATGTAGGTACTTTATAATCCCCATTTTCAAGGTGAGATAAGTAAGTAAATAAGTTGTCTAGAGTTGAACTGCTACTAAGAGACACAATTCAAACCCAATCAATCTGTGTCCCAAATCCAGCCTTTTCACTCACCTGGCTCTAATGGATTGAAGGAGCAAGATTTAGATAATTGGCAAGCCATTCATTATATGTATGTGTACGCACACACAGCACGCACGCACAATCTTCTTTCCAGTTATAGATAAAGTATCTTCAGCCACTGGAGTTCTAGAAAAAATGAGAAATTACAAGTTGTTCTTGTCTCTTAATAGTGCCCCTTCTCCCATCTCTTGGTAGCTAGGGGGCCATTTCTGCCCTCTAGCTGGTCAGCTTCCTAGGCAGTACCCTGTTCATTTCTGCCATTTGATCACTCAGAGTCAAATAGCTTAATGACTAAGGAAATGAATTTTGAGAGTCAGATTGCTGGGTTTTCCACTCACTTCTGCTACTTCTTTTGGGATTTTGGGCAAGTTTTCTACTCTTCCTGAACTCATCTGTAAAATGGGAACAGTAACAGCACTTACTTATGTAATAGGTGTCTTGGGGTTGCTGTAAGAGTAAAGAATAATAATACTGTATTTAAAATTTGGAGAAGACGGGCTAGCACAAACAAAAGAGCTATGTCATGGCAAGTGATCATCATTGTAATGGTTTAAGAAACATGTTTTGAACATCTGTGTTTCAGACACCAAACATAGGCCAGTCCATATCCTCACAGGACTTACATTATAAGGAAGGCAAATACTGAACAATCAAGTATACAAAGTGGCAAAATGAGTAAACATTGTATCAAGTGGGGGCAGCAATGTTATAAACTGTGACAGACAGTGAAACATGGCCTGAGGTTGAGAAGAACAGAGAGGGGTGCTGGAGATAGGAGCTGGGGAAGTCTGATACAATGTGCAGAGGAGCAGGACAGGGCTGAGAGGCAACACCTTCTTACCGAACACCTAGGCACTTTTCTCAGCATTCCATATATGGCATTCTTTCTTCAGTCCTTCAACACTTACAGGAGATAAAGTTATCTCCCTGCTTTATAGACGGGAAGTGGAAAGCCCAGAGAGGTACTTGCTCAGGGCCTCCCATCAGCTAAATAGTAAGAAAAATTTCAACCACTCAGTCATTTGCAAGCCTCTACCCCTCACACTCTTAAATCTTACCGTATATTATATTGTAGCCTCTAGTTCAGAATCACTAGTCAAGGTAGCTCAGATGGTAAAGAGTATGCATCCAGTGCAGGAGACTCGAGTCCGATCCCTGGGTCCAGAAGATCTCCATAGAAGGGCACGGCAACCCACACCAGTATTCTTGCCTGGAGAATCCCATGGACAGAGGAGCCTGGTGGGCTACAGTCCATGGAGTCACAGACAGTTGGACCCAACTGAGCAACTGAACAACTCTTTCACTTTTGGTCTGGGCTGCTTTAGCAGTGAAATTTGTCCCAGTGGACTGTCTTCCAGAGTGTTTTTCTCTGAAGACTGCATTTGTTGTTGTTGTTCAGTTGCCCAGTCATGTCCAGCTCTTTGTGACCCCATGGACTGCAGCACACTAGGCTTCCCTGTCCTTCACCATCTCCGGGAGTTTGCTCAAACTCACATCCGTTGAGTTGGTGATGCCATCCAACCGTCTCGCCCTCTTGCATTAGGTTGAATAAATCTTCATCCAGGTCATCCATTTCTCCCATGCCCCTCCTCCCAGCTGCTTCACGCCCCTGCTTGGTTTTTCTCCCTCGAGCACAGTGTACACCATTGTTGTAACGTCACTTGAAGGCATTTCCTTTGGCATTCACAGTACCATGTACATTCTGAACCTCTGACCAGCAAGGGGTAATCATATCTTCAGATTTACTGTCTAGATGCCATGACGTTGTAAACTCCTACAGGAATCATACTTAATAAATCATTGAATCCTCCAGTAGCTTAACACTGAATCTTTCATAAATGTTCAATAATTTATTAATTGAATAGATGAATTAATAATATTATTTTCTTATGTACCTCCTTAGTGGAGCTAGTTTGTTTCTGTTTTTTTTTTTCTTCCCTATTAAACATACTGAATATGAATTTTGTGCCAAATTTTAACTCAGCACATGCAACCATTTAGGGCTCTTACATTCTAAAGCAATCTGCACCCCATAGACCATTTGTAGTTTCTTTCTTCTTTGTGACCCTGAAGTAAAATCGCATGGCAAACACAGACATGGTGTTGCTAAAACGTTTCTAACTTTAATCTTGACCAGCATCTGGAAATGCTTCATAGTGTCCACGGAGGTAGAGGCCAAGCTAATTTTGTCATGGGTTCCAGTAGTCTTTCCTCAGAAATACTATTATCTAGTATTCCAGGGGTCTAAAACCTGCTATTCACTAGCATTTTCCAAGAGTGCAGCAAGTTTAGTGGGGAAATTTTCTTTTCAAAGTTGGTTAATATTATTCTCTGCCTTCCTCTAGTGTACTTTGTTTTTGAGCAGGGATAATGTTCAAATTAAAGGGATAAGGCGCACATCTGGTGCAGAGGAAAAGCAACGGAAGAAAACTGCTACTCAAGCAAACTTACTGCTTTTTAATTAGTGCCTAAGGGGAGATGTGCTTCTGTGGCAGCCCCGTTTATATGTAAGTTCTTAAAACATTGATGTGTGAATTGCTCTCACATTTTCCACAATCTTCTTCCCCATAGCAGATATAAATAAATAACTAATGAAAGAGTCAAGAGACAGAATCTTTCATCCCTCTTTTGCAATTGCCTCAGAAGGACCTGGAGACAGAGAGTGAAAGAGGTAAAAGTGGAAACAAAATATTTGATAGATTCATGGTAACAACTGTTATGGGAAATCCAGGGAGTTGCTTTCCTGTACAGCAAAAGATGAAGGCTCACACAAAAATGTATAGCGGTGGATCTCACTTTGTAATGAGGTAGGCGGTCATGCGATAAAATAATTTTCCTTCTCGAGGACCTCCTGTTGGATGGTTGCTTTCTTCCCCATCACATTTTGCTGCACTCTAGTATCAGAATACCATCCCCGCCTATTTTATTGCTATCCCCCTCCCCCATATCCTCTTAGGTACAGAAAATGTGAAAATGGTGAAGGTGCTGGAAGCTTTTACCTAATTCAAAATGGAAAATCAAAAAGAATAGTTAGTAGAAATTTCACAGAACTTCTACTTTTCTGGAAGCAGATATAGTTATAACAAGTGAGTCATTGAAATTCGGATATGTGTTGAGGCCTCATGTCTCTGAGCAATTTTAGTCTTGAGAAGAGATTTAAAATTAAAAATATTAAACCAGCTCCTACTCCAGAATATCACTGTGTATATTTAATCTAGTGAAGCCATGCCCATCAGCTATACCATGTCTATGATATAAGGACACAGAATAAAATCAGAGATGGTACATTTACAGTTTGTGCTTAAATACTTGGGGGGTCTTATGGTTTCTTTATGTAAAAAAAGATGATAATTTTAAAATATTAATATGTGCCCTTTTTACAAAACCTTAAAATATTTTTGATATTGCCAGTGAGAATTACAATAATTTGACCTAGTTGGTAAATGAAACTTAATGGAGGCTTTTCTCATGATCTTTAATTACAGAATCTTGACACAAAATGAGAACTAAAAAATAACCTGATCTGATTCAGATCTGACCTGAACAGATGAAGATATTAAAGCACAGGAATGTTAAATGATTTACCCAAAGTCTGTTAGCCAAAGAAAAAGCAAAGCAAAAACTAGGCAAAACTCAGCCTTTGTTCTAGCTTTCTGACTCTGAAAGCAGTGTTCTCTCTCATCTATAAATTTAAGTTTAGATAGTATAGAATCTGGGAAGATGAAGTTTTACCAAATTCTGAATTATCAGGTCAACAAATGGAAAGGAAGTTTTTAAACATTTAATTTTACTCATTCTTTCTTTCATTCACTCAATCATTTGTTCCTTTTTTATAATTCTGTGTGTAAATTAGGCACATTTATTATTAATTTGGAAATCAGGAAATCTTTGAGAGGGGATATTTATGAATATCAAAATCTAAAATTCATAAAACCTTATTTTTGACCATCTAAAAAGTGTTCTTGTCAAACTTAAACCACAAGTTAAACTGGCTCCTTGAACTCATGAGAGACCCCTGATTATGGAAAATGCACTATTTTAGGTATTTTGAGAGCCGTGGAGAGGTAAATAAGTCATCCTTCTCCTTCAGCCTCTTCCTCATTGAGTTCAGAGTCATTTCCTTGAGGTCTCAGTTTCAAAGGCAAGTTTTTTGCAGAAACAACATCCACTTTGAAAGAATGCTTGTCTTTGTACAAAGTTGTGAGAAAACTCCAAACTCCTCAGGAAACAAGTCAAAAGAACAAAAATAATCAACAACAGCAGGAAGAAAACTCCCCCAAAACAAATAACAAGCCAACGACCAAAGCAAAACAAGGAAATATGACATTTTTTGTGTGTCACCATCCTGTTTTCAAGGACCCCTGTCAGAACTGAGAATTCTGGGCGCCCAGAAAAAAGCCTTCCAAAATAGAAATAATAAAAAATAAAAAAGATGAAAATAGTTATTCATCTATAATAACATGAATCGTGATGATGTAGTATATCGAGAGATGAAGTGATAATGTTCGTATTAGTTGATATTTTCTTGAATCTCTGAAATATCACTGTTATTGACATACTTCTGTCATTTATTCTGTTCCCCAAATGCTGCTTTGATCTTTTTTGTAAAACAGGATGATGGCTGAAATGCCTGAGTTTACTTTGCAAATGTCATATTCCCCATTTCCTTTAAAACCATGGAGAAGTTCTATACATAATACAATGAAGATTACAAGTAAATTTTCAATGCCAAATGTAGTTCTTCTGTTATTAGTGATGGAATACTAGGTAGAAAAAAAAAATGGGGGAAAAAATGGTACATTGTCTTGGATTTTGAGGGAATACTCAACTTTAGTTTTACCGAATCATTTTCTAAGCTTGTACATATATCAGTAAGCATTGTTGCTTACTGATAGAATGACTTGATAGTTTATGCAGCCATTTTTCAAGCCAGAATACTTCAAGAGATAGGGAGAGGAAGAAATCTGCCTTTTAAGGATATGCAGCTTTATTCTGTTAGTTCCTTTGAAAGTAACAGAAATTTTATTTTCTGAATTGGTGTTATAATTTAACTTCTCCCCATAATGTGCCTTGAATTTTAGTAATAGCAAGAGCAGATTGCCCCTAACCTTTGAGCAATTTTGTTTTCAAAGACATCCTTTCATTTTTTATTACATCCCAACAAATGTCAGTTGAATTAGTGAAACTATGAATTTTTTATTTTATGATCCTACTAACTGAAATGAAAAACTGTTATTAATACTCTTTCTTTAAATACATTCTGTATCTCATGAAAGTATTCATGGCAAGATCATGAAAAATTAAATAAGGCAATGAGCAGAATCAACCAACATCACGGGTGATTGCCTCATTAAGACCCTTTACCAGCATGAAAGTCTTGGTAGATCCTCTCCCTATAGTAGTATTCCATGACTTCCTTTCCCCAAATTGCACAAACACTGATTAAATTCCTGTCACCTCTTTGGGAAAATGAATTTCATAGTTTTCTCACTACTATATGAAATGCTTAATCTTATTTGTCCTAACTTTATTCATTTTGGGAAAGAAAGTACCCTCAGCTTTATATTTCAAAATTGAGAAATTAGTCAAAATTCACTTCCTACAAGATATCAATTGTTTTGTGAAAATTATTTTTTTCTCTCATTTCATGCAGTCCGTATATGTCAACCTGCCAAATCTCTAATTTTCCTTCAGTATCAATTTCTAATCAGTCACTAGTTCCATTAGATATTCCTTGGTGTTTATCAACCAATAATAAAAACAATAGTTAAAATTTTAATAGCATTTACTGGGGTGAAATTACTATTTCAATAGTCCCTTTTTATGTTTTTTGTTTTTTTCAGTTAAAGGAGACCCAGACTCAGAAGGATCACCCAGGGCTGCACAGAAAGTACCTGTCATGCCCAGAATCAAACCCAGGCTCTGGTTCCATATCTAGTGTCCATGTGCATAACAACTGATAACAGTTTTGCAGATGTTAATATTCCAAAGCTCTGTACAATCTTAAGGAAAACCTGAACAAACTTTTTGGCCAATCCAATATCATGTGAGAGTGGGTTAATTTTTTTTTTTTTTTCCTAATTATGCGTCCAAAACACTCCTGACAATCTCTGCAGTTTTGTTTGCTCCTCTCATTGAAGTTGTTCATTTGGGACTGTTTCTTTAGACAGTAATCTGTGGGAAGTTTCAGATCCCTTACCTTTCTCACATCAGATATTTTGGAGTCTTATTTTGGAGTCTTCATCTTACATATATAGGTTTTTGTTTTTTAATCCCCATAATTCTGCATTTTGAGACTATCAGTGCTTACACTTAGCAATATGTTTTCTTGAATTTCCTAACATGTCACTATACACCACTACATCAGCTTGGCTCCTCATCCTTGACACAGTTTAATGTATGCAAGTCCCTGAGACACTATCTTTGTTCCGTTTCTTTGTAAACAGAGCCAGAGATGTAGTCTCCTAGTGGTTAATTTGGGAGGTGATGCTGGGAAACAATGAAGGAGCTGGAAAAGTGGGACATGGAAGGAAGGAACGCCAGTAGACTAGGAAGCTGAGCTTGCAGGGCAGTGGACGTCTGGGGCACAGCATCACTGGGGATCTGAGAAGTCATGGGAAATGCCTAGTAGGATGGTTCTTCGGAGGATGGGAAGCTGGGACATTTACCTGCCATCCCCAGGCCCTGTGGGTTAAAGATGACATTTGGCTCTTTGGGGCTCTGCTTCCAGTCAGGCTTTGGCTTCAGAGAAATCCCGGAAGCACTGAAGCTCTGAGACTCTCTGGAGGCTCCTGAGATAGGATATAGGCAGTGTGCTTTTGTTGTTCAGTTGCTCAGTCCTGTCTGACTCTTTCGACCCCGTGGTCTGCAGCACACCAGGCTTCATCATCTCCCGGAGCTTGCTCAAACTCATTTCCATTGAGTCGGTGATGCCATCCAACCATCTCATCCTCTGTCATCCCCTTCTCCTTCTGTTTTCAATCTTTCCCAGCATCAGGGTCTTTTCTAATGAGTCGACTCTTTGCATCAGGTGGCCGAAGTATTGGAGCTTCAGCTTCAGCATCAGTCCTTCCAATGAATATTCAGGACTGATTTCCTTTAGGATTGACTAGTTTCATCTCCTTGCATCCAAGGGACTCTCAAGAGTCTTCTCCAATACCACAGTTCAAAAGCATCAGCTTTCTTTATACTTCAATTCTCATATCCATACATGACTACTGGAAAAAACATAGCTTTGACTATATGGACCTTTGTCAGCAAAGTAATGTCTCTGCTTTTTAATATGCTGTCTTGGTTGGTCATAGCTTTTCTTTCAAGGAGCAAGTTTCTTTTAATTCATGGCTATAGTCACCATCTGCAGTGATTTTCGAGCCCAAGAAAATAAAGTCTCTCACTGTTTCCATTATTTCCCCATCTACTTGGCATGAAGTGATGGGACCAGAAGGCACGATCTTAGTTTTTTAAATGCTGAGTTTTAAACCAGCTTTTTCACTCTCCTCTTTCACTTTCATCAAGAGGCTCTTCAGTTTCTCTTTGCTTTCTGCCATAAGGGTAGTGTCATCTGCATATCTGAGGTTATGATTATTTCTCCCAGCAATCTTGATTCCAGCTTGTGCCTCATCCAGCGCCTCAGTTTGCATGATGTACTCTGCACATACGTTAAATAAGCAGGGTGACAATATACAGCCTTGACGTACTCCTTTCCCGATTTGGAACCAGTCCATTTTTCCATGTCTGGTTCTGTTGCTTCTTGACTTGCATACAGGTTTCTCAGGAGGCAGGTAAGGTGGTCTGGTATTCCCAGATACTGGCAATGTGCTAAAAGCTGTCTATCAGAGTATGCTGAAATACATTGGACCATGAGGATATGGCGTGGGGCACAGAAGAGTATCTGCTGAAGTCCATCCCTTACATTGCTCAACTTTGTTTTTGGTGACACAACATCATGTATAAGTCATTGGTTCAATGAATATACAGTATCTTGGGAACAGCCAGCCTGTCCCTTAACACAGCTTAGAAAGACCCTTCCAGCATCCTGTTAGTTTGGCTTCATTCATGTAATGCAGCACAGAATTGAATCAGTGAAATCTTTGATCCTGCTTCCCACTGTTTCACTCCCTTTGCCACTAAAGGTTTCTTTGACTCCATGCAGTGGCATATGTGATCCTGTTTTGGTAAATGAGGCTTCCAGAAGTGCTTGAATAGTGGAGCCGGCAGAGATATTGGTGTCAAGAGAAGCAAATCCTTTCCTGTGGTATGAACAGTTCTGCTGAAGACAGGTCACCAACTCCCCCATCATAGAGGCTTCTGTGTAATCAGCAATGCTTATAATTAATCCCAGGGCCTGGCTTTCAGTAAAGTGGACCCTCTGGGCCCAGCTCTGAGCTTTTTCAGTGTTGTCATGTAGACCCTTTCACTCTCACAATTTGCGTTCATTTGTTCATGAGAGAATCAGGTGTGCTAAGGTGATGGGCAAGGGGGAGGCAAAGTGTTTGTCACAATCTCTTGAGAAAATGTTCTCTTACTGTGGTCCAGAAGTCCCAGCCCATGTGTCTTAAGCTGGTCTTCTCTGTTCCCACCAGAGACTCCCCGGAAGCTGATCTTCATGTCGGCCAGAATTCGGTCAGCATTGCTCACGCTATCCCCTCTCGCTGTTGTTCAGTCGCTCAGTCGTGTCTGACTCTTTGTGACCCCATGGACTTCAGCACACCAGGCTTCCCTGTCCTTTCCCATCTCCTGGAGTTTGCTCAAATTCATGCCCATTGCGTCGGTGATGCTATCTAATCATCTCATCCTCTGCCGCCCCCTTCTCCTTTTGCCTTCAATCTTTCTCAGCATCAGTGTCTTTTCCAATGAATTGGCTCTTCCTATCAGGTGGCCAAAGTATTTCTATGCCCTAAGTGCTGGAAATAGATGTGAATGAATTAATATTTTGCCAAGCATTCCTTTGCTCACCCCATTCCAACCTCAGCTGTCCTGCTTTCTGTTTCTCTAGCTCAGAAGCTCATTCCCTCCTTGGGGTGAGGGGGAGCAGTCTCTGCAGGAGCTACCCCCGCCTGGAATCCCCTCCCCCAGACCTTGGGATGGGCAGCTCCTCCCACCAGTCTGTGAACGCTTCGATGCCGCTTCCTCAGAGAAGTATCTTGGTCCCCTCTTTAAAGGAGCTACTTCAGTTATTTTCTAATACTTTTTATAAATTTTACATTTTGATATTATTTATTGGCTTCCCCAGTGGCTCAGATGGTAAAGAATCTGCCTGCAGTGCAGAAGACCTGAGTTTGATCCCTGGGTTAAGAAGATCCCCTGGAGCAGGAAATGGCAACCCACTCCAGTATTCTTGCCTGGAGAATTCCATGGACAGAGGAGCCTGACGGGCTACAGTCCGTGGACTCACAGAGTCAGACATGACTTAGCGACTGAGCATGCATGCAAAGTTATCTTGTCAATTTCTTTAGATTGTATGCTTCCTCCTACTAGAATATAAGGTCCACGAGAGCAGAACGTGTCTTCTATTTACATCTGTATCCGTTGTACCTGACACTACAAACAACGTGAGGTACTCAGTAAGTATTTTACTGAAGGGTTAAAGAGCACTGTTAACTCATGGGGAAATACACTTCTTGTTGGAGGGTTTTGACTTTCTTTAAAAAGCCATGTGTTGCTCCAGCTCATTATTTTTCACTAGATATTTGGAAAATCTATTGCAAGTGATACAGTGACCAGCTGTATAGCACAAGGAACTTTCCTCAGTGATCTGCAGTGGCCTAAATGGGAAATACATAAAAAAAAAAAAAGCAGTGGATATATGTATGTATACCTATTGCTGGCTCACTTTGCTGTACAGTAGAAACTAACACAACATTGTAAAGCAGCTATACTCCAATAGAAATTAAAAAGTAAAACGAAAGTCACGCACTGTACTATAATACCCTGATCTTCCTATGTGTGCGCATGCTAAGTCGCTTCAGTCATGTCTGACTCTTTGCGACCCTATGGACTGTAGCCCGCCATGCTCTTCTGTCCATGAGATTCTCTAGACAAGAATACTAGAGTGGATTGCCATGACCACCTCCAAGGGATGTTCCCTACCTAGGGATTAAACCCAAGTCTCTTAATGTCTTCTCCTTTGGCAGCTGAGTTCTTTACCGCTACCACCACCTGGGATCTTCCTATAGAATCTTTTAATACCTAAGAATAATATGTGTACAAATTCATTCTTTCAAACAGTGGCTAGTTGTATTAAGAGGGTTTGACATCTGGTCAATAACTCCCTAATTTTCTTCCCATCTTTTCAGCTCTCTTGGGTGGTAGTCTTTCTCCCCTAAATGATGGCTGGACATTTAGTGTAGTCATTGGTCTAATTGGGAGGCCTTGGTATTGACCACTCTGTGTGGAAACATTTCCAACCCACACACTAGAGTTCAGGATAGGGAACAATTAATCTCCTTCTATAAACACTGAGAAGGAACTCACACTCTCAGCCACACTTCCTTGCTCTGGGGAGAATCATCACCTCCATCATCATGGTGTCCTACTTGGCTTCCTTCCTGTTTCGTAATCCTTAAACCTCTTTTTTTTTTCTTCCCTTTACGTTTGGAAGCCTTTTTTAAGGAACTCTGAGGTGTACCAGGAGATAGGATTTCTAAGTTATATTTAGCTGTTCACACTGTGACGTTCTCCCTTCACACTTCGTCTAGCTTTCCATGCAGAGAAAGCCGCAATAACCTTTCTCTTCTGCC
Source organism: Giraffa tippelskirchi (assembly GCF_054371585.1). Lineage (NCBI taxonomy): Eukaryota > Metazoa > Chordata > Mammalia > Artiodactyla > Giraffidae > Giraffa > Giraffa tippelskirchi. Next base: position 160,451,855 of record NC_137283.1, on the reverse strand, counting down.
AGTTAGACAAGCAAATTACTTCTCTTATTCATCTGTATGTACAGTTTTTTTCTACTCTTTTTTATAAAATATATATAGGTTTTATATATTTTTTCTTTCAGTTTATTTTTTCCTTCAGTTTATTTTTCTTGATTCATGTCTGCATGTTTTCATAATCACCTTTTTTAAAAAAAATGAATAATTATGTATCTGGAGGGTTTCTATATTCTTGTTTCAGAGGCTTGGTTTATAAATAGCTTCTCTTTTTTTTTTTGCTGGGCTTGTTGTTGAGTACAAGTTTTTAAAATGTGCTTTCCTTTTAACTAGAAGTGATAAAAACTATTGAAACACAGACTTTTGTTCTCTGAAGATCTAGATTTTACTTAGCTGTTAATGCAACTAAAGCTCAGTATTTGCAGCCTTTGACAGCACTTATTTGTCTGAATATAGACAAGGGTTCATGTCCAGTTGCCTCCCCTGAGTCTTAAGACCTCATTCCCTCAGTCATTCACAGGGACGTGTATGTCAAATGAAATGAACCAGCTTGTTTCTAAATGTGTGCAGCTCCAGAAAGAAGCATTCAGTTGTATTCGCTAAAACCGTAAAAGACTAAATCATACTAAACTACACACTACAATCGTATAAAACCCATCTTTTGAGAAGAGAAGGGACTTGTACACCTACTTACCCACACACAGATTTGTCCTGAGTGTGGCTCCAGTGAAAGCTGTTTCCTACAAGTTCTAGACTACTTGGTTAAAGTAGAAATGGCTTACATTGTCGATGCTGTTCCTATTCCAGGAGTACATTGCAGAGGGCAAGAGGGACATAAGAAATGGTTCATTTTAATGTATTTTTATAAGGAGAAATAGTTTGTAGATTTTCACTGATGCAAATGATAGTGATGTAAAGCTGGTCCTCATTTTATCTTTAATTAGAAAAATTACTAAAATTCTCCAAGGAGAGTGAAAACCAGGGCCAATCCCTGCATGTCTGGTCTGAGGTCTGTTTGAGCACTTTCGTGAATCAAAACTGCAAGTCTAAACCTAGTATTTGGTTTTAAGGGTTAAGAGTACTTATAATAAAACTGCTACAGTGACCAGACATCTTTGTTTAGCATAGAAATTTCTGCTGTTGTTCCATTCACTCTTATTTTTGTATGGTGAAGAAGGACCAACAAAAACAATATTAATTGTATTCGAATCAAATAGAACGGCAAGATTGGGGGGTATACCGGAAAACTGAACAAAGAGGATCCAAGTAACAACCCTTTGGAGTGAAAATAACTGGCATAGCTGTTGAAAAGTGTAGTGAAGTGAAGTGAAAGTCATGGAGTCGTGTCCGACTCTTTGTGACCCCATGGACTCTACAGTCCATGGAGTTCTCTAGGCCAGGATATTGGAGTGGGTAGCTTATCTCTTCTCCAGTGAATCTTCCCAACCCAGGAATCGAACCTGGGTCTCCTGCATTGCAGGCAGATTCTTTACCAACTGAGCTATCAGGGAAGCCCTGATGTAAAGTGTAACATGCCGCTTATTCTAGTCTGCTTTCAGGAAAATTGGACTGCTTCTTTTCTTTTTGAAACAAGGAGATGGAGTCGATGAGAAAGGGATGAAAATATAAGATGCTGTGCCATGGAGGGATCCATGTGGAGGAGAGCAAGCATTTCCTTTGTTGGAAAAGTAGTTTGTCAGAGAATAACAATTGAGTCCTGGTACTGGAAGTCAGATGGAGAAGGGCATGGCAACCCACTCCAGTATTCTTGCCTGGAGAATCCCGTAGACAGAGGAACCTGGTGGGGTACAGTCCATGAGGTCACAAAGAGTGGACACAACTGAGCAACTCTCACATACACCGTTGATCAGTGGCTCTACGGCTTGCAGTTTTTTTTTCAAACATGTATTTTGAAAATATGCAAATAGTTGAAAGAATTGTATAACAGGCATTCCTATACCTAGATTCAGCAATTAATATTTTATTGTACTTTCCTTGTTACCCAAATATCCATCTAGGGGCTTCCCTGGTGACTCAGATGGTAAAGAATCTGCCTGCAGTGCAGGAGACCTGGATTCAATCCCTGAGTCAGGAAGATCCCCTGGACAAGAGAATGGCAACCCACTCCAGTATTCCTGCCTGGATAATTCCATGGACAGAGGAGGCTGATGGGCTACAGTCTTGGGGTCATAGAGAGTCAGATATGACTGAGTGACTAACACTTTCACTTTTGAATATCCTTCTATCCAAATCTCTCCATTTACCAATCCATCTTGGTTTTGACGCATTTTAAAGTAAATCAGAGACTTTAAAGTAAATTAGAGACTGTCATCTGTACATATATTGCTCCATCATGAACATACTGTGAAGAGTTCAATACTTATTTATAGTTTGTTTTTTTAATGTGTACTTTATGTACAATGAAATGCTGCAAGTTTGGGCAAAAACATGTACCTATATAGCCCAAAACCAGATCAAGATACAGAATGTTACCTTCTCCTAGAATGCTCTCCTGCCCCTTCTCTGCCAGTGCCCAGTTGTCTGTCCAGAAGTGGCAGCAACTCTTCTGATTTCTCTTCCCACCATAGATTATTTTTGCCTGTTCTAGAACTTCATATAAATAGAGTCATGTACTCAATACTCTTTGGTGTAGGATTTCTTTTCACTCAGCCAAACGTGTTTTGGTTTCATCCCTGTCACTGTATGCTTCAGTAGTTTATTCCTTTTTATCGCTGAGTAGTATTCCATTCTTCTGTAGGTAGACACGGAGAAGGCAATGGCACCCCACTCCAGTACTCTTGCCTGGAAAATCCCATGGACGGAGGAGCCTGGTAGGCTGCAGTCCATGGGGTCGCTGAGTCGGACACGACTGAGCGACTTCACTTTCACTTTTTACTTTCATGCATTGGAGAAGGAAATGGCAACCCACTCCAGTGTTCTTGCCTGGAGAATCCCAGGGATGGCGGAGCCTGGTGGGCTGCTGTCTATGGGGTCGCACAGAATCGGACACGACTGAAGCGACTTAGTAGTAGTAGTAGTAGGTAGACAACTGGGATGGCTACAGCCTTTGGCACTCCTCAATAAGCTGCTTTAAATATTCTTATGTTAATCATTTTTGGACAGATATTGTTTCTCTTGTATAAATAATGGAATTGATAGCAATGGGATTGATGATGCATGTTCAACTATATAACAAAGGCCAGATATTTTTCCAGAGTGTTTGCCGTGGACACTGCAGCAAACAGCAAGGGTGAGTTCCAGTTGCTCTGCAGTCTCTGGTGTCATCACGTTGACTCTGGTGGACACCCAGTGGCATCTCACTTGGATTTCCTGAATGACTGACAATATCATGCCCTTTTTCATGTCCTCATTGGTGATTCTTAGTTTTTTCTTTCATGACATTCTGTCCCTATGTTTCACCCACGTTTAAATTAGATTCATTAGAAAAGATATATATCTTTCCAGAATCTTTAGTGTATATGTATTAGATGCCAGTACTTTGTCAGATGTATGTTTTATAACTATTTTCTGACAGCCTGTAGGTTGTTAATTCATTTTCTTTATATCAACTTTTGATGAACAGACATTTTAAATTTTAAATTTATTACTCTTTTATAGTTATTGCTAGAGTCTGTCAAAGAAACCTTTGCATAATCTTAAGTCATAAAATATTCTCCTATGTTTCCTCCTAGACACTTTATAGTTGTGGGTTTTCCATTTAGATATTGGATCCAGCTCATGTTAATTTTATGATGGTATTAGGTACAGAGATCTATATGGATATGCACTCATTCCTTTCCCCTTTGGTTGAGTTTCTTCATCGAAATTGAATATCCATATATGTTTAGGGTTGTTTCTGGGCTCTAGAGTCAAAATAACACCATTTCAATAACACTGTTTCTGTAGAAATATGATTAGTAATAGTGATACTTGGCAACTTTGAGTCTTGATATAATATCCTCAATAGATTTTCCAGTACCTTGACATAAAGATATGGGATTTCCACCATAGGAGTATATTGCATAGAAAATACTTAGTTTTGAATATCATATATAAAAATTAATGTTACTTTTTTCCTAGTAGAACTAATCTTTCACTATCTTAATAAATTTGGTAGAAAAATTCAGACAGTGCATAAGCTTCTAACATTGTTCTATAACTCACAAACCTTTCTGCTATATGTGTTGTAATAAACATTTCAATGTAAATACAATTTCTAAATTCCAAGTGTTGGCACTTTTTAAGATTTCTTTTACTGTATAACAAAATTTCAGAGTACCAAATAGATCAGGACGTTCCCATACATAACATTCACACTCTACACATAACAAGTACAAAGATTGGCCACTAAAAAACTTTTTTTGTTAAATACTAATTAGCAAGTTTCCTTTGACCATTTTAAAATAACAACTAATACATGTCTGCATGATTTGACCTAGCATTTCCACAACTAGTCTTCCGAATTTCATCAAATGTCTCATCCATTTCTAAATGGGCATACTTTCTCAACTTCACATAACTTATTCATCTTTAAATGCCCTTTCACATAAATCATCTCTATCTCATTTTCATCTTAGTTTCACATGTATGCATTCTTTAATATTTGTCAGTCACTGAATAGGGCTGTTCTTCCAGGGCAGTGGAGCTGGTTTCATTGAGATGCAAGGCCTTTGAAGCCTAATTCCAAATTTGTGGGTGCAGAGGCGATGCTAGGCACCAGGAGTGATGGTGGATTATTATAGGGTGGATATAAATGTGCACAGCACTCCTTCTCTTTCAGTCACGTTCTTCCCTGACAGCACTATTGTATGAACTCTGCTTTCTAAAGGCATCTCACTACTCCATGGGGCTGCTGAAGGCAGTGCAATGTGTTATGATGCTTATCTAGATTGTTGTTCTGTGTGAAACTGGTTTTTAAAAGGGTGGCTTCCTGGCTGTTCCCATGTAGTGTTTAGGAATTTTGTGCATACTTTTCATCACTCATACGTAGAAAGTATTACCCATTTTTCTGTGTTTCTGTTTTCTCTGGCTAAAAGCTATAGTACAACTTATATGTATATTTTTCCCAGTTCATACCCTGTAGTATTTATGGATTTCAAGAATGTCATTTTGGCTTAAAATGGAGCAGCAATGCTATACAGATGAGGAACTTAAATTGCTGGCAGAATGTATAGGGCTTTTTAGCAAGTTACACATCACATTTGATTAATGAGAAATAATGATGAACCACATTCTTTATAGAGAAAATGTGTTTACCATATTCCTCTCCTTAAAATAAATGTGGTTTAGTAGGTGAAATGTCCTCTGACTCCTCTCCTTGACACAAATATGTAATTGATACCCTCTTCCACACAGAAGCGAGTGTGACATAAACGGGAAGCCAGTAACGTTGGCATAAGTGTCTTCAAGACAGATCTGGCACTTTTGAGAAACTTTAAGTCAGTGTTCACTCTGAGAAATGATAGATTATAAATGAAGGACAATATTCCCAAGGAACTGTAGTCATATGAGGAGCTTTCTTAATGTAAGTTGCTAAGATTTAGGGAAAGTCATTTGTGTATTTGTTTGTTTTTGTTAATAAGTTTTATGTTTGCATACAGCGAACAAATGTCTAATGGAGATAATATATTTACAATTATGTTTCAGTCATGCTTGTTGATTTAGTGAATTTTTTAATTGAGATATAGTTGATTTACAATGTTGTGTTAATTTTTGCTGTACAGTAAAGCAGGCCAGTTATGCCTATATATATATATATATATATGCATTCTTTTTTATATTCTTTCCATTATGGTTTTGAAATTTTTTCTCTACTTAATCTGAACTTCTCGATTGCCTTTGACGGGATAAGATTCTGCCTGTGTTAGGCAAGTGTTCTGAGATGGCCCACGCTGCCTTCCCAGGGAGCGTTTGCTGTTGTACGTTGTCTCCCGTCTTCTCATCACACCTTCCAGAGAACTGTTCTGTAAGCAGTTCTCCAGAGAGACCTGGCCTGCTGCGGCAAGGCTGGACTGCATGATAAGCCTGTGAGCTTTGGTGAAGAAGTGCCTGAGCCTAGCCCGTCCACTCTCACACAGTCTCTTCCTTGGAACCTGAGAAGGGAGCCAAGTGTTGGAACAGCGTGTCCTCTCTCGCAGCTGAACTGGGGGGGTTGACAGCCACCCTTGTTCTCCAGGGATTCTGACTCTCCTTCTGGAAGACCTCTTCCTTACCTTGGCCCTTTTGTTGCACTGCTTAATAGAAAGTGCCATCTTAAAGGACGTTCCCTACGTTCCAGGATGATCAGATGCTTTAAATAATTTACAGTAAAATGGATCAAGAAGTAACAATTGTCCTAATTTGGGAACTTCTTGGGGCCTTTGGTGCTATCTCTTTTGGTGGATTATGCCAGATAATTAAAGATAGTTTCCTGGAGATATTTTTCTTCTTAATAATATGTTGCTTTGGGAAAATCTAATTCCTTATTCTCTTATGCCTTGTAGTTCTTGTTAGAAAGCCCATAAAAATACAAATAATCACAGCAAAACTGCAGACAGCAGGAATTCTAGTCACTGCCACCGTGCAGCATACTAACCACTATATAGTCGTAGCCTAGTCACTGCCAGAAAAAGGGAAAGGGAAAGTCGCTCAGTCATGTCCAACTCTTTGCAACCCCATGGACTATACCGTCCATGGAATTCTCCAGGTCAGAATACTAGAATGGGTAGCCTTTTCCTTCTCTAGGGGATCTTCCCAAACAGGGATTGAACCCAGGTGTCCCACATTGCAGGTGGATTCTTTACCAGCTGAGCCACAGGGAAGCCCAGTCACGGCCAGAGGTGATGCCAAATGAGTGCAATGTGATTTCATCAGGAAAATCCCGATCCTGAAGGTGTCCTCACTTCGCTTTGTGGAACATGTGATCTCATGTTGATATATTCCATTGAAAAATAATGTCATGTGACAAAGAAGACCTGCAAATATCCATGGATCTTCACAAACCATCTGTCTCTCTCATTGGAACCTCAATATTAAGTCTAGAAACTTCCACATCCTACAACATCCATTTACCTCATAAGTTGACCTATTTATATTACCATTAAGCCATCCTTAAATTCTGTTTTGTCACTAATGATTAACAATTAGTTTCCTAGACTAAATTGGTTTCCTAGGTTGCATTTTTATAGAGAGATATAAGCTTGACTAAACTATCAATCCAATAAATTGTCATTGTTCCTACTGTGCACAAACTACTCTGATGAGTATGCTAAAGATTAAGAATGTAATTAGTACCAAGTACCTGCCTTCATTGTATTTAAAATCTAGTGTTCGGCAGCAATGCATAAATAAGAATAGCATAAAGAAAAACATGGCTGATTCCATAAGATACATGTTAAGTACTATTGCATTTTAGAGAAGCAGTGCTCACATGAGTATCTATGTAATGCTCATAGATGACTAGTAAATTAAAAGAGTATTTAATATGGACTTTGGGATGATAAGTAGAATTTAGTGGACAGAAATGTGCAAGGCAAAGGCTTCGAGATACCAAGTCACCTGATGCTTTTGCATGTAGTGCCTGGTCCATGTGGGTCTAATGATAAGTGTGAGAGAGTAATAGAGGATACAGGTAGGTGGGCTAGAGTTAGGGCTGAGGTTACTGTGGTTGGTTGGCCCTGAATGCCGTGTGGAGATTAACCTTAATCTTGTAATTAGAGGAGAGCTAATGACCATTTGTGAACACAGGAGTGGTGTGAAGCTACTGTATTCTTGCAGGAACACACTAGCTATGGGACTGTAACATGGGCTGGGGAGAGGAGGAGACCAAGGAGACTGCTAATATGGAACTAGCGCGAGGACTGTAGTAGTTCTGGCCACAGCGAACAGGGACCGAAGAGTGTGTTGTTAGAAATGAGTGATCAGCAAGGGGGCAGAAGAGCAATGGTCAAACGCAAGTCAAGGAAGCCAAGTCAGAAAAGAGGGCAGTAAATATTAAATGTAACCATAAGATTGTTGGTCAATATTTTAGTTCTTTCTCTGCTCAAATAATACACATTATTAGCCATAATTTGGGATTGTATTTAATAGTCAACAGCTAGTTAACATGCATGAGGGGGCAGGCTCAAAGCAAGTTCAAATTTTATCTAGATATATAACCTTGTATGGTTTTAAACAGTTTTATAAATTGATTTTCACTGGACACTTCTCTTACTCAAGTAGATAGTCAGCTTCTGAAATGCAAATGTTCTTTCCTTCTCTTACAACCCAGAACAGTGCTGAGTGTGAGCACGTATTGAATGCTTAGCGATTCTTTTATCGTTAAATAATTGTGGTAGGTAGTACAAGTATTTGTCTTCTTTTCTGCTTTTCTACAATCACAGTGATTTTGCTCACTTAAAACTTGGGCCTTTCACATTTGCACAAGATGTGCATCCTGTCTCAATGAGCTCAGGAAGATATTAACAGTGTGTTTTCAACGTTCAGAACCACTGTGATGGGAGACAGGCTCTGCATATAATATTTCCTGAGGAGGAAGACGAGACCAACCACTGAGGCAGAAAATTGAATTTATTATTTTAAACTGTATGATAGATCACTTCTGTCGTCTAAAAAAAATTCTGTAAGAGTATTCCTTTTTAAATTTTAGCACAGCCTTGTGCTATATTACCTCTATTTAATCAACTAAATAGAAATTATTAGAAAAATCTTTTACACTCTGGCAGTGATATTCTGGTCCATGAGTTGCTTTTTAATAGATAGGCAAAAACAATAGATTTCTAGCAGGACATCTCAAGGAAAAGTATCATGGAAGAGTTTGAGACTAAATCAGATATTAGAAAATTAATAGGGATTCTACTTATAAAACACAGGCTCTTGATAAAACATAGAGACCCACTAAAACCTCAAGTCTGTAATATGTATGACAGCAAGAAGAAGTTGAGTATGGCTACACTTTGAAGGAATGAAAAGCCTTAACTTTTTTATCATTTCATGGTTCAAGACATCTAACCAGTTTTGTTTTATGGTCTCAGAAATATCTGATAAAACTGTTGTAGAACATCCTCAGATTTACTGAACCCACTTTCTGTGTAATATTACATTTTTGCATTATCAAATTACAAATTATCCTGAAAGAGCATAATCTAGGCCATTGGGATGTCTTTTGAAATGCCTCTGTATTAATTACATTTCCTAAGCATTTATGGAGTGCCTCTTCTGTGTCCAGCCGTTTGGTATGTTCTTATGACATGGAGATCGATCATATTTTTGTCTGTGCCCTTAGAGTCCACCTTCCAGCTGGAGCAGCTGCTTGGTAAAGCCCTTGCTGAGAGGGTGATGTGCTTCTCACATGAGGCCTGACCAAGATGCATTGCTAGCCTTGATGGGGAAGTGGGTCATTCCGGTAGGAGGAAACAGGAGGGTGAGATGAGGGCGGAGAGCAGTTAGGTGTGAGGCGCATCACACTAAACCAAAACCGACAGCTAGCGTGACAGTTCTGTGTACTCTTGCCACCTTTTCTTAATCTCTTCTACTTCTTTTAGGTCCTTGCTGTTTTTGTCCTTTATTGTACCTATCTTTGCATGAAATGTTCCCTTGGTATCTCCAATTTTCTTAAAGAGATCTGTATTCGTTCCCATTGTATCCTTTTTCCTCTATTTCTTTCCATTGTTCACATAAGAAGGCTTTTTTAAATCTCTCCTTGCTTTTCTCTGGAATTCTGCATTCAGTTTGGTATGTCTTTCCCTTTCTCCTTTGCCTTTTGCTTCACTTCTTAGCTATTTGAAAAGCCTCCTCAGACAACCACCTTGCCTTCTTGAATTTCTTTTTCTTGTTTTTTTTTTTTTTTTTTTTCAAAATACTATCTACTTCTGCTTCATTGACTATGCTAAAGCCTTTGACAATGTGCATCACAACAAACTGTGGAACATTCTTAAAGAGATGGGAATACCAGACCACATCACCTGCCTCCTGAGAAATCTGTATGCAGGACAAGAAGCAACAATTAGAACTGGACATGGAACAATGGACTGGTTCAACATTGGGAAAGGAGTATGTCGAGGCTGTATATTGTCACCCTGCTTATTTAACTTCTATCCGGATTACATCATATGAAATGCTGCACTGGTGGGGAGAAATATCAACAACAATGGATATGAAGATGATACCACTTTAATGGCAAAGTGAGAAGGAGTGATCCTGACATCCGCTAGAAAACATCTGCCAAGGAAAGAAAAAATGTCTACATGTCAGGTTTCCATCAGTATAAAAAGTGAAATAGAAATAATTGTGCTCTATTAAAAAAAAAGGCTATGTGTTTACAAGGAAACTAAAATAGGTCACTTCCATTCTTTTTTACTACTCTAATCAGTACTGGTACGTAAATAACCAATTGTTTTTCTCTTCTGTTTTATGTATCAATTTTTTAGACTCATCAAAATTTAATAACCGTGGGGGCAAAGACAAAGATCAAGCAGTCCAACAGAAGTATCAGGTGTTCAGAACTAGAACTTTACAGAGCTCTCTCCTAAAAGCATCCTTCATCTCATTTCAGTCCTTTTACCCCTCTAGTCCTAGTGTCACAAAAGTTCAGAACTTTCAGCGTTTCCGTAATACATTAGTATGTTTGATACAGTGACCACTTAAAAAGCAGTCCGCTTGAACACCTGTATTGCAAGATTTGTAGGCTGATTTGAAATGAATTTTTCATTCTTTATAAGAGTGAAACCAAAATTTCAAGCATTTTCTTACTTTTTTTATTTTTTTGCTTACAGGGCATCCCTGTTGTGTAGAATGGGTGGTAGTGCAGAGTAGATGGAAGTCAGAATGTATCAAGGAGACAGACATGTCTTCAGAGGCCTTGACCTGTGACCAGGATTTTCTAGACTGTGATGAGAACAGTGCCATCTCCTCAGTGTATCCTCTCTAAAGGGTTAAATGGTCAAATACCTTTAAAATGTGCTTCACACTGTTTCCCAGTCCTGGACATTTGCAGTCATGTTAGCATTGTTTCCCATTCATTTATAGAGTTCATAATTCAAGGATAAGTTGCAAATTGCAGTATAAAACTACAGTGCCCTGGACAATATAGTGAAGTGGGTCACAAGTGTCCTTAGCATTACCTTCTTATTCTTTCAGTGTCTTCAGCTTGTATTTTCTCAGGTCCCACATCTTCATTCCTCCCAAGAGGGTCACTCATTATGCAGAAATACATATTGTATTTCTCCAATATGCAGTATATGAAAGAACTGAAAATTATTGTGTCTGATCATTTAAATCAGCTCTCGCCTCATTTCAGTGACTTTGGTTGAGTTGATGGGACTGACGTGTCTAGGAGTGATAAGGGAAAAATTAAAAGCTAAGTTATCCTGCTCCCATGCTGGGGAGATTGTTGTAGGCTAGAGTAGTATTGGGCTTCCCTGCTTGCTCAGATGTTAAAGAATCCGCCTGCAATGTGGGAGACCAGGGTTCGATCCCTGGGTTGTGGAGATCTCCTGGAGGAGGGCATGGCAACCCACTCCAGTATTCTTGCCTGGAGAATCCCTGTGGCCAGACGAGCCTGGCGGGCTACAGTCCATGGGTTCGCAAAGAGAGACTGAGCGACTTAAGCACAGCACAGCCTCGTTACGCCTTGTTCCCAGGAGCCCCTAAGAAGCCCTCATTATACGAGATCCCTCTGTTGTAACGGATATGGCTCCTCAGAATATTAGCGTATCCCCTAAGGCTGGCTAAAGCATTACAATTATCTGATGCTTTTCCTCAGAAAAACTGTGTTTTAGTAAACTAACCAATGTAAATTAATGATGTAACTAAACATGTTGTTCAGTCACTAGGTCATCGCCAGCTCTCTGGAGCCCCGTAGACTGCAGCACGCCAGGCTCCTCTCTCCTCCATTGTCCCCTGGGGTTCGCTCAGATTCGTGTCCATTGAGTCACCATCTCATCTTTTGCTACCATCTTCTCCTTTTGCCTTCAGTCTTTCCCAGCGTCAGGGTCTAGGGAGTTGGCTCTTTGCATCAGGTGGCCAAAATACTGGAGCTTCAACTTCAGTAAACATAGTCAGTATATTGTCAGTATTTATTAGGTCTCGTAAACTTTTCCTCTTATAGAAATAGATTCTTGCTCTCTGTGAGGAAAAAACAGCTTTCAAATTAAACACATTATGTCCTTTGAAGATGCTTTTATCTTCATGACATTTTTCATTCTTTCTTTTTTGAAGTGGGATGACAAGGCACAAACCAGCCCATGTCCACTGGTTATGGTCCATGGTGAATTTTTTTCTGGAAGACTGTGTGTTTCTAAAATGAAAATTCCTTTGTAATTCTGAAAATAGCCTCAGAATGCCACATTCAAAAATGGCATTAATTCTGTTTTCTCGTGGCTGCCCAGCTTTCTTCTGCAAAATTTTTACAGGCTAGATAAAAATCGTTTTTCCACTAAACCTAGTAGCTTCCACCAGAAGCTATTTTAAGAAAGGGCCTGGGAGGTGGAGGAATGAGAGGCTGCAAATGGAGAGAGAGAGAGAGACTGGCATATGTTTAAATCATATGTTTCTGAAGTTTGACCGAGCATGAAATTTCATTTCAGAAGAAGGTGCCCTTGGGAATAGAGGAATGAAATGCTGGGCACCTGTTTGTCCGACAGCAGGCCAAGCTTGAGGCAAACTCTGGGCCAACGGGGTTGCCCGCCCTTTCCACCGAAATACCCCTGGATTTAGCTTTGTGAATGACAGGCGTTTTCCTGAAGATCTGCGAAGAGACATGAGAAAGTTCAGGTTATCTACTGAGTCTTCTAAGTCCTGGTGTTCTGCGGTATCCCGCCATCTCTGCTTTCCTGCCTTTCTTTCTGTTCCAATTGTAGAATCTCTGCTTCACACAGAGCTTCACTCGTGGATTCTCTGCTGCGGCTCTCCTGTGCTCAGCCCATGGGATTTTCCTGGCAAGATTACTGGAGTGGGTTGCCATTTCCTCCTCTAGGGGATCTTTGCCACCCAGGGATCAAACCTGCATCTCCTGTGTCTCCTGCTTTGCATGTGGATTCTTTACTGTTGAGCTGCCAGGGAAGCCCAGTGGCTTCTCTAAGCATTGCCCATTTCTTTTGCACTTTTATTAGAAACTTGATTATATTATAGAGTTCATAGTTTCAGGTGACATTTGAGGTTTTTTTTTTTTTTTTTTATAGTAGTCAGCCACCATGAATTAAAGTTCTGTAACTGCCTATCTGATGTGGGGAAAAAAGTAAATAAATAAAACTGGACAGCCTCCTTAAAATAGATAAATTGTTCACAATTTCCAGGCTATATCCGGGCATGAGTCAACCAGAGCCTCCTGAACATTTCCAGCTTTCCTGGTTTCTAAACAACAGGAAGTTTTGCCTTGAAAAAGGTAGAGGGCAAAACTCTAACTCTTTCAGTCTTTCCTTCCTTCATTTGAATGATGTAGCTATGAATGAGTCTTTGGAAAGGCAGGATCCAACCATGATTGGGCTGAATATATTCTTTCCTTCTCTTGCAGAAGCCCTGCTGGGCTGCACTTTTCTGGAGTGTGTCTTTTGTTCCTCAAAACAACAGCTTGATGTTCTTTTCACCTGATACAAATACTGCCAGGGGCTCCTCGGTGCTGTAGAGCCCGCCCGCAATAACAAGGCCTTGGCGTGAGGAGCCAAGGATGATTTTGCCCTCAGGAAACAGTTTACACTCTTAAGCTCTTGAGACAGCTTATAAATCAGGAGGGAAAACAGCAGAAACAGAAGAGCTCCCCGAACTCAAATATTTTACTTTCACATTAAAAGCATTTTGACAGTGTCTTCTAAGGATAAATGTGTCTATGACAGATTTACCCATATGTGATGGGTCCTTTTCACTGTCATCACCCATCAGGTAATTTTTTAAAGAGCCTGTATTTCTTCACTTATTGACATGTTTATTTTCTAAGGACATTGTCATCACAGTGGGTCTGGTTAATATTGGAAATGTTACAAGAAGCAATTTCACTGAATTCCCATGTGCTTCACTTAATTGAGGTATCTACATTTTTAGAAGGTTGAATCTATCCAAGTGCTATATACTGAAGATTAAGATGCCTATGATGAAACCCATGAATGTATTTGTAATGTATCACAAGGCATTCATTCATTTTGAGTTTATGTATTCAGAGCAGTGTACCCCAGTGTTCCCAGTGCTCCTCTGGAGTTTCTGTTCCTGGGTTCTTGCCCATCAGCTTCATTCCCTGAGGACTCCCCTCCCGTTCTCTTGGGGCCTTTGCCTTCTGCACATTAGCACACACCGCTGGATGCAGAAAGATCGCTCGTGTGTACATCTCTGTGTCTTTTTTATGAATAAATAAGCAGGATTTCTGTCCTGAAAGTGCCCTCACCCTGGCTGTGTCCTCACTTGCCAACACACAGAGACCCGATGTATTCTAAAATCTGATGTCAACTTCTGTCTCGGCAGGAAGTATGAAGGAGGCCTCATCACATGTTCTCTTTGCCTTTTAATTCATACCCGTCATGGATGAAAATCTGACTTAGATCTCAGCACTTCCTAAGTTCCTAACTGCTGGTCTGTATCAGACCTTCATTACCTGCAGTTCTTCGGCTTTTTGTAGGAAGGAAGAGGCATGGTTGACTCAAATGTATGTTCCACATTACAGTTTCTTTTTGGATCGTTGGTCTTTTAAACGTCTTTCTGCATTTCAAATGTCTGATAACCGATTATGTTTTCATACTCCAGCATGTATGACTTTGCTTTTATTTGTTTTTAGTGTTAACATCATGAGATCCTTGTAAGGATTAAATAAGATCGTGCATGTGAATTAGTTACGATGCAACCAAGGCTGCTTGTACACAGGACCTCAAAATCGCCTGGCTTCTGATACTTTTTTGGCAGCCCAGTTATCTGATGGTAATTTTACACATGCAGAATCCACAAAAGTAGTTAGTTGGGTCATGTCAAGTGGTGGTGTTATGAAAACCATGGTACCATTGTGCACGGGCCTGTCCCCCCCACCAATTTCTTTCTTTTTTGTTTTTTAAATTATGAAAGTATGATAACACATTTACACAAGATTTGGAAAATATAGAACTAAGTTACATACAGTTCCGTTATACATTGCAGTTATTTTTTAGTAGATAAATTGAGATTTTTAGTTGGAGTTTCAACATCAAAGTCTCAGAAATTAATAGGATAAATATATAGAAAAGTAGAAGGATGTAGACCTGAATAGCACCATGAACCAATTCAACGTGTTTAAGACTCATACAGTTTTCACACAGCAGTAGGATACAAATTCTCTTTCTATCTGGACAGAGAAGCCTGGCAGGCTACAATCCATGGGATCGCAAAGAGTTGGATACAACTGAGCGCCTAACTTTCACTTTCACCTGCCTGTTCTTTGACATTAGACGGTCATCCAGGCTGCCACTCATTTGGGGCTCTGTAGCCTCTTTTTGGAGAAGGAAATGGCAGCCCACTCCAGTGTTCTTGCCTGGAGAATCCCGTGGACAAAGGAGCCTGGTGGGCTGCTGTCCATGGGGTCTCACAGAGTTGGACATGACTGAAGTGACTTAGCATGCATGCATGCATTGGAGAAGGAAATGACAACCCACTCCAGTATTCTTGCCTTTAGAATCCCAGTGACAGAGGAGCCTGCTGGGCTGCCGTGTATGGGATTGCACAGAGTTGGACACAACTGAAGTGACTTAGCAGCAGCAGGAACAGCCTCTTTTTAGGGTTGTTCCAGAGATATATTGCTTCACATTATCTCCTTGGAATTCTCTCTTATACTACTCATGCCTGTCATCTCATCTTATTCTTAATAGAGGATTTCTTCAGACACATGGGCTTCCCTGGAGGCTCAGAGGGTAAAGCGTCTGCCTGCAATGCAGAAGACCCAGGTTCGATCCCTGGGTCAGGAAGATCCCCTGGAGAAGGAAATGGCGACTCACTCCAGTACTCTTGCCTGGAAAACCCCATGGACGGAGAAGCCTGGTAGGCTACAGTCCATGGGGTCGCCAAGAGTCGGACACGACTGAGTGACTTCACTTTCCTTCAGACACATAGCATACACTTACCTTGATTAAAAATTAGAATTATAACCTAATAACATCCCTAGATGTCAGGTTATCTAGATGTCATGGCTTTGTATGAGATCATCCCAAATTATTTCCTGGTTTTACCCAATTCCATCCTTTGAGGTATGGATTAAAACTGGGGTTAGAAGCACCCTGTCCTTATGTTTATATACTTTGTTGTTCTAGTCACTCAGTCGTGTCCGACTCTTGCGACCCCATGAACCATATACCACCAGGCTCCTCTGTCCATGGGATTCTTCAGGGAAGAATACTGGAGTGGGTTGCCATGCCCTCCTTCAGGGGATTTTCCCTACCCAGGGATCAAACCCACATCTGCTTATCAAGCCACCTTCATATATTAACTAAACCTTAAAATGGGATGTTAAGGCATTCTTGAAAAGTCTGCTTCCTTTTTTATGAGAAAAAGATAATGATGTTTTCTAAATTTGTAAGATGTCATAAAATCATATTGACTTGGGCATCTCGAGTGATGATCGAGCTTATTATGCTGGGTCTGCTTTGAGGTGATAATCACTTTGGTCTTATATGATCACCAGTCCCTTCTCTGTGCTGAATGCCATGTTAGTGCCCTATGTTGGTTTTCTTGAAGGGGCAGCATCAATATAAAATCATCCAAAGAAAGGAACTAGAAATAGCCAACATAGAAGTGGTCTGATCCTGTATCTTTAAAGAAAAAAATAAATAGAACACTGACTAAACATCTATTTTCAGTTTTGTTACATGATATGCAAAGAGGAGACGAGAGGGTTGTCTCTTAATATAAAATATACAACACATATAAAAAAACCCTGACAGTTACAGAAACTAAGTACATAGGAATATAAACCAAGAACTTATATATCAATTAGGATGTTTTTAGCTTCATATAACAACAGGCTCATTCATATCATGAACAAGTTCAGAGGTGGAAAGACTCCAAGATTGAGTAATTAAATTGCTTAGTGATATTGTCAACTGCCAGTTGGACTAGCTTTATCAGTTCAGTTCAGTCGCTCAGTCGTGTCTGACTCTTTGGACTGCAGCACGCCAGGCCTCCCTGTCCATCACCAACTCCCGGATCTTGCTTAAACTGATGTCCATCGAGTTGGTAATGCCATCCAATCATCTCATCCTCTGTCGTCCCCTTCTACTCCTGCCCCCAATACTTCCCAGCATTAGGGTCTTTTCCAATGAGTCAACTCTTCGCATGAGGTGGCCAAAGTATTGGAGTTTCAGCTTCAACATCAGTCCTTCCAATGAACACCCAGGACTGATCTCCTTTAGGATGGACTGGTTGGATATTCTTACAGTCCAAGGGACTCTCAAGAGTCTTCTCCAACACCACAGTTCAAAAGCATCAATTCTTCAGTGCTCAGCTTTCTTTATAGTCCAACTCTCACATCCATACATGACTACTGGAAAAACCATGGCTTTAACTAGATGGACCTGTATTGGCAAAGTAATGTCTCTGCTTTTAGTCTACAGTTAATATCTTCAATTCATGATGTCTGAATGTCTACATGTATGCTGTATACTAAGTGAAACAGTTTATCCCTATGGATAAATATTTCCTAGCAGAGTGGTCCTGGCATAGTCTAGGCATGTAAGTCTTAGCACAAAATAATGAGGTGGTCCTTGTTTGTAGTAAAGATAGTTTTCCAGAGAGCTAAATTACCCTGTGTTATCCCTATTGTTTTATTCCGTGTATTCTTATTTGGAATGAAGAATTGTCTTTATCTGTTTGAACACCGGCAGAAGCTGTTGGCATCTAGGTTATTATCAGACAGCTACATGCTTAGAGTAGCAAAATTCAAAGCTTTTTGTTTACATATATGAAAGGCATTTTGAAAGTTGAGTTGCCTATGATCACAAGAAGAGTTCAGTTTCATTAACAAATTGCATTGAAGTGAATATCTCCACTTCAGAAGGCTGCAAGGAATTTTTTTCCCTTTGGAAATTTAACCTGATTTCTCTTCTAATTAGTGATTAAGAACAAATGACCAATGGGAGTTATAAGGAAAAGCCTGAATACTTGATTGAGTTCTGAAAACTAAGAGTGATGAGTCAGTGCTGTGCTCATTTCTCTCGTCATGTATTTACTCCTTTCATGTTTATCCTCATAGTGTCACTAAATCGTAGCCTTAATTCTTGCTTAAAAAAAGGAGTCAATGGGTTTCTTCACCAAAGCCAGTGAAGTGTTTGTTGCCCATGAGGTGTATTTATCTACAAAGCTGGATGCCATGGATAATAGAAATATGGCCAAGTCAAAGCTAAAATCCAGGATCACTATATAATATGTTTACCTTTGCCCTTGGAGTCAGCTAATACAATTTTTATGAAGGGCAAAAAGCACTTCAAACTGTCCTAGATGCTGTTTTTGAGATGCTGGTGTTCAAGGAGGGCAAATATATTTAAATGGCTTTGCTGATATCTATTTAATAAAAATGCTTTAGCTCCAATAACAGGAAATCCTAGGAAAATGTACTATTGAAGCAGATGTGCTAAAAGTAAACACATAAAATATTGTTCTGACCATCACTGAGCAGTAAAACAAAACTTTGTAAATTTTTGAGGAGTTGATTTTGATTTTGCCTTTGATTTCTCCCTTCATGAAATTAAGTGTGTTCATCCTTCAAGGACTCAGCCCAAATGCATTATTTTCCATGACACCTTTCATGATCACCATCTACCCCAAATTAGGGTGTGTTCATTTGTTTATTCTTTCATTTATTTATTTGTTCATTCATTCATTGCCACTCTGATTTCCCTAGTTGGGAGAGCTGGGAGCAGGATTACCACATTTAGCAAATTAATAACACAGAACACTCAGTTAAGTTGGTATTTTTGATAAATAATAATAATGTTTTTATATAAGTACATCCCATGCAATATTTGGATTGTACTTAACTAAAACGTTTGTTGTTTATCTGATTTCAAATGCTGTTGAGCTCCCCATATTTCACCTGGCAACTCAACTTGGGGATGTCAAGACTGAATGGCAGTTAAGATACACTTGGGATATTTTAGGTCATGATGACCACATATAAAACAGTGAACACAAAGAGATCTAAAGAAAAAAGATTCACAATGTAACAGTAACATAAATTGAATTGATAACTCATGAATGTTAATTGTGGAGGTGAATGGTTAAGGCCCCAGTTCAGGTGACCAGGTAGATGTTTGTTCCATTCATTTTACTTTTGTTTTTATCTTTCTCATGTGTATGATCTTTCTGAGTGAGATAGTGAGGTTTTCCACTAACTAATTTTTGTTCATCAAACTAAGAATATGATGTGAAGTCAGACTGTCAGGAATCACTTCTTAGCACTGCCGCTGACTGAGTGACCCAAGGTGAGCTGTTCAGGCTCTGAATCTCTAGTTGTTTACCATTATGATAAGAAAAATAGTGGGAATACATACAGCAGAATGGATTCCCACTGCTTGTTACAACTTCTGTTTTCTACTTTTTGTTCATATGTGGTTTATAATTTTTATTATGCGTATAAATTACCTTTTAATGAAAATTTTAAGAATCTACTGATATACTTTGATTTTACAGAGTAGTTTAACTAAATGTGTTGAAACAATTGGATATATGTATGTGAAAAAACAGTAAAAGAAACAACAATAAAACAATATCAGCAACAGTAACAACTACTTTGATCCATTCCTTGCACTGTGTGCAGATATTAACTCAAAATGGATTATGAGCTTAAACGAAAACTTAAAACTATAAAACTTCTAATAGACTATAAACTATAAGATAATATTTTTGAGGACATAAGTTACACAGAGTTGGCACCAAAAACACAATCCATTGAAAAATGATAAATTAGGCTCCATCAAAATTAATAACTACTGATCCTCCAAGAGATTCTAAAAGCGTAAAAAATAGACTGCAGACTGGGAGAAAATATTCACAAATCACGTCTGCTAAAGGAATTTTATCCAGAATTTATGAAGAACTCTGAATAAAAAGTTAGAACTAAAGTCAGCCTATTTAAATGAATAAAATGTTTTAATAGGCACTTCCTTGGAAGCAACAGTTAGAACTGGACATGGAACAGACTGGTTCCAAATAGGAAAAGGAGTATGTCAAGGCTGTGTATTGTCACCCTGCTTATTTAACTTATATGCTGAGTACATCATGAGAAACGCTGGGCTGGA
Organism: Giraffa tippelskirchi; assembly: GCF_054371585.1. Classification (NCBI taxonomy): domain Eukaryota; kingdom Metazoa; phylum Chordata; class Mammalia; order Artiodactyla; family Giraffidae; genus Giraffa; species Giraffa tippelskirchi. The sequence continues at coordinate 160,431,669 of NC_137283.1, read as the reverse complement.
AGAAACACAAGCTGGAATCAAGATTGCCGGGAGAAATATCAATAACCTCAGATATGCAGATGACACCGCCCTTATGGCAGAAAGGGAAGAAAAACTAAAGAGGCTCTTGATGAAGGTGAAAGAGGAGAGTGAAAAAGTTGGCTTAAAGCTCAACGTTCAGAAAACTAAGATCACGGCATGTGGTCCCATCACTTCATGGCAAATAGATGGGGAAACAGTGGAAGCAGTGTCAGACTTTATTTTTTGGGGCTCCAAAATCACTGCTGATGGTGATTGCAGCCATGAAATTAAAAGATGCTTACTCCTTGGAAGGAAGGTTATGACCAACCTAGATAGCATATTTAAAAGCAGAGACATTACTTTGCCAACAAAAGTCCGTCTAGTCAAGGCTATGGTTTTTCCAGTGGTCGTCTATGGATGTGAGAGTTGGACAGTGAAGAAAGCTGAACACTTAAGAATTGATGGTTTTGAACTGTGGTGTTGGAGAAGACTCTTGAGAGTCCATTGGACTGCAAGGAGATCCAACCAGTCCATCCTAAAGGAGATCAGTCCTGGGTGTTCATTGGAAGGACTGATGTTGAAGCTGAAACTCCAATACTTTGGCCACCTCATGCAAAGAGTTGACTCATTGGAAAAGACCCTAATGCTGGGAAGTATTGGGGGCAGGAGTAGAAGGGGACGACAGAGGATGAGATGGTTGGATGGCATCACCGACTCGATGGACATGGGTTTGGGTAGATTCCGGGAGTTGGTGATGGACAGGGAGGCCTGGCGTGCTGCAATTCATGGGGTCGCAAAGAGTCGGACATGACTGAGCGACTGAACTGAACTCCTTGGAAGAAAAGCTATGACAAACCTAGACAGCATATTAGAAAGCAGAGACATCACATTGCCAACAAAGGTCCATCTAATAAAAGCTATGGTTTTTCTAATAGTCATGTATGGATGTTAGAGTTGGACCATAAAAAAGGCTAAGCACCAAAGAATCGATGATTTTGAACTGTGGTGCTGGAGAAGACGCTTGGGAGTCCCTTGTACAGCAAGGAGATCAAACCAGTCCATCCTAAAGGAAATCAACCCTGAATATTCACTGAAAGGACTGATGCTGAAGTTGAAGCTCCAGTACTTTGGCCACCAGATGGGAAGAACTGACTCATTAGAAAAGACCCTGATGTTGGCAAGGCTGTGGGCAGGAGTAGGAGGTGACAGAGAATGCGATGGTTGCATGGGCCTCACAGACTCAATGGATATGAGTCTGACTTAGGGACAAACAACAAGCACCTCAATAGAGATGCAGTGATAGCAAGTGAGCACATAATAAGCCATGTGCTTATATCATTAGTTAGTAGAGAAGTGCAAATTAGAACTACAGTGAGATACCACAATGGATGAGATGGTTAGATGGCATCATCACCAAGTCAATGGACATGAACTTGAGCAAACTCCAGGGGAGAGTGAAGGACATGGGGGCCGTAAAGAGTGGACACGACTGAGGGACTGGACAACAACCACTGCACACCTTTTAGAATGGCACAAGTCAAACTGCCGTCAGGTATGTGGGGCAACTGGAACTGCTGGTGGGAATTCAAAGTGGCAGAGCCATGTTGACATACACTTACCAGATGACCAGCATCCTCCCTCCCGAGTGTTTATCTAAGGGAAATGAAAGCTTGCATTCACACAAAGCCTATTCGTTAAGCTTAAAGCAGCTCTATTTATAATGGCCAACAACAGAAACCAGCCCAAATGTCCTTCAACTGGTGAAGGGGTGAAGAAACCATGGTACTGCCATTCAGTGGAAGACCATGCAGAGGAAAAAAAAAAGGAGACAGAGACATAGAAAAATGAATGATTTTAAAAGGCAGGTAGTATTAGTGACATTGTTATTCAGATGAAACTTATCACATGTCAGTAGGAAAAAGACCAATTTTGCAATACAAGTAAAGAATGAGGAAAGAATGAGACAGAGAATATAGGAGGTAGACTGTTTCATGAGGAAATAATGATTTCTGTATTGAGTCATTGTGCTTGCATTATTCTTGGAATGTTCAAATGGAGAATGATAGCTCATTTCTTTAAATTCTGTCATGTTTTATAACCATTCGATACATTTGTTTCTCCAGTGACATTATAATCTCTTGAGGGAGGGAACTGAGTGTTACTCCTATTTATTTGTGTATACAATTAACACATTTTTTTCAACAAAGGCCATTTTTAAAATCTATCACTATTACATGATGGTTTTCAGTTCATTGACTTCCAGGGTTGATTCAGTTGATCTATTTGTAAAGGCCCATTTCTTCCTACCCATGTCTCCTGCAATTCCATTTATAATACTCTTGAGACTTTCACTTGGTCTAACAAAGTGATTCTTACTAGGTGAACTGTACCATTCTTTATTAGAACTAATTTTGAGGACAGCTATGCATCAGTCACTGTGCCAGCCCCAGGTGGTATGAATTGAAAGACACCAGCTTTGTTCACATGAAACTCAAGGCAAGTTGGAGATGACTGGGATGGCTTGGTTATTAATGTGATGAGAGAAGCATGAATGTCATTCATGGAACTAGAAAGAAAAAGCAACTAACTCAGCCTGGATTGTGTAAGTGGAGGTTTCAAAAAAAAATCTCCACAGTGGGTTGTGAAGAATGAGCTGAGATTATCTATACTAAGTAGATGTGAAAGCCACAAGACACAGACAGAAGAATAGCTTGCAGCAGTCTGAAAACCTGAAATTTGTGGGGTGGAAAAGTGGAAGTGATTCAGCAAGGCTGAAGCCAAAGATTCATGAAGGGATGTGGAGAGACTAAAGACTGGGGAGGTCAGTGGTATCTGATTATAAAAATGTGTGGTCGAGTGTGGGGACTAATGGCAAGGCAGGCGTCTAGGGTGACTGGGTTTCTGGTTTGGGTATCTGAGTGTGAGGAGTCCATTCATTTAGGCAGGGAGGAGCAGACTCAGAGTTCATTCTGGCTGTGGGTAGTTAGCTGGAGCTGCCCTGAAAACAGTGACATATATACAACTGGAACTCAGGAGAGTGATCTAAATGTATATTTCCCAACAACTTTTACTTATTATTCAAGTCAGTCCTTGCTTGGGTGATGTTTCTTCTGAAAAACCATAAGAATATTGATCTATTCAATCAAACATTGTGATTAACTACTATGTGCTAGACAAGGTTGGGGGCATTTAAATATGCAAAGTAAAATAAATACTATCCCCACAATCAAGGAATTTTTAAAGTGATGGATTTGAAGGTGGGAGTCATAAAATAAATAAATTATTGTGTTTAGAGCTCCCTAGGTAGTGCAGGGGTAAAGAACCCAGGAGACACAAGAGACTGGAGTTCGATCCCTGGGTCGGGAAGATCCCCTGGAGAAGGAAATGGCAACCCACTCTAGTAGTCTTGCCTGGAAAATTCCATGGACAGCAGAACTGGGTGGGTTACAGTCCATGGGATCCCAAAGAGTCATACATGACTGACCACACACACACACACACACACACACACACACACACACTATGCATTTCTGCAGCAGTGGAACTGTAGTCTCTTTCCTACTCTAACCCTTTACATCTTCACTCCCAGTGGAGGACCCCCGTTGCTCTGGCCTGTAAGCTGCCACCTCGTTTCCTTCTTCCAGCGTCATTGTATATGGTGTGTCCTCAGAGTGCCCTTCACTGGGCTCCCTGTCCAAACCACCCTATTACTCATTTTCTTTTCATCTTATCATGGATATTCCCTCCCGAACACTTACCTGAATTTCTAAATATTCTCTGTGTGTGTGTGTATGTGTGTAAGGATTCATGAACCAATATGGTGACAAAGTGTATAAATATAAGATTCAAATTGTGCAATTTGAACAAAACATTTTAAGGAAGATTATTTAAGATTAGGATTTCAAGGGACACATTTCGCTCAGATATCAGCGTATGTGACAGTCCTCATCTAGGGGAGTTGGAGCCAGGACCGATATACCACTGGTTTTTCGGGATATGGCGTGAAAGAAACCACTGATTGAATCCAAACCACAACAACATACTCTGTCATGAATCCTAAGAAAGAGAGAACCTGTTTGTGATCTAAATTATTTGTTAGGGGATAGTATTGAAATCTTGGTGTCTCAAAACAGACTGAATTTATAATCCTTTTTCAGCCCCTTGTTGAGTATGTGTCCAAGGGTAGGTTACTTAAGCATGCCTCAGTTTCTCATCTGGAAAGTCAAGTTAGTAAGTTCAATGCCAGGGGTAAATGACTTAACCTATCGATTGTACTGTTTAGGAAAATATCTGTCATGTAGTACATGCCAACAAGTGTTTTGTTGTTGTTGTTTCTAAGTCAGGTCTGACTCTTTGAGACCCCATGGACTATAGCCCACCAGGCTCCTCTGTCCATGGAGTTTTCCAGGCAAGAGTACTGACATGGGTTGCCATTTTCCTCTCCAGGAGATGTTCCTGACTTGGGGATGAAACCCAGGGATGGAATCCACCTGCATTGGCAGATGGATTCCTCATTACTGAACCACCAGGGAAGCCCTGCCAACAAGTGTTTACCCTGACTATTATCATCATAAATGAGTCAGTGAAATGAAATTTAGAAGATTCAAGGTGCCCAGGAGAATGGTTTCTGACCCTGTATTCCAGGTCAGGCTTCAGCAACATGGAAGCTCCACCTCTGCAGAGCTTAAGTTGAGGGTTGGCAACACAAGTGAGGCATTAGCTTTTGATGTATTCCAAGATGGCAATGTCCCGGTTTTAGCACTCTGATTTCATGCCAGGCACATGTGAGGTCAACTGTGTAACTGATCTGCATTTCCGCAGCAGTGGAACTCCCTCAGTGCATGTTCAGTGTGCACTGGAGTTCTGCCTGCAATGCCACATCCTCCTCTCTGAGAGCCCTTCTCCAAGACCTTGTAGTAAAGCTGCATTCCATACACCAGTTCCTGAAGGCTTGGACACCATAGCGTTAAATCAGATGACCTCTGAGAACATATTTCTGTCCCAGTTCTGTCTGTAATTTTTGGTGAATAATTTCTACCTCTTTTCTTTCTCACAAGAATATTATCAGACTTCATTAAGGCTGCAAAGTACTTTGAACACCTCTATAAAATGCTTTCTTGTTATCTCATTACATTTGATATCTTGCCAACCTTTTGAAAAATGTAAGTCATGAATATTAAAAACCACCTTGCATATGTTATGCTGTTTTTATCATGATAAGAGAATATTAATTTATCAGAGATTTGTACTTTTCTAAAGGTTGTTTTTAAGGTTCTCTCTCAATGCACTTTGTTAACCTCATCCAAAATGTAGATGGTTAAAGGGTCAAAATAGAACCTTAAACATGTGCAATTTGTGAAAAAGTTTGTGATGCCAAGATCCATGACCATATCCTTTCCTTCTCTCTTAAGCTTAAACCACTTTTAGGAAAATTAAATGGAGAAGAACATGTAGATTTCTTTAAATGAACCAGCTAATTTTTATAATGTCCTATCTGATCAAATATGCCATCCATTTTATACTTAAATATATATTTTTGAGCCTAGTGACTAATACCAATTTGATCAGAGTCATATAAAGTTACTCATGCCTCCGTGTGCTTTTTCCCATGAGCTCTCTTAGCCTGGAAAGGCTGCAAACCCTCTCTTCCCTCCTACTTTGTTGAACTGAATGCCTTTTCATGTTTCAAGACTCAAGCCAAGGCTTCTCCCCCTCTGAGAAACAAACTTACATAAATAGAATGAGCAGTCTTCTCCTGGGCAGGCTTGTTATAGCCCGTGCTACTTCTTGTATAACATGCACAATGCTTTACGGCATTTAATTAGTTGCTTTACCATTTTCTTCAAATATATCCTGTTTGCCGTTGATGTTTAGCTCACATGATTGCTTGTATCAGGAATTGCATTCAGCTGCTAAAAACAGAGGTCACAACTTACAGTGACTTTAACATGATAAAATATATTTTTCTCTCTAGTAGAAGTTTAGTGGTAAGTAATGTAAGGCCCATATGCATAACCACTGACATCAAGTATCCAGTTCTTCTCCTTCTTTCTGCCCCATTGCTCTTAGTACATAGTTGTTTTCTCAAGATGACTTCCTGATCTGAGATATTTTCTAGAGCATCATCCACCAAGTCCAAATTTCAAGCAAGAAATAGAGGAAAAGGGAGCGGCAGATGAAGAGCTTGCATCAGCTTCTTTATCCTTTGTATTTGAGGAGTTTATAGACATGGAACTCTAACCCGCTTACATTTCACTAGACAGAAATTAGTCAGTGATGCCTTCTAGCTGCAAGAGAGGCTGGAAACTACATTGATGTAGTTGTGTATTTTACCTCCCTCCTAAAGCACGATATTACTCACTAAGGAAGAAGGAGAAAATCTGTGTTGCCAACAGCCTCAGCCACCATGTTCAGTAACGCTCACAAGCAGAAGTAGAGAAGATCTCCTAGAAACATCACCTAGGTCTTAAGTGCTCGCACAGTGAAGTATCTTGACCTACTCATTCACAAAATTGGGAACTGAGAAAAACACCTCCCAAAATGTTGCTTGCTAAATTAATTGGACCTATCCTCTTGGTTCATAACTACTTTTATATTAAATGCTAGTAGTTTTTGTCATGCTCAGCTCAGTTCAGTTGAGTCTCTCAGTCATGTCCAACTCTTTGTGACCCCATGCACTGCAGCACGCCAGCCTTCCCTGTCCATCCCCAACTCCTGGAACTTGCTTAAACTCATTTCCTTTGAGTTGATGATGCCATCCAACCATCTCATCCTCTGTCGTCCCCTTCTCCTCCTGCCTTCAATCTTTCCTAGCATCAGGGTCTTTTCAAATGAGTCAGTTCTTCGCATCAGGTGGCTAAAGTATTGGAGTTTCAGTTTTAGCGTCAGTCCTTCCAATAGAATATTCAGGCTTTACAATTGACTTATTATGATCTCCTTGCAGTCCAAGGGACTCTCAAGAGCCTTCTCCAACACCACATTTCAAAAGCATCAATTCTTTAGTGCTCAGCTTTCTTTATAGTCCAACTCTCACATCCATATATGACTACTGGAAAAACCATATCCTTGACTAGACAGACCTTTGTTGGCAAAGTAATGTCTCTGCTTTTTAATATGCTGTCTAGGTTGATCTTAACTTTGCTTCCAAGGAGCAAATGTCTTTTAATTTCATGGCTGCAGTCACCATCTGCAGTGATTTTGGAGCCCCCTAAAATAAAGTCAGCCACTGTTTCCACTGTTTCCCCATCCATTTGCCTTGAAGTGATGGGACCGGATGCCATTATCTTAGTTTTCTGAATGCTGAGCTTTAAGCCAACTTTTTCACTCTCCTCTTTCACTTTCATCAAGAGGCTCTTTAGTTCTTCTTCACTTTCTGCCATAAGGGTGGTGTCATCTGCATATCTGAGGCTATTGATATTTCTCCTGGCAATCTTGATTCCAGCTTGTGCTTCCTCCAGCCCAGCGTTTCTCATGATGTACTCTGCATATAAGTTAAATAAGCAGGGTGACAATATGCAGCCTTGACACACTCCTTTCCTGATTAGAACCAGTCTGTTGTTTCATGTTTGGTTCTAACTGTTGCTTCTTGACCTCCATACAGATTTCTCAGGAGGCAGGTAAGGTCATGCTAGAATTATTTATTATGGTTATTTACCTGTTCCTAGCTTCCCATCTATATAATGGAAATAATGATAAAATCTACTTTAAATACTGTTGCTATGATAAAGTTGTAATGTAAAATGTTTCAGACATATGTTATGGGCTTATTAAATTTCAGCTGTTCCCTGCAATAATAGTACTTGTAGCGGATAGAATTTATTGAAAGCTTACCCTGTCTCAGTCACTCTGGATGATGTAAGAACTCATGTAATCCTCATAACAGCCTTTTTGAGTTGGTGCTATTATGCTTGTTGCATAAGTGAAAAAGCCAGGAATTCAAATGGTCACTTAGTTAACAAGACACATGCTTAGTATGCTTGCCTCACAGTTCTAAGTCCTTATGAGCATCGGCTGGTTTAGTCTTTACAACAAGCCTCCGGTGAGGGAACCATTCTGGATTCCATTTTCGGATGTGGGACCTAAGGCACAGAAGTGTGGAGTTAGTTGGCCAATGCCGTCTGTCTAGTAGCGGGCAGACCCAGAATGGAATCCAGGAGGCCTGACTGTGGGATTTGTGCTCTTATCCATGGAACAGCCTGTGCCAGAGGTGCAGGATTAGCACCTGGGCTTGTGCTTTTAAGCCCAGCTCTTCTTATACATTTCCCTCTTTTCTGTATGCGTATCCTAATCGGTCGCTTTTCTAGTTTCTTCTTTGTTGCTGTCATAATTATTGGAATTTTATATCAGAGCCTTGTGAATTAAAATCATTTAGGTATCTTATATAGTAAAATGTGTACTGATGTAGGAGGGCGTGTGTTTGAGTACTGTTGGTTATACTGATTATAAATCAATCAAAATAGTCAAACCAACAGTTCTGCTGTGAAGCATTATAGAATGTATTTACAGAAGACGTTTGGTAATCAACTCTTCTGGGTGTGCTGTTTTCAAGCCAGATAACACACAGATAATCCTCGTAGAGTTATTCTCCTATAAGACTCTCTATTGAAAGAGTTCACTTCCATCTGATGGGGTGATCAGCAGTAAATTCTTTATGGCTACTATTTGTGCCTCAGTCTGCCACTTGTGATCCTCTTTTGTTCCCCTTACTTCCCTACAACATATTTACACCATTTATGCAAAATATAACATCAAGTAATGTCATATATTTATTTTTAAATCATCCGGATGCTTTTTTATTACCTATATTGATTGCCATCAGCGATTTCTAAGTGTGTGTGCACTAAGTCGCTTCAGTCATGCCCAACTCTTTGCGACCCTATGGACTGTAGCCCCCCAGGCTCCTCTGTCCATGGGATTCTCTAGGTAAGAATACTGGAGTGCCCTCCTCTAGGGGGTCTTCCCAACCCAGGGATCGAACCCCTGTCTCTTATGTCTTCCACATTGCTAGGTGGGTTCTTTGCCAGTACCACCACCTGGGAAGCCCAGTATTTAAATATTGCTCCCAAATCATATGTTTTACTTATTTCATTTTATGTTATCTTGAAATAATCTATAAAACAAAATGTGTTGCAATTCGGATGGTTAGTTTGGATTTCAATTGAATAGTAAGACAGGTGACTACAGTAGGTTGGACTAGAGTGTTTCTATACTTAACTGCAGGCTGCGCGTTTGAAGGATTCTAAGTGTATTTAAATTGATCTACCAATAATTGTTGAAAAATAAAACAATAAATAGATTTGATTTGATTTTTAAGGCACAGCTGTGTACCTTTAAAATTTGTACATGCTCTAGTTTGAAGAAAACACAATACTTAATATTTTTAAAGCATAATTCAAGTAATTTTTTTGAAAAGTTGTATAAAAGTCAGAGGTTTCATAAGTATGGATAAAGTTGTTTGACTGCAAACAGTCACAGTATCATACACAGTCTTACACTATGCCTGTACTTCTACTTTAATTAATGTAATACAGGTTTTTGTTTAGAAAACCACAGCTTTTACAACAGCAAATATTACCGACACAACCCATCTGTGTGTTCCGAACCACATGGCTTTGCTTTGTGCGATCCGTGAGGGTGATCCTTTTGGAATGGTTTGAAGTTGTTTGGCAGCCCTCTGAGATGTGACAGTTGTCTCTTTCCTCTTGTGGCATTGCTCTGCTGTGAAAAAAGACAAGGAGCCAACCAAAATAACACTGTAGCCCTTTGAAAGGAAACTGGAAAGGCAGAGAGCTTCTGTGTTCTGAGCCACACACACACACACACACACATACACACAGTGCTTTGTTTTTCAGTTGTCATGATTGTTTTTTCTTCACTGTACGGCACCACACATTTCTGCAGCCAAATGCGATTTATATTGCCAAGACAGATACTGTAAAGCGAAGCTGAACATGGCAAGCATTGAAAGAGTTGTGTGTTTGCAAATGATTACCTGTCATAATATGTTTCTCAATTTCTTTTTTCCCTCCAAATTATCATGAAAAACACAAGGTTATAAAGGAAATTGTGCTTCTTAGTCTTAGAAATTATAATTTTAACCAGGAAGCTAGAAGGAAAGTGATGAATTTCACAGTGCAAGAACTGAGTCATGAAGAAATCCCAGATTGAACGTTCAAAATCATATTATCAAGGACAGGTTGTTGTTGTTTAGTCACTAAGTTGTGTCTGACTCTTTTTGACTCCAAGGACTGTAGCCCACCAGACTCCTCTGTCCCTGGAATTCTTGTCCAAGCAAGAATGCTGGAGTGGATTGCCATGTCCCTCTCCAGGGGATTTCCCGAAACAGGGATCAGACCAGCATCTCCTGCATTGTCAGGCGGGTCCTTAAATTGTGCTTCTTAGTCTGAGTACTTATGATTTTAACCAGGAAGCTAGGAAAGAGGTGATGAATTTTGCACTGCAAGAACTGAATCATAATGCAATTCCAAATTCAACGTTCAAAATCTTTTATCAAGCACAAGGCTTGTATTTAAATATCTAATCCTGTTGAACTTTTTCAAAAAGATTACTCAGTGACTGAAAATCATTCAAATAGTCACTGCTTCCCCCTAAACAACCTTACAAAATTCCTTTTGGTAGGTGAAGTAACTGGTGACATTGGCTTGTTGTCAGCAGTATAATGGACATGCATGTATTTGGGTGTCTTGATAAAGTCGTGTCTCTTCAGAATCCTGGCAGATTCATAACACTAGAAACAACTCACAGTGGCCTACAGACATCATCCTTTCTTCAGAGTGAGTCTTTAACAGCAATCCGTTCCCCTTGAAAATCTCTTGTTATTTGTGTGCAGGATCTGGGAATGATTTTACACCTTAATTAAGATCTTCGCAGGTAGATGCACAGGGCTTCCCAAGTGGCCCAGTGGTAAAGAACCCTCCTGCCAATACAGCAGACTCCAGAGATGTGGGTTGATTCTCTGGGTTGGGAGGATCCCCTGGAGTAGGAAATGGCAACCCGCTCCAGTATTCTTGCCTGGGGAAGCCTATGGACAGAGGAGCCTAGTGGGCTACAGTTCATGGGATCACAAACAGTCAGACACGATTGAGCAAATGAGCAGGCATGCACGAGGCAGGTAATGCATTGCTTCTTAATTGGCTTAATTGCACCTGATCTTCTCTAAGCATCAATCAACAACTGAGGTGGAAAAACAACTGATGTTCCAAATACTGGTTTAAGGCCAACCAATCACCATGATTGACATAAGGTGATGTGAATGGTGTGTGGAAACACTATTTATGTGGTTCCACCATAGGAATCTGTCATCCTGTAATAGGTATCCCCTGTCTCTGTTCATATTGTTAACTATGCCTGTATCAGACATTGAGTCTGTGTTACTTCACTTCTTAGTGGATTTATGATTCTATGTGGTTCACCACAGGCTTTTTATGATTGATTTACATTTTTGTAGATACTTTGTTGTTCAAAAGCATCTATTTTTACCCAACTTCATTCCATAAAGCACTTAAGAAAGTGATGAACTGAATAGTTAAGAGATATTCACATGAAGGCCGAGGACATGCCACTGATGATGCTAAAGCCATTATGGATTTAATTATGGTTGCTGCCTCCACCCTCCAAAAAAGTGACAGGGGAAAAAAATACATTTTTTTTAGGATGGTGTCAAATGGTTTAAATACTGTAACCTAATTTTTAGAAGGTGATGGCCCATCTCTGTGCCAAGTTAGGACTAAAAGCATCAATTTTCTCTTCTCACATTCTTAGCCTTCACTTTCGTTTTCCCTGAGTCACTTTTTAGTCACCTTCAAATGTCTAAAAATTCTCAGCTTTTGCTTTCAGGGTCTTCATTATCTCCTTGTCTAAATGTGCAATTACAGTTTTTTTTCATATTGGATCACTTGATGTTGTCCAACAGATCATGATGTTCTGTCCTTTTTTTCTTTCCTCTGTGAGCTCAATTACAGATAGTTTTGATTGCTGTGTCTTTTAGTCACTGCCTTTTTTTCTGTATATTCCAAGTTGTTAATCCCATCAGTGTGATCTCATTTAAGATACATTTTTCATCTCCAATTTTTCATTTGGGATTTTTAACATTCATTTCTCTCCTCATCAAGGTCATATTTTCCTCTGCTTTTTTGAGCATTTTGAGCATGTTTGCAATAGTAGCTAAACAGTCTTGTCTGTTAATTTTGTCATGTTTTTTCATTAATTTCATCATGTTTTTTCATTTCTGAATATTTATTTTTCTCCTGTTTATGATTTATTTTGGCTTTTTACACACCTGAAAATTTTTAAATTTGATTTCAGACATTGTAATTTTATGTTGTTAGGTGCTGGGTTTTGTAGTATTTTCTTAAAGATTGCTAGAATTCATATAGGCAAGCAGTTAAGTTACTTGGGATTAAACTGATCCTTTTGAGGTTTGTTTTTAAGCCTTTCTGAGAGGGTCCAGAGTGGTTGTAATTCTAGGATTAAAGCCTCAACTATGATAGCAATAGTCTTCTAAGGCCTCAACCGGATTTCCCATGTGTTATGAGGTCTCTCCACTCTGTCTGGTGGAATGAAAACCATCCCAACTCTGTGAGTTTGGGGAATTGTGAAATCCACATGTGCACATGTGAACAGAGGTTCAGATAACCTCTGCATGTCTCAAGATCTCTCTCTGCAGCCCACTTCTCTCCAGCATTCTGCTCTGCAAATCCTTAACCTCCCTAAACTTTGATTTCTGTTTATCCAATTCATTGAGACTTCTAGGCTTCATTTACTATTTCTCCCTGGTATTGTAGTCCCAAACCCTCTAGGTAATGAGGTGGGCCAAATCTGTCTTTGTGTCCCTTCTTATTGGGATCAAAGCCGTGCACTATTCATGGCCCCATGTCAGGAAACATCTGTTTCTTTCTCTGGCTTTCTGGTTGCTTAGTTCAGTTTCCATACTAGTTAATCCTTCTAGTGGGGAACTGAGTGTCAGGTTAGTTAGACATTTCACCTGGTCTATGTAATCTCCAGAACTATTCCATGAGATAGTTCTTTATTTTATAAGTAAGGACACTGACTCTGAGAAAATTTGAGTTTATTTCCCAAGATCACTGATCTGATAAATGACAAGTCAAGATTCCAGCTCAGTATTATTTTATTCAAAGCCTGTGTAACAGTTATATTCTTATGATATCTCAGTGTGATGTCCAAATTGATTATAAATGGAATCATTTATTTTAAAAAAATGCAACTCAACTAAACGCTTATAAAAATTATTGTCTTCTGATACATATTTACTATATATTTTTGGAATAGCTTGTGTATTATACTTAAAATTTCATCAAAAAGTAAAGCACTTGACAGAGAAATCCTTTACTATCCCATATTCACTGTCTCCTCTTCTCTACACAACTCCTCCATCCACTTGGTTTAATAGCATTTTATTTCACTATTTTTTAATTTTAATATATTTATATACACAATAGACATTTTAATAACTTTTGAAGTTATCTGTGTTGTTACATGAAGTGGCCTCCACCATGTTTCATAGTCAAAGAGCTATAACCAATCTATTCAAGCTCTTGCTTTGTGACTTTGAATTAATTCTCTAAAGTAACAAGTATATAAATGACTTGAGTTTTTTCACTCTGTGTTCCTGTTCAGTTCAGTTCAGTTCAGTCACTCAGTCATGTCCGACTCTTTTCGACACCATGAACCGCAGCGTTCCAGGCCTCCCTGTCCATCACCAACTCCCAGAGTTTATCCAAACTCATGTCCATTGAGTCGGTGATGCCATCCAACCATCTCATCCTCTGTCGACTGCTTCTCCTCCTGCCCCCAGTCTTTCCCAGCATCAGGGTCTTTTCAAATGGGTCAGTTCTTCACATCAGGTGGCCAAAGTATTGGAGTTTCAGCTTCAACATCAGTCCTTCCAATGAACACCCAGGACTGATCTCCTTTAGGATGGACTGGTTGGATCTTCTTGCAGTCCAAGGGACTCTCAAGAGTCTTCTCCAACACCACAGTTCAAAAGGATCAATTCTTCTGCACTCAGCCTTCTTTACAGTCCAAGTCTCACATCCATACGTCACTACAAGAAAAACTATAGCCTGACTATACGGACCTTTGTTGACAAAGTAATGTCACTGGTTTTTAATATGCTATCTAGGTTGGTCATAACTTTCCTTCCAAGGAGTAAGCGTCTTAAAATTTCATGGCTGCAATCACCATCAGCAGTGATTTTGGAGCCCAAAACAGTAAAGTCAGCCACTGTTTCCACTGTTTCCCCATCTATTTGCCCTGAAGTGACGAGACCAGATGCCATGATCTTAGTTTTCTGAATGTTGAGCTTTAAACCAACTTTTTCACTCTCCTCTTTCACTTTCATCAAGAGGCTCTTTAGTTTTTCTGCCATAAGGGTGGTGTCATCTGCATATCTGAGATTATTGATATTTCTCCTGGCAATCTTGATTCCAGCCTGTGTTTCATCCAGCCCAGTGTTTCTCATGATGAACTCTGCATATAAGTTAAATAAGCAGGGTGACAATATACAGCCTTGACATACTCCTTTTCCTATTTGGAACCAGTATGTTGTTCCGTGTCCAGTTCTAGCTGTTGCTTCCTGACCTGCATACAGTAGTTAAAGCTAAAACCAGGAATTCAGCTGATCATGACAAAGAGAAGGATGTAATTGATGGCAGAGGCTACCCTTTAATCAGCACTTCACAGATGTCATCCTTTGTCATCTTCTCAACAGTCCTATGAGATGTAGTCCTCATGTTGCAAATAAAAAAACTTAAGCCAAGGAAAGTTAATTAACTTACCCTAAATTGCATACCTGATAAATTCCAGAGTCTAAATTTAAACTCATAACTACTGATGGCTTAGAAACCAAAACATATTGTTAGTAGTGTATTATTTTCACCCAGTAATTGAGGAGTTTGGAATTAACAGATACACACTACTATGTGTAAAATAGATAAACAATAAGGACCTCCTGTATAGTACTGTATAGTATAAGGAACTATATTCAATATCTTATAACAACCTATATAATGGAAACGAATCTGGAAAAGAATATATATATATATATTTTTTTTATGTTACTGAATCACTTTGCAATATACCTGAAACTAACACAACACTATAAAAAACTATATTGCAATAAAAAGAATCGAATACTTTCAAAATTTCATCACTAAATAACTAGGTTATATTTGAACAGCTAGTATGCACCAACTTTTAAAGTTTTCCTTACAAGTGAAATTCTATTAAAGGGAAAATAGAGGGTTTTGATTGCATGTTCATGGTCCTGCATATAATTATAGATATTTTTAATTATACAACTTATGTATTATGTAATGTACAATATTTATTAATTATATATTTTAAATAGTTCAATTATGTTTTCATCACCTGGAAGATAGCAGTATTTCTCAGTGACAGTCACTCACTAAGGACCTGACTCTATTTGCTAAACAAATTTTATATCATTTACATGTCAGCTATGTTGGGTCGAATTTCAGGCTTTGCACACACAACTTAAAAATTAGTTGAGGATGCCACAATGGAATATTACTCAGCCATTAAAAAGGATACATTTGAGTCAGTTCTAATGAGGTGGATAAAACTGGAGCCTATTATACAGAGTGAAGTAAGTCAGAAAGAAAAACACCAATACAGTATACTAACGCATATATATGAAATTTAGAAAGATGGTAACGATAACCCTATATGTGAGTCAGCAAAATAGACACAGATGTATAGAACAGACTTTTGGACTCTGTGGGAGAAGGCGAGGGTGGGATGATTTGAGAGAATAACATTGAAACATATATTATCATATGTGAAACAGATCGCCAGTTGAGGTTTGCGATGCATGAGACAGGGTGCTCAGGGCTGCTGCACTGGGATGACCCAGAGGGATGGGATGGGGAGGCAGGTGGGAGAGGGGTTCAGGATGGGGACACATGTACACTCATGGCTGATTCATGTCAATGTATGACACAAACCACTATAATATTGTAAAGTAATTAGCCTCCAATTAAAATAAATAAATAAATAAAAATTAAATAAAAGAGGAAATCGGGCAAGAACAAATCAAATTATAACTATGTAGAATAGTTTTCTTTCCTAAACATATGTAGAAAGTTCTGCGGGGCTTTGGGACTAAGAGTGGACCAGGTGGGGGATTGGACAAGGCTTCATGGAGGAGACCCGTCTTTGAAGTAACACTTGGATTTTGAGTGGTTTTGTACACAGTGTGACTACATTAACTCCCACCTTGCCGTCGGTCTTTGTTGATCCTCATATGAGTTTTATTTTGATCTCCAAATACATTATTTTGGAGTCCCAAGGAGCTCCTGTTTTTTGTGATCAGAGTGACCAGTGATGTCAGGGAAGGGGCCTAACCTCCCCTTCCACTGCCACCTCTTGCTTCAGCCTTTTGCCTTTCCCAGAAGTCCTGTTGGGACATCCTCTCATCTCCAGATGCAGTGCTGGGTCACATGCAGCCTCCACTGGGGCGGGTGTCAGGGTCTCAGCATTCCAGCAGACTCTCTTAAGAAAATGTTTGTGATTTTTTAAAAAAACATTTGAGCCTCAATTAATTATTTAAAAGGCTTTTTTTATTCTTTCTGTTGTCTCTGTAAGTCTGTGGGCATTTATAGAAATCATATATATAGATATAATTTCTATATTTTGTATATTTATATAATAATATATAATTATATGTTTTACATATATATATAAGTTTGAGATGAAGCTTAAGTATGCCCCCTCCTACTTCCTTAATATATAGGAACTAATTCAAAGTCTTTTAGATCCTAGATTGACTTTTAAAACATTTCCAGTTATGACAACCAATTTAAAATAAAAGTTAAAATTACTTAACACTTTTTATCAACAAATTTTTGTTATTCCTAAAATAGTAGTGTACTTTAGGAAGTAAGTAGAATGTCCTTATGCAAAATATGATACTATTGACATGTCCTAAGTAAAGTGGGATGCACTCTCAGTTGTTTATCCTGTTACAAAAGGTTTTTGTCATAATAGCACATGCATATTTCTTATTACTTGTTGTAGCAATAATTGAGTTGTTACAGTGTCAGTATGAACAGTTTTTATTGAAGCAGAGTTTTTTAGGTGAAAATAGCTCTGTTGTAATAATGGGCTATAATCTTTGGTTTTTAGCAGTATTACCATAGGGTCATTACTGTAATTACTCACCAGGAGAATGAGCTGGCATCTACCCTTTCTTTCTGGCACTGCCTGCCTCCATTAAAAACATTTTCCAATCAATTCTCAATGCCGCTGTCAACCTTTCTTTTCATTTTCAGCTTTGATCTCCAAGTTGCTTTCACTCAAAAGAGAGCAGGTCCAAATCCTCACTCTTTGCTTCATAGCCTTTAACCGGATCATCCAAGATTTTTCAACTTCCTTCTGCCTTCGTGTGTTTCTGTTCAGACATTCTAGTTAAATACTTTCATGTCCTTTAGGTGTCTAAGTCCATTCACTCTACCACTCTCTTCTGAAACTTCTCCTGGCCACCCCTCTGACTCGGAAGTGTTCTGTGCATGCATCCAGCCAATACTGGAAGTTCTCTTCAATATCTAAATTACACAACAGTCAAACCAACCAACCAACAAAATCCATGCCATTCAACTAAAAAGGGATTTTGAAATTTGGCCTTTAATCCAATTCTAGTACTCCCTTTGTTCCTCTGAATCTAACCTTGCCTTACTTAGACATGACTTAAGCATGACTTTACAGAAATTGTGTATATGTATCCATATATGGGGGCTTCACTGGTAGCTCAGCTGGTAAAGAATCTGCCTGCAATGCAGAATACCCTAATTCAATTCCTGGGTCAGGAAGATCTTCTGGAGAAGGGATAGGCTACCCACTCCAATACTCTTGGGCTTCCCTGGTGGCTCAGATGGTAAAGAATTTGCCTGTGATGTGGGAGATCTGGGTTTTGACCCTGGGTTGGGGAGATTCCCTGGAGAAGGGAATGGCTACCCACTCCAGTATCCATATCTGGATGAATTTCCCTTTTAGAATTCAGTGGAGCAGGAATTTCTACTCAGCACTGCCAATTTGAGTGCTGCCTGGGGCAAGCCTACCTCCTTTACCAATGTAAATGTGTAAAATGTGATAATACCCACCTTACAGACTTTTGTAACAAATAGTTTAACATGTTGCTGAATCATCTTCATTAGTATACAACTTTGCTATATCTTTACCTAATAAATATGGCTTCCCAGATGGTGCTAGTGGTAATCTGTCTTTCAGTTGTGTCCACCTCTTTGCGATCCCATGAACTGTAGCCTGTTAGGCTCCTCTGTCCATGCAATTCTCCAGGCGAGAGTTCTGGGGTGGGTTGCCAATCCCTTCTCCAGGGGGTCTTCCTGACCCAGAGACTGACCCCCGGTCTCCTGCATTGCAGGCAGACTCTTTTCTCCCCTCTATGTCAGCTCCTCCCCATCTTCAAGGCTTAGCTCAAGTCTAACTCTTTTCTGATATTTTAACCTATGCGCTGCCATAGCATGTTATCTGTAAGCCTTTTGTAATCAGTTCACTTATTACAACTGTCAGAGATGCTGGTATCCATTCTTCACTCCCCACTCTATGATGTCATTGAAGGAGTATACTAGGGCTTAAGCATCCTTGCTAACCCCACCCCATATAGGGCCCTGCATGTAGTAGGTTCTCCTCAAGTATTTGTTGAGTGTATAGATGAGTTAATCTGGTATAGGAAATGGCAACCTACTCCAGTATCCATGCCTGGAAAATTCCAGGGGCAGAGGAACCTGGCGGGCTACAGTCCATGGGTTTGCAAAGAGTCAGACATGACTGAGTGACTGAGGACAGATGCACATGGATAAATTAATAGATATTTTAATATTACCCTATTTCTTTAGGTATTTATTATAAGATTAGAGTGCAAAAAAATGATATTTTCATATCCAAAACATATTGAATATCTTTGGAAAAATTGAGTCTTATTTCTAAGTAACAGCATATATTTTCACCTACTGGCTTTTTAAAATTAAAATAATCATTTTCTCCTCCAGGTATCAAGAAAGTAGCTCAAGGGACTGTAGAACTTACAGACACAAAGAAAGATTTATAGACACATTATTTCATTCATGGATCTTATTTCAGCTGCTACCCAAATAGCTTTGTTAATTCAGTACCAAACCTCTTCCACATCCATAGCAGTCCAAAGGGAAATTGAGTTACTAATATGAACTAAGGTAATAAATGTTGCTTTTCATCGTGTGTCAAATTTTTACAGAAACCAAGAAATGTTTCCTATGAAATTATATGAAAGAAGGAACATTTGAACAATTAAAATTCATTTGGCCATTAGTGCATTCTCATAGATTCTGGTTCGTATTTTAGATGTTATTTGATTTGTAACCACAGTCTCCTTCTCATTTGAGGCTATGGGTTACAGTGTGTGATAAGATGTTGCTCATAAGATTCCCATGTATATACTGCCTCGTACCTCATAGAGGCTCAGTGAATGAATACTGAGGTGAACCTGTAAAAGTTTATCTAAAGGTCCCATGTGCTGAAGACAGAGTGCCATGGTTGAGGCTGCTGCTGCTGCTAAGTCACTTCAGTCGTGTCCGACTCTGTGCGACGCCATAGACGGCAGCCCACCAGGCTCCGCCGTCCCTGGGATTCTCCAGGC
Organism: Giraffa tippelskirchi; assembly: GCF_054371585.1. Classification (NCBI taxonomy): domain Eukaryota; kingdom Metazoa; phylum Chordata; class Mammalia; order Artiodactyla; family Giraffidae; genus Giraffa; species Giraffa tippelskirchi. The sequence continues at coordinate 160,411,976 of NC_137283.1, read as the reverse complement.
AGAGACTGCAGTGGGTTGCCATTTCCTTCTCCAATGCATGAAAGGGAAAAGTGAAAGTTAAGTCGCTCATTCGTGTCCGACTCTTAGCGACCCCATGGACTGTAGCCTACCAGGCTCCTCCGTCCAAGGGATTTTCCAGGCAAGAGTACTGGAGTGGGGTGCCATTGCCTTCTCCAATGGTTGAGGCAGCTGCCTTGTAATTGATGAATGCTTTAAAGTGGCGGTTTTAGGGAAGAGGCAGATTTTGAAATAGAAATGATTGTGAATAAAGGGTAACCTTCAGGAAAAATATTTTGAATCAGTCACCCAAAAGCAAAAAGAGACTTTCTTCCCCAGCTGTATAGAAGACTTTCTAAACAATAAGCATTTCAGCATGATCATTTATTATCATCATCATCACTGCCTATTTGGTGAGGATACACAGTGTATTAGACACCTACAGATCCTTTTTATATAATCTTATACAACCCTGTGACAAAGGTCTTATCATCTCCATTTTGTGGATGAGAAAACTTAAGACTTTCAGACGTTGTGTAGCTTCTGCTTTAACATTTGCTAGTTTCATTAAAACTTTTGATCGCCACTGTATCATGCAACCCTTTAGATCGTTCTGGAAAAATTAAACATCAGTTGAGTATGCATTTTAAGGCGTCTATTTACCTTTCAAGCTAATTAAGGCCCATTTGAAAGGGACTTCAATTATCTTTTCCAAGTTTTCTCCAGACACCTTTCTTCATTATGATACATCTAGCATAAATGCACAACTGAAAAAGCCGTGTATGATTACCGTCAAGTGTGAGATGATGTGGTTCTCTGGTGCTATGGCTGACAGATGCTCTCTATGACTGTCTTCACCCCACAGCTGCCTTACTCTTTGCGAAGGACTACAATCTAGGTGTTATTCTTATACCATGAAAATCCATAGCCTCAGTGAGTTATCTTCAGTCCAGTACAGTATATCTCTGGGCTATAGGGTCTTTTGAAAACACAAACATTTGCAAAACAAGAACAATTTCAATGGTATAGTATGATTACTTACTACCATTGACTTCATATTTTCATTTACTAATTCAACATATATCGCTGTTGTTCAGTCACTAAGTCATGTCCAATTCTTTGCGACCCCATGGACTGCAACACGCCAGGCTTCCCTCTCCTTCACTGTCTCCCGGAGTTTGCTCAGACTCACATTCATTGGGTCAGTCAGTGATGCTATCCATCCATCTCATCCTCTTGTCACCCACTTCTCCTCTTGCCCTCAATCTTTCCCAGCATCAGGGTCTTTTCCAGTGAGTCAACTCTTCACATCAGGTGGTCAAAGTATTGGAACTCCAACTTCAGCATCACTCCTTTCAATGAATATTCAGGGTTGATTTCCTTTAGGATTGATTTCTTTGATCTCTCTGGTATTCAAGGGACTGAGTCATCTCCAGCACCACAATTTGAATGTATGTTTGTTTGTTTTTTTCATTTCCTATTGTGTGCTACACCCTGTGATGGTGCTGGCAATGCTATTGTGAACTAAAGGGATATGACATTCACACATTAGCTCAGGAGATATTCAATAACTGCTGCCGTAAACCTGAGCGACAGAAAAGAGAGTCCTGGAGGAGTTCAGAGCAGGAGAGACTGAAGGAGTTTTGGTAGCTAGAAGTCACACTAACGATGAGACATTTCACTCAGGTTAGATATCTCCACAGGACACACTGGGCTGGGGGTAAAGAAATCATATGCCACACAGAGGAAACAGTATGAAGAAATGAGAAAAAATATAGAGCTTTCAAGGAATTGAAAAATTCTGCCATAATTGGAGCACAGAGAGTGAGGGAGGAATTACTGTAAAATGGAGACCAAAATAGAGAGGGATTTCCAGGAACAAATTGAGGTTGACAAACAATATTTTCATTGTTTATAAATAAACTAGTAGAGATACTTATCAAGGGCTGCTGCTGCTGCTGCTAAGTCGCTTCAGTAGTGTCCAACTCTGGGCGACACCATAGGTGGCAGCCCACCAGTCTCCGCCGTCCCTGGGGTTTTCCAGGCAAGAACACTGGAGTGGGTTGCCATTTCCTTCTCCGTTATCAAGGGCAGTTCAGGTCAGTTCAGTCGCTCCGTCGTGTCCAACTCTTTTCGACTCCATGAGCTGCAGCATGCCAGGCCTCCCTGTCCATCACCAACTCCTGAGTTTACTCAAACCCATGTCCATCGAGTCGGTGATGCCATCCAGCCATCTCATCCTCTGTCGTCCCCTTCTCCTCCTGCCCCCAATCCTTCCCAGCATTAGGGTCTTTTCCAATGAGTCAACTCTTTGCATGAGTTGGCCAAAGTATTGGAGTTTCAGGTTCAACATCAGTCCTTCCAATGAACACCCAGGACTGATCTCCTTTAGGATGGACTGGTTGGATCTCCTTGCAGTCCAAGGGACTCTCAAGAGTCTTCTTGTTATTAAGGGCAATGAGATCCAAATAGAGACATAGGGTTGAAAAAAAAATTTTTTTTTTTTTTTTTTTTTTAGTGAGAGATTTTTAAAATGCAGTGGTTACAAAGTTATTATTATTTCCAAGTGGAATTTTGAATGTGACTAGTTTCCCTGTGACTCTCAATTAACAATATATATTTTATTTTAATGTTTCTTTCCCTCTCAGAACTCTCAGTTCTTTCACCCCCGCACTTTCTGTGGCCCTGCCTGGTCTACTCTGTGATGTAAAGTTATGCTCTGTGGTTCTCATTTTCCCCACGATTTCTAGGGTAGCACAGTCAGAAAGAGAAGTAATGCAATTTTGGTGTGTCTGACAAATTTTGAAAGATTTGGGTTTTTAAGTTTCTATTCATTAGCATTCTTTTAACTCACCTTCCCCCCCTCTTTTATGCATCTCTGCTAGATGGTGATCAAACGGATCAAATTTTTAAAGTAACAATTGAGTTGTAGAGTGACACATGGTGGGTAGCAGGCTTTATGCTGTGTGACTGTGAGAGAGTCATTTGGCATTGACTACAGTAGGCAGGTAGTCAAAGGAGCAGCACGTCTTACCTTTGCAACTGAGTATGAACGTCGGAAAATTGATTTTGTTGCAAAGTGCACTGATATTATCTGACAGTTATTTCAATGTATGTCTTGAAATCCTTCAAGCGCTGAGCAAGTATCTATTTCAGTGGTTTTAGAAAAGGTTAATGAAAAAAGAAAAAGGAACTTGGGGGTTATAATTGAGCATGACACCAATATTGATGCAAATAATATCTGGCCTCAAATTCAGTTATTAAACAAATTATGTCAAAGTATGTTTTAGAAAAAATTTACATGTAACTGAATTAATGTGAATTTTGATTTAGGAAGGAAATATAGGAAAATTTGAAATATAATATGGAGAAAATACTAGATCAGGAAATTCTCATCCATCCTAGAAGAAAGCAGAAAGATAAATTAGATTAAAAGAGGAGACTGTTGGATGAATAGATACTGAGCACAGAACAAAGATATTTCTTGATTGATTCAGAGAAATCAAGTCTTCAATTCAAAGTGATCAAGAATAGATGCTAACTCTTGAGGGAAAGACCTAACTGGTAGATAGCCTAATCAAAATTTAAAATGGATTGGAATTTATACGTGAATAAATTCTTAGTATGCCATAGAAACCTGGGAAGATGCACATTGTCATTCTTGACTGTTAATGGTTATGGGACCTACCTGTGTGTGTGGAATCATTAGCACCTGGTTAGGTATACCAAGGTGGCTTCTGTGATTCTTTATTCTCTCTTGTATGTTCTTTCTGACAATAAATCATAACCACCACTGGAAAAGGAACTGGGTCTATTGTGTGCACTGAATCTGCAGCACCTAGCATTGTACCTGGGAAATAATAAGAGCTCAGTAAACATTGGTTAGATGTCAAAAAAAAAAATATTATTGTTACAGTCACGTAAGTTATTTTTCATTTTTCTTTTTTTTTACTTTTTAATATTTCATGAGTCAGAATGTAGGAGACAGGAAGCTAAGACTTTCCCCTAGGGTCATAGCTATGAATTATTTGGGAATATTACAATTGTAAAAACACTAGTTATATTAGTATATATATAGTAACATAGGTAATAGATAATACAATATTATGTTATATAGTTATTGGTTCTATTAATTTTACCTGTTGAGTATAGATTATGCTTTTGAATAGTAAATTTTTGTAATTAATATTTTTATATTTACACCTCATTTGGTCAGGGTGAATGAGGCATATCTTTCCATAACCATTTACTGTAAGTTGTGGGTACACTGAAATAAGATCTATCAGAGATTTATCTGTGAAAACATTGATAGTTTGACAAATATTAAATAGCTTACTGCCAAGCAGTGCTAATAATTGTAGCATAACCCTTAAACTTTCTGAATACAATTTTGTGTTTTTATTGAAAGTGGCTTATTTTTTCTTGCAAAAAATGTGTATCTAACCGTAAGTCTATTATCCCAAAGGGGAAGTTGGGGGGGAGGGATAAATTAGGAGGTTCAGATAAACATATACACACTACTATGTATAATATAGGGCTTCCCTGGTGGCCCAGATGGTAAAGAATCTGCCTGCAATATGCGAGACCCAGGTTCAATCCCTGGGTTGAGAAGATCCATAAAATAGGTGATCAGCAAGGACCTACTGTATAGCACAGGTAACTCTACTCAATATTCTGTAATAACCTATATGGGTAAAAAATCTGAAAAAGCGTAGATGTATTATGTATATATGTGTGGAAAGTGGAAAGTGAAAGTTGCTCAGTCGTGTCAGACATTTTGCAACCCCAACTGGAGTAGGTAGCCTTTCCCTTCTTCAGGGAATCTTCCCAACCCAGGGATTGAACCCAGGTCTTCCACATTGCTGGTGGATTCTTTACCTGCTGAGCCATCAGGGAAGCCCAAGGATACTGGAGTGGGTAGCCTATCCCTTCTCCAGCGGATCTTCCTGACCTAGGAATTGAACCAGGGTCTCTACAAAAAAGATCTTCATGACCCAGATAACTACGATGGTGTGATCACTCACCTAGAGCCAGACATTCTGGAATGTGAAGTCAGGTGGGCCTTAGGAAGCATCACTATGAACAAAGCTAGTGGAGGTGATGGAATTCCAGTTGAGCTATTTCAAATCCTGAAAGATGACGCTGTGAAAGTGCTGCACTCAATATGCCAGCAAATTTGGAAAACTCAGCAGTGGCCACAGGACTGGAAAAGGTCAGTTTTTATTCCAATCCCAAAGAAAGGCAATGCCAAAGAATGCTCAAACTACCACACAGTTTCACTCATCTCACATGCTAGTAAAGTAATGCTCAAAATTCTCCAAGCCAGGCTTCAGCAATATGTGAACCGTGAACTTCCAGATGTTCAAGCCGGTTTTAGAAAAGGCAGAGGAACCAGAGATCAAATTGCCAACATCCAATGGATCATGGATGAGTAAGAGAGTACCAGAAAAACATCTATTTCTGCTTTATTGACTATGCCAAAGACTTTGACTGTGCGGATCACAATAAACTAAAAAATTCTTCAAGAGATGGGAATACCAGACCACCTGACCTGCCTCTTGAGAAATCTGTATGCAGGTCAGGAAGCAACAGTTAGAACTGGACATGGAATGACAGACTGCTTCCAAATAGGAAAAGGAGTATGTCAAGGCAGTATATTGTCATCCTGCTTATTTAACTTATATACAGAGTACATCATGAGAAACGCTGGGCTGGAGGAAGCACAGGCTGGAATCAAGATTGCCGGGAGAAATATCAATAACCTCAGATATGCAGATGACACCACCCTTATGGCAGAAAGTGAAGAAGAACTAAAGAGCCTCTTGATGAAAGTGAAAGTGGAGAGTGAAAAAGTTGGCTTGAAGCACAACATTCAGAAAACTAAGATCATGGCATCCAGTCCCATCACTTCATGGCAGATAGATGGAGAAACAGTGGCAACAGTGGCTGACTTTATTTTTCTGGGCTCCAAAATCACTGCAGTTGGTGATTACATCAATGAAATTAAAAGACGCTTACTCCTTGGAAGGAAAGTTATGACCAACCTAGATAGCATATTTAAAAGCAGAGACATTACTTTGCCAACAAAGGTCCATCTAGTCAAGGGTATGGTTTTTCCAGTGGTCATGTATGGATGTGAGTGTTGGATTATAAAGAAAGCTGAGCTCCGAAGAATTGATGCTTTTGAACTGTGGTGTTGGAGAAGACTCTTGAGAGTCCCTTGGACTGCAAGGAGATCCAACCAGTCCATCCTAAAGGAGATCAATCCTGGGTGTTCATTGGAAGGTCTGATGTTGAATCTGAAACTCCAATACTTTGGCCACCTGATGCGAAGACCTGACTCATTTGAAAAGACCCTGATGCTGGGAAAGATTGAGGGCAGGAGGAGAAGGGGATGATAGGGGATGAGATGGCTGGATGGCATCACCGACTCGACGGACATGGGTATGGGTAGACTCAGAGAGTTGGTGATGGACAGGTCGGCTTAGTGTGCTGTGGTTCATGGGGTCACAAAGACTCGGACACAACTGAGCCACTGAACTGAACTGAACTGAACTTAACTCCTGCATTGCTGGTGGACTCTTTACCCAATGATCTATGGGGGAAGCATATATAGATATATGCTGCTGCTGCTAAGTCACGTCACTCGTGTCTGACTCTGTGCGACCCCACAGACGGCAGCCCACCAGGCTCCTCTGTCACTGGGATTCTCCAGGCAAGAATACTGGAATGGGTTGCTATTTCCTTCTCCAATGCATGCATGTAAAACTGAATCACTTTGCTATACACCTGAAACTTAATGCAATATTGTAAGTCACCTCTTGTTCAGTCATTAAGTCATGTCTGACTCTCTGCCACCCCATGGACTGCAGCACTCCAGGCTCCTCTGTCTTCCACTATCTTCTGGAAGAAGAAGTGAAGTGAGGTCGTTCAGTCATGTCTGCCTCTTTGCGACCCCATGGATGGAGGAGCCTGATAGGCTACAATCCATGGGATTTTCCAGGCAAGAGTACTGGAGTGGGTTGTCATTTCCTTCTCCAGGGGATCTTCCCTACCCAGGGATCAAACCTGGGTCTCCCACATTGTGGGCAGACACTTTACCCTCTAAGCCACCAGGGAAGTCCATTAAGTTGGTGATGCTATCTAACCAGCTCATTCTCTGCTGCCCCATTCTCCTTTGCCTTCAGTCTTTCCCAGCATCAGGGTCTTTTCCAATGATTCCACTCTTACATTTACATTATATTTGTATACAATCTAACCCTTTCCTACATAATGATAAAATAAGTGAAACAGTACAGTAAAATTGATCTAAACTAATTAAATGTATTTTAGGCAGCCAATGTCTAAGGATAAGTAAGAATTTTTGAAGACTTTTTAAAAATGAATTTTATTACATTTATACAGTATTCTATGTTTTTAAAAACTCTGAGTAATCATTCAAGTATAGCCAGATGCTGGTGACTAAACCCTGATATCATGCTCACATGCAGAGAAACACAATTGGTACTGCTTCCAATTTCAGAAGAAGAAGAAGATTGAAACACTGAAACCTACACTTTTGGCAAATAGACTTGTCATCTCTTCATATTTTCCCCTCTCAGCAGTAAGCCTTTGTCACCTTCAAGACTTTACCAAACACACAAGCTCGTAAGTTAGCCAGTCGCATTCTCATGGATGCTGGCAGAAGGCCTGAGACTCCTGGGTCCTAGACCAAGCACTCACTCACGTGTATCACGGCTGACAGTATGAGCACAGCACCTTAGTATGGGTCCCCCATGCACCCCACATCCCATGGAGGTGACACAGCAGGCTCCTCCACAAGGGGTGAGTGTGCACAGGTTTGTGTCACAGCCAGGGAGCACCGTACTTTGCAAATCTGCCACTTTTATAGTAAACAGGCTGCTGTGTGTCTTGGAGGCACATTATCTCATCCCCAAGGTCCATCTATGCAAACACATTCCTGATAAACAGCTGTGGTAAAGAGCACTCAGAGCCTAGAATCCTTGGCAAGCTCACTGGTCCTGTGCAGAGTCCCTCAGGGCCCAGCATTGCCACCTCTCCCAACAACCTTCACACTGGGACTGAGCCCAGAAACCGACTGGAGGACAGTAACAGCCAAGCCAGAAGGTCTTTCTGTAAGTGCTGGAGTTTGCTGTGGTACTGGTACCGTACAGACGCGACACCCTGGAATATGAGGCCTTTGGAACACAGCCAGACCGAACTATAGGTAGTATTTGTGCTTAAAAAAAAATTCACAAAAATTAAATTAATTATACATCAGTTCAGTTCAGTTGCTCACTCATGTCCAACTCCTTGTGATCCCACTGCAGCATGCCAGTCTTCCCTGTCCATCACCAACTCCCGGAGCTTACTCAAACTCATGTCCATTGAGTTGGTGATGCCATCCAACCTTCTTATCCTCTGTCATCCCCTTCTCCTCCCACCATCAATCATTCCCAGCATCAGGGTCTTTTCAAATGAGTCAGTTCTTTGCATCAGGTGGCCAAAGTATTAGAGTTTCAGCTTCACCATCAGTCCTTCCAGTGAATATTTAGGACTGATTTCTTTTAGGATTGACTGGTTTGATCTCCTTATAGTCCAAGGCACTCTCAAGAGTCTTCTCCAACACCACAGTTCAAAAGCATCCATTCTTCCATGCTCAGTTTTCTTTATAGTCCAACTCTCACATCCATACATGACTAACGGACAAACCATAGCTTTGACTAGATGGACCTTTGTTGACAAAGTAATGTCTCTGCTTTTTAATATGCTGTCCAGGTTCATCATAACTTTTCTTCAAAGGAGCAAGCATCTTTTAATTTCATGGCTGCAGTCACTATCTGCAGTGATTTTGGAGCCCCCAAAAAGTCTGTCACTGTTTCCATTGTTTCCCCAGCTATTTGCCATTTGTCAGTAAATCAGATATCATGATCCATAGCACCCTGCTTCTTTTGCTACTCAAAAGTGAAGCTCTTCCTAGCAATCACAGGGCAGCAATATCTACTAGGCTTTGAATTCATAGCAGGTGTGATCTCTGACGTCTGTTTTAAAGACAGTAATTCACCTTTTGATTGTAAGGAGCCACATACCTAGGCAAGAAGTGTCTCAAGCCATCATTCACACCTTCATCCAGTGAGTACTTGCTGAGTCCTCTTTTAATTTGCTTCTAGAGTTTTCTGCTTGAAAAGTATCATCCGTTCTCCACGGTTCTGCCATCCAGTCTTCCCTGGAGTTGCCCATTGTGTGCTGGAGAACTGGAAGAGCGGTGCCCAGGGGACACTGTTGTGTGTGCAGACAGCAAGCCATGATTGCTTGAGTGGGGACAGACGAGATAGGTGTTGAGTCTTTTCCTCAGTCTCCCCGGGGGGTGACTGATTCCTCCTGCTTTCTTCCAAACCCCGTTAGAAGGTTTCTTGAAACTGAAACTGTGTTTTATTTCTTTAAGCTTAGTTCTTTTGTAGGAAAAAAATACTGTCACCAAGAAAACAGGATGCAATGATAATATTTACATGTTGCCAATCAAATAGAACAAAATACTACACCAATGAAGAATTGAAAAAAAAAAATGGTCTAAAGGGATTGCCTCCTTGCGAGTCATAAGTGGAGTTGTTTCTATTGGTTGGGGATGAGTGCCCTGCACAGACTCACACACAGCTTATTCATAGAGCTCTCGCTCCAAAGTCGACTGCAGGCACAGTCTTTTCCGGGGCAGCGTCAGGGATGTGCGGCACGATGCTGGCAGCTTCTTCCCTGTTTCTCCGTCTCCTGATGGTTGGTGTCATTCTTACTAAATCAGAACTGATGATAATGTGTCACATTCCCACAGGACAGCTGGCAGGTTGGGAGGTGGCATTTTGGAGGATTACTCACTTTCTATAATAATTGTACTTGGTGTTGGCTGAGATCTTCTGTGAAGGCGTTTGACACAAGTGACCATTCCTCTTTCATCTCCAGTTCCTGTGGCTCCCTGGAGTTTATGACACTCTGTTAATGGATTTCATCCCATTCTTCCCTGACTAGCCCTTGTGTATTTCTCTCACTGACCTGCTGTTCTCCACTGATCTCGTAAACAGGGATGCTCCTCAAGGGGGTTTTCTTTGTCTTGTCTCTGTTGTTGTTCATTCACCACAGCATGTCCCCCTCTTCGCGACCGCATGGACTTCCACATGCCAGGCTTCCCAGTCCCTCACCATCTCCCGGAGTTTGCCCTAGTTCATGTCCATTGCATCGGTGATGCCATCCAACCATCTCATCCTCTGCCACCCTCTTCTCCTCACCTCTCTTGCCTCTACAATTTTCTATTTAGTGATTTCCTCTACTCCTTTGAAGTTAAATACATGAATCTGTAGATTACTCTCAAATTTTTAGTTTTAATGCTATGGCACTGTCTTGAATGTAAGAAGACTCGTTGTCCTCAAAACACCTTAAATTCAGCTGTATCACAACCATGCTCAGTATTTCCACCCTCATACTCCATTCACTGAGCTTCAAAACCTTGATTTGCCCTTCCCGTTTTCAATTGTACTTCAGATCCAAGTTGATAGCTTTATTAGCCTTTCCTCTATAATAGTCACTCTGTCTGTCCCAAGCATAGACTCTTTTTTACTTGGACTTAACTTGCCGTAAGGAACTAGCAGCCTCACAGCCTTAAACACTGCTGTGTCGCTTTCTCAGTCAGGGAATAAGAAGTACCACTTGGTTTTCAGAGAGTGAGTTTACCAGAGGGAATTAGTTGTAAGGAGAGAGGATCCCTGCAAGAAGATGCTGCCACGCCTGGTGTTAGGGAATCAAACGCAATAGATTGGGTTTATCTGAACTAAGAAGCTCTCAAAACTGGGGCTCAGATCTCTGAAAGGGCAAAGGTGAGGCTGGTCCCCATTGTTTAGAAGAATCTGCTTGCTCGGAAGAACAGCTGGGGTGGGAGGAAGTGCTGCTGCTGGAAACAGCTTCCCCTCGTGGCCCCGTGCTTCCTGAACATCAACCAAATAGGACGAAGGAAGCTGCCCTCCTGTCCTCCTGTTTCCCGTCCCTTACTGGCACCTTCTTTTGGATAATCTAACCAGAATCCAGCTGGTTAAGGTGTCTGATTAGTTTCGTATGTCAAACCCCAGCCAAAGCATTAGAGATGGAGAAAGATGGTGGATTTGGAATTGAGAAATGCTAGTTAAGTCACCCCTGTAGAACACCCTTCAGTTACTCATCTTGCATACGCACCCTTTTACACATATATTCGAACTACGCCGGAACAGCAGTGAATACTTCATAGATATACCTAGCAAGGAACAACTATTCATACAAGGGCTGTCTTAGCCTCCTCTGCAAAATGGAAGACACAAGTTCCAACTATCACGGTATTCATATCCGCAAGGTGCTAATCCCTTTTTTAGTTTATTCCTAATTCCTAAAGATATATATATATATATATATATATGTTTATATTAAAAAGAAGTTGTAAGGCTAGCCATAAGATAACTACAGGAATAAGGAAGGAGGAGAAGAAAGTTAGTTATTATTACATATACATACAAATATGCATACACACGTGCACGTGCACACACACACATACACACACACATATATATATATATAGAGAGAGAGAGAGAACTTAATACAGTTGTCGATTCTGTAACTGATGATGAGAATTTAGACTCCTTTTCAACAACTTTTTTGCTATTATGCATCCTGTTTATCCTTTCTTTTTCCTCAGTGATAATCTCAGTTTGTAGGATTTTTTTTTAATTATTTTATAGAGTGACCCAAATCTGCATTCCTGATGGCTCTAAGTACAGAAGTCTTTGTTGGATTGCCATAGTTTTCATGCACTTTCACTCTTGGGCTTGGAAACACTGAGAAGCACCATTGAAAACCCTCATATATCACATCAGTTTCTTGCCACCATCAGCGTGCACTGACCACCCGCAGGATGATACTCCAGCCAACACAACATCCCCCTTTTTTCCCGTTAGTTCAGTGTTATGGAACTCAGAATGGCCAGGTAGCATGCTTAACTTTTAGTATGTGTAACTATTTTTGTGTTGTCTGGTGGAAACCCTGCTCTCCTGGGTCCTAAGACACTCAAACCAGCAGAGCCTGACGTGGGGAAGACGGAATCAAGCCTTCTGTGAGTGGTTTACTAGGTGCGGTACTGAACACGGCCACACCCACTTTCCTGCCTTCAACCTGCACCCGAGTTTTCTGGCTCACACAGAGTACGTGCTGGAGGTCCCTCAGACAGTGCCTCAGCCTCTCAGGTTGTTGTCACCAGCTGGCACCACAGCTAAGTCCTTACTGGGGTTAGACACCATTCCAGCGAGAGGGCTGCTTCCAGGTGCTGAGACAGTGATATGAGAGAAGTCAGCGTGCACAGCGCATTGCCGTATTCCCTGTGCAGGGACGCCAGTTCACTGTTCAGAAGCAAGGATTGTGAGCACCATACAGTCACTAGGACGCTTTTTATAAATCTGTGGATGGTGGTGCTGTTAGAAACATAGTGGACAGAAAGGACATTTTGGATATGGTAAATCAATTTCAATCCAAAGGCAATTTTCAGCAGAGGTGTATGTCTCCCTTACCCCAGTCATCCTATTAGATGGTGCAAGATGCTTCAAAGAGTCTTAGAGGAATATTCACTGTGACTGATGGTAAGAAGCATCTGTGTCTTTCTTAGAAGCTTTATGGTGAGTGCCTTCAGTGATCAGTCCTTGCCGTTCTTGCCTCTGATGGTAGGAATGATGATGACAAAGACTATGTGATCAAATGGATGGGGCACTTTGAGAAGAAAAATCGCAATTTCAGGGTGTGTTCAAAAGACCAAAGAACTTCTGTGTTGATATAAAGAAACTAAAAGAAGGGTTTTTGTGCTTTTTTTTTTCCTTTTTTCCCCTTGAAGCTGTGGGGCTGACTTACAGAAAATCAAATCCAAAATCACATAGAATTGCAACAGGTTACAGAATTACAGCTAAGTTCACAGACTCTTCACATCTTTATGTGAAGGGTAGAGCATTGATTAGAAAGACACTGGACCCTGAGACTTGAAGCAGATCAAATAGGTAGATTCAGACAAAGCTGATGGTGAACTCTCCAATCGGTCTGATGTCTCCATGCCAGTGACAACAGCCCTTCTCCCTTCTCTGCCTTGCTGGCTTGAAGAAGTAACTACTATGGGTTCCTTAATGGGGCCAAATTAACTGGTTCTAGGAGTGCCAAAAGAATCCAGATGCTGGAGACAACAGCAGCCTCTGTGACAAAGAACGACTCCTAGGATACTTCTTCTCATGTGATATTGCTGACACAAACAGCAAGGCAAGCCAGCAGTAATAAGGTCTCCATCCTTCTCTCACATGCCAAACTCCAATCACCAAAGGAGCTTGGGAAATAAGTTTTCAGAGTCCCATCCCCACTCCACCATCAATAGCTGAGTGTAGAAGGGTGAGTAGGAAGTTGAGGAAAAAAAAAGCCCGAATGCCTGACAGCCCTGCCCAGCTGCTAGGGAAGACCGTAGGTTGGAAGCTCATCCACAGCACTTCCCCTGATGGTCCCAGTCCCCTTAATTATAAATCATGTAGTTGTTGTTAAGTCACTCAGTCGTATCCGACTGTTTGGTGACCCCATGGACCGTAGCCCTCCTGGCTCCCCTGTCCATGGGATTTTCCAGGCAAGATTACTAGAGTGAGTTGCCATTTCCCCCTCCAGGGGATCTTCCTGACTCAGGGACCAAGCCCACTTTTCTGAGTTGGCAGGCAGGATTCTTTACTGCTGAGCAAATAGGGAAGCACACAAAATCCTTTAGACTTTGTGCTGATTTGAGGATCACTGATCTCATCCTGCCATGTGCTTAGATAATGAGCACCCACATTACATTTTCTCGTAATAGATAGAGCACCTTCCCTTTCTCCGGGAGGAAGCAGTCTAAGAACAAAGAAGACTTCCCCCCAGGCTCTCCCAGAATGCATGGCAACTTTGTTAGGGAAAAAAATATTCTTTCACATCATATATACTGAAGTAAGACAGCTCCCTCGGGTTCTACCATAATGTCTGTCTGCTTAATTTGATTCACTTTCCTTTGCCCATTCCGTTACCTAAATAGGCACATTTCATCTCACCTAGCCATTTTGAAAGTGTGTGCTCTTGGTCCCAGATGCACTGGATGAAGTGTGGGTGGAATAAAATTACGACTTTGCCCGGGAAAGCAGCTGTCTGTGTGCATCATCCTTGTGTTCAAAGGACAGGTCATCTCTGTGGGTGTGATGCTAATGCAAAGTGCCAAGGGGCTCATAGGCTTTATTTTCTTTTTTTTGCTATTATTCATGGATTGCCTCATAAATGAAGAAAACAATTAAATATGCTTTTGGTTGTGGTTGTTTTTATTTGCTTCCAAAGGTCACATGTTAATGATGTTTTTGAGTCATTTATCATGGACCACTCCAAGGTTAGGACCCCATGGTGTATTGCCTTCCCTTGGCATTTACTTAGGAACCACAATGCCATTTATAGCTGCCATCCATTTACAAAAGAGAAACAAACACACTTGTACATAATTAATAGTGAAGCGTTTAATTTAAAAAAATGCAGTATGCTCCAACCTGAAATGTTTATTACTTTCTAATGTGAACATACAGATTTTCATAATTTGAAGTTATGTAAAGAACTTTTGATTTCTGTCATTTGATACGAGACTCAAAAGCATTGTCTATAGCATTTTCTATAGCAAAGTTGAATATAGTATGATAGGTCACCTTACTTATTGTGCTTCCATGAAGTGAGTTAACAGGGTGAGTGTTAACAGGGGGTGGCATTGCTCTGGTCATGCTCAGCTGTGTGTTTCTGCTCCTTGGATAGAGATTTGTTGTTGTGCAGTTTCTGTCCTGTCCCACTCTTGGAGACCACATGGACTGCAGCATGCCAGGCTCCTCTGTCCTTCACTATCTGCTGGAGTTTGCTCAAGTTCATGTCCATGGAAGTTGGTGATACCATCCACCCATCTCATCCTCTGTTGCCCCCTTTCTTCTCCTGCCCTTAGTCTTTCCCAGCATCAAGCTCTTTTCCAATGAGTTGGCTCTTCACCTCAGGTGGTCAAAGTATTGGAGCTTCAGCACCAGTCCTTCCCATAAATATTCAGGACTGATTTCCTTTAGGATGGACTGGTTTGATTTCCTTGCAGTCCAAGGGACTCTCAAGAGTCCTCCAGCACCACAGTTCAGTCCAGCTCTCACATCTGTACATGACTACTGGAAAAAGTATTCTTGCTTGGAGAATCCCATGGACAGAGGAGCCTGGCAAGCGAAAATCTATGGGATCACAAAGAGTCAAACATGACTGAAGCGACTTAGCACACATGTGGGATAGAGGTTTAAGTACCATTAGGTACTTAAACTGGTCCCTTCACCCTGGACCGTGTGTCAGCCCGGATACAGAGAATGGAGCCTGTGTTTGGATTGCTCTCCGAGGCCTTTGTTCAGACTGACCGACATGAGTGTGAATGGATAAAGCTGCAAATAACAGATAAATCAGAGAGTTCTGACATAATCTCAGATGTTCCAGGGCCAGGGTAGGGCATGGCAAGGTTCAGGGTGATCATTTTATGGAAAAAGTTTGTAAATTCACCCCAGTTTCCCTATGTGTTGAGAGAGACTTGACTCAGAAGTCCACGGGCCTTTCTCACAGTCTGCTGAATTTTACTTTTCCTGTAAATCACATGCCCTTGGTGAGGGGAAGGGCTGCGGCGTGCCTGTCTGTAAGACTTTGAACCCTACGTAATGACAGTGCCAACTAGAGGGCACGCTTGTAACAGGCTGCCGGGAATCTCCCCCTGAATATAAGTCTTGTTTGAAGTCACATAACTTTCTAGAATAGCCTGATGCAAAGCCATTTACGTGTCAATGTAGAGATTTAAAATCACTCTCCACCATGGATTTTTAAGCCCCACCTTCTCTCTCTCTTTCTACTCTAAGGAACATTTTCTTTGCCTGCTTTGTGTTGGTGATTTAAAGTGGCTTTTATGTCATCATGAATTATCACTGCTTTCCCTCAGTGATTTACATTTTTGTGTGTTGCTCAGAAATTATCCTGTGCAGTATGATGAAACACACTCCATGGATTTGGAACTGCCTTCTGGCCTGTTAGGTCATGAGCTCTAAAATGGACACTGCTCCTCAGCTTCTTACAGTGCTTCCATGCCTGCCTGATGTGTGCAGAGTAAAAGCCCCATGCCTTGATTCGCTCTTCTTTGATCTGTGCAGCCTGTGCTAGTTTTATTTTCCAACGCTGGCCCACATTTCAGGTATATCGCACTACTCGGAGCTCCCCTGTATTCCTCACCCCCTAGCGCTCCTTTACCGCCGGTGAACCTCTCAACAATCTCACTTCTGTTAATCCACTACTGCTGTATATTTCCCAGTCTCTGCCTGAGTAGACTGTGAGCACCGTACAGGGTATTTATTCTGTGGATTTTCAGTGATACACTGTCCTTCAGGGTGCGCAGCACACGCTTGGTCTCCATGTGTAGAACATATAACACCCATGAACTTGTGAACACACTCTGCGCCGCCCTGCAGACACAGTAAACAGTTTCCAGGTTGGACTGGATCAAACTGAAGAGGCTACACGAGAGAGAACCTGTGAGACAAGGACTCAAGCTTCAAGGACTCGGCGTGTTCTTGCACACGCCTCCGTGGTCTCTTCTCTTGCCTAATAAGCTCCTTCTCGCCAGAATCATGATGCAGAAATCGATCCACAATTGAAAGCCACATCTGGCAATAAGAGCGTGAGATTAGAAGCACCCCAAGTAGGAATTGTTTTCATGCTGTGATCAATGGATTCCTCACAGGCTTTTCCATGGATTCAATTATAGAAGCCACAGACTAACAGATCCTCATTTGACCAACAGTTTATTAATCAAATTATACTACTTAGAATGGATTAAAGCTGTTAAG
The DNA here is from genome assembly GCF_054371585.1 of Giraffa tippelskirchi. Classification (NCBI taxonomy): domain Eukaryota; kingdom Metazoa; phylum Chordata; class Mammalia; order Artiodactyla; family Giraffidae; genus Giraffa; species Giraffa tippelskirchi. Next base: position 160,395,048 of record NC_137283.1, on the reverse strand, counting down.
TCAAGTACATTGGAATACTTGGTGATTATTCTCTCAATATTATTTATCTATTGATATAACACGCACTCAAGCATAGTATGTCAGTCATGAAAATTTGCTGACGGACACATTTCATCTACCGTTCAGGAGGGGTTCTAATTTTTCTAAATTCCTCTTTATATTTTTTTAAAATATGAGGAGTAAGCAGTGTCCCTGTAAATTGTGAAGTAGTTTTTTAAAGAGACAGGAAGTAAAAATACCTCTTAAATCTCAGTGGCAAAAAGGCTCTGTGGAACGTGTATTTAACACACTAAACTAAAGAGATATTTACTGGAATAAATCTCCTTGGCTAGTGCTGTTTATATATATAGTACCAAAGGACTTTTGATCTTAGCAAGATTACCCACAGTTAAAGCTGGGGAAGGAGTGTCTTCCTGAGACCTCTTTTATCTCGTTTCAGAAGCCGTCTTCACCTTCCTCTCATTACAAGTATCCCTGTATTTCTATCTCTCAACGCCTCTCAACTAACACTTAGAAAAATTCAGAAATCTCATTTAAATTGTTTGCGATGACTAACACATGTTACCAATCCTCAGGCATTTAAAGACTCAAATACTTGAAGCACAATAGAGAAACATTTGCAATTGACATTTAGTCATAAATCAAAACTCAGTAATTAAACTGTATACATATTCTCACACATACACACACACATATAAATAAAAGTGGTATGTGTCTCAAATCATATTATACACACTATCCATATACTATACACACTCTCCCTCCAGTGACCACAATGTGTGTGTTCATTTTTAGATGGAAAATAATTGAACTGATGTGAGGTGCTTAAGAAAATTACTTTCTCCTCTCTTGCTTAGTAGCATAAATTCTGATAAATGGCATCCTGGATCATAGTGTTGACTCTACCGGAAAGGAGACACTACCTTCTAATGAAAAATTGGCTGTGAATGAATCATTCATAATTTGCTTGATAATCATTTACACTTGACTGCACTTTATAATGTTGAACAGAATGTAATCACGCTTGATGACCTTTAAGCATTCTTTTAAATTGGGTATTTCTAAATGCAGTTTCTGCTCAGTAAATACGTGATATTTCGTATGGCTTAATATCTGGAAACAGTCCGATACATAAGACAAAATTTCATCCTCTGCTTGTATAGGAGGATGTCATATTATCATACTCAAATTAACTCTAAGCCTGCCAGTATATTTTGCATTTATTTTAAATCATGAAATCAGTCAGTTCTTGAGAGACAAATATACCCAGGATAGCATAATAAGTGCAATGAAAGACCTACCACCTATCCTTAAGGTGCTTACAATTCACATGGGAGGGACAGAGATCCAGAGCAGGCCTTATACTTTAGTGATGGCAAAGACTTCCATAGGACACTGTATTAGGCCAAAAGGCAAGTGAAAGTGAAAGTGCTGGTCACTCAGTCATGTCTGACTATAGCCTGCCAGGCTCCTCTGTCCATGGAATTCTCCAGGCAAGAATACTGGAGTGGGTACCATTCCCTTCTCCAAGGGATCTTCCCGACCCAGGGATGGAACCCAGGTCTCCTGCATTGCAGGTGGATTCTTTACCAAAGCACCACGTGGGAAGCCCGTTTACCTTCAAAGCATGCCTCATCTGAAATTCTGCATACACCACCAGGGAAGCGCAAAGTAAACTTAAATTCCTTTATGGCTGAAAATGGTTCTGCCTTTTTTATATGCAGTGTTTGAATAAGAATCTTCAAAAATGGCCTGAAAAAATCAGAGATTCTTTGTGTAAAGCATTCTAGTAAGTAAGGGGACATGAATGCTCTATAAATTTTCTTTGTTTCATAGTGAATCTCCTCATCAAAATTAGACTGTAATATCATTTTCCATATGAAGCAATTTGGTCTAAAACAATGTCACCACAATATTTAGTCTAACATTGGATATATAAATGGATTTTGAATGTTAAGTGCTACTTGATGGATGCAAATACCATTCAAGTTTTCACATCACCTATTCAAATTTTCCAACATGGAAATATGCTTAGTGTTAATACAGTATGATGTATATCAAAGTATTGAGGGCGTTAAACTGAGATAAACAATTTGAACTAAAAATCAGAAAATCGGCTTAGACTCACAGGTCTCTCATAATGCCTTGGCTACTAATGTTGTGAATGATTTTAAAAGCTCATTTTGATTCTCTATATTGGGAACACAGCTTCTACTTTCAGACACATTGGAAAGAACTTTGGATTGAACCGTTTGGCAGTAGAATTTTATTGAGGTTATGAAAGTAAGACTGTGAGGCATCAGTGGAACTGGCTATAATGTGAAAAATCCAATTGCCCAGATGCTTTGCATACTGAAAAGTGATTTATTTAATTCAGTCAACAGAAACTTCTGGTTATTTTTCTTCCTTCTTTCTCTCCCACAAAAATTTTCTCTTTTTTTTTCAATTGTAAAACTGTTGAAAGGTTGAAGAACTCGTATAAGCACCATATTTCTGCCCCCAAATCCACACATAGACATGAGGTAAATGGCATATTTGTATGAGTGTACATACATCAATATATGTGCATGTATATTTTAGTGATTTATTTGAAAGTTGCAGATGTCATACCATTTTTCTTGTAATATCTCAGAGTGTATCCCTCTAATCTAAAGTCTCACATCTTGCATCATTACTGTAATATCCAACAAATTTAATATTGATTTAGTGATATTATTTAATATGCAGCCCATGAGCATATAACCACATTTGTCTCCCAAGTGTGCTTTATGGCTGTTTTGTTTTCCTCTACTTGGTTAAGGCACGGATTGCCCTTGGTTATCTTGTCATGTCTGGCCATCTCATATTCCTTGAGTCTTCAGTGTATGATAACTTTCTGCCATTTCTTGTCTTTCACCACCTCTGCCTGACATTTTAAAGACTTCAGGCCAGTTGTCTGTTGGAATGTCCCGCAACCTGGGTTTCTCCTGAGATTCATCCTCGTGGTCCTATCATGGTCAGAGTAAATGGCAAGTTGGTGTGTTCACTTCCTAGATAGTGTGTAAGACTCCTTGCATCTCATCAGTGGGCACATGTCTTATCTTCTGATACTTGAGATGCTGAGTTTCATCATCTGGGGACATGAAGTCCTTCATATATCTCCCTTGTGAAGGCAACCTTTCCCTTGAATAATTAGCAAATAAAATGGGGAGGGGGTGCTACTTTGAGATCATGTGAATGTCTTATTCCCCAACAGGTTTTGAAGGATCCATTGATATTCCTGTCCAAGTCAATGTTGCGTTTTGTGATTGGGAGTAGTGAGAGGCTTGATTTTATTATTTTTCCATTTACTCTTTCACATCATTCTTGAACGAATGAAGTAGCCAGCAGCAGTCTGTTACGCCAGCCTCTGCATAGTTTTGATATATCCCCATCAGTCTTTGAAAACTTCCTGGTTTTTAAGCACAGGGTGTTCCAGGCTCATCTTTGATTTTCTGTGTCCTCGAATGCAACTGTTAGGTGTTCACATTACTACAGATGTCTTTCCTTCTCGATTGTTTCAGTATATAGCAATACACTTGGCACATGTGTATCCACGTGTCTCTTCACGAGCTCTGCCAGACAATGCTGATTCAAATCCAGCACCACGGAATTCTCCATCACCTTTCCCTATTCAGTGTCCGTATCTATCCTCTTCCACGGGGAGAAACCATGTTACCAGAGACATCAATATATCACGTCACTTATTTATTTCATAGTTCACACAACTGAGTTTCAAAATTACTAAACCCAAAGCACTACTAACCACAAAGTTATGAACAGATTTCAGCATATTGTTAAATAAACCTCAAGGATACATGTTAAGATTTCTAGATTTGGCAAGTGTCTCCCAGTCCATAATCAGTATGCGATGCTAATTGGTTTTGACAGGCGAAAGAGTACTTGATTTTGGTCTGGGGATATTGTATAAGCTTCAGGTCTTGAGTAATGTACAATCTAAAATTACAACAGCGGCACAGAGGAGCACAGTTTGACTCATGAACAGTTGAGAAGGCAGTAAATAAGGGAAAAGCAATCATTCTATGAGGGCTTTTGGGATATTGCAAGTGTTTAATGGATCACATCTGTAGAGAGGGATAAACCTAGCCAAGGCAGCCCTTTGTGCTAAATACTTCATACTATAAATAATAAATAGAGGGGTTCTAATTTTAACTTCTATTTTCTCTCTAAAAGTTAGTAAAAACAACCAAACAAGCAAGCAGCCTCTTCGGTGAGTCTAATGGACTCAATCTTTCTTTCTCCAGCCTGTAGCTTTCCCTTTGTTCTCTGTCGTTGGTTCCCCAGGGACCTTCCTGTCCACACCACTCTCTCCAGGACCGCCTGTGGCCTGACTCACTGCGTCTTGTGCATGATCCTGAATTTCTGCACCTGCAGGCTTTCATCACATGCTGTCGCTAAGGCAGGTCATGCTTTCCGACAAGTTCTGTAAAATATCTCTTTCCTGAGGATGGCTTTTACTTCTGCTTGTGTATTTTCATAGCTTTGCCGTGATGGTAGATGTCTAATCTTATGCTCGATCATAACGTGAAGATGTACTACTCAGCTGTGCCTCTGTTTGATTGTTTAATTGAAGTATAGTTGATTTACAGTGTTTTGAGTGTACAGCAAAGTGACTTAGTTATACATATATTTTTTTCAGATTCTTTTCCATTATAGGTTACTTTAAGATATTGGATATAATTCCCTGTTCTATGCAGTAGGTCCTGGCAGTGTATCTATTTTGTGGACAGCAGTGCCTGTGTTTTTAATAGTTCCCATAGTGATGAAAAGTGCCCTCCATACCCCTTTGTCACTGCATTAACTATCCTGCCTGGCTGCTTTGGCTTAAATTTAATCACTTTTATACTCAGAATTGAATTACCTTTTTAATATCAATACATGGTAGTTAGCAATCTGCAGACTCCATTATAACTACATATTTTAAATCCTCTGATTGGAGTTCCTGCTACATTCTGGCTTTTGTTGTTATTGTTTATCTTGGTTGGTAGAAAACACTGACATTTCATGAAATGTGTGTTGGGCTAAGAAAAGGGTTTACAAACCAGTCTTGGACTTGGAACTTAAATGCTATTGGATTTTAACTTTGAATAAGGTTACAGGAAGATCCCCTGGAGGATATCATGGCAACCCACTCCAGTATTCTTGCCTGGAGAATCCCATGGTCAGAGTAGCCCAGTGGGCTACACTCTATAGGGTCACAAATAATTGGACACAACTGACGTGACTGAGCATGCACAACTGTTATAGACCAGACCCTTCTTTGAAAGCAACTGGGCAAAGAGAATGGGAAATGTTTATCTGTGGTAAAGTTGGACAGTCACCTTAGGATCAGGGGTTTGCTGCCGTTAGTAGACACCCACGTTTTCGCAGGTTTGCCAGTAACTTCACACACAAATGTGCCTGAAGACTGGTTTCTAGCAACACGAAATAAGAAAATGTAAAAGGATTGAATTGAGGGCACCTTAGAAATATAGCAGCAGCTGTTCACAAAGGCTTGTGGCTCTCCTGGTCAGCATTATACTGTTGATGACTCAGCCATGCTTTTCTCTGTGACATCAGAAATACCATTGTCCTCTCAACATTAGCATTGATTTATAAAAATAATCACTTTGAGGTACAATCGTTTATTTTTAAGCAAAGAATCTCCATGCCCACCACAGACCCGTGTCTGAAACGCTTCTCCAACCCCCAGGTGAAACTTAGATGTATCACAGAGGGGAAAAGCCAGTGATCACAGGCATGGAGCTATAACCAGAATGTGAGTGCTTTTCCTTCAGTGAACTTCTAGAACATCAGTATGCTGCCCAAATGATATCTCATGCAGGTCTCCTATGATTTGTGCAAAGTTCCAGAAAAAATTAGGATAGCATGCTGAACTCCTCCTAAGTAAAATGAAGAAATAAATGAGGGAAATCTGTTTTTAAAAATAGATTTTAATAGGACTGAAAATGTTTAGAGTGTTTCAAACCTTAGTCATATGAACATTTAAAATACTTTTAGCTAATACATGCTCGCTTACTTTCTTAAAAAAAAAATCTACTTCTCATGCCTCAATTCTGTTCCCCAGAGTTAGCCGCATATAAACATTTTAAAAATATATTTCCTTTGAGGAATATAATCATGAAGGAATTGTGTGTGGACTTTATAGACTTTAGTATGCCTATTTACTCACCATCTTGAATGGTTAAAACTTAGCATACTTACTCTGTGCCAAGCCTCTTCTCTCACCCCATTTCTGTTGTTTACCCAACCTTCAACAATATTAATTGGGAGCTTCTAGAGATAGGAGACCAGCATAGTCTCTGCCTTGTTGGAACTTTCATCGTGTTAAGCCAGATAGTAGCCAATCTTCAGTTATTCGATATACTGCTAAAGTGCATTATTACTTTCAAAAGCATAATTTAACCTTTATCTATCCAGCAATCTTGCATAATATCCATCAACTAAGTATTTTCTAGAAGAAGGGAATGTGTATGTCCACATTTTTTAATTCTTCTCTTTGTTCCCCTCCTCCTAAGTTCAGTCAGCCCTGTCCTTATGATTCCATTGACAGGGCTGATAAGATTGGTATTGTATTCTCTCACCTTCGTGAAGTTTTCCATGTGTTGCCAATAAGTTGATTTAAAAAAAATCTAAAACAAATAAACTTTAATTACCTTGTACCAACTATGTCATATGATTAGATCCATGAGGAGGAAATTATATTCTAATTGTATTCTCAACCTGTACCAGCCAATAATGTTCCAGATGTGCAAGTCAATAAAAGATATAAATTACTAAAAAAAAATCTATCATATTTTAGATCGTTTCATACTTGATTCATGCCTTTATTTTATTACTTTCTATTTTTCTCAGAGAGGTTGGCTTTCATTTTTCTTATTGATGAAAGTAACATGACTTCATATTGTGATTAAGAATGTTTTGTTATTAATCACAGAATCTGTTGTCATCGAAGGTACTTTCTCCTTGAGGACATTCTTCATGAACTAATTGCATTTCCTGTTCTAATCCATATCTGTTACTTTCTGTAGACTCTTCTGTTAGTTCCATTGTTTGGTTTGGTTTGTTTTATTTGGTTTTCTATGTTTCCCACTTTTATGACTTTTTAAAAATCTTTTGCTTTGTAAATCTTTAGGTAATTGTTTACCTACTGTAATGATTAGTTTTGTGTGTCATCTTCACTAGGCTGAGCGATGCCCAGACAGATGGTAAAACATTATTTCTGGGTGTGTCTGTGAGGTGTTTCTGGAAAAACTAGACTTTGGCCTGAGTAAAGAGGATCACCCGCACAGAGGAGGTGGGTATCATTTGGTCAGTTGAGGGCAGGAGAAGGTGTGTGTCCCCAGCTCAGAGAGGGAGGCGATCTGCCCTTTTCCTGCTAATTAGAAGAATCATGTTACTTCTTCATTTAGCTTCCATTTAAAAAACAAGCGAAACTTTGTTTTTATTCCTCTCTCTTCATCTTTTTCCTCTGAATTTTGGAATTTTCATAACTTTATCTCTTAGATCCTTATCCCTGGCAGAATGGAAATGGACCAGCAACAACAGTGTCACCTGGGAGCTTGTCAGAAATTCAGTCTCAGATTCCACCCCAGACCTACTGTCTAAAACTCTGCATTTTAACCACAAGTCCTGGTCATTCACACGCGCATCAGAGTTTGAGAAGCACTGGCCCCTTGACTCATTCACTCTATTGAACAATCCTTTTATTAATATGGCTATTTCCATTGTTTATTTAATTTCCAGGAACTTTTTCTTCTTCTCTAATTGCGTTCTTTGCACCCCAACAATCTTGTTAATGATTTCTCCTTTATTGCTCTCTAAGTATGCAAATCACATTTTTTTTTTTTTTAACTCTGTTCTTGCTGTTGTTTTCCAGTCTCTCCGTTGTGTCCAACTCTTTTCAACCCCATGGATTCTGGCACTGCAGGCTTCCCTGTCCTTTTCTGTCTCCCGCAGTTTGCTCAAACTCATGCCCATTGAGTCAGTGTTGCCATCCAACCATCTCATCCTCTGTCACCCCTACTCCTCTTGCCCTCAGTCTTTCCCAGCATCAGGGTCTTTCCCAATGAGTCAGCTCTTGGCATCAGGTGGCCCAAGTATTGGAGATTCAGATTCAGTATCAGTCCTTCCAATGAATATTCAGGGTTGATTTCCTTTAGAATTGACTGGTTTGATCTCCTTACAGTCCAAGCGACTCCCAGAAGTCTTCTCCATTACCACAGTTCAAAAGCATCAGTTCTTCAGCACCCAGCCTTCTTTATGGTCCAACTTTCACATCTGTACATGACTACTGGAAAAATCATAGCTTTGACTATATGGACCTTTGTCAGCGATGTAACGTCTCTGCTTTTTAATATGCTGTCTAGGTTTGTATATAGACCTATAGTAAAATCTTAAATCCACATTATAAGGGTGGAAATGGAGACAGACTAGCCTCCTGTTATCCTAAGAGGAGTTCTTTGTTTTCAAATTCGGGTGGGATGACCTAGATGTTGTAGGCTTTCTTCTGATGCTGAGATGCTGAGATCTCTCTTACACTTCTGAATTGACTACGAAAGTGAAGAAATAGAAACAGAAAACTGTGTAGCTTTAGCTGAGTCAAGACAGTGAGCTGCCTTTACGAGTTTTTTAAGCTTTGTGATGCGCTCTATATTCAAGGCTCCCTGTTTACCTGTTATCAACTAGAAGTGTATTTGGAGGAAAGCTGCTGCTGCTGCTGCTGCTAAGTCGCTTCAGTCGTGTCCAACTCTAGTGCCCTGCTGAATCTAGAAATGGGCTAGATATGGAAGCTTCTGGAGGATGGAAGATTGCCTTGGATACATTTCAGCATATCAAATGAAGGGAGAAAATATCTTTCAGTTACTCCTATTTAAAAAGTTTTGTACTGTTATCTACATAAAAGAAATGTCCAAATGTCACCCTAATCTTACATAGGCTAATCTTCCTTCTGCTCTTTGCTGCCATGAATTAAGAAGCCAGCAAGCCAGGAAATAAAATCTATAATGAACTTGTGGTAAATGTGTTACCTGCTGAAGATACAGGGAAGTTTTCCCTTCTCTCCTCATTAATCAGAAACAAGCAACACAGAAAAATATAAAAATAAGCCTACCAAAAATTTGAGCTGCTGGCTTATGTAGAGGCTGCCAGTGCTATAATTGAGAGGGCTGACAACGTGTAAATAAGTAGTTTTCTATGTAGACAATGCTGTTTAAACACGTATTTCCATAGTGACACCCAACAGAAATACGGTAAAATAAATAGAAGACAAATCTGATTCTAAGGAATATCATGTGATAAACACAAAGCAGGCAAATCTAATGTGTATTATGCTATTTTTGCTAAACAGATCATTGGTATGACTTCATATTCAAGGCCCACCCATCTGATATTAGCCCATGCATCATCTGCCCATGGCAAACAAGCTGTTTATCCTGAGAAAGGATATGTGTTTTGAAGTCTTTATCTGGAACTCATATGATTACTATTTCCTTTATAATTAAAAAGTCACTGACTGGGAACCTCCTTATTTTATGGTCTAGGTAAGTGTGTTCTTTCAATACTGGAGTGTCTGTTGCATTCTTTTTAGTCAAAAATATTAGTGCTGAACATATATCTTCAAGGTATGGTGCAAATCTTGATTTATATTTCTCTCTTTAATCTAGAAATCTCATTAAAGCAAGCAGAAATAAATTCCATCTAGCTAAATTTGAGAAGCTGTCTTCTCCAATACTCCAGGGGATCTTCCCGACCCAGGGATTGAACCAGAGTCTCCTGCATCTCCTGCATTGGCAGGCAGATTCTTTACCACTGAGTCCCATGGGAAGGTTCTTTTATTACCATTAGTTTTTATTGTTTGCCTATATGCAAATTCATCCAGGCCCAAAACTCCAATTTTGATGATTGTCATTTCAGTCGAGGTATTTGCACTAGGAATTAATTGGATTAGTAATGAATAAAATTATTGGATAAATAATTTTTGTACTTAATGAAATATTTTTAATTTTTTTTTATTTTTTTATGTACAAACAAAATTTGTCCTTAACTCTGGACCCTTCGTTGTCATTTTATATTGAATGCACAGTTTGGCACTGCAGTGACAGGATGCAGGACTCAAGTGGAGGTGGACCAGTCATCTCCGTGTGTGTGTGTGTGTGTGTGGCAGGGATTAGCCTCCTATGGGAGTTGAGAGCCCAGCAATTTGAAAAGTTCTATTGCGGGGGGGACCAGCCATTGTGTGAAGGCAGAGCCTGAGCAGAGTGAGGGGCGGCCTGGCTGAGGATGTCAGAGTCCAAGTGGTGAAAGGGCTTCTGGCTGCAGGATGGGTGACTGTAACAAAGAGAGGAACTACAGATAAGCCGGCACATGAAGGGCAATGTTTCTGTCATCTGAGAACAGTTAGAGACAGGGTAGGGAAACAGAACACTTACAGAAGTTGGATTAGAATTCGGGTTATTGGTGCGAATTCATAGTTTTAATATAAACATGAATGTAGAAATAAATACAGAGTTAAAATTGCTGTTAAAGTATATACATATGCATGTGTGTGTGTGTGTGTATGCGTTGCCCATCTATTCCCTTGCTCAGTCTGCCCGACAGGCCCTTAAAGAAATGATGCCTGAGGGGCAACAAGCATGCAGCTCAGTCTTGGCTTCTAAACCCACGTTTCTCTACAAAAAAAAAAAAAAAAGACAAGGCTGCTTCCATTATTCAGGAAGGTAGAAAAGATCATAACGTAAGAAGGCAAGGAGGTCCCTCAAAAATGATGAGGCTACATGGAAAAAGCAAAGGAACTAACTTGTCCAACTGGCCAAACCTGGGGCAATTTGAAGCATCCTATTGATGATGGTAACCAAATGAGTAAAACCCATGCAATGAGCTAGGAATCTGTCAGCCTGTACTGAATAAATTGAAAGTTTAATAAGGAACAGAAATTCAAAATATCTCCCCATAAAATACTAATTACAAAGAATACCTTTGCAGTGAAGCTGACATTGGCAGATACTGCCTTAAACATGTCCAAGTGAATGTCCTCAGTGATGGGAAGATTGGATCCACGTGCCTCCTGATGGTGCAGGGGGAAGGACCCAGCATGCCTGCTGTGATATTCCTGCCAAAGACACGTAACCGGAATCATGCAGAAACAGCAGACGGATCCAAATGACAAAAATTCTATAAAATAACTGTCCTGTCATCTTCAAAAATTCCACAGTTGTGATAGTCATGCAAAAACCAAGGAACAGTGCCAGACTAAAATATCTGAAGAGATGAGACGTGACAACAAAACACGGTGCGTGATTTTTAGCTAGTTTTTTTTTTAGTATAAGGGGCATAACTGGGACAGTTTAAATGAGGCCTGAGGATTAAATGATAGTAATGTGACCATGTTAATTCTTGATTTGGATGAGTGGACTATGATTAGATAGGAGAATGGTTGTTTGTAGAAAATGCACACCGTATGATAGAGCATCGTGTCAGCAGCTTACTCTCAAGAAATAGATCTTTGTCTCCTACTTAAATTTTAAGTTTGAGGTGTTTCAAAAAATGTGTGCATGTAACACACATATTCAATTAAACATTTCAAAAAGCATTACCCCATTGCCTGCTTTATGCCAGGAATCAAAATTAAAGACATTAGAAGTGAAGTTGTAAAATTAAAAATACTGAGAATCATTGGTGTAATGGATTCCTAGGTCCTGAACAACTATTTCTCCAAAGAGGAACACATTTCTGTCAAAGACTGCCTCTGAATAAAAAGGGTGAATAAAAAGGGTTTAACTTGTTGCAATATGCAATTTAATTAAGTTACAAATAAATTACAAGTTTAACGAAAATGGTCATGCCGGATAAAGCCCATATTTTTCTACACTTTAGAATCATCTTAAATTCACTAGAGAGGTCAAGGTCACAAAAAAGGGGTTTTCAAAAAAGAGCTCATCACCATGATGTTATACATGACTGCCAATGGCCGGAAGTGACTCAGGGGAGCCTTTGGACTGAATTTCAAGTATAGACTCAAATTTCAATTATACCAAAGTTGAAAGTGGCACGGAAAAAGGTATTCTACCGGCAGTTTTCTTTTTTTAAGGAGGGTTCTGGACGTACTGTTGTTTAATACCTCCGAAATCCAACAAGCTTTTATTAAAAATATTGTACATTATAAAACATATGAAAAAATGAATGACACGTGTGCTTGGAATCATGCACGTTTAAAAATGTGAACTGTAGGAGAAACAAGACAAATCATGGTTTGGTTCTACTCTCAAAGATATCCTTCCCAATGAGAAAAATGCAAAATCAGAATTATGGAAGATTTAAAACTTCATTCCTTCAGTGGCTCTCAAACAACATTTACCATAAAATAGTCGCTTTGACTATTTTAAATAAATGTTTCAGAGAGTACAGGAGAGCACAGCCAACCCCTGTATTGACAGCTAGATGCTTTTACATTCAGATGCACCTGTCCTTGAGGTGAAATCTGTTTGATTCGCGGTAATAGACCAAGTTATATAGCTGACCTGTACCCTTCTAACTGATGGTGTCTTTCTTAGAGCGGGAAGTGGGTGCACAGAGCTTACCAGAAAGATGTTGAAGAGAAGGGAAATGTGTATCTGTACATTACCAGTAATATACGGACTCGTGCAAATTGATTCGTAAATACTCGAGAAGAAAGTTCAGGAATCGCCGCCTCGGAGTTTCTCATTCTCTGTAAGGAAAAGGATGCTGGAACTGCTGACAGAAGCAAGGAAGAGGAAGCTCAGCTCATAATTTGAAGATATTTATACCTTTGCTAGTCTCTTTCACGGTACAAAGGCATTAGTGGGAGTGACAGGAACAAGTTATGAACCATTTACTTGGGCTATCTGGAAGGATTTAATCTCGGGGGGGTCGCGGAGTTGAGTACCTCTGCGAATTGGAGCTCCTGTGATAGGCTCTATCTGTGGGCCTGGCGTCCAGAGATAAGAGTTTAAGTCCAGCTGGAATTAGAAGCGGCAGAATTAGCCGGAATGCAGGACTGTAAACCTTTTGGCTCAAATCGTGCAGTGCATCCGGATAGCAGTTCAAATCTCTCCATGGAGTTTAGGCTTTGAGAGCCGAGCTTGAGACACGCATTAGTATCAAGGACTTGTCCATAGGGCACACAGTAAATTCAGCTCTGTACAATACATTCTATACTTTTTATCAATCTTGTATTCCTAGAAGCTATCTGCAGAAGGCTCATTTTTCCCCTTCATCAGCGTTCATATGTTTATTTTTTTAAAAAGAAGACCAGGAAAAATGTTTGGAAAGTCAGTGATTTTGAAAACTATGAGTTAAATTTCTATATAACTTGTATGTGTATATAGCACTTTGTCAGAAACAGAAGTTGTAAAAGCATGAAATAGCGAACAGCCTGATAATACTGTATTTTTTTATTTGCATGTGCCCATTTAGTTACTAAAACTGTATTTTTTTTTATGTGGCTACATATGTATGTTTATTTACTCTCTGGTGTCATAAGACCATATTATCAAAATAATAATATATATGTTAATAGAATGGTAGAAACTTACAATAAGGATTGGAATTTAATTACAAGCCTATATTTTTATACTAGTCATATACCATGATTGTTCCTTAATCAAAACAAAATTTATTATTTATACTGATAATATGTAATATACATGACCTTTTTTTTTCTACCCATAAAATTAAACAAAATATAGTATGTAGTGTAAATAGCAGATTTGAACATACCTGCATTTTCTATTTTCAGTGAAGATGAATTCTTTGTCTGACCTGGGTACTAAAAGTAAAAAAAAAAGCAGAAAACTATAAATGTCTGCAGAGAGTTCAGACTGCATTAAACTTGCCTTGCAGTTTTTGTTTTAATGAAAAAAGTTCTTCAGTAAGCATTGCAAAGGACTTTGAACAGATCAATCACTTCGTAGGTCCCTGACCCTAGACTTTTTCACACTTTCTACATTCTAATAATTCTAGCTTGATGGTGTTCTATGTGCATCTAATAGTTTTGATAATAATTGTTAGTTTGAATTTTTAAAGCCTTTCTATGTTAAATGGGGAAGTATGAGCTTTATTAGTAAATTGTATCAATTCCATCTGACTGCTTCTCTTTTTTTTCCTTTTTTCTTGTCTTATTCTAAACAGTTATGATATAAATAGCATTAAATTGTTTTTATTTTTATTGTAAGTTAATCTTTAATAATAATAGCAGTTTTAATGTCATATAACCTTACAAACTATAGTTAGATTCTGATTTCACCCACAACAGTAAAAAATGTTTATAATCACATAGCAGTAATGTCCCACATAGAAAGATAAGTGAACAAAAGAAATAAGGCAGTCTTCATTTATCAAAGTGAGATGGTATTTCTATTAAGATCCATATTATGAATGATATTTCAAGAGGTCCCAGAGTAGATAGGGAGGCTGTGAAAAGGGAAGTCACATGGTTACTTAAGAATCTCGTGTTGTAAGAGCAAGTGTAACTAGCTAGAGAGCAATGGGGCGCATCTTGCCCAGTAGGACAGAGGCCATGGCGTGTACTTCTCCAGCTCACTGGCAATCATCAAATTCCATAGAACAACTGAGAGTCTAGTCTTCCCCAAACCTCAAGCACCAGAGAAGGGTGCATCGCATTTCTGTTGTTCTGGGAGGACTGTCAGTCCCCGTCGTGTTCTTCCTTTTCGGCTTTGTATCGTGTCGCAAACACTGTCTCGTAGCACTGCAAGTGTATCAGAGGTCTTGGAGTCACAACGTCCTTGTGTTGTTGTTGTGCAGTCACTCAGTCTTGTCCGAGTCTTTGCAACCCCGTGGACCTGTAGCTTGCCAGGCTTCTCTGTCTATGGGATTTCCCAGAGTGCGTAGCCATTTCCTTCTCCAGGGGATCTTCCTGACCCAGTGATGGAACCCGTGTCTCCCATGTCTTCTGCATTGGCAGGCAGATTCTTTACCTTTGGCACCACCCGGGACACCCCATAATATCCTAGTATTTTTAATTTTTATTTTAATATCTTCATTTTAAGACATTTGGATACTTATATAATTGTGTGGAGAGAACCTTTGTAATATCCTATATTTAGAATTGACTGGAAAGAAAAATCACTGGATTATAAGATGAAAAAATATGTGAAATGTATGTACCCTTATCTCTAGGCCTAAATTTTTCATTATTATAAATATATCCATCAGTTGGGGCTTTCCTTGTGGTTCAGCTGGTAAAGAAATCACCCACAATGCGGGAGACCTGGGTTCAATCCCTGGGTTGGGAAGATCCCCTGGAGAAGGGAAAGGCTACCCGCTCCAGTATTCTGGCCTGGAGAATTCCATGGACTATATATATAGTCCATGGGATCACAAAGAGTCAGACACGATTGAGTGACTTTCCCTTACATCCATCAATCACACACATATTTATTCATTAATATAGCCAACACACCTAACGATACTAATAATAGTCCCTTACTATTACTAAAACCCAGTAAGATTGTCAAAATATTGATATTATGTTGAAGGTAGATAATAGATACCTGCATTATACACTCTATAATTTTCTGTATATGTGATTTTTTTCATAAAAACATTTTTTTCCAAAAAATATACGATTCAGTAGTTTTTAATCTGGTCACAGAGTTGTGGAGTCGTCAGTACCACCTAACTTTAGAACTCTTCCATCAACTCAAGAAGAAAACCTATTCCTATTAGCAGTCACTCCACATGCCTCCTCCCCACGTCACTCTTCTCCCCTCCCTAGCTGCAGCTGATTCACTTTCTGAAGACCCATCTTGGACATTTAATTTAAATGGAAACATACAATATGTGGTCTTTTGTAACTACCTCCTTTCACCTAGCATGTTTCAAGATTCATTTGTTTGTTGCATGTATTAGTTCCCCATTCCTTTTTTTAAAATTATTTTTTAATTGAAGGATAATTGCTTTACAGAATTTTGTTGTTTATCATCGAATATTCCACTGAATCAATACACTGCCTTTTGTTTATCTATTCAATTGATGCATATTCAGGTTATTTCTGACGTTTTGCTGTTATGAATGGTACTGCCATGAACAAACTTGTACCAGATTTTGTGTGGACATATGTTTCCCAAAGCAGCTATACCAATTTGCATTTCTGCCAACTACGAAAGAGGACTACAGTTTATCCACATTTTTGCCACTCATTATTGGTTTTAATTTTAGCCATCCTCGTGGGTGAGAAGTAATGTCTCGTGGTTTTAATTTGCATTTCCCAAATGAGTAGTGATGATGAGCATCTTTTCATATGCTTAGTGGCCATTTGTATATCTTCTTTGGAGAAATGTCTCTTTAAGTCCTTTGTCTATGTTTTTAATCAAGTTCCTTGTCCTCTCATTGAGTTGTAAGAGTTCTTTATATACTCTAGATATGTAGCTACTTGTGAACAATGTGACTCACAAATATTTTCTCCCATGTGTTAGGTTACCTTTTCATTTTATTGATGATGTTCTTGAAGCACAAAACTTGAAATTCAAAGTATCTGTATTTTCTTTGTTCACCTCTACTTTTGGTGTCATAGGTAAGAAATTATTCTCAAACCCAAGGTCATAAAAATTTACTCTTGAGTTTTCTTACAATTTTATCCCTTGTGTGCAAGTCTCTGATCCATTTGATATAATTTTTATATACAGTGTGAAGTCAGAGTTAAACTTTATTCTTTTGCATATGGATATCCAGCTGTCCTAGTGTCATTTGTTGAGACTATTCTTTTACCATTGAATCATCCTGGTACTCTTTTTGAATATTGATTGACTATTTGGTCAAATTTACCAGTGAATCCTTCTGGGCCTGGGATTTCTTTCTTGAAAGTTTTAAGAATACTAATTCATTAGCTTTCTTCAGATTTTATGTGTCTTCTTAAAGCATTTCTGGTATTTTTTTGTCTTTCTGGGTCTTGTCTTTTTTATCTAGGTTGCCTAATTTGTTGGCATAATCGTATCCAGTTTTATAAATTAATTATCAGCATCCAACATCTAAGCTCTTTGTGCAAAGCATTTTCTAGGCTAATTAGAAAAATATTTTTACTAAGCCAGTTTAATTTTTCTTAATAAACACAGTTCTCTTAATGATTGGGTTTGACAAATAGTTTGAGAAATTGATAAAATATATAATTAATTTTAAATCTAGCCATATATTATTAGTCTGTAGTTTTCTGAGTGTTGAAAGAAACAAGTTTTTCCTAGCTCTTGGCTAACTCAGGAGCTACTAAGAGATAATGAGGTCATGGAATAGCCCTGGATCCCACATCTTTGCTTGTCAGGATGTTTCTGGAATCCTTGGAAGCTTTCTGGATATTTTCCTCTTGGAATTGTAACTGGGATGGAGAATGAACTGAACCCACAGTGCCCATGTTTTTTCTTGGTCCGAGTCCTTTTTGGGTTACGAGGATGTCATACACACTGGTTTTCTGAAAGTCCCCTTGCTGTGGCCAGCTTCCGGAACTCAGACCAGCTCTGGGATGCACTTCATGCCCCCAGGGGTGCTGCCTCCTCCCGCCTCTGTGTGCCAACCCCGACCTCTCCCCCAAGAGGAACCTGGAGCCCTTGGTGTGGGAAGCAGAGTGTCTGTGATGTGTTCACTCTTTTTGAGTTATTAGAATCTGGAAGTTAGTCTGTAAGCACTTTGAAGTAGATACTGTGCCTTATTCCATCATGGGGCACATTGCACAGAGTAAGTGCTCACTTCTGAACTAAATTTAAACAAAAATGAAAACCCAAACCTATTTTCATGTAGTTAAAATATGTATTTGATTTCTCTTCTTAGTCCCTTTTCTTTATCATAAGGGTACACAGCCTCATGTTCTTATCTCTTGTATTAAAATTGTTTTTTAGGGAAGTTTTTACTGATATTAATTTTGACAACTTAGTGTAATTTTAGTTATTATGTAAGAGCCTGTGGCATTTCCATTTGAATCATTTTCTAGTATCATAAAACAAGAAAGTCTAGCCAAGAATTTAAAGGTAAGTAAGGCTTACATTAAAACAAAATTGAAACACCTCAAAACAAGCAAAAAGCTGTCTCTTCCTTGTGAATATATTCGTATTTCCCTTTGGGTGACTTGAGCACTTTGGCCTCTCTGGAATATTAGAAAAGGAGATTTCTCAATGAAATAGGACTGATCAGGTAAAGTATGCAATTGGGAATCTTTTTTTTTTTTTTTTGACTTACCTATTTTTGATTCTGCTAGGCCTTTGTTGCTGTGCGGGCTTTTATCTAGTTGCAATGCTGCAGCTGCTGCTGCTAAGTCGCTTTAGTCGTGGCCAACTCTGTACGACCCCATAGATGGCAGCCCACCAGGCTCCCCCGTCCCTGGGATTCTCCAGGCAAGAACACTGAGTTGCCATTTCCTTCTCCAGTGCATGAAAGTGAAAAGTGAAAGTGAAGTCGCTCAGTTGTGTCCGACTCTTCGCGACCCCATGGAATGCAGCCTACCAGGCTCCCCCGTCCATGCGATTTTCCAGGCAAGAGTACGGGAGTGGGCTGCCATTGCCTTCTCTGCTAGTTGCAATGAGCAGGGACTCTTCTCTAGTTCAGTACATGGGCTTCTCACTATGGTGGCTTCGCTTGTTGCAGAGGAGGGCTTTGGCGCACACCAGCTTCAGATGCTGCAGCATGCCGGCTCAATAGTTGCAGTTCCCAGGCTCTAGAGCACAGGCTCAATAGCTGTGGCTCATGGGATTAGCTGCTCTGAAGAACGTGGGATCTTCTAGGTCCAGTAATCAAACCCATGCCTTCTGTGTTGGCAGGCATATTCTTATCCACTGAGCCACCAGAGAAGCCCTGAAGTTGGGAATATTTATGGCATGTTACTTGCTATTTGCAGTTCATGTTTCCTTCTTGGCATTTTTCATATTTTCATCTTAATTTAGACTTGCACGTCATTAAGGCATCCTCAGATATTCATCCATATCATTTAACAAATGTGAACCAAGCACATATTTTATGCCCAGCAGCCATTAATCTGTCTGAAGTTCAGACCAAAAAGGTCCCTTCTCTCAAGGAGCTTACATTCTAGCTGGAGAGACAGATTTTCTACAGTTAATACATAGATAGTGATGCAGTTAAGATTCAGATTAAATTCTAAATAGAAGTGGTATAAAATAAATTTTTTAAAAAAATCTATTTTCTGCATAAAGTCAAGAGGGATGCAATCACTACCACTCTGTAATCCTTAAATAAAAATTTCATTTCATGGAGGAGGAAATGGCAACCCACTCCAGTATTCTTGCCAGGAAAATCCCATGGACAGAGGAGGCTGGCAGGGTGCAGTCCATGCATAGGGTTGCAAAAAGTCAGACACGACTTGAGCTACTAAACAATAACAACAATAAATGCTGGGTTGGCTAAAAAAAAAAAAAAAATTCATTTCAGATGCATAAAAAATGCTGCCAGTATTCACACAGATGTGTCTGTACAGGCGTGTCCTCCACCTGCTCAACTATACTTTTCTCCAAAGTAGGCCAGCTCTTACCTGGGATGCTGGTCACTGTCCAGGGATTTAGTCTTAATCCTCAGTATTTGAGTTTGCTTGGCACTTGGTTTATCTGTTGATAAAAGTAGAAAAAATAATGCCAACCCCTTTTCAAAGATTGTGTTTTGTGGTGCTGACATTGCCACTATGGTAACGGGTAATCATTTTGCTCATCCATCTCTTTCTCTTTTTTCCTCTCCACTTGTGATAAAGGTGCTGCCTCAGAACACTTTTGTGTGCTATAGAGCTATGTGTACTCTGAAAAAGATTATCTGTTTATTTGCTTTTTAAAAAGACTTATGACCCTAGGTGTTGCTGATTTAAAACAGCCAGAACTGTTAACATAAAGACTCCACTTACACATGCAGAGTCTCTGAGTTTTGAGAGGTGTCCAGACTAGTTCAGTTCAGTTCAGTTCAGTTGCTCAGTTGTGTACGACTCTTTGCGACCCCATGAACCGCAGCACGCCAGGCCTCCCTGTCCATCACCAACTCCCAGAGTCCACCAAAACCCATGTCCATCGAGTCGGTGATGCCATCCAGCCATCTCATACTCTGTCATCCCCTTCTCCTGCCCTCAATCTTTCCCAGCATCAGGGTCTTTTCCAATGAGTCAACTCTTCACATGAGATGGCCAAAGTATTGGAGTTTCAGCTTCAACATCCGTCCTTCCAATGAACACCCAGGACTGATCTCCTTTAGGATGGACTGGTTGGATCTCCTTGCAGTCCAAGGGACTCTCAAGACTCTTCTCCAACACCACAGCTCAAAAGCATCAATTCTTTGGCGCTAAGTTTTCTTCACCGTCCAACTCTCACATCCATACATGACTACTAGAAAAACCATAGCCTTGACTAGATGGACCCGAACTCATTAAAAATTGATAATAGTTGAGTGCCAACTGGGGTGACTTCAGTGTAAACATTAGAAAGAAGCACTCGCTAAAGAGTGATTGGAAAGAAGGACAATGAAAGAGTACAGTTTTTATTAAAAGAAAAAGGGCATGCATTAACTGTGAGCTCATTCTCTACTTATTTGTTGTTTGATGACTGAAATTCTCAACATAAGGGCTTTAGTGGAGAAATTTCTAAAGTCTCAGAAAGAAAACAGCATTAATAGAACTTGTTAGATTGGTGGAGCATAATGGAGATTCTCTCAGGCACTGATTTTATTTTTTTAAAAATCTTCTGCACTTTATGTTCTGTTTTCATTGAATTACTTTTATTTATAATCTCTCATCTCTGAGGTCCAAAACACTTTTAAAAGACAGGTAAAATTCTGTTGCAAAAATAATCTTAGACTGAGTAGGCAGTGATGAGAGCAATAAAATGAAGCTGTGGCCTGGCCTGAAGTCATCAGCCATTGATTCAAATTATCCAATTGATTTTAATAATATAACCCACATGTTCAGTTCAGTTCAGTAGCTCAGTCATGTCTGAATCCTTTCGACCCCATGGACTGCAGCACACCAGGCTTCCCTGTCCATCACCAACTTCCAGAGCTTACTCAAACTCATGTCCATCAAGTCAGTGGTGCCATCCAACCATCTCATCCTCTGTCGTCCCCTTCTCCTCCTGCCCTCAATCTTTCCCAGCATCAGGGTCTTTTCCAGTGAGTCAGTTCTTCTCATCAGTTGGCCAAAATATTGGAGTTTCAGCATCAGCATCAGTCCTTCCAATATTCAGAACTGATTTCCTTTACGGTTGACTGGTTGGATCTCCTTGCAGTCCAAGCTACTCTTCTCCAACACCACACAGTTCAGAAACATCAGTTCTTTGGTGTTCAGCTTTCCTTATACTCCAACTCTCACATCCATACATGACTACTGGAAAAATCATAGCTTTGACTAGAAGGACCTTTGTCAGCAAACCCACACGAGTGCTTATTTTATTGGAATTTGATTGTTTTAGTTTGAGAATAAATGGAAAATATTTTATCCACCCCAATTTGTGAAGATGTTTTATACCATTTGCTTTTTTTTTTTTAAGAAAGAATTGGAAAACTTTACTCAAGCCAAACTTGAGGGTTTTAACTCAGGAAGAGCATCTTAGAAAACTCTGAGAACTGCTCTGCCTGTTAGAAGTCAAGAGACAGTTTATATAAAGTATTTTTGGGGGTGGGGTGGGTGGAGACTGTATATCAAGTGATATATTATTGGCGATTTACATAATCCATATCTAAGCAGTCATGAAGGGTCAAGAAGGAATGTTATGTTTTTATTGGAATAGAATTGTTTTACAATGCTATGTTGGTTTCTGCTGTACAACAGCATGAATCAGCTATGCGTAAACATACATTCCCTCCCTCTTGACCCCTCCTCCCACCCCGCCGTCCCATCCCTGTAGGTCATCCCAGAGCCCTGAGCTGAGCTCCTTGTGCAGTATATACGGCAGCTTCCCGCTAGCTGTCTGTTTTGCTCATTGTAGTGTCTGTAGGTCAGTGCTGCGCTCTCAATTCACCTGATCCAGTCCTCCCCACTCTGTGTCCACAAGTCCATTCTCTACGTCTGCGTCTCTGTACCTGTCCTGTGTGTAGGTTAATCAGTACCATTTTCCTAGCTTCCAGATATGTGTGTGAATTTCCCTAGTCTATTATACATTTCATTGTCAAAAGTTTGGTATCTTTATGTCCTCCCCTAAATTATGGGATATTTGAGTGTGGTACTGAATCATTTTAATCATTGACCTCTGAGTCTTTAACACTCAACTTAACACATAGTAGATGCCTGAAAAATGTTTGAATGACTGAAAAATCAAATATGTATTCAAATTGTTTATAGACCAAAGGCTGTACATTAGTGAAAGTAACTATTATTTATACTAATACCTTGGAATCAATAGATTTTTAACATAAGCATCCCTTAATTTCAGCAAACTTGTCTTTGTATTTGGATCTGATGCCATTTTATGTGACACAATAGTATTTAATATAAAATTATCACAATTACTTTAGTAGGCTTGCACTGGTTCTCATACACTTAGCAACTTTTTGGTCCCCAGGGGTTTTCAATTCCTCTCTCCTTTGTCCCATCTGGACTTGTCCCCTACGATGTCTGTTTCTCTGTTCCCACTGGCCCACCGTGAGAAGAGTCTGCATGCGTACACACTTGCATAGGACGGTGAACAGCCAGTCTGTGCTACTATAGCAATTGTTGTTCCGTCACTAAGTCATGTCCCACTCTTTGCCACCCCATGGACAACAGCCCGCCAGCTTCCCTGTCCTTCAACATCTTTGAGTATGCCCAAACTCACGTCCACTGAGTCGGTGATGCCGTCCAACCATCTCATTCTCTGTTGCCCTCTTCTCCTCCTGCCCTCAATCTTTCCCAGAATCAGGGTTTTTTCCAATGAGTTGGCCACAAATGGCATATCCTTTTCGATCTATTTTTTAAAAGTTGGACTCCAGAGACTATTTCCACATTAAGTGGAGTCTCTTTTAGTAGTCATTATTCCAGGCTATCTAATAGTCCAGAGATATGAATATTTCCTTGCAGGAGAGCTTTTAAATACTATTCTTGAGGAATCTTCTTCTGCCTTATAATTAAGCCTTGCTTGATAGCTTTTAATATGCGCTGCAGAGAAGCTATGCTACCTATAACTAGAATACAAAAATGCTCCTCTTAGTAGCACAGCGTTCATTGAACATAGCATTAGTATAAATTACCTTTCTAAAAATGTAAACAAACCAGAGAGACCTCGGGTCATCTACATAGCTCCTGCAACAGTGTGCTGCTGCTGCTAAGTCGCTTCAGTCGTGTCCAACTCTGTGCGACCCCATAGACGGCAGCCCACCAGACTCCGCCATCCCTGGGATTCTCCAGGCAAGAACACCAGAGTGGGTTGCCATTTCCTTCTCCAGTGCATGAAAGGGAAAAGTGAAAGTGAAGTCGCTCAGTCATGTCCGACTCTTAGCGACCCCATGGACTGTAGCCTACCAGGCTCCTCTGTCCATGGGATTTTCCAGGCAAGAGTACTAGAGCGGGGTGCCATTGCCTTCTCTGCCTGCAACTATATAACAGCTGTCAAATTCTGCTCATGAATTTATTCATTATCATGACTTTTTGTATCTTCATGTATGTTCTATTCTGAACATACAAATAACACTAAACACTGATACCTAAAATACAGTGGCAGGACTTTAGATGCCTCCCCCACTCCAGGACTCTTGCCTGGAAAATCCCATGGACGGAGAAGCTGGTAGGCTACAGTCCATGGGGTCGCTAAGAGTCAGACACGACTGAGCGACTTCACTTTCACTTTTCACTTTCATGCACTGGAGAAGGAAAGGGCAATCCACTCCAGTGTTCTTGCCTGGAGAATCCCAGGGACAGATAAGCCTGTTGGGCTGCTGTCTATGGAGTCGCACAGGGTCGGACACGACTGATGCGACGCAGCAGCAACAGCAGCAGCAGATCTGTTGAGATGGATCTTTCCACTACAACCATAATTTACAGTAGTTTTCCTTCATATGAATAAATTATCTCCCAGAACCAAGATAAAAGAAACCAGGAACCTGAGTCTGCGGTATCACCCTGAACCCAAACTGTAGCTGCTTCTTCCACAATGGAGTGTACGCCACAGACGTCAACCCCATGTAGCTGTCTTTCCAGTGTGTGATTAGACATAGGATCAAACTTTAAACAGACTTTAAAGGGATTCTATGATTTTTCTTTAAATATATATTATATTCTAAACTTGCAAATGGAAATGTTGATCTAACTATTCAAATATTTTGGACAGGATCAATATCATGGATTTGATAGCTTTGCTTCCTGTGGGGAAAAAATAAATGGGTATCATTATTATTTTTCTTATTTGGAATTTTATACACATTTCATTATTTTTATTATTTTTAAAATTTTCAGCTATAGTAAGAGTCTTTGTATCTTGAGAAAAAAACAGTTTTAATAGCCATTAGTTTTTAACATTAAATCTCAAAGAAGTGAAGAAATATAAACTTCTCTGTTTTTAATGGTATCATTTCATATGTAGACAATAGATCTCTGTATGTCAGCCTTGCTTTAACTTGAAATATAAATAGTACTCGAGATGAAGGACAGTTGTTTAGTCTCTAAGTGGTGTCCAACTCTTTGTGACCTCATGGACCTCAGCCCAGCAGACTCCTCTGTCCATGGGATTCTCCAGGCAAGAGTACCGGAGGGGGTTGCCATTTCCTCCTCCAGGGGGTCTTCCCGACCCAGAGATCCGAGGCAGATTCTTTACCACTGAGCCACCGGGGAAGATGAAGATGAAAGACAATAATGGCAATTTTTTGTTGTTTTATTTTTTCCCCAGCATCAAATTATTTTAATAATTAAGCGGATAGTGACTATTTTTACTTCCTAAAAAGGCAAGTTTGTTATGAAAGAGATTTGGTATTCAGTTACTAGGCAGAAAGATACATTTAGTTCATAATTTGAAGAAAATTAATGTTTCAATTTTGAGAAGTAAAAACCTTAACTACTTTAAATTGCAATGCAAAGCCTTGTTCACACAACTCTAATAATGTAGATTTTTCAAAAGAATCAAGTGGTATGGCTTAATGCAAAGAAAAATAATAACTAACATTGCACTGTGTTTTAAAGGTAGAAAAATGCTTGTCATATTTTTGTTGTTATTGTTATATCCTCACAACAAACTTGAGTATATAAAGCTGATATTAATTCTTATATTACACCTGGAGAAATCAGAGCATTGTATTAAATAGAATTTAAATAGCTTGCTCAAGGGCGCACCTTAATATGTAATGTCTTGAACTCAGGTACTGTTATTCTGCAAACTGTATTTTTCATTGCATTCACTTTTAGAAATCACTTGAGTCACTAGATCCTGATAAACCTGTAGGATGATGGTTATTATTCTACATCTTTATTTGATGCAGCGAAACTTTTTTTCCCCCAACCTTGGTAACTGTGGCAGAATCCTCAGGGAATATAGTTGCCAGAATACTTCAAAAGAGAGGTGTATGAACTTGCAATATTCAGTCGCAGAGAGTGAGTGAAGAGTATTTGATAAAGAAATACTAGAATCTGTTGTATTTAAGTTCTGTTAATTCCAATTAACAGAACTTAAATGTTATCCTGGCTCTGTAAACACAACATTCTGATTAAACATGTCCTAAGACCTCTTAATTGAAACACACTCAAAGGCCAAGGATTTTCTGAACAGATTAAAGCTCCGGGAAGATTGAAAATAATATATAAGTTTATGTTTCTTTGAAAGTGTATCTTTGGGTTTCCATGAAGGGAATTGCTAAAAAAATCAGCTAGGGTTTGGGGAGGAAAGTCCTCAGAGCAGAAAGTTGATTTCACGAGCCGTGTTAGGAAGCAGGGCACACAGATGTCCTGGGCATGGGCTGGGGCCACGGGAGGCCTTAAGGCAGAAGCCTTGCAGATTCTCACTTGTGTCTGGAGAGATGCCACCACAGCTTCGTGGAGAAGGCATTCAGGGAACTGAGATGGGTAGCAGGACACTAGTTAACAAGTCATCGCGGTCATCTGCAGAGAGTTTGAGGTGTCAACCATAAGGTCATGGCTTTGGGTCTAGAAAGGAGGACACAGGAGACACAGATGTAGAGAACAGAACTGTGGCCTCGGGGCAGGGAAGAAGAGGGTGGGATGAATAGGGAGCGTTGGAACATACACATTACCATATGTGAAATAAGCCGGTGGGAGTCTGCTGTACGATGCAGGGAGCTCAAATCTGGGGCTCTGTTTCAACCTAGAGAGGCGGGATGGGGTGGGATGTGGGAGGGAGGTTCAAGAGGGAGGGGACATATGTATGCCTATGGCTGATTCATATTGATGTATGGCAGAAACCAACACAATATTTTAAAGCAATTATCCTCCAATTAAAAATATATATTTTTTTAAAAGGAGGACACAGATCCAGTAAATTTTGAGGGGATAAGGCTTGGTCAATATGAATTCACTTTAGAGCTGGAAAATCTGCCTGTTGTGTAATTGTATCCCTAGTTGCTCCTGAATGCCATTCTTTCCAGCAGATTGCCATTTCCTTGAGATTTTGACTGTACATGCACATTGGCGTTTACCTTCTATTTGACCTTGTTCTAATAGAATGATGCCTCCAGAGGTTACTGTGTCTTCAACAGTTCTTTCTGCCTTGCAAAAAGGGCTGAAGGCTGAGCTTCGGGAATTTTATGATAACTTTTCTACTTCCTTCGTGGAAGGAAGGCCATCCGCTATCAGAGCTCACAATTCCCAGTTTGCCAGCCTCTGAAGATTTCAAAGAAAAGGTTGGGTCCCATCTGGCTTTGTCATTTTCTGTGAAGATAGGGTATAAAGGGGAATTCAATTATAAATCCATTCAATCAAATCTTGCTCTCTTTTTTTTTATAGTCTTAATTTGGAAACTTGTGTAATCCTTTATACTCCATCTTTCCCAGTTGTAACTTCCCTATCTTATTCACACAAGCAAAGCAGAAACCCTTGAATAAGTTTATAGGGTTTTATGCACATAGAATTATTTTCTAATATGTTACCAAGATGAATGCCCAAGATAGCTTTTCTATGCTTAGTCATTTTGAGGTAGAAGGCTAGACCTTGCCAAATTGTCCAGGAACGTAGCTTTATTACAAAGCCTGGAAAAGTTTACACTAATTTCTGACTAAAATATTACTGTTTTTATTGGCCTTGGGTAACATGATAGCAGATGTGATCTGAATAAGTTTGAGAAAATATTTCCTTAAACCAGAGCATGATTTTGGGCAAGAAACATGCTGTGAATTTCCCTTTGCTTTTGATTCCTGAATAATGTCACAATTACTTCTGTGAATAAATTTCTTAATGTGGCATACATCAAAATCAATTGTGAGCATGTCTCAGCCGGCCGACTAATTTCAAGAAGCATAATCAGTTGTAGTAAGCGATGGAATGTATTTGAACAAATCATGTAGATGTACTGAACATATGAGACTTAATACTGTGAAAATAAGAGAATATTGAATTTTAGCAGCCAAGACCCTTTGATCTGTTGGCTGATTCATACATTTTTAAATGAAGCCAATTTGAGGTGTTAACATAAAAACCAACAGATGTCTGAGATACATTTCAAATTATTATAGACAAATATAATCTTGTGAAAAAGAGCAGATATTTTAAAGCAAGCCCTTATTTCCTTTTCTGATCATAAACTTAGGCTTCCCTCGTGGCTCAGTGGTAAAGAATCTGCCTGTGATGCAGGGGATGAGAGTTTGATCCCTTAGTTTGGAAGATCCCCTGGAAAAAGAAATGGCAACACACTTCAGTATTCTTGACTGGAAAAACCCAGGCATAGAGGAACTTACTGGCCTATAGCTCTTGGGGTCACAAAGAATCGGACACAACTTAGCAACTACACAGCAGCAACAGTCATAAACTATCCTGAATTTTTTTTTATTTATTATTAATTGGAAGATAATTGCTTTAAGATGTATTGGTTTCTGCTATAGAACTTGTAGTTATCGGTAAATAGGAAGGTTGGAGGGTTATTTTGAAGGAATGATGAGCAAATCATCACAGCTAGTTGACAAGAGGCCTTGGCGAGCTGAGTCTATTTTGCCTATGTTAATTCTTTCAGTAGAATGAACAGAACACCCAGACAGCTGTCAGTTGTCAAACTCACGAGGCGCAGTGGAGACCCTGGAGGGCTGTCCTGAAATGGAGTTTCAGTGTGCTGGGGAGGGATACAGGCAGCTCAGTGAGTTTGCAGCTAGTGGGACTAGGCTTGCATTCCAGAGGAGTATAATAGGTTAATATCTAAGCCAGTGGAAGAACTAAGCCAGGATGACACCCCAAACCAAAAAAAACAGTCTGTATATGTGTCTGGCCTGAATGGGAAGAAAAACTGCCATTGTTGGTTCTCAAGGTTTTAGGACATAAATTAATTGTATCCCTCTGTTCTCTTCCTCTTGAACCAATAAGGAAATGGATGTTGGATGAACATGTACCAGGATCTGCCTGGTCCCTGACGAAGCTCGTTTGGGGAATGCAGAGCATACTTGTAGCCGCAATGATCTGCCCTTAAGCTTCCTGTTGGATAAAATTACATACACCATCAGAGAAAGAGCAGGGGCACAAGTGCATGGATGGGCAAGTGAGGGGTGCAGGGGAGCAAATGGGAGGTCCAGTTCTCTGGGCAAATGTAGGAAGGTAGGGAGATAAAAAAGCATTTCCCTAAAGTAGTATTATATCAAAAACTTAAAAATTAGAATGATTTATCACTAAGATCTAATTTGTCCTTCAACAACAATCTTTCCCATTTCGCCTGATAAAAGACATAGACATAAAAAGAAGAGGTTTTTACAGGAGCTGGTTTTATTAAATATTGAGCTAAAGTGGAGGAAACTGTAAAGTAAAAATGGAGGGGGGATTCCTCCAGAAAGATATGGAAACTTCAAAAAACTGTTTGTGTGAACTTCAGCCACTTGAATTAATCCTCAGAAAGTTTGCTATGCTATGCTATGCTAAGTCGCTTCAGTCGTGTCCGACTCTGTGCGACCCCATAGACGGCAGCTCACCAGGCTCCGCCTTCCCTAGGATTCTCCAGGCAAGAATACTGGAGTGGGTTGCCATTTCTTTCTCCAGTGCATGAAAGTGAAAAGTGAAAGTGAAGTCGCTCAGTCGTGTCCGACTCTTAGCGACCCCATGGACTGTAGCCTACCAGGTTCCTCCGTCCATGGGATTTTCCAGGCAAAAGTACTGGAGTAGGGTGCCATTGCCTTCTCCGTGAGAAAGTTTAGATAACTACAAATTTAGTTTGTGGGGCTTCCCTGGTGGTTCAGATGGTAAAGAATCTGCCTGCAATGCAGGAGACCTGAGTTTGTTCCCTGGATCAGGAAGATCCCCTGGAGAAAGGAATGGTTACCCACTCCTGTATCCTTGCTGGGGGAATTCCATAGACAGAGGAGCCTGGAGGGCTACAGTCCACCAGGTCGCAGGGAATGGGACACGATTTAGCAACTAACACTCACTTTTCACTTTCAATCTTGAATAAATACTTTGTCTCTGCAGTCTCATTAGGGCATAAATAGGCTATTTTTAGAGGTGATTGAACCTGGATTGTAACAGAGGGTGGAGGAGGAAATGGAGAGAGAAAGAAAGGAAAAGATAGAAGTATCTTGACATGAAAAGGCTCAAAGTAAATTTTATGGACTAGAACAAATGTTCATTTTGCGTTAAACTAATTGCTTTTTGAAAAGGTCCTTGCCAACTTACATGTCCAAGGACAATCTGACATCTTTTGGCCAAGAGTCATTTTTGCTTTGGAGAGGCCTCAGGGTTTTCTTAAAAAAAATATGTATATACATTTTTTATTAAGCCATTTTTGCTCTTTTCAGATCACAAAACCCAGGTCAGTAAGAGTAATATCCCCTGCCCAAATGCTGGTAGTCAGTGAAAATGCCTGGTCATGGGAGTCACAGTAGTACCTTTAGGTTTACAGCACAGCTAGCAGCCGTTCATTACAAGTGTGTCTAATGCCTGACTGGGCCAGGCCCATCCAAGTTCACTTCCCGTGAGCACCCTCCAGAAATTATTTTTTTTGGATAGTCTTTGTCCAGTTCTTATCAAGTCGCTTTTCCTGTTAAGTCCTGGAAGCACACATCACCTCCATTTGTACAAAATGTGTCGCTTCTGTGGACTGGCCAAGACAGTCACCCTGTACTGCTACCTCTTCATGGGCAGTTCATTCCACTGAAGCAACAGGAAACTGAACCAACCTGTGGTCTGTTAATCATTTAAACACGTCCTCTATCATTTCTTCCTCTCCCTTTCTCTGAAAAAAAAAAAAAAGGTAGCTCACTGAGGTCAGCATCAGTAGGGGATTCAGAGTAGTATAGTACACGCCAAAATGTGACGTGTTGTTCACAAAACTGTATTTTATGATGGTGGTGGTATCTGGGCATGCACTAGAAATCTAATAAACTTCTTATCTCATTTAATAAGCATAGTCCAGTCCCAGTCATAATTATCAAGATATAAAGCCAGCGGAGATAACTAGGAAGCTTTACATGGTAATAAATGTTGTTATTCAAATCGATTCACATGCCTTGAATTGAAATGAGAGCTACCATCACAACAGTCAGAAGCGTATTATGCGGCCTGAAACTGCCTCTAATCTGAGCAGCAGCAAATTTCCCTCCATTGCAGTGGCAAGATTATTCTTAGTAAAGAGAACTTGAACAGATGAAGATAATCATATGGTTCTCCTAAATTAAATCTGTTAAGAGTGCATAAAAGTGAATCACTGTAAGTCTTTATTTGTCTCCATTGTTTCAATTCTATGAAATAGGACCAAAAAATCACAGCTGTTTAAATCCTGCTGTCTCTGTGATGTGCCTGCAGCAGAGCTGTCAACACTTGGTAATATAACTGAGGGCATCTTGTGACTTAGAAATAGTTTGATAACTGGAAATTGTGAAGGAATAACCATGTTGTTTAACATTTAACACATTTAGCACAATGGCACGCTACATGAAGGACTCTCAATAAATAATGACAGTGATTGACTGTGTCAAAACTCAGCGGAGCTCTAGTGCAGTGGACCAAGAGATGTTTCACTTA
Source organism: Giraffa tippelskirchi (assembly GCF_054371585.1). Classification (NCBI taxonomy): domain Eukaryota; kingdom Metazoa; phylum Chordata; class Mammalia; order Artiodactyla; family Giraffidae; genus Giraffa; species Giraffa tippelskirchi. The sequence continues at coordinate 160,363,946 of NC_137283.1, read as the reverse complement.
CAATGATGCAGATTGTTTTTAGAAATGTGATGTTTCTGTCTTGTAATAATTTCCTTGGAGGGGAAAAGTATGTTACTGGATATTAGCTGATGAAATGCTTGCTTTTCATGATATGAAACACATTTTAGTAATGGAAATTCATTTTATACCAAATCATGCCCAGTTATGTCTCATAAGCAACACAGATATCCCAGTTTTGGGGGAAAACTTTAAGACCAGGTGAGATATTTGCTTTAAACAGCTGTCGAGTTAACTTGGCAGCATTGGGTAATCAATACAAGCATAGACACTTGCTCTGGTTAATTGCTGATCTCAGCAGCAGCTGCATCGTTATGTATGAACCGTCTCTTCTCTTTGGATGTGGCATTATGTTTGGGGCAGTAATAAGTGAGGTCACTGTATGAGTCCACTGCTCTCTACTATTAGACTGTCTAAAAATACACACGGCTCCAGTTGTCCCCTCACTAATAGCTGAATGCCCTGCTATAGTCATAAAGGATTTTCACATTAATTAGCTCATTCTTTATCTCCTTTGACTGTGAGCTCTTATTACAAACAATTTACAGATAGGAAATTAATGCATAAAGATGTTTAAATTGTGTCTAAATTGATCACCCTAACTCTAGTGAAATTACGTCTAGAACATAGACCTTCTGAATCTCTGCCCTTTTGGGGTGTTCTTTCCATGATCCTATTTTTCTCCTATTAGAATTATTGCACAGTACCTGCTAATATTTATTGAATATTGACTATGTATATAAGTACTTTGACTCTGCAGCTAACTCAGTTGGTAAAGAATCTGCCTTCAGTGCAGGAGACCCAGGTTCGATCCCTGTGTCAGGAAGGTCACCTGGAGAAGGAAATGGGAAAGCACTCCAGTATCCTCGCTGGGAAAATCCCATGGACAGAGGAACCTGGCAGGCTATAAGCCATGGGTTTGCAAAGTGTCAGGCACGACTGAGCGACTAACACTTTCATGCTTTCATAAGTACTTGACCTCATATAGCCATCAACCCAATGATGTAGGTCAATTCAGTTCAGTCACTCATTCATGTCCAACTTTTTGCAACCCCATGGACTGGAGTATGCCAGGCTTCCCTGTCCATCACCAACTCCCTGAGCTTACTCAGACTCATGTCCATCGAGTCAGTGATGCCATCCAACCATCTCATATGAGAGTTCAGTATTTGACTAGGGGGCCAAGACCTTTGGGAAGCTGTTCTGTGGTCACCCCAACACTGAACAGATAATCAACTTGGATCACGGGGTGCTATAGAGCATAGATAGTGTTACCTGACTTTCACTGGGAATCAGGGTAGGTTTGTGTGAGTGAAAGTGCTACCAACTTTCAACAACAACCCAGTTCTTTACTAATACAAAAGGATGGCATTGCTGTTACTTTTATTGTGGTCATTGTTTTCTTTCTGGTTGATTGGAATTCACTAAATCATTTTTCCCTTTCCTGCTTCCTCTACCCCATATAAAATAGTTTCAAATGAAGGATTATTTATTATTACTATAGTATCAAAATCAAGACTTAAAATATTAATAAGGACTGGACCAGAAGTCTTCTTCACATCTTTTTTTTTTCTGTCCATCATTTTAATTTTTTTAAATTAGTTTATGTATCTATTTTTTAACTTTACAATATTGTATTTGTTTTTTTTTTTTAATTATAATCCGTAACTCTTTTTCCTTTAAAAAAATTGTAAAAAGAGCTGGGCTAATATAAGAACAGTGGGTTCCTTTATGTAGTCTGTAGTATTTTTCTATACAAAAACATTATTGAGACTTAGAGTTGGGTATTCAGAAATGAAAGTAGGTAAAATATTCATGCTTTAAGAAATCATAGGAAATAAATTCAAGGTAGGAAAGAATATATACATTAAGTAAAGCACAAATATGTTTGTTTCTAAAAAGTATTTGAAATTTAATTTGCCAGAATAAATATATACTCATTTTCTGATTGCATTCAGAATTTATTACTTTATATCTTCTTGGCCCTAAAATTATATTCTCTACTTAAAAGTTTAAAGGAATGACTTCAGGAAAGTGGTCAAATATTCACATATGTCAAATGGAAAGTATATCTGTGTTAAAAAATAATAGCCCAAGAACTTGGTGACTGAAGTCACATGCTGAATTATCATTTCTTTTTCTTTTTTACTTTTTTAAACTTTTTATTTTATATTAGAGTTTAGTTGATTTGGACTTCCCGGGCAGTTCAGTGGGTAAAGAATCTGCCTGCAATGCAGGAGACTCAGGAGACATGGGTTCTATCTCTGGGTCAGAAAGATCCCCTGGAGAAGGGCATGGCTCCCCTGTCCAGTTATTCTTGCCTGGAGAATCCCGTGCACAGAGATGCCTGGAAGGCTACAGTCCATGGGGTCTCAAAGACTCAGACATGACTGAAGTGACTGTACACAGCCCACACAGCATACTTGATTAATAATATTGTGTTAGATTCAGGTGTACAGCAGAGTGATTCAGTTGTACATATGCATGTGTTTATTCTTTTTCTAATTATTTTCCCATTTGAGTTCAGTTCAGTCACTCAGTCGTGTCCGACTCTTTGCAACCCCATGAATCGCAGCACGCCGGGCCTCCCTGTCCATCACCAGCTCCTGGAGTTTACCCAAACCCATGTCCATCGAGTCGGTGATTCCATCCAACCATCTCATCCTCTGTCGTCCCCTTCTCCTCCTGCCCCCAATCCTTCCCAGCATCAGGGTCTTTTCCAATGAGTCAGCTCTTCACATGAGGTGGCCAAAGTACTGGAGTTTCAGCTTCAGCATCATTCCTTCCAGTGAACACCCAGGGCTGACCTCCTCAGGTCGTTATATACTATCTACCCAAGTTCCCTGTGCTATACAGTAGGTCTTTGTTGGTTATCCATTTTAAATATACCTGTGTATATGCATCGATCCCAAACTCCCTAATTATCCATTTACCCAACCCTTTCTACCTGGTAACCATAAGTCGTTCTGTATGTCTGAGTCTGTTTCTGTTTTGTAAATAAGTTCATTTGTAACTTTTTTTTTTTGGTAGATTCCCCATATAAGGGATATCATGTGATATATCTCTTTCTCTTTCTGACTTACTTCATTCAGTATGACAATCTCTAGGTCCATCTGTGTGCTTGCAAATGGCATTATTTCATTCTTTTTAATGGCTGAGTAATGTTCATTATATATATGTACCACATCTTCTTTATCCATTCTTCTATCAATGGACATTTAGGTTGTTTCCATGTCTTGGCTATTGGAAACAGTGCTGCAGTGAACATTGGGATACATGTATCCCTTGGGACCATGTTTTTCTTCGGATATGTGCTCAGGAGTGGGATTGCAGGGTTACATGTTACCTCTATTTTTAGTTTTTTTAAGGAACCTTCATATTGTGCTCCATAGGGGCTGCACCAATTTACCTTCCTACCAACAGTGTAAGAAGGTTCCTTTCTCTTCACTCCCTCCCCAGAATTTCCTATTTGTAGACTTTTTGATGATAGCCATTCTGGCTGTTGTGAGGTGATCACTCACTGTAGTTTTGATTTGCATTTCTCTAATAATCAGTAAGGTTGAACATCTTTTCATGTGCCTCTTGGGCATCTGTAGGTCTTCTTTGGAGAAATGTATGCTTGTGTTTTCTGCTTGTTTTTTGATTTGGTTGTTGTTCTGATGATATAAAGCTGCACAAGCTGTAAATTTTGGAGACTAATCCCTTACTGTTCACATCATTTGTAAATATTTTCTTCCATTTTGTGGGCTGTCTTTTCATTTTGTTTATGCTTTCCTTTGCTGTGCAAAAGTTTTTGAGTTAAAACAAACAAACAAAAACCATGTTTGTGTTTAATTAGGTCCCATTTGCTTATTTTCATTTTTATTTCCATTACTCTGGGATATAGATTGACAAAGATGTTGCTGTAATTATATCAGAGAGTGTTCTGCCTATGTTTTCCTGTAAGAGTTTGATACTGTCTGGCCTCACATTTAGGGCTTTAATGTATTTTGAGTTTATTTGTGTGTATGGTGTAAGAATGTTCTGATTTTAATTTTTAACATGGAGCTGTTTAGTTTTCCCAGCATTTATCATTTCTTAAACTTTCTTGTTATGAAAGGTCTTTCTCATCATGTATAAAACAATTTTGGCAGGAACAGTCAAGAAGGGGACCTCTAGTGATCTCTCACCTCTTGGTGTCCATGCTTTCGTGAAATCTCCCTCTTGAATGTGTGTGGTTCTGCTGATTTCCTTCTAACCAAGAGAATATGGTGAAAGTGATGAGATACCTGCCACTCCCCTAGTCATGCTAATGTACAAGACTTTGGTGATGCCATCCAACCATCTCATCCTCTGTCGTCTCCTTCTTCTCCCACCCTCAATCTTTCCCAGCATCAGGTCTTTTCAAATGAGTCAGTTCTTCACATCAGGTGGCCAAAGTATTGGAGTTTCAGCTTCAACATCAGTCCTTCCAATGAACACTCAGGACTGATCTCCTTTAGGATGGACTGGTTGGATCTCCTTGCAGTCCAAGGGACTCTCAAGAGTCTTCTCCAACACCACAGTTCAAAGGCATCAATTCTGCGGCGCTCAGCTTTCTTCACCATCCAACTCTCACATCCATACATGACCACTGGAAAAACCATAGCCTTAACTAGACGGACTTTTGTTGGCAAAGTAATGTCTCTGCTTTTAAATAAGCTACCTAGGTTGGCTATAACCCTCCTTCCAAGGAGTAAGTGTCTTTTAATTTCATGGCTGCAATCACCATCGGCAGTGATTTTGGAGCCCCCCCACACACACAAAATAAAGTCTGACACTGTTTCCTCTGTTTCCCCACCTATTTCCCATGAAGTGATGGGACCAGATGCCATGATCTTAGTTTTCTGAACGTTGAGCTTTGAGCCAACTTTTTCACTCTCCTCTTTCACTTTCATCAAGAGGCTCCTTAGTTCTTCTTCACTTTCTGCCATAAGGGTGGTGTCATCTGCATATCTGAGGGTATTGATATTTCTCCCGGCAATCTTGATTCCACCTTGTGCTTCATCCAGCCCAGCATTTTGTATGACGTACTCTGCATATAAGTTAAATAAGCAGGGTGACAATATACAGCCTTGATGTACTCCTTTCCCAGTTTTCAACTAGTATGATTTCCAAAATAATTTTAGAAATGCAAAAAAGCAAAATGGCTGTCTGAGGAGGCCTTACAGATAGCTGGGAAGAGAAGAGAAGTGAAAACCAAAGGAGAAAAGAAAAGATATTCCCATCTCAATGCAGAGTTCCAAAGAATAGCAAGGAGAGATAAGAAAGCCTTCCTCAGCGATCAATGCAAAGAAATAGAGGAAAACAACAGATTGGGAAAGATGAGAGATCTCTCCAAGAAAATTAGAGATACCAAAGGAACATTTCATGCAAAGATAGGCTCGATAAAGGACAGAAATGGTATGGACCTAACAGAAGCAGAAGATATTAAGAAGAGGTGGCAAGAATACACAGAAGAACTGTACAAAAAAGATCTTCATGACCCAGATAATCACGATGGTGTGATCACTCACCTAGAGCCAGACATCCTGGAATGTGAAGTCAAGTGGGCCTTAGAAAGCATCACTATGAACAAAGCTAGTGGAGGTGATGGAATTCCAGTTGACCTATTTCAAATCCTCAAAGGTGATGCTGTGAAAGTGCTGCACTCAATATGCCAGCAAATTTGGAAAACTCAGCAGTGGCCACAGGACTGGAAAAGGTCAGTTTTCATTTCAATCCCAAAGAAAGGCAATGCCAAAGAATGCTCAAACTACCGCACAATTGCACTCATCTCACATGCTAGTAAAGTAGTCCTCAAAATTCTCCAAGCCAGGCTTCAGCAATACATGAACTGTGAACTTCCAGATATTCAAGCTGGTTTTAGAAAAGGCAGAGGAACCAGAGATCAAATTGCCAATATCCACTGGGTCATCGAAAAAGCAAGAGAGTTCCAGAAAAACATCTATTTCTGCTTTATTGAATATGCCAAAGCCTTTGATTGTGTGTATCACAATAAACTGTGGAAAATTCTTCAAGAGATGGGAATACCAGACCATCTGACCTGTCTCTTGAGAAACCTGTATGCAGGTCAGGAAGCAACAGTTAGAACTGGACATGGAACAACAAACTGCTTCCAAATGGGAAAAGGAGTACATCAAGGCTGTATATTGTCACCCTGCTTATTTAACTTACATGCAGAGGACATCATGAGAAACGCTGGGTTGGAGGAAACACAAGGTGGAATCAAGATTGCCGGGAGAAATATCAATACCCTCAGATATGCAGATGACACCACCCTTATGGCAGAAAGTGAAGAAGAACTAAGGAGCCTCTTGATGAAAGTGAAAGAGGAGAGTGGAAAAGTTGGCTCAAAGCTCAACGTTCAGAAAACTAAGATCATGGCATCTGGCCCCATCACTTCATGGGAAATAGGTGGGGAAACAGAGGAAACAGTGTCAGACTTTATTTTGTGTGTGTGGGGGGGCTCCAAAATCACTGCCGATGGTGATTGCAGCCATGAAATTAAAAGACACTTACTCCTTGGAAGGAGGGTTATAGCCAACCTAGGTAGCTTATTTAAAAGCAGAGACATTACTTTGCCAACAAAAGTCCGTCTAGTTAAGGCTATGGTTTTTCCAGTGGTCATGTATGGATGTGAGAGTTGGATGGTGAAGAAAGCTGAGCGCCGCAGAATTGATGCCTTTGAACTGTGGTGTTGGAGAAGACTCTTGAGAGTCCCTTGGACTGCAAGGAGATCCAATCAATCCATCCTGAAAGAGATCAATCCTGGGTATTCATTGGAAGGACTGATGTTGAAGCTGAAACTCCAATACTTTGGCCACCTCATGTGAAGAGTTGACTCATTGGAAAAGACCCTAATGCTGGGTAGGATTGGGGGCAGGAGGAGAAGGGGATGACAGAGGATGAGGTCGTTGGATGGCATCACCGACTCGGACATGGGTTTGGGTAGACTCCGAAAGTTGCTGATGGACAGAGAGGCCTGGCGTGATGCAGTTCATGGGGTCACAAAGAGTCAGACACGACTGAGCGACTGAACTGAACTGAAAGTTTAATTATATGACTTAGATATTTTTGGAAACATTCAAGGGGATATTTTAAATGCAACACATTCAATGATAACTTGTGATAATTGGTAAAATTGTAGTAAAAATACTTAAAATTACCTTTCCGAAGCCTCTAAATGCCAGGACTGTGTGGAAACATTTTGTAAAACATAATGTGTAATTTTTTAAACAGCATTGTTTATGCCCACTTATGAAGAACAGATTATAGAATTTACTTAGATAATCTGGAGTGGGGGGTGTAAAACACTTTAACTGTCTGAATCTTGTCAGATTGATATTCAAGTAAGAATTTTCCACTTAAGTACTTCAGTTTCACTCTTGATTGGACATGACATGACATAGCCAAAATGAGTTGTGGGTTTGTTGTAAAATTTTTAAGAATAAATATTATTTGAAGACTCATATTTTATAGATTTTTGGCAGTTTTTCATGCCTTTGAGTCATTTTTCTGTATTTCTCATTTTTGCATCATATACATCTGTTTAAATAATATTCTGCTTCATGATTTTCAGTCAGTTGTAAGATTACTCAAGACAAATCCCCAGATGTTATTATAATTGTCTACTCTCTTACTGATTCAAACAACTTAGATCACTGAATTCTATCAATGTGTTCTCAGATTTGACAGATCAATAGTGCTAAGCTTTTAATTGAAGTAATTTCTCACTTGAGACCCAGAATGCAACTACTTCAACAAATGAATGAGATTATGTGGTGGCCAAAATGATGCTGCAATGTTTTTTGAATGCTTTTTATTATGAACGTGGAACACTTTATGTACTCTCAAGGATTGGCAAACTTTTTCCATAAAGGGCCAGATAGCAAATATGAAGGCTTTTTGAGCCACTTCCTCTGTGTTTCAACAGCTCAATTCTGACCTTGCTGTGCAGAAGCAGCATAGATAATACACAGATAAACAATGACAGCTGTGTGCAATACATTTCATTTTGGACTTGGGAATTTGAATATCATTTACTTTTTGTGTACCACAAAATGCTCTTCTTTTTATGCTTCTTACCTCTGAAAAATGTGAAACCATTCTTAGGTCATGAGCTGTACAAAAACAAATCCTAGGCTGGATTTGGTCAACAAGGCCATTGTTTAATGAGTCCTGATATAGATGCTCATGTAATTTGTGTATATTTCTTGGTTGTAACTACTATTGGACAAAAAAGGAGAACAATTTCTGAAAAACAGGCACACAATTCTTTATTAATAGACGTATTTCACACTGTTCCGGCTGACATCGTTTTTCTGATATCTTTCTCCAGTTCTCTACCTGTGAGAGATGAAATAGATTTTTTTTTTTATTCTTTCCTTGACGCATTCTAATTCATAGCTCCCTTGTGCTGCCACGTTTTTTGCAGTCCTTTTAAACCGTGTGGTCTAGACACCTTTCTCACTCCTATGTGAAGACTATTAATTATAAATGCTTTAACCATGCAACTATTGTATAGAATACAATGCATACTTTGTATAGTATACAGTGATTAAACAATTATCATTTTATATTTTCTAAAACTAGAAATGAGAAAAGTTAAATCTGCTTTATAATGTCAGAAAGTAACTGGGACATGTGTTTCTGTTTTCAGGGTGGTTATAGCAATAGCATTCAATACTAATAGTTTAAGTAGTATGGATGAGCTAGCACATGTATTTCATTATGTCTAATTCTCATATCCAACTGATTTCTCTTCAGTTTTATTACTTGTATTACTTTGTTAATGTTTGGGATCAAGAAGAAAATTTTGAATGAGCTTTCTGTGATTTCCTAGTACCACATAAGGATTTGTCAGATAAAATGGTACTTATGTAACAAAATTGTTACATAAATATTTTCATTGCTTTCTGGACCCTGAAAAAAATAACACATGAAAAGTGCATATTTGTCATATACACAGAACGTTTCATTGCAGTCTGTTTCTAAGCCGAGGATCTGACAGTTATAGCAGGAAGATTTAGGATCTTATGCTTATTGAAGTGAGACTTTCTCCCTGTTAGCTGCTCCAGGTCTCAATCGGCTTTCTCTCTCCACCTCCTTTTCCTCCAGTCTTTGGGCTCCCTGTGGGCCTGCGCACAGAGAGGCCCCTCCTGTCATAGCGGCTGACAGATTTCCAGAAGAGTTTGAAACTCTCTTCTCACCCAGACTTCTGCCTTCTGTCTTCCTTGGTGTCCTGGATTCACGCGGTGCTTATTAACTGTAATTCTCATGGGGCCTCACGAGGGAGAAGGGGATAGCGGAGTCCGCTCACCCTGCCGACTGCAGCCGGGGGTCCTGCAGGCTCGCCTCCCCTGTTCCGGTGTGCCTGCTTGCCTCCTGAGTCGCTTCAGTCGTGTCCAACTCTGTGCGACCCCGTCAGCTGTAGCCCGCCAGGCTCCTTTGTCCATGAGATTCTCCAGGCAAGAATACTGGAGCAGGTTGCCATGCCCTCCTCCAGGAGATCTTCCCCACCCAGGGATGGAACCCACCGCTTTTAACCTGTCCTGCATTGGTTGGCAGGCAGGTTCTTTACCACTCACCACCTGGGAAGCCCCCATATTCCACTGCTGCCCCCCAAAGACTCCTTTTGAGTGTAACTTGCAAGTGTGTTTTCATTTTAAAGTTAGCAACTTAAATTGAAATAAACTTAAAGGTATTTAATTACGTTTTTAAACAATTAAATGTAACTGCGAGGGAAAAGGACTCCATGTATATGTGATACACATTTGGAGCAATATACCAAATATTATCTTAGCACATTGTTGAAAATAGTTTTGACCTACCAGATCACCTCAAAGGGTCCTGAGAACTCCGCAGGTCTATGTATCATACTTTGAAAATCACTGGACTATATATTACTTTCATTATGATTTTGTAACATAAACAGATTTTTAAAATGTGTTAGTGAGTACATTTATTTTATAATTTCTGCACCAAGAATATCCTGTTGTTGTTTTTTTTCTCAAAGGGCCCTTCTTGCTGGGAAGATGTCTTAATCCCAAACCGAATGAGTGGTGAATGCCAGTCTCCAGACTGCCCCGGGGCTAGAGCGGTAAGTACGGTCCAATCTGTTCTTTCATTATGGCATCTCCAGCGTTCACTGGGAAATGAGATTAGAGACAAAATGCTCATTGACTATTTTCCACCCATTTTTATATTTACAAGAAAGGTTAGCAGATTCAGAAGTGTTCATAATATTCAGCAAGAATCCCGACTGTATCACTGCCTTCAGTGTCGTTTTCCTAGAGACTTAGCCGTTTGGAGTGACTGTGTTGAGACAGGACAGTTTAAATTCCTCACAAGGTGATATTCATGGAATATAAAGGAGATTCCATTCAGAGTTTTGCAAAAGAAAATGACAAAGCTATACATTCATGCTTTTCCTAATGCTGTGATATTTTACCTTTACAGTCCCTGTCATTCAGAATCACTCTTTCTACCTTTCCTAGTGGTTTTCTGACACAGTGGGCTGTTAGAAAATCTAGACTGAATGGCCAACTATAAATGAAACCACCATCCTCTGTTCTCTGTAATCCCATTTTCTTTGCAAACATATGCCGTATCTCTCAATATAGAGAAGGTATTTCTGCAATGAGACCCTAAGTACTGAAGTTATTGAAAAAATAATGTTATTATTGTGGTCATGTTTGTAATTTGGATATCGTTACAATTTTTACTTCAGAAATCCTTGGGTCTATCATCATCTGATTGTATATATTTTCCAATCTGTAAATACTGTTATGGCACTGACACAAATGGCAGTGTTAGTTCACAGACTGTCACAGCCAGCCGGCCGCTAATATCTTCTCTAAGGAACAACGCCTCTGTCAGTAGCAACAGGTAGTGTTTGAGCTTGACCATCAGATGCGTCCTCTCTCTCCAATCTGCTGGAGGATTACAAGGCTATGGAGATAGCAGTGAGCAGCGGTAAAGATCATTCTCCATTAAATGGGACTGGGGACAATGAACAGCTTTTTATTAATGCAAATCCTGGTGCAAAATAGTGACTTGTGTGTCACTGACAGATATCAAGGCATAATGCATTCTTGCAAGTTTGCTATTGGGATGAAATTAAAGTACATATATTTTATAGGGAATAATTAAGTATAATTACATATGTGTGTGTATGTATGAGGGTAATATGTATATCTACATAACATGCAGATATAATTACATTTAATAATAATGTAAATCCCTTGGTACATATAACATTATGATCCCCATAGCATCTTTACAGCAATGTGAAGTCCTTTGAAAGTCTACTTCAATCATTGACAGTCTGACTACCTCCATGTACCTCATATTAATTAGAAGGATTCAGCTTAGTGGAATAGATAGTCTTGTGTCTTTAAAGATTCAGCTTCAGATCAGTTAAAGGTGGATAGTGTGTTGAGTAGGGTTGAAAATCTTGCCTTTTCATACTTGTTGAATATCCAGCGTACTTATGTATCAATACATACTGCTTCAGTTCAGTTCAGTCACTCAGTCGTGTCTGACTCTTTGTGACCCCATGAATCGCAGCACGCCAGGCCTCCCTGTTCATCACCAACTCCTGGAGTTTACCCAAACTCATGTCCATTGAGCCAGTGATACCATCCAGCCATCTCATCCTCTGTCATCCCCTTCTCCTCCCGGCCTCAATCTTTCCCAGCATCAGGGTCTTTTCCATGAGTCAGCTCTTCGAATCAGGTGGTTAAAGTATTGGAGTTTCAGCTTCAACATCAGTCCTTCCAGTGAACACCCAGGACTGATCTCCTTTAGGATGGACTGGTTGGATCTCCTTGCAGTCCAAGGGACTCTCAAGAGTCTTCTCCAACACCATAGTTCAAAAGCATCAATTCTTCTGTGCTCAGCTTTCTTTACAGTCCAACTCGCACATGCCTACTGGAAAAACCATGGCTTTGACTAGACGGACCTTTGTTGACAAAGTAATGTCTCTGCTTTTTAATATGCTGTCTAGTTTGGTCATAACTTTCCTTCCAAGGAGTAAGCGTCTTTTAATTTCATGGCTGCAATCACCATCTGCAGTGATTTTGGAGGCCCCGCAAAAATAAAGTCAGCCACTATTTCCACTGTTTCCCCATCTATTTGCCATGAAGTGATGGAACTGGATGCCATGATCTTAGTTTTCTGAATGTTGAGTTTTAAGCCAACTTTTTCACTCTCCTCTTTCACTTTCATCAAGAGGCCTTTAGTTCTTCTTCACTTTCTGCCATAAGGGTGGTGTCATCTGCATATCTGAGGTTATTGATATTTCTCCTGGCAATCTTGATTCCAGCTTGTGCTTCCTCCAGCCCAGCATTTCTCATGATGTACTCTGCATATAAGTTAAATAAGCAGGATGACACGATATATAGCCTTGATGTACTCCTTTTCCCTTTGGAACCAGTCTGTTGTTCCATGTCCAGTTATAACTATTCCTTCCTGACCTGCATACAGGTTTCTCAGGAGGCAGGTCAGGTGGTCTGGTATTCCCATCTCTTTTCGAATTTTTCACAGTTTATTGTGATTCACATAATGCTTAGTATAAATTAATTTATACTGATGTTTTATTTCTGACAGCATGGTGAGCTGATACCCTAAAAAAATCCTTGCAATACACACTATATAAAAATACTGAATTGAATTCAAGTACATATCTTTTAAAGAATGACTGTGCTGACAACATAGTAAGGAGAAGTTTATATGCCAAAAGTTTAAAGTGTATATTTCTGGCTGTTCTCCAGAAGGAAAATCCTGTCAGCTAAAGTCGCTCACCAGTGGGGTTAGGGCCTCAGACCAAGAAAACGCTGGTGAGTTTACGGCCTCATCAGGGTAGAAAATGAAACCATAGAATTAAATTAAACAACCTCCTGTAAAGCATGATCTCCTGGGATCAAATGGAGAGAGGAATGTTCCAGGGATAGTTGCCTATTTTATTTTCACTCTAGATAGAAATGTTAAATTAAAAATTATAGTAATTGACAGCAAATTAGCTAAATGGGTTAAACAGTGAGTGGATATATGAAAGAGAAATTATAACTTAGATCTGAAATTTGACCTAATAGAATATACTTAAAATAATGAAAGAGAAGTTAAACAACATGGAGGATAAAATTAGATTTCTGAAGAAAATAATAGAATAGTGGAAAGGTAATATTTTAAAAGGTAAATGAGGGACTTACCTGGCAGTCCAGTGGTTAGGACTCTGTTCTTCCACTGCAAGGACACAGGTTTGATCTGTGGGCAGAGGACTAAGATCCGGCATGCCGCATGATGCTACCAAAATAATAATAATAATAAGGAAGCAGGGCTTTCCACAATTTTTAAGACCCAAGAATCCCAAGGGGTAAGAATAAAATCACACCTAAATCGATCACTGAAACTGTGGAACGTGGGGTCAGAGAAAAGATTCGAAAAGTAGCAGAGTCAAGACTGGTCGCTACACAGGAGAAAGAATCCATAGTTATTTAATCAATAGCAACATCACAAGGCAGATGAAATGGGAAAAGTATCTTCAAAACTGAATGAAAATAAATGCTAAAATAAAATTGTATTTAAGAAAAATCTTTTAAAAACGAAAGTTAAGAACAACAACCAAAAAGGCATTTTCAGGTAAACAGGAACTCAGGGAACCAACTTCCATCAGTTCAGTTCCGTTGCTCAGTCGTGTCCGACTCTTTGCATCCCCATGAATTGCAGCATGCCAGGCCTCTCTGTCCATCATCAACTCCCGGAGTCTACCTAAACCCATGTCCATCGAGTCGGTGATGCCATCCAACCATCTCATCCTCTGTCGTCCTCTTCTCCTCCCACCCCCAATCCTACCCAGCATTAGGGTCTTTTCCAATGAGTCAACCTTCGCATGAGGTGGCCAAAGTATTGGAGTTTCAGCTTCAACATCAGATCTTCCAATGAACACCCAGGATTGATCTCTTTTAGGATGGATTGATTGGATCTCCTTGCAGTCCAAGGGACTCTCAAGAGTCTTCTCCAACACCACAGTTCAAAAGCATCAGTTCTTCGGCACTCAGCTTTCTTCACCATCCAACTCTCACATCCATACATGACCACTGGAAAAACCGTAGCCTTGACTAGACATACTTTTGTTGGCAAAGTAATGTCTCTGCTTTTAAATATGCTATCTAGGTTGGCCATAACCTTCCTTCCAAGGAGTAAGCGTCTTTTAATTTCATGGCTGCAATCACCATCAGCAGTGATTTTGGAGCCCAAAAAAATAAAGGCTGACACTGTTACCACTGTTTCCCCATCTATTTCCCATGAAGTGATGGGACCAGATGCCATGATCTTAGTTTTCTGAACGTTGAGCTTTAAGCCAACTTTTTCACTTTCCTCTTTAACCTTCATCAAGAGGCTCTTTCGTTCTTCTTCACTTTCTGCCATAAGGGTGGTGTCATCTGCATATCTGAGGTTATTGATATTTCTCCCGGCAATCTTGATTCCAGCTTGTGTTTCTTCCAGCCCAGCGTTTCTCATGATGTACTCTGCATATAAGTTAAATAAGCAGGGTGACAATATACAGCCTTGATGTACTCCTTTTCCTATTTGGAACCAGTCTGTTGTTCCATGTCCAGTTCTAACTGTTGCCTCCTGACCTGCATACAGGTTTCTCAAGAGACAGGTCAGATGGTCTGATATTCCCATCTCTTTCAGAATTTTCCGCAGTTTATTGTGATCCACACAGTCAAAGATAATCATGATGGTGTGATCACTCACCTAGAGCCAGACATCCTGGAATGTGAAGTCAAGTGGGCCTTAGAAAGCATCACTATGAACAAAGCTAGTGGAGGTGATGGAATTCCAGTTGACCTATTTCAAATCCTCAAAGGTGATGCTGTGAAAGTGCTGCACTCGATATGCCAGCAAATTTGGAAAACTCAGCAGTGGCCACAGGACTGGAAGAGGTCAGTCTTCGTTCCAATCCCAAAGAAAGGCAATGCCAAAGAATGCTCAAACTACCACTCAATTGCACTCATCTCACATGCTAGTAAAGTAATGCTCAAAATTCTCCAAGCCAGGCTTCAGCAATACGTGAACCGTGAACTTCCAGATGTTCAAGCTGGTTTTAGAAAAGGCAGAGTAACCAGAGATCAAATTGCCAATATCCGCTGGGTCGTTGAAAAAGCAAGAGAGTTCCAGAAAAACATCTATTTCTGCTTTATTGACTATGCCAAAGCCTTTGACTGTGTGGATCACAATAAACTTCCATCTAAAACTTTCAAATAATTTGTAAGTTAAATTATTTCAGGCAGAAAGATAATGATCCCAGAAGAAAAGCCTGAAATGTGAGAAGGAATGGTTGGGAAAAAAATGGAAAAAAAAAACCTAAACAAAATATAACAATCAATATGATAACATTTAATAATTGGAAATATATGTAAAGATAATATAAAGTTGCTGGGCAATATTGCTTGTAAGCATGGAGCATAAAATTAAAGCAGTGTGAAAAGTTTAGTTCCTATTCTTTGCCCTTATATTAAAACCATGTTTCTGGATTGCACTTTTACAATGCAGCTAAATATAAACCGTGACTCTTCTGTTTTCTAAAGGTTTGTATGTAGTGTTTGTTTCTTAAGAAGGTGAGAAGATGGACATTTTAAGTAGTTTATTATTTTTACATTTATGGAGTATTTTAAATTTTCGACACAGTTTTACATACAGTGTATGTTGTTTTATCATAAAACCTTCGATTTCTAGCACTTGAATAAAATATCCATATACTTAAAATTCAAAAGAGTAGGATTTGTAATGTATTCTTAATAAATATTTATGCACTTAAAGATTAACTCAATCATTTTACACAGCAGTAACTTTCACCTTAGTTTATAAGACTACACATATAAACTTGACCTTACCTACCCTTTAGGCAGAGAAATCTGAAATGAAGTCAGTTCTACACTTGTCCTTGCTGTCTTAGAAAGAAGCATCACAGTAGTTCTGAAAGACATCTTACATTTTTATAAAAAGAATTCTAGCCAACTCAAAGGGTGTGCACTTGAGAATAAGTGGAACAAAAATCAATTAGCATTTTTTCCATTAGTGAAATTAATTCAACTTTGGATATAATATGGATTTTTTTATGTGCCTTGGGGAATACATATTTTTTCTTACTTGCACACATGTAGACTAAAGCATACCTAAAGCCTTACTTTCTAGGCATTATTCCTGAGTTCCAAATCACACCTTTTAAAAGTGAGCATCCTCTGTCTGTCAAACACTCCCCTGTGAAGATGTCTGGCTTAGCAGTGGTTTTGTGGTAATGAAGGATTTCTTAGCCAACTGTGAGACTGTTGCCTTTTCCCTCATACCTGACAATTCAGCAGTGGGGTTCAGGACCAGGAATAATTACAGGGGAAAAAAAATGAAAAAAAAATCGGTTATATCTTGTCTTAGTCTGTGCAGACTGCTATACCAAAGTGAAAGTGAAAGTCACTCAGTCGTGTCCAACTCTTTGTGACCCCACGAACTATACAGTCCTTAGAATTGTCCAGGCCAGAATGCTGGAGTGGGTAGCCATTCCCTTCTCCAGGGGAATCTTCCCAACCCAGAGATCAAACCCAGGTCTGCTTCATTGCAGGCGGATTCTTTACCAGCTGAGCCATAAAGGAAGCCCAAGAATACTGGAGTGGGTAACCTATCTCTTCTCCAGCAGATCTTCCTGACCCAGGAATCAAACTGGGGTCTCCTGCATTGCAGGCAGATTCTTTACCAACTGAGCTATCAAGGAATCCCCAAGGTATAGTAAATTGAGTGACTTATGAACAACAAATACTTACTTCTGACAGTTGTGGAGGATGGAAGTCTAAGATTAAGGCACCGACAGGTTCATGCCTGGGGAGAGCCCACTTCCTGATTCTTAGATGGCGTTAGCGCACTGTTTCCTCCTGTGGTGGCCAGGGCGAAGGATCTCTGGAATCTCTTCTAATAAGGGCACTAACCCTATTCCTGAGGCTTCTGCTTTCACGACCTTATCACATTCTAAAGGCCCCCACTCCAGATACCATCACAGTGAGGGTTAGGTTTCAACATATGAATGTGAGGAAAAGACAAAACATTGAAATCATAGCAAACCTCAAAGTAATAAATAACCAAGGTCATTATTTTTATGCCTAGTAAGGGGTGTTGATTCTACCACTTAACAGCCTGTAGCATGCATTATATTTTATATCTTTGAGAAGTAATATTTTCTTAAATTCTTTTTTAGATTGATTTTGACCAGAGTTAAGCTCTTTTACATAGAATTTTCTTTCTTATCAGAAACAGTTGAGAAGAATCTCTTGAATAGCTCAAAGACTTATTTCAAGTGAAACTTGATACTAAAACCTATCCCCTGAATTATAATAAATGATATAATTATTAAACTCAGTGTAGCAAATGGAGAGTTTTCATCTTACTCAATATGTAATATTTCTTTCATTTCTTCCTGTTAGGCTGAGTATATGTCAACTGGAACATTGAATATAAGTTAATATTCATAGTCTCCATCTTTGGTTTCATCTTCTGGGAAGATGTTGACCAGGATACAATGAATATTAAATAAGTGTCACCAAATATTGAACAATTTTTACTTACGAATCATTTGCATATTTTATATCCCAAAAGTTTTTTTAGTAACATTTTAGTTTAAATCAGATTACTGCACTTGAAGACCTCTGTTTCCCTTTTGGTTTCTTTTTATGTTGTTTTAGGCTTAACCAGGATTTCATACAATGAGTCTTAGGATTTCTCAGGATGGTTTGCTGGTATTCTTATTTTTTCCAATATCTAATAATAAAGGTTGGCTTTGTTCTGTTTTTAAGAAAAAATCTGAGGTTGATCAAGTTGTCACTGAGATAGCCACAAATGAAAGCCTTTATTTGCACAGTGTAAGAGTCACTGGCTGCGTATTCTTGTGTTGCCCAAACTTACCTACATTATGCGGTAACCAGCGCATCACAAACATCTCCAAATATGTATTTAAACAGTCCTAGCCCTTGTGGTTCCAGGGGCCTCCTCAAACCTAGAGGGCCAGCTGGTGGAGCAGGGAGGATGGAGACAGAAGGCAAGGAGGGGAGGATGGAGACAAAAGGTGAGGAGGAAAGACCACATCGACTCCTCTCATTCCTCCCTCGTCCCTGGTGGGAGAGAAACAGCCTCCCTGTCCTTACACTGTTCTCTAGTTATAGTTTCTGCATTCTAAATGAAATAGAATCGCAGTCAAACTCAGATTATGATTGAATGGTATCTAAGCGTGACAAAATGTTCTTTGTTGTCTGACATGCAATTTGGGTGACAAACTAGAAACTTCTTACAGCATTTTTCAAAAACCTATCAAGTATTCAGACTCAAGGGCAGTTTATTTCTAAATCAAGTTTTGAGTAGTGGAAAACAAAAAGTGTCATTTTTTTTCTTTTAAAAAACAAGGTGAAATTGAAAGATATATATATTTTTTGCTGCTGAGTCGCTCAGTCATGTCTCCCTCTTTGTCACCTCATGGACTGTGTAGCCCACCAGGCTCCTCTGTCTGTGGGGTTTTTCGGGCAAAAATACTGGAGTGGGTTGCCATTTCCTTCTCCAGGGGATCTTCCCAACCCAGGGATTGAATCCACGTCTCCTGTGTCTCCTGCATTGCAGGCAGATTCTTGACCCACTGAGCCATCAGGGAAGTGGAATTAGCTGAAATTTTGTGAATCAAACAAAACCTTTTATGTTTTGTTCATAAATAAGTCCACTATGGGAAAAAAAAATGTCATTTTTCTTTAGGGAACTGAAGAAATTGAGATAGTTTTTAGGAGCTCATAGGTATTTTTGTGTCTCTGAAGCCTAGACTCAATTCTATTCAGTTTTCCTTTTTCTGTGAAATAAGCCTGTTTTTATTTCAGTGCTTTTACAACTTAGTGGAAAATTAGATCAATAGTCATCTTCTCCATAGTATTGCTAAAGACTCTTGTACACTGTTACGTGAAAAACTTAATCACCAGGGAAAGGAAATCAGGGTATGTGTATACAGCAGAATACTGACACACATGAGATGACCAGTGTCCACACCACAGTCCCACAAACGTAACCTGGTTTAGTTTATGATGCCATTTTTCAATCAAATGTGCAGTTTCTATAATGTATATTTTAAGTATTGAAAATAATTCTTGCTTCCTCACTTCCAGGAAAACCCTGATCTGTGTGAATTGTAAGTTGCTTTTTCACTTGATGTGCAATATAATTCATATCTTATTTCATATACAGAAGAAAATCATGCATATTGCCACAATGCTGTTGAGATATGAGCAATTTTAAGCATTTTTATCATCCCCAGAGGCTTCAAAAGTTACTTCTTAATTTTTCACCTCTCTATGAAATGATTTCAAAGCCAGATACGTCAGTGAGAGGCTCTGTTGAAGGTTATGTTATGGTTTTAGACAAGGGCCCCAGAACACAAAGATATGACAAAGGAATTTATCACGATTAACCAAAAAAGCTTGCACTTCAAGACTGCTGGGTTTTAGATTAGGGGAAGGATATATCGATCTACCGGGGAAGATAGCAAGAGGTGTAATAAGATAATTTCAATAGATTTGTAAATGAAATTCTGAGAACTGGAGCAAAGAAAGATAAAATACCCCTGTAAACATCACTGAATATTTCAACTGGGATGGTAGATTAGACCTAAATGGAAATACCAGCAATTGGGGACTGGAGGTCAGACTGTGATAGCCTCTGAGCAGACACACAGGATGCTAATGGAGTGAGAAGAATAGAAGGAAGATGTAGGGTAATGGGCCAAGAGAATGAGACCTGCTTCTCAGCCAGAAAATAGCCCTCTTGATCCTTCAAGCAGGTGATTGATATGTCTTGGAGACCCACACTTCATCATGCCTTGATGGCAGTCATTAAGAAACCATCATCCTTCTTATCCAGGTCAAGCTAGCTCTCAGAAAGTTATCAGAAGCCATGATGAAATTTAGTTTGTAAGATATATGCTGCAAAGCACACACTTAAACCAGTTTACCAAACTTGAGATGTAGAATAGAAAATATAAGTATATAAATAGAAAATAGAAATGGAGAATAAAATCAAAGCTGAGAAGAATTTCATGCACTATTGACTCACATGTGGGAAAACATTTACTTCCACTAATATATGGAAAACAAACATAGTTTGGGATCCTCAGATCTAAATTTCCTAAAGTAAGTAATTATCAGTACTCAGTATTCAGAGTATACAGTCCTCAGTACTCAGAGTTCCAGAAAATAAAGTCAGTGCTGATCATCATACATGAGTGTTTCTGTGAGATGTAAAGAAAACTTTTATGTGTAAAGATTGAAATGCAAAATATAATTTAAAGTGTGTGTTTTTCCACTGAGAGAAATATAGTTGTTTTCATAACAAGTATATTTCGATTATGTTACTCACAGAAAACAAGGACTGACTTTCAAGCACTGGAAATCTGATTGGGGAGATAAGACTTTACAGAAATGACTACAATTCGGATTGAGCAGTGCAAGGAAAACGTGCAGTGAACTTGTCTTCTATGCCGGGCACTAGGCACAGAAACGAGAGTATTTCATTTCCTGCTCTTGTAGTTTGGGGAAGATGTCAGGCTGGGCTCGGCCAGGGATGGTTTTTACCATGAACTACATCTTGATGAGGATGGATATGAAGGAGAGTAGAAGACTTGACTTTGTGAGTGAGAAAGAAGACACTAGAGAAATCAGTGTATCCCAGAGGCCAGCAGACAGGCACACACAGGGTTTCTGGGGGGTTCAGTGGCGGGAATTCCCTCAACAGAGGTGAACAGAGAAGACTTTGTGGAGCAGGTGGGCTGAGGCAGGGACAGTGGGAATTCCACAGGTAGTGATGTTGCCAAGATTAGGAGCATTTTATGAGGCAGAGGAGATGACAGGAGTTGTCTTTGTTGTTGTTAGAGTCATTGAGTCATTTCCCACTCGTTGCGGCCCTGTGAACTGGAGCCCACCAGGCTCCTCTGTCCGTGGGATTTCCCAGGCAAAAATACTGGAGCAGGTAGCCATTTCATTCTCCAGGGGATCTCCCGAGGGATCAAATCCAGATCTCCTGCACTGGCAGGCGGATTCTTTACCACTGAGCCCTCAGGGAAGCCCTAATGAAAGGAATAAAGAAATAGAAAATTAAGGGTCATTGATCCCATAAGTACTATAGCTGCCTGCTCTCTGGCAGGCAGGAGACTCAGCACTCCTATGTGTGCAAAAATCAACATCCTCTGCCTCCACGGAGGTCCTCTCAGTCCTGACGAGCTTAGACTTGTCACCAGGGAAGATGAAAACGAAGCCCAGACGTTACAAGGGCACGAAGCAGGATGTCTGCCTAGAACCTATGGGTTGGGGCACCTGTGATGGGGGCAGTGGAGGCCAGGGCTGAAATCTGTGGGCTGAGTCAGAGTTCCCAGTGGAGAAGCCGGAGGATAACTTCCGGCAGAAAAGACCCTCTTTGGAGAGCCCTGCTGTGAGAGAACAGTCCCCTGAAAAGTATCTGGAATTTTAGACATGACAGAGAAAATAGAGGCAGCGCACCTTTTCCCTTTCCTGTGTTTGTTATTTTTGTTTGCGAGATTTTACATAGAGGATTATGACTAGTTATAGAAGGAATCTCACTACACAAAAGTTCGAATATTTTGAAGGCTGAAATAGATGTTGAGCTGGCTGTCATGAGAGATATGATAAAGAACAACGAAGGAAAAAGAAAATAGAAGTATACAAAAATAAAAGATTATTTTTACACACTCTACTGTCCTTAAATCCCTGGCAAATGTGTGAATCAAGGTAAATGAGAATCGGCCTTTTGCCTTCGTTAAAGCTAGAAACAACATACAAATGAGATTTAGTTTAGAGCCGATTAGAAGCACCACACTTTCTTGCATTTATTGTGTCATTAAGAACAGCCATATGGTTGTCTTGTCTCATCCGTTCACGTTTCTCCACTCTGTTCCTCAGTGGGAGTCTATTTAGTGGTTGATTGAAATTCTGTTTTTATTGGTTAACTCTCTGTTATCTGTAATCACCAGGAGTGAATGACCCAGTATAAAGCGTTTCCTCTCCACTCCTTTATTGCCAACCTTACTGGAAAACTGGGACCTTTTTCCTTTGCCACTAACTTTTGAAAATATCAGAGGGTCGCAAAGAGTCGGACACGACTGAGCAACTGAACTGAGCTGAAAATGAGTTCCTATGTGAAGTGAAATTTGAGACTGTCTGAGAGTCATACCTTCTCCAGGAAATCCAGCTGGCTGTCACTGTTTGCTGAGCAGCTGAGAAGTGCTGGACTGAGTCAGAATCTCTGTTGGTGGCTCCTGTTTCTGTGTGCATGTTTGTTAACTTCCGTGTTCTTTCCACTTCTCCATTTGCAGAGCAAATTATGTGCATCACTTCTGAAATTTCACTGAGTGTTTGTGGAGATGTGGGACTCAATAAAGCTTCCTGAGTTTAAAAAGTAAACAATAGTCTATTGGGATCATGCAGCTGTTTATATCTGTAGATTTTCATACCTTATTCAGAAATTCAGTATTTTCCTGGACGCTAGCATTGTCATTTTCCCTCACAGTTATCTCGTTTATTAGTTTTATACCTGCCTTATAAAAACAAGCCATTTCAAAGAACCATTTCTCCATGTGCTTTTACCATTCCATTAAAACTTACACTGATGTTCACAATTATGTCATTAAATGGCTTTATGTCAAGCAGTTAAAATTCATATCACTTAGTACAATGTGCAATATATGGAGGACATTCAGAGAATCAATTCTAATTTAGTATTTAACAGTGAGTACTAATAATTATTATAATGCATGCATTTCAATTTGCACATTTTCTTGATTGAATAATGAAATGCTTTATATAAGTTCATTGCCTAAGGACTGCAGTTCAGTCAGGTACTCTGATGATAAGATGTTTATCTCATATGGATAAAAGCAGATATAAATGGAGAGGAGTCTACACTGCCCAGCAATGGCTCATTGCTGGGCAATGGTTACAGCATATGGCTGCATAAGAATAAAACCACAACAGTAGAAATACAAAAAGTACATTTTATTGGAGTTGAGCTAAAGAATCTACTTAGAGATGACTTGTGTTTACTCTTATGAAATAAGCAGAGTAAACTGAACTGTGATAAAGAAGTTGCCACTGAAGAATAGGGTTTATCAGTCATGGTTATGGGGCTACCTAAATGAACTCTATGACTGTTGGATGCCAATAGAGCAAATAATGGAGAGATTACCCATACCAGAGGATTAGTCAGGATGCTACAAAGTCATGATTACTACAAACTAGGAATTATAATCCACTAATTCTGATTATGATGCACTGTTTAAAGTATTTGTTGTTGTTCAGTCTCTGAATCCTGTCAGAGTCTTTGCGGCCCCATGGACTGCAGCACACCAGGTTTCCCTGTCCTTCACCATCTCCCAGAGTTTGTTCAAACTCATGTCGATTGAGTCGGTGATGCCATCCAACCATCTCATCCTCTGTCATCCCCTTCTCCTCTTGCTTTCAGTCTTTCCCAGCATTAGAGTCTTTTTCAATGAGTTGGTGCTGGTCAGGTGGTCAAAGTACTGGAGCTTCAGCATCAGTCCTTCCAATGAATATTCAGGGTTGATTTCCTTTAGAGTTGACTGGTTTGATCTCCTTGCTGTCCAAGGGACTGTCAAGAATCTTCTCCAGCACCACAGTTTGAAGGCATCAGTTCTTTGTTGCTCAGCCTTTTTTATTGTCCAGCTCTCACATCCATATATGACTACTGGAAAAAGCATCAGTTTAGTTCAGTTCAGTCATTCAGTCGTGTCCGACTCTTTGCGACACCATGGACCTGATGTTCTTCATATCAGGTGGCCAAAGTATCGGAAAAACCATAACTTTGACTATATGGACCTTTGTAGGCAATTTAATGTCTCTGCTTTTTAATACACTGTCTAGGTGTGTCATAACTTTTCTTCTAAGGAGCAGGCATCTTTTAATTTCATGCAATTTAAAGCATAGTTCTTTAGAAATAATGGGATGGCATT
Source organism: Giraffa tippelskirchi (assembly GCF_054371585.1). Lineage (NCBI taxonomy): Eukaryota > Metazoa > Chordata > Mammalia > Artiodactyla > Giraffidae > Giraffa > Giraffa tippelskirchi. Next base: position 160,339,849 of record NC_137283.1, on the reverse strand, counting down.
GTATTGAGAACTGTGATTTATTCTGAATTTTCCACATTTTCTTTACAACTGTCACAACTAACGTACTAATAATTCTACCACAGATATCACAGTTGACCCTCAAAAGAAAAAAAAAAAAAACTAAACAAAACTAAATGACAATAAAATAATAACCAAACTCTTCATGATGATGAAAGACAATCTGTATGTTAAAAAAGAGAGGGAAAGAGGCAGGGTGAGTAACAGGAGGTAAGTAAATCACCAAGTAAATGAAAATTCATTACTCACTTCATCAAGTGTTGCTTTGTGGCTGAGGACATGTCAAAGAGAAAGGCCTCTAGCTGATAAGAACTACCATAGTTCTTACCAGAAGGGTTTGTAAGTTCAGGAACTGTCTTAGCAACTCAAATCTTGAAGAGACTAACTCATGGGCTAACCAACACACAAAAGACATTGCTTCTGAATCATATTAGTTCATTAATGTATTCTCTGCTTACAACATCTCAAGTTGCAAAATACTCATATCTATCCTCCCAGATACATTTGTTTTCCTCCTTCCTTCTGTTCCCCTCCCTTTTCTCCTTCTACCTCTTCTTCTGTTTTAAAATATGTCTGCATGATCTTTGAGGCTCTTCTCATTAAATCTTGAGTTCTAATTCTTCACCCCTTGGCCACCCGTACTGAGCTGTTTCTGAAGAATTGAGAATAGAATTAACACTGTGTTACTGCTGAGGCTGGGTGACAAAAGTCACAGTAGTGTCTCCTTGGCTTTCTCTTAGGGACACGCTCACGAGGAGCCCTTAACCATCATGGGAAATGCCTAAGAGACCACATGGCAAAGCCACGTGGAAATAGGCAGAGGTGACTCAGGAACCAGGTGTCCCCTCACCCAGAAGATCAGACTTCCCATCATCTGCCTTTTGGGTCAACATCAGCCTTCACACCTGGGTTTTGAGCCTCCCCAGCTGCTGCCATGGGACCAAGATTAGCAGTCTCCACCAAAGCTCAGTTAAATTGCAGATTTGTGAGCAAAATACATTTAGAAAAAACTTTCAAATCAGTAATATTTGAGGTAGTTTGTGGCACAGCAACAGGTAACTGGAATACGTCCCATAGCCCTCCATGATCATGTGATTATACAAAAGGCCATGCACACTGTCACGTGTAGATGTGTATGTGTGTGTGTGTGCGTGCATCATAGCTTTATAAAAGTAGGTTCAGATTACAAATCAGACAATGAGTTCATGATGAGAGTATCAGAGTAGAATTATAAGGACTTGAGAAAGAGTTTATTCATGTTCTGCTAGATCGTATGTGTATTTGAATCATGTCTTTAGCTTGGATAGTATGTTATAAATAAGAGCAAGCACTTTCCAGTCAACTCCCCCACTTATTAGTTACCAGATGCACCATGTGGTCATGCCAGAGAAATTAAAAGACAGTTTTATATCTGTGCTGTGCTGGGCTTAATCACTCGATCGTGTCCAACTCTTTGTACCCCATGGATGGTAGCCCGCCAGGCTCTTCCATCCATGGGAATTCTCCAGGCAAGAATACTGGAGTGGGTTGCCATGCCCTCCTCCAGGGGATCTTCCCAACCCAGGGATTGAACCCAGGTCTCCTGCATTGCAGGCAGCTTCCTTACCTTCTGAGCCACCAGGGAAGCCCTATATATCTGTTAATATCTGATTTAATTCTGTCCACTCTACCTGAAGCTATTCTCTGGTCTCCAATTTCTGCATGTACTTCCTAAGTCACCATTAATTAACAATGTATTTCCAAATGATTTTGCCTGATGGTTTATTATTCCTGTGGTCATTGTGTAGCCAGTGTGGCCAGTGAAGTAACAGAAGCTTGATGTGAGCTTTGCCTCTCACGCTTATAGTCTGATAGTCTTGGACAAAATCTTCACACTCCTGTCAGTTTTCTCATTTGTGAAACAGATATCCAAGACTTTTATACAAGGCAGTTGGAATGATTAAATGTGATAAAGGATATATAAAGCGCTTGCGTCCGAGTCCCACACTGTAAGGGATCAATGCATTGTAGTTATTATTACCATAGTTGTTCTTATTCTAATATATTGACTTTTACTAGGTTTGATCTCTGGCCTTTTCCACCAGTACTGTGGTCAGTTGGCCATAATGACACTGCAGTTGATTGTCATTTCTACAAATAACATGTATTCAAATCAATAAAATTTCTCTGACAATAACTTTGTAGCAGACTGCAACATCTGTAGTTTCCTTAAATAAAAATGAACTCAATTTGCATTTTATATAATACATGCATGATTGTGACATAGATAAAATTCTCTACCAGCTGATCTGGAGGAAAAAAAAAATAACTTAGTCACAGTCACTTAGAAAAGCATTGCCATTGATTTTTTTCAGAGCTATGCATCAGGATAATTGTCATAATATATTATTGTAAATGATATACTTGAACTACAATTTAAAGTTACGATGCCTCCATTATTTTCATAATAAATGTTGCTTTTTCTCATTATAAGAACATAATGTGGGCTGAAAACAATAGCCTTCATACAAAGTAAAGGCTAAAACTTAGGTTTAATCAAACCATGTGGAGAAAATCACTGTTGACATTGGGATGTGCTTTCTTCTAGATGGTTTTCAAGCTATACATGTGTATGTGCACATGAACACACACTTTTTTGTAATGAACTCATATCTTATGTATTATTTTGTAATTTGTATCTTTTATATCATATATTGTACCCATTTTCTTATCAACAGATAAAAGTCTACATGATCCTTTTATGATTGATACTATTCTATTCTGTTTAGTGGTCCCTCATCAGTGAATATTTAAGCTACTCTACATTCTATGATCTCTCTCGTGTACATCTCTATACACATGTCTGGTCACATTTTTTACAAAACAATTTTATGTATGTCTTTTTGACTGTGCTCGGCCTCTGTTGCTGCACAGGCTTTTCTCTAGCTGTAATGAGTGCGGGCTACTCTCTACTTGCGGTGCATGGGCTTCTCATTGCGGTGGCTTCCCTTGTTGCGGAGTGCAGGCTCTAGGATGAACAGGCTTCAGTAGCTGCAGCACGTGTTTGGGGCTCTCAGGCTCTGGAACACAGGCACAGTAGCTGTGGTTCACGGGCCCAGATGCTCCGAGGCTTGTGGGATCTTCTCATAGCAGGGATCAAACCCGAGTCTCTGCATTGGCAGGTGGACTCTCCCCCACTGAGCCACCAGGGAATCCTTGGTCGCATTTTCAGAATACAATTTTAGAAGAAGAGTTGCTAGGTCAAAAGCATTTTGCATTTAAAGTGTTATGATGCTTAATTCCAGTAGGGCCTCAGGAAAGTGCACAACAGTTTTCACTCTCCCTAAAATTAACCCACTCCAGTATACTTGCGTGGAAAACCCCATGGGCAGAGAGCCTTGTGGTCTACAATCCTTGGGGTTGTGAAAGAGCTGGACACAACTTAATGACTAAACCCAACAAAACTATTAGAATACAGTTCATTCGTTTTACTTTTTATCAGCATTTTCAGTGGAACACTCTATCTCATGTTAAATTACCTGTTCCCATTTACTGGGAAGCATGAGTTGGTTTCCATTATTTATTGCTCATTATTGTGGCTATTTCCTTTCCTTAAATAACCCATTTTTTATAGTAACCCTTTATCAAATATATTGCAAATATTTTTTGCCAGTAAGTAATTTAACTTGTGATCCACACAGTCAAAGGCTTTGGCATAGTCAATAAAGCAGAAATAGATGTTTTTCTAAAACTCTCTTGCTTTTTCGATGATCCAGCGGATATTGCCAATTTGATCTCTGGCTCCTCTGCCTTTTCTAAAACCAGCTTGAACATCTGGAAGTTCACGTTTCACGTATTGCTGAAGCCTGGCTTGGAGAATTTTGAGCATTACTTTACTAGCATGTGAGATGAGTGCATTTGTGCGGTAGTTTGAGCATTCTTTGGCATTGCCTTTCTTTGGGATTGGAATGAAAACTGACCTCTTCCAGTCCTGTGGCCTCTGCTGAGTTTTCCAAATTTGCTGGCATATCGAGTGCAGCACTTTCACAGCATCACCTTTGAGGATTTGAAATAGGTCAACTGGAATTCCATCACCTCCACTAGCTTTGTTCATAGTGATGCTTTCTAAGGCCCACTTGACTTCACATTCCAGGGTGTCTGGCTCTAGGTGAGTGATCACACCATCATGATTATCTGGGTCATGAAGATCTTTTTTGTACAGTTCTTCTGTGTATTCTTGCCACCTCTTCTTAATATCTTCTGCTTCTGTTAGGTCCATACCATTTCTGTCCTTTATCGAGCCTATCGTTGCATGAAATGTTCCTTTGGTATCTCTAATTTTCTTGAAGAGATCTCTAGTCTTTCCCAATCTGTTGTTTTCCTCTATTTCTTTACATTGATTGCTGAGGAAGGCTTTCTTATCTCTCCTTGCTATTCTTTGGAACTCTGCATTGAGATAGGAATATCTTTCCTTTTCTCCTTTGCTTTTCACTTCTCTTCTCTTCCCTGCTATCTGTAAGGCCTCCTCAGCCAGCCATTTTGCTTTTTTACATTTCTTTTCCATGGGGATTTTCTTGATCCCTGTCTCCTGTACAATGTCACAAACCTCTGTCCATAGTTCATCAGGCACTCTGTCTATCAAGTCTAGTCCCTTAAATCTATTTGTCACTTCGACGGTATACTCATAAGGGATTTCATCTAGGTCATACCTTAATGGTCTAGTTGTTTTCCCTACTTTCTTCAATTTAAGTCTGAATTTGGCAATAAGCAGTTCATGATCTGAGCCACAGTCTGCTCCTGGTCTTGTTTTTGCTGGTTGTATAGAGCTTCTCCATCTTTGGCTGCAAAGAATATAATCAATCTGATTTCGGTGTTGACCATCTGGTGATGTCCACGTGTAGAGTCTTCTCTTGTGTTGTTGGAATAGGGTGTTTGCTATTACCAGTGAATTCTCATGGCAAAACTCTATTAGCCTTTGCCCTGCTTCATTCTGTACTCCAAGGCCAAACTTGCCTGTTAGGCCAGGTGTTTCTTGACTTCCTACTTTTGCATTCCAGTCCCCTATAATGAAAAGGACATCTTTTTTGGGTGTTAGTTCTAGAAGGTCTTGTAGGTCTTCATAGAACCGTTCAACTTCAGCTTCTTCGGCATTACTGGTCGGGGCATAGACTTGGATTACCGTGATATTGAATGGTTTGCCTTGGAAACAAACAGAGATCATTCTGTCGTTTTTGAGATTGCATCCAAGCACTGCATTTCGGACTCTTCTGTTGACCATGATGGCTACTCCATTTCTTCTAAGGGATTCTTGCCCACAGTAGTAGATATAATGGTCATCTGAGTTAAATTCACCCATTCCAGTCCATCTTAGTTCGCTGATTCCTAGAATGTCGACGTTCACTCTTGCCATCTCCTGTTTGACCACTTCCAGATTGCCTTGATTCATGGACCTAACATTCCAGGTTCCTATGCAATATTGCTCTTTACAGCACCGGACTTTGCGTCTATCACCTGTCACATCCACAATTGGGTATCGTTTTTGTTTTGGCTCCATCCCATCATTCTTTCTGGAGTTATTTCTCCACTGATCTCCATTAGCATATTGGGCACCTACTGACCTGGGGAGTTCATCTTTCAGTGTCCTATCCTTTTGCCTTTTCTTACTGTTAATGGGGTTCTCAAGGCAAGAATACTGAAGTGGTTTGCCATGCCCTTCTCCAGTGCACCACAATCTGTCAGACCTCTCCACCATGACCCATCCGTCTTGGGTGGCCCCACACGGCATGGCTTAGTTTCATTGAGATAGACAAGGCTGTGGTCCGTGTGATCAGATTAGCTAGTTTTCTGTAATTTTAGTTTTAGTGTGTTTGCCCTCTGATGCCCTCTCGCAACACTTGCCGTCTTACTTGGGTTTCTCTTACCTTGGGCCTTGGGTAATTCCTCTTGCTGCCACCGCCACCGCCGGCCCCAGCCCCCGGCCTGGCCTAGCCCCTGTCGGCCGCCGCCCCCGTCCCCGGACATAGCCATAGGACATGACAAAAACTGTTTAGAACCAACTAGGTCCAAGATGAGAGAAGATCACAATAAACTGTGGAAAATTCTGAAAGAGATGGGAATACCAGACCATCTGACCTGTCTCTTGAGAAACCTGTATGTGGGTCAGGAAGCAACAGTTAGAACTGGACATGGAACAACAGACTGGTTCCAAATAGGAAAAGGAGTACGTCAAGGCTATATATTGTCACCCTGCTTATTTAACTTATACGCAGAGTACATCATGAGAAATGCTGGGCTGGAAGAAACACAAGCTGGAGTCAAGATTTCCGGGAGAAATATCAATAACCTCAGATATGCGGATGACACCACCCTTATGGCAGAGAGTGAAGAAGAACTGAAGAGCCTCTTGATGAAGGTGAAGGAGGAGAGTGAAAAAGTTGGCTTAAAGCTCAACGTTCAGAAAACTAAGATCATGGCATCTGGTCCCATCACTCCATGGGAAATAGATGGGGAAACAGTGGAAACAGAGTCAGACTTTACTTTTTTGGGCTCCAGAATCACTGCTGATGGTGACTGCAGCCATGAAATTAAAAGATGCTTACTCCTTGGAAGGAAGGTTATGGCCAACCTAGATAGCATATTTAAAAGCAGAGACATTACTTTGCCAACATAGTCAAGGCTATGGTTTTTCCAGTGGTCACGTATGGATGTGAGAGTTGGATGGTGAAGAAAGCTGAGCGCCGCAGAATTGATGCTTTTGAACTGTGGTGTTGGAGAAGACTCTTGAGAGTCCCTTGGACTGCAAGGAGATCCAATCAATCCATCCTAAAAGAGATCAATCCTGGGTGTTCATTGGAAGGACTGATGTTGAAGCTGAAACTCCAATACTTTGGCCACCTCATGCGAAGGGTTGACTCATTGGAAAAGACCCTGATGCTGGGTAGGATTGGGGGCAGGAGCAGAAGGAGACGACAGAGGATGAGATGGTTGGATGGCATCACCGACTCGATGAACATGGGTTTGGATAGACTCCAGGAGTTGGTGATGGACAGGGAGGCCTGACGTGCTGCAATTCATGGGGTTGCAGAGAGTCGGACACGACTGAGCGACTGAACTGAACTGAATTTAACTTGAAAGTATTTATACGATGTTTTAGAACTATTTAAACCAATTAAGGATGATGTGCTTAACTCACATAGCATTTAAGGAGTTAAATGTATTATCTTTTTTGTAGGATTAAGTCTTTGCAGTCATTCTTAGTAGAATCTCCCTGACATGCAAGATCATTGCAGAAAAAAATTTTCATTACTGAAAAATTTTCCTAGTTATTTTATTTCCAAATCTTTTTTAAAAAATATTTGATGAATGTAGATTTAATTTTAGTGTGAAGGATTTTATATGAATCTAATTTTACTTATTTCTCCTCCCCAAAACTAATTTTGGGGTCTTATCTCTAGAATCTGTCCTGCTCCATTCACCTGTCTTTGTGCCTCCAAGCCTACACAGTTTTGATTACTGTAACATAACATATTAGAACATATTTAGCATCTGGTAATGCAGGTTCTCCAAATTACTGTTATGTTTTTCTTGCTATTCATCCAAACTAATTTTTTCCACATGACTTAGATTTTTTATAATGTTTAAAAATAAATTTCATGAGCTTGTTTTCAATATATGAGTTCAGCATGTCATCGCAGAGAAATCATGAGAGAATATTACCTAAACATAAATTATATGTGGCGATGTGTATCTTGTTTTTGAGCCCTGAGCTGTTTCCAGAAAAGCTAACACTCCCCCAAATTAATTCCTTAGAATGTTATTGCATACATAGTACAACCTCTCGGCTAGTATTTCTGGTTGGCCAACAGCTCCAACCATATATACATATGGGCTTCCCTGGTGGCTCAGCTGGTAAGGAATCCACCTGCAATGTGAGAGACCCGGGTTTGATCCCTCGGTTGGGAAGATCCCCTGGAGAAGGGAATGGCAACCCACTCCAGTGTTCTGGCCTGGAGAATTCCATGGTATCACAAAGAGTTGTACATGACTGAGCAACTTTTACTTCTCTCTCTCTCTCTCTCTCTCTCTCTCTATATATATATATATATATTTAGCATCTTATGGATAATATATACTTTGTCAAGTTTTTTTCTTTTACTTGCCAAACTAGAGTACTTGATAGAGTTACCTGGAAGACTGCTCTTCTCTAAATCACAGATATTCAGCATTTTTCAACTTGAATAAAGTTTATTAAATCTTATAGTAGGCTTTTACAAATTATTATTTCTATTTGGTTTGTAATGTTACTTCTTAGGGAAGCTCAGTATGAATAAAATTAGCACCCCAGTACTCTTTATCATTCTGTTTTTCTAAATCTAACGCCCCATTCTGTCCATCCTTCAAGTGCACGAGTGTGTGCTCAGTCACTCAGTCGTGTCCACCTCTCTGTGACCCCAGGGACTGTAGCCCACCAGGCTCCTCTGTCCATGAGATTTCCCAGGCAAGAGTACTGCAGTGGGTTAGCATTTCCTTCTTTAGGGGATCTTCCCAACTGAGGGGTCAAACCCGAGTCTCTAGCATCTCCTGCATTGGCAGGTAGATTCTTTATCGCTGAGGCAACTGGGAAGCCCCATCTTTCAAGTATTACCATGTAATTTTCTTAAATAGTATGGAATTTCCAAAAACACAGACAAGCAGGAAGGAAAGGAATAATTTACATGAACTATCCTTGTTTTTATCTTCTCTACCTATTTTGGCTCGATTTAGTAGGACAGCAGAGTATAACCTTAAAAGCATTAGAACAGGAAAGACCTAGATTTAAGATATTAGTTCCAAGCAAGCATTGCTAGTCGTGTGACCTTGAACACAGTTTTAGTTCTTTTTTTTAATCCTTTTTAAAATTATTGAGTTACAGGTGATTTGTTGTTATTGTTTAGTTGCTAAGTCATGTCCAATTCTTTTGCAGCCCCATGGACTGCAGCCCACCAGGCTGAATACTGTAGTGGGTTGCCATTTTCTTCTACATGGTTGAACTTAAAATCATTTGTATAGCAAAGAAATCCATGAAAAAGACAACCTACTGAATGAGAGAAAATATCTGCAAATGATATAAGGGGTTAGTATCCAAAATATATAAATAGCACATATGGATTAATATAGTTCTTTTTTCAACATAGGAAGTGATAACAGTATCTGCCATGAGGGTTGTTTTGAGGTGATAGATATACATAAAAAGCAATTACCACAGCACCAGTACGTAACAGGCACTTCCTAAGTTTTGCCTATTATCTATTATTAGGCAAATCTAATGACAATCCAAGAAAGGCTACTATTGTGTAAAGCTTTAAAAAATATAGTATGCTTTTTGATATCCTCTATTTTTCAAAATTCTTAGACAATTTGATACTATATTCTCAAACATTATTTGTGCTATACTGTCACAATTAACTTAAAAGATCTCAAATAGCCAAGGCAATCTTGATAAGGAACAGAATTGGAGGTATCTTACTACCTGACTTCAAAAGTATAGTTACCAAAGCAGTGTGGTAATGGCACAAAAATTGACACACAGATCAATGGAACAGAATAGGGAGCCCAGAAATTAACTGATGCACTTACAGTCAATTAATCTACAGCAAAGGAGACAAAAATATACAATGAGGAGAAAGTCCCTTCAATATTCAGATCTCAGAAAACTGGACATTTCTAGGTAAAAGAATGATATTAGAACATTTTCTCATCTGATATACAAAAATAAACTCAAAATGGATTAAATACCTAAATGCAAGACTGCAAACCATGAAACTTCTAGAAGAGTAATACCAACAGTTTCTATGTGGCGTAATACTATAAGACCAGAGTCAGAAGAAAGATCTTATTTATGTTGACCATATTGACTCATGCATTCAACAAAGATTTATCCAGTAGTTAGGCATAATCCTAGATTATAGAAATAAAGAGGTAAACAAAAATAGAAAAGATAGAAGGAAAACATGCAATGTTCTATACAGTCAAATGAATGAACAGCATAATTTCAGTTGATAGTAACTGATATAGTTTCCCAAAGCCATGAACTTATTTTCTGATAAATTACTAAGAGGGAAGCATTTCTAAGACAACATTAATCGATTTTAGAAAATCCACTCTTAACAAAAAGAGAACCTGTGAGAATGATCAGAACACAAAATCTGACTTTCCATTTCCCTTCCCCTATATACTCCTTGTAAGATGAAGTGTTAGGGCTAGATAATCTTCTAGGTTCATGCAAACTTTAAATATCAGTGACCTTTATTTTTTTTCTGGAGAAGAAAGTAACATATCAGTAATGAGATAGCTGATACACAAATATAAAGTAGACATGTCAATTACAGATCATAAATTATAATATTCTACCAATGTTGTATATTCCTTTGTAGCACATCTAGTCTATTTTAAAAGATTTAATACAATTAACAATTATTTATATGAAGTGGAAAAGTTCTTTTCCATTTTCCTGTTCTCCTATGGCGTTTTTAACTGAAGATATTAATAAATGTTTTACATGAAGAAAGATGCTTCAGAAGGATGAGAGGAAGTCAGATTTCTGAACCATTAGCCTGGTGCCCTAGACCCCGACGTGCTCAGATATGATCTGTGGTCAGCACTTGCCTCGGTCATTGTCTTCTCAAGGCACTGAGAAAAGTGATGGCGGGCAGATAATCACAGCAAATGGGGTAGACCACCCAGGAATCAGTGTCTGGAAAGAAAGAGTCCGAGAGATTAAGCAAGAATTCCTCTAAACCAAGAATCAATAAGTGGGTCAGTTTAAGGAGAAGCTCGCAGCTCAGAGAAATTGGGTCAAGCTTCTTTTATACTACAGTGAAAATCAGGAATGTTACGAACACATCATGGAGAGGTCTTCCTACACGTCCCGAGCATTGAGCTTATTTCAAAGGAGGAATGATGAAAATTCTCTGGAATGTTCAGGGAGAGCCAGGTAATATGCATTAGAGCTGCTTGATATGAAGGTGACACAGAAGCAGGCAACACCCTCCCCTCTTGGCAGAGAGCTCAGAAAGTCTGCATGCGTGCCTGTACCTGGAGGGTGGCCTTCAGGGAGACGCTGAGTTGTGGTCCTGACCAGAGTGTGTCCTGGAAGGATGCTGGTGTAACAAGGGAGGTTTATGGCAGATGTAGGACATGCCTGGCACCCTGAAGAATGGGGAGGAATACTTGTCTGTGTTGGAGGGCAAAAGGAAACCTTGATTCCAGGAAGGATAGGCCTTCGGTAAAGGGGCACAGATGAGAATTGGTGTGCCCTGTAACAGCAACAGTCAGACTGGCCTCTGAGAGCAAGAGGCAGATGTGAATAATAGCAGCTTCTCAGATGTTTCCCGTAATTGGGACTATTTTATGTGCAGAGCACACCCAATTCCCAGCAGTGATCTCTTAAATGGAGATGGACGGATAACCGGAAGCATTTCCTAATGTAGAGACGAGATCATTTGTCAAGGGGTGGAAATAAAAAGGTATTGGTGTAAGGGGAATATAAAAGATTTCAGACAACTGTTCTGGGAGAGTTCCAGGAATTTAGGGGACAGTATGCAACAGAAAGGGTGTGGGCTGTTTGATAGGCTGTGTCTAGGTTCCAGCCCATTGAGCGTGGACTGGCCCTGGACTTGGTTCTGTAATGTTTGCCTGTGAAGTTTGATGGTCTGATGTGAGGATCAAGCCGGGAGTAGACTGGGGACATTGTGGGGTGGGGCCCAGCGGAGTGGGCCGGCGGTGGAGCAGTAATCCAGGTCTGGTGTGGTGCCAACCTCGGGGACCCCACAGGTGAGGAAACCCAGCTTTGCAGGAATCTGGCAAATGGTCACACTGCTTTTGTCTTTACAGATTTAATTGATGTTGAATGCCGCTTGTTTTCCTCCCTTCACATTCACAGTTGCCTTACCTGAGACAACCAGAAAGTGATCGTGTTCTCAGCTTTAAGGCCAGACCATACACTAATCTGGTCCCTCCATAAAGAGCAATTGGATTCGCATTCTCAGCTTTTATAAATTATTAAGATGATATAATGACACATTTTTAGATTACGGTATGTACTAGCGAATGAAAGTTTTAGTATCAGTTGTGTCTGACTCTGAGACCCCATGGACTGTAGCCTGCCAGGCTCCTCTGTCCATGGGACTTTTCTCAGGCAAGAATACTGGAGTGTTGTCATTTCCTTTTCCAGGGGAATCTTCTCAACCCAGGGATTGAACTCGGCTTTCCTGTATTCCAGGCAGATTCTTTACTGCAGATGGTAAATGCCTGCAAAACGGGAGACCCCGGTTTGCTCCAAGGGTCTGGAATCTTTCCTTCCTGGAGAAGGAAATGACAGCCTGCTCCAGTATTTTTGCCTGAGAGAAGTCCCAAAGACAGAGGAGCCTGATGGGCTAGTTTCTGTGGTCCCAAAGAGCCAGACATAACTGAGCAGCTAACGCTCACTTTCATGTACTAGTAAGGAGTTATTAACATTATCCAAGTCAAAAAAAAGGGGCTTCTTTGGTAGCTCAGTCAGTAAAAAATATGCCTGCAGTGCAGGAGACCCAGGTTCAATCCCTGGTTCGGGAAGATGCCCTAGAGAAGGAAATGGCAAACCACTCCAGTATTTCTGCCTGGAAAATTCCATGGACAGAGGAGCCTGGCGGCCTACAGTCCATGGGATCGCAAGAGTTGGACACGACTTAGCAGCTAAACCACCAAGTCAAAAAACAAATGACATCCAATATAACCCTGGACAATTAAAGTACAAATATGATATGGCATTTAGTGGGAACAAAACACATATTGGCCCAAGTCAAGATTGAGGATGAAAGATGACACAAAAGCACAACTGAATAGGAGCCAGTCCTCGTTAGCAACTTGTCCTGAGAGTGCAGTCTGCTGTCCTTGATTAACAGCGCCTGCGGCCCCGGAGCAGACAGTTAACACTGACACTGAGATTGGTGTACACACACGTGCAAAGTTCTAACACGGCACGTGTTCCTCGGGTTCTCCACCCGTACGTGTCACGTTACCTCTTGTGGGAGAAGCCAGGAAGCAAAACCTTACCTTTAGGGGCTCACCTGACCAGTGAGCTGGAGACAAACTATAACCTGAGGAAAAGACCTTCATTGGAAAGTTTAGAGTCAGACCCAGGGACTCAGTTTCCACATGGGGTTCTGGGGCGGGGCAGGGCGAGGGCAGTGGTTTGGAGAGGGATCCCCAGGGGATTCTGAAGCTCAGCTGTCTGGATGCTCAGCAGACAGGCATGGAACTGGTGTGCCAATGTTCTGATTGTCTTTGGGTACAAATGCAGTCGTTTTGATGGTTGGTGACAAAATTACAGTGGTTGAAGTCTGTTCCAGCTGAACCTCTGGCATATTTTATCCTGTTATTCTAAAGCATTGTTGTAAACATCACTATGGTATTTCTGGAGCTCTCCCCAGAAGCAGTCGAACGTGCTGTCAAATCACCACCTTTTCTTCAGTCTCCGCGTCTCCCCCGCCGTGGTCTTTTCCCAGCGGCTTCCCTGGTCACCATCCCCTGTCCGCTGTCACCCTGAGCCAGTAAAGGATCCCTCCTCTTGGCTTTGCTGGAGCCCATCTTGTGAAGACAGCAGTGCCCAGATTAAGGATGCCCGCTCCTGGTCCTCCTGAGCTGATGCCCCAGGGGCAAGAGTCTCTGCCTGGCATCAGGAGAGCCCCACCTTCAGTCCACTGCTGCGTGTGATTCCAGGGCCTAGAGCCGGAATGCCTGTGCACATCCCCCTCAGGGCCTGTCCAAGGAAGCAGCTTCTTCAGTTTCTCCTCTCTGCCTTCTTTCACAAGAGACGCTTTCCATGCTCCGCAGTCTCCGTGAGATCTCCATAGGAATGCACAGTGTCTTCCCGAGGAAAGATGTAATCTGCCAACATGCAACCTCTAGGTTGTCTTGGTCCACAGTGCCCCGAACCTCTCCATTTCACAGCGGGGACCCTGCTTTCATCACATTTTAACCAAGACGTCCATTTTAGATGGCTTACCCGAAACCTCAGGATACTCTGTCCAGAGGAATTAAAATTTCCACCTCGTGAAACTGATTGCAGTTTTTTATTTTTTTTTAAATAAATTTATTTATTTTAGTTGGGGGCTAATTACTTTACAATATTGTAATAGTTTTTGCCATACATTGACATGAATCAGCCATGGGTTTACATGTGTTCCCCTTCCTGGACGCCCCCCCCACCTCCCTCCCTATCCCATCCCTCTGGGTCATCGCATTGCCCCGGCCCTGAGCATTTGTCTCATGCATCGAACATGGAATGGTGTTCTGTTTCACATATGATAATATACATGTTTCAATGCTATTCTCCCAGAACATCCCACCCTCACCTTCTCCCTCAGAGTCCATAAGACTGTTCTATGCATCTGTGTCTCTTATTCTGTCTCGCATATAGGGTTATTGTTACCATCTTTCAAATTCCATATATATGCATTAGTATACTGTATTGGTGTTTTTCTTTTTGGCTTACCTCACTCTGTATAATGGGCTCCAGTTTCATCCATCTCAATAGAACCGATTCAAATGTATTTTTTTAATGGCTGAGTAATATTCCATTGTGTATATGTACCACAGCTTCCTTATCCATTCGTCTGCTGATGGACATCTAGGTTGCTTCCATGTCCTGGCTATTGTAAACAGTGCTGCGATGAACATTGGGGTACACGCGTCTCTTTCAATTCTGGTTTCCTCGGTGTGTATGCCCATCAGTGGGATTGCTGGGTCATATGGCAGTTCTATTCCAAGTTTTTTAAGGAATCTCCACACTGTTCTCCATAGTGGCTGTACTAGTTTGCATTCCCACCAACAGTGTAAGAGACCTTTTCTCCACACCCTCTCCAGCATTTATTGCTTGTAGACTTTTGGATAGCAGCCATTCTGACTGGTGTGAAATGATACCTCATTTTGGTTTTGATTTGCATTTCTCTAATAATGAGTGATGTTGAGCATCTTTTCATGTGTTTGTTAGCCATCTGTATGTCTTCTTTGAAGAAATGTCTGTTTAGTTCTTTGGCCCATTTTTTGAATGGGTTGTTTATTTTTCTGGAATTCAGCTGCAGAAGTTGCTTGTATATTTTTGAGATTAATTGTTTGTCTGTTGCTTCGTTTGCTGTTATTTTCTCCCATTCTGAAGGCTGTCTTTTCACCTTGCTTATAGTTTCCTTTGTTGTGCAAAAGCTTTTAATTTTAATTAGGTCCCATTTGTTTATTTTTGCTTTTATTTCCAATATTCTGGGAGGTGGGTCATGGAGGATCCTGCTGTGATTTATGTTGGAGAGTGTTTTGCATATGTTTTCCTCTAGGAGTTTTATAGTTTCTGGTCTTACGTTTAGATCTTTAATCCATTTTGAGTTTATTTTTGTGTATGGTGTTAGGAAGTGTTCTAGTTTCATTCTTTTACAAGTGGTTGACCAGTTTTCCCAGCACCACTTGTTAAAGAGATTGTCTTTTCTCCATTGTATATTCTTGCCTCCTTTGTCGAAGATAACGTGTCCATATGTGTGTGGGTTTATCTCTGGGCTTTCTATTTTGTTCCATTGATCTATATTTCTATCTTTGTGCCAGTACCATACTGTCTTGATGACTGTGGCTTTGTAGTAGAGCCTGAAGTCAGGCAGGTTGATTCCTCCAGTTCCATTCTTCTTCCTCAAGATTGCTTTGGCTATTCGAGGTTTCTTATATTTCCATACAAATTGTGAGATGATTTGTTCTAGTTCTGTGAAAAATACCATTGGTAGCTTGATAGGGATTGCATTGAATCTCTAGATTGCTTTGGGTAGTATACTCATTTTCACTATATTAATTCTTCCAATCCATGAACACGGTATATTTCTCCATCTGTTTGTGTCCTCTTTGATTTCTTTCATCAGTGTTTTATAGTTTTCTATATATGAGTCTTTTGTTTCTTTAGGTAGATATATTCCTAAGTATTTTATTCTTTTTGTTGCAATGGTGACTGGTATTGTTTCCTTAATTTCTCTTTCTGTTTTCTCATTGTTGGAGTATAGGAATGCAAGGGATTTCTGTGTGTTAATTTTATATCCTGCAACTTTACTATATTCATTGATTAGCTCTAGTAATTTTCTAGTAGAGTCTTTAGGGTTTTCTGTGTAGAGGATCATGTCATCTGCAAACAGTGAGAGTTTTACTTCTTCTTTTCCTATCTGTATCCCTTTTATTTTTTTCTGCTCTGATTGCTGTGGCCAAAACTTCCAAAACTATGTTGAATAGTAGTGGTGAAAGTGGGCATCCTTGCCTTGTTCCTGACTTTAGGGGAAATGCTTTCAATTTTTCACCATTGAGGATAATGTTTGCTGTGGGTTTGTCATATATAGCTTTTATTATGTTGAGGTATGTTCCTTCTATTCCTGCTTTCTGGAGGGTTTTTATCATAAATGGATGCTGAATTTTGTCAAAGGCTTTTTCTGCATCTATTGAGATAACCATATGTTTTTTTTCTTTCAATATGTTAATGTGGTGTATTATATTGATTGATTTGCGGATGTTAAAAAAACCTTGCCTTCCTGGGATAAAGCCCACTTGGTCATGATGTATGATCTTTTTAATATGATGTTGGATTCTGTTTGCTAGAATTTTATTAAGGATTTTTGCATCTATGTTCATCAGTGATATTGGCCTGTAGTTTTCCTTTTTTGTGACATCTTTGTCTGGTTTTGGAATTAGGGTGATGGTGGCCTCATAGAATGAGTTTGGAAGTTTACCATCTTCTGCAATTTTCTGGAAGAGTTTGAGTAGGATAGGTGTTAGCTCTTCTCTAAATTTTTGGTAGAATTCCGCTGTGAAGCTGTCTGGTCCTGGGCTTTTGTTTGCTGGAAGATTTCTGATTACAGTTTCGATTTCCATGCTTGTGATGGGTCTGTTAAGATCTTCTATTTCTTCCTGGTTCAGTTTTGGAAAGTTATACTTTTCTAAGAATTTGTCCATTTCTTCCAAGTTGTCCATTTTATTGGCATATAGCTGTTGGTAGTAGTCTCTTATGATCCTTTGTATTTCTGTGGAGTCTGTTGTGATCTCTCCATTTTCATTTCTAATTTTGTTGATCTGATTCTTCTCCCTTTGTTTTTTAAGATTTCTTTCCTTCTACTGACCCTGGGGTTCTTCATTTCTTCCTTCTCTAGTTGCTTTAGGTGTAGAGTTAGTTGATTCATTTGATTTTTTTCTTGTTTCTTGAGGTACGCCTGTATTGCTATGAATCTTCCTCTTAGCATTGCTTTTACAGTGTCCCATAGGTTTTGGGTTGTCGTGTTTTCATTTTCATTCGTTTCTATGCATAATTGGATTTCTTTTTTGATTTCTTCTGTGATTTGTTGGTTATTCAGAAGCGTGTTGTTTAGCCTCCATATGTTGGAATTTTTAATAGTTTTTTTCCTGTAATTGAGGTCTAATCTTACTGCATTGTGGTCAGAGAAGATGGCTGGGATGATTCAATTTTTTTGAATTTACCAAGGCTAGATTTATGGCCCAGGATGTGATCTATCCTGGAGAAAGTTCCGTGTGCACTTGAGAAAAAGGTAAAATTGATTGTTTTGGGGTGGAAAGTCCTGTAAATATCAATTAAATTTAATTTGTCTATTGTATCATTTAAAGTTTGTGTTTCCTTGTTAATTTTCTGTTTAGTTGATCTATCCATATGCGTGAGTGGAGTATTAAAGTCTCCCACTATTATTGTGTTATTGTTAATTTCCCCTTTCATACTTGTTAGTATTTGCCTTATATATTGTGGTGCTCCTATGTTGGGTGCATATATATTTATGATTGTTACGTCTTCTTCTTGGAATGATCCTTTGATCTTTATGTAGTGTCCTTCTTTGTCCCTTTTCACATCCTTTATTTTAAAGTCTATTTTATCTGAAATGAGTATTGCGACTCCTGCTTTCTTTTGGTCTCCGTTTGCATGAAATATGTTTTTCCATCCCTTCACTTTCAGCCTGTGTGTGTCCCTAGTTTTGAGGTGGGTCTCTTGTAGACAGCACATATAGGGGTCTTGTTTTTGTATCCATTCAGCCAGCCTTTGTCTTTTGGTTGGGGCATTCAACCCATTTACATTTAGGGTAATTATTGATAAGTATGATCCCGTTGCCATTTACTTTGTTGTTTTGAGTTCGTGTTGAAACATCCTTTCTGTGTTTCCTGTTTAGAGAAGATCCTTTAGCATTTGTTGGAGAGCTGGTTTGGTGGTGCTGAATTCCCTCAGCTCTTGCTTGTCTGTAAAGCTTTTGAATTCTCCTTCATATCTGAATGAGATCCTTGCTGGGTACAGTAATCTGGGTTGTAGATTATTCTCTTTCATTACTTTACGTATGTCCTGCCATTCCCTTCTAGCCTGAAGGGTTTCTATTGAAAGATCAGCTGTTATCCTTATGGGGATCCCTTTGTGTGTTATTTGTTGTTTTTCCCTTGCTGCTTTTAATATTTGTTCTTTGTGTTTGATCTTTGTTAATTTGATTAATATGTGTCTTGGGGTGTTTCGCCTTGGGTTTATCCTGTTTGGAACTCTCTGGGTTTCTTGGACTTCTGTGACTATTTCCTTCCTCATTTTAGGGAAATTTTCAACTATTATCTCCTCGAGTATTTTTTCATGGCCTTTCCTTTTATCTTCTTCTTCTGGGACTCCTATGATTCGAATGTTGGGGTGTTTCATATTGTCCCAGAGGTCCCTGAGGTTTTCCTCATTTCTTTTGATTCTTTTTTCCTCTCTGCTTCGTTTATTTCCATCATTCTATCTTCTACCTCACTTATCCTATCTTCTGCCTCTGTTATTCTACTGTTGGTTCCCTCCAGAGTGTCTTTTATCTCCTTTATTTCATTATTCATTATATATTGACTCCTTTTTATTTCTTCTAGGTCCTTGATAAACATTTCTTGCATTTTCTCAATCCTTGTCTCCAGGCTATTTATCTGTAACTCCATTTTGCTTTCAAGATTTTGGATCATTTTTATTATCATTATTCTAAATTCTTTTTCAGATAGATTCCCTATCTCCTCCTCTTTTGTTTGGTTTTGTGGGCATTTCTCATTTTCCTTTACTTGCTGAGTATTTCTCTGCCTTTTCATCTTGTTTAGATTGCTGTGTTAGGTGTGGCCTTTCTGTATTCTGGTAGTTTGAAGTTCCTCTTTATTGTGGAGGTTCCTCACTGTGGGTGGGGTTGGACAGGTGGCTTGTCAAGACTTCCTGGTTGGGGGAGCTTGTGTCGGTGTTCTGGTGGGTGGAGCTGGATTTCTGCTCTCTAGAGTGCAATGGAGTGACCAGTATTGAGTTTTGAGATGTCTGTGGATTTGGTGTGCCTCTGGGCAGCCTGTATATTGATGCTCAGGGCTATGTTCCTGCATTGCTGGAGAATTTGTGTGGTATGTCTTGCTCTGGAACTTATTGGCTCTTGGGTGGAGCTTGGTTTCAGTGTATATGTGGAGGCTATTGGATGGTCTCTTATTAATTAATGTTTCCCCTGGCTTTCAGTCTTATTCTTGCAGTAGCCTCAAGACTTCTCCATCCATACAGCATCAATAATAAAACTTTTAGGTTGATGGTGAAAAGATTCTCCACAGTGAGGGATACCCAGAAAGGTTCACTGAGTTACATGGAGAGATGAGGTGGGGGGGGGGGTTTGAGGTGACCAAGAGGGGAAGAGGGGAATTCAAATGTGGAGAGAGTAATCTAGCCAGTAAGCACTTCCCTCTGTGCTCTCCACAGTCTGGAACCCTCAGAGCGGTTCACAGAGATACATAGAGAGGGGGGAGGAAGGTAATAGAGGTGAGCATGAGTAGAAAGGGAGGAATCAAGAGGGGAGAGAGAGATCTGGGCAGTATTCTGTTCCTGAAGTGTTCTCCGGTACCCAGAACACCCTCAGAGATTCACAGAATTGGGTTGAGAAGAGAAGGAGGAGGGTAGGAGATAGAGGTTCCCTGGGGGAGAAGAAAGAGCATCAATAGGGGGAGAGAGTAATCAGGCCAGTGATCACACTCCTGAGTAAAAATGGGTCCTAAAGATTGGGTTCTTAAATGTACAAAATTGATATCAAATATGTAAAACAAAGATTAAAAATCTAGAGTAGAGGTTAGACTCTTATAAAACTTACAATATAAAAAAAAGAAAAAAAAGGAAGCAGTGTAAAAAGAAAAAAAAACAGTAAAACAGTAAAAAAAGTAAAACAGGAAAAAAACAGTAAAAAAAGAAAACACAAAAGGTATAAGATATATGTATGCAGTTTGCTTTAAAAATAGTTTTTTTTTTTTGCAAGTTAATAGTGGGTTATGAAAATGAAAGTTAAAGGTGTAATAGAGGACTTAAAGAAAAAGGAAAGAAGAGAAAAAAAAAATTTTTTTAATTAAAAAAAAAATAGATAATAGTAAAAAAATATATATCCCGGACTTTCTCTGGAGCTGTTGTGAGCAATGTGGGGTCTGCTCAGTTTCAGATAGATCCTTGTTCCTGCTTATACTTTTCAAGATCTATAGGCCCCTTTCAATGCAGTTGGTATTAACTACAGGGATTTTAATCTCTTGGCCTGTCACTTCCAAGGCGCTTCCCTTTGTTTATTTGGCTTCTGTTTGGAGGTCTCTTCAGTATCTAATTTCCGCCCTGCAACAAAGCGGTGGAGGTGATCTCTTTAGGTTCGCTTGTTCAATCGTGCTGTGGGGAGGAAGGAACACTGCAATTCTGGCGTGCGTGTGGTAAGCTCGCAGTGTCTCAGCCGCACTGGGTTCGCGCCCGCTCACGGCGTGTGTGCTTTCCCCGTCTACCCTGCTCAGGCTTCAGGTTACTCGGCCGGGGAGTGGGCCCTGAGCTGCGTGCACTTCCCAGGTCTAAGCCGCTCAGGTTCAGGCTCCCGGTTACTCCACAAAGGCGCAGACTCGGTTTCGCCCGCGGCTTGTGCCGTTCCCGGTCGGAGCTGCCCAGGCGGCCAGGAGTTTGGCGAGGGCGCTCTTCCCTGTTGGGGCGGTGCGGCTTATCACCTCCCTGGTCCCCGCCTCGGTTTACGGGCGCGCCCGGCTCCGGTGTGCTTTGTGTCGGTTCTGGGGAGCTGGTCTCTGGCTGCGACCCTCCCGGCGGCTGTCGACCCTCCGGGATCTCAGGCAGTCTTTGCTTAGAAACTGGGAGCCTGTTTGCAGTTTGGTAGGGGGTGCCCTCTCTGGGGCCGAGTTTGCCCCTTTCCGGCTCTGGCGGGCCCCGCCTGCCTGCTGTGTCCGGCGGGGGATGGGGCGGTCCGCAGCCAGCTAGCTCTCCTCTGGTATCGCTCAGTCCTTTGTTCTGTGAGCGGGCCGGCAGTGCCTTAGAGTTGGGCTTTTCGCGGGATAGTTCTCTCTCTCTGGCTGTCCCACAGTTTAGGTTACTATCTCACGTTAGCTCCCTCAGATTGCCCTCAGGGCACTCGGGCCAGGTCCTTACCCTAGGCAGTGCTGCCCGCTCCTCTCCGTTCAGCCCCCATTTGCTGGTGGCAGATGCGAGCGTCTGGGGTTCTTTGCTGGGAGTTGCTTTAGGCACGTAATCTGTGGGTTTTATTTATTTTTTCTCCCAGTTATGGTGCCTTCCGAGATAAGAAATCTTCCCCCAAACCCGCCGGTGAGAGGGTTTCCTGGTGCTTGGAAATTTCTCCTCTTTTACGACTCCCTCCCCGGGACGGGTCTCTGTCCCTAACTATTTTGTCTCTCTTTTTATCTTTTATAATTTCTCCTACCTCTTTTGAAGATAATGCGCTGTCTTTGTGGATGCCTGATGTCCTCTGCCAGCGTTCAGAAGTAGTTTTGTGAAGTTTGCTCAGCGTTCAGATGTTCTTTCGATAAATTTGTGGAGGAGAGAGTGGTCTCCCCGTCCTATTCCTCCACCATCTTAGCCCCGCCTTGATTGCAGTTTTTAAGTGGCAGTTTTTCTAGCGCTTCCTTCCATCTGCAAGGTTAGAACACACACACATACTCACACACTTTAGAGCCATGTTTTAGATAAAATGCATCAATGAAGAACTGTACTTAACACTTGGCTCTTCTAAAAAAGCAGACCTGTAGCCTCGCACGGTTCCCCTGGGAAGACAAACCCACCATGCTTCTGGTGTTTCTGACCATTTTCTTTTTGGTTCTTGGGGATCTGGGTCAGAGGAGTTATTCAGAGGGATGATGGTTTGTTCTTTCCCTCTACTAATATGATAAATTATAGATAAATAAGAGTATTTAGTGCATACAAATCACATAGTATGAATACAAATTTAGTATGTATACAAATCACATAGTATGAATATTCATTGGAAGGACTAATGCTGAAGCTGAAACTCCAATACTTTGGTCACCTGATGTGAAGAACTGACTCATTTGAAAAGACCCTGATGCTGGGAAAGACGGAAGGCAAGAGGAAAAGGGGACGACAGAGGATGAGATGGATGGGTGGCATCACCAACTCAATGGACATGAGTTTGAGTAAATTCTAGGAGTTGGCGATGGACAGAGAGGCCTGGCGTGCTACAGTCCATGGGGTTGCAAAGGGTCAGACACAACTGAGCGACTGAACTGAACTGAACTGATACAAATCACACAGCAAGTTAATATATTTCATCTCTTCTTCCATATTTTCTTCCCTTTTTTTCCCAATTGCCTCCTCCCCCCTCTCTCTCTGTTTCTTTCTGCCACAATCATTCCTTAAGCATCTACATCAGGAGCTAAGCTAAGGTCCGAGAAACAGAAGTAAACACGTCATATTTTCCTCTCTCAAGTAGTTACTGTCTCGGGAGGAAGTAAGACTTGTGAAAAAATATTATGGAGTATAAGAATATACAATGTTATATAAGATATGTTGCAAACCCCAAGTTGGGAATGATTAACTTTACCCGAGGTCAGAAAGGCTTAACAGAAGAAGTGACATGAACTTACTCTTGGAGAAATTGCCCATATTTCTTTTTCTTTAGTTATTGACACAGTGGAAGGTGTTCCTTATGTCTTCTCCTCATGCCCGAGGACCGTTTTATTTACAAGAATGTATAGAGGTTTGTCATGTCAGTAGGAAATAACGGAAAAGAAGTAGAAATTAGAACAATTTTCTGGCAGGAAAAATAAGCAGGAGGACCTTAAAAATGGTTATCTCCTGTGGATGTTGCAAAGCATCAGCTTAGGATGTTCTGTGATTATAAACATTAAAACATATCTAAATTAATGCAATAGTTAAATTATACACAGTTTACATTATCTGAACACACAGGAATCTTTAAGTCACGTTAAATGAAGAGACTAAAAATGTAGTCAGTGTACTGACATAAAAAGATTAATATTAAGATTCTTGAAACACAACTGTCTGAAATGGAGAGAGTGGGTTAAGAATGAGGGCTCTGAAGTTACAAGTGCACATTTGAATCCCAGCTGTGACTAGGGGCAAAATAGTTTGTGTATTATACTTTCCTCACCTATAAAATAGAAATTCAAAATGTTGGTTTACAGGTTTGTCATAAAGATTATACAAGAAAATACTTGAAGTACAATCTCTTTCCCATAGGAAACAGTTGCTCACTATTAACTATTACTGTCATCATTTTTACATGGAAAGGAAGCTATTAGCAGTAGCTATTAGCACCTCCGGCAACTTAATCCTGGTTGCCAGCAACACATAAATCACTTGCTTTTCACATGATCTGACACTTAACAAGGTTCCTAGAATGTGCATAGTTGGCAAACATACAGCAGGGCAATTTCTTTATATCATTGCTATTCAACTTATCTTGAAAAATAGTCATTTACCCAAAAAATTGAGAAAGAAATGAGCAGATACATATGCAATGACATGACCATTATGAAGCTTCACTTTCCTTAAGGAAAGTATTTTTCTAAATAATATTGCTTCAGAGCTTCACGGTTAAAACTCTTCTAGAATATTTACAGCAAAAATGTCCCTCAGGAAATTTGAGGTAGGTGAAGGCATGAAGAGCCTTCCAGATGGCCTATACATCGTCAGCAGGACATATGTTTTCACACGGGCAAGGCAAACTTAAGTGCCCAAATCCTGGTTCTTTCCAGCAGACTTTATGCAGAACTGAAATGGATTGATTTGCCTGGACTTGACAAACGAGAAACAAATAACTGCAGTATCCCCAAAAAGACCACGTTCGTGCCTCTACATCCGAAGGAAAGCCAGATAGCTTCTCAGTTGTCATGTGTACATACAGATTCAGGAGTAAATCAGGCCCAGGGCTCTGTCCATGCAGAGATGAAGGAGCAAGACCCTAAGAAGTTCCAGCGGCCTTGTGTGTTTCACAGCAACTCCCTGGGGAGTGAGAGCTGAAAGAGCTCGGACCTCTGGCTTCCCAGCCTGTTGAACGATTCTGAATCTGGCTATGCTGATGAGTAATTTTCTTGGGCAAGAAATATGATCCCATGCTTGCTCCAGAAACTGTTCACACTTGTCCAAACACAGGAAAGCAGTTGATGGCATCCTGGTTTCCTCAACCACCTTGCCCCGAGTCTGACCATTTACTCCTATATTTAAAAGGCTATAGGCAGATCACAGGATTCACTAAGATCTCCCTAAACATCTGACAGTGATGGAAAGGATTAGAAGGAAGCAGTAGAAGGAAGTAACTAAATTGATGGAATGAGTTGGATGCAGCGCATAGAGAGAGATATGACACTAAAGTGAAAGTCACAGGAAGGGAGAGAATAATTTTTCAGATTGATGGTGAAATGAGAGTATTCTTGTCTTCTTAAAAGATTTATGAATAATATGTAATAAGTAAATATGGGGCTTCCCAGGTGGCACTAGTGGTGAAGAATCTCAATGCGGGAGACACAAGAGACCCTGGTTTGATCACTAGGTTGGAAAGATCACCTGGGGTAGGAAATGGCAGCCCACTCCAGTATTCTTGCCTGAAAAAAATCCATAGACAGAGGAGTCTGGCAGACTACAGCCCATGGGGCCACAAAGAATCAGATAAGACGACTGAACACAATAAGTAAATGTATATCTATAAAGGTCCATAATATAGAAAAATATACAGATAAATCATAAAAATAAAATATGTGATAAATATATTTCACATATTGGAAAAAAGGCTTTCAATGAATGCACATACTGAGGATAAAAAAATGAATGAGATGCTGGACTTATCTTTGAAGTGCTCAAAATTTAGTCACTTATTTATTGTATGATTGACCTTTCTTTAGTGTAAAAGTTAGGTCTTTGTTACAGACTGTACCAGAATCATCAGGGTTCAGAACTGATACATCTGTATGGTTCTGAAATTCCTGAGACTAAACAATGTTTGCGGGAATGCTAGGGCATCATCACATGATGTAAAAGGATAGATTCTGGCCGTCAGGAGGCACAGATGCTGAATTACCTCAAATTTTCACTGAAGCAATTATTCTATAGCCTTTGTTAAAGGCATTTGATATTTAATCATTTATTTAAATGTAGTTTCAATATGATATTTTAATCACTTGCTTTTGTTGGGCAGCAGAAATATTGAATAATATCCTCTAAACTGAGAGGTAATTTAAGACTGAGAACAAAGAAAGCAACTCCATAAAGTGCGGTTACGAAGTTTATCGTGGGGAACCTGCACACAGGAAGGAAGGATCAGGCAGACAAAGGTCCAGAGGTGGGATCGCAGCTGCACTCCTTGCCGCTGAGAGGAATTCAGGGGCCTTTAAAGGGGCCAAAGCTGAAAACAAATGCTTCCTGCTCAGAAGGTCCCACCTTTGGGGACCAGGGGTTTTCCCTCCCCTGGGGGTTGCATTACTGTTAACCATTTATGTCCGCAAAGGCATTCTTCCAGTTTCCTACCAGAGGGAGGCAAAGATAAAGGCTGATGGAGAACTTACTGGCTTGGGTGCGTCCCTTGTGAGTTGAGCTAAAGCTCAGTCCAACGGAAGGCAACAGGGGCGGACTTGGGACCTGAGATGGAGCTGGCAAGATGGAGTCAGTGTGGTTCAGCCACAGAGATTTATTATCAATTATATCATTTTGACAGGGAATTCAAAGGAAACTGCTCCGATCAGTCATGGACTTACAGATTTTGAAATATAGCGAGATAGAGTCTTTATTCATCATACATTTGGGAAAAATCATTCTATTTTCCTAATTGTACCACATACTCTACTGTTTTACTCCCCACTTTCAAAATTTACGATTTTAGAAAAACCTTTTCTCAAGTAATTAGATTTTGGTCAGCTTAATTTTCTTTTTCTTTTATTTTTCAGTACATCATTTTTACTTTTTTTATTTTACTTTCTTTTTAATTTGTATTTAATATGTCCCAATACAAAATAGTTTTATGTTAAATAATTAAGTAATTAAATTAACTTTCTTAACATATTTCAGTTTATCTTTCCCTTATGAAATTCTTTCAAATTGTGACATAATCAGAGAAACATCTGTTTAGACTATCAACTACCTCCAACTTCACCAACCACTTTGTGATGTCCAAATACAAAGTCTTTAATATTATCTACAAGAATATCTTTTAAAAAATTGATTAGAAAAAGGAGGATTTGGCTTATTTTTAGACTTCACTTGTATTTTCCTTTGTTCTTCTCTGTACCTTTCCTTTTCAATTCACGAGACACTTAACATTCTGTCAGCGTGTATTTAAAGTCTCTCCATGCTGTACCTGCATCACATCCTTGTTAATTGCAAGTCACAAGTGCACCCAGTGTGGCACAGTCACAGACCTCAGGGGCTCCAGACCCACCTGAGATGCGCCTCCCACAGCACGAATATGCTGCCTCTGTATTCAGGAGCACAGGTTGCAAATGTAAATGAACTTACAGGGGCAGATGATATTCGAGCAAAGCTGAGCAAAACCCCTGCAATTTTTAATAAGTGACATTATCTAGCGCACGCGGGACCACTGAAGAAAGCCTTGTTGCCATCAGCTCTGCTAGTGTGATGAGGACTGAGGACTCCCCAACCGTCCCTTGGCATGCCAGATCTTAGAAGCTTGGGAAGCACTCTGCAGCTCTGTCCTGTCACTGCTCAGCAGATTAATTACACTTCAGTGCAATAAGCCTTAATGTTCCGGGGATGGTTATTGTAGTATATCATTTCGATGATCTGTGGATAGCGAACTACTCAGAGGCTTGTTTTGAAGTGCACCTTTCAATCCATCTCTTAGCGCTTGGAGGATGCGCTGAGGCATACAAGAGCTGGACACACTTCAGTACCCATCAAAGTACTCTTTAAGCACCTTAGCCTGTGCCTTACATGGTTCTGGTGATGCTAATGATGTTCTAACCGAGAGAGCACTTTTTACTTACTTACTGAAAGCACAGTCATCCAGGCCCCAAGGAAAGGGGGACGAGGAGGAGAGTGGGGCTAAGTCTTAACACCTAAGGCTTAAGTGATGCATGAACTTGATCTCCATGTAGCTCCTTTTTTTCTCTATAAAATATAAACTGAGTAATAGAATTTTAACCCTAGAGATTATGATTCTGATAGCAGAAAGAAAATGCCTTGGGAGCTCATCCTGAAGCATTGTGTGAGCCAGTGAGCAATCCAAGTGTGGTCGTTCACCAGGGTGGCTCAGAAGGAAGTATGGAATGCTTTGCAGAAGAATTTGTGTAGTACTATAAATGTCAGAGAGGTATGATATTCCCAAAGTGGGCCCAGGCTAAGTTAAGGGAAAACAATCATATAAAGACAGATGCCTTGCTAGATGCAGTGCTTTGGATTTTATGTTTTGCTTAGAGTTTCAGATACTACTCACAAAGTCTTTGTGTAGTTATGTCATTGTAGAACCCATATATTTACAATTTATTTAATGGTATAGAGCTATACTCAAGATATTTTTAGGCTCTTGGTGGGGGGAAAATGTTTTAAGTACATAAGGTATATTGGAGACAGTTATGAAAAGTTGAGCAAAT
Organism: Giraffa tippelskirchi; assembly: GCF_054371585.1. Lineage (NCBI taxonomy): Eukaryota > Metazoa > Chordata > Mammalia > Artiodactyla > Giraffidae > Giraffa > Giraffa tippelskirchi. The sequence continues at coordinate 160,311,958 of NC_137283.1, read as the reverse complement.
TTATAAATCACCTTGAAATAATAAGTGTGCATGTTAAATACAATTCTCCATAGTAACTGCAAATCATTTATGTTGTATTTTTAAAAGGACCCTCAGAGAAATGTGTCCATATTGTATTGGAGCTTAATTTGTATTACCATAAAGGACTGAAAGTAATAAAAATGCTTTCTTTTAAAATATTTTGTAATTCAGACTCTTCAACTAATCCAAAATGGCTTTCCTCACTATTAGTGTAAATTAATCTTATTTTAACCACATTTCCAAAGACTAAAATATTAGCAGGTGTGCATGTGTTGTTAACTTGCTATTGAGCCTCAAGACTCAGAGCTTTGCCTCCCTCTGGAAATTTCTGGAGCCTCTGTTCTTCAACACTCTACAGATTTCTCCCACCGGGTTTATGGGCTTGTTGCAAGGCAACCGGCAACCGGCTCCCACAGCAGGGTGTAGGCAGACAACAGTGGCTCTCCCCTGGGGTTTCTTTGTCCATGCTTGTATTGGTTTATTTTAAGATGAGCACAGCTTGTCTTACAGGAAGTGAAAAAGGAAAAAAAAAAGCTAAGTGACTGAAAAGGTTAACTAGGAAATATAAAAGCCTATAGTCTCTTGCTGTGACAGGCAAAGTTTCAGAAAATGATGGATTTGATTTCCTCTAAGGGATCTTTTAATGTGATGGAGAAAACATCTGAATTAATTAGACAAAAAAGCCAGTGCTCTGGAGCCTCTGCTGAGAAAAACTAGGTTCCTAGTGAAGAAATCTCACATCAATTGTTAAACCTTGTTTTTCCGAACATTCTTGAAATAGTTTCCATTTTTTTTTAGCTTTTAGTTTTGTATTGAAGGTAGTGATTTTCTATCATTTGGTCTGAATTAGACATTTTTTCACAATGTTCTTGACATGACGATGATGATACGATTAATTGGGCACTTAATCTTGTCAGGCACCAGGTCATGTGTTCTCATTTAATCCTAAAGAAACCCCGTGTGACTCCTCATTTTAAAGACAAGGAAACTAGGCCTAGATTAGCAACCATCTTATATGAGTAATTCTTAGAGCTGGATTGCAAACCAGTTTTGGTTAATAGAAAGAATAGACTCAACTACGATGTGGAGCTAACGCCATACATTAGATCTCCATAAAGATAGTTCCATAAACAACTATTTCCAAAATTGTTTTGCTTTTTCATAAAGGTTAACAGATAACAAAAATGAGTTTAAAATTACAAAACACGAAAGATTAATCCGTCTGCTATGATTTAAGTGTTCGAGACAAATTGGTTAATGAGACAATGTGACAATTTGGGCAAGCTCGTGAGGGAGTCAGATCTATGTTGCATGGAAATATGCAAATTTTCTAGTAGAGCCTCTGAGGGTTTCGGTCGTGGGTTTTGATGTATTTGGTGTAACCCGTCCTGCCCATCCCCTCTTGTTACCAAGAGGATGTTTTCCTTCGGGAAACATTAATACATAAAAGCATTAACATTAATAACACAATGCATTAATACATAATACATAAAAGCAGCCCCATGAAATAAGAGGCAGAGAACCACCTTCCTTTTATCTGGGCCTGTGCCTGAAGCTCCATACATCTCCATACAGAAGGCTAGGTTGGACCACGTGGCCTAATGAGGCTTAAGACCAAAGGGTATAAGCTGTGATCTCAGGAGGGTTTTTATTACTCAGTGATCAGCAGACTTGGACCACCAGAAGGAGAGTGCTCCTGGGTTATTTTCATGACTTTCTAATACTCCACTTCCAATTACAATAAACACAGCCCAGTTAGTAAGCTCAATTTGGTCATCAGCTTAGCACTCTGTTCTTGGTGATGGGCATGAACCTGGCAGGGGCGCTCAGTAGTGTTATGCCATTTATACCCACCTGGACCAGAAGGAAGAGATGTGGAGCATTTCAACTTCTTCAAACTGTCATCTTGTGTATAGAAAGTGGGTGGTGGAAAAAAATGACTCACACAGGTTACAGAAAGACAGCTGGAAAGGCAACAGATATGTTACCTTTGCTATAGATTTGCTTTTTTTTTTTTCTTTTAAGCCAGAATTAGTCCAGCTTTTTATTCCTCTAGCAGAGAATTGCCCTATAACATGAAACTGACTTTCATGAAATACCAGTAAATCTGAAATGCCAGACGGAGACCTTCATCTTGGTGGTTGTGAACTGTTCTTTTTCATTTTAGAGGCTCGGAATGAATACTTATCTTGTCAGTTTATGCTCTATTGTACAAAGGTTCTGTTTTGTGTAAACGAACTTAAGTCAATTTAAAACAAATTGATTTCCATCTCTAAGAGTGAAATATCCTACCCTGAAAGTAGACACTTTCCATGAATATGTCATTTACATTTGATTTCTGACCTCAGCCTTATATACTGATGGTAACATATAACCATTCTTATTTTTAGTCCCGAGATTGGAAGGTTTTCAGCTTCCTATTTTCTCACCCAAGGACTTTGCTATATTACGTTCTTTGTATCTGAATAACTCCCTGGTTCTTCTAGCTTGAGTCTTATAGAATACATTGCAATTTGCTTCTATTTCAGAAAATAGAAGGGTAAGCCGCTAAAGGTGATAGTGGAGCAAGGAAAGGAATAGTAATGCTTTTTTCTTGAAATAAGAACATAACAGACTGTCTCCAGCTTACAAATGCCATTTTCTGGTGGAAATTAGGCTAAAGCTGAAACTGGACTTCAAAGGGGAAAATATTACAGCCCTGAATACAGTTGGTTTTGCAGTTTTGACTGAAACCTGGGATTGCTGTCCTCCTTTACCTTTTGGATTTACTTAATGTACATCTTTTTTTTTTTTTTCCCTTGAGTACTTGATCATCTTTTTTAAGCCCAAACACATGTCACTGCAACTAATGAGAAAGCGATTCTGTAACCTCAGGAAGGGCCCCAAGCAAACGAGTGAAGCCTGGCAGCGCACTTGGTATGTGAGTTCCTTTTCCTCATTGAGGCAACGCGATGGTTTGTTAGCGTAAAAATTCAAACGCATCATCAGAGAAATGTTACCCACCAGTTCACTAAAGGCAACCCTTGATACCTTTGAACAGCTGCCTTTTACTGTTTTAAAGGATTGATTGCAAAAGTGCTTCTAGAAATCATCTGTGAGTTTACTCAAAATGTGTTTTAAAAATACATATTTTCTACAACAAGATAAACTTGTTATCTTCCAACAATATGAAAATGCCTCTGTACAAGGTAATTGTTCATAGTTGGGAAATCCTGAGAACAACCTGCATGCCTGAACCTGAGCCAGTGCAGCCACGGTGTTAGGCGGCTGGTAACCACCTTTACGAGCGGTGTGGAGAAATCCACAGGCTGCATCACTACGTGCAATAAGGCAGATACAAAAGGTTATCTGCACTGCACTCCCCTTTGTGCAAGAATAAAGTGGAAACTGGAGACCAGTTGAGCGAGGAGAATGTGGAACTGCCGGGTGTGAGTGAGTGTGCTGTGCTCAGTCACTCAGGCACGTCCACCTGCTTGTGACCCCGTGGACTGCAGCTGGCCAGGCTCCTTTGTCCATGGGATTTCCCAGGCAAGAATACTGGAGTGGGTTGTCCTCCTTCTCCAGGAAATCTTCCTGACCCAGGCATCGAACCTGTGTCTCCTGCATTGGCAGGCAGATTCTTTACCACTAAGCCACCTGGTCAGGTCTTACCATAGGATAGTGTAGCGTGGTATAATTTAAGATAGTCCATTTATCCATATCTGTCTATCTGTCTATCTATATCTATCATTTATTTCCTCTGAAAGAAAGTTTTTAAGACATTTCTCCATTGAAGTACAGTTTTGCTAGTCAAAAATTGGATATGGAGAAATATAGTATAGTCAGACAGTTTCTATTTTAAAAACTTTTGTGTGTCTTTAATTACTTCTTATGGTTAGAGCACACAAAATGTAAATTTTTAAAACACAGATTTTTTCTTATTGAAGTTAGTTGGTTTATGATATGATATTAGTTTCATGTGTACAGCCCAGTGATTTAATATTTTTACTGATTATATTCCTTTAAAAGTTATTTCAAGCTAGTGGCTATAATTTCCTGTGCTATGCAATATATATCTGTGTTACTTATGTATTTTATTACATAATAGTTTGTATCAGTTCAGTTCAGAAGCCCTGTTGTGTCTGACTTTTTACCGCCCCATGGACTGCAGCACACCAGGCCTCCTATCCATCACCAACTCCTGGAGTTTACCCAAATTCATGTCCATTGAGTTGGTGATGCCATCTAACCATCTCATCCTCTGTCGTCCCCTTCTCCTCCTGCTCTCAATCTTTCCCAGCCATCAGGGTCTTTTCCAATGTGTCAGCTCTTCGCATCAGGTGGCCAAAGTATTGGAGTTTCAGCTTCAACATCAGTCCTTCCAATGAATGTTCAGGACTGATTTCCTTTAGGATAGACTGGTTGGATCTCCTTGCAGTCCAAAGGACTCTCAAGAGTCTTCTCCAACACCACAGTTCAACACCACAGAACAAAATAAAGTACAATTTGTAAATTTACCTATGAACTGTACACATTCAACACTACAGTTCAAAAGCATCAATTCTTCGGTGCTCGGCTTTCTTTGTAGTGGAAAAACCATAGCCGTGACTACACTGACCTTTGTTGGCAAAGTAATGTCTCTGCTTTTTAATATAGTGTCTAGGTTGGTCATAACTTTCCTTCCAAGGAGTAAATGTCTTTTAATTTCATGGGTGCAGTCACCGTCTGCAGTGATTTTGGAGCCCAAAAAAGTAAAGTCTGCCACTGTTTCCACTGTTTCCCCATCTATTTGCCGTGAAGTTATGAGGCTGGATGCCATGATCTTAGTTTTCTGGATGTTGAGCTTTAAGCCAACTTTAAGCCGACTCAGTGATCAGTGCAAAGAAACAGAGGAAAACAATAGAATGGGAAAGACTAGAGATCTCTCCAAGAAAATTAGAGATACCAGGAGAACATTTCATGCAAAGACGGGCACTGATAATGCGCTGATCAACTAGTGTGTGAGATGAGTACGATTGTGTGGTAGTTTGAGCATTCTTTGGCATTGCCTTTCTTTGGGATTGGAACGAAAACTGACCTTTTCCAGTCCTGTGGCCACTGCTGAGGTTTCCAAATTTGCTGGCATATTGAGTGCAGCACTTTCACAGCATCACCTTTGAGGATTTGAAATAGCTCAACTGAAATTCCATCACCTCCACTAGCCTTGTTCGTAGTGATGCTTCCTAAGGCCCACTTAACTTCACATTCCAGGATGTCTGGCTCTAGGTGAGTGATCAAACCATCGTGATTATCTAGGTTGTGAAGATCTTTTTTGTACAGTTCTTCTGTGTATTCTTGCCACCTCTTCTTAATATGTTCTGCTTCTGTTATGTCCATACCATTTCTGTCCTTTATCGAGCCCATCTTTGCATGAAATGTTCCCTTGGTATCTCTGATTTTCTTGAAGAGATCTCCAGTCTTTCCCATTCTATTGTTTTCCTCTATTTCTTTGCACTGATCACTGAAGAAGGCTTTCTTATCTCTCCTTGCTATTCTTTGGAACTCTGCATTCAAATGGATATATCTTTCTTTTTCTCCTTTGCTTTTTGCTTCTCTTATTTTCTCAGCTATTTGTAAGGCCTCCTCAGACAGCCATTTTGCTTTTTTGCATTTCTTTTTCTTGGGGATTGGCTTGCTCCCTGTCTCCTGTATAGTGTCAGGAACCTCCATCCATAGTTCATCAGGCACTCTGTCTAGGCCCTTAAATCTATTTCTCATTTCCACTGTAAGGAATAGTTCATCTTAATCTTTTACCCTTATCTTGCCCCTCCCCACTTCCATCTTCCCACTGATAATGACTAGTTTGTTTTCTATGTCTGTAAGTCTGTTTCTGTTTTGCTATATGCATTCATTTGTTTTTATTTTTCAGGTTCCATATAGAAGTGATAACCGTTATTTGTCCTTTTCTTTCTGACTTCACTAAAGCATAATATTCTTTTTTTTTTTTTTTTTTTACTTTGGAACCCATTATTAAATTGAAATTTATACAAAGGCAACATGGATCATGTGAAATTGCTATTTGTTGTTGCTGTTCTCTTGCTAAGTCATGTCCAACTCTTTGTGACCCCAAGGTTTGCAGCATGCCAGGCCTCCCTGTCCATCACCATCTCCCGGAGTTTGCACAAATTCATGTCCATTGAGTGGATGATGTTATCTAACCATCTCATCCTCTGTCATCCCCTTCTCCTCCTGCCTTCAGTCTTTCCCAGCATCATGATCTTTTCCAGTGAGTCAGCTCTTCACATCAGGTGGCCAAAGTATTGGAGCTTCAGTTTCAGCATCAGTCCTTCCAATAAACATTCAGGGTTGATTTCCTTTAATACTGACTGGTTCATATGGTTTAGTGCAGGGTTTCTCAGCCTCCGCACTGTTGACCCTGGGCGTGGATAATTGTGGGAGGCCGCCCTGTGGGACGGATGGCAGAACGCCCAGCCTCTACTCACCAGATGCCAGTAGCAGTCCCCAAGTTGTGACAACCACAGATGTCTTCAGACATTTCCACTTGTCCCCGGGGGAGGGGAGCAAAAATTGCTGCTGGTTGAACCCCACTATTTTAATCCAATAAAACAGTTAAAAGGTGAGAGTCTCCTTTGAAGGGAGATGGGAGGGAGTGTGATGTGGATCCATTCTCCATTCTCCATTGCCCCAGAGGCTCTTCTGACAAGCTAGTGCTTTAGGAGACACAATGTAAAAACTTACAGACTCAGAATCCCAGTTGTCTCTTAGCTCAAAATTACCATGTGACTCTAGGGTCCCATTTCCAAGTCATATTTTCAATTGGAAAGGCAGATAAGGGGGCTCTGGAGGGATAGTCAGTCACTTCCTCAGTGCTCCCAGCTCCCATTTTGGAAGGATGTGTAGCACTGCAAGTGCTTTTTCTAGGCATCTTCATTTGGACACCTCTCCGGAAGCCTTCCATCATAATGCCAATGAGAGAACATACTCTCAACTCCTGAAGCATAATATTCTGTAGACCCATGCATGTGGCTGCAAATTTAGTAGCATGTAGCAGAACTTCATTCTTTAGAATACTTTAGACTTAATCTAAAGAGAGGTTATGAACCCAAACCAACCCTCTTAAATAGTTTTAAAATATGTACTATTGAGCTAACACAGCTATCAATATATTAGCTGTATGTGTAAGGGTGGTTTTTCTAGCCACCTATCAATTACTCTTAGAACTGTGGAACAAAGTAAAATGGTTCATTGAAATGCCAAGGCAATCTTTAAACTTAGTTTTATTCCCCAAAGTTTCCATGTCTTTATAAATCAAAGTTTTATTCTAATAGCCAAGGATGGAATTCTAGGAGAGTTCATGTGTGCTGACAGCAGACCAGGAAGAGATATATCTGTTGCAGTCTCACATGGGAGGAACTAATTTATGTTTCAAAAATGTTCCTGTACTTTGTCCAAAAGATTTTTGTTTGCTTGCCTCAGTAAATAACAACTCCAACTCTATAGGAAAGTAGCATATAGGCATTAAATTTACAAACAATATTGTATGAATATGCCTTGTCATAAGCCAGAAGACTTTCATTTCACTTCACACACCCTGCTGTGCCCATGAAGAGCAATTTTATCTTCAATATGTATTATAAAAGTTTAAAAAAATAATAAAGCACTCTTGACTTTGTATTCTGGGTTCAGCTTTTCTTCCTTGTGGAAAGTGACATTATTATTTCCTCTCTTTTTTTTGCCTTAATTAATTGAAGACTAGCGGCATTGGCAGTAGTGGTTTTATTTTCATTTTGCTGAAATTTCTAGAAAGGGATATGTTCCCCTAGCTTATGAAGTGTGACCAGTCTTTAACAGTGTTCTCCTAGGAGTGAGTTGCTTTGATTTCCATTTTCCCAATTTTTATCTTCAAATTTCCATTTGCCTTCCAGGTCTAAATCTAGGCACTATAGCATGTGGCTTCTTTATGGTCCTCCTTCTCGAGTTTATTTTGTTCCTAAACTGCAGAACTAGTTTAAGGATACCCAAGTTTTTGGTTCTCAAAAATAGTCCTTTTTCTGCTATAGTCATGCTCCTTCATCTTTACTGATACAGTTCCCTTCAAGAACTGTCAGGCTCTGTATATAGCATTCCTACTATAAAGTCAATATCTTTATCCCCATGGAAGGCTGTGGTATCTTATTCTTGTGTGACACATTCTTCAGATTTATTTTTCTATTCCTAAGTCTATTTTCTTATACTTTAAATTGAAACTGTTCCATACAGAATTGTATTTTAAATCCAAAGAAGACTGATGGCAGTAATTGAGTTTGCCCATAATCGTCTTAGTGGTTCCAGTTTCTATCTGGGGGTAATTAATCCCAAGACTTTGGTCAAGTTCCTGCTGCCACATCTATTTTACAATAAATAATTGTATAATATCAATACTAAATAGTATGCACAAGAGGGTTGTGTATATTGAAATATATACATTATCAATATGTATATTGAAATATAAACATTACCATGTGTAAAATAGATAGCTAGTAGAAAGTTGCTATATAACACAGGAAGCTCAGCCCTGTGCTCTGTGATGACCTAGAAGAGTGGGATAGGTGTGCTGGGAGGTAGGTTCGAGAGGGAGAGGATATATGTGTACATACAGCCGATTCACAGTGTGGTACATCAGAAACCAACACAACATTGTAAGGCTGTCTTCTGCCAATTAAACATTTTGAAAAGACAGATAGCATGCACATTGATAGTTTTACATTCCTCAGTCACGGCTGTTATATACAGTTCAGTTCAGTCGCTCAGTCATGTCTGACTCTTTGCGACCCCATGAACTGCAGCACGCCAGGCCTCCCTGTTTATCACCAACTCCCTAAGTCCACCCAAACCCATGTCCATCGAATTGATGATGCCATCCAGCCATCTGATCCTCTGTCGTCCCCTTCTCCTCCTGCCCCCAATCCTTCCCAGCAGCAGTGTCTTTTCCAATGAGTCAACTCTTTGCATCAGGTGGCTAAAGTATTGGAGTTTCAGCTTCAACATCAGTCCTTCCAATGAACACCCAGGACTGATCTCCTTTAGGATGGACTGGTTGGATCTCCTTGCAGTCCAAGGGACTTTCAAGAGTCTTCTCCAACACCATAGTTCAAAAGCATCAATTCTTCTGTGCTCAGCTTTCTTTATAGTCCAACTCTCACATCCATACATGACCAGTGGAAAAACCATAGCCTTGACTAGACGGACCTTTGTCGGCAAAGTAATGTCTCTTCTTTTTAATAGGCCATCTAGATTGATCATAACCTTCCTTCCAAGGAGTAAGCGTCTTTTAATTTCATGGCTGCAATCACCATCTGCAGTGATTTTGGAGCGCAGAAAAATAAAGTCAGCCACTGTTTCCCCATCTATCTGCCATGAAGTGATGGGACTAGATGCCATGATCTTAGTTTTCTGAATGTTGAGCTTTAAGCCAACTTTTTCACTCTTCACTTTCACTTTCATCAAGAGGCTCTTTAGTTCTTCTTCACTTTCTGCCATAAGGATGGTGTCATTTGCATATCTGAGGTTATTGATATTTCTCCCGGCAATCTTGATTCCAGCTCGTGCTTCCTCCAGCCCAGCGTTTCTCATGATGTCCTCTGCATGTAAGTTAAATAAGCAGGGTGACAATATACAGCCTTGATGTACTCCTTTTCCTATTTGGAACCAGTCTGTTGTTCCATGTCCAGTTCTAACTGTTGCTTCCTGACCTGCATACAGGTTTCTCAAGAGGCAGATCAGGTGGTCTGGTATTCCCGTCTCTTACAGAATTTTCCACAGTTTATTGTGATCCACAGGGTCAAAGGCTTTGGCATAGTCAATGAAGCAGAAATAGATGTTTTTCTGGAACTCTGTGGCTTTTTCGATGATACAGTGGATGTTGGCAACTTGATCTCTGGTCCCTCTGTCTTTTCTAAAACCAGCTTGAACATCTGGAAGTTCACGGTTCATGTATTGCTGAAGCCTGGCTTGGAGAATTTTAAGCATTACTTTACTAGCGTGTGAGATGAGTGCAATTGTGCGGTAGTTTGAGCATTCTTTGGCATTGCCTTTCTTTGGGATTGGAATGAAGACTGACCTCTTCCAGTCCTGTGGCCACTGCTGAGTTTTCCAAATTTGCTGGCATATTGAGTGCAGCACTTTCACAGCATCATCTTTTAGGGTTTGAAATAGCTCAACTGGAACTCCATCACCTCCACTAGCTTTGTTCGTAGTGATGCTTCCTAAGGCCCACTTGACTTCACATTCCAGGATGTCTGGCTCTAGGTGAGTGATCACACCATCGTGATTGTCTGGGTCATGAGGATCTTTTTTGTATAGTTCTTCTGTGTATTCTTGCCACCTCTTCTCAATATCTTCTACTTCTGTTAGGTCCCTGCCATTTCTGTCCTTTATTGTGAAGTCTGAGAAATGAACACCTCTCCAGTTCCTTCTGATCGACCAAAACCAACATGAACCCAACAAGCCCATCTGGGTCAGCTTCCTGGGACAGAGAATAGAATGGAGAGGGTGGGAAGGGGATCTGAACATTTTTCTGACACAGATTCTATCTCCTGTTTCTGACCTTCTACCATCTCTTGAGGGTGTACAAGGATTTCTGTGATAAATGCCGTTTCCTCCTTTTCTGAAAATTGCCAACAGAAGCTCAGTTTTTTTGTTTAGGCAATTTAGTTATACCTCATTTCTCTTGGTAAATTTTTCAGTTCAGCTTCATTTTTCATCTTAGTAACTTGCTTGAGTGTGAGATACATAATAAATATCCCCCCTAGTGATATCTGAAAACATATCCACAGCTCTAATTTTCAGACTTTGGTTGTATAGGAAAGCCTTTCATTCCATCAGAATGACATGTAAATAGAGCACCTGGTTGTTTTGAATGTATATTGATTCTGTTTTTTTAAAGGTATTCAAAATTGAGTGTTTATGGAATGAGGTTATTATAGATGACTCAGAGTAGCTATAAATTCAAATTGATCTGGGACCGTAATGCTTGCCTTTGAGAGATGCTAAGCCATTTTCTTTACTTTTTCCTCCAAATATCATACCATTAAGGTAATAATATTGTCTGCCAGAATTTGTTGTGATGAGCAGATGGATTACTAATATTTTGTTGATTGATTTTTTACCCATTTCTGCTGTAAAACTTAATTGATGATTCTGCCATCAACAGTGTATGTGGTAGCTATTAAGTTTAGACCTGGAGATTCTGAAAACACTCTTGCCCATTAAGTTTTTTTTTTTTTTTTTTTCATTATCTGTTGTCATTTTTAGAAATATATTCTCAAAACACCTTCTATCCCTAGCTGGAGAGACATGTGTCAAGCTATAAAATTATTCTCTAGGAGTGGGAGTTTTGTTTTGTTTTTTTATTTTTAAATAGCTTTGATATCTTGCCTAAAATTTGTGTGCTCGTATGCTTGCAAATGGTGATATTAGTATCACTACTACCATTATTGTTATTAAAGAATATCTTTTTTAAGTGCTTAGCATGTACAGTGAACCCCATGGCCTTTCTTTAACCTGACACAGTTGAATTTCCATGAAACACTTCTTCCTTCATGTCATTTCAATATGACCACTATAGTATATTCTCAGGCCAATCGTGTTTCTTTAAAGGCACAATCCTTTATTAAATATTATAGAAATAAATAATTGCAGCACTACTTTTCAGGCTCAGTTAAAATATTTTTTTTTAAATGCTCATTTTCAACCACTTTTTGGTTCTTGGCTGATGAATAGCATACTTTTTATTCATCCATTCATTTCTTCACCCAACTATTCACTGGTTCATTTATTTAGCCATGTATATATGCCTGGTACTGCTCTGACTTCCAAAAATACCATGATAAAAGGGGAGGGTCACTGTTCTTACACGAATCTCATATTAATATATCCTCAGAGTGGGGAGCGGGGAGAGTGAAGGCACAGCAAGAGAAGTTTTGAAATGTTTGTCAGTTAAAATAATGTCAGGTAGCGACAAGTGCTATGATAGATGTCAGGATGGGATCACGTCTCAAGAGAGAAATGGGATAAAGGTGAGAAGCTACTTAAACTGAGTCTCAAGGACCTTGAACTGAGATCTAAATGGTAAGAAAGAACCAGGCACATGACGATCAGAGGGCAGAGTGCTCTAGGCAAATAAACAACTAGAGCAAAGTGTCTTGAGCAGGTAACGAGTGTGCTGAGAATGAGGAGTGTGGTCAGGACGGGAGGTAGAGGCCAAGTTGGCTCAGATCCTGCAGGGTTGTCTCCCAAGCGGCATGTAAAACTCAAGCAGACAGAGAAAGAATATCATCCGGCTTATACTGTTGAAAGACTCATCTGGCTGTGGGAAAAATGTGGTAGAACATCAGTTTCTTATGTAAGATTATTTCCCATTCACTGATTTTCTAAAATCCCAATATTTGTCAATGGTTCATTCAACTTACGAAGAAGGCAATGGCACCCCACTCCAGTGCTCTTGCCTGGAGAATCCCGTGGGCGGAGGAGCCTGGTAGGCTGCAGTCCATGGGGTCGCGAAGAGTCGGACACGACTGAGCGACTTCACTTTCACTTTCATGCATTGGAGAAGGAAATGGCAACCCACTCCAGTGTTCTTGCCTGGAGAATCCCACGGACGGGGGAGCCTGGTGGGACACGACTGAAGCGACTTAGCAGCAGCAGCAGCAGCATTCAACTTTATCAACAAATATTTATCAACTGCTGGGTATTAGAACAGTGCCAAGTGGTGGGAGACAAAATGACACAAATTAAAGCCACACAAATAAGTGCACAATTTTATTTTAATTGTTTAAAACTAAATTTTTGATGCAATTTGATAGTGATTCAAAGACAAACACATTTACCTGATTTTGTTCAAACAGGATGGCTATGTTTTCATATGCTTTTTATTTTTTAATTAAATTCAGCAATGTCACACTCAGCATCAAATGTCATAGATGTATGATATCTTTTATATTATTTCAAATTAATAAATAATTAATAAATTTCATCATTAATAAATGATGGGATTAAGTAAACTTAGATAATAGAAATAATGCACAGTTTTTCTTTTTACCACCTTCTAACCCTTATGCCAGCACTAGTTTTTAAAGTTAATTTTTTTTCCTCAAAAGGTCAGATTTGTTATCTTAGCAAAGACCTTGAAGCTCTGTATCTCAAGTGCTTTAAAGCTAACTTGGAGAAGTAAACTGACCCCAAGGAGCTTTTTATCATGAATGCAGTCTTTCTTCTCTATAGCCAGAGGCATTCTTGGCAGGGCAATAGGTTCAGGCTGTCAGCACTCAGGCAAGAAAGCCATAGGAGCTCAAGAGTTTCTCTCTCTCTCTCTCTTTTTCCCCTAGCAATTTAACACTCCTGCTGAGAGCAAGAGAGAGAGAGAGCAAGGGAGAGCTGATTTGTGTTTCATTGAACCTAAACTCCGAGAGCCTTTTCCTTGTTTAAGCAAAATAATAGATCAACTTAATTTTTAGTAATATGGTAAAATGTCTTCAGTTCAGTTCAGTTCAGTCGCTCAGTTGTGTCTGACTCTTTGCGACCCCGTGGACTGCCGCACGCCAGGCCTCTCTGTCCATCACCAACTCCCAGAGCTTCCTCAAACTCATGTCCATCGGGTCGGTGACGCCATCCAACGATCTCATCCTCTGTCGTCCCCTTCTCCTCCCACCTTCAATCTTTCCCAGCATCAGGGTCTTTTCCAGTGAGTCAGTTCTTCACATCAAGTGGCCACAGTATTGGAGTTTCAGCTTCAGCATCAGTCCTTCCAATGAATATTCAGGACTGATTTCCTTTCAGGGATCATTTCTATAGTTCCTTACTAGAGAAGTTTCTCTGAATGTGGAGAGTACTGATATACTTCATGTAAAAATTTAGCTCTATATTTGTATCAACTTGTTTTTCAGATTAATATCTTGATTTCAAAAACAACTATTGTAATATTTATTCCATTTACAATAAGTTATTATCCAAGAAAGTCTTCTTTTTTATCCTCAGAGACAAATAAAATGTCTCTACTACGAGCAAACTGTATATTTTAAGTTTTTTTTTCCAAAATAATCAACACCAGTTTAACTAAAACTTTATCCTGAACCTTTTCCTGAAATTTGAGTTATCCTATTGACCTCAACATAGGAAAAAAAAATTATGGTCATGAAACTTATTTTCTATTCACAATCAAACCTGAGTCTGAGAAGGCACCTATGAAGTAAAGTTGGTCGATACCCAGTTTTCAACAATCATTTCTCATCATAGGGAAAGAGTGTCTGCAATGTGGAAGTTGACTTATTATGTCGATTCCAAGTGCTCCAGTTCAATAGTTCTTTTCCTGAGCTACTATTTTGCAATGGATATTTCTAGAGAACTTTTAATGTTGTCATTACCTCTGCTGAGCTTAAGAAATTTGTTGATTGCTAATGCAACTCTAAATACACGTTATCCTCAAGGAAATGATAAAGCAGTAATTTTCAACTATTATCTGCTAACTAGTGAAGGTGTATGACATTATCTCAGATAAATTCTCAATTCTTTCTGTTGAGTGTCCTAGACCCCAGGCTCTTTGGCTTTGGATATGAGTTGCTTCAGCATGAAAGTACCTGGCAATCTTGTTTACTCATCTCTTTCTAGGCTGACACGGGTCTACTTCCAAAATTTGTGTGGGAAAAATGTAAAAGAATGGAGCTGGGGAAAGATGAATGTTGTTACCTATCTATTAACCTAGAATAGTCTGAATTAATTCAAACTATAAAAAGAGAGTTACTTCTAGTTTTGATTAGCACATTCAGTTCAAGGGAGATTTTTAACAATGATTGTAATAATAAAATGTCTGTCTTTCACTTCTGTCAAGATGGTCAATCAGAGACTAGATTTACCCCTTCCTGGATTCAAACAAAGAAGCAAAACTTAGGCAAATAAATGAAATAGTGATTTTCAAAATACCAGCAACAAGGGGCAGTGATTTCTGAGAGACAGAAAAATGTGGTGATCTCTATGATTGCCCCAGCTCACTGCCTCAAGAGAGTTTTCAGGCTATCACACTGTGAGAAACAGCCCAGACAAAGCCCAGTGGATTCCTTGAGTTGAAATGATGGATCTGAGAATCTGGAAGCTAGAAATGTAGGAAAAAGTGTGGGGGGAGAGAGAGAGAAGCTGTATAAAGGTAAGGAGGCAGAATCCAGAAATGGCAGTCAGAAGTATCTGAAATGATTAAGAAAACAGTAACCCAGCTCTCACACGGGGCTGGAAACACTGCTTCTCTCCAGCAGCCATGCTGGAAAACTTCATGGGGCGCTGGAGAGAGCACAGAGAGGACTTTGGCTCAGTTGTGGGAAATATTCTTTTCTGAACGTGGTGCATCTTTGGAGCCGGCTATTAAATCTTAAAGATAATAGATTACACTATCATCAAGAAACTATGCATATGCTTAGTCACTTAGTCTTTTCCAACTTTGCAACCCCATGGCCTGTAGCCCACCAGGCTCCTATGTCCATGGGATTTCTCAGGCAAGAATACTGGAATGGGGAGCCCTTCCATTCTCCAGGGGATCTTCCTGACCCAGGGGTCAAGTTGGCGTCTCCTGCATTGCTGGTTGCTATCACACTTAGTACAATTGAATTGTTCCCAACATAGAGGAGCTTTTAAAGTTAAATGACCATAGCCTGATGTTAACCATATAGATTCATCCCATAATTGTGGGAGTTTTCCAAGAATATTTCTTGGAATATAAAATCTCAATATGGCCACTTATCAATGCCTAACATTAAAGCAAAGATTATAAGTCATGCAAAAGAGCAGGAACACATGATAATAAAGGATTTATAGTATATGTATAAAATGTATGACAGTAGCACAAAGGTGAGTATTGAAAACATGGAAGCATACTCCAGAAAGTTCTTACACTGTGTAAAAAGTGGCATAACATTACTCTAGACTAGTCAAAAATGAATAGTATAATATATAAATATTTATGTATAATTGGCTTTCCTGGTGGCTCAGTGGTTAAGAATCTGCCTTCCAATGTAGGAGATGTGGGAGATGCAATCCCTGGGTCAAGAAGATCTCCTGGAGAAAGAAATGCACCCCACTCCAGTATTCTTGTCTGGGAAATCCCACGGACAGAGGAGCCTGGTGGGCTACAGTTCATGGAGTATCTGAAGAGTTGGACATGACTTAGCAACTAAACAAGACAAAAGTTTATATATAATTTTATAGATGATTTTTTATGTATAACCATATATAGATAATAGTATATAAGGATGTAGTGTGCTATAATCCTTAAGCAGTGTCTAAAATAACAAAGAGCTATAGCTGATAAGCCAACAAAGAAGATAAAATCGACACACGAAAATAACCCAAAAAAAGCATAAAAGGAGGAAAGGAGAATAGAGAACAGACGAGAAAAATAGGAAACAAATAGTAAGATGATAGGCTTAAATCAAACCATATAAATAATCACATGAAACATGACCCACAGGATCTAGCACATTGCCCGACACATAGAAAATGAAAAATGAATGTCAGTGCATGGACAGACTTGTGATGAATGTGCACCCACGCAGATAAGGATTGGCTGCTGTGTGCTCTTGCTTTGGGATAATTTTCACTACGAGTCACCTTATATTTTTCAGGAATTGTGGAGCTGGTACGTGTCAGGGACAGTCATCCTTCTTGATATCACAGACTATCCCTTTTCTTAATATCACTGGCCAGTAAGGTTCAGTGTGCTGAACACACAGCACCGGTGGACACAGTAGGCATTAGCATCCTGGAATTAACTGCAGAGGTATCCGCTTCGGGTTACTTGTCAGTTTTGCTGCTGCTGCTGCTGCTAAGTCTCTTCAGTCGTGTCCGACTCTGTGCGACCCCATAGACGGCAGCCCACCAGGCTTCACCGTCCCTGGGATTCTCCAGGCAAGAATACTGGAGTGGGTTGCCATTTCCTTCTCCAGTGCACGAAAGGGAAAAGTGAAAGTGAAGTCGCTCAGTCGTATCCGACTCTTAGCCACCCCATGGACTGTATGTAGCCTACCAGGCTCCTCCGTCCATGGGATTTTCCAGGCAAGAATACTTTACATCCACGCAAATGGTTCCTTTTGTAGCAGCTGATGATTTTGTTTGTAATGTTAACTTCTGAGCATGATAGCTCACTATGGTGATGATTCTGAATGGGATGAGGAGGGCCATATTGGAAAAATCTTTGTGATAGGTATGAGCTGTGTGTAATCTTTGTGATGGGTGTGAGCTGTGTATAATTTTGTGTGTAATTTTGTGTTTCTGAGAATCCTTCTTCATTAACCCTTCCTCAGTCTATGGGGGATCTATAATCTATTAATTTCCAGCAAACACTTTTGTATGTTAACACAAAATAAAATAGAATGGTTTTTATTATCAAAGGACCAAAGAATGATTATGGTATTGTAAAGAAAATTACCAAACACACATTCTCAATTCACTTTACTCTTTCTTAGAAACATAAACTGACACCATAAATCACTTATTTCCACAGTATGATTTCCCTGAAGATCCCACTTATATCGAGGCATTTTAGGGGGAGAAAATATACTAGAAATTGACCCTTTGACGCATTTACGCTGAAAACATTTATAAGATGATTGGATTTCTCATTCAGTGTCTTTTATTCTGTTGCTACCTTACTGGAGTCCAGAAAATTCATTTAAACTTCTCTCATTTAAAGCATGAGTAAATGTTGTTGTTGTTTAAGTACTGCAGTCTCAGCATAGTGGGCAAACCATAGCTCATGCAGCCTGGTACCGGACTGGAAGGATGTAACCAGCGTAAGTGACATCAAGCCCTGGCAACACATGCCCTGGTTGTTTGCTAGTTTGGTTTATCTTTGTCAGTCAAGCAAATAAATTTGTCAAAACTTATACATGTTTATTTATATTCAAACATGTGGAATTTCATAGCACAGCTAATATATCATTCTCAGTTTTATAAAAAGAGATTATTATGTATTTAGCGAACATGAGTTCATGTCAATGATGATTTACACACAAATAAAGAATAAGCCATTCTAGCACAAATGAAGACTTCTCATAGTGTATCTAATACATGTTTACAAGGAGTTGAAGCTGATAATGGGCTAAAAATAGTCAGTTTATGATTTTTGTATCCACAGATTATCCAAAAATGTTATTGGCATTACTTCCTCACTAAATCTAACCTGGTAAAACTCATACTTTCCAAACATCCCATCAATAAAAGACAAGACAATATTATATATTAAAAGTGTTTAATATAATTACCATATAAATCTAATTTTTACTATTTTAATATATTTCATAATATGTGTTTTCTATATCTCCACATTATTGTTTTACATAAAACATTTTTTTTGCCAGCTCCCTTGCTTTCATAGTATTATGGAGGTCATCAAAGCTCATCACTCCCTGGCACCATGTTTTAAGACACAGGTCTGGCCGACCCTGAACAGGCACTTGGCCATTGTTTGCACAGATGGGGTTATATACAACCAGCCAGGAAATGGGGTATTCACTGAGCACCAGGTGCTCGTGATGGAAAAAAAAAAAGTGTTTGCAGCCAAAATATATTGACGGTACTGTCCAACTTGAGGTTACTTACATATATTTTGGTTTGGGAATGTTGTCTCAGTAAGCAGTATAAGCCTGAGTAATTGCTGGATTTCTGAAGAGTCTAGATTTCCATGAGTGGGGTCGGGAAGAAGAATCCACAGCAGCACCAAACTAGTAGGTGCCTCCTATGACTCAGTGTGTTCTGAGTAGACTGGCCCGGCGTATCTGAAAAGTGTGATGGAAATGACAGCCGTCAGTCTTCTGCCCCAGGGCTTTGAGGTGCGCCAGCTAGCTGGCTGATATCGCACTAGCTGCCTGGGAGAAAGACACTACAGTTCATGTCACTGGATCCCCATGAAAAAGGGGCCAGGTACGCTGCACAAATCCCACAAGTGGTAAATTATAGCTGGTTAGGTCGAATGGCTTAAATAAAGCCTCTCACAGTCCAGAATAGTTAGCAGCAGAACCCCAGATGCCTGTTTTTTTATACCTCCTGCTCTAGATAGAAGATTGTAGTACATGCCCCTGAGTAACATAAAATTAATGTTTTCCTAGGCTTCCACTGAAGTATAGAAGTAATTTTTTTTTGCAGAAGTCACCACAATTAATGAGTACATAGATCTGTCTATATAAGGAGAAGAACTTCATCTAATTTAATGTAGCAACAGAGAGAATGGGATATGGCTGTGAAGTTGAATTCGATGTTGTACATGCTGATCACCTAGATCGCAGTTTAGTAGGCATTTCACTGTGTGCATTTGGTGTCATTCATGAACTAAAATTGAAGCCCACACTTTTATACGTACGGAAGTAGACTCGGTTGTCGAGATTTATGGGTCATTTCGGTTGTGAACTACCTGCTGATCGGAGTATAATGTCAGGGGCACATTTTGTGGCTGAGTTGTTTTCAGTGTGACTACCTTTTGAAGCACCATGATTTAGGTGCTTTCTCCATGATCATTATAAACAATTTTTTCCCCAGCAAATTTTATAACCTAACCATAAACATCTCCTCTAGGCTAATGCTTGATATATGAGATCCCAGGCAAAAGATATTCTGGGGGAAGGTTGTTTTATAGACTTATAATTTCCCTTTGAACATACTGTCTAATGCTGACTGGTTTTGTTAACCGTGTTAACACAAAAGCACAGAAATAGTGATATATGTTAATGTAACTTTCTTAAATTTATAACAGATTGAAAGATTTACTAAGGATCTGCTATCACTCATAAAATTATCCAAATATTACTTACTCCAAGTGCATATAAATTCGATTATTAAGAGGAGCTATAAATCAGAAAAGTAATTAAAAAGATATAAAATTCAGTAAGTTTGGAGCTCCATTGGAAATTATAATATTACTTTTGATCAGTCAACAACATTTGGACTTATTGGTCAAAAAGATAGTAAGTGTGGTCTGAAGTCAAGCAGGGTCTCCTGACAAAGCACATGGGAGCCTTTAGTTTGAGTCATATACTGAAGGTCGGGTAAGGGACTGAGACTGGCATTTCCCCTACACTCCAGGAGGTCTTTTCCAGAACACCAGCTGAGCAGGATTCCTCTACCTCTGCAGGGAGGGTTGGGAAGTGCTTTTTGTGTTTCCTCTAAATAGGCCGCGAATGCCTTGTTTCTACCTGATCATATCACCAGCCTGCTTAAAGTCCTTCATAGGCTCTCCATTCCCCTCAGAATGAAGCCATCTATCCCCTAAGGGCACAGCATCCTTTCTGATGTGACCTCTAGCTCCCCAGCCCTCTTGATCTTGGCCACGGTCCCCCTGAATTTCCACCCTTCAACAACCTCCAAAGTCCATCCTCTGGTCTAGTGCCCGTCGGTTTGTCTTTGCTTTGTCGCTGTGATGGTCACTTGTCTTTATTCTGAGTACTTTTTGTAACAAATTCAAATAACAAGAAATGTATAAAGAAAATAAATTAATAGTTTCCTCTGTTTTCCCAATTTCATTACAAGATGATAAATGTGAATTTTTTTTTCTGCATATTGCTCTATACATTTTTCTATGCTCATTAAAAAAAAAAAACACATTTTTATGGGTGTTTTAATTTGCTTTCTTGAAACAGTAATAATACTATATTTATTTCACCATAGCTTTTTTTGCATGATAGCAGTTCCTACAAAGATTTTCAGATCAATATACATATATAGATCAACCACTCATTTTAATAGCTTTATAATATTCTGTAGCATAAATATTGAGCAAATATGCTCTTGATGCTTTCTTTTTTTCTGTCCTATACTCTGTGCTAAAGTAAAATCCCCATAAATGAATTTTTAGACACATTATTTTTGTGAATGACAGTAACTAGATAAAACAATATGTACCTTTAAATTTTTCATCCAAACTGCTATGATGATTTTCCAAAGAGGCTGAGGCATTTCCCTCCCTCTCTCACAGTGTTCTCATTTAACACACGCTCACTAGCATTTGGTCCTGTGCTAGTGAATGAAGGTTAAAGTCAGGTGTGAAAGTGGTTTGTCATGGTTTTTCTTATTCAGCATTTTCTGACCACCAGTAAAAGTAAGCATCTTTTCACGTTATGAGCCTTTTTGCATCTTCTCTTCCTCCTGTGATAACCACTTTGCCTTTCTGTGCTTCTTTCTTGGGGCTGGTTTTGCTCACTGCCTTCTGTGTCATGTTACCAGTCTCCACCCATGGCTCTTCAGGCGCTCTGTCTGCAGATCTAATCACTTAAATCTGTCATCTCCACTGTATAATCCTAAGGGGGTTGATTTAGGTCAACCTGAATAGCCTGGTGGTTTTTCTTACTTTCTTCAATTTAAGTCTGAATTTGGCATTAAAGAGCTCATGATCTGAGCCACAGTTAGCTCCCAGTCTTGTTTGTACTGACTGTATAGAGCTTCTCCATCTTTGGCTACAAAGAACATAATCAATCTGATTTTAGTATTGACCACTGGTGATGTCCATGTGTAGAGTTGTCTCTTAGGTTATTGGAAAAGGATGTTTGCTATGACCAGTGTGTTCTGTTGACAAAAGTCTGTTAGCCTTTTCCCTGTTTGATTTTATACTCCAAGGCCAAACTTGCCTGTTATTCTGAGCGTCTCTTGACTTCCTAATTTTGCATTTCAATCCCCTATGATGAAAATGACATCTATTTTTGGTGTTCGTTCTAGAAGATCCTGTAAGTCTTCATAGAACCGTTCAACTTCTACTTCTTTGGCATCAGTGGTTGGGGCATAGACTTGGATTACTGTGATGTTGAATGGTTTGTCTTTAAAACAAACTGAGATCACTCTGTTGTTTTTGAAATTAACACCCAAGTGCTGATTTCAGACTCTTTTGTTGATCATGAGGGCTACTCCATTTCCTCTAAGGGATTCTTGCCCACAGTGGTAGATACAATGGTCATCTGAATTAAATCCACCTCTTCCGATTTGTTTTATTTCACTAATTTCTAAGATTTTGATGTTTACTCTTGCCATCTCCTGATTAAACACGTCCAATTTACCTTGATTCATGAACCTAATGTCCCAGGTTCCTATGCAATATTGTTCTTCACAGCCTTGGACTTTAGTTTCACCACCAAAATTGTGAATGTAGAGTGGTTCATTTCCAAAACTGAGCACCATTTCCACTTTGGCCCAGCCCCCTATGTTTAGGGTAGTAAAAATCTTGTAATATTAAAAGGATGGATACATGTCATTATGAGTTTAGGCAAACCTGTAGAATGTGCTATACCGAGAGTGAACTGTATTGTGAACTGTGGCCTTTGGGTGGCTTTGCCACATCAGTGAAGGTTCATCAGTGTGACAAATGCACCACTCCTCTGGGGGGGAATCGATAATAGAAAGGCTATGCCGGTGGAGGCTTGGGAATGTAGGAAAAATGTCTGTAAGTTCCATTCAATTTTTCTGTGAACCTAAAACTCTTCTAAAAATTTGTCTTCATGAAAAAAATTCCTCTGTGGAACATTTATTTCCTAGTTTTACTCATCTTAGTTTCCTTGAATGTGTATCAGTTCAGTTCAGTCACTCAGTCGTGTCCGACTCTTTGTGACCCCATGGACTTCAACACGTTCATCACCAACTCCCGGAGTTTACTCAAACTCATGTCCATTGAGTCGGTGACACCACCCAACCATCTCATCCTCTGTCGTCCCCTTCTCTTCCTGCCTTCAATCTTTCCCAGCATCAGGGTCTTTTCTGATGAATCAGTTCTTCACATCAGGTTGCCAAAGTATTGGCGTTTCAGCTTCAGCATGAGTCCTTCCAATGAATATTCAGGACTGATTTCCTTTAGGATGGACTGGTTGGATCTCCTTGCAGTCCAAGGGACTCTCAAGAGTCTTCTCCAACACCACAGTTCAACCTAGACAGCATATTAAAAAGCAGAGACATTTCTTTGCCAACAAGAGTTTGTCTAGTCAAAGCTATGGTTTTTCC
Organism: Giraffa tippelskirchi; assembly: GCF_054371585.1. Classification (NCBI taxonomy): domain Eukaryota; kingdom Metazoa; phylum Chordata; class Mammalia; order Artiodactyla; family Giraffidae; genus Giraffa; species Giraffa tippelskirchi. The sequence goes on along the minus strand of NC_137283.1, from coordinate 160,288,969 downwards.
AGTAGTCGTGTATGGATGTGAGAGTTGGACTGTGAACAAAGCTGAGTCCCAAAGAATTGATGCTTTTGAATTATGGTGTTCAATGTGTACAGTTCATAGGTAAACTTACAAATTGTGCTTTATTTTGTTCTTCTTCTAATGAGGAAATAAATAAATATATAAAATGCAAGAGACTATTAAAGTACATAAAGCCTTTGCCTTTGCTCAGTTTTGTCTTGAGTGGTGTGTATGGTTGCTCGTGCTGCCTGTGATAAAGAAAGCAGGAATAAAAGAAGTTTTAAATTCTATTTGCCAAGGAAACAAGGGTTTTTGAAGGAAAAGAAAAAAAAGTTTAGATTCCAAGTCTAAAGTCATTTAAAATGTTTTAAAGCTAGGCTTTTTCTTATTGTTCAATATTTCTCTTTGCTTGTAGCCTAAACCAAGTTAATCATTTTGTGAATTATTGCTCCCTGGAAGAATGTTTGTCTTGCACTTTCTGTGTCTAGACTGGACACTTGGAAGTGGCAGAGGCTACATTTCTCCACCTCTGGCTGGAGAGAGGAGTTCATCATTCCTCCCCCACTGGTTCCAGGGACTGGGGCTGTTTTCCTAAGGAGCAGCACAGGAGACTCAACAGCAGGAACCACAGCAGCTCACAAAGCCCAGAGGAAGGCCCAGGCTGCCAGAGATAGAAGAAGGGACCACTTATTCCCAGGAATACAGAAGGGTGTGATCCAGAATTTCCTGTCCATCTCTTTCCGCAGAGCATGTTTCCAGTCCTGAGAGAGTTCTTCCACACTCTTCTTTCTTACTTTTCAAATGGGCTGGGAGAGCTTATGCTTGTGACCACTCTGACACCTGCTGTGTACAAGCTCTGGGCCAGGCGTGCACGTGTGCTTACCCAGTCATGTCCGACTTTGAGACCCCATGGATTGTAGCCCGCCAGGCTCCTCTGTCTATGTAATTCTCCAGATGAGAATACTGGAGTGGGTTACCATTTTCTCTTCCAGGTTATCTTCCAACCCAGGGGACTGAGCCTGCATCTCCTGCATCAACAAGCAGATTTTTTTTTTTTTTTTTAAATCACTGAGCCACCTGGGAAGCCCCCTGGGAAGCCCCCTGGGCCAGACGCCAGCATAAAATGCCCTCGGTTCATTTGCCCTGTGGTGAGTCCACTAGACCAGCAGGTGCCCTCAATCCCACAGAGCAAGGGCTCCGAATGTGCCCAGCACAGAGTATGATAGCAACGGAAGTCACCGTGGGAATAGCTCTCCCCCAGCCCCGGGGAATCAGGAAGGCTTTGAGGGCCAGTGACAAGTGAGGTGAGCCATGAAGGACACTTGGGGATTTGAAACGAGTGGGAGAAGGAAGACAGACCAGGAAGCAGGAAATCCTGTGCTCGAGAGACCAGAACAAGAGAGAGCCCCACCTTTCAGGCAACAAGACAAAGTCCTCCTGGCAGGACTGGGAGGGCAGCGTGAAGGGAAAGCAGGTCAACGGTGAGTGTCAGCCTGAGGCTCCCGTGCTTGATCTGGGGGACATGGAACCCTGAAAGTATGATTAACTCGTTCTTTTACTGGTTGATTGCAGTTAAGTTTTTTGCCCATTTAGAAGCACATCTGAAATAACTGCCAACTTCGAAAGATTGTCTAGGAAATGCTGGGAACACAATTCATCTAGGGATGCTGAGTCACTGCAAATGTTCAAAATGATGACCCCTCTCCTCAGTTTCTTGCAGATGATTACCATCTAACAGATACGTGTTTATGTACCCTCTGTGGAAGGTCAACTCAAGTAATCAAAATTACAAAGGAATCCTTCTGTTGAGAACAAAATATTTTAACATCTCACTGTATTTATCAGAGAACAGAAGCTGGAAAGCTTTGCTTGACCATGAAACTAGCAAATGCTGTGATGCCGTTATGTTGCTTAAGCTGTCACATTATGAGAGCTTATGGAACCTTTAGCTTCTAAAGGAAATAAAGCACAGTTAGAATAATGAATATTGCCTTTTATTGTCTGGCTAGGGTATAAAATTGAAAGCAAAGATATGTTCAACTTTTACACTGGGCAGATGACATCACATGAGTAACTGCTGATCAACTGTGGTTGGAGGAATCTACGTCTCCAAACATTATGATGGAAATACAGGGAAACCTAGGACCACACTGGAGCAACTAACTGGTCAACTGACCATGAGACCTTGGGAAAGAAGAGTAACTGTTATCGTGTGTGTAAATCATTAACCAGATTCTCCTGAAGTGGCTTGTAATTCCTGGGAATAAGTTAAATTTAGATGTCAGGAAAAGCTGTGTTCTCTGGCCATCGGGGCCTCTCACAATATCCTATGGAATAAACACAACTTTGACAGCTGTCCTTAAGTTCCAGAAAGATTGGAGTCAAGGGCCGTTAATAAATGTTAAAAGCAAGACAATTAAGCACATAGTAACAACCAGAGTCAAGCATTTGCTCTCAAAATCCTCCATTGATATGTCATCCAAGGCACAATCAATGGGGTGAAAACTTTCTCCAAGGTAACAATGAAAAAAGAAAATTCTTATTTTCCCATCTGAAAGATAATGTGGAAATCTGTCCTGGAAGTTTATGTGCCCTGCTAAGTTAAAATCAAACACCTGTTTCAAAAAGGTGGTCGTTCAAAATCAGAGATAAGGAAATAGCCGTGGTTTCTATTCGTGGCCGTCACACCTCCTGTGGTTGAAGAATGACAGTGAAGAGTCACCTCAGCAGCACATTCCAGGCTCTCAAAGCACTAGTGTGAGTTTGGTGGGTTTGGACCAATGTTTCCGTGCACAGAGAATCACAGATTTCCCACCAGCCCCCTGCCCAGGCGTCCCAGGCCCCAGCGCGTCTGAGCCGGCTGCCCAACGTCCGCGCGCCTTTACTCCAGAGCTGGCGCATCCACCATCTCCACCTGGCAAGATCTTAGCATTTCAAATCCACTTGAACTGTCCCTTCGAAGCGGAGCCTTCTCGTTCTCCCGTAAGCTGCTCAGCATCCTCTCACCCCTGCTCAGATCAGAGCCCGGGCGTCTGGAAGGTGTTTACCCTGTTGTCATTTGTGCAAATATTTGTTGCTGTGTCTCTTTCTCCTTCAGGTTTATGGACTCTTGCAGGGATTTTGTGTACATGTGTATCCTCAGCCCCTTCCTGAGGGCTGAGCAAGGAGAAAATACACTTGTTTCTGAATGAGTAAACATCGGGGAAGAACCCGTGGAAGCATGGTTATTTCTCGAGGTGGATGTAAATAAGCTAATTAACTGGGCCGCAGGCGTCACTGAGTCCGGGACACGAAGGCTGTCATGGGCTCTGTCTCTCCATCCCTTGTCCCTGTTGCCTTCTGAGCACGGGCTTCATTCTTGGACGGGTTCTCTGGCTGTGGCTGCAGGTGGGGGGATATTGTGTTCTTACTGAGAAGCAAGAGATGCTAGTTCGTCCTGGGCCGGGGAGGAGAAAGGGGAGGACAGTGGCTGAGCGTGCCTGAGCAGCTGCCTGAGCTGGGGATGAGGATTGTTTTTTTCCAGTCTGAACAAAGACATTTACATAAGCTCATGCACTTGATGCATGTCAGTAGTGACCCCAGACCTTCAGGAATCATTTGAGATGTCTTCTTCAACAACTTCCCCCCACTTTTTTTTTCTTAAAATAATAAACAGTCAAGTATGACTGAGTAGTATCACAATTGAATAAACCCTGGTCAAGACACCCTGATGAATCCAGGCATAGAAGGGAAGATAATCATTGTGATATTTGTAGCTTTTGTCTTGAAGTTCAACTTCTTGAAGGTATGTGGCATTAAAATGTTTTAAATTGTTTATGTCTAACGTTAAAGGGAACTGGAAGTACACATGGATTTATTTATGTGTGTATTTCAAATAGACTAAAATGATTCCTTTGCAGTGAACTAAAGTTTCCATTACAGAGATTCACATGAAGGAGTGTCTAGAACACTGTGTGTAGTGTCTAGAACAAGGATCATCCTGCTGAATTAGTAGGAATTTAAGACAATTTTATATTTCAGAATCATAATCACTTTATCTTCTACCCTGGGAAGCCAGAAGTGTTTTAAATTTAGAAAATTTTAGATATCAGAAATATTATGGAATTCATACATTTTAACTCTGAAATGACTGTCTATACCTTGTCATGTTTTCTTTTTTTAAATATTAATTTTGCAGTGAGATGCATGAATAGTCACACTAGATTGGATAAATATAGACTAGAAATAATGTCTTGCCAGTTCATGTCAGGTTTTGCCATAATAGTTTAATGCCAAATTTAAAAAAAAAAAATTAAAATTTGTGTTTTCAGAGCCATTGGGATTTTAGAAATGTCAATTTTATTTTATACATTGGACTAGGTAGCAGACCTGATTGATACTTCTAACTTGGATAATAAAATTTTTTAAATACTTTTGGAGTATAACAATAGCTGTATTGAAATGAAAATAGCAGTGCTCTTGGGCCTGATGCGATGGTGAGATGAGAAAGCTGTGTGCTTGTTGAATTCACATTTTAAAAAAAAAATATTTTTAATTGGAAGAAAATTGCTTTACAATATTGTATTGGTTTCTGCTGCACCACAACGCAAATCAGTCGTAATTTGAGTCAGTTGTAGTGAGATGATCCTAGAGCTTGTTATACAGAATGAAGTAAGAGAAAAGCAAATATAGTATATTAACGCATATATATGGAATCTAGAAAAATGATACTCATGAACCTGTTTCCAGAGAAGGAATGGAGACACTGAATTCACATTTAAGACTTTCTCCTGCTTATTACAGCTTGACACGTTTCATGTATGCCCGTGCACCTATGCCTGCTTGTTTATATGCATATCATCTATTTGCTTTTACCAAAGGACACGCTGCCTTGGAGGAGGCAGAAAGCCTCCATTATGGCTTTGGCAGGCGTTGTGAGTCTCATGGGCCGTGCCTGACCTTCTCAGCAGAGCTCTGACACAGTTTTGCTTTTTGTGGGAGTCTATTGATTTTCTTTCCTCCTGATAAGCTTTACACATCATCTAGAGGTTTTGTTAACACCTTAAATTAAGAGAAAACAAACTTATCATTGAACATGATCCCTCATTAACTTTCAAGATTTTATTTGTTTAATTAGGTGTCACCTATCTTTACAACTGGCGCTGTTAAATTAGTAAAGTCTACAGGTCTTATACACTCTAACGAGTGGCAGAGTTATTTTATATCCAAGCCTGTATAATTACTTCCTGGGTTTATATAATACGCAGCGAGACTAACAGGTCAACGTGAGAACTGAGACTCACTAATAAAGGCGCAGGTGCCCGGGTCCTGACCTGACTCCTCTGCCTTTCTCGTATGGGCCCCCGAGTGTGGCAATTAGGCTGTTGTCTGTCATGTTTTAGCTTAGAGAAAATTAAAGCTATAGTATTAGCATTAGTCATGAGGTTTTTAAATGGATAATGAGACTTAAAACTAGCAGTTGCTTGTTACAAAAGAAACTGAAAATAAACCCAGGAGGAGCTGTTGGAGCCAGCAGGCTGAGAAGAGAGAGATTAGGGATAATATTTGTTTGTTGTTGGCTACAGACAGAACTTCTAGGCCTGTGAGAGACATTTAGGTTAATTCTAAGTGACGCCTTGCCTGTCGTAACTTGGTAACTATAAGGACCTCTTTGATGCAGATGTAAAATTCTAATTACTATTTTTCTCATAAATGAAAATGCCTCTGTGTCCTCAATTCCTCTTCGTGGAAAATTTGGGAGGTCATCTTTTGACAGGTTTATCTGAGCTTGAACGCAGTGAACAGGCAGAGTAATTATTTATGTACCTTTATTTAATACATTTTCCAGAGCCATATCTGAATGTATCATTTTCTTCTTTTCTGGAGGCTACGTCTATTGTCCGCACTAACGAAGAGGCAGTGTTGAGGACTTCTGACTTGGCTGGCTGACTGCCTCCTGACGGTGCACCCGCGGCCGTCGGTGGTGTTCAGGTCCCCCTGCCCTCCCGCTTCTGCTGGCAGGTGGGCTGGCCGGAAGAACCCCAGCTCCCAGACCCCTGTCCTTGCTTCAGGCAGACTTTTCCCCAAGCACAGGCTGCCGGAAGACAGGAGGGTGGGGAGAGGGCAGAGCCGGGAGGTGTCTGGGAGGTGTCTCCCTTCATCTCCGGGAGGCGTTGCTAGCAGGAGCTGCGTCTCAGTCATCCTCCCAGCCCCCACCAGGCAGCCCAGCCACTGTATCTCCCCGCCCGTCCTCCCCCAACCCCCCTCAGCCCGCACTGTGTCCTCCAGCAGATTGGAGCACCTGCCCGAACGCTGCTAATATCAAGGAGCTTTCTACCCTGGTTTAGCTCTTCTAGGGGTTTCCACCATGTTTGCAACTAGACCTCAGCTTTAAATTCTCTCTATTGCAGTACCTGGTGTGGGCCCTGCTTCCCTAACTTGACCCTGACCTGCGCACATGGCCAGTTACTTGTTTAGTACAAAGTGTAGAGCTACTGCAACCTTCTAGTGAAAAGTGGGTGTCCCTTTTATCAAGAGAAAGCTATGTTGCCTTTGGGACATATTAACTAAGAAGGAGTTGGAGACTCACATAGGATTTAACTCTTTGTAAGGATAGCAAAATTTCTTATTTGGAAAACATGTAATTGTTAAGCAATATCTATTAAAATTGTTAACTTTAGGAAGTTCGATAAAAGCTATTTGAAGGTTCATGAGGGAAGAAGCCAGGTCTCAGTGCTGGTTTTTCAGGTTTGTGAAAACTGGATCGTGTTTGAGACAAACAGTGCTTCCAGGTGGTTAGTTGTAAGCCATTTTTATAGAAATTTGGAAGATATTAATTTGTGTTTGGAGTTGAAACTTCCGATTTTATAAGTTTTTATAAATTGAGTTATTGGTTTTAACCTAGTTCAGATTTTGCTGGTTTATTTGTTTCATTTATTTATCATTTTCCTGCTTGTCTGTTAGAGACACTGGTAATGTCTTGAGTCGGGCGGCAAACTGGAATGAGAAGGGAGAGGTAGCTTCTAACAGTTGAATTGAACTGTTCATGAGGTCCTTCCCTTGGTGTATACCACTGCTTTTTGTGGGTCTCACTCAGTCAGAGGGCTTCACCTCTAGGATCTGAAAGGAAAGGATGAGTGTTTACTGATAAAAGGTGAGAACTCAGTGAGAATGGAAGGAAGGGATCATAGCCTCATCCACAGAAAGGGCAGAAAGTTATTTTTCTAAGAACTTAAAGAATATAACTGTTGGATTTTGAATTTTCTGTTTAGTATTATTAAGGTGAAAAGCACCTTAATAATACTTACAGCATTTGACAGGATCACATTATAAATCCTAGCACATTTTTTTAAGGCCTTATTCTGGGACTATTCTTTTCATCCTTTAAATATAGTTTACACTATCTTTAGGGAGAAAAAAAAAAAAAAAAAAAAACCTGGCCAACTACTGTCAGATTTTGGCTACTTCACTAATTAGGGCTTCCCAGAATTGAGTATATGGATCCAAGTGAGCCAGCCAATAGGAGCTACAGCTCCTGGCTAGGTGGAAGAATCCGTTTAATTTAACAGGACTTGCCATGTTGAGCTTTCTTTCCTGTTTTTCTTTTTGTAGCTGGTTTGCCTGTGAGCTGGCATTTGTGAAAGATGGGCCTTTCTTGTTTTTTTTGTAGCTGGTTTCCCTGTGAGCTGGCATCTGTGAGAGATGGGCAGGGCCCTTTGAGATCCTTTATTTACCGAGTTGTCCATGTACTCAGTTGCTAAGTCGTGTCCAACTCTACAGCCCCATGGACTGAAGCCCACCCATCTCCTCTGACGGTGGGATTTCCCAGGCAAGAATATTGGAGTGGGTTGCAATTTCCTCCTCCAGGGGATCTTCCTGACCCAGGGATCTAACCCGCATCTCTTTCATCTCCTGCCTTGGTGGGCCGATTCTTTACCCCCACGCCACTTGGGAAGTCCTACCCACAGTTAAGGATCGTATATTGCCTTCACTAGAATTGACAGATGCCCCCTGCCGCTGCCTTGGCCTAATGAACAAAAATGTTGCCCTGATGCACCCACAGGGGACTGTACCCCAGGCGACATAGAAATGACTTGGCTTGGCAAACCCACACCCACTGGAACTCGAGTACGGCCACCTCAAGCCGCCAGGCCATGGAGCATAACTGCTGTCACCTGGCCCAGAATGAGCTGTTTTCTGGTCCCCATGGGGCTCAGATGGTGACCAGATCCCACAGTGGTGTCAATGTTCTGACCACACTACGAGGACTCTGGCTAGGATGCTTTTCTGACTTTGGCATCCTTGATATTTTAATTTGAACAATCAAGCGAAAAGAAAAATCCCAGAAAAGCAGAATTACTCCAAAAGAATCACGCAGCCCTCATGTGAGATGACAGCTCTACCTAAGCAAGCTGAAATACTCACGTAGAACTTTTCAACAAGGTTCTTACTTCTGTTTTGTTTTGCTTTTTTCCTTGTGTGTGTTGAATACAGACTGAAAATATCAGAAGGATATTGAAAATTCTAATCCATTGATGGTGTAGGACGGGAAATGACCAGACAGTTCTGCTGATTAGTCTGTGGGAAAGGGGTTATTACTATTGGAAGACACTTCTCCAGGGTCGCTCAAGTTTCTGCACGTCTTGTGAGGGAACACTAACTACCTTTTTTTTTAGACTATCTTTTCAAGAAAATTGTATAGCAAATGACCTGGAAAATGGTAGTCTAGTCTCTCTCTCTAAAGTAAAATCTGGACCTGCTTGCTGTTCAGTATGATAAAGATAGTGTCTCCCTTCAGAACAAAGGAAATGTTGGCTTACAGACCCTTCTAAAAGATCTACGTGTCCTAAGCTCAGGTTCCCCAGCTGTGTTGCAGAAATCCAGTACGCGTAGCATGTAGCTTGGCCTGGACAGTTCATCTCCTGGGAGCTGGGACGCAGAGGAACTGACAGAATCATGACGCCCATACTTCATTCTGCCGGGGCCCTGACCCAGGAGTCTTGCATCTCCTGGCTGCATCCATGAGACGGTGGCAGGCTAACCTGTTAGGTTGCAAGCTGGGTGAAATCTTGACCCCTCCACCAGTTTAGCTACTCTGGCACTGGAGAAGAACCCACTTACATAAAAACTGGTGGAGAAGGTACGAAATTCACTGATACATATTTAATATACACAGTTTTTAATCTGTATTTTAATTCTGTCATGCTATATGAATTTCTGGTATTTTCTAAATATTTGTTACTTATTAAACCGTTGATTATAAAATTCCTCCCTCCAGTAAAAAGGATTTTGACTTTCATCTGGCGGAGTTTCATCTAGTGTTAGAGCAGTTTGTGATTTGTTAGCTGAATGTCTACCAGTAGCTTTCTGCAATCTAAGAAAAAATATAAATACTATCTATTTATCTGTATGTGAAATATTTCCTCAATAGGCCAGCCAACTCAGCTATTCTGGAGGTATTACTTTTCATTGTGAGTGAGGATTTTTTTCAGGTCTGCAAAAGCACTCTGTGTATTTCACAAGGATCAGTCATGTCCTCCAGACGTCTTGTTTTGATAGTCAAGTTTGGCCTTAACTCTCTTACATAATACCCTTGAACTGACCTTTGAAGGATTCATATCATTTCAAAAAAAAATGGAGTGAAAAGGATGGCCTTCCATGTTAAGAGAGAAAGCAAAAGCAATCAGTATGATTTCCATGCTGCTTTGGGCAAGCCATGCAGGACCCTGCAGACACACCTGAACGGGCTCCCACCAGCCGCTCATCCCATCCATCACAGTGGGACTGTTGGCACAGTTTCATCCCTGGGGCTGAGGACTGCAGGCCAGTGGGTCAGCTCCTCTGTCACTTGCCCCAGGTAGGGGGTTCTGGCTAGCTTATACCACCTGGAATTGATAAGACACTTTTTACCTGGGACACACCATTATTTTCAGATGTGCTCAGTGAGCTGGTTACAGCCCTTATTTTCGAAAGAATAAATAGTTTACTTCCTTTGCCTCTAATGTTGCTCTAACTGAGTGGTTCTCATAAAAGTGTGGTCACTGGAGCAGTAGTGACAACATCACCTGGCAGCTCGCTGGGATCCAGATCCTAAGCCCAGTGTCAGAATAGCTGGGGTGGGTCCCTGCAAAGGCTAGTTTGACAAGCCTTCCAGATGATTCTGATGTATGTGGGACTGAGACCCACAGGTGTGGCTCACTGTGTCTGTGGTTAGAGGAGGAGGAGGTCAGTTTGGTTTGTTGTTGTTTAGCTGCGAAGTCGTGTTCTACTGTTTGTGACCCCATGCACTGTAGCCTGCCAGTCTCCTCTGTCCATTGGATTCTCCAGGCAAGAATACTGGAGTGGGTTGCCGTTTCCTTCTCCAGGGAATTTTCCTGACCCAGGAATCGAACCCGCATCTCCTGCATTGCAGGTGGATTCTTTACCACTGAGCCACCAGGGGAGCCCTTAGTTTGGTTACAAGTAGGGAAAAGACAGTTTAAGAGTGATGATGTCAAATGTATAAAGAAACATTGGTGGCATTCATTAAATAAATCTATTGATTTTTTTTTAAGAAAATATATCTAATTGCTTGTCCTTTGTCATCCACTGTTAGGATACAAATGTATATAAGACATCCCACAAATGTTTCAAGATCTGCTACAGATGTGGATAATCTATGCATGCATGTTAAGTCCCTTCAGCTGTGTTTGACTCTTTGTGACCCTATAGACCATAGCCCATGCTCCTCTGTCCATAAGGCTCTCCAGGCAAGAATACTGGAGTGGGATCCTCCTCCAGGGGATCTTCCTGACCCAGGGACTGAACCTGGGTTTCTTATATCTCCTGCATTGGCAAATGGTATTTGTGTGTGTGTGTGTGTGTGTGTGTGTGTATTTTTAACCACTAGTGCCATTTGGGAAGCTCAAGGTGAAAGTGTCAGTCTATGCCTGTGGGCAGAATTCAGTCTGATACATATTTTTGTAAATAAAGTTTTATTAAGATACAGATACATCCATTCATTTGCATATGGTCCATGGCTGCTTTTAGACAATAATTTGGAGTTGAGCAGTGCAACAAAGACCATATGGCCTGCAAAGCTGAACACCTTTAATATATGGTGCTTTAATAAAGTTTGCTGACACCGGGTCTAATGTTTAAAGGAAAATGCTTTCTATATACAAGTAGTGATACACAAGTGGGATTGAGGATTAAGCGTACATCCAAGAGTTCTTCTGTCACCCTCTGCTACATTTGTATGAAATTTTTGTAGTGGCAGAAAATTTAGCTCCATGGTATTATTACCATGGAAGGTGTGTGTACTGTTTGACAAGAAGCACAGTATTTACAGGCCCAACACCTCGGTGTGTGGGGTACTGGGAAAGAGGGGCTGTGCAAACAAATAGAAAAACAGTAGGAAAAATAAGACAAGTGAAAAAGAATGTGACCTGGGAATTCCTTGGTACTCCAGTGGTCAAGACTCTGCATGCTCACTGTCGATGGCTGGATTCAGTCTCTGGTCTGGTCGGGGACTAAGACCCAGTGAGCTTTTGTTGTTCAGTTGCCCAGTTTTGTTTGACTCTCTGCAACCCCATGGACTGCGGCACACCAGGCACCCCTTTCCCTCACCATCTCCCAGAGTTTGCCTAAGTTCTAGTCCAGTGCATCAGTGATGCCATCCAACCATCCCACCCTCTGACGCCCTCTTCTCCTTCTGCACTCAGACTCTCCCAGCATCAGGGCACATGCAGCCAAAAAAAAAAACAAGGATGGGCTTACATGAGCAGCTGAGATCAAGGAGTATGTGGCAGGACAGGGCTGAGAAATGAACTAAGATGAAAGAGGCTGGGTTTAGAACATTCCTAGCTACCTGACAAAGGGAGTGGGCAGGTGAGACTCTCAGGGAATTCTGGGATGCTGAAGTGTGCAAAACAAGGGGCAGACTGTAAGTCAGGCTGGGGAGAGGTACACTCCGCCCCTCCCTAAGTCTACAGTTCAGTGGCTCAGTCGTGTCCAGTTCTTTGCGACCCCATGGACTGCAGCGTGCCAGGCTTCCCTGTCCATCACCAACTCCGGGAGCTTGCTCAGGCTCATATCGGTGATGCCATCCAACCGTCTCATCCTCTGTCTACAATACATGCATGCTTATCAATAGTTGGAGTCCCTGTATTTCTTACCCGGCACTATATTCTTGCTCCTCACTGACCAACTGTGAGGTGACCCTGTAGAAAAGCACTGGATTTCCCTTTAGGAAACCGAGGTTGCTTCCTGCTTTCACCTCTGACTGTTTGACTTTGGACCCATCATTTCATGGCTCAGGGTCTCCTCTTCCTCATTGTCGAGATGCTGTTTCAAGCTTCCTCCTACATCTACACTGTGTTATTCTCCCAGACTCATTCATCACCCAGAGGTGAGCAGGGGGCCCAGATGCTCCCACAAAAAACAGAGAGACTAGCAGACACTTGGAACCTTCTTGAAAAGGGGACTTGTTGAATAGTTTGCCACAAGGGCATTGGTTTCCCTCAAAAGAGTGGATGTTGTCTTATTTCAGACTCATCTATAATCTGATGATACGCTTCTTCTCCTGAAGAAATTCTTTACTGTGAACATGTTTAGGGGGGACATGGCCAGCCAGATTCCATGTCTGTGATCATATTTCTCATTCTTTCAGGAATTTTTCTTTAAATGTGGAGCACACGCGACCTCTGACAAGGAAACATCAGTAGCTTTGAACCTGATCACAACGAATAGTCGCGACATCACCTGCATAACGTGTACGGACATCAGGTAAGGGATCTGAAAACACTGATCAGAAGAGATCTGCTCCATTGTATCACCTTTGCTCTTTTGCCAAAAATCAGCTGACTGTATTTACAGGGTCTATTTCTGGGCTTTCTCTTCTGTTCTACTGATATCTATGGTTGTTCTTTCACCAGCACTTAAATGACTTAATTAATGTAGCTTCACAGTAAGTTGAAGTCAGGTAATGTCAGTCCCCCAGCTTTGTTTTTTCATTCAATACTGTTTTGACTATTTTTGGTCATTTCATCTCCATCTAAACTTTCAAATCAGTTTGTTGATGTCCATAAAAGAATGTTGGGACTTTGACTGAGATTGCATTGCATGCATGCATCGGTTTGAAAAGAACCCACATCTTGATAATACTGAATTTTTATATCCACAAACATGGAATACCTCCATTTATTTAGTTCCTCTTTGGTTTCATTTATCAGAGTTTTATAGTTTTCCTCATGTAAGTCTTATTTTATGTTTTGTTAGCTTTGTGCCTGAGTACTTCAGTTTTCAAGTGCTAATGTAAATGGCATTGTGTTTTTATTTCAGGTTGTACATATTCATTATTGCTATGTAGGATGAAAATTGACTTTTGCATGTTAACCTTGAACCTTGCAACCTTGCTATAAGTGCTTATTATGTCTAGGGATTTTTTGGTTGATTCTCTTGGATTTTCTGCATAGATTATCATGTCATTTCTAGGTTTTTTTTTGGTTGATTCTCTTGGATTTTCTGCATAGATTATCATGTCATTTCTAGGTTTTTTTGGTTGATTCTCTTGTATTTTCTGCATAGATTATCATGTCATTTGTGAACAAAGACAGTTTTATGTCTTCTTTCCCAATATGTTTATTTTATTTCCTTGCCTTGTTGCCCTATTTAGCTGGTACCCGCAGTACGATATTGAAAGGAATAGTAAGAGAGCACATCCTTGTCTTGTACATGATGTTAGTGGGAAAGTTCAAGTTTCTTGCCATTAGGTATGACATCAGTAACAGATATTTTGTTGATAGAGTTTTTCAAGTTGAGGATGTCCTCTTCTGATCCTCGTTTACTGACAGTTTTTATCACGAATGTGTTTGAGACTTTGTCAGATTTTTTTTTTTGCATCTATTGATATCATCATGTGATTTCTCTTTTTTAGTCTGTTGATGTAATGGATTACATTAATTCATTTTTCAGTGTTGAATCTGCCTTGTAAACCTAGGATAAATCCCACTTGGTCATTGTGTATGATACTTTTTTATACATTTTTGGATTTGATTTGCTATATTTTGTCGAGGATTTTTGCTTTTGTGTTCATGAGAGCTATTGATCTGTAGTTTTCTCAAATTGTCTTTGTCTGGTTTTGGTATTAAGGTAATGCTGGCCTGCTAGAATGAATTAGGATGCATCGATCCTGCTTCTATCCTCTGAAATAGATTATAGAGAATTGGTAGCAAAATAATAATTTTATTTATTTTTGTGCTTATAAACATGTAACTTTGTATAAAAAGAGATTGACATCTTTCATCTACCTTCTTAATGATAATCCCCATTTTAAAAAAATTCTTTACAAGTGTATGATAACTTATATTCAAGAAGCTCCAATGTCACTAAGCTAACTTTTGACCTTAGCAAAATAACAATCTGTAAAGCCTTCAGTTTTCTTATAAAATCCAGGAATCAAAGTAGGTAATGTATAAGGCTCTGACTGGTTCTGAAGAACTGTGAAAGGTAGAAATAATCCTTGTTCACAGCTTATAAATTGATAGTATTATTTGAAAAAGTGCTTGTTTGTGGTCGTGTCTTTGGCCAGATGCAGAAATAAAAAATGAGGTTTTCAATGATACTGCTTTCCAGATGACACATATGTGGCTGTGATATGTAGAAAAATGTATAAGGTAAATGTGCTGTTCATTTCCAGATGTTAGGCTTAAGTTTTAATTCAGGTACATGATATGTGTCTTTTGAGTTTATAAAATATAAATTTTTTATAAATATTTTATAATGTAAAATATTTTCCTCTCTCTTAAAGAACAGAGTGAACTATTCAGAGGTTAAAACATCCTGAGGTTTCATGTGAACCAGCAGGGTCCCATATGCTGTCCAGTGTCCTGATCTTCCTCCACTCAAGGCTATCAGTTTTATCAGTCTGAGGTTTAGGAGTTAAACGTAGTGAATTGAACAAAAGGCAAAGACTTGAGCCAAGAACAAATTACAGCACTTGAAGGTAGAACAGCTATACTGTTAAGTATCCCCTATAGCGATTACATCAAAAAGGTTCAGCACATTTCCGGATGCCTCAACTGGTCTCAGAAATAACAATATTCAGCCAAATAAAAATGACACTGACAACGCCAAAGTGAGACGGTTATTCCTTCTCCAACCGGTAGGTGTATCTTGGTGCTGCAGGAAGGGGGACCCCTTCCAGGGCCCGAAACTGGGCTCTTGTCTAACACTCGGAAATTAATTGTCCAAGGAGTCACATGTGCTGACAAAGCAAGAGATTTTATTTGGGAAAGGGCGCCTGGGAGGAGAGCAGGAGGGTAAGGGAACCCAGGAGAACAGCTCTGCTACGTGGCTCACAGTCTCAGGTTTCATGGTGATGGGATTAGTTTACGGGTTGTCCTTAGCCGATCATTCTGACTCAGAGTCCTTCCTGGTGGTGCAGGCCTTGTTCAGCCAAGATGGATGCCACAGAGAAGGATTCTGGGAGGTGGGCAGACATGTGGTGTCTCCTTCTGACCTTTCCCGAACTCTCCCGGTTGTGGAGGCTTATTAGTTCCATGTTCCTTACCTTCCGTCCTAAAACAACTCATGCAAATGGTTACTATAGGCCTGGCGAGGGTGGGCGGTTTCCCCTAACATTGGGGCTTACTGTGATATCAGGGACTCCCAGAGTAATGCAGTATTTCTATACCTTGAATCTTACATTATAAAATGAGTCTTCTTAAATTTTAAAAATATAAAATTTGAAAACATACAAAATAGAAAAAATTATTACCATGTTATCTTTTGGCAAAAAGAAAAAAAAAAATTCACCTCCCTGTTTCCCTTTCTTTGCTTCTTCTAAGGCCGCATGCTGCATTCCTGTACTTCTTTTCACCTTTATTCATTAGTCCTTAGTTTGCAAAGCTGAAGACAAATCAAAAAAGAACCATGTTTACAGTCAAAATTTAACCTTCCACAAACATGTTCTAAAGTCCACTTCCCAGTACAACATTAAATCTAAGAAGCACTGCTACCTTGTAATTTTCCTCAACTCTTCCCATAAAGATTTATGTTTTTGATGCCATTGTTGTTTGATATAATTTTTTTGTTTTTTTTACAGTTTTCTTTCTTTCAAATTTGTCTAATGGTTCATGTAGCCTATTGAAGCAATACCTTGGATTGCACACTTAAAAGGTTTACTTGGGCTTGGAGATCAATAAAAGTTTATCTGAAAGTCCATTTATACTTGCTCTTGGTGTTTCTAGGGGAGAGTGATTTGACTGTCATTTGACAATATTTTGTATGAATTCATTGATTCATTTAACAGAGATGAGAAATGGGTATCATGGTTATGGTCCCTTTGAATGCATATCTTGTCTAATCTCTTTTGTCAATTTACATTTTAATTTTGGTTACCCTTGGTATTTCTTATACGATATGGAATTAATGTAGAAGTTCCTTTTATGTTGCTTAATGGCTGTGGACTAAGTATTAGTTGCTCAGTCATGTCTGACTCTGCAAACCCATGGACTGCAGCCCACCAGGCTCATCTGTCCATGGGGATTCTCCAGGCAAGAGTCCTGGAGTGGGTTGCCATGCCCTCCTCCACGGGATCTTCCCAACCCAGGGATCGAACCCAGACCTCCCACATTGCAGGCAGATTCTTTACCATCTGAGGCACCAAGGACTATATTCTATCAATTTAACTCTTTCTTGACTTTTTGGTGTCAGACAAGAACTTACAATTTTGTCCAGTCATCAGTCTCTGAAGAGCATTATGAGAGACTACAGACTAAAATCATGTGGAATTTTACTAAAATCTTTGACATGGTCTTTTTCAGTAAGTGGTTTTTGTCTCTGTAATGGAAAAATCCTTGAGATTATGTGTGTGTGGTGTGTGTATGTGAGAGATAACAGCAGTGATCTTCTCTGAGCTTGCAGACCTATGTGTTTCTCCTATTTGACCCAAATAGTATATATACTCATATGTAATGTAACATGCCAGGAACAAAAATTCTTTCCTTTACGTGTGGGAGTATCTTGGAGTGTTTATTTTACATAGAATTCTAGAGAAATGTAAGTCAGAATACCAAATTGATATTACAATAAGCAGGAGCACATTATTCAGTACAATGGAATATCTTAGAAATTTTTAAGATGAAAGAGAAAACTTCAAAGGTGTGTCTTGAGCTCAAAACGGGGTTACCTCACACTGTGCCCAGACCCCATGGGAGTAAGATCTTTCTACATTAGGGCTGAGTGACTCTTGGCTGAAAAAGTGTGCACACCTCAGTCTGATCCAGTCTTGCTACTGCTACTAAGTCGCGTCAGTCGTGTCCGACTCTGTGCGACCCCATAGATGGCAGCCCACCAGGCTCCCCTGTCCCTGGGATTTTCCAGGCAAGAGTACTGGAGTGGGTTGCCATTGCCTTCTCCGGGTCCAGTCTTGAGGGAGAATAAATCTTTCTACTATGCATCCTTTCAGAAAGGAGACTCCTTCATGTGGGTATAACCTTCCATAAAGGTAATTTCATTGCCTCCTTTGAAATTCAAACATGGTGCTTAATGAACTGTAACTCTTTACTTAAATTAATTTCAAATTATTTGAATGTCTATCTTTCTTACATATGAAGAAGTTGAGGCTAAGACATTTTAAAAATTGCATCCAATCTTACCACGAGAAACTGGCTGTACTTGGCCTACCCACC
Organism: Giraffa tippelskirchi; assembly: GCF_054371585.1. Taxonomy (NCBI): domain Eukaryota; kingdom Metazoa; phylum Chordata; class Mammalia; order Artiodactyla; family Giraffidae; genus Giraffa; species Giraffa tippelskirchi. Next base: position 160,271,321 of record NC_137283.1, on the reverse strand, counting down.
AAGATCTGTGCGGTCTATATGTTTTCCTGTCATCACACCTTACCTTCTTCATGTATGCAATTTTCACTGGACGGTAAAAGGCGAGCTACCTAGTGAAGATGGAAAGTAGGCTTGCATGTGAAAAGGAAGCTACTAGCAATAAAGTGAGATCCAAAGACAGTTTAAAAACCAACTCTTTAAAGAGTTGAAGAAAACAACTGTGTATCTGTCTGTCTGCTCCAAGTTGTAGGCTGCTTGAAGGATCAGTCCAAGCTTGACTGATGTGCAGATGTGACCAAAGCCACAATGTCCTGCATAAGTCTTTGCGTTCAATAGGTTTACATAAATATTTGCTGTCTGAATTAAAGTAAATCCGTTTTATGCAGTGCAACAAACAGAAAACAAGTTCTTTTTATATGGAACACTCTACTTTTAAAAATCCCTTCTACATCTAATGGGATTTTCCAAAACTAAGTTAGATAAAATAAGTTAATCAAAAATCAATAGAGAGTTTTAAGGCACTATTAGATATAAGGGAGAAAGTCAAATTTCAAAGTCCTACTCATAGGAGATAGATTACTCAGCCATACTGTTTGGGGTCAGTTACTTATAAAAACAGAAGAAGTATTTTATCAACACTGAGGCTTTGAAATGTGAGTCATGTCAGTTTTAATGTCAGTCAGTGACCTTCGTTTCTCCCGCAGTGAACCCTGTAGATTTCAGATCCAAGCGGCTGCATCAGCGGGGTTTCCTGGAAACATTACAGGTGCTTGGGCATGAAATTCATAAGCCTCACCTTTTCACTTAACTGTCACTGCGGGCGCACAGCAGCCCCCACTGGCGCTAGTAGGACAATATTGCAAATCCTCCTGGACCAATTTTGTACCCGTTAAGGTCAACCTTGTATGTTGTAACCGTCTGGATTTTAAGCAGTTCATTTTCTGATGGTGGATGTTAAGAAGCAGCCGTATTCCTGCAGCGTCCAAGTGCCCTCTCACTAGGACTTTGGTAACAGCCGAGCATTATTTTTAAGGTCCAACTTTCTTAGAAATAAATGCCCATAGAGTCTTTGCAGAGCTAATTTTGCTTAGAAAAATATTGTGGCTTGTGCATTTGTTTTTAATTGCAACTTTATCCTCATAATTAGCAATTGATTATAAACTCGGTGAGGAAAAGAAATTATGTCTATTGCAAATAGCATCTATATTCTGGGATATTTTTTAGTGGTAAACAGTGATACAATCTACCTCACTCTCTACAAACATGTTTCCCATGATGTTTAGAATTAGTATTTTCAGTATTCCCCTGCAGAAGTAAATGGCAACCCACTCTAGTATTCTTGGAGAAATCACATGGTCAGAGGAGCCTGGCAGTCTACAGTCCATGGGGTCGCAAAGAGTTGGACATGGCTTAGCGACTAAACAATAATAATTTGCAGATTTGTCCTTGGTGGCTTCACAGGTTGTACTTGCAGCCAACTAAGCAAGAGTCTCAATAACCTTGAGTTCAGACAAGTTATTTAGTGAAATAAGTCATGATGTGTTGATTCTGTCTCTTGTTAATGTGATCAATTCTACAACAAAGAAAACATGGCCTTCAATCCTCTATCTCAGGTGCACTGGGAATGGGATTTCAGGGGTTTTTAGGTCTACCTGTGGATTTTCGTAACACTGAGGGCTTCTTCACATGCGGTCCTGATAGTGCTGGCACCATCACACCCACCCATCGATGTGCCGAAGTGTGCACACAGATGCCAGCATCCTGTAATATCAATATCACTGGCAAAGCAGTTTTATTCTGGCATCTAGAATCTTTAGCACCTCCTCTCTTAAAGAGAGAACTTAAAAACCCATCAAGCTGTTCAGTCCACAGATATTCATTGAGCCCGTCTGTGACTCAGGGAACTGCTTCAGGCTCAGATAAGCATGTTTTTAAAGGGGGAAGGGAGAGCAGATGCCAGTGGCACAGGCTTGCAGTTGAAAGGTGTGGTGGAGATGGGTGCCTCAAGGCAAGGCGGAACTTGACAATGCAGCTTTAATGCATCCTTAGTGTCAATACAGTGAAACAGGGACCCGACCTTATTTCTTTAGACCAAGATTTCCTACTGACTTTTTCACTTGACCAAGACAGCATCTTAAAAATTCATAATACAATTTGTATGCATGTAGGTAGGGCGTGCACCACTTAACCCATTCCCTGTTGTCTAACACCCAGCCAGCTGGAGCCTGACACCGCCTGCTCAGCTGAAGTACTTCCCCCTTGCATGTCACCCTGGAAAGGACCTTGACCCTTGACCCCAAAGCCCAAGTCTGACACCTGGTATTGTCCTTGCTGGTCTCCATCTGGCTCCATCTGGTTCCTCCTCCTGAGGCATTTTGTTTAAAATATATATTTGTATGTTTTTTTTAACAAAAAAATACAGTTGCCTGCAGTCTCCTGCAAAGTTGTAGTGTGAGTGAAACGTTTAAAATCGTTAACGCCTCCAATGGATGTTTCTCCACAGATCATAATTTGTAACTGAGAACACTTACCTCTGCTTGTAGCAAGCTCGAGAAAATTTTGATAAAGTAATCTCACTTCTAACTTTTTAATTAAAATGAGCAAATGTTCCTGACAGAATATTATCTCAAGTACTGTTTTTTGCTTCTCTCAGAGAACTTTTCTTTGACAAGCATTTTTACAAAACAGAATGTCCCAAATATTTTCATTTGTACATATTTTGAAAGTTCTACCATGTTGCAGCAAAATCAGTTTTCTCAATTCCACTTCTTTGTGATATCAATATAAAAATTACTAGTTAAAAATAGGAGTTGCCCGACTCTTCCCACCAATAGAAATATTCCAAAAATTTAGTTACAGATTTCAGAATGGAAATCCAGTATATAATTTGAGTTCTCAAATTGGTCCCCCGCCCCACTTTTATAGGGATTAGTTTCAATGTCTTCTTGCACACATTTTTCAGTGATTTATAGTTACTTAGCACTTCAAAAGCTGATGGTTTAGGACAGTCATTAGTTCAATACTTTGAATAAATATTGCTGAATGATTTTGAACAAAATGCAAAGAAATTTGGAAGACTCTTGTAAAGTAATTACTGCTCATATAGTATGGGAGAGGAAAAAAAATGTTTTTCCTCTCCTCTCCTAGGTTTTCCATCTGGGTTTCTGGCAAAAGACAGAATAACAAGGAGGGGAAAAAAAAAAGAAAGAAATTTATTAACACACATACACATGGGAGTATCTAGAGATGAGTAACTCAAACAGATGGATAGAACTTCAGTTTCTGTATCCTCTTAACCAAAGAACAATAAATTTATAGAGCAATAACAAGACAAAGGAAAAGGACATTGAACTTCTGGGGCAGCAGATTGTGACAAATTAAATATAGGGTGGAACTAATGGATGGTAAGGATTAGTTAGTAAAGTTTGATGTTTAGATTACTCTGAAATGGGATCCCACTTCAGTATTCTTGCCGGGGAAATCCCATGGACAGAGGAGCCTGGCGGACTACAGTCTGTAAGGTCACAAAGAGTTGGACACGACTAAGTATACTGCCCTCTTGGCTGGTAAGAATCTAAAGGTACCTCTGTAGAGTAACTTCTATCCTTCTTGATGGGGCGTTGGGGTGGGGGGGAGACTTTACAAATGTATGTCCTGCTGAAGTAAATAAGGGAGAGCAGAGTGTTTTTCTTAATGTCTGTTCCCTCTCAATTGGCTTCAGCTCAAAATAACACTTGTGCCAAAGTGGCATATTTTGGATTGGCATATTCTGCCACCCTTCAGTAGACACTAGACTTGATTTACAAAGTAGTTTTTCAAGGTTGAAACTTTGCTAAAAGTTTGACTGATAATGGGCTGCAAACAGACAACAGAGATGCTTTTGTATCCAGTGTCAGTTTTGTCACTATTTTGTGGTTCAGTTACTGTAAATTTTGACAACTACAGCTTCTGGGTTGATTTGTAGAATATCACAGCTTGTTTGAACAGAGTTATGAGTTAAATGCATCCCATGATTACTTTCAAGCATGCTCCACACATTTCTAATTTTAGTAAGGATGTTGTTCTTAACCGTAATGCTGTATTCCACTGAAATATATCAATATATTTATATTGTCATTGTAAAAAACAAAGAATATATTCAACGTGGAACTTTTATACTGAATTTGCACTAGAATTCACAATAAATTCAGATATTTCACCGTCAAGAGAATAAACTTACAAATGCTTTACTTTCAGTCAATGAATTATATGAAAAGAAAAAATGAACAGTTACTAGATTTAACAGGTTTTCCATTTTTATTATATTGGGTTGGCCAAAAAGTTGGTTCACCTTTTTCTATAACATCATACAGAAAAGCCTGAACAAATTTTTGCCCATTACAATACAATGACATTGACAGAACTGTATTCAGTTTAAATCCATTTAAAGTTCGTCTGCTAAGCAAGCTAACACTGACAGCTATCACTTCACTTTTGGCACGTGCACAAGAAAACCTGGAATCAAAACTGAGTAAATTAATTTAGAACAGTCATTTGATCTAAATGAAAAGCCACACTTCACTGACTTATACATAAATGTACCTTCTGAGCTGCATGTGTGAAATTGAATTCTTTGTGCATAGTGTTTTTTAAATGACTGCAGACTTTGTAGTAGATGCTGATGCTTCTTCATCAGGTTTGTGTCTCCAGTCTTTGTTTGGTCAGTGATATATTAAAAGCCCCTCTGGTAGATAGAAAATGTTAGCCTATACTTATGTAACTTCTGTAGTCATCATTAACTTTCTTGAGAAATAGAAATTCTATACTGAAATATTGTGATTTATAATAAGAAGTATCTATCTGCCCCCCTTCAGAGCGCCTAAAACCTTTGAAATTGCTTAAGTGCTGAGAGCAATAATCACGCCTTTTGCTATGTTGAGGAGGTTTGGTTTGGGATGGACCTGAGGATGGAGACTGTTTGCCAGGGGAGCCAGTCTCTGTGATTAGAGGGTGGGCAATTTCAGTTTCACCCCGAGACCTCTGGAAAGGGGAGAGTGGCTGGAAATTGAGCTGAAACACCAATAACTTATGATTTAATCAATGGCACCTGTGTAATGAAGCCTCCATCAAAACCCCAGAGAATGGGGTTCAGAGGCCTTGCAAGTTGGTGAACATGTGGAGATTTGGGGAGCAGTGCTCAATGAACATGGAGTTTCCCACGTCTTGCCTTTACATCTCTTCCACCTGCCTGTTCTGAGTGCTATCCTTTCACAATAATCCAGTTATTTAGCAAGTAAAATATTTCTCCGAGTTCCATGAGCCATCGTAGCAATGAGTGAAACCCAAGGGGAGGGACATGGAACTTCCGATCTATAGCAGTGGGTCAGAATCCCAGGGGTCAACCTGGACTTGCATCTGGAGGTGGCAGGAGGAGTTTTGTAGGACTGAGCATTGAACCTGTGGAATCTGATGCTATCCTTGGTACATGGCATCAGGAATGAACTATAGGTCACTCAGCTGGTGTCAGATCATTGCTTGGTGCTGGGGAAGGGCCCTGCACATTGACATTAGTATTAGAATCTTTTGGACTTAACATGTACTTTTGCTTTTAATATATTACTGTTGGAAGCATTTATTCCAAAACCATGAAATAAAATAACTGATACCAACAATCACAGTAAATCATCTGGATTTATAATCTATAAGTGACAGACAGCCTTGCAGTAAAATTCTTCTGACGACTTTTATGAGGTCTCTCTCCTACCCCATCTTACATCTGTACATACTTCATGCAGAGTGAATCTGTAATTTCCTACAATTTTCATTGACCCCACCAACTGTTGTCCTGGTGGCTTCATGCGTCTCTCAGACTCAAAACCATTCCCAGCACAGGTGACCCTGTGTATTTCACATATGTACATGAAGAGAGACAGAGGCAGTGAACACAGAAGTAAGTATGTACGTGTATTCAAACCAGTCTCCTTATATTGTTGTTGTTGTTTTTGAGTCTCTTAAGTCGTGTCCAACTCTTTGTGGCCCCACGGACTGCAGTACGCCAGGCTCCTCTGTCCTTCATTATCTCCTGGAGTTTGCTCAGAATGTCCACTGAGTCAGTGATGCTCTCCAACCATCTCATCCTCTGTCGCCCCCTTCTCCTTTTACCTTCAGTCTTTCCCAGTTTCAGGGCCTTTTCCAACGAGTTGGCTCTTCACATCAGGTGGCCAAAGTATTGGAGCATCACCTTCAGCATCAGTCCTTCCAATGAATATTCAGGGATGATTTCATTTAGGATTGACTGGTTTGATCTCCTTGCTCCCCAAGGGACTCTCTAGAGTATTCTCCAGCACCACAGTTTGAAAGCATCAATTGTTTAGCACTCAGCCTTCTTTATGGTCCAACTCTTACATCCATACATGACTACTGTGAAAACCATATCTTTGACTATACAGACATTTGTTGGCAAAGGAATGTCTCTGCTTTTTAATGTGCTGTCTAGGTTCGTCATAGCTTTTCTTCTAAGGAGCAAGCGTCTTTTAATTTCATGGCTGCAGTCACCATCTGCAGTGATTTTGGAGCCCCCAAAAATAGTCTGTCACTGTTTCCATTGTTTCCCCATCTATTTGCCATGAAGTGATGGGACTGGATGCCAGGATCTTAGTTTTTTAAAAGTTAAGTTTTAGACCAGCTTTTTCACTCTCTTCTTTCACTTCATCAAGAGGCTCTTCAGTTCCTCTTGGATTTCTGGTGATAGCCTGGTGTCGTCTGCATATCTGAGGTTATTGATATTTCTCCCGGCAATCTTGATTCCAGCTTGTGCTTCCTCCAGCCCAGTGTTTCTCATGATGTCCTCTGCATATAAGTTAAATAAGCAGGGTGACAATATACAGCCTTGACGTACTCCTTTCCCAATTTGGAACCAGTCTATTGTTCCATATCCGGTACTAACTGTTGCTTCTTGACCTGCATACAGGTTTCTCAGGAGTTTGGTAATTTGGTCTGGTATTCCCACCCCTTTAAGAATTTTCCACAGTTTGTTGTGATCCAGACAGTCAAAGGCTTTGGCGTAGTCAATAAAGCAGAGGTATTTTTCTGGAACTCTCTTGCTTTTTCTATGATCCAATGGATGTTGGCAATTTGAGCTCTGATTCCTCTGCCTTTTCTAAATCCAGCTTGAACATCTGGAATTTCTCGGTTCACCTACTGTTGAAGCCTGGCTTGGAGAACTTTGAGCATTACTTTGTTAGCGTGTGAGATGAGTGCAATTGTGCAGTAGTTTGAGCATTCTTTGGCATTGCCTTTCTTTGGGATTGGAATGAAAACTGACCTTTTCCAGTCCTGTGGCAACTACTGACTTTCCCAAATTTGCTGGCATATTGAGTGCAGCACTTTAAATGCATCATCTTTTAGGACTTGAAATAGCTCAACTGGAATTCCATCACCTCCACTAGCTTTGTTTGTAATGATGCTTCCTAAGGCCCACTTGACTTCAGACTCCAGGATGCCTGGCTCTACGTAAGTGATCACACCATCGTGGTTATCTGGGTCATTAAGATCTTTTTGTATAGTTCCTCTGTGTATTCTTGCCAGCTTTTCTTAATATCTTCTGCTTCTGTTAGGTCCATACTGTTTCTGTTTTGTTTTGTTTTTTCTTTAATCGTTTTTAAATTGGAGGATAATCGCTTTACAATATTGTATTGGTTTCTTCCATATATCAACATGAATCAGCCGCAGGAATACATATACCCCCCTTGAATATATATCTTGAATCTTCTTCCTGCCTCCCACCCCATCCTACCTCTCTAGGTTGTCACAGAGCACCAGCTTGAGTTCTCTGCATCATATAGCAAATTCCTACTACTCTCTCTTTTTCATATAGTAATGTCTGTGTTTCCATGCATCTCTCTCAATTCATCCCACTCTCTCCATCTCTTACTGTGTCCAAACATCTTTCCTCTATGGCTTCATTGCCAATGCTACCCTACAAATAGGTCCATCTGTACCATCTTTCTACATTCCACATATATGCGTTAATATGCCTATTATACAGAATGAAGTAAATAAGAAAGAAAAAAATAAATATAGTATATTAATTCTGTCTAGGTTTATCGTAGCTTTCCTTCCAAGGACCTAGTGTCTTTTAACTTCATGGGTGCAGTCATTGTCCTCAGTGATTTTGGAGACCCAAAAAATAAAATCTGTCACTGTTTCCACTTTTCCCTCGTCTATTTGTCATGAAGTGGTGGGACCCGATGCCATGATCTTACTTTTTTGAATGTTGCGTTTTATTATTGCATAGTGTAGTGAAAGTCACTCAGTTCAGTTTAGTTCAGTCACTCAGTCGTGTCCGACTCTTTGCAACCCCATGAACTGCATCACGCCAGGCCTCTCTGTCCATCCCCAACTCCCGGAGTCTACCCAAACCCATGTCCATTGAGTCGGTGATGCCATCCAACCATCTCATCCTCTGTCATCCCCTTCTCCTCCTGCCCCCAATTCTACCCAGCATCAGGGTCTTTTCCAATGAGTCAACCCTTCGCATGAGGTGGCCAAAGTATTGGAGTTTCAGCTTCAACATCAGTCCTTCCAATGAACACCCAGGATTGATATCCTTTAGGATGGATTGATTGGATCTCCTTGCAGTCCAAGGGACTCTCAAGAGTCTTCTCCAACACCACAGTTCAAAAGCATCAATTCTGCAGCGATCAGCTTTCTTCACCGTCCAACTCTCACATCCATACATGATCACTGGAAAAACCATAGCCTTGACTAGACGGACTTTTGTTGGCAAAGTAATGTCTCTGCTTTTAAATATGCTATCTAGGTTGGCCATAACCTTCCTTCCAAGGAGTAAGCGTCTTTTAATTTCATGGCTGCAATCACCATCAGCAGTGATTTTGGAGCCCAAAAAAATAAAGTCTGACACTGTTTCCACTGTTTCCCCATCTATTTCCCATGAAGTGATGGGACCAGATGCCATGATCTTAGTTTTCTGAACATTGAGCTTTAAGCCAACTTTTTCACTCTCCTCTTTCACTTTCATCAAGAGGCTCTTTAGTTCTTCTTCACTTTTTGCCATAGGGGTGGTGTCATCTGCATATCTGAGGTTATTGATATTTCTCCCAGCAATCTTGATTCCAGCTTGTGTTTCTTCCAGCCCAGCGTTTCTCATGATGTACTCTGCATATAAGTTAAATAAGCAGGGTGACAATATACAGCCTTGATGTACTCCTTTTCCTATTTGGAACCAGTCTGTTATTCCATGTCTAGTTCTAACTGTCGTGTCCAATTCTTTACACCCACATAGACTGTAGCCTGCCAGGCTCCTCTGTCCATGGAATTCTCCAGGCCAGAATACTGGAGTGGGCAGCCATTCCCTTCTCCAGGGGATCTTCCCGACCCAGGGATCGAACCCAGGTGTCCTGCATTTAAGGTGGTTTCTTTACCGTCTGAGCCACCAGGGAATCCCATTGTTGCATAAGTGGTCTCAAATCGTCCCCTAAATTCTTGTACCCTCACTGCAGAATTTATCCCCAGCAGCTAAGGGAGAGTTCATCTCTGCTTCTTCCTTCTTCCCCTCCCATCCTCGCTCTTCTTTTCATATTTAAGATCATGGGGTCTACAGTTTGCCTCAGATGTCCTTCCTCCTTCTGAGGTGGACAGGTGGCATCGTGGTTCTAAGCACTGTCTCTGAAGACAGACCACGTGGGTCTGAAACGTGGGAAGAATGCCTGCTCGTTTTCACAGAGTTACTGTGAGGATTAAGTGAGTCAAGCCTTGCAATTTCAGCTTCAAATGGTGATATCCAAAGTTACAATTGCTGAAGCATAGGTTTTACGGCCCCTGTCCCACTTTCCCAGAGAAAGTAGGAATGCATTAATTACACTTTGCAAAAGATGTGCCAAGTAAAGGTGCTCCATCGAGTGCAGACACCTCCAAGATGGGGGGTCATCAGGACAGGCTTCACCTCCCAAATCCACCAGCAACTGATTGTCTGACTTTGGGCAAATCTGTTAATTTCCTCAAACTTGGTTAATTCCTGAGGTGGTATTAAGATAAAGTAAGTTAATTTGCACAAGCATACTTGGTAAAATTTAGATCTCTACTCAAACGCAGCACATCTGTTGTAATGATTATTATTAACAATCCTTTTCCTCTTGGGGAAATATATGTAAATAGTTTTTTTTGGGAAATGAGACCCTAGTCCTATTAGGAATATCTGGCCCTAAGATATTTTGAGTTAGGAGGCCATGTTCTTGCAGGTAAATATATTTTTATATTAATGAGAGGAACGACGTAGGCACGTGGTTGCATAAAAAGTGATTGTAAAAGAAACTGGGCCTTGATGGCCAAAATATATTTTGGGAAAGGTAAGTCTTCATTAATAGGACAGCTGTAGAAATTTCAGTAAAGATTTAACTTCCTAAATGTGGCTACTGTAAAAAGCTGTGACGGTGAACATGGAGCAGGTTGAATTCTTCAGAAGCAGGAACTGAAATAGATGGTGATGTCTAAGATTTTTTTTACTTGTTCATTAGAGACTAACTGAACTGAATCATCTGAACTGGGATGCAGACCCCACTCATCTTGGCCAACTGCATGGGGTGCTCTGGAGTAAGAGTGGCCTGCAGACTGCCCACAGCTGAGTCAGACCGAGCCTTCACATCCCTGCTAGCTCAGCCTCCCAGCACTTCCGCCCGGACCACTGCTGACAAAGATGTTGAATGAGCTGAGGGCTGGGAGGACCTGTGGACCGCATGTCCCCAGCCAAGCAGCAGGTCCTTTGAAGCAGGGTCTGAGTGGTGCCACTCTGTATCCCCTACAAGCCATCGACAAGAGGCATGAAGAGAAGCTGAGAATTCTGAGAAAAGTTATTTATGACAGTTTTAGAAAGTTGAATGCACAGTAAATGTTTCTGGACAAGAATTATTTTTGTTGTTCAGTTGCTCAGTCATGCCCGACTCTTTGCAATCCCATGGACTGCAGCATGCCACGCTTCCCTGTCCATCACCAACTCCCAGAGCTTGCTCAAACTCATGTCCATCGAGTCAGTGATGCCATCTAACCATCTCATCCTCTGCTGTCCCCTTCTCCTCCTGCCTTCAATCTTTCCCAGCATCAGAGTCTTTTCTAATGAGTTGCCTCTTCACGTCTGGTGGCCAAAGTATTGGCACCTCAGTTTCAGCATCAGTCCTTCCAGTGAATATTCAGGACTGATTTTCTTTCGGATCTTCTTACAGTCCAAGGGACTCTCAAGAGTCTTCTCCAACACCACAGTTCAAAAGCATCAATTCTTTGGCTCTCAGCTTTCTTTATGGTCCAACTCTCATATTCATACATGACTACTGGGAAAACCCTAGCTTTGACTAGACAAATCTTTGTTGGCAAAGGAATGTCTCTGCTTTTTAATATGCTGTCTAGGTTCATCATAGCTTTTCTTCCAAGGAGCAAGTGTCTTTTAATTTCATGGCTGCAGTCACCATCTGTAGTGATTTTGGAGCTCAAGAAATAAAGTCTGTCACTGTTTCCATCATTTTCCTTTCTATTTGCCATGAAGTGATGGGACCAGATGCCATGATCTTCATTTTTTGAATGTTGAGTTTTAAGCCAGCTTTTTCACTCTCCTCTTTCACCTTTGTCAAGAGGTTCTTTAGTTCCTCTTCGCTTTCTGCCATAAGGGTGGTGTTATCTGCGTATCTTATTAATAACAAGCATAATCCCATTTATCCTATTATGCTAATTGCTATAATATGATTACCAAGAATGTACTCCATTCAGTAGAATAATATACAGATTTGAAAGCAGAAATAGATTGAACTATCTTATTACTTATACACTCAGACATTCTTACATAAAATTCAATTCTGTCACAATATCATAGATGATCATTTATATCTCTTTTTAAAAACATAAAATTACTTTAATAATCAAAATATATCATACAAGTTTAGGAAATAAATTTTAAAATTTAGTTTCATATTCAAAACTCCATTTGGTTTTAGAAGCATGAGAAAAGATGAACAATCTAAGTACCTTGTAAGAAATACTATTGTTGCTCTAAAAGTTAACCCACAGTACAAATAATCAACAATGCTCTAGTAAACTGATATTAATTCACTGATTCTTAAATGCAATCATTCTGTTTCTCTTTAATTGGGCCTTTTCACTGTGCCAGAACTTGATATCAACATTAATATTTTAAGCTTTATGGAGTTCCATGAGCTTCTGGTTTGTGGAATTCCATTTTGTTGTCAACTAGACTTTCTTAATTTCAACTGATTTTATGCCCATTTTAAAGGGCTATATTTACAAATATATTTTCTCGGTGATCATTGCAAAGTTAACCTTAAATTATGTCCATGATAAAACCTGTCTTGACTAAATTAAAGTAATGCTCCACAAAAGAGGAATGAGTAGCTAAATAGTTGAATTAATGCCTGGATTGAATAGGAGGCATTGGTAAGACTCTGCACTGAGTTGAATCCTTCATCTCCTGGTGGCATGGTGGAGCAGAAAGCAAACAAAATCACAGTCAGACCTGAAGTTAATTATAACCTGTATGACTCAGATGGTATAGAATTCGCCTGCAATGCAGGAGACCTGGGTTGGATCCCTGGGTCGGGAAGATCCCCCGGATGAGGTCATGGCAGCACACTCCAGTATTCTTGCCTGGAGAATCCCATGGTCAGAGAAGCCTGGTGGGCTACAATCCATAGAGTCAAAAAGAGTTGGACACAACTGAAGTGACTTAGCAGGCACACACATAAACTCAAGCTAGTCATTCACCCCTCAGCTACCGTTTTATGCGTGAGACTGATAATACTCTCTTAAAAGGATCATCAGGGTTGAGGTGATAGTTCAGTACTAAAATCCATGTGAAGGTGCATCATAAACTGTAAAATTATATCAAGTGTTATCATCAGGGGGCACTTAACCCCGGAATTGACCATCCCTCTTAGAGTCTCTGCTACGCCAGAGGTCTGCATGTTTGAACTGAGAGGAGGTGTTATAGGGTACTATCTCACTCCGATTCTAGGCTGTGATGCTGGCTGGCTGAGGGACGCACCCACCTAGCCGGGGTCCCAGGACGCAGACCTCCTATTGTCACAGAGCCCAGTGTGCAGGCTTGTTTGGGAGCTGTGCATGGAAGAGTTTAGATGCCCATACTAAACTTTTAAGTTATCCACGGAAATTTCCTGAAGTATCCTTTCCAATCATTAAGATAATAACTAGAGGGGCCCTATCACAATTCTTTCTGCAGAATTTACACATAATGGTATTCTAGGAAAATGATAAAATGCTTGGAACATGGTGATCCCATCACACACATCAGCTTTCACAGAGCTGTCAGTGCTCGGCTCTAATCTGCCTTTCTGGAGTGATATTTTTGGCTCTTGCCACACCAAGTCCATATGGAAAGAGATTTTGATTTGGAAAATTAAAAATGAAAATGAATTTCAGTCTTTGAACTGTAATTTTTTTGTATCCTTACCAAATAGGTGGAATTATCCCTTTGTTTATCTTTATAAGATGGCTTAGTTGAGACAAGTTTATTTTCCCATAAATACAGTGGCATGTCTTCCTTAGCACTGCAGCATGCTTCTTGTCCATTTGCAATGTCTATTTTACACCACGCTTGTTCTGTATCAAGGCTAGCAGAAGGCGCAGAATTTTCTCTCCTCCCCCAGTCTCTCACCACGTCTGATTTTCCTATTTCCCAGTTTCCACTGACGTTTTTTTTCTGAGCATAGATTGATGTGCCCTGGAGCCGCTCACTGATGCCAACCGAGTCAGCCTCTGATAAACAGAAGATTTAGGCTCTGGAGACAGAATGCTGGGTTCAAAACCCAGTTCCACTTCTAATGGTCCTGTTCTCTGGGCTAGTTCCCCAGGTTTGCTGATTTCTCCAAAAGGTTCTGAAAATTAAATGAGATAGAGGTTGAAGACTACTTGGCACGCAGCGACCACAGGAAACATTAGCTGAGACTTTCGCTCTGGATTGCCAGCTGAAAGAATGTGTTATAAGTAAGTTTTTACTGGTCTTGTCTCATTTTCATGTTGTTCTTCAAACTTGCATCAACCTTGGGTTGATGAAACATAAGTAAAGAGTATTTAATTTTTTTCTGTGACTGGTATATCTACTCCAACATCCCACAGGTCATCTGACAAAACTTCTTACAAGCAAGCCTTTCATTAGCTAGTTGAATGGGAATATCTTATTTTCCTCTTAAAAATGTAATATTTTTAAGGCCAGTTCTATACTTTTATGGATATAGCTATAACTACATAAAATTTAGTCTATGCAAAGTGGATTTTTCCCTTTTAATGGTATGATGTGAAGGAAAAGAACCCATAGCTATAATATTCTTACACAGCTGTAGGTTCAAATCAGTTCAGTCACTCAGTTGTGTCCGACTCTTTGCGACCCCATGGACTGCAGCACGCCAGGCCTCTCTGTCTATCACCAACTCCCGGAGTTGACTCAAGCTCATGTCCATTGAGTTGGTGATGCCATCCAGCCATCTCATCCTCTGTCGTCCCCTTCTCCTCCTGCCTTCAATCTTTCTCAGCATCAGGGTCTTTTCAAATGAGTCAGTTCTTCGCATCAGGTGGCCAAAGTATTGGAGTTTCAGCTTCAACATCAGTCCTTCCAATGAATATTCAGGACTGATCTCCTTTAGGAGGGACTGGTTGGATCTCCATGCAGTCCAAGGGACTCTCAATAGTCTTCTCCAACACCACAGTTCAAAAGCATCAATTCTTCGGCACTCAGCTTCCTTCACAGGCCAACTCTCACATCCATCCATGACCACTGGAAAAACCACAGCCTTGACTAGACGGACCTTTGTTGGCAAAGTAATGTCTCTGCTTTTTAATATGCTGTCTAGGTTGGCCATAACTTTCCTTCCAAGGAGTAAGTGTCTTTTAATATCATGGCTGCAATCACCATCTGCAGTGATTTTGGAGCCCCCAAGAAATAAAGTCTGCCACTGTTTCCCCATCTATTTGCCATGAAGTGATGGGACTGGATGCCATGATCTTAGTTTTCTGAATGTTGAGCTTTAAGCCAACTTTTTCACTCTCCTCTTTCACTTTCATCAAGAGGCTCTTTAGTTCTTATTTAGCTGTAGGTAAGTGGTTCTTAACCAGGAGTGATTTTGCAATATCTGGAGACGTTTTTGGTTGTCACAATGCACAGGCGGGGGTATGGGTGCTACTGCCATGGTGTGGGGAGGCCAGAGACTCCACTCAAGTTCCTGCAGTGCTGGGGCCTCAAGTCAACAAGTACTGAGGATGGGAAACCTGCTGTAGGTGGAGGAGAAGGTGGAGCCCACCTGCCTCTGATTGCCAGGGGCAGGAAGCTCACTTCCTGTTAGACTGCTGTCTCCTGAAAACCTTGCTGATTCCAAACCCTACTGTTCCTCTAAATCATTTAAAAACTCTGTTCCAAACTGTAGATTGTTCACAGAATGCCTTGCCCTTTCTATTCAGCCATGGGGCTGGCTCTTTTCGGCCGGGTTTTGATAAACTAGGGAAGAAACCCAAGCTTAGCGGGTATTGGAAACCATGGTTGGTGGGTCTCCGGCAGTGTTGTGATTAGAAAGTGTGTACTGTGAAGAGAGGTTGAGTCTGCTGTACAGAGATAAACAATCCTGAAATTCATTTCCCCGAGCCAACCAACTGTCATTTTTAAGTGCTGTATTTTAAATCAATTCCAAAAACTTCAATCAGGTTTAAAAGGTGTCACCCTTTGAATTTGTGAGCTGTACACGCCCCCACCCCCGCCATGGTGGAAGAGTGAATCCATAAATTTGTGAAGAACTGAAATGTTTGTGGTTCTCTAATAAACCAATTACAAAAGTCATTTAGTTTCATTCTGGAAGAAAAATCCCTTATTATGTATTAATGTGATTTCAGAATTATTGCAGAATTTTTTCATACTGTTTGATAATTAGAAAGCAAAGAGAATGGAGGAGAAAAGAAGGTCAGGCCAAAGAGATTTGTAAGAAAGAGCATCTTGCCAGCCTTGAAATTCAGTCTTGCTATGGTTCACCCGTGACAGTGGTGATGCAGAAGGCAGAGTTTCTGGTTTAAACCTGATTCTTGTTGGAATTATAACAGGTTTCTCATCTTTAGTAGGGCTGGTGAGACAGTGCTCAGATTTGCTGCAGCCCACGTCAGGAGAAGCCATGTGCTTCTGAGTGCTTAGCTTCTGTGGATTAGACAAGCCACATTTGAACAGCACATGACGATAGGAGATTCCTATCAACTCAGTCCCCTAGTCTGCTGTCACCCTGCCACCATGTCACCTCTTCCTGGTAGCACTTGCTAAATGTGTTCACAGGCATCCCTCCTTTAACACTCACAGCAGTCCCCTGAGGCAGGTTATTGTCCCCAGTCCTCACACAAAAAAAACACCTGAGGCTTAGTGGGAGGAGTTATGGAAATGTATCCTGTGTTGCACACCTGAAAAGTGACAATAGGGTCCCAAACCCAGGCTTTATGCTAAACTAAATGCATTCCTAAGCGCACTGCATGTTGCCTGGTGACTGCGAAACGCATCCTGGAAAGACTTTTCGGGGATCTGAAGATCCCGGTGCTGAGCTTCTGGGTGGCTGAGTAGTGAAGATTCTGCCTGCCAATGCAAAAGACAGAACCGAGTTCAGTCCTTGGGTCAGGAAGATCCCCTAGAGGAAGAAATGGCAATCCACTCCAGTATTCTTGCCTGGAGAATTCCATAGATAGAGGAGCCCGGCAGGCTACAGTACATAGGGTCACAAAGAGTCAGACAGGACAGAAGCAGTTTAGCACATACACAGTCTTCATCAGTACATGCCAAGAATGCTGGCACTTTTTTCTACCTGTAATACATACACCTGTTTCTCCATTTCTTGTCTCTTTTACTCTGTTTTCAGTGTTTTTCCATACCAAGCATTAAATTTTTATGTATTTAGTTATCAGTGATTTTGATTTTTCTGACCTCTTGCCAATGCTGGCTTATTGATTCGATTTACCTGTGTAGAATTCTCATTTTTTCAGCTCCCTAAGTGTCTGGGTTGAGGAATGCTACAAGCGGAAACTTTTTTATCATTATTGTTGCTCTGTTAACTATTCTAACACCTGTCATCAAGTCATCTAGTATCTCACTGGTTTAAAACCACACTAATATATTTGTGTCTCTTTTGGACCTCTGTCTGGGCTTCTGCTTCTGTTCATTACTCATTTGGTGCCAAGCACATAGTTTTATTGTAACTGTAAGTAAAATTTAAAATATAGTTAGAAAAGACATTATTGACCATCATTTTCATAACATTTTTGGGCTAATCTGGGATTGCTCTTCTTTTAGCAACAAATGAATTTTTACATGGACTAAAGAAGATAAGTGGAAACAGTGTGTGTGTGTTTGTGTGTGTATGTGTGTGTTGTATGTGTATTAGTCACTCAGTCATGTCTGACTCTTTGCAACCCTATGTACTGTAGCTCACCAGTCTCCTCTGTCCATGGGATTCTCCAGGCAAAAGTATTGGAGTGGGTTGCCATTCCCTTCTGGGTATCCTCCCAACCCAGGGATCGAACCTGGATTTCCCACATTGCAGGCAGATTCTTTACTGGCTGAGCCACCAAGGAAGCAGAGAGGGAAGCTCACACCCCTCCTCACACCCCGAAGGTTCAGTGGCTGTTCCCTTTCTTAGGCTAAACTGAACTCCATTTTCAATATAGCATCACTTTTAACTTACAAGGATCCAACTTCACATATTTTTGTTAATTATGGGATATTGTTTTACTGTTTCTAAAAATCCTGATATTATGGATTTGTGTGTCTGAAAGCTATTTGAGAGGTGCTGTCAATTGTATCTCTCCCTACAGACAGGAACACAAGTAAACTGAACCAAAGGGTGGAGGAGTTAGCCTTCATTTCTAAAAAGACACCACAAACTTGTGTCTGATTTGACCTTGAGTCTCCTCCAAACAAACTGACGGTTTCTGTACTTTGGGACACACCTTTGGGCAACCAGCTGGGGATTTTTCTCTCAAATACTCATTTCCTAAATCTCTGGCTAAAGAGAGAAGGTTAATAGTTTAGGGAGTTTGTTTACAGGCCATTAGAAACAATTAGCACATCGCTGAGATTAGAAACACTTCTCCAGAACCTTGGAGGCCTGGAAAGGAAACGGGACTTTAGAAACATCTATTTTTAACACCTAATTAAGAGACCTGGAGAGCCCCCATCCTCTCTTGTCACACTATTTCATATTTTAATTATCAAGAAATTCTTAATTTCCTCCAAGCTAAGTTCTGCCTGAAGTAACGTAAAGTAATAGTAACTTGGAACCCTATCCATAGATTCTTGTGAACAAAATTGCAATTCACCTCTTAATGTTCTCTTGGCTGATTATTTTCAACCCTGTTCTTTTCGTTTTTGACAATTTTTTCCTTATATTCTATATATATTTTTTATGATTTTCCTTTTCTCCTAAAAATCGCCTTTGTTCCAAGGAGACAGTTCTCCTTAGAGTCCATAGGACGCACCGGCCATTTGTGTTCCCATTTTAGTACCTTAACCCTGATGCTGCGTCTCCTTCTCCTGGCACCTCTGCCTCTGGCCCTTCACCCCGTTCCTTCAGTGCTTGAAGACACAATGCAGATTGCCACAGGCTGGATGAGGTTTCTGAAGCCTCTTAATTTGCGGGTTCCCACTTCATTTTGTGTCAGTACTGAAATGTTCCCCCAATAATCAAGGCCCCAGTCAACACACCTACTCCAGCCCTGACATTCCTTGCACTTCCACATACTTTGCGACCTCTTAAGAATTTGTCAAACCAGATTTTATCAGCGCCCCCTACTGTATTTTGGTTTGTATTATTTTTTGTCCTCTTCACTGCTGTCAAGATAGGACCAATTTAATACAGAGTTGGATCCGTTGTGTTTTCTATGTTGTTCAGTTCTGTTCAGTCGCTCAGTCGTGTCCAACTCTTTGCGACCCCATGGACTGTAGCACGCCAGACTTCCCTGTCCATCACCAACTCACGGAGTTTACCCAAACTCATGTCCATCGAGATTTGATTTTGGAGCCCAAGAAAATAAAGTCTCTCACTGTTTCCACTTTTTCCTCATCATGCCATCCTACAAAAGTTGTTACTCGGTAGAGACAGATGCAGCCTAGTGTCTCATAAGATCAGCGGGAGGTCAGCATGGAAGGGTGGTAGTCAGTTATCCCTGGAAGAGGGAAACACGATTGGCATCACAGAACCACATGGGTTGGCCCATGATGGCCAAGGAAGGAAGTTGGGTGTAAGGAAGTTGGAGTTTGTAAAGGAAGTTGGAGTTTGACCTCAGCTTAGAGAAAGTAGACAGTATGAGAAAAGAATTTAGGGACCCACTTGAAAAGGGCCTCATATATCCTCCAAGGAGTGGTCGTTTCGTCACTGAGTCACTAGGGAATCTATGGAGTTTAAGTTAGGAGAATGAAACGGCTCATTTTGTGTTTTAGGAAGGTTATTCTGTTGGCTGTGGCTATGTGTGTGGGGAGCAGGACTTCTCCGTTGCGCAGGTTACACCCTACACAGAAGCACCCAGCTGAAAACATTCATCCCAAACTGTGTTCCCCAGGCAGCCTGAAGTTTCCATCAAGTCCTCTCCAGCCCATGATCTCTCTCTCCTCTCTACTCTCTTCCCTCCAGTCTCTCGGCCTCCTGGGTGGAATTAGAGAGCTGCACTTGTGTTGACATCCTGGGGCAACTTTCCAAGGAATTTCATGTGACTTTTTAATGTTACAGAAGAACATATACAGATAATTACAGGCTGATATGGTGAATGTGAAGTAACTGTTGGATAGATGTGAGCTGAAATGCCAGCCTTACCGTGAAAGCCTCTCACAGACATGTATTTACTGATGAGCACCCAGGCACACGTCACGTCTCCTCTCCTGACGCAGTCCTTCTCTGTGCTCCAGACACACGCAGACTTTATTCCCACTCCCAGGCATGGTCCGAACCCTTCTGTGCTCGGGGCCTTTGCACATCCTGTTGCTAGAAGAACCATAGGTGACTCTTCGTGCAGTTGACTGACTCCCACCCAGTGCCCAGGTCTCTGCTTGCACATCCCTTCCACAGAGAAGACCACCGAGTCCTAATGCTTACACCCTGCCACCAGACACCTCACCTTCTTCCTTTCTCTTCCACCACACATCATAACATGATTCATATTCTACTTTCATTTATGGCATCATGGAATTGCAGTCCGTTGCTCTCAGTAGATTTGAACTGTGTCTCTTATGTTCACAGTTGTACCCCAGCACTTACCAAGAGTGAGTAGAAGGAAAGAAGAATTTAATAAATATCTCCTGAATAAATGAATGAGCCCAGAATGAAGATCAAAAATAGTTGGTAAGAGCTGTTATTGAAACTACATCCTGTGATGTATGGTAGGAAAACAGAAAATAGATATTTTCAGCACAAAATATGCTTTAAGAAGCTGGCAAAGGAGAATGTGCCTCCAGTTTGGTTTCAATTTGAGCAGAAGGTGTGTGTGGTGCATATTAGGTATCGTTGAGTGTGAGAGTATAAGTTCTGAAAGTGAAGTTTCTCAGTCGTGTCCGACTCTTTACGACCCCATGGACTGTAGCCTACCAGGCTCCTCTGTCCACGGGATTTTCCAGGCAAGGGTACTGGAGTGGGTTGCCATTTCCTTCTCCAGGGGAACTTCCCAACCCAGGGATTGAACCCAGGTCTCCCACGTTGCAGGCGGACGGTTTACCATCTGAGCCACCAGGAGAGTATAAGTTAAATATTTGTAAATCAGAGTACATCTCAAAAATGTACTAAAGCAGCTCATTTAAGAAGTCTAGCTATATGACACAGGGAACCCAAAGCTGGTGCTCTGTGACAACCTAGAGGAGTGGGATGGGGAGGGAGGTGGGAGGGAGTTTAAAGAGGGAGGAAACATATGTATACCTATGGCTGGATCACATTATTGTAACGTAATTATCCTCCAATTAAAAATACTATTAAATAAAAATAAAAAGTAAAGATGAAGTCTATGTTGAATGATCTTTTGATGTGAGAAGTACCCTTTGAAAGTTGAATAACCATGCTATATAACTCTCTGTTTCACCAAAAGTGAACTTTCTTTCATTTTGTAAGTCCACTGTAGTGGCCAGTTTAACATATGAATACAAGGTCTGGTTCCCTGGAGAGCATCCGAGTATTTGAGCGTTTTATTAGTGTCACATGCACGTCTTTTCTACAAAACTGGTTCAAGGAAATAGGGATGGACAAGGCTTTAGGGCACAGTGTGATGCCAGTGCTCATCACTGTGGGCCTCCAGGCCCAAACAGGTGTGAGGGCAAGATGTGAGTTGGCCGGGCACGCGGCTGCTCTGCCCACTGAGATCTGAGGGTCAGTTGCTTCAAAGGATTACATCGCACACCCTGATGGAGACCATTTGAAAACGCAGAGTCCCAGGACCCCGTAAGACGAGTGGCCATACTAGGAAAAGGCTTCAGCTACATTGCAAGTTTGATTCAGAATTTGGGGGCCGGACCCCCAGGTTAAAATAGATACCAGTTTTGAACTCATACAGCATTTTTATGGTATATATTTCTAAGTGAATAGAGTAGCATTTCACACATCCCTCCATTAAGCCCACAACAAGAGGTAATTGTTTTAACTATTTTCTGAATCTTTCCACACTTTTTAATCTAGAATTAAATAAATGTAAAATATGTATATATGCAATTTATATATTTCACATAGCAGCAGATGTATAAATATTTATATTCACATTCATATGTATACATGTATGAGTGCATGCAGGTACAGATGTACATTCAAATGTATGTGTGTGTACATGTGTGCATGTTCATAAATACAAGTAAGCTCACACAAGCAGCAAGATCACTCAGAAATGAGATCATACATACACAGCATTCAACAATTTGAATTTTTTTCCTTCTTTCACAGCATGTTTTTTTACACCTAACAATATATCATGCACAGCCTTTGAAGCTAGGACCCATTAACATACCTCACTGTTTATTAAGGCTGTAGAGTATTCCATTGTACTATAATTTATTTGACTTTGCTCTATTTGTAGACATTAAAATTGCTTACTTCTTTTTCTTCCCCAAACAACAGTGTACATGTGCATTTACAAAACTTGCAAGCATTTCTGAAGAACAGATAACTAGGAATAGATTTTCTAAGCCATAGAACTAAGTTCT
This sequence comes from Giraffa tippelskirchi, assembly GCF_054371585.1. Taxonomy (NCBI): domain Eukaryota; kingdom Metazoa; phylum Chordata; class Mammalia; order Artiodactyla; family Giraffidae; genus Giraffa; species Giraffa tippelskirchi. The sequence continues at coordinate 160,249,144 of NC_137283.1, read as the reverse complement.
AGCATCACTCTGAACAGACTAGTGTGAGTTTTGGTGACTCTTAGAAGGGGCAGATGGCATTCAAATCTGCCAGCAGACTCAGTAACTCACTATGTGGATGCCTTATCAGTGTCACCATTAACGCCCTGAAATGTAGACATTTTCAAATATTGTAGGTTCAAGACAGGTTTAGATCTGTTTCTTTAGTAGTGAACATGTGTGTGTGTGTGTGTGTGTGTATTTATTCTCATCTCTTTATGATTCCAGACCAAGATATAATTTTGCCTAATAAGCCACTTTGGTAACTAGATTAACAACGCCTCTGTAGCACACTGTTGATAAACGAGATCCCTCATTTCTAGGCTTCAAGGGTGTTCCATTTATGCTAAGCTGCTCTCTTTTATTGAAATATTGAGAGTATTTAGAAGTCTCTGAGCTAGACAAAAATCCCTACTTGTATTTTAAGGGAAAAAGAAAAAACTTGAGAATTTCTACTCATTTATTAAGAACTTATTGAGTCCTAAGTACTTTAACGAAAAGAAAAATAATAAAAATCAGTCTTTACCCTAAGAAATTTATCTTCACCATATGGAACTGATGGGAGGGATAATATATAGGAATTTTAAAAATTGTGTCTAGGAACTTGGCAAGACAGTGGGAGATTCAAAACTGATAGCAAAAGGCCCGCTTACTCCAGGATCTTAAAACGTTCAGTGTGACAAATGTGCTCACAAACATTTTTTGTTCCCTTGGTAGAGGGATAGCATCATTCCTGGCTTCATGGTGGATGTGAAATTTGAACTGAACCTTCAAATCCAGGCAGGACTGTGATAGGTGGAGGTAGAGAAAGGAATATTATAAGCATTAGCAAAGCATTGGAAACAGGAAATATTTATGATTTGGCTGGAAGTTGGTGTGCTCTAGAGAGAAACTGAAAATGAAAGGAAGCATGGGTTGATGTCAAGTATGGAAAGCTTTGAAGGCAATGTCAGGAGCTTATTGTTGTTGTTCAGTTGCTAAGTCGTGTCCAATTCTTTGTGACCCCATGGATCGCAGCACACCAGACTTCCCTGTCCTTCATTATCTCCCAGAGTTTACTCAAACTCATGCTCATTGAGTTGGTGATGCCATCCGACCATCTCATCCTCTGTCCTTTTGTCTTCAGTCTTTCCCAGCAGCAGGGTCTTTACTAATGAGTTGGCTCTTCGCATCAGGTGGCCAAACTATTAGAGTTGTGTGTAATGGGAGCTATCAAAGGTTTGGGGGTTTTTTTCAGCTGGTCTTTAGATAAATTTATCTGCCTGGTAATATTGCAGAGGGAAGAAAACCAGCTGGAAGATGATTGTTTGAATTCAGAGAAAGCATTCTGATACACCTTGAACAGGAATCCAGGCAGCTTTTTTGAAGTTATACCTAGCTTAAACTGAGACGATAATTCTCTTAGAGAGCTGTAAGGACTGCATCATAATTTAGTAACGAGTAAGAATTACATCCAAGCTACTGAATAGTTGGAATATAACTACAGAAATATAATGAGTCAGGAAAAGTGCTACTACTTGCCGTTCTGGCTTCCCTGAACCTGAGTAAAGGCTCCTTACAGAAAGAGACAAGCATATTGTCAGCTCAACATGAAATTTGCATACAAGGTAGAAACTCAATCCCCAGACAATCTGAAATGACCCTGATGGAAAATGCAGTCGGTAAACTTTGAGGAAGTGAAGAACCCTTCAATGAAAAATTAGGGGAGAACGTGAGGAGCTAAAGTTCTCAAATAGGGTTAAGAGCTGGAGAGAGTACTGGGCGATTCACTGTTGAGTGTTTCTGATTGGGAAGCCCTTAGAGCACACGAAGAAACTTCTCTAAGCAGGTCTTCCTGATTCCTGTCATTGCTGACGTTGCCGACGATGATGAAGACATCAGTGATGACGTGTGGATTTCTACGTCAGATGGGAACCTAGGCCTTTTTCTCATTCTATTTATGCAGTGGATACAGCTCGCGGCAAGCTGCAAGAGGTGCAGAGCATGGTGCACTGGGGCTGGCCCTACTGGCCAGAGAGGATCAGTCGTCAAATTTGCAGTAATTTCATGAGCCTATTGTTAAACACAATTACTTTAAAAACTGTATATTATAATTTAGTAAGTTATGCTTTTTAAAAGATAATAAATACTCCAAGCCCATCATTTAGTAATCATCTTACTACATTTTACTGTTATCTCTGTTCTTGAAGTACTGTTTACCTCCAACATTGAGATGGGGGAGACACCATAGGAAAGCAGGCTGCCCAACTCTGGCCCAGGAGCTTTGGATTGGTAGCTTGAAATTGACCATACAGAAGTGTTTACACCATGGAAATCAGCAAACGCTACAAATCAAACCTTTTTAACCGCCAGAGAACCAGTTGTTATACATTTACCGTATGACCTTTGACTCTTCAGAGTGAAAGGATGACTGAAATGTTTGTAAGCAGTTCCTACTTTGCATTCCTTGGGTGTCCATCACGTTCGGGTATGATACAAAAACACCTGCAAGTGCAGTGTTGAGACCAACCTGTGTTAACACTGTGCTACTTTCACTGACAAGGAGACTGTGGCTTCTAGTGCCTCTGAGAACTTGAACAAGTCACAGTCTCTCTCGTGGTTTATTCCTCCTTGTGAAGGAGTTTTCTCTGATGCTTGACCTTGTCTTTCACGCTGTATTCTTATACCTCTTCAACCAGGGACCATAATACCTAGAAACATCACTGGAATTGAGCAGGAAAAATGAGAGCTTGTATGTCAGTTTATTCCTTGTGCATGGGATGTCTGGGCATCTTTGCTTACTCAAGCTATGTGATCTATCCTTACGCAGACTACAATGCAGGACTTTAATGATAACTCAGTTTTCTTCTCACCATGCTAGAACACAAGCGGAAACAAATTTAATTCCTGTATGTAAGTAATAGGATACCCATTATGTTTGATTTTTATTTGAAAAACATCTTCTGATTGGACCTCTAATAACTGAGATTTCCTCTCCGCATTTCAGCATCTTATCCAATATTTTAAAAAATTATTTACATTCAGTAGGCTTTAAAGTCAATTTTGATATTTTCCACTGTTATGATTCTCAAGTCCAAATGGATTACACTGACAATACAGACAAATTTAATCTTCTTCATATATAACTTGAGGATAAAAGGTCAAAACGGGAGTGTGTTTCTCTCCTCTCCTACAGATGAAAATGCAAATAACTAATTTCCTTTGAAGTTTGTAAATACAACATGTATTCTATATTCTTTACAGCATTAAATAAATAGGTCACTGCGATCCAGCAAAAGTTAACTCATTAAAGTCTCTGCCAGGCTGAGAAAAAGAGTTATTTTCGTCTAACATTAGCTTCTTAGCTATGATGAAATCAATCTTGTGACACCTTGGTTTTTGCTTTATAAGGATCCAGTTCTTAAAGTGGCTTCTTGGGAGAGACTCTTTCTTCTCATATTGGGACAGTTCAGTGATATCCTTCTTATGAGAATTGGCCCTGAATTTTACTGTCCTTGGGACTAAGAAAGAGATTCAGTCTACACTGATGGAAAGCTCACAATCAAGGGCAAATGACAGTACAAGGTGTAGACAGTATAGCAGAGGAAGGCAGAGAGGAGTCAGGACTGAACTCTGATGAGTCTGTGATGCCCCCAAGAAGGAGGCAGAATGGAAAGGAAATGACAGCTAGAGTGAAGAGAAAGACAGCAGCTACTATGTGTTCAGCATCTGGAATGTGCCCGGCCTTGCAGGGAGGTGGGGTGGAAGGTCTGGAATCCACATAGTCCTGCTGGTTATCCTGGTAAATCCTCCCCCAACACTTTGTTAGGTTCCATGATGCTTTAAGCCTCCAGCTGCAGAGTTCTGTCTTCCCCGATGGCTCAGAAGGTAAAGAATCTGCCTGCAGTGCAGGAGACCTGGGTTCGATCCCTGGGTCGGGAAGATCCCCTGGAGAAGGGAATGGCTACCCACTCTAGTATTCTTGTCTGGGAAATCCCATGGACAAAAGAGCCTGTAGGGGCTCGCAAAGAGTTGGAAACAACTGGGCAACTAAAACACAGGGATAGGATCTTGATATTATATCAAAATAGAGATTATGGATAATATGAAACATGATCACAGAAGGTGTAGTAAAGTCCCAATAATACGGCTTTCGTTTCAGTGCAGTCTGAGAAATTTGGCTTGTTTCAACTTTTACCTACTGAAAAACTCTTTAAAGGTAGAAAATGGTCATTTGTGAAATGACATTAAATCATTATATTCTTCAAAATATACTACCCAGATATAACTTGACATATCTAAAATCAACTTATTCATTTGTGCATTTGCAAAATCGAAACTGAATAAAAATAAAATGCGTGATAAATAATGTCATTTACCTCCTACTAGCACAATGTTTAGCACAAAGTATGTCAATAGGATTTGTTGAATGATATCAAATAGAGTTTTGTGATTCCTTCATGTCTTTTTCTAATTTGATCGAATCATCTGCTACCTCCTGCCACCTTCATAAAGGAGAGAAGATATTGGCAGGAGAATTGTAATATATTTAAAATAGGCTGATGGACAGCAGATTTAATGGAAAATCTTCCAAGTTCACTGTTGAGGTTAATAAGCATAAAATATCTTAAAACTAAATTAAAGTACTTTTTTTCTTAAGAAGGCATTAAAACGAAAAGTTTGATGGCATTTTAGCTGATTCTAGAAGTAAGTAGCATTCCTGTGGTAAAAAGTACCATTTGCAACTGAGATAAGAATAAAGAGTTTTTGTCTTCCCTGAATATATCTTAGGAAACAAAAAAAAAAAATCCTTGCTAATCATTATCCTTGCAAATGTCTAATTTAAATTTTGCCTCAAAATGCCTATCGGTGGGTACTCCAGCTATTTTATGTGTGTATATAAAAGATATATGCTATATTTTTTATTACTGATATTCAATATAAATTTATTTGTCCTTATTTTAGATTGTGATTTCCATGTTAAAGTTTCCAAATAAATGATATCAACCATCTTTTCTCATTTACTTTGTTTTGTGAAGGTGTTCATATTCTTGATCAAATCTCTTGAGTTTTTCCATTTTGAGTAACTACAATGAGATCAATTTGCAATTCCAATGTATTGCACTGTTTTTGAATTGGAACAAAAGGAAGCATCTCAGAACAAAACCTTATTGAATGGAGTAATTTTAAATGCCTTTAGTTCAGATGAATTTTTTAGTGGAAGTAGCAGGAAAATGCTCTACCTTTCCCCAGAGATCCCTATTGTTCACCAGTTAGGAAAAATAATCTGTAATTTCAAGGACTGCAAATATGTTCCAGTAATTTTGATAGCTTCAGGGTCATATTTCAAACTGTCTATAATTTATAAGCATATATCTTTGTTTTCTTCTCTATAAACACTAGCTCTCTCTTATGCTTTCCTTAAACTATTATAAACAATATGTTTTAACTAAAAACTTAGACCAAAAGTAAAATGTGTGCTGGTTTGTTCCATTAATAATAATTTCTATCTTGTCCTAAAATTGTACACTCATCTATTTTTCCATGCCCTTTCCTCCACATCTCATCTCTTCATTAGGACTTCTATCAATGTCTATATACAGTTAATTCTGTCCTTTCAGCAATAATACTGTGTAGTGAAATGGAGTATTATGGATGAGTTGTGTGACCTGCAAAGGGAGAATCTACTATAGCTGGGAAGGAAGAACACCATAGTAAGATTTGTTATACAGTGATGCCTCTAAGAGTTAACTGTGCAGAAACTGAGCCTTTATAAGTCTTGCGTTTCATCTGCACAGATGCAAAAAGCAGGAATTTATCTCCTTTCCTGCCACATGTAACATAGACATTATAGTTTCTGAAAAGGCACTTTCTGGCTCCTCTTTCTAAGATTCTGGGATGACAATTATGTTAATGAATTCATTACTCTTTTATAAAGTGTCTGAAACAAAGGAACATAGGAACTATAAATTGCTTAAGCATCAGAGAAACAAAAAGCATATTATCTGTTATCAAAAGCCTAGGTATTATTTAGGCTTTATGTTCTCTTGTTCTAAAACTTTCAGTCAGTCCCCAGTGTTATTAAATTAATGAAGGTATTTAGAATACATTCAAACCTAAGCAATCATCAACTTAATAATTGTGTATGTGTACCTCATGGTAATCACAAACCAAAACTCTGTAATAAATACATACATAAAAAAATGAAGGACTCCAAGCATACCAATGACTGACTATAGCAAGAACTGATGCATTGGAAAAGACCCTGATGCTGGGAAAGATTGAAGGCAGGAGGAGAAGAGGACAACAGAGGATGAGATGGTTGGATGCCATCACCGACTCGATAGACACGAGTTTGAGCTCTGGGTGTTGGTGATGGACAGGGAAGCCTGGTGTGCTACAGTCCATGGGATCGCAGAGTTGGAGATGACTGAGCGACAGAACTGAAAACATAGCAATAAAAATAGCAAATCACAAGGGAGGAGAGCAAAAGATTAACACAAGAACGAAGTAAGGTGCCGCCCGCCAAGAGTTAACACAGTGACAACGGATATATACCACAACCCGCAAAGAATGAACACAGTGACAATGGATATATACCACAACCCGCAAAGAGTTAACACGGTGACAACGGATATATACCACAACCCCCAAAGAATGAACACAGTGACAACGGATATGTACCACAACCCCCAAAGAATGAACACAGTGACAACGGATATGTACCACAACCCCCAAAGAATGAACACAGTGACAACGGATATATACCACAACCTGCAAAGAATGAACACAGTGACAACGGATATATACCACAACCCGCAAAGAATGAACACAGTGACAACGGATATATACCACAACCCCCAAAGAATGAACACAGTGGCAACGGATATGTACCACAACCCGCAAAGAGTTAACACAGTGACAACGGATATATACCACAACCCGCAAAGAATTAACACGGTGACAATGGATATATACCACAACCTGCAAAGAGTTAACACGGTGACATCGGATATATACCACAACCCGCAAAGAATGAACACAGTGACAACGAATATATACCTATCGATAAGTATTTTAAATGTACGTGGACTAAATGATCCAACCAAAAGACACAGAGTAGCAAAATGGATTAAAAGAAGCAAACGAAATGCCAAGCCTACAAGAGACTCAGTTCAAATCTAAAGACACACACAAACTACAAGGGAAAGGATGGAAGAAGGTGTTCCATGAAAATATACACAAAAATAAAGATGGTTTGCCATACCTGAAGAAGATAATAAGACTTTAAAGTAAAGATTGTTATAAGAGAAAAAGAAGGACGTTACATAAGATAAAGGGATCGATTCATCTAGAAGACATGACGACTGTAAATATACATGCTCCCAACATTGAAGCACATAAGCACATAAAGCAAATACAATAATAATTGGGGACTTTAACAGCTGCTTGCAAAAATGAACAGATTATCCAGACAGAAAAGCAATAAGGAAACACTGGCCTTCAACAACACGTTGTGTCAGATGAAGTTGATAGATACATATATTATTCCATCCAACAGCAGCAGAATACACATCTTTTTAAGTACACACGCAACATTCTCCAGGACAGATCACACAAAAGTCAAAGTCGCGCACATGTGTCCAACTCTTTGCGACCCCGTGGACTGTAGTCCATGGAATTCTCCAGGCTAGAATATTATCTGTTAATATAGCAGATATTATTATCTGGAGTGGGTACCTTTTACTTCCCCAGGGGATCTTCCTAACTCGGGGATCAAACCCAGGTCTCTCACATTGCAGGTGGATTCTTTACCAGCTGAGCCACAAGGGAAGCCCAAGAATACTGGAGTGGGTAGCCTATCCCTTCTCCAGCAGATCTTCCTGATCCAGGAATCAAACTGGGGTTTCCTGCATTGCAGGCAGATTCTTTACCAACTGAGCTATTAAGGACATGCTGGGCTGCAAAATAAATCTCAGAAATTTAAGAAGATAGAAATAATGTTAAGTGTCTCAACACTGTGAGACTAGAAATCTACAACAACAACAAAAACTACCAAAAAAATACAAACGTGATTACTAAGCAATAGGCTCCTAAGCAACCAGTTAGTCACTAAAGGAATCAAAGAGGAAATTTGAAAAATATCTGGAGACAAGAGTCACAGCAAAAGCAGTTCTCAGGAAAATTTCATAGCAGGACAAGCCTACCTCAGGAAACAAAATTTCAAACAGTCTGCACTTACAGCTGAAGGAACTAGAAAAAGAAAAACAAACAAAACCCAAAGTTATTAGAGAAAAAGTCATAAAGATCAGAGCAGAAACAGAGACAAAAAATGTAAAATATAAAATGAAAGTAACAATTGATTCTTTGAAAAGATAAAATTGAAACCCTTTAGCAGATTTATCAAGGAAAAAAGAGAAATGTCCAAAACAAAATCAGAAACGAAAAAAGGAAAAGTTGGAACTGACACCACAAAATGCAAAGATCGTAAGAAATACAAACAATCATATGCCAATAAAATGGACATCCTGAAAGAAATAAATTCCTAGAATCATACAGTCTCCTAAGACTGAATCAGAAAGAAATACAAAATATAATCAGACCAATTACCAGTAATGATATTAATCAATAATTTAAAAACTCCTAATGAACAAAATCCAGGACCAGATGAATTCACAGGTGAATTCTACCAAACATTTAAAGAAAAAATTAACACCTATCCTTCTCAAACTATTTTTAAAAATTGAAGAAGAGCTATTTGTATGAGGCCAGCATCACACAAACACCAAAAACAAAGATATCACAAAAAAGGAACCAAAAAAAAGAAGAATATCACTGATGGACATAGATGTAAAAATCCTCAATAAAATATTAGCAAACCAAATTCAACTATACATTAAAAGAATCATACATCATGATCAAGTGGGCTTTGTCCAGTGATCCAAAGATGTTTCAATATTTGCAAATCAGTCAGTGTGATATACCACATTTACAGATTGAAGAATAACTATTGTGTGATCATCTCAATAAATGCAGAAATGGTTTTGATAAAATTCAGCATTCATGTATGACAAAAACTGTCAACAAAGTGGAGGTATAGGAAACATACCTCAACATGTGAAAGTCGCTCTTTGCGACCCCATGGACTATACTGTCTATGGAATCCTCCAGGCCAGAATGCTGGAGTGGGTAGCCATTCCCTTCTCCAAGGGATCTTCCCAACCCAGAGATCAAACCCAGGTCTCCCTCATTGCAGGTGGATTCTTTACCAGCTGAGCTTCCAGGGAAGTCCATACCTCAACATAATAAAAGTCAAGTATGAGAAACCTACAGTTAGCATCATACTCAATGGTGAAAAGCTAAAAGCATTTCCTCTAAGATTAGGAACAAAACAAGGATGCCCACTCTTGAAACTCTTGTTCAATATAGTATTGGAAGTCCTAGCTATAGCAACCAGAAAAGAAAAACCAATAAAAGGAATCCAGATTGGGAAAAAAGAAGTAAAACTGTCACTATTTGCAGGTAGCATGATACCATGATAACATGATACTCTATGTAGAAAATCCTACAGACATCCCCTAAAGGCTATTAGAATTAATAATTAAATTCAGTAAAATTGCAGTATACAAAATTAACATACAGAAACCTGTTGTCTTCTTATGCAAAAACAACAAACTTTCAGAAAGAGAAATTACGAAAACAACTCCTTTTAATTGCATCAAAAATAATGAAATTCTTAAGAATAAATCTAATCAACATGGCATTAATAGAAAGACCTGTACTCAGAAAACTATAGGACACTGATGAAAGAAAGTGAGGATGACACAATCAAGTGGAAAGATATACTGTACTCATTGATTGGAAGAATTAAAATTGTTAAAATGACCATACTATCCAAGGCAATTCATAGATTCAGTGCAATTCCTATCAAAATACCAATGGCATTTCCACAGAATTAGAACAACTAATTGTAAAACTTGTATATTAACACAAAAGACCTTGAATACCCAAAACAATTCTTGAGAAAGAACAAAGCTCCTTGATATCATGCTTTCAGACTACACTGCAAAGCTACTGCAAAAAAAAAAAAAAAAAAAGCAGTATGGTACTGACAGAAAAAAATACACATTTATCAATGGAACAAAATACAGAGCCCGGAAATAAACCCACACTTTATGGCCAGTTAATCTATGACAAAGAAGGCAACAATACAGTGAAGACAGTACCTCTTCAATAAATGGTATTGGGAACCCTGGACAGCTACATGCAAAACAGAAATCTGGATTATTCTCACATCATCTACAAAAATAAAGTAAAATTGGATTAAAAACTTGGAAGACCTGAAATCACAAAACTCCTGGGAGAAATATGTTCTTTGACATTGGTCTTAGCAATATTTATTTTTTTAGATATACCTCCTCAGGCAAGGGAAACAAATGCCAAAATAAACAAATAGGATTACATCAGAATAAAAAGCTTTTGTGCAACAAAGGAAACTACCAACAAAATGAAATAGGCTGTTTACTGAATAGGAGAGGATATTTGCAAATGATATTTCTGATAGAGGGTTAATATCCAAAATATACAAAGAAATCATAAACTTCAAATTTATAAAAAAAAAATCTTATTAAAAAATGGGCATAGCATCCTGAATAGACATTTTTCCAACGACATACAGATGGCAAACAAGTCCATGAAAAAATGCTCAAAATCATTCACCATCAGAGAAATGCAAATCAAATGCATAGTAAAATATCATCTGATGCCTGTCAGAATTGCTATTGTCCAAACAATGACAAGTAACAGGTTTTCGCAAGAATATGGAACAAAGGGAACTTTCAAACGCTGTTGGTGGGAATGTAAACTGGAACAGCCACTATGGAAAACAGTATGGGATTTCCTCAAAAAATTAAAAATAGAGCTACCATACAATCCAGCTATCCCACTTCTGAGTATTTTTCAAAAGAAGCAAAAATACTGATTCAAAAGGATACATGCATCCCTGTATTCATTGCAGCATTATTTACATCAAGCAAGACGCAGAAGCGGCCGGGCGGCCTGTCGCTAGATGGACGGGTAGAAGGTGTGGGATAGGCAGCAGTCCGTGGGGTCGCACGAGAATCAGACACAGCTCAGCGACTGCAACAACAGCTGTACGTGGGATGTGAACAAGAAGTAAATCCTGCCATTTGTGACAGCATGGATGGACCTAGAGGATATTATGCTATGTAAAAAAGTCCAAGGCAGATACCATGTGAGGCACTGAGATGTGGAATCTAAAAGACAAAACTAATGGAAAAACATGCAAAACAAAAAAATCATGGGTATGGAGAAAAAAACAGATGGTTACCAGAGGGAGAGTTGCAGGGGTGTGAATGACACAAGTAATGGAAATTATTAGGTACATGCTTCCAAGTACAAAACAAATGAGTCACAGGGATAAAATGTATAGCATGGGAAATACCAATAATATTATAACAAACTGTTTTTGGTGGCAAAGATGGGCAAAAGTTACAAACTTTCATTTACAAGGTAAATAAGTATCAAGGATATAATGTACATGATTAATGTAATTAACACTGCTGTATGTTATATATGAAAGTTGTTTTTTAAAAAAGAATCCTTGAAATCCTGACTCAGTCTATTGATACATCTGAAATTTGTCCAAGCCCTATCAGCCGAGAAACCTATAGCCAAGAGTGATTTGAAATGTCAGCTGTAGCTGAGGATACGTGGTATAGTCCCATTCCAGAGAGCTCTGAGATTCTACTCTGGTGGAGAAACATGCTATGCTCTATACCATACAGTGGGGCCTTAGGAAGGTTTCAGAGTGAAATGAAATTCTCTGTAGATTACAAAGACTTGGAAGCTATCTTTACTGTAACCAGTACTATCAAAATGGAAGCGAATGAAATTCTCTACTCTCAATGAGTTTGTATGTGTGTTTTCCTGATAGCGAGAACATATTACAGACAGAAAGGGCATTGTGAACTCTCCAGGGACTTTAGATAAAGCATACAATTTCTGAAATATTTCTATTTGCCTATAAAACCATAATGTAGAGGCTGAATTTTTCTTCAAATCTGACAGTCCTTTTCATGTGACTGTTTATATAATAATACATTAAACAAATCTATTTATTTCCAGCATCTATTTCTAAGAGAAAAGAGTAAACTTTGTTGTTTTTCTCCCAAAACAGGAGTTTTGAGGAAACCTCAGAAATAGTTTTAGACATAAAAATACCCTAAGATTTTTATTTTTATTTTTTTTAAATATTTGAGGTCCAGTTTGGAGAATATAAAATTAAAAAAAAAAAATTGTTAGAAGAGATTTGGTTACCAAGTTAAGATAGGATTATGAACGTGTGAGAAAAATTCTATCTTAGCAAAGTAACAACATGTTATTTAGAATACAAACGTAGCAGACAAGGCAGTTGTAAAGAATCTCAGCTCATAAGTGTTGAAAGTTTTTTTCTTTCTTAAATAATCAAAGACATAACAAAGTCATTCTAAAGCACAGAAAATTCTTCTAGTAACACAGGATCTCTGCTTGGCAGGCAGATTAGACCGACTATAGCCCTCTAGGCTCCTCTGTCCATGGGATTCTCCAGGCAAGAATACTGGAGCAAGTTGCCATGCCCTCCTCCAGGGGATCTTCTCAACCCAGGGATGGCACCCAAGTCCCATATGCTTCCTGCATTGGCAAGCATGTTCTTTACCACTAGTGCCACCTTGGTTGCCAGTTTTATCCATGCTGTCATATGTCAATACTTCTTTTTATGGTTCAAATACATGTACACACACACACCCACAAACACACACCGCATTTTGTTTATCCATTCCTCTGGTGACAGATCTTTGAGTTATTTAAACCTTTGGCTATTATGAATAGTGTTGTTATGAACAATTGTGTAAGGTGTGTGTTTGAGTCCTCAGTTTTACTTCTTTGGGGTATATAGGTGTTGAATTGCTGGATCATATGGCAATCCGCCTGCATTGCAGGAGACCCCGGTTCCATTCCTGGGTCGGGAAGATGCCCTGGAGAAGGGATAGGCTACCCGCTCCAGTATTCTTGGACTTCCGTTGTGGCTCAGCTAGTGAAGAATCCACCTGCAATGTGGGAGACCTGGGTTCGATCCCTGGGTTGGGAAGATCCCCTGGGGAAGGAACGGCTACCCACTCCAGCATTCTGGCCTGGAGACTTGCATGGACTGTATAGTCGATGGGGTCGCAAAGAGTCAGACACGACTGAGCAAGTCCTTCTCCATTCTCTCTCTCTCTCTCCATGGCAATTCTGTGTTTCACTTTTTGAGGAACTTGAGCCCATTCCTCATGATGCATCCAGGATGAGTTTTTAAGAAATACCAAAGTCCCCATCTCAACTCTAAAGGCTTGGGGATGGTGAGATGCTTTAAAAAATAAGCAGGGTCCAGTGCTGCCTCTGGGGAACTATGTGACCTTTATCAAGTTTCTTAACTACATTTGGAGCCTCTGTTTATTCATCTGTTAAAGCTGAAATAACACCCTCCTCTGTAGATTGGTTGTTAGAACTCCAGGAAATATGTGTAAGAAGCACTTACTGTTTAACAGTGTTACCTTTCCCCCATTTTCATATATATTAGCTTTTTCCCACATAAAATATGGAAAACTTTAATTTTCTGCCTACTAGTCATTCTGGGACAGGTCAGCTTTAGAATTAAATGTTTTCATGTGTCAGAGCCTTATATATCAAAATATGATTTATTGTCTTTTCAAAGGAGGCGTGAAAGATTGGAGGGCCTCTCTCACAGACTCGATTTGTTTGATTCTGCTGGAAGATTCCCAGGCTTTGATCCTGCGTGAACTCTTTGTAGTGCCTCAGAGCTTATCTGAACATTTTATGTGGAAAGACAGTTATATCATCTTGTAGCACTCGTTGGACTCAGAGTGAGTCCAAAGAAACTTGGTATGTTTTAATTTAAAGTTGGTTCTTTCACGCGCACCCAGGATGAAAACTAAAGTGCAACTGGACCTAAAGGTCACTAACTGGTATATTCCCCAGTCTGCAAACTGCATGAGATGAGCATTGAGGGCAGCCTGGATAGAGGTCGCATGGCCCTGGGGAGTGGCTGAGAACAAGGGCTTCGTGTGCCCTTGGAACTCAGTGCCGCAGCCGCCTGGACAGGGCCTGCCTTGTGCCCTCAGTGGATGCTCATTCGCTGCTTCTTCCCTGAAAAGCGTGGGGAAGTTCCAGGAGTCGGTGGTGAGCAAAGCCAGAGGAGTTCCCTACCCTCCTGGAGGATAAGTCACGTGGGGAGATAGACCTCAATCCAACACCAGAATGGAAGGTCAAGTGGGCAGTGTGAGATGTGCACTCAGCTACAAGGACGTGTAACGGGGAAATCCCCGTGGTCTTGCCCTGCACAGTCTTCGGTCTATGAGCACAGGTCTGTTTTAGGATCACTTCACAGGCTACGGCTTGTCTTTCTATCCAGTACCTCCTCACAGGCCCATAAGAGGAAATGGCAGCTCTTGTGACCTGCAGTGTTAACACTCTCATTTTCTTACTGTGGATTATAAATTTGGAGAGGACACCTGAAGTTTGTCAATAAGTTTAATCATTTTCTTCACGCATGTTATTGCCAGTCGAACTAGACTGATGACATATAAAATCACTCTTCTTTAGATGCAAATTTGGACATACATAGCAGTTTCTAATGTAGGGCTTTCCTGGTGGCTCGGATGGGAAAGAATTAGCCTGCAGTGCAGGAGACCTGGGTTCAATCCCTGAGTTGCAAAGATCCCCTGGAGGAGGACATGGCAACCTACTCCAGTAATCTTGCCTGGAGAATCCCCATGGACAGGGGAGCCTGGTGGGCAACAGTCCATGGGGTCACAAAGAGTCGGATGTGACTGAGCAGCTAAGCACAGCACAGGAGTTTCTAAAAAGATTTTTAAACATTTCTCTTAAGTCAAAGACATGCTTTTCTATTTGAATTTTAGAGGTATAATCTTATATTAGCCCATCATGTAAATTCTTATATATTTGGGTTTTGCAGAATACACATTTACAATTTTACTATGTAAGTGGGGACTTCCCTGGTGGCTCAGTGGTATATAATCTGACTGCAAATGCAGGAGACATGGGTTCAATCCCGGGGTCAGGAAGATCCACTGGAGAAGGAAATGGCAACCTGCTCCAGCCTTCTTGCCTGGGAAATCCCATGGACAGAGGAGCCTGGTGAGCTACAGTCCATGGGGGTTGCCAGAGTCAGACACAACACCACTGAGGGTCTAAACCGCCACCACCACCACCACTATGTAAGTAGTCTTTATGATAAGGACACATTTGAAAAACTTTCATTCACAAACCCAGACTTCAGTCATTTGACTTTAGTCATTCATTAGAACCTTGATATGTTTTTCCCAGAATTCATTAGGGAAAAACAAAACAGTACGTTTCCCAGTGACCCTTGACCTCAACAGTGATGCCTAATAAATTCTAAGCATGTTGTTGAACTGCCAGAGGCTGAGTTTGCATCCCGTTTGTAAGAGCTCCCCATGGCAGTATTTGAAAGACTGTTTCCCCTTCTACTCACATTGCACTTTAACAGTGTACACTTTCACTGACTTCTTGCTATTTTATTTGAGTACCAAGTAGATTGTCTCAACTTCCTGCCTGCTCAGTTTGTTTAAAAAACAAATCTAGCATTGAATTTAATGCTGAGGAAATGGTGAGAAACTGACTGCTCAGAAGAATTAATTTCCTCATGCTTTTTTTAGAGCTTGAAAATCAGCACACAAAGTTTCACACTGCATGCAAATAACTTTCCCTGGGCGTTAGGGTATTTCTGAGCCCCTGAGGCAAGACTTAACCTATCTGGACTTTCCCTGAAAAATCAATTGCCAACCTAGTCTGGAAAAATTATTTTGTACTTTAGGTTGTGAAATTCATTCTGAATTCTGAATTACTGGTCTTCATTCATTGATTCAAAAAGTATTTATTAAACCCTACCATGTGCCAGGCACTTTGCTAAGTACTAGGCTTATAAAGTTAAATAAGTTAGACTTAGTCACTATCACGAAGACTTCAAATGCAGTCTAGAAATGTTGAGTGTCTGCATGCAATGTGAGGAATGATAGACGTCAATCTTTCACACCATGGCAAAACTGTCAGTTTAGTTCAGTTCAGTCACTCAGCCGTGTCCGACTCTGCGACCCCATGGACTACAGCACACTAGGCTTCCCTGTCCATCACCAATTCCTGGAGCTTGCTCAAACTCATGCCCATCCAGTCAGTGATGCCATGCAACCGTCTCATTCTCTGTCGCCCACTTCTTCTCCTGCCTTCAATCTTTCCTGGCATCAGGGTCTTTTCCAATGAGTCAGTTCTTCGCGTCAGGTGGCCAAAGTGTGGGAAAACTGTGGACAACATCTAAACAGACTCTGAATGAGGTAGCTGGAGGTGAGGGCACTTTGCAGGAGTAGGAAAAGCTTTTTTTTAGAACCACAGACTTAATGTGAATGGTAAGGCATAAGCAGGGAATAACTAGAAAAAAAAAAGAGATGAAGAATAAAGGTTTTGGAGGCAGTTGATGTGCTGCCAGTTTCTCCTACCTTTGACAACAGAGGGGTTTATTAGGGTCTCTTTTGTTTGAATCCTGAGTGGCAACGAAATGTTAATAATGCATTACTTGCCTTATTGTAGGTAACTGTTAATTTCCTGGGCTTTTTAAACATGAATATGAATTAGATGTGGGATTTCTTATTACTTATGAGAAATTCAGTCAGCATTTCTCAGATTGAACCATTTGAGGCTGACATCTGCCTTGTAGCATCCTGAAAACCCACTTTCTCTAGGTAATTGAAATGCTGTTCTACAAGAAGTGGTGCAAAGGGCCTTATCTCCGTGTTCATTTCAGCTGTCAGCCCGTCACGCACTACGTGTGTTCTTTCTAAGAATTAATCGTGGATCAGATGATGATGTTTCACAAAGCTTCCACCAGGAGACTTTCTGGCAGATCAATAAATGCCACCCTACAGCTTTAGGCCATATTCATGATGCTTTTCCTCAATGGATGAAGGAGAAGATCATATTAGCATTTAAAAACTCGTGCATAGATACTTCTCTGGCAATTCAGTGTTTAAGGCTTCGCCTTCCTATGCAAGGGGGCGCAGGTACGATCCCCTGTCAAGGAGCTAAGTTCCCCCCAAAAAACTTAAACAAACAAAAACAAACATTTGCACTTGCCACTCTTGCTATGGAAGGAAGAGAATCTGATCTCTCAACCCTTGCTTTGTGTCACCGTCACTCCTTACAAAGCTGTTGAAATACTGACACTATTCTTTAATCAAGTTGTCCAGTTCCATGGAAAATGTCTCTGGCACTAAACAACCTCAGCATTTGCTGAGTGAGATCATTGAAATGACTTAATACGTATTGTTAACTGGCCAATTGAGGATCTGACTGCCCCTTTTAAATTATAGGCCCTGTACCCAGAGCACTTGTGAAGACTTGTCAGTGGTTTGGGAACATGACTATGCACAGTGGTCTGATCATAGAAAGGAATCCCTGAAGCCTTTCACCATAATTGTATGTGTGTGTGCTCAGCTGTGTCTGACTCTTTGTGACCCCCATAGACTGTAGCCCGCCAGGCTCCTCTGTCTGTGGGATTTCCCAGGCAAGAATACTGGCGTGGGTTACCATACCCTCCTCCAGGGGATCTTCAGGGATTGAAACCACGTCTTCTGCATTGGCAGGTGGATTTTTTTTTTTTCCACTGAATCATCTGGGAAACAAGCTATATTCTTAGTTTTCTGAAGGAAAGTCTCAGGATACCCTCTCCAGGAGAAAGACAATGCCGTTATTAACGTGTAATTATGACAGTTATTTATTTATTTTTAAGGTAAGCTTTTGTTACTATTGTGAACATGTACAAGACTTCACAAATCTTGTTTATGCCTTGATGCATTTTGATAGCTTTATTGAAGTATAATTTACAAATCATGCAGATCACCAGTGTAAGTGTACGGCTAGACAGTGAATATGCACCAGTGCGCAGGCAGCCTCACACCCGGCTTTAGAACGCTGCTGTCACCCTCAGAAGTTTCCTCCTGTATGTTTCAGACATCCCCACTCCCACCCTAAGCTCCAGGCAAGCAGTGATTTGTTCTCTGCTTGTAGAGTTTTGCCTTTCTAGACATTTCATATAAATGGAATCATACAGTATATAATCTTTTGTCTGGTTGATTTCCCTCAGCATAATTATTTTGAGATTTTTTTTCAGAGTTGTTGCATAGCATGTATTTCCTTTTCCTTCCTTTCTTTCTTTCTGTTTTTTTCTTCTACTGACCACCCCACTTATGTTAGTTTCCCAACCAGGGATTGAACCTGGATCCATGGCCCTGAAAGCCCGAGTCTTATCCACAGACCATGAGGGAAACCCCTCTGTCTGTCTTCATGGCGAGCAAAACTCCACTAAATGAATGGGACCCATTTGGTTTAACTATTCACCAGCTGATGGACATTTGTGTTGCTTCCAGTTGAGATTATTATGAGTTGAGATTATTATGAGTTGAGCTGCGGGCATGTGTATGCAAGTCTTTGTGCAGATAAATGATTTCACTTCTCTCAGATACCCTGGAGAGGAATCACTGGGTCCTGTGGTAATGTGTGTTTTACGTTTTTAAAAATGACTTAAATGTTTTCAATGCGTAACATTTAACATCCCCATCAGACAGGAGAGGTTCCAGTTTCTCCATATCCCCATCAGTACTTGCTGTTCTCCGTTTCTTTCATTCTAGCCATTTTAGCGGGTGTGTAGTACGCTCCTGCGTGCATGCTTGGTTGCTTTAGTTGTGTCCAACTCTGTGCAACCCTATGGACTGTAGCCCACCAGGCTCTTCTGTCCATCGGATTCTCCAGGCAAGAACACTGGAGTGCCCTCCTCTGGGGGACCTTCCTGACCCAGGGATCGAACCCGCTGCATCTTCTGCAGGCGGATTCTTTACTGCTGAGCCACTCAGGAATCCCAGTGGTCTCTTACTATGGTTTTACTTTTGTTTTATCTAATTACTCATCCTATTAAGCATCTTTTTCATGTGCTTATTATCCAGTCATATATCCTTTTTTAGTAAAATGCTTTTCAAATATTTTGCCTAAGTATGGCATTTTTAAAATCACACAATGCATTTTTGTGATTTTTTGCTAGAATGTTTGCTGTGAATGTTTGCTACAATCCTTGCTGTGTACATAGACATTGAGATGCCCTTAGAATTCACCCCACAGAGCTTTGAAAGCATTTTATGCGATACGAAAATGGTGCACCAGGGTCATGTCATGTAAGAGATATTTGTATAAAATGCAATATGTTTGTTTCATAGCTAATGAGATGCTAAATCTAACCTTTGGCTCAAAAATGATCATTTTTCTCCCATTTGGTTCTCTGTTTTGTTATGTGTTTGTTGATAATTCATGGTTAAAAAGGCATAAAAGCTGTCTACCTCACAAGGGGCTGAGCTGCGTCTTCTCTGCATTCTTTCCATGAGTAACTATTTATTGTTAATTATGATTGAAACAATAACTCTTTAACAAAGTATGAGTAACTTCGATTAATCAGCTGCTTTCCAGGCAGATATACTTCCTGGGATCCCTAGGGTTTTCATCATCAAACTGTAGTAATGATGCTGCTTGGCACAGTGCTATTGTTTCCGTGGTAAATATGTGCATTGATTACCCAGGAGCCCAGGTCGTGAGGTGCTGTTGTTTTGCTTTATTCTTTATTATGTTAGGAATCCTCCACAGTAGGGGGCTGGCGTCTACTACAGGGTCACCTTGGGACTTCTCATATGGAAATCTAAATGAATTCTTTGTTACTGTAAATTACAAACAGAGCAACAGCAGCCTGCTTCCACACTTATAAATATGTATGTCCTTCCCACCAATGAAATTATGGTGAAGGATAGATCAAAGTGAATTAGCGCCTGTCAAGGAAATTTGATAGGTCATCCTGTACTGTAATGTTATTCCCTTTTCTTCTCAGTGTGACATAAGCATCAAACTCTATGTCTAGCGTCTAACATTCCTTCACCCATTGTGGTTAACAACAGTTCAAATGTGAAAATGAATCACCTGATATATTACTTCTGTGCAGTGGGAGGCAAACTGAAAACTAAATTTTTACAATCAAAATGAGTTTGATTGTATTCAGACTCTGAGTTTTGCTTAGTATTTGTAGCTACTGTGGTGTTAGGCCATCGTGTCTAAGTGTTGTAAAATCTGTTGCTATGAGTCTCTTAGATTTTCATAAACACTTTCTGAAGCCGCCTGTCCTAAAAATCTATTCAATCGGCCATTTAATTTTCCCAGCCTTATTGACGGTTAAGATATCATCATAACCTATTGTTTTCCCACCTCAAAATACTAAGAAACTATCAAATAAAAATCTCACCACTACCAAAATTATTAATCTCCAAATGTTTTTTAACTTTTATGGAATTTAAAAGAGAAAATCCAAAACATATGGTGTAAATTTGAAGTAGAAACGAGAACATTAAAAATAAAGAACATCAGCTAATGTTTATAGAGTTGGTTTAATACAGAAAAGAAAGATAAAGTTGAAATTTAAAGGAATTAAAAAAGGGAAGGGAAAATAGTGAGGAAGAGGGAATGAATAGTAAATAAATGACCAATTTGACTAATGAAAGAGCAGATACCAACAAAACTCAAACTATTGCAGTAGCCTGATAGCTCCTTTCTTCTTGGCTTTATCCTGCATCCTTCTCATGACATCTTTTTAAAAATTCAAATATAATCATATCAGCCATTCATGATAGCATGTTTCCACCTAGAAGCTTTACATTTTATTTACTGATTTATTTGTTTGTTTGTTTTTTCCTAAATTGGCTTGTAGCCCTCAGTTACTGAGGAACAGAGAGGCCAGGGGTGCTGCAGTGGGACATTACTGAGCATCTGAACAACAACTCAGCTACTGGCAATGTACGTTGTATTCTTGCAGAGTGATGTTGCCATGCAGACTACTTCCCATTGTCCACGTTCCATTATGTGTGGATTTTCCTGTTTCATAAAGTTCATCTCCTTGATATTCTCCTGAGTTTTCTCGCAATCTCCCATTTCTCTATAATTCTTTCAGAGAACCCTTCTGCTCTCTGGAAACTGAAACACCAAAATAGACTTCAGTTTTCTTCCTGAGAAATTCCAAGACATTCATACATAATACAGCCTACAAATATGACAAAAATGTTTTGTTCTTAACACCTTTTGTGACATTTAGTTGTTCACAGTTCGAACTGGGTGTATCCATTCTTTTTGTTTTTTTCTGCCTTTTATCTTTCTAACCAAATGGGATAATGTTTTCTTTTCAGCAAATGCATAGCTATTTTCTTTGCTAGTGGATGTAGTTGGAAATAAATTTTATATGTGGTTGTTAGTCATGACTCAGGTTCCACATCTATGATCATCCTTCCAATTTGCACTGTGAGTTCATGCCCATTCGTTATTCAATCTAAAGTGACTCACTCTCTCTCAACAGCTATTTTTGAGCCACAACACTGTTTCTATTTGGACATTTTCCAGTTAGTCATTAACATATATCAACATGTTTTCAAAATTAAGGATTCTAAATGGGACTATCACAGCAATCATGTATGTTTGCATCTGCACCTCCCTGCTAGATCCACAAGCGGATCAGCATGCCTGTTTGACACAGCGTGGTGTGGGGCA
The DNA here is from genome assembly GCF_054371585.1 of Giraffa tippelskirchi. Classification (NCBI taxonomy): domain Eukaryota; kingdom Metazoa; phylum Chordata; class Mammalia; order Artiodactyla; family Giraffidae; genus Giraffa; species Giraffa tippelskirchi. Next base: position 160,227,427 of record NC_137283.1, on the reverse strand, counting down.
TGAAAATGTTCCAGTTCCACAAGATTTTCAAGGTCTGCTTGCCTCCAACCATGTTTTAGATTTGGTCTGTCACACACGCCTAACAGAGATCATTCATTTCTCACATTTACAAGTGAAGACACAAAAGATATTAAGAAATACTTTGATATAAAGGCTTGTGTTTTTTCATAAGAAAATTAAAAATCTTTTTAGGTTTTCAAGACCTTAAAAATGCATCAGGACAAACATATCTAAGTGAAGCTTTGAGTGGGTGTGACGCTGTTTGAACATTTAGTAATAAAGTATTTTCCAACTAAACAACTTTCAGATTCAGGAAAATTCATCTGTTAAGGAATCTGCCAGCCAATGCAGGAGACATAGGAGATGCGGGTTCAATCCCTGGGTCAGGAAGACCCTTGGAGCACAGCACCCCACTCCAGTCTTCTTGCCTGGAGAATCCCATGGACAGAGGAGCCTGGTGGGCTATAGTCCATAGGGCCGCAAAGAGTTGGGCACTACTGAAGCCACTTAGCAGGCACGCACAATTGTTAATAAAGGGCTTCCCAGGTGACACTAGTGGTAAAGAATCCGCCTGCCGACGCAGAAGATACAAGATACCTAGGTTCAATCGCTGGGTAAGGAAGATCCTCTAAAGAAGGAAATGGCAGCCCACTCCAGTATTCTTGCCTAGAGAATCCCACGGGCAGAGGAGCCTGGCGGGCTACAGTTCGTGAGACAGCAGAGAGTCAGGCATAGCTGAGCAACTAAGAGCAGCAATTGATAATGACACCTATCCATCTCCTCCCATCTGAGTGCAGGGTCTGGGCTGAGAATGCCACGGGTTCCTTAAATGCTTCTCCATGACCTCACTGCTCCCGAGGCAGGTTATTATTGGTGAGTCCGGGGGGCGGGGTGAGTACAGCACGCCTTGTCAGCTGGTTAGAGGAACCTGTGGTCACTCATCCACGTCTCGGCATTGGGAGTCAATGGGGGAATGTGCTTTTCTTACTATCCCAGAAACCCTACTAGAGTGGGTTGCCATTTCCTTCTCTAGAGGATCTTCCTTGCCCAGCGATTGAACCCAGGTCTCCTGTGTCTCCTGCATTGGCACTCGGATTCTTTACCACTAGCATCACCTGGGAAGCCCTTCATTAACAATTGTGCGAGCCTGCCAAGTCGCTTCAGTAGTCTCCAACTCTGGGACAGTAAGATAAAATCTGGGACAGTAAGCATCAGCATCTCATAGGCTGATGCTGCTCCAGCCTATGAGAGAGGGATGGTGTTTGTGTATCACCCAACACAACCCTCTGTACAAGTATGAGCCCAGAGTGCAGATGAAGACCAACAGTGCTCCTGTGTTCTGACCTCGGGGGATGGCGGAGCTCTTAGCACAAAGGCCTTTGGAGATTTCACTGTTTTTCTTTCCTTTTTAATAAAAATTACATGTTACCAGCTACCATGTACAGGTGGCTGTACAGTGAAAAGTTACACTTTTCCTCTCACACCATGTGGCCAGCTCAGTACTTCCAACCCTCAGAACTCAATAGCTTCTTGTGTCCACTTCAGTTCAGTTCCGTTTAGTATCCATGTATGCAAATGTCCAATATGTGTGCACTTGTATTTTTTTTCATAGAAGTTGACAAATAGTATCCCACAGTCTATTCTGATCTGCAACTTGATTTTTTTCACTTTATTAGCACCTAGACTCCCTCCTAAGTCAGTATATAACATTCTACCTTATTGTAAATAGCTATGCAGTAATATATTGTATATCTGTCCTGTAACTTTTTAAATGAGGTACTTATGAATGGATGTGTGAAACTTCCCAACATTTAAGATATGGTAAATAGTGCTTAATGAACATCTCTGTTCTTATCTTAGTCTGCTCTTGTTGCCGTAATAAAATACCATAAACTGGGTGGCCTGAACAACAGAAGTATATTTATCACAGTTACAGAGGCTGTGTGTGAAGTCCAAGATCAAGGTGCCGGCAGGTTCAATTCTGTTGAAAGCTCTCTCAGGAATTTGTTGCAGAGGGCCACCTTCTCTCCGTGTCCTCACGTGGCAGAGAGAGAAAAAGGCAATGCTCAAGTTTCTCTTCCTCTTCTTAAAAAGACACTCACGCCATCGTGGGAGACCTGCCATCGTGACTTCATCTGATGACTGCCTCCCAAAGGCCCTCCATCCAAGTGCTGTCACAGTGGAGGTGAGGGCCTCCTCTTTGGGAAGACAAACATTCATTCGGTTCATAGTACTTCGTTATGTCTCTGCATCCTTGAGTAAAATGTTTTCTAAAGCATCTTGTTAAAGATTGTATTACTGTGTCAAATAATATATAAGCTGCATTTTTATAAACATTATAAATTGCTTCCAGCAGGTAGCACATGAGAATAGTAGCTCCGTATCATCCCCACTTTGTTTATTGCTAAGCTTTTCTGTGTTCCACTCCAACAGGCAAATAATGGAATTTCATTTCATTTTTTAAAAAAATTAGAAGTGAACTTGAACATCTCTCTGAAGATTATTGACCACTTAGATTTGGGTCCTTTGAATTACTTCTTCAATCCTTTTGTTTATTTCTGTGTTGAGTTATTTGTCATGTTTTTATTGATTTTAAGACTTTTTTGTATATCTAAGAAACTAGGCCCTTGCAGTACATATTGCTTGTACTATTCCCCATTTGCTGTTTAACTCTTCGAGTGTCCCAGTTACTGATTGCTTTGTAACAAATAATCCCATGTCTCTCAAAAAACTAATTTTACTTCTCAGAATTCCGAGGGTCATGAATCTGGACAGAGCATAGAGAGAATGATGTGACTCTGTGTGATGCCTTTTGGGGCTGAGCTCGGCTGTCTTTTTCATCCAGATATCCAGCTCTCAGCTGTGAAGCCAGGGAGGCTGGCAGCTGGCTGGAACGGCATGACCAGGGCCCTAGTTCTGGGGCCTTAGTTCTTGGGCCAGCTGGGTGTTTTGGTTTTCCACAAAATAGACAGAAGGGGTCTCCTTCCCACAGGGCCCCTCCACGTGACCTCTTAATCTGGTGTTTCCTGCAGAGTAGCCAGATGTCTAACTTCACAGCCAAGGGCTTCTGAAAGTGCAAAGGCAGGAGCATTGTTCTTAAACTTCTATCACATCCTGTTGGTTAGAACAGGTTACATACCGGAGTCAAGAGGAGGGAGCTATGCTAGGGCAGCTTTCTGCAAGGCATGGGGATTTTTGGCAACCAGCAGTAATACAGACTACCAGAAGGTATTTTGAGGATTTGGTTTCTTTGTTTTATTGCCATAGAGATTTTTTAAAACTTTTCTTGACAGTCAGATACTTTCATCCACTTCTTTATGGCTCCTGGATTTAGTGCTGCCTCAGAGAGGATTGCACTACCCCAAACTAGGAAACTCATCCACTGTTTCTTTTAATATTTCCAGTGCTTTGATTTTTTTTTTTCCACATTTAAAATTTTGTCTCATCTAGATTCACTTCATTTTTCAAGAAGAAATGGAGATAGGAATTAAACTCTACTTTTTAAAAATCTATCCCAGTGCCATCTGTGGGAAAATCCTTCATTTCCTACTGACTTGCAGTAGCATCTTTATTGTCTACTAAATTCCGATATTGATGCATGTGCATTTCCACACTGTCGGTTTGCTGCTCTTCCTTTATTTCCCTGCACCAACAATAATACCTTAGTGTTGTGAATAGTAGCTTTGAAATACATGGAAACAGAGAGACAGTATCCAGGGTTAGGTGACATCAGACAGACAGAGGAGCCTCTTGCAAGTGGTGAGATACCTAGCTGGGCACAGCAACTCAGAAAGAGAAATGACTAAGAAAACACAACTCCTGGTGTCACCACTCCCTTTTCTATAGAACGCAAGAAGGGGATTTAAGCCTTGCTACAGGTCTTCCCCTGTGGCTCAGCTGGTAAAGAATCCGCCTGCAGTGCGGGAGACCTGGGTTTGATCCCTGGGTTGAGAAGATCCCCTGGAGAAGGGAAACCCAACTCCAGTATTCTGGCCTGGAGAATTCCATGGACAGAGGAGCCTGGCCAGCTACAGTCCATGGGATCACCAAGAGTCGGACATGACTGAGCGACTAACACTTTTCACGATAGATACTATAAAAATAAAAAACTAAAAAAGTGAGAACTGACCAAGGAGACGGGGTGAGTGTGTCCGTCTGAATTACGTTTGCTGGGTAGTCACGAATCAGTCTGTCACGTGGTCCCCCTCTTGCTGCAGTGCCCACCTGTGGACCTGGGCCCACTGTATGCCATTCCCGACTCCTCCTCCTCACCATTCAGGCAGCCCAGGTAGGATGGGACGGGATGGGACAGGTCCTGGCTTCTTCCCTAGGGCTGCCCGTACCTGTCTCCTCTCATCTTCTGCTTGCTTCAGAAAAAGGGGCAAATAAAATGTTCTCCTGAGTTACAGAAAGTGTACTTATGTATGTATCTATTTATAGATTACACACCACACAAAGTTATTATATCATTGACTCTATTTCCTCTGCTATACATTCTATTCCTGTGACTTATTTATTTCATAACGGGTGTACAGTCTATAAAAATATCAAATCATTATGTGGTACACCTGAAACGAATTTCATACTGTAAGTCAACTAGAGTTCAATAAAATTTGCTTTCAAATATGTGATTTTCCTGCTGCATGAATATTTGTAAAATATCATTGGTAGATGGTGCCTGCAGCCGTGAAATTAAAAGATGCTCCTTGGAAGAAAAGTTATGACCAACCTAGACAGCATATTAAAAAGCAGAGACATTACTTTGCCAACAAAAGTCCGTCTAGTCAAAGCTATGATTTTTCCGGTAATCATGTATGGATGTGAGAGTTGGACTATAAAGAAAGCTGAGCACCGAGGAATTGATGCTTTTGCCCTGTGGTGTTGGAGAAGACTCTTGAGAGTCCCTTGGACTGCAAGGAGATCCAACCAGTCCTTCCTAAAGGAAATCAGTCCTGGGTGTTCATTGGCAGGACTGATGTTGAAGCTGAAACTGCAATACTTTGGCCACCTGATGCAAAGAGCTGACTCATTAGAAAAGACCCTGATGCTGGGAAAGATTGAAGGCAGGAGGAGAAGGGGACGACAGAGGATGAGATGGCTGGATGGCATCACTGACTCAATGGACATAAGTTTGAGTAAACTCTGGGAGTTGGTGATGGACAGGGAGGCCTGGCATGCTGCAGTCCATGGGGTTGCAAAGAGTCGGACCCAACTGAGCGACTGAACTGAATTGAACTGATTTCTTCACTGAAAATAGCTGCTTGTCACACTACTGACCTATATTGTTACTGTACAGAAAAAACTTATTTAAATATCTCAATATTGCCCGGTAAATACTTGCGTATATAACCATGATAAAAGTCATCAAATCATTGATTTGTACTTTAATTAATCCACTTACCAAGGAATTACGACTGTTGTTGTTCAGTGGCCCAGTTGTGTCTGACTCTTGGTGACCCCATGGACTGCAGCGCACCAGGCCTCCCTGTCCCTCACCATCTCCCAGGAAGTTTGCCCAACTTCCTGCCCATTGCGTCAGTGATGCCATCCAGCCATCTCATCCTCTGATGCCCTCTGCTCCTTCTGCCCTCAATCTTTCCTAGCACTAGGGACTTTTCCAATGAGTCGGCTGTTCATATCAGATGACCAAATTACTAGAGCTTCAGCTTCAACATCGGTCCTTCCAATGAATATTCAGGGGTGATTTCCCTTAAGATTGACTGATTTGATCTCCTTGCCGTCCAAGGGATTTTTAGGATTTTTCTCCAGCACCAAAGTTCGAAGGCATCAATTCTTTGGCACTCTGCCTTCTTCGTGGTCCAGCTCTCACAACCATACATGACCACTGGGACAACCATCTCTGACTATACAGACTTTCGTTGGCAAAATAATGTCTCTGCTTTTCAACATACTATCTAGGTTTGTCATAGCTTTCTTGCCAAGAAGCAATTATCTTCTGATTTCATGGCTGCAGTCACCATCTGCAGTGATTTAGAGCCCAGGAAGAGAAAAATCTGTTCACCATTTCCCCTTCTATTTGCCATGCAGTAATGGGGCCGGATGCCATGATCTTAGTTGTCTTTAATATTTAGTTTTAATCCAGCTCTTTTACTCACCTCTTTCACCCTCATCAAGAGGCTCTTTAGTTCCTCTTCACTTTCTTCCATTAGAGTGGTATCATTCACATATCTGAGGTTGTTGATGTTTCACCTGCCTATCTTGATTCCAGCTTATAACTCATCCAGCCCAACATTTCTCCTGATATGCTCAGCATATACATTAAACAAACAGGGTGACAGAAGACTGCCCTGCTATACTCTTTTCTAAATCTTGAACCAATCGATTGTTCCATACAGGGTTCTATCTGTTGCTTCTTGACCCACATAGAGGTTTCTTAGGAGACAGATAAGATGGTCTGATATTCCCATCTCTTTAAGAGCTTTCCACAGTTTGTTATGATCCACACAGTCAGAGGCTTTAGCTCAGTCAATGAAACAGACTTAGATGTTTTTCTGGAATTCCCTTGCTTTCTCTATGGTCCAGCAAATGTTGGCAATTTGATCTCTGGTTCATCTGCCTTTTCTAAACCCAGTTTGGACAACTGTAAGTTCTTGGTTCACATAATGCTGAAGCCTATGATGCAAGATTTTAAGCATGACCTTACTAGTGTGGGAGATGACTACAATTGGTCTGACGGTTAGAACATACTTTAGGGCTATTCTTCTTGGGAATTGTAGTGACAGTTGCCCTTTTCCAGTCCTATGGCCACTGCTGGGTCTTCCAGATTTGCTGGCATACTGAATGCAACACCTTGATGGCACCATTGTCTAGGGTTGGGGTTAGCTCTGCTGGAGTTCAGTCGCGTCACTGGCTTTATTAACAGCAATGCTTCCTAAGGCCTGTTTGACCTCATGCTCCAGAATGTCTGGCTCTGGGTGGCTGACCACACCATCATAGTAATCTGGTTCATTAAGATCTTTTTTTGTACAGTTCTTCCATGTATTCTTTCCATCTCTTCTTGATCTCCTTAGCATCTTCTGGGTCTCTATCATTTCTGTCCTTGATTGTGTCCATATTTGGGTGAAATGCTCCCTTGATGTTTCCTCTTTTCCTGAAGAGAGCTCTAGTCTTTTCCCTTCTGTTGTTTTCTTGTAGTCTTATGAACTGTTCATTGAAGACGGCCTTCTTGTCTCTCCTTGTAAGTTATGATATGCTCCCTCTTTTACAGAGTATGTATAGAAATGTGTGTGCTTCCCAGGTGTCATTAGTGGTAAAGAATCCACCTGCAATGAAGGAGACATAAGAGTTGCAAGTTCGGTCCCTGAGTCTGGAAGATCCTCTGGAGAAGGGAATGGCTACCCACTCCAGTATGCTTGCCTTCAGAATCCCATGGACAAAGAAGCCTGGTGGACTGTAGTCCATGAGGTCACAAAGAGTCAGATGTAACTAAAGTGATTTTGCACGTGTGCATAGAAATGTGTTACCACAGAGGCAGGATCTCCTCTGGTCAGTGTAAAACCCGCTTTTAAGGAGGAAAATGTGCATACTCTTTTCAGCAGATGAGAGTCATCCCATGTCCTGAAAGCTTAGGAAGGGTTCTGATCCAAACCACCCTGAAATCATGCTTTATTTTGTATGTCCAAATTATAGAACTGCTACTTCTTTCTTTGAAAATAACTCTACTGATTTTTGTGATAATTACATAAAAATCTGGGTTTTAAATTAAAAGGTTATATTTTTTTTAAATCACTTTAGATGGAAGAAGAATGATTAAACTGTGGAATGAAATATTTTTAACCCCTGCCAAAATGATTTCATACCATTTTACTGCACTTCTGTCATAAAATAGAATTTACTCAGTCTCCAGAACACAATTTATTTGTCAGAGATTGGGAGGTGCTTTAGAATATTTGAAAATTAGGCTTCCACTCTAAGTAACTGACAGTGTGGGAGGAGAGAGAGAAAGAACGCAGAAGAATTCGCAGTGGAAGACTTGGGCTGTGTAAACAAGTTACTGATGGTGGATCCAGAGGATTCACTGAGACCAGGAATCCTCTAGGCGTGGTCTATCCACCTGGGATCAGTCCCAGAAACTCTCACTTGCTCGACTGGTCCTTGGTGATTCAGAGCTAAATTGAATAAATACTGTTGTTCACACATATGTCACAAGTAATGAGTTTTATGTTCCAGTCCCATAGAAAATTCTTTATATTCTTAAAGTTATAACTGTGCTGAATGAAAGTATTATTTGGTCTTCTCAACCTCAGCAAATACACAAAACTCCACAGAGCATCCTGACTCGCATTTCCTGTCACTGACACCTGATCATTTATGTTTATTCTGCCATTGTCCTTTCCTGTATCTCCAGTGCACACACGTAAAAATGGCACAGTGTTTTAAGTACCAAAGTAAAGATGAAAATATGGAAATAAATTCTATGGTCTAGAATGATTTAGTAAATATAAACTGTGAGCAAAATTTCAGTACAAATATAGACTGTGTGTCTGTATTTGTAAAGATTAGACATTTGCAAGTGTAGTTATTTTGTAGAAAGGATTTTAAGTGTGTATAGTAGATAAGATGTTAATTACCTTAACAGTGAACAATCCATCCAATATTTGTCTTCTGTTATCTGTTGTTTTTTTTTTTTTTTCAAATAGTCGAAAAACCATTGAAACTTTTGCCCCATAGTTAGTCAGAGCACAGTGAAGTTTCTGTTAAACCACTGAAATTCTTTAAGAACCAGCACAAATAATGCTCTCCAAAATGAAATAAAGGAGTTTAGTCTCTAAAGGCAAAAAAAAAAAAGAACAAAACTACAGAAATAGTACTCAAAATTACACTCCTCAGAGAGAAACTGAATATAACTCACCTTATTCCCTAGAAGGTTATAAAATCAATCACAAAATTAATAGCAAAAGAAGCTCCTGGAAATTGTATTTATCATCTAACCAAGAGCAGTCAGAATGTAGGAATAGCATCTTGATCTGGGCTTGGGGGGGACCCCCTCTCTCCTGTGATGTCTGCTACCTACAGCAAAGTGAAGCCTGCTAACTCCCAAGTGTTCCCCCCACCACCAAAGTTCCCTGATGCTCAGACTAGAATCCAGGAAGTGCTGTCAACATTTTTGGAAGGGGATATGCTTTCAACATGGAATCCTATCCAAGCTTTCATTAAGTGGATGAGTCTGCTAGTCAAGGTTCTTCAGAGAATCTCTCTCTCTCTCCTTCTCTCTGTGTGTGTGTGAGAATCTTCACATGCAGAACTGTAGAAACAGGGTGTTGGTCATGTAACTTGAGCATCTGTAGATTTTTGTAACCACACTTGCCCCGGAACCAACTCTCTCCTCAACCAGCTCCCCATGTATACTGAAGGACAAGTACAAATGCAGTACACGCACACACACTCATGCATGGACATGTACACACATGCACACGTGCACACACACACCAGTGAGTCTAAACCATTCTCTTCCCAAAGATACAATTATTTTGGATGTGTAATCGATTTTATACGCAACTCCCCTTTTCCATTTTCCCTAGTCAAAGGAGAAGCCTGCTCTCTACATATTGCCCTGAAATAGAGGTAGACGAATTTGCCCTCTGTAATGGAAAGAAAGCAATATTCAGAAAAGAATTTTCACGTGACTGAGCTGCTTGCTCTGATTCATCACTTAATGTGCCGACCTGGCTGGCTGCCGGCCCCACTATCCAGCCAATCCCACTCTCCCCTGCCAGCCTGGGCTTTGCAGCCTTGAGCTGAAGCATCGGAAGCAGCGGCAGGAGGGTCAAAAGGTCCCTTCTAAGAGTCTTCTTAACTAACTACTTGGAGGAAGATCAGCCTTCTTTTGCTGTCATACCTACTTGTGTTTAAGTGCATGAAGTTATTGAATATTTCCTGTGGCCAAGATGAATTTACCAAATGCAATAAAGAAAATCCTCACTTGTCAGTGTATGCTTTAAGACAAATATGTTCATTTTTACGCCCTCCTCTCTGTTTAAACGAGATCCTCACCAGTGATTGTAATCACTTACCTGACCGCCATTGTTTCTGTATACCAGACCAAAGAGACACTGTGAGTTAGTAATGGGACAGTAGGAGGGGAGACTTCAAATGTGGGCCTTGTCAGAAAAATCGAAGGGGTGTTGTCACCGAACTTTTGTAATATCCTATTATGCGAGTATTGGGACGTGAGAAAATTCAGACAAGAATTCATTCACTCAAGGAACAGAGTTGAGGCCGGCTGAACTGAACTGATGTTCTTTCTCACCTTTATCTATCCCCCTCGGCCTTATTTCATTTATCCTTCAGTGTAACTACTGATGGGGAACATTTCTTCTCTCTGAATTCGTCAGATTTTTTACGTCTCTACTCTTTGGGCTGCTGATCTGAATTGCCCTTTGACTTCTATTATTAGATTTATTCCGTGTTATTTCTCTCTCCGATTTGCTCACACACCCAGTGACAGTCGAATCTGAACCGGTGTTTCATGGGCATCACCCGGAGCACCTCATCCTGCCTCCACAGCTCCTTCTAACTCCACCTACTTTTGCTTCCATTTCACCAAGTTAAAACCCCATCTATTCCCACTGGTCCTGTTCCAGAAAGACTTTCTTCATAGCTTCAACTTTCACTTGTTTCTTCTTCTTCTGAATGCACCTTAAATATTTTGTCTATATTTTTTAGCATATTATTTCCCTATCATTCAACGCCACAATACACCCAGAGAAAAATGCCAGGAAAATAACATGTCTTTAAGGTATATCTGAAGATAACTGGAAAGAAAGAACAAGCAGTTAAAAAAATGGACAAAGTATGTTCAGGAAATAGTTGTTCATTCTGATTTAACTGAAGGTAACCAGGTGCTGTCATGAAAAGGCTGATGAGAGGGGCAAGGCATTAAGGAATAATTTTTTGTTTATAAAGGTAGCATATGCTATGATGGCATATGGAGATACATAAATAAGATAATAAACATTGTCTTTAATCCTACTTGCTAGTTAAAAACGCACTTCTCTATTGGTTGGATTTCTTTATTGAAAATCAGAACATTTATGGGAAGACCCATCATACCTGGATCTTTCTCAGGTATGATGGCAAAAGAAGGACAATTTTCTCCAGGAGGTAGTTAGTTACGAAGACTCTTAGAAAGGACCTTTCTAAGTAAATATTTGATAAAAGCACAAGACTATTATTTTTGGTTTTCCCCAAGGCTCCCCTAGAGTGATCTGAGTTGTAGTTACAGGGGAAGAACATTCATCATCTACTGGCATAAGTCTTATAATGACTTTTATGGATATGGTTTATATAATACCACTTTGTGATACTAATCATAGGATGCACTGAACGGTGTTTCCCTCTGGCCTCATTTTTGGACAATGGGAAATATATTTATGCAAATGTTTTTCTGACGTTTCTCATTTACAGCAGAACCTGTGAGATTTGTGGCTGACTCACCAGGGCCTCCCTGTTCACGTTTATCAGCGAGGCTGCACTGACGCAGCTGCGGGTTGAAGGCCATCGACGCTGGCCTGGTCTGCAGGTGGGCGAGGGCTGCTGCACGGCCAGCTGCCAATCTCAAGTAAGGGACCCTGCAGGCGGACAGTCATAGCGTTTCCAGCCTTGTTGCCCTTGACTTCAGCCTATGATTTGCCATAGATTATAATCTGAACTGTTGTAGACATTTTCCCCAGTCACTGAACTAGACCCTCCTTCCTATGCAAGTTATGAAGTAGCCACAAGTACAAATCTTCAATAGGAGTTGGGCCACAACTGCCACAGTGCTCTTAAAATTAAAATTGTTCCAAGGTGGGGGGAATGAGAGGGATTTCCCAAATTCTCATCCAGTTAAACCATGTTTTAACTATGGATCCAGAAATGTGAAAAATTTCTAAAAAAATCACCAAATTATTTTGCAAGTTCCATCTATCCACATGGCTTTGCATGATTTCAGAAGATACTGACATTCCACTGTCAGCAAAGACTCCAACAACTTTAGCCTTGAAACCACTCACTTCCTAATCACGTGCATCACCTCCTTGAGCCACAGAACTTTTAGAGGAACAAGGACTGTGATGACTACAATGCATGCGCTTCTATTTCCTCATCTGCATGATGAAGATTATATCCATCTTGGAGAGCTGCTGTGAAGTACACACTCAAATAATGTAGATGAAGTGATATTGTAAAAATGTGACACAGTCTGCAGAAGTAGCGAATAAATATTATTGGCTGTGGTGCATTCATGGTTTTCTAAAACCTGTAACTCATTTCCCTTCTACCTTACATCCTGACTCAGTTTCAAGAGCATCAATTTTTTTCAAGTAAAGTACTTCTGTGGTTCAGAGGACTCATTGTACTCAAACAATCAGATTGCTCATTGTGATTCATTTGCAGTATTTTAATTTTCCAGACTCCTTTTAACTGGAAAAAAGCCAATATCAGTGAGTTTAAAGTATCAATTATAGGAGTTTGGCTGTACTGTGGAAAACTTGCTTTGCTCTAGATTGTTTTGTTACATTCAGTCTTTCAAAATTCAATAGTCAAAACTCTGTTCTTGATTTTCTTGAAGATAAAATAGATGAGAAAATCTTTGTCTGTAAAATGAGAAGACATTTCATGTGCCATGAATACCATAAGTTATAATAAAGGGGAAAATGTACACTTTAAACCAAAATGTGGTATGGAAGTAAAATTAATTTTAAGAACTGACACATATGGTATCTAAATCTATTATTTATCATTTTAAATTGCATTTCTTTGATAATCGAATCATAAGACTATTGTGTTCTCCAATATCAGTAAAAGATACTTCTCTTATAGAAAGAAAATGAGCCTAAATGGAGATGATAATTCTTCACAGCGAAGACTTGGTTTAGACCTTTGGATTCTGAAAAAGGAGACTTAAAGTATACATACCTAAGAGGATAGCACAACTGGAAAAGAAGAAGCGAAGCCGAGGAGGAGGGATGATGAGGGAGAATAATCGTGAAATAGCAGCTGCCCTTTTAGCACGGTGCTTAGTTGTGTTCCAGACGTATAAATTAAAAAAAAAAAAAGATTCAGCTTTTGGGGCTCTAGGATGCTGCAGGTTGGAAAACACAGCGTGTGGTAACTTCAGCCTGAACAAGAAGAAGAGACTGTGAGTCCGCCACGCCATTGGCCCTGCGAGCAGTTGTTTGTCTTCCTCCTGGGCCGAAGGTTCAGGACAGTGATGATGTCAAACACCCCTTCAGAGAAGAAAAGTAGAAAGGCCAGGAATACTCTGAAGACAGAATCATCCGTCACTGACTGAACTGTTGGGATCATTTTGTTTGCTGCCTCAGTTGTCCTGGAGGAGGGAAGTTGCCCCCAAATACATTTCCTGTGTAGCTAGGAGTATTGCATGCTGAATGCTCCCTTCTTCAAGGAAAATAACAGATTTTCAATCAATTCTCCAAACATTATATCCTCTGGAAACATGACCGGAAAATCCAGGGGAGTGTTGTTTCTGTTGTTCCAAATTTTATTACAGTCTCGAGAATTGAGATATGGGGTCGGGGGGTGGGGTGATGTGAACCTTGAACCAGAAAGGCAAAAGAGATGTAACAGTAAAAATGATCCACCATCGTATAAAAGCATATATAAAGGCTTGGCCCTGTGAAAATAAAAATACATTAGCCCCCTGAATAATTTTTATATGTCATGTTGCAGTTATCTGTTGTTACATATGGGACACTTCAGTCCAGTTCAGTCGCTCAGTCGTGTCCGACTCTTTGTGACCTCATGGACCGCAGCACGCCAGGCTTCCCTGTCCATCACCAACTCCCAGAGTTTACTCAAACTCATGTCCATTATATCAGTGATGCCATCCAACCATCTCATCCTCTGTCATCCCTGTCTCCTCCTTCAATCTTTCCCAGCATCAGGGTCTTTTCAAATGAGTCAGTTCTTTGCATCAGGTGGCCAAAGTATTGGCGTTTCAGTTTCAACATCAGTCCTTCCAATGAATAGTCAGGACTGATTTCCTTTAGGATGGACTGGTTGGATCTCCTTGTAGTCCAAGAGACTCTCAAGAGTCTTCTCCAACACCACAGTTCAAAAGCATCAATTCTTCAGCGCTCAGCTTTCTTTATAGTACAACTCTCACATCCATACATGACTACTAGAAAAACCATAGCTTTGACTAGATGGACCTTTGTTGGCAAATGAATGTCTCTGCTTTTTAATATACTGTCTAGGTTGATCATAGCTTTTCTTCCAAGGAGTAAGCGTCTTCTAATTTCATGGCTGCAGTCATCATCTGCAGTGATTTTGGAGCCCGAGAAAATGGTCTGTCACCGTTTCCATTGTTTCCCCATCTATTTGCCATGAAGTAATGGGACCAGATGCCATGATCTTTGTTCTTTGAATGTTGATTTTCAAGCCAGCTTTTTCACGCTCCTCTTTCACTTGCATCAAGAGGCTCTTTTTAGTTTTTCTTCACTTTCTGCCATAAGAGTGGTGCCATCTGCATATCTGAGGTTATATCCAAGCAATCTTGATTCCAGTTCATCCAGCCCGGCATTTCGCATGATGGGAAAAACCACATATGGGATAAACCACCCCAAAAGTTTGTCATCTTTAAACAATAATGTTCAATTATCTCACCGTTATTTGAGTTGTGAATTTATAGCAGACTCAGCCGGGCAGTTTTTCTACTGTACATATCTGGGCTGAGGTCCCTTGGTGGTGCAGCTCATGGAGGGGATCACTGGTTTGGAGCCTCAGATGGAAGGATGGGACTGTGGACTCATGTCCTCTCCAGCACGGGCAGCATTAGAGCTCAGGGCTCCCAGACACAGGAAACGGAAGCTGCCTGACAGGCTTGGGAGGGAAACTGGAAGAGCATCACTTCTACTGTTTTCTATGGAGCAGGGCAGTCACAGAGCCAGCCCAGACTCAAGGAGAGGGGGCATGACTTCCAATGAGAGGAATATAAAAGAATTCCCATGCCATGCCAAGTCATTTCAGTTGTGTCCAACTCTTTGCAACCCTATAGACTATAGCCCACCAGGCTCCTCTGCCCATGGGGTTCTCCAGGCAAGAATCCTGGAGTGGGTTGCCTTTCCCTTCTTCAGGGGGTCTTCCTGACCCAGGGATCGAACTGTCTCTTATGTCTAACCTGCATTGGCACATGAGTTCTTTACCGCTAGTGCCACCTGGGAAGCCAAAGAATCCCTAGCCATCTACAGTTCCTCCATAGCACTTTGTTTTGTAAATATAAGTGTGTGTGTGTGTGTGCGCATGTATGTGCATGCCCATGTGCTCAGTGGAACAGTCAAGTCTGACTCTTTGCAACCCCATGAACTGTAGCCTGCTAGACTCCTCTGTCTATGGGATTCTCCAAGCAAGAATCCTGGAGCAGGTTGCCATTCTCTTCTCCAGGGGATCTTCCCGACCCAGGGATCAAACCCATGTCTGCTAGGTCTCCTGCCTTGGCAGGCAGATTCTTTTACGTCTGAGCCACCTGGAAAGCCCAAATGTAAGCTTAGCACCTCATAAATATCCCCAAGAGCTATATTTTCTCCTCATTTGTGGTTATTCCTCACCTATCACTGTATCTCATCATACCTGACCTGCTTCATCTCCACTATAATCTCTTCAGGACTGCTGAGTGGATTTTCCTTCCTATTCCTAATCCAGAGAGTTCCAGCCCCTTAGTTGTACTCATTCAATCAATAAAGCCACCTAAATGCCCTTCAAGGGCCTTCCAAGCGCTTGCATCTGGATAGCTCTTGCTTGTCCTCCAGTACTCAGCCTCTTCAGAAAGCCTTCCCTCAGACCCTGTCCCTTGCCCCCACTGCTCCCTTATTCATTCATTTATTCACTCAGTTATTTGCTTGTTGTTGTTTTTCAGTCACTAAGTCGTGCCTGACTCTTCGCGACCCCACAGACTGCAGCACACCAGGCTTCCTGGTCCTCCACTATCTCTGAGTTTGCTCAAGTTCATGTCCGTTGAGTCAGAGATGCTATCTAACCGTCTCATCCTCTGCCACCTTATTTGCTTAACAAATGTTTATTGAGGCGCAAGTAAGCACCACAGCTAGCTACAACTGGGACAGAGCGTGATGAGAGATTAGCTGGGCGATCTCATTAACCTCAGGAGCTAAATTGAGGACGCGGGTCTCCAGGTAGTGTAGCAGTTTTGTGTTGCAGACTCTCAACATTATTAATATCCTCAGAGTGCAGGCAGGTCAGGCCACAATTAGCAAGCTCCAGCTCCCTGAGACCAGTGTTACAGACTATATTCATTTTCTTTTGCCAGCCACTCACCTCTCTCTTGCTGACTCCAAGTCAGTGGGAAAAAAAGAGAAAAATTGCCTGGCTCAGTGAAGTTGGAGGGAGGTTTGATCAAGGTGTTTAATAGCTAGGGTTGGAATTTAATTTTGAATTTCCCTGCTGTGGCTGTTAACCATGAGGGTTTATATTACCATTTCTCTCGTATTCTTCTCAGCTATATTTTTACTAAAAATTTTTCCCACTGTTCATGAAGGCAACCAAATGTAAGAAAAATCAATAAAAAGATTTTTAAAAAGCACAAAGTAAGTGCTGTATAGAATACATAGAGTGAGATGTGAATCTCCAAGACAACATCTGTTACTACCTCAGAATTTAGAGTTGCTTCAAATTCACCATCTCAGATTTGGTGTAATAAGCACATCATTAAATTTTGAGGACAGAACAAAACAATGTCAGCATTAAACGAATAGAGTTATAAATAATGAGACACATTTAACCAATATTCCTACCATTTTAATGCTTGTAAATAATAATTTGAAAATGCTTAAGAGAGTGTAGCAAGTTAGACATTGACAGTGATGTGCTCATAGCACATATGAGAGATCTCTAAGAACGATGAGCATTTGTAGTTGATTTGCAAAATGTTTCATGGAGAAAGTGTCATTTCACTAGGAACATAAAAACGGAAAGAATTTCAAGGGTGAAAGTATTAAGGAGCACATGTTCCAGGTACAGAGAAATGCGTGAGCAAAGAAAGATTTGGAAAAAGAAAGTTTTTAAGATGGTTCAGGTCCTGGCAAGGCCAAGCGAATGCTCATTCATGTCCTACTCTTTGTGACCCTTTGGGCTGTAGCCCGCCAGGCTTCTCTGTCCATGAGATGTTTCAGGCAAGAATACAGGAGTGGGTTGCCATTTTCTCCTCCAGGAGATTGTCCCGACCCAGAAATTGAACCCGCATCTCCTGTGTCTCCTGCATTGCAGGCAGATTCTTTACCACTGGGACCATTGGGGAACCCCCTCCAAGCAAGGCACAGGTAAGCAATGAGTCTTGTAAAGGAAGGTGGGTGCCATATTAAGGCTAGCTTTGGATCTATCCTGATGGGTTGGTTTCAGTTTAGAAAGAAGTGGAACTCTATTGAAATTTTTGAGAAAGTGTGGTTGTTCTTACAGCTATGATTGAGGAAGATTAATCTTTTATCATTTCTAGTCCGAATTAGAGCTACGCAAGACAGAAGAATGCCACAGTGTTGCAGTAAGGTAGGAAGGGTCGAACAGGAGCAGTGACTGGTTGAAGGGAAGGGGCGCATGGGAAAGCCACTGAGGCAGGAAGATTTCCAACCATCTGACGGTGGGGCCGGTGATGGGGAGGGGGCTTATAGGGTGAGAAGCGCAGTGGATGAATACAGTGGGTGGTGTCACAAGTGTCTCCAAGGTTTGGAACTCTCCGTCTGAGAGCAGAGTGAAAGCCCCTCCATTTACAACAGTCAGCTCAGGAGCGTGCTGGGCTTAGCTGGGATGGAAGTAGCTTGCATGATGAATATAGCTTTCGACTCAATATGTTTGTTTATTCAGAAATAATGTATTGTGTGCATTGTGCCAAGCAGCATGCTGGAGAGTTTACCAATGCCGAGATAACTTATATGGCTCTTCCTAGGAGAGCACAGACAGCTTCGAGGAGAAAGGCGTGAGGTGTCGTGAGCAAGTCTTAGAGTCAGCACAGTAGCAGAATCAGAAAGGCCGGCTCCTTTTAAACTCCAAATCAGAATTTCTTACTTGCCCTGTGACCCTCGTTGGTCATGATCGTGACCCTAATCATGCTTTTGTTGAGTTACTATTGCTGAGCCCCAAGCTCTGTATGTTAAAGACATGTTAGTACTTAGTCCTCACAGAACCTGCTGACAGTAGTATGTGTTTCACAAATGGAAATTGGGGTTCAGGGAAGATCAGCCACTTGCCCAGGGTCACACACACAGTAAAAGCCCCATTCCTTCCACATAAACATAGATAATGTGAGGATGCAGACAGTATATGAGGTTTAAGCCCAGTATCTCTTTTAAACCATAGCCTCTTTATTATCAACATAATCCATCTATGGCCGGAGTCTCCAACTCCCAGACCATGGACAGGTACTGGTCTGTGGTCTGTTCAGAACTGGACCACACAGAAGGAGGTGATAGGGAGGGTGTTTACCACTACCCCCCATCACTCGTATTACCCCCTGACCTCCTGTCAGATCAGAGGTGGGATTAGATTCTCAGAGCAGCATAAACTCTAGTGTGGGCTGTGCTTGCAACAGGTGTGGGCTACAGGCTCCTTATGAGAATCATCCCCAAATCATCCCCCACCTCTGCCCACCCTGGGTCCACGGAAAAACTGTCTTCCACAAACATGGTCTCTGATTCCAAAAAGTTTGGGGACCACTGATCTATGCAACATTTTGCTTCCTAATGAGAACAAAGCCAAGTGGATGATATGGGGTATAAACCAGTGACCAAATCTCATAAGTTCTGTGCCTTAACTAGCTAAGCCAATCATTGAAACGTTTGTATCGTAGTTTTATATTAGCTCTACTTTCCAGTTACTCATAAAATCCTGATGATCAGGACTCTCTCTACTTTTGCTTGACAGAACTTACTGGAAGCAGCTTTTGATTTAACACTATAAAAGGGGAATATAGATCTATGTATTTATTAAGCACATTTAAAATAAATTGTTGGTATCTCATAAGTTATGTTCTCTAGAGCCTTTAACAGATGACCAATTTCACTAAATTTTTGTTCAGTCATTAAGGCATGTCCAACTGTTTGTGACCCCATGGATTGCAGCACGCCAGGCTTCCCTGTCCTTCACTATCTCCTGGAGTTTGCTCAAGTTCATGTCCACTGAATTGGTGAAGCCATCCAACCATCTCATCCTCTGCTGCCTCTTCTCCTTTTGTCTCCAGTCTTTCCCAGCATCAGGGTTTTTTCCAATGAGTTGGCTTTTTGCATCAGGTGGCCAATGTATTGCAACTTCAGCTTCAGCATCAGTCCTTTTAATGCATATTCAGGGTTGATTTCCTTTAGCATGGACTGGTTTGATCTCCCCGCAGTCCAAGAGACTCTCAAGAGTCGTCTCCAGCACCACAATTTGAAAGCACTGATTTTTTTTGGTGCTCAGCTTTCTTTGTGGTTCAACTCTCACATCTGTACATGACTACTGAAAATACCATAGCTTTGACTATGCGAACCTTTGTCAGCAAAATGATGTCTTTGCTTTTCACTAAATTGCCATTATTTTAGTAATATGAAGATACAAGCACTTAGAAAAGATGAAGATTTGTAATAACAGCTTTGGGGATTGTTTGCCTTATTTCAAACTTCGAAATATCTGCTCCTTTGTAAGATAGAAAGGTCACGCAGTCATCTGTCGGGATATACAGAAAATATATTGGGAATTTGTAAACCGTCTACTTTCAAGAAGACTCTACAAGAATCGTAAGAAATCTAAAAAAGGACTGCACAAGGGCGTCACTCTTAAGAAGCCTGTGATGGCATGAATCTCTCAAGATTTATAGTGCTCTTAACCTACATGTTTGCTTTTCTCAAAGCAGCCAATTCTCTCTATTAAGAGCTATAATTAGATCTAACTGCTTTCTCTGTAGGTGGCTCACACACTTTTAAGGCTTTTACCTCTGAAAACCTCAGATTATGTCGGAGTCAAGATATCTCTGTCTCCCCCCTGCAGATCTGCGTGCCCCCCACAGAGCCATCTTGTAGTTTGGCTGCAATTTGGGGTCCTGGAACGTTCAGTAAGGATGTTTTAGTGATTAGGTGTGTTGAGCAAAAGCTCAGGCTTGGAGGATGTTCTGAGAACCAACTTTCCATACTTTCTGAAGAATTGCCCCTGCTCATAAGACCTCAGAGCCTCATGTTTAGGAGAATAGGTACCCAGCAAAATAACCCTTGTTCTTGTCTTTGATATCCAATTTTCATTCCTACCCAGAGCAACAGGAAATTGGAGGAAGTAAACAGAAACTGACAGTACCCACTGGTGTCTTAGCTTTAACCTCTCATTACAGAAAGTGCTTTTTGGTTTTAAAAGGAAAGTCGCTTTTATAGTAAGATTATTTTGAACAGCTCAGGCTGTGCCTTGTGTCTCCTCGGGGCGTCCGTGAGCTCAGTTAGTGGTACCGTCAACACAGAGGAACTGCAGAGCCAGTGCTGACCCGTGGCCCTCCCGG
The DNA here is from genome assembly GCF_054371585.1 of Giraffa tippelskirchi. Classification (NCBI taxonomy): domain Eukaryota; kingdom Metazoa; phylum Chordata; class Mammalia; order Artiodactyla; family Giraffidae; genus Giraffa; species Giraffa tippelskirchi. Next base: position 160,206,945 of record NC_137283.1, on the reverse strand, counting down.
GTCCGCCGCCGTACCCCCCCTCCTCGCTTTTAAACGTGGTTGAGTTCTGACTTGGTGCAGCAATAAAACTCTCCCAGTAGCATTTTAGAAGCTTTCAAAAGAATGCCCCTCTAAAATGTCCTATTACAGTGGTGACTGTTATTGTTGTTATTTCTTACTTTGTAGCACGAGTGAAATCTCCCCTGGGATATATTGAGAAATACCCCCCATAGATCATAACCATCACTTCATTTTCTGCCGTAAAGGCACATTCTGACTGCTGTCTGCTATCTTGGTTGGCAGTGTTCTCCTGCGGGAGAAGTGATTGTTCTAAGACCTTGGAGGCTGAGAAATGGGGGATGGAGCTGTCTCCTGTGAAACAGCATCATGGAGAGTGAGCTCTACTAGAAACTGAAGTCCTCATTTTCCTATTGTCTTGTGGATCCACTTCTTGGGATGCAGAACTAGGTTCGCCGAATGAATCAACAGAGCCTGGAACAGAGTAAGTCAGACCTTTCTGGGGAAATCCCTGAGCAGGACTTATGTTCCGGGTACAGAGACCTAGGAGGAAAGACAGGGGTTACTACATTTGTTTCTCATCTCTGTTAGGACTACGTGAAGTCTGAAAGGGCACTGCCCCTTCCTCACCGTGTCCCCTGGGTTTACATACACCCTCTGGACATGCTTCACCACTACCCTGTGAGCCTCTGACTCAGCTTACTTTTCTCAATGTGTAATGTGTGTAAGGGCTTCCCAGGTGGTGCTAGTGGTAAAGGACCCAGCTGCCAATGCCGGAGACGCGGGCTCGATCCCTGGGTCAAGAAGATCCCCTGGAGGAGGGCATGGCAACCCACCTCGGTATTCTTGCCTGGAGAATCCCATGGACAGAGGAGCCTGGAGGTATATGGTCCGTAGAGTCACAAAGAGTCAGACACAGCTGAAGTGACTTAACACACACACACATATAAATCGCTGTGTTTAGACCTTGTTTTCTCCTTTCTCATGCAGAACAAAACTCTCATATGATTGTACGTTGTCACTTTTAAAAATCTCACCGTGTTTAAGAGTATTTAAAAATAATACGTATGCACCCCTGTTTTATCTTGATCGCCTATGCATGGCAATAGAATTACCGTATGTTTCATTTTTATTCCAAATCACCCAAACCCAGCTTCTTGTGGGCTTGGTGGAGTCGATGTCACAGTTTTCCAGGCTGTGCCACGGGCACACCCACTAACGGGCGCATCGGGATCTTCCTCTCCAGATGGCTCATCTCATCTTTGCACTGTGGCCTCTGCCCTGATGATATAACTGCTGCTCCTCTGGGCATCGTTGTGTTTTTGCTGGTGACCAGCTCAGATGACCCCAACTTGTGCCGTCTTCCCAATTTTCTCACCTCTTAGCCAAAAGAAGGAGTTCTAACTTTTACAAGACTTGACCAAATTCTTAACTATAACAGAAGTAACGCAGGAAAAATAACCAACAGAGGAGCCTGGTGGCTACAGTTCATGGAATCACAGAGTCAGACACGACTGAGCAACTAACACCTCCCTCTAGAAGCTGCTTGTAACTGCCAGGTCTTGCGTGATCTCAGAATCCTTGCCTAACTCATGCTGGCCTCCAGGTGTGGAAGGCCTGTCCACCCGGTCTCAGTGGACGTCTCTAGACCTCCCCATCCCAGAGTTTGGGCCCTTGTGCTTCCCTGGTCCCAGAGGAAGAAGAATTTCTCTCTTCTCTCCTCTGAGGTGCAACTCACTTGGGATTAACCCATTTTTTTCCCTTTTGTAATAAATACCAGCTTTTGTAGAAAGAAACCTAACTTCTAAAGACTGGATAAAACACGGGGCCACCCTGTACAGATTTCCAAGGGGTACACTGCACAGTGGTGCCCACCTCTAAAAGAACAGCATTTGTGGTGCAGCCATAAGGTTGCTTAATTGTGAGCCAGAGGCTATACTCCCCAGGCCCCACATCTAGATGGAATCAGGGGACAAGTTCAGGGTGAAGTCCATGGAATGAGAGTGGACATGTTCCAAGCCCCTTCTTGGCCAGTGCAGCAGGGAGTATGACTTCTCCTCTCTGCCTTTTCCTTCTGTTGGCTGGGAGGAGAGAACTGAAAACCCACGGGTTGGTGAAGTCCTAAGATCCAAGGAAATTGGGTCTCTGAACCATCTAGGGAAGGAAAGCCACTCAGGCAACCAGAACACTTGGATGGGACAGATAGAGAAGTAAGACAAATCCATTTATACTGTCATAAGGAACTGAAAATTTTAGTGTGTGCTTATTAGAGTCATTAGTGTGAAAAGAACTAATTCAGTCTGAAATGTATTTATTTGTAACTTTGCCTCCATTTGGGGCATCTGAAAAAGCAATATACAGGGACTTGCCTTAATCACTATAACTTAAAAGTACCCTGTGTAGTGGTCTTTTATGGAAAAAGAAAGACAAAACAAATCCAGGAATCTGCCCCAAGGACAGATTATATTCTTCCTGTTAGAATGCAGAAACCCTTTATTTCAAATATTTCAAATATTCCAGTTGAAAACAGAAAGTCCAGGGTCTCTTTACACATATAACCTTACTTACTCAAAATCCTTCTTTGCCAAATTTTACTTTGAATTAAATTATATATTCTTTGTCTTTTAAAAAATGATCCAGTTCCCAAACATTTTGAGATTTTTTTTTCTCCTAAATGTTCTAATTGCTTGACCATCATCTCAGCAAACCCCAAAGCCTGGGATGTTTGGGAGCTATGTACCATTTACCAAGGGTAAATGCCATGGGATGCCAAGACCTAAGGCTGCCATGTCCAGAATATTGTCTGAGATGGATTCAGCTCTCCTTCATGCCAAAGAAAAGAACAGAAGTTTGCCAGCTAAGATGAGATCGGCAATGAGAAGAGGGATTCTTTCAGGAATAAATCTGGTTTTGAGAAATAGCTTCTTAGGAGGAAAGAAAGCCTTTTGAAAAAGATAGGAAGAGATAAGAAGCATCTCGGAATACTGTGAAATAAGAACTGACTTTCATAAGGCTCGAATGTATGAATCATCTCACTGCTCGGGAGTCACACGGGGGAGATGGCAGGATAATAGAGGTGGGGTCTGGAGAGCGGGAATGAGAGCTGCTCTGACCCACGGGCCCAATGATTGAGGGGCCCCCAGACCCCAGCTGCTCTTCAGGCACAGGTCACTTGGAATATACCAACCCACTCCAGTATCCTTGTCTGGAAAATCCCATGTACAGAGGAGCCTGGTGGGCTACAGTCCATGTGGTCGCAAAGAATCAGGCACGACTGAGCGACTAACACTTATTAAGTGTATTTTTTTTTTTTTTTTTGGTTTAAAAAATTTACTACATTTTTTAACCTTCTTTACAAATAAAATATAAATCCTTTAAAAAGATTTTTAAAGACATTACAGATAATTGGAAGTTACATTTCATCAGCCCTAGATTCTCCTAAACCTTCTGCACTATTTCCTTAAAGTTCTGAATAGTGAAGTCTTACCTTTAATGAATGCATTTTCTCAGCACGATTTTTTTTTAATGGTCTTATAGTTTGACGTTTTTGATTTTTTTGACGTGCAGTTGAATTTAACCCATGGGTAAATTAGTGGGCCTATCGCCCTAACCGGGATTCAGAACGCTTCCCCACCTCACATTCCTGGCACTCTCCCTTCATAATCAGCCCCTGCTGGATCCCTCTGTCCGGGCACTGTGGGTCTGGTGTCCATTCCTGCAGTGGCCTTTTTGACTTTACTGCAGGAGGAGAATGGTATAGGAGGGAACTGTCTAGACTCGCTTCCTGTATTCAGCATGATGCCTTTGCGATCCACCCATGTTGTTGTGAGTTTGCACAGCTGGTCCCTGCCAGCGCTCAGCAGTGCTCATTGTCACAAACCCCGCCGTGTGAGCATTTACTCCTTAAAGGACACTTAGATGTCTGCAATCTCTGGCAGTTATGACTAGAACTACTGTAAGAATTTAATGTACAGAGTTTTGTGTAAACATAGGTCACCATTTCTCTCTCTCTTTTTTTTTTCCAGAATTTGATCATTTTGTCCATCCTTCCATTCTGAAACTCTCTTCTGGGACATTTAAATATCATGCTTCTCTAAGTCTCTGGCCTTGTCATTGTTGGGTTGGATTTCTTTTTACCTAGTAATATATTTTTTTAAAAGATTTCCATATCTGTATTTCTTTTTTTCCCTTGTCAATCTTCAAGTGCAGTTTTTGCACAAATAAATTTGGGTTTTGGCAATTATGTTTAAATTGAGACCAATGGGTAAGGATGTGAATTTTTGTCTGCCCGAGATTAACTTCAGAGGCAGTCACAGAGTACAATGTGAACTACAGTCATCCACATTTGGGGATTTGCCCATAAAAGCTGTGAAGAAGAAAAATTCAGCAAATGGATTGAGGAAGCTTGAAATCTAAGTTGGATAAGGAGGGAACACGAACATGAAGAGTCACGAATAATGAAAAGCTGATAGGGTCAGTGGATTGAAGGGTCTAAAGAGGCCGAAGAATTATTCAAGTGAGATTACTAAAGGGATTGATCTGAGAGTAGGAGATGGTGATCAAAGCATGCTTGAGGATTCTGGAGATTATGCCCAGTTATTGGTGGTGACAAGACTAAGCCAGACTCTGTGCTTCAGAATTAACTGGGAAGAAACTGTAAATACAGGTACCCATGCTTTGCCTTTAGATAGGCTAATTTGATTGATCCTGGTGGGGCCACAGCAACTACTAGGGATTGAAAACCATTGCTCTATAATGTGACCTTGAAGAGAAGGACAGAGGATTCAACCATTTGAGGAGAAAAAAACATTGAGGTCAGATTGGGTGAATGTTTTAACATACATGGTGTGGTCACAAAAGTAAAAGTGTTAGTTGCTCAGCTGTGTCCGACTCTTTGTGACCTCATGGACTGTAACCCACCAGGCTCCTCTGTCCAAGGGGTTCTCCAGGCAAGAATACTGGAGTGGGTTGCCGTTTCCTTCTCCAGGGGCTCTTTCTGACCCAGGGATCGAACCCAGTTTGCCTGCATTGCGGGCAGATTTTTTACCGTCTGAGGCACCAGGCTGCCCATGGAGCCACAGTGTTAATGTTTGAATCACATTCACTAACTAGACAAAGATTTTTTTCTTGAAATTTGAGTAGTACATTTCTTCACTGATGTCAAGCAATTTTAGAAGGTGGGTCATTATTACATTTTTAACTAAATAGGTTCATAACTCACTGAAACTTTTCATGTGAATAATTTTTAAACAGAAGGCACTTTAATTCCAACCATGTTTGTGTGCAGATATGACTGTATTTATGAGACCGTTTTTAAAAAAAGAGCCATAAAGGAATGAAAACACTTCCAAACCTCTGTTTTCATAGTGTTCTCTATAAAATCCAAGTTGCTTTAAAAAAAAAAATAGAGCGAGATATTTTTGTGCCTGGTAAAAAAATTGCATCACCCTAATAAAACAAAGAACTTTATTTTTTTCTAAAATATCTACTAGGTTGTTTTTTTCTCTGGTATCCATGTGATACAGCAAAAGTCAAGCCAGCCACTATCCTATGTGGCACTTTTGTGTATATATATATTAATTCCCCTTTCTCAAGATTTTGCTACCAATTTGAAATTTGGGGGGGGGGTAAAGAAATGTAAATCTACAAATTGTAAGTCATGTGAATGATACCCCCCTGAAATCATTCAATGCGTCACCTATGCCATCACACATGAAGACCTACAAAAGATTCGCAAACTTATTAGAAGCAAAGTGAGAAACTGTAAGCTTCACAGTACTTCTAAGGTTTGTACTATGAGTTAAACAGTGAAGCTCTGTGTTACAAATAAGTTTCATGACCACTCCATATTTCAACTAAAGTGTTGTGGAAAGTCTGCCACATTAGAGGAGTCTTGTTTTTATAGGAGGAGGTACATCAGTGGCAACTGCAGTGCTTTTTACCTCTGGCTTCAACTTCTTTGCTCCACACTTTACCCATAAATCATGTGTTGAATGAATTTTCTCATTCTCTAACCATTCTGCTTGAGTCTTTTCTTTTTTATCTAATCAAGATAGCTACCCCATTAGTGGCTAAGTCATCCCATATAACCATCAAATAATATTTTCTAATTCAAGAAACCGTTTATATGGAGACCATAAAACTTTACTTATTGGCTTCATAAAAACATGTTTTATCATCTTCATTATTGGAAGAGAACAGAAAAAAAGCACTGTTAAGTTGATGCATGAGAGAAACGTGTATCCAACATTACAGCAAATCTCCTTTACTGTATGCATTCTGATACCTGCTTCCTCACGTCTTCAGTAATAATTTCTATGCATCTTTCAATAATCAATTTTTAACAAATGTATACCAATCTATTGCCATATCATTCTCTGTGTATGATTTCAGCCACTTTTTTTTTTTTTTATTTCAACCACTTTTTAAGATAATTTTACTTACTTCCTTACTTACTTTTGGCTGCGCTGGGTCTTCGCTGCTCTTGCACAGGGTTGCTTCTGATCGCCCCCGCGGGGCTCCTCTCCGCTGTGGCAGGGGGGGCTTCTCGGTGCGGTGGCGTCTCTTGCTGCAGAGCACAGGCTCGAGGCTGCGCGGGCTGCAGTCGCTGTGGCCCAGAGGCTCAGTAGTTACCCGTCTCAGGCCGTTGAGTGGGGCTCAGTGCTTGTGTCCCACCAGCTTAATTGCTCCAAGGAAAGTGGGATCTTCCCAAACCAGGGATCCAACCCATGTCCCCTGCATTGGCAGGCAGATTCTTACCCAGGACATCACCAGGGAAGTCCTCATTTCAGCCACTTTTGTTGCTGTACGAAAAATGTTCTCTTAAAGTGCAAAGCTTTCAAATCATGCGATGCTTACCTGAATACTAAAAAAATTTTGTAGAAGTTTATTTTTATGTTCTGAATGCTTAGCTTTTAAAAGTTTTGCTAATAACAATGGCTTCATCCAATTATTATCCGAAGTCACCAGGTACTTTATCCCCTTAGAGAGAGATTTATCATTGATGCCAGTAAATATGAATCTATATTGCAGATAATCACCATTTTATTTATCATTTCAAGTGGAAAATGTCGACTTTTATTATTTTGACCTCATAATGTGGTACATGAATAGAACATACTAGATAAGGTAACAGCACTCTCATTTCCTCGCGGTTCAATTGTGCTTACATTATTAGTACTGTTTTAGGTTTTGCAACTTCTGTGCAGGAAGCATTGGAAAGCATTTGTTGTGGGAGGATTCATTCAGTTAAACCTAGAGAACACATTTTGCTCCATCCTATAAGTGTAAATCAGAATTATGCACTGCAGCCGTTAGGATGAAGACAGATCTGCACTGGTGGAGACACCACCCCGCCTGCCCTCCTTGGGTGGGAGCCCCGTTCTCCCATCAGGAAACTGGGCTCTGCACAGCCGAGGACAAGCTGCCTGGACGTGGGCACCACTGTCCACCTGCCTGGTGACTAATAGTGATTCTTTGGCTTAGACAATATTCTTACATAAACACATGGATAACTGTCCATCTAGATTCTTCTGAATACTAGAGATTCAGAAAAAGTGTAGGAGCCAATTTCATTGTATAACATTATGGGCTAAATAATTATTCTTTTCAGAGTAGATTTTCTATTTCAATGAAATCAGGAATTGTAGAAACCATGACAGTAAAACATAAATTATCGGAAAAAATAATGGCCATTCAGATTGAATCCTTACAGTTATAAAATGTAGCTCTACATCAAAAGTTGCATATCCAGCATTTTAAGGTCACATAAAGTAATGCCACATTGAGTTGAATTATAATTAAATACACAAGAGTTGGATTTGATATCTTTCTCTAGCTAAATATGTCACAGTAGAATTTTAAAATGAAACTAAGATGCAAAATGAAATTCAATTCATGGCTGTGGTCTGCTGTGCCTTGCCATAGGTCCTCAAATTTCATTTTCATGCCATATAAACCGATAGGGATACTTAACTGGTAGAATTAGTTGAAAAGACACATCTTCACAGAAATCACTACACTGGAAACATACCAACACACCTCAGAATGTGATCATTTTCTATTATCATAGTGTATTTCATGAAGCTGTTAGGTGATAAGCAGTGCCCTTGTGAAAGATACAGCCTAGAAGGAAATCCTGTAGACATGATCAAGTAAACTAGGTTTAGTTACCAATTAATTCAGTGTTATATTTAATGTCACTTTCCTGCCCCCTCCACAGATGGAATCTTCAAGAGTAATGAAAAGAAAATGATTTTATCGTTCTCTGCCTCTTCTGTCAGAATTTTCTAGTTACTCCATCCTGGGCATACGTTGGTTAGCGGTCTTCAGTGTTGTGTTTCAGATGTTAAGTGTCTAAAGCACATGATTAAATCGAAGTTTAGAAAGTGTTTTATTTTACTTTCATTGATTTTTTTACCAAAAATGTGTTGAATTTTTTGGATAAATGTTAGATTTTTGTTGTATATTCTTCTCTCAATGGGTCGATGGATGGATAGGTAGATATACAACGCAAGGTCTAAAGAAATAGGAATATCTACCCACAGTTATTCCTTTATTCAACCTTATTCATCATTCTTCACATAATTTTGCTTTAACACAGAAATGAAAGAAAACAGCTAAAACATACTTGGCTCTTATGGCTCCGTCCTCTCCATTGGTGATTCAGACCTGAGAAGCCTGAGGGTGATTTTTATTTACTTTAATCCCCAAACTGAGATTTATCCCCAAACTGGGATCATTGCTGAAAAGGTGACTGGAGCAGACAGTGCGTGCATTGCCTCTAGAGTATGCTTTCCTGCAGGAAGGCCTGGGGAAGGCTGGAGCCCATGGCCTTCCTGCCTCTCCCAGGGAAAGGGGGCATGGAGGGGGTACACCTTCTGCCCCTCCTCACTGTGCTCACGGTGTTCATGGACTTTGACATCAGAAAGTACATCCTGCCACACCATGGGAAGGTCTGAGACTACAGAATATAAAGGTACAAATATAAAGAACATAAAGCCATGTACAGATGTGAGAGGTGGACCATAAAGGAAGCTGAGCGCTGAAAAATTGATGCTTTCAAGCTGTGGTGCTGGAGAAGACTCTTGAGAGTATCTTGACAGCAAGGAGGTCAAATCAGTCCATTCTAAAGGAAATCAACCTTGAATATTCATGGTAAAGACTGATGCTGAAGCTCCAATATTGCGGCCACCTGATGCGAGGAGCTGACTCATCGGAAAAGACTCTGATGCTGGGAAAGATGGGAAAAATTGAAGGCAGGAGGAGAAGGGGGCAGTATAGGATGAGATGGTCAAATGGCATCATCGACACAATGAACATGAGTTTGAGCAAGCTTAAGCAGATGGTGAAGGGCAAAGAAGCCTGGCATGCTGCAGTCTCTGAGGTCTCAAAGAGTTGGACATGACTGAGCAACTGAACAACAAAGGACAGCCTTTGAGTCTGTGGTTGTGCGACCAGAGATATTGAGAAGGCATTCCAAAGCGCAGGACTAGAAATGACTTGTCTTGTGTGTTTCACTTTACATTTGCTATTTCTATTCGAGAATTAAGGCAATTAACACAGCCCTGTAGAGCTATTCTAAACAATCAGTTAACTTGATAGCTGATCATCTGCCCACCAACAATGTCCACACTCTAAAACAGGCAGGGTGGAATGGGCAGGGGTGTAACTTCACATTTCTGTCTCTGCAACCTGGCACTCATGTACCCCCTGGCCATCTGTCCTACTTCTCAACATCAGAAAAGAAAGAAAGGTAGGCCAGGTGTTCCAGAAATGAGAAACTTATGGAAAGGTGGATAAACGCTTTCTGGTTGACCTTTCTGAGTCTTGGTTTCTTCACCTTTACTGGATCCTATTCTGTGGATTTCTGAGGTTCTAAGGAGCCCCTTCCTGTGTGTATTTTCTGGTCCTCTTTTTTTTTTTTTTTTTTTTTTTTTAATGTGTTAGTCACTTAGTTATGTCTTTGTGACGCCATGGACTGTAACCTGCCAGGCTCCTCTGTCCATGGGATTCTCCAGGCAGGAATACTGGAGTGTCTCCTGCACTGCAGGCAGATTCTTTACTGTCTGAGTCACCAGGGAATTCCATTCCATTTTTTAAAGTCGTTGATTATTAGATTCTTATCAGTTCAGTAATTTCAATTGCTCAGTCGGGTTTGACTCTTTGCGATCCGATGGACTGCACCATACCAGGCTTCCCTGTCCATCACCAACTCCTGGAGTTTACTCAAACTCTTGTCCATCAAGTTGATGATGGCATCCAACCATCTCATCCTCTGTAGTCCCCTTCTCCTCCTGCCCTCAATCTTTCCCAGCATCAAGGTCTTTTCCAATGAGTCAGCCCTTCGCATCAGGTGGCCAAAGTACTGGAGTTTCAGCTTCAACATCAGTCCTTCCAGTGAACACCCAGGACTGATGTCCCTTAGGATGGACTGGTTGGATCTCCTTGGAGTCCCAGGGACTCTCAAGGGTCTGCTCCAACACCACAGTTCACAAGCATCATTTTGTCCTACTATATAGTGAATTCTACTCAGTGGTGCATGAAAAAAGTCAAGCAGAAAATAATATATACTGTATGATTTTTAAAAGAGGGGGAAATGAATCTGTAGTGTTGGAAATCGAGATAGTGATGGGCTTTGAGGAGGTGAGACAGGACAGTGACAGGGTCACGTGGATGTTTCTGGGGTGCTTATAATGTTTTATTGCTTGATCTGGTTAAGGTTGCACAGGTGGCTTTCCCTTTTTAAATTTTATTAACCGAACACTTATGATGTATAAATATTTCTATATATATATATGTTATACTTCAAATGATGATTACATTTAAAAAGCCTCCCTTATTGATTTTGACATGGAACCAGACTGGGAATAACTGGTCTGGTTTAATCAGATATGGGTTTCACTTTGATTTAGAACATTTAGCATTTCCCTACTCTGAGTCATTTGTTCCCTAGCTTCCTCTGGCCAGTGGTATGGAGGATATTTGCTGTTTGACCCAGAGGCCATACAACAGTGAGTAAATGGTTGACTTCTTATTACTAGAAAACTTCTTCTAGAAAATACCTCAAAGTGTATGCCAATGGATTGATTCAGCTGTATCACTTTGGCATAAAATGAACTTTTTAACCTACTCTTTCATTGATAGCCATTCCTACCTATGTGAGACATAAATAACTATCTACATGGGACTGTTTGATGGACATTAAAAGACCTGGCTTTTGAGCTTCGGTGCTGGAGAAGACTCTTGAGAGTCCCTTGGACAGCAATCACATCAAACCAGTCAATCCTAAAGGAAATGAGCCTTGACTATTCATTGTAAGGACTGATGCTGAAGCTCTAATACTTTGGCTACCTAATGCAAACAGCCAGCTCACTGGAAGATATCCTGATGCTAGGAAAGATTGAAGGGTGGAGGGGAAGGGGGCCACAGAAGATGAGTTGGTTGGATGACATCACTGACTCAGTGAACACGAATTTGAGCAAACTCTGGGAGATGGTGAAGAACAGGGAAGCCTGGTGTATTGTAGTCCATGCAGTCACAAAGAGTTGGATACAACTGAACAACAATAACAAATCCTCAAATGCTATTTCTACCAGTATACCAGAAAGCTTCAAATTGTCCCGTCAGTCCCCTTGAGTTAAAAGCTCATTGAAATACTAAATGCTTTCTTGGTTTCATCAGCTTTCAATTCTGCTTGCAGTAGTTCCTCATTTTGGCCATTAAATGGTAAAATTCCCAGGGGTGTTTCATAGTAAGTCAGAGGGTGGTGGGGAGGGTGTTTCAGAACCAAGGTGATCTGGAGCAGGGGCCATGTAACAGGAGCCTGAAGCCTGCCCTCCTGGAGGGAAGACGGCAGCCGTGGGCCAGAACATGGGCACTGGTGGGATTTCGGTGGTCTCACGATTTCCTTCTGCCCCGGTTGTACCACTGTGTACACTTAAACTGGAAATGAAGGCTCAGAAAAGTTAAATGGTTTGAGAGAGCATCTCTTTGCCAAGGAGAAGGTTTGGATTCACGTGAGAATTCAGACACTGAGCCATTTACATCCTTCGTAATGGTCAATACATACTATTATAAAAATGACATGATCCCTTAGAATGGGGCCTTTGGATTTGAAACTAGAATTTCTTGGTAGTCAATATAATATAAATACTTCTAAAAATCACAATGAAAATATTTTGAGAATAATTGAATTTTAATAAACTATTGAAATCTTCCCTGAGCATGAAAGATTTCAATGATTTCCAGAGGTTATTTATTTTTAAAGGAAGGAGGGATCCTTATCAGTGTTTTATGTGATCAATTATCTTATATAAAACTTGAAAGAGTTCACAGATATTAGACTTTCTGAAAATCCAGCTATTATATGATAATTGATAATTATTGAAAATAAATGTTAAAAATATTTTCAAAATCCTGATTGTGTTCACAGTGATAAGACCTTGACTATAGCTATAAAGGAGATCAGTCCTGAGTGTTCATTGGAAGGACTGATGTTGAAGCTGAAACTCCAATACTTTGGCCACCTGATGTGAAGAGCTGACTCATTGGAAAAGACCCTAATGCTGGGAAGGATTGGGGGCAGGAGGAGAAGGGGACGACAGAGGATGAGATGGTCGGATGGCATCACTGACTCAATGAGGATGAGTTTGGGTAAACTCCGGGAATTGGTGATGGACAGGGAGGCCTGGCGTGCTGCAGTCCATGGGGTCACAAGGAGTCAGACACGACTGAGTGACTGAACTGAAATGAACTGACTGATAGCTATACTAGATGCTATGCATTTTTGATGTGAAAAGTTAAAACAAGGGACAACTATTGACAACCTTAAATGCAAAAAAATAGGAACCCAGTAATCTCAAAATCAAGGATGATAATAGATATTTGATCAATAGTAAGTAATATATTGTTATATTGTTAAGTACTCAGACGACTAATACTCAATATGACTTACAAGAGGGCAAGAATCTTAAACAGATTTTATTACTAATTCATTTGGCAGCCTTTAAAGAAGTAAAAGCAGGACTGTAAGGCAGACGTATTTCAGTGCATCTTAGGTTCTCTTTGGCAGTCTTTCCCCAAGTGTGATTGTAAATCTCAGGTTATACAGCTGTTGAGTGAAAGCAGAAAAGCACTGGCTAACTAGTTAGACTCAGTGACCACTTGGGAATGTCCCTCCTGAGTCCAGATGTCCCCACGTGGGGAAGAAACTGGAGGCCGTCACAGAACGTGATGTTTGACATCAGACGACCTTTGTATTTCATTGCCTCCACTTACTAATCGTATAATTGTGGGCCGGTTTCCTCAGAGAAGTGTTGTCAATGGTGATAATAATACCATGTCATGGACTCATTAGGGCCCCATGTGAAATAGTGCAAGACCTGCTAAACATTAGTCTCTCATCCTTCCTGTTTCACTAGTGGCGGTTCTTTTGAGAAGGACCATGATTACTGCTTAGTGCATCAAGCAGAGATCCTAGCCCTTTTTGGGTAGTTAGCCAGTTGGAAGATGCTGATGAAATGTATTATAAAGAAAAATAGTCTAGAAAAAGAGAAAAGAGTGCTTAAAAACATCCCACATGTATCCTTTAGATGTATGAAATAACCACAAGCCTTTAGGAAATGTTAGAACCTTAGAGGAGAAAGAATGCTTCCTGCTCACGCTCCACTGTGTCCGGCCCTTTGCGACCCCCGGGATGGCAGCCTGCCAGGCTTCTCTGCCCATGCAATTTTCCAGGCAGGAATACTGGAGTGGGTTGCCATTTCTTCCTCCACGGGATCTTCCCGACTCAGGGATCGAGTCTTTGTCTCTTGTATCTCATCTCCTGCATTGGCAGGCAGAGGGCTAAGCTAATAGTAGACAAAGAGGAAATTCGAGAAAGGTTTCAAGCAATGCAAGGCCTTCTCTGACAAGTGTCATTTTATTTATTGCAGTGATATCACCTATGTAATCAAACGTATCAGCCTGCAGACTAGAGTTTTTGTTTGTTGGTTGGCTTTGCTCTGATTTTTACAGTTTGGAATATGAAATAATTATTTTCTTTCTGAAAAGAGGATTTTCATTTTCTCTCAGACTATCCATGTGACTCCTGCATAGTGTGAGGCAGATACTAATAAAGATTTGCCGTTTTATTCCTCAGAATTTCTCCATACAGCTAGCATTGCATTTATGATCTTATCCAGTAAAACTGGGTCTGAAAGATTTGTTCTCTGTGTCTTTTGCCCTCTCCCATGGCTGTATACATTTCAGGCTAACATAGCCTCCACCCAGTCCACAATGCAGCTTAGGCCCCTGTGACGTCTGATTTAGGATTCAGCCTGTTCCCCAAAAGAAGAGAACTTCTGGGTAGAGAAGACAATAGTTTCTACAGACAAGGGTACAAAATAGTAAGTCTGGGAAAGTTTCCAGACATGAAAACCGCAAAGATTGACGAGGTGCTTGGAAAAAAGAGATAAACACAACGCGATTGGAGTTCAGGGTGGGGTTTCAGGTAGTCAGCCCAGAATACATTGAGAACTTGCTTTTACTTGATTCTGGACTTTCAGCTGATTCATTTTATCGATCAACCTTTCTAAATCCCACTGTTCTCCGGTGGCTGCATTGCTCCTAGCCCATTTCCTACCTGATAACCAGCAGCGACCTAGCTCACATCTAGGCCTTTTTAAAAGCAATTGCTATATTTCTTATGGCCATCAGTTCACTGTTTAACCAAAAAATTGTGCTAGCTTCTTGTTAACCCTCAGGAGAATAACTCTATTTGCAACCCTAAGAGAGATGAAAAATGGAGATAGGTATCTCTCTCCAAGGACCTGAGAATCTAGGAGGGGGTGTCAAGGTTTGGGCTCCCCAGAAAGCCGAGCCTGGCTGGAGGGCTCTGTGCTGGGTGGTACTTCATGTCGGCCCATGGGCCCATGATGCCAGAGCAAGGGTCAGGACCCGGGGGCGAAGTAAGGGAACTGAGGATGCCGATGCCTGGCCCTGGCCGATGTCAAGTACATCTGATAGCTCCGTACAAGGGAGCACTGTTTATGCATCAGGAGTACTGGAGCATCTCTGGGGCAGCATGAACGGGAAAGGCCAGGGCGTGAGGCCAAGTGCTAGGATTCATTGTGTGCAGCTGGTCAGGGTCCACACAGAGCCGAGGAGGGGAGCAGCTGATGTACGAGGAAGTCTGACTCGGGGTTAAAGGGGAAAAAGTGAAAGTGCTAGTTTCTCAGTCATGTCTGACTCTTTGTGAGCCCATGGACTGTAGCCCACCAGGCTCCTCTGCCCAAGGAATTTTCCAGGCAAGAATACTCGAGTCAGTAGTCATTCCCTTCTCCGGGGGATCTTCCTGACCCGAGAATCAAAACCCAGGTTTCCTGCATTGCAGACAGATTCTTGATCATCGAGCTGCAAGAGAAGTTCATAAAAAGAGTTAGTATTTGATGCCAGAGACAAAGTTTAAGAGATACGATATGATATGAATGCCCAACATTGCCCTTATTAAATTATTAGCTTAGGGAAGTACAGGTTATTTTTTTTAACTTTTTATTTTGGATCGGGGTATAGCTGATGAACACTGTTGTGATAGTTTCGGATGAACTGTGAAGGCACTCAGCCATACATATACATGTATCCATTCTCCCACAAACTCCCCAGGTTTTAAAGTACTACAGATGAATTATTAGGATGACTTTGGGAGAGTTACTTAACTACTTAAAGCTAGCTCATCCTCTCACTTCTCCCAAGTCCACTCAATGAGGCATCTCCTGACCACTTTCTGAAAAATAGCCCCCCACCCTGCATGCTGCCCCCTCCAGAGGACTCCATTTCTCATCCTGCTGTAAGTTCCTCATGTGCTTACTGTTGTATGATGTGCCATTTATTCACCATCTATTTATTTTCTCTCCCCATCACAAGAATGTAAGCCAGATAGGGCAGAAGTTTGTGTGTTTTGAGCAGCACTGAACCCCAGTACTAGAACAGTGCCTGGTAAAAGCAAAGGTTCTGTGAACAGTCATTGAAATATTTCCTTACTGAGGATGTAACAATGAAGTTAACTATTTATTTGATTTCTGTGAAAATGAGAAATTTATGCACATGGCCTGTGGAGGCTCTCCCCAGAGAAGGCCATCAGTGAATGCGAGAATTCTCCATTTTCTGATCCCACAGTGTACCCCAAAGGCAGACATGCAATTGGAGTGTCATAGCACAGACATGTTAAGAATCTTGCACGTGGACTAAACCAGCTGAGAATTACGCACTAAGAACCCAGTGTGATTTCCTATCCTTACTCAAAGAGGGAAAAATAGACACACATCTGAAAATGTATGCAACAGCCACCAAATACCTTCAAATGTATATACTTGTGTCTCAAAATTGTACACAGAGATCTTTGTGCTGTAAACCCACGGGGACAGGGCTCTGGTCTTCTAGTCCTCCTGCCCACAAAGCATCCCTGGAAATATCCAATCTCTCTTCCTGGAATCAAATTGTAATTCGTGGCACTTTTTACTGTACTTTTAAGAGTACAGCACAACATCGGAGCTTGACGTGAGCCTGGAGCAACGTCTGAAACCATGTATGTTCACTTCTAAGTGCACACGTGATTTAAAAGTGGCGGAAACAATGGTGACACAGTTTTCTCTCTGAAGATCCTTTCTTGATTGACCCAATTTCATGCAAACTAGGACAATTTCACTGTATTCTCTTAATGACTGCATCAATGATTCTATATGGTTTCCATCAGAGACTTTTGGGGGATATTTCACTGGAAATTAGATGTATACCTCTACTAAAATAAAACACTCATCATTCCACTGTGGCGTATTTACTGAAAATCCTAGAAATGGTCCGTACGCTTTTAGAATGTCACCATGTAAGTGACGGGAGTCAAGTTCCTGATAGTAACGAGACATCTGTAAGGCTGGTTCCACTGAAGTGTCTGCTAAACACATGGTCACTTCCACTACCACATTTGATTCCGAAGCATACCTATTTTTCATTCACAGATTCTGATGGAATTTTCCTGGCTAGTCCTGTTCATTTTCTAAAATCAGAGTATGTTACTGCTTATCGGGTTTTTTGTTTTTTTTTTAAGATAACTTTTCTATGTTTCCCATTTAATAATAGTTAGAACTAAGAGATGGTCCCCTTATCTGGAAAAGTTCTCCCATCTAAGGTTTGATTTTTAATTTTTTTTTTTTTGTCAATAGAATATCTCAAGAGAGACTGTGCTTTGTCTCTCGACCATCCTGGCATTTAGGGCGGGGACAGGAAGCCCTCTGCTCTTCTCGCTCCTTTGTCTGACCTCCTGCTCCCCGCCCCAGGAGGGAGCTACACGAGCGAGGCTGCACAGGGCACTTGGTGTCAACCAGACCTGAAGGCCAGTCCAGCTCTGCCCCTCACCCGCCTCTGAGCACTGGTGAGTGAGAGCCCCTAGCTTCCCCAGGAAAGGCTGTAGAGAGTCTTAGTCCACTTCCTGGGCAGAAATGTCCAACTTTACAGGGTTGTTGGCACGACTAAAAGTAACGTATGCAAAGTTGTCAGCTTGAGCTTCATCCGGCCCCCCAGGTACACTGTGAACTTGGTGAAAGCCAAGGCTGTGTGTGCCCGGTCTCCTCCAGGGCCTGTTCCCAGCCTTGAGAGCATGGTCAGGAGGTGGTGTGGAGTCACAAAGAAGGCCGTGTGAGTGCTGACGGGTGGGACAGCGTTCAGAGCCTGTTCCTGGGCCCCTCACCAGAGGTTGGAGCTCTCTCCAGGGGAAGTCTTCTTTCTCTCCGACCTTGTACAACAACGAGCAGTAGTTTCTGTACAGTCAGTGGGTCTTGTTCTCTTTCTTGTGCCTTTACTCTCTCTCTCTCTTTTCCTTCTTTATCTTTGCTGAGTAGGTAATTATTCTTCATGTAAACTCATCTTGCAATAAAAGCTTTCTTCAGTCCACACCCTCTATTTCTAATTTAAGCACAAGGCATATTCCATGATGTTAATTCCAGATTAACTCCCCAGAGTTATATAGTTAGCACTAAAAACATTCCCCATAATGAGACTTATCAGTGCTCCTAGTGAGAATTAAAGTAGATGGAGTCCATGAAAACATTTATCACTGTCCCCATCACAAAGTATACTATCAGTTATTAATAATTAATCACTACTGTTTTATTGCCTTTCATTCACAGACCAGAAGAATATTTAAATAGCTCTTCTGATACCTTTTCTCTGCAATTAATATAAAATATTGATAGTCCTCTGATCACGAGGCATATAAAATATTACTTTGGTGGAGGAGTAAGTAAACTGTGTTAAGCTTAAGCTGGCAATTCTGACTCATGCCGACAAAAGGAAACAGTACCATAAATAATTCTGAAAAGAAGAACATGAGATAGTTATGTCGAGTGTATGTGAGTGGGGAGTGTGTAAGATGATTCATCTGACTTTGTTTGGTGTGGCCTAATATGTACAAAACTAGTCCACATGTCTAATTGAGTCTAAAGTTAAAGCACATTAAAACACAATCATCTCCTTCTCTTTGTAACCTACCACACTTGGAATCTGTCTCACTAATTTGGTTGATCATGTGCTGAACTATGGGTGGGCTTCCTATATTGTCACTTTTTTTTGCACTACCTGTCTTCTCAATTGTATTGTAGGCGCCCCTTGGACAGGTCAAGATCTTAATATTAGAATACATTTCTTTATTCTTCTCACCCCCATTCCATAGCTGGTTGGCATTTTGTTTCATTTTCTTTGTATGCAAGAAATGCTCAAAATATATTTGATTATTGGTTGAGTAAAAAGGGAAGGAAAGAGATAAGAAAATAGGGCTGAACTCTTGTGAAATCAGTTCATAAACTAAACTGAATCTTTGCGGATACTCTGAGTCAGTGCAGCTAGATTGTCCTGGTTCCTTAACCATTTGAGACCTGCCTTCACTTCTTCCGTTCATAGACTTCTTGTCCGGATCCCCAGTATGTGCCAGAACTGGGGTCTGCCTGAGGAGAAGACAGTAAATAAGTCTGCAGGAAAATGAAAGGGAGTTGATGGATTTTGAGCATTACTTTGCTAGCATGTTGAAATGTGTACACTTATACAGTAGTTTGAACATTCTTTGGCATTGCCTTTCTTTGGGATTGGTATGAAAACTGACCTTTTCTCTTTCTTAGCATCTTTTGCTTTAGAAAAATGTAAAAATGTGGTTCAGTCCCAGTGAGCTCCACATTATTTTTTATTGACCATTCATTATGCCATTTATAAGGTATGTGAATGCTGGACAGCAAATTTTTTTTAAATGCAATTTTAATTATATTACACTATAATAATTCCATGGACAGAGGAGCCAGGTGGGCTATTGTCCATGGAGTTGCAAAGAGTCAGACATGACTGAAAACAGTTCAGTTCAGTTCAGTCACTCAGTCATGTCTGACTCTTTGCAACCCCATGGACTGCAGCACTCCAGGCCTCCCTGTCCATCACCAACTCCTGCAGCTTGCTCAAACTCATGTCTGTCAAGTTGGTGATGCCATCCAACCATCTCATCCTCTGTCATCCCCTTCTCCTCCTGCCTTCAGTCTTGCCCAGCATCAAGGTCTTTTCCAATGAGTCAGTTCTTTTCATCAGGTGGCCAAAGTATAGGAATTTCAGCTTCAGCATCAATCCTTCCAACAAAAATCCTTACTGATCTTTTAACCACTTAGAGATTTCAATCCCTTTTCTGAATTTTTGCATTAGTAATTTTTGGTCCCATATAATTTTGTAACTAAATAATAATACAAAAATACTATTTTAAATTTTGTAGTCAAGTTGGACT
Source organism: Giraffa tippelskirchi (assembly GCF_054371585.1). Classification (NCBI taxonomy): domain Eukaryota; kingdom Metazoa; phylum Chordata; class Mammalia; order Artiodactyla; family Giraffidae; genus Giraffa; species Giraffa tippelskirchi. Next base: position 160,187,159 of record NC_137283.1, on the reverse strand, counting down.
TACTTTTTCAACCAAACTATAATTTCCTAGAGAGCAAGACCTACGCTTTGCATTCATTTACATTTTCTATCTACCTAGCTTAGAATAGAGTCTTATAATCAGGAAATACTTGTTGAATTAAAGCCTATACTATGTCATTCTATGCAGTGCTGTTCCAGATCATGGGTCTGAGCTTGAGCGAGGCTATCACAGAAATAGCCTCATATTCATCCATTTTTATTAGGGATGGGAGGTTCAACCCACTTGGGTCCCAAACTGTTTCAAGTACAAAGTCTACCCACAACATCTTACTAAAACCAGAAACTAGAAACTAGAACCTAGTTCTCTTGGGAATGACGTGAGCTTCTCTCTGCAACATCAGACAGTCCTTACAATGGCAAGTTGTGTCCACTATGTCATTAATCTAAATAGCCAGCATCATCACCACCGTTTTCTTTTCCTCTCATCATCATCTTTTCATCTGTCAAAGTGTACTTTCTCATGACCTCCTTGTAGACCAGTTCAGTATGTTTCAGTTCAGTCGCTCAGTCATGCCTGACTCTTTGTGACCCCATGAACCACAGCACACCAAGCCTCCCTGTCCATCACTAACTCCCTGAGTCCACCCAAACCCATGTCCATCGAGTCGGTGATGCCATCCAACCATCTCATCCTCTGTCATCCCCTTCTCCTCCTGCCCTCAATCCTTCCCAGCATCAGGGTCTTTCCCAGTGAGTCAGCTCTTCCCATCAGGTGGCCAAAGTATTGGAGTTTCAGCTTCAGCGTCAGTCCTTCCAATGAACATCCAGGACTGATCTCCCTTAGAATGGACTGGTTGGATCTCCTTGCAGTCCAAGGGACTCTTAAGAGTCTTCTCCAACACCACAGTTCAAAATCATCAATTCTTCGGTGCTCAGCTTTCTTTATAGTCCAACTCTCACATCCATACCTGACCAGTGGAAAAACCATAGCCTTGACTAGACAGAACTTTGTTGGCAAAGTAATGTCTCTGCTTTTTAATATGCTGTCTAGGTTGGTCATAACTTTCCTTCCAAGGAGTAAGCGTCTTTTAATTTCATGGCTGCAGTCACCATCTGCAGTGATTTTGGAGCCCAGAAAAATAAAGTCAGCCACTGTTTCCACTGTTTCCCCAACTATTTGCCATGAAGTGATGGGACTGGATGCCATGATCTTAGTTTTCTGAATGTTTAGCTTTAAGCCAACTGTTTCACTCTCTTGTTTCACTTTCATCAAGAGGCTCTTTAGTTCTTCTTCACTTTCTGCCATAAGGGTGGTGTCATCTGCATATCTGAGGTTATTGATATTTCTCCCGGCAATCTTGATTCCAACCTGTGCTTCATCCAGCCCAGCGTTTCTCATGATGTCCTCTGCATATAAGTTAAATAAGCAGGGTGACAATATACAGCCTGACGTACTCCTTTTCCTATTTGGAACCAGTCTGTTGTGCCATGTCCAGTTCTAACTGTTGCTTCCTGACCTGCATACAGGTTTCTCAGGAGGCAGGTCAGGTGGTCTGGTATTCCCATCTCTTTCAGAATTTTCCACAGTTTATTATGATCCACACAGATCACAAAATGTAGACCAGAGGACAGGCCAAGTGTGACTGTGACCAACTCATGAGCTAAGAATAGATTTTATGCATTTAAGAGGTTGTAAGTTTCTTTGTTTGTTTGTTTAATAATAACACAGCAATACCTGAAATTCATAGGCTATTTTGGAGATACTGCAGGTTTTGTTCCAGATCACCTCAATAAGAGCAAATATCCCAGTGAAGTGAGTCACACAGATTTTTTTTTTAGTTTCTCAGTGCATATAAAAGTTATGTTCACACTATATGGTAATCTAGTAAGTGTGCCATTTACCTTATATCTAAAAAACAATGTACATGTATTAACTGAAAAATAATTCATTGCTAAAAAATCCTAACCATCAATCTGAAAATGCAAGACTGTTGCAAAACTTCAATTTGTAGGAAAAAAAAAAAAACAACACACAGTTGAGGTGCAGTAAAGCAAAGCTTGACAAAATGAGGTTTGCCTATGTAGAAAATCCTGTGCCCATAAATAAGGTTTGGAAGGACGCAGCCCCACCCATTTATTTCAGGTTTTGGCAGCTGGTTTTGAGCCACAACAGTAGTTAAGTAGTTGCCACAGAGACTGTAGGCCCTCAAACCCTAAGATATTTGCTATCAGATCCTTTCAAGACATTTGACAGGAAAAAAAATGAAACTACTACGTCAAGATCAAAGACAGGTTTCCAAGGCTTTACAGTCTCAGGGTGAAAGATGGAGAATCATCTCACAATGTAGAGCAGATATATACATTACAGATATACAGACTGATGACTTATGTGTACACACCTTGTCCACTTTCTGCCAGAACATGTGGCTCAGGGTCTGGATCAAAGTGAAGACCTACGTGGGCTGGGCTCCAGTGCTGACAATGGATCAATCAATAGGGAAGGCACTCTAGACAATGCAGTTTGGGTCCACTGGGGAATCTGGATCCTTCCTTGCTTCTGGAGCAAGTCTGGAGGGAAAAATTAACCAAGACTTTTTTCAGAATCTGAGTTATTTCCAGAAGTTTATGTCAAATAGCCATGCCTATGCTCCCCATAGCCAATTACAACACTCCTTTTAGAAACTGTGTACCTTAAAGTGTTAACGTTTCCCATGGACTCCAAGCCCACTCCCCCACCTGGTAATGCCTTAACTTGGGGGAAGAAGCAAAACTGGTGGGGATTTCCACCCTGGCTCTGCTGCAGCTGTTCTGATGACTGGGTTATTTATCATCAGATACAAATTACCTTCACTATTACCTCCAGGAAATATCACATTCAACTTTGAGAAATCACATAAGTAAGTGACACCCAAACTCATTTTTCCTGAAGAGTAGGACACACCCACAGGAAAAGGGAGGCATACTTGTTAAACATAAATTATTTTCCAGACTTTTTGTATCAGATTCATTCATGTTTGTGAGCTCTGAGCAGTTTGTTAATGCAAAAACTTAGAGACAACGGTGCAGAACTGTTCCTTATTTTAAAAAATCAATAGATGTTAATGACAAACAGGAAAGTAGAAATTTGTATCATATTCATATATACATATATAATCTTGTGAAGCATTTTTTTTTCTTTCTTTGGAACAATCTTTTATATTAGTCTTCTCCCTTAAAAATTGAAAATTCTTTTGGGATAAATGTGTTGAAGAAAAGAACACTACAAAAACAGTTGGAATAACTTAAGGCAAATAATTTTCAACTTACTCTCTCAAGTCTCTCCATTTTGACTAATGTTTTGCTTACTTTGAGACAGTGCTGATAATGTTAGCCCCAAAACAGCTTGGTTCTTTGTAACCTTTACATTTAGGTCAAAATCAGTTTACCTTGTACAATAAAATAAGAGTTTGTAAAGGTCTGATTACCTATGCACGTTACTGTATTATTTGTACATCTACCATGACTACTGCTATATAGTCATGGGCTGTTGTGTCCTTGACTGTCATACTCTTTCTCTTGAAAAAAAAAATTCGAAATTCTACTGAGTCAACTGAAAGATCCTACTGGCTTTATTCACTGTTCATAGGTCAGGCAATAAAGCATCGAACAAGTGGAAAGGCACTCGGGGGTGTCTGTGGGCTCAGTCACTCTGTCATCTTCGATTCTTTGCAACCCCACGGATGGTAGCCCGCCGGGCTCCTCTGTCCATGGAACTCTCCAGGAAAGAATACTGGTGTGGGGTGCCATTTCCTCCTCCAGGGGATCTTCCCAACCCAGAGATCCAACCCATGTTTTCTGTGTCTCCTGCACTGGCAGCCGGATTCTTTGCCACCAGTGAAGCCCTAACTGAAAGGCATGACTAAGCAATTACCCACTGGGTACAGAGCTGTCTCAAGGCCACCAGCTGTCGTCTTCCCGAAGAGAAGAGCGGTGTTCTTTCTCCTCTGAGGGGAGCAAGGATTAGAACAGAGGGATGGTTCTCCCAGAAATTGAGAGAACATTATACCCAAGAGAATGCTGTTTCAGGCTCACTCTGAAACGGAAAGTACATGGGCTCCATTAGCATCATTAAGGGAAGAGGCAAGGGGGGGATACTCAGCAAGCAGAAGTCTCTAGGTTGCTCCTACCTTTACTACCTTGATGGACAGAAGTGTTCCCAGCGCATCAGAATCTCCCCAAACCACATGGCATATCCATTTTTCATAGGGTGCACAGTCAATCAGTCAGTTCAGTCATTCAATCATGTCCAACTCTTTGCGACACCATGGAATATTCGGTAGTCCATGGAATTCTCCAGCCCAGAATACTGGAGTGGGTAGTCTTTCCATTCTCCAGGGGATATGATATGATATCTAAATGATAGAATATGCTCAAAAGGACTCAATTGCTTTATCAAATATCTTTTGTAATGATCACCTTCTAGTTCTTTTGTTCTATTATCAGTACCTTCTTTCCCTGTAGAGAAACTTACGCATGAGAAGGAATGTTTTTTAAATTCAATTGCACCTGCTAATGCAGTAGATATGGTTTCAGTCCCTGGGTCAGGAAGATCCCCTGGAGGAAGAAATGGCAACCCACTCCAGGATTCTTGCCTGGAGAATCCCATGGACAGAGGAGCCTGATTGCCTATCACCCAGGGGATGGCAAAGAGTCAGTTCCGACTGCTAGACTGAGCACACACGCATGATTTTCAGATCCTGGTAATTTGTTACAGGCTGTCTGCTGAGTGGCTTTTTGTCCACAGGATGATTGGGTGCTACAACAAAACTTGTCTGGCTGATACCTGGTAGCCATTTAACACTTACTCAATGTTAAGGTCATGAATAATTTGCTCCTCCATGAAGCTGTATCTTCACCTTTATAACTTCACACCTTGGCAGGAGACTCGAGTTCACTTGAAGTTAACGTTTCCTGAAGTCGCACTTGGACTACTATTAATGAATGAGAGACCAGACCAGGCCAGGTATAGAAGTGCCAGTATTAATAACACAACACCTATATTGTAATTTTTCGAACTGAGTCTGCTGGAACTGCTTTGAGCCGATATTCTGTTTATGTGACTGTCTAAAAATGTTAAAATAAAAAGGATTTTAAGTCAGTGTGTACATATGTACACATACACACAAACATCCTTCCATATCTATTGATAATGCCATTCGAAAAAATATCTCATTCATTTGAAATAAGTGGAGAGAGACTTGCTTATGCTCATGTGAGCCCTCCTTTCAGAACAGGACACACCTGTTCAGTGTGTGAACCACGCTGAAGCCAGTGGTTGGCAAGCTTGGGTCCATGCACCAAATCTAGTCCACAGTCTGTTTTTGCAAATCAAGTTTTATTGAAATACAGCCAGGCTCACTCATCTATGGTTGCTTGCATGCACAGGAGAAGAGTGAAGTAGTTCTGCTAGGGAACATATGGTCCGCAAAGCCAAAACATTTACTATCTGATCCTTTACAAAAATGCGTGTCAACCCTTGATCTCAGCAAATGCACATTAGTGTTAGCAGTGACCCTAAAGACATCCTGACCTTCAGGAAGAAATCACTTCTAATGTGTATTTAACTCTGCTATCTTGGTGCTTGGAATCTTCCATTTTCTGTTGTCAAGGAGAGAAGGGAGAAAGGAGAAACAGATGGGTAACTTTGGTGTTCCGATGCACCTCAAAAGAAACCAGCAAACCAGAGTTTTAGAAACCTAGAGATCACTTTCCCCCGTGATTACACCCTGGGGAGAGGGGGATGTGTATTTGTAAAAATATATTGAAAATCATGTTTTGTCAGTTCTACTCACTATTTATCATAAGTGCATACATGCTAGATCGCCCAAGTCGCGTCTGACTCTTTGCGACCCCATGAACTGTAGCCCACCAGGCTCCTCTGTCCATGGGATTCTCCAGGCAAGGATACTGGAGTGGGTTGCCATGCCCTCCTCCAGGGGATCTTCTGACCCAGGGATCAAGCCCATGTCTCCTGTATTGCAGGTGGATTCTTTACCACAGAGCCACCTGGGAAGACCATTTATTATAAGCACCACCAAATTAAAAACAGAAACACTTTGAATGTATATCTTCAAATAGATTAAATCTAGTATGTTTGACAAATTTATATGCAAGATTTAAAAAAAAACCCCTGAGTCAAATTACAGAAAGCATATACCAGCACTCTTGAAGTTCAGTGGAAGATGGAGTTCATCTTCTATCTTAATATGGAGAATATTACCCTAAAGAACTATGTCAGAAAGTTTATATATGAGTTGTGGGGGGTAGTGGGGGGAGCACTCAGAGTGAAGACGTGGTGGGCATTATTAGACTTCTAAGCTAATTACAAAAAAGAATGCATTTCAAAATGTGAAGAATAGCTGCTATAGTCTAACCTCATTTTATCAGCGAAGAAGGGGAGTTTTCAGGGAAGGAAATGTTGCAACTGACTGACTCATCCTGTTGGTGGGAGAACCAGAAGCACTCAGACTGCAGATCCACTGCACCTTTCATTTTGCCTCCTGTTTTGTGACAGTTTATAAAAACTATGAAGTACTGTTAGATAGTGTATGCTTTGTACCTAATCTGTGAGAAGGTTGAGAAAACTAATTAGAAAATAATCCTATATGTCAGGACTTCCTTGGTGGCTCAGATGTTGAAGCAACTGCCTGCAATGCAGGAGATCCAGGTTCAATCCCTGAGTCGGGAAGATCCCCTGGAGAAGGGAATGGCTACCCCTTCCAGTATTCTTGCCTGGAGCATTCCATGGACAGAGGAGCCTGGCGGGCTACAGTCCACGGGGTTGCAAAGAACTGTATGTTCAGTTCAGTCGCTCAGTGGTGTCTGACTCTTTGCGACCCCGTGGATTGCAGCACTCCAGGCTTCCCTGCCCATCACCAACTCCCAGAGTTTACTCAAACTCGTCCTTCGAGTCAGTGATGCCATCCAACCATCTCATCCTCTGTCATCCCCTTCTTCTCCTGCCCTCAATCTTTCCCAGTATCAGGGTCTTTTCCAATGAGTCAGCCCTTCACATCAGGTGCCCAAAGTATTGGAGTTTCAGCTTCAACATCAGTCCTTCCAATGAATAGTCAGGACTGATTTCCTTTAGGATTGACTGTTGGGCTTCCTTGCAGTCCAAGGGACTCTCAAGAGTCTTCTCCAACACAACAGTTCAAAAGCACACCCCCTCAAAAAACCACACTGATTTTATGGAGTATTTGAAGAGAAACTGGAATCCATACAATTAGGTATTCTCATTATAGAATGGAGAGTATATCCCTTCATTTAATCAAATCTGCTTGAAGATTCTTTAATGGAACTTTACAGTTTTTTGATAAGTTGCCTTTGATCCCTTGGGATATATGTACATGAGCTTGTCATCTTTAAGTTAACATTTTTTCTCTTGTTTCCATTCCATGATGATTTTTATACCTCTTATTTCTGATTCTTTTTTTTTTTTTTTATTGTATTGTCCAGGACATTTGGTAATATACATTAAATATTAGGAGTCAAAAGAAACATTTTTGTTTTGTTCCTGACTCTGAAAGAAAATTGTCTAAAGCTTCTTCATTAAATGTGATGTTTCCTTGCAAAATGATAGATACACTTAATCATGGTAAGGAAGTTCCTTTTTCTTCCTATTTTTGCATCAGCTTCATATATCTACAAATAAACTTATAGGTGAGTGCATGCTCAATTGTTCAGTTGGGTCTGACTCTGCAACTGCATGGACCATAACTTGCCAGGTTCCTCTGTCCATGGAATTTTCTGGTAAGGATACTGGAGTGGGCTGCCATTTCCTACTCTGGGGGATCTTCCTGACCCAGGGTTGAACCTGCGTCTCTTGCATCTCCTCAGTTGGCAGGCAGATTCATTACCAACTGCATCACCTGGGAAGCCGCATCTATAACTCGATCTCTATCTATCTGTCTGTCTGTGTCTCTGTCTATCTGCATTGAACTATTTCTGATGTTTTCTCAGCATCGTTCAAGGTAGCATTTCCAAGTATTTTCTCCTCCAGTCTATTATCTTCAGGAACCACATAAACAACTTTTCTGATGCTAAACTATTATTGCATTCTGGGGATAAACCTTTCTTGGTTCTGTTTTTTTCTTTTAATTTACATTTTTTGGTAGTCTTCTTTAAGGATTTTCACTCTATATTCTTTTGGGAAGTTGGCCTGTGACTTTCTTATATTGTTGTTATCCAGATATATTAGTGTTAAGGTTATATTAGTCTCCTAATATAAGGTTGTTTTCGATATTTGAAACAAGTTATATAAAATAAGGATTATCTGTTAAAAATTATTACAGTGTAAAAAAAATCTGATTAATAACAGTGTCGAAAAGGGGGATTATATTTGGGCTTACTCTGAAGCATAAAGTTATTGTCATTATAAAAGTGAACAATTAAGAAAAAGTGACTCCAGACATATAAAACAAACTTACGGTTTCCCGCAGGGGAGAGGGGTGGGATGAACTGGGTAACCGGGATTGACATATATACACTATATGCATAAAACAGGTGAGTGATGAGAACCGGCTGTCCAGCACAGGGAGCTCGACTCGGTGCTCGGTGATGACCTGAATGGAAGGAAATCTAAAAAACAGTGGGTTTATGTATACATATTCACTTTGCTGCACAGCAGAAACTAACACAACATTGTAAAACAACTGTACTCTAATAAAAATTAATTTAAAAAATAACAAATTTTTAAAAGTTGAAAAAAAAAATTTAAGTGACTCAATCAACCAACCAGTAGGGGTTTAGCAGTCTGTGTCTGAAGTCCTTTACTAAATTCCCGGGTGTTGAGCTATAAATGTATGGCAATAAATAAATGAGTTAATGGTTGTAGACATAGTAAATTAATTTTAATACTGTTGGGATCCCTATCCAAATCCTAAAGGATGGAGAAAGTAGTAAAAATGAGGATTTGAGAATGAATGAATAAGGATACATTAGATTATCTAAGATGTTTCAAATTTACTCCTTGTAAACCAATGTTTATTAACTCTAGTGGCATATTAGAATCACTTGAGAAGGTCTTACAATTGTTAATGCCCAGACTCCAACCCGAACCGTTGCTGAAAGAACTTCTGGCTGGGGAGAGATGGAAAACTAGCATCAGTTTGTTGTGTTTTTTTAAAGTTCCCCAGGTAATCCTAATGCTTGATGAGGACTGAGACCCACTTTTCTAGATCGAAGGATGGGGTATTAAAGTTGTATAGGTTTCAAGAAGAATGGATATAAGGGCCAGGAGAAAAGCTCAAGAAATAAATTAATCCTGCTGTTGTCACTGCCTTCTAGAAGGCTGTTCATCATGGGAGCTTTCCGTTTTATTCTTTACTAGTTTGAAAAAAACCTTAACCTAAGTTTATACAGGTTATATAGTAGCTCTGCTACCTACTTTGCAAATAGAACCGCCTGATCATTGTGGGTTGCATAAATACAAAACACACTTTTCACAGTTTTTGTTTGCTTGTTTTTGTCCTTCACGCTCATTCCTTGTGACTAACATTTCACGATAAATGCAGCAAGAAGCATTTCTCAGTTTCAGTAAATGTTTAGTGTTTAAAATTTTCAGTCCTTCTGTTTTCATTGTCCTAGAGCTATCTCACTGAGTTAACACTTGAAACATTTTCACTGCTTTTGCCACTGAACAGGCGTGATAAAACTAATAACGTTTCTATAAAATTCCTGGAGCTGAGCATAAAAACCTGTCTACATTTTGCAGATTGACCAACAACTCACTGCTTTCATTTTTGCCTTATTTATGAAATTGTGTGATATGAGCATTTTTGAGTGAAGACCTCCTACATAATGCAATGATATCTGGAAATCTACAACGACAGTAAGTTCTGAAAAAAATCATTCCAGTTTCTGAGAAAAAAAGTCTAAGCAACTCAGCCTTTGCAAATTGGCAATATTCCTAGCTCTATGAAATAGAGCCATATTGCACACTACAGTTTCAATTTAGTGCTTGACCTAAGTCTCTGAAATATACTTGAGATAAAAGCAAAAAGCTTGCTTCCTCTAGTTTAAAAATGAGTACTGACTTTCAAAAAAATTACGTTAAAATATGTCATTGTCCAAACTTATTTGGAACAAAACTTCCTTTTGTTGTCTTATAATCTTTCAAAAGTTGCTTAATGCTATTATCAAACTGTTGGATTTATAGACCCAACAGTCCTTGAATGACTATCTTTAAGTTATCACTTGAATAAAATAAACTGTATTCAGAGAAATACATTTCCTAAAAAATTATTAATATAAAGCCAGGGTCAGATCACTGAGAAAGTAAAATTGTTTTCAGTAAAAGGTTATATTATCTCAGAGTTCTGAAATCTCACTCCATATTTCCATATTAATACAAAATGTGTAACTTAACACCTGCAATCTTCCAACTCTCAGTTCTGAAATTCTTCCAACGATGTAGTGAAGTCATTCTGCTACTGAAATGGGCATAACTTCTCCATCAAATATATACGGTTTTAGAAAACACCAGTTTCCCTTAAAATTGACATAAAGCAAAGACAGGCAGCGGTGCGCTCTCTCCTATTTTCCCGGCTGCGGTCACTGCCACACTTTGTTCACCATCTCATTTCTCTGCTTCCCCGTTTCCCAACCTCTGATGCCCATTCAGTACTCACTCTGAATCCTATTAGCTGCATTTTATTAGCAACCGAAACTATTCTTTCTAAAGTTTTTCAAGTAGATATTACTAAATTTACTAAATTCAGAGCTACTCCTTCTGTTTTTGGTTTTTTTTGTTGTTGTCTTTTTTCCATTCCACTGTAAGAGACATTTGCCATATGCTATCAGATAGTCAGAGGTCGTGCATGTACATTTAATATTTCTTCAGAAAATCTAAATTATTTTAGGATAAGAGGTTCATATTACTTTTATATTCACTATAATACCTACCAGATTGTTCATATTGTTGTAAATTTGTATTCAATATACCTTGAATTGAGTGTTGATCTCTATCCTCAAATCCCATCGTTCTGCTTTTCTCAGCCTTCTCAGTAGGTACTGTGTGGTTTTTGCTTCCTCTTCCATTCGCCTGTTGTGATTGTGATTGTCTGTTTCTAAAATCCCCTCTGTGATTATCATCTCTGCCATGATAAGAAGTAAAGAAACAGTATTTGTGCAGAATTTAATACAGGTGTTTGTAGATGTTGGGGCACCAAGTGGGTTTTCTCATATCATGGAAACTCCCTGGCATAAACTCAGTTGTCTTTAGAATATTGAATGTTTGGAAGAGACTGAGGGATGGAATAGGCCAGGAGATCATAAAAGAGTGGTGATAGGACTGAATCATCAGGAGTGCGCCTTCCAGAGCACATTGTAGAACACAGTCTCATTAGTATGACTGTTGGAAAATGGAGCATCAATGCTAGCAAGAGGGGTTACAGATGGGGTGAAGTGAAGGTGTCAGTCACTCAGTTGTGTCCAAGTCTTTGTGACCATGGACTATATCCTTCCAGGCTCCTCTGTCCATGGGATTCTCCAGGCAAGAATACTGGAGTGGGTAGCCATTCCCTTCTGCAGGGGATCTTCCCGATTCAGGAATCAAACCTGGGTCTCCTACATTGCAGGCAGATTCTTTACCATCTGAGCCACCAGGGAAGCCACCAATAAATGGGATAGCCTGTCAAAATTTAAAATGAAGAAATTAGACTAGATTTGTTATGCGCTTTCAAAACGCCCCAGACATTCCTGACATCGTTTCAAACTTTGTACCATTGGAAGGGAAAGTATTATCTGGTGAAAATAGCCCTTATAAAGACAAGAGAAAATGTTTGGATGCTTCTATTTTGTTGGAAGTTTTTTTATAGTTATTTGTGACCCCATGGCCTGTAGCATGCTAGACTTCCCTGTCCTTCACTATCTCCTGGATTTTGCTAAGATTCATGTCTACTGAGTCAGTGATGCCATCCAACCATCTCATCCTCTGAAAGTTATTTAACCTTTCGTTTGTTTTCCACCAGTTGATTGAATATTGAGGATTCCATCCTGCTATCTCAAACTGATTTTTCCTTAGTGGATATTAGGAAAAATATTGACAATAGATACCCATGGTCATAAATATGCACGATCAATTGTGAGTAATCTATTACATATGTACCCATCCAGAGGAAAGGCTGAAGCAATTCAGGGATTTCTCTCTCTGAGGAAATCCCTAAGAGGTCATCATCAAGCCTAAGATGTGTCTGTGACAAGCTAAAACTATTTAATCAATTATTCTAGTTAATAAAAAAATGCCAGCCATGGAGATCTTACTGCTTTCTGGTGTTTAATACTTGTGGTACCTTAACTGTGTGGTTGAGCCAGCTTCCTGTAGCTCAGATCACAGTGAAGGTGAACAGTCTTTCACACCTTCCTTTGTGCATTTCAGTCAATGAGTTTTGGCTCGATGCTTAGGACCATGCTGAGGTGTTGGGTTTATGATAGTAGCTGATGATCATATAGTTCTTTGCCTGGACCAAGGTACTTTTTAAAAAAAAATTTAATTGAAGTATAGTTGACTTGTAATGTTGTGTTAATTTCTGCTGTACAGCAAAGTGATTCAATTATATATATGCACAATATTTTTCATATTCTTTTCCATTATGAATTACCATAGGGTATCGGATATAGTTCCCTGTGTTGTACAGGAGGACCTGATTGTTTATCTAGTCTGTATATAATAGCTTGCATCTGCGAATCCCAAATTCCCAGTCCATCCGTCCCCATTTCCCCCTTGTCAGCCTCAAGTCTGCCCTCTACTTCCGTGAGTCTGTTTCGTAAATGAGTTCATTTGTGTTATATTTTAGATTCCATATATAAGTGATGTCATATTTTTTTAGACCAGGATACTTTTGAGAGTCGTAGGGAATGCTATGCATAGCTATACAGAGATAATTGTCATAAATCTGAGCTGGTCCAGGTACATCAGGACTTATATAGCGTCTCTCACCTCCCTCATTCTTGTCTTTTTCAAATCCAGTTACCCTCAGTTTCTTCAGTCTTTCTTAAATTATACGGCTAACCGTGGATATCGTACTAATTGAGGTCTACTCAGTGTCAAAGATGAAGTGCCCCAGACAACTAAGGATATAATTTCATTTAGGTTATTACCATGGAGAGAATGTCCATTGTTGAGTCTCAGATAGAAGGAAGCAAGCCTGGTTGTTGTTGTTTTTTATAGAGGCAGGTAAACAAGGGAGTCATCCTTTATTTTACTGGGGAGTCATTTCCTCTGGGAGCTGGGCCACAGCTCTGTCAGAAACAAGTCCCTGACCTTGAGGACTGCCTGCAGCCACCGAGGACAATCAGATAAGTGGGCTCCCAGCTCTTGCTTTTGCCCAACCAATTCCTGCAAATACCCTCAGTGAGAAACATGCAGGGCACTAAAGCTGCAGTTAGCTCCTCATTCCCATTTCCCTCTATTACATCTTCAGCCCGGCTTGCGTCTATCACATAAAACATCCTCTACAGTCTGGAAAATCCAGAAACATCAAAACCATCAAAAGAGAGACCTATTTATGAATAATTTATTATAGTTCTTTGGCTTTGCAAACCTCTTGGCTTCTATTAGCATAATCAGGGGCTAGTTCAGATCCCCCCAGGGAGGTGCTACTGGAATTTTTTCTGAAGCATTAGATGTAAGACATATCCATCTGGGGAAAACGGAGACATATTTCTAAAAGACATACATATAGAAGGAGTTGATTTTATCATGCTAAATCAGATGAGGTAAGAAGAAAATGTTTGACTGTGATTTGTAATATATATCATCCATGTTAAACGCAAAGTTTGAAAAACAAAAAGGATTTAAAGAGACATATTTTAATTTCCCTGTGATGGTAAGAGGATGCATTATATGGTAGGATATGAAGATAGAGAAAGCCTATTTTGATGCTTTATCAATTTATTCAGATATTATTGACATCAGCTCATATAAATTATTGGAAATATGGGATTAATTCTCTAATAAGAACTAATCCTACACAAAAGGGGGAGACTACCCAAAAATGTGAATTTAATACAAAGCAATGATCCGAAAGGAAAAATATAACTTTATAAAGAGGAAAAGAACATAAAAAGCCTAACCTGCTGTTTTACCTTGACCTTCACAAATGCCTCCTGTAGCTTTCCTGAGGAGGTCATAAGTGGGACCCAGTGCAACAGGCTGCCTCCAGCCCGCGGACCTCTGATAATGAGCTCAGTCTCTGTTGGGACTAGTTTCCTCACTTGTAAAATAAGTGAGAGACCTCAGTCTTCCCTAGAGCCCCACCATCCAGTTCTTCTCTTAGACCCCCAAGTGCAGGGCAGTGACCTTCCTCTAACCAGCACACAGCATTTGTGTTTAATGGTCTAGTCAGAGCCAAAGCTTCCATCTTTAATCCCTTCCTCCTTCTCAGCCCTTGTGGAGTAGAGTGTAAACTCCAAGAAGAGATGACTTTGGTCCCACTTGTATACCCAGGGTTTCCAGCACGACCTAGCCCCTGACAGATACTCAACAAGTATTCATTGAATCAATTAACAGTTAGTTTTGAAAATAACTTGTCAAAAATTTTGAATATTCCCTCATGTTTTAAACATGGAGTAACAATCTTAGAGGGCTTCCCTGGTGGCTCAGTGGTAAAGAATCCACCTGCCAAAGCAGGAGACCTGGGTTTGATCCCTGGGTCAGGAAGATCTCCTGGAGGAGGAAATGGTTACCCACTCCAGTATTCTTGCCTGAGAAATCCCATGGACAGAGGAGCCTGGCAGGCTTCTGACCATGGGGTCACAAAGAGCCAGACACAGAAGAGCTACTGAACAACAACAATCTTAGCGTCTGTTTTTATTTCTTGTTGGACAGGGAAGATAGGGCAACTCCAATAAGATGCAGCTGCTGCTGCTGCTGCTGCTGCTAAGTCGCGTCAGTCGTGTCCAACTCTGTGCGACCCCACAGACAGCAGCCCACCAGGCTCTGCCGTCCCTGGGATTCTCCAGGCAAGAATACTGGAGTGGGTTGCCATTTCCTTCTCCAATGCATGAAAGTGAAAAGTGAAAGTTAAGTCGCTCAGTCGTGTCTGACTCTTACCGACCCCATGGACTGCAGCCTACCAGGCTCCTCCGTCCATGGGATTTTCCAGGCAAGAGTACTGGAGTGGGGTGCCATTGCCTTCTCCGATAAGATGCAACAGAAGACTTAAAAATCCACTGTTGGCCTGTTACTCCCCTAATTCTCCTCTCTTCTCCTTCAGTTAGTGTTAATAACCCCAGGTGAAGTCTGTACACACAGACCCTTGGGAAACACCTCCTAGTGTGGGGAGTGGTGAGTCGGGGTCGATGCTTGGGTTTGCTTTACAAATGTTCCAATGTCCTGAAAGAACTCAGATATCTTGGGGAGTCGAGTGGAAACACCTGATTCAGCCAATATGTCTGAGAATGAGGATCACACAGAGTGCATTAACTGAGCTGTGACTTCTTTAATTGTATCAGGGAAGCTAAGTTCCAGTGACTCCTAGGATCTTAATTTTCTCACCCTAACTCACAAATTTAACTAAATATCAGGGTGATTTCTGACTTGGTCCCATTTATAATTCCTTTTACTGCAAACTAGATTTTGAAATCTCCTGGCACGTGAGGAAATTTCCCTGCTTCCAGTGCTACTCGTGGGTGCCCTGCAACCCTTGCTAATTCGGGGCTGAGGCCCCTGTGACTTTTCCCAGAAAAGTACTCCGCGTGTTTGTTCAGTGCCCTCCATGCTTGCCTCATGGCATGAAAGGAAAAGGCCTCTGTAGGATGGAAAGACAGTGCTGCCTCTGGACAGAGGCCGCAGGCCTGGAGCCCTGAGCATGCTGTATTCCCGCAGCCCCAAGGCCGCAGGTAACTGCGTCCACGGCCGAGGGTTGAGCAGCTCAAGCCCAGCCCCGTTTTAAATGCTTGGTGGTTCAGAGCCCATTGGTAGTGAGTCGGAGAGAGGCCAACTTAAGCCTGATCCTAGAAGGGTCTGGTGGGCTAGGAGTCCATGGGGTTGCAAAGACTCAGACACGACTTAGTGACTGAGCACCTACTGTTTATTAAGCTTGTGATCCTGGCTGAGCTAGTTTAAATTTCTAGACCTGAGTTTCCTCCAGTTCCTAGATTGTCCTAAGCATTCTTCAATCGCTCAGCTGCCAGGATGTCCGGTGACCAGTGTACAGACAGAGTAAGTACAGAACATTTCCATCAGAGCAGAAAGTTCTGTTGGCCAGCTCTGTAAAAAGTCCCTTAGGATGGCCGTTCAGCCGTGAGGTCTCAGCCCAACCATCAGGGTCAACGTTGGCTGTTTAGCAAACTGGATAATTATTTTCTCTAGGGGTAAAATATTCTGCTCCCATTCTGGAGACTTTTATTTCTGCTTTCACAGCTACCTTATACTTTCAGCTTTGTAACAAATAAAGAGTTTTTGATGCTGTTATCAGTAAGGAATGCATTTTTGAAAGGTTCCCTGTGCTCTTTCAACCTTTAAGATTTTTTTTTGTTCTTTTGGGTCTGTGCGTCTTCAAGGTGATGGGGCAGAACTGGAACCCGCACCTTTGCCTTCATGAGGCCTGGAAGGAGCTGAGAATCCCAGCTCCTCGGCTCTGTTCTCTCCATTCGCCGTTGTCTTGCTCCCAGAACCATCAGGATCTCTTTCTGTGTCCTCATCTACACATGAAGACTTCATTTTTAAACATCTTTTTTTTAACTTTTTCATCGGCATGTAGTTGATTTTCAGTGCTGCATTCGTTTCTGCTGCACAGCACGGGGAATCAATTGTGCGAAGACGTATCTCCACTCTCTCTTAGATTCTTTTCCCATTCAGGTCGTTACAGAGCATTGACTCGTGCTCCTTGTGCTATCAGTAGGTCCTTGTTAGTTAGGTGCCTATTTTATGTGTAGTCGTGCACGTATGTCAATCTCGGTCTCCCTCTATATCCTCCTTCTCCCTCTTGGTAACCATAAGTTTTCTACATCTGTGAATATTTCTGTTTTACAGATAAGTTCATTTGTACCATTCTTTGTAAGTGATATCACATGATATTTGTCTTTCTCTCTCTGACTTCACTCGGTATGACAATCTCTGGGTCCATCCATGTTGCTGCAAATTCTTTTTCATTCTTTTTTTGTAGCTGAGTAATATCCCATTTTATGTATGCATCATATCTTCTTTATCCGTTTCTCCGTGCATGGACATTTGGATTGTATCCATGTCTTGGCTATTGTAAATAGTGCTGCAGTGAACAGTGGGGTACATGTATCTTTTCGAATTATGTTTTTTTTTTTTTTTCCAGATTCTTTCCCAGGAATGGGATTACTGGATCATATGGTAGCACAAAGACATTAAAGTTGAATTTGCCAACAGGGTGAGGACCATGCCTCGAGGCTTCCAGGCAACTGACATCCTAGTCAGGTTCCTTGGGAGGAGAGGAGGTTCACCAGGGATGTGACCTCAGTCTGAAGTGGCAGTGACAGCCTCACAATGATATTTTGGCACAATGAAAAGATCCCAAATGGAAGGTGGATTCAAGCAAGGCAGAGTGAAAGGAAGAGTTTAGTCTTAATTGTCCAAGTGAGAATAAAAATAAAATAGAAAGAATGGTTTTGAGGAGAACTGGGGACTAAAAATCTACTAAAAACTACTGATAACTGTCTCCCTGAAGAAGCAGAGGGGGTCCTTCACAATTCCCTGGCTTTGGGCCCACGCCACTGGGAGAATCATGGCTCCATTAGCTTGAACAAAGCAAAGCCGCTGTGTCAAGCTGGCTTTGGAGGTATCACATTGAGTTTGGTTTCAGACCTTCACGAGAGGCTTAAATTATGCAATCCTTTTAAGCTTTCCTGAGTATAAATTATTAACCTTTTTTGACCTTCTCTTTGTATTTACTTATCTAGGTAAAGCCAATTTAAATATGGTAGCAGATCACCCCTCAGACTCCTTGCCTCTAAGGAGCCCCTGTCATAAATAGCACTCTTCAGTAGATTAAAGATGAAAGTGCATTTCACTGAAGGAGATAGCTGACAAGATCCTGAACCCATTTTGGCAGAAAACTTAACATTCAGCCTCAATCCACGGAAACTGTCAAATGAGAATACGCATCATCATGAGGAATAAAGAGGAGGTGGCGGGGGGAGTCCTCCGTGGGGCCAGAGATGGTGCCCCAGGAAATCAACAAGCAGGCTCGCTTTCCATCGAGGCTCGTATTTTTCACTTGGGTTACCTAGCAAACACTCTTTTCTCTTGTTTGCTTTATCATAGCTGAAATAGGAGTTTGAGCTTAGCTACATTCATGCAATCACTTAATACGTGAGTAGAAGCGTGGGGTGCTGTTTGCATCCTGTGGTGAAGAGTAAGGAAAAGAAACTCAAGCTGGGAGGTATTAAAGTGGGCTCATTCTCTCGACGTCCACCCTAGTGCGGCTGCAGTGACCTTTCACCGCGCTTCACGTTGCCTTCTGTTTTGTTCCTGGGTTGTATGAAGGGAAATGGGGCTTGACACCTGCGAGTCTGGTGATCTTCCAAGTGGAGTCTTTCCAGCTCTTGGCCGTCCCGAGGCGGTAGCTCCCAGGACAATCAGGTAGATGTGTTCTAGCGCTGGTTGCGGTTGCTGCAATGATGTGCTAGTCTGCGCGTCTCCGGGACAGGCTGCTTATTCACTGCGGTGCCCCAGTGCCAGCCTGCCTCCAGCCCTCTGTAATTACACTGCCTGCACTTCCTGATTGCCTGCCTGCTTAGCCAAGGGCTTTCCTTTGAGATGCACTTACTCTAGAGACAGAGGTGACAAGCGTTGTGGGAGTGTTTCCATTTTGGCGGGGGGCTGGCGGCTGAGCCCCCCTTTGCTCCTTAGAGAGGAGAGATGCTTTCCATTTTGGCTCTTCCAGCTGTAGACAAGCAACACATGGCATATGAAGGGCTGGCCTGAAGATTATGAAATGGTTTTTGTTGTTGTTGGGATTTTTTTTGGTATGTCATCCGATAACTTGATAAACACAAAATTGAATCTGTCAGATTTTGATGCCAGAGTTTGAAATATTGCTAAAGCTCCCTTAAAACTGTCACTGTTAATAAAATTTTATAATAAGATTCACTGTATTTGCCCACTAGTATATGCCTTCTGATAAGCCTTCTGAATCATCCATCAGATGATTTTATCTGGTCCCGAGAAGTCAGGATTAGTGGCATCTGAATGCTCATTGGCCATCTCCATCTTGCATCCAGGCTGCCTCCCCTGAACTGCAGAAGGCTTTCAAGGGTTCAAGTTCAGTTCCGAAGTCAGAGGATGCCCTGGAGCATTTGGGGGTGGGGGAGTTGGATGTAAGTCTATCTTGACTGCAAACCTCATTTTGAAGCCACACCGCCTCCTAACGTATAGGGTGTATGTGTGATTACTCAGTCGTGTCCGACTCTTTGCAACCCCAGCCCCGTGTCACCTTGAACATAGCGCATTTTAACACGTGTCCCATTGCTTGTGTGTGTGCTCAGTCGCTCAGTCGTGTCTGACCCTTTATGACCTCATGGAGTGTAGCCCACCAGGCTCCTCTGACCATGAAGTTCTCCAAGCAAGAATACTGGAGTGGGTTGCCATTTCCTTCTCCAGGAGGTCTTCCTGACCCAGGGATCGAACCCATGTCTCTTGCGTCTCCTACATTAGCGGGAAGATTCTTGACTATTGCACCACTTGGGAAGCCCGATGACTAGGGTGCCCATCTGTATATCATGGGGTCAGCCTGAGTGTTCAGAATGGCCCAAGTCTTGGAATAGTCTCAAGTAAGGATTAAGAGCTTGGGCCATGATTTTGGACAAGTTCCTTAATTCTCTACTGAGGATTATAATAATACTTAAATCACAGCATGCTTTAATGATGAAATGAGTCGATGTATCAGAAACAGTTGAAACAGTGTCTGATACATACGGTAGAGTCTATGAACGTTTCAGCAGTTTTATAGTAATAACAGCACCACCCGCTGATGGGAAGGGTTAAGAAATGCATGAGGCAAGGCCCCTCATGCTCTGTCCTGAGCATGGAGGTTAAGTCTAAAGAGATGACGCAGGCAAATCTTTCCTTCTCCTGATGACTTTGCGTGTATTTTCCTGTCACTGTATGATCAGTGTGTCAGAAATAACACAGAAAGATCCACTATTCTTGCTTCCTTAATAAGATTACCTGCAGTTCTAGTTCTGAAAACGTTGAAAAAGCTTTCAGAACTATTATTTTCTAGTACTTTTATGCAGTGCAAACTATCGATGCCAATCAGACTGCGGTTTTCCTTCCTCAGACTTGTTTACCAAATGGATGAGTTGAAATTTACCCGGGTGTTGCCAAGTGTTTTGGAAAGTCTTTTCTCTCCATGAATCTCTTCTTATCCATGGTCTAAACGCATGAACATTAACTGCTTGTGACTCTTCCTTTTGACTTATTCAGTATTGGGGATTTGATTTTTTAATGAAAAAAAATTACATTTTATAAACAGACACCCAGGAAATGGAAATGTATCCATCGCAATCCTACCACAGCCTAATGCAGAGGCTGTGAATGAGGTTCACAGGACTAAAGACTTAATTACATGAGTCAAAGTTTGATTTAAATTGTAAATTCTCTGTTGATACCTAATTTCGATCTCAGTTTAAGTGAACTGAATTTTAAAGACCAAACACAGGACGCTTGCAGACAGTAGCCCCATCTAGAGGAGGAACATCATGGTTTTCCCTCGCAGCTTGTTTTCCTCTTCTGCGTTTCCTCACACTGTCCCACGAATGGGAAGAAGGGGAAATCCACAGATTCGCCGGTGAGAGAATCACTTGTCAGGCTCTCAGGGAAGCCGAACGCTGTTTTAGGGAGAGATGGACCCTTGTGAGGGGAGGGTCCCGCGTCCCGCCCCGCCCTCACGTGTCACTGTCAGAGCATTACCTGTCATACGCTGTGGACTTAGCCAGGATCCCCCCTCGTTTAGTGCCCGGCTATGTGGTCCAGCAGACGTGGATGACCTGTGTCGTGAGATCCACCCCACGGCAGGTGGGGGAGTGCAGGAGAGACAGACATGCAGACCCCAAAGGCAAGGGGGCATCTGATCAGTTTCTCTGTTGCTGTCACATACCTGTGCCCCTCACCAGGCTCCACGCCCTCTACAGCCTGGCTCACGTGGGCAAGGGGGAGCCTGGCAGGAGTAGGGTGGTCCTTCCAGCCTCCCGTCCAACAGGACAGAGCCTTTTCATTCCCTTCCTGTTTGGTGAACTCACTCCGGTTTTGTTCCCCCGAGAAATCCTGGAGAGGTATACAGTAAGTATAGCCGTCTGTGGTTTCACACTTAGAAAACCCTCCTTTAGAATGAAAGTGAAGGTTGCTCAATTGTGTCCAACTCTTTGCAGCCCAGCAGAGTATACAGTCCATGGACTCCTCCAGGCCCAAATACCGGAGTGGGTCATCTTTCCCTTCTCCAGGGGATCTTCCCAAGCCAGGGATCAAACCCAGGTCTCCCGCACTGCAGGCAGATTCTGCAGCCTGGTTCCGCAGCTCCCGGAGCCACCAGGGAAGCCCCACCCTTTAGAATAACAAGGTTTAAAAAGCCTCAGTTTCTCGCAGAGGATCCCGTCTCATCTCTGTCCTAGTTCACTGAACTGACAGTCACGCTCTGCTTACAATGAGGTGGCAAAATTGAACACTGATTGTGTGGAGGAGGCCAGCTTCAATCCGGGCCACTCAAGCTGACAGTTTTAACCCAATTATGTATGGCAATTTCCCCTCATCCGGAGCCAGCGATCCTGAGTGCCTGAGTGGAGGTGTAACCTGATTAGGGAACCCACCGTGACCGCTGGCATGACAGAGCCCCCGTGTGCGCCCTGAGTAAGCGGCCTCCATATGGCAGGGCTCCCGGGACCCTGGTGGGAACTTCAAACACACACACACGCACACACAAGAATAACATTACACTCAGATGGAAAACACTGGGCTTGGAGATGAATGCACAAACGTAGCATTGCTGAAAGTGGGTGTGAGATGGGCCCCCCACTCAGTGACCGCCAGCGGGGAGCCTGGGCCCTTCTTCAGAAAGGAAGCCATTTAGGGGGTAATGAGCACCCACTCCTCCCTGCCCCAGACTTAAAGACAAATTCCTGTTACCTTTGTGGCAAAATGCATTAAAAATACCAAGAGAACACTTGCTGGCAAGTGATACCAAAAAGATAGATTGGGTATTTTAGACAACTGGAAACGTGTCTGTGTGGGCAGCTCAGAAATCTCTCTAGACTGGGAGGCACTCGAATGACAGTGCCCACCGGCCAGGAGTGTAGCCGCAACACCTCCAGACTCAGAGGCACAGAGGTCATGCACGGCCAGGGAGAGCAAAGGAAAAAGGCTTTGTGTGTTTTCGGCTTAAAAGCTTGTTCTCCTGGCTGATAGAGACAGAATCTCCCTGATGCAGACCAAGGGGAAATGTTAGATTTCTGCCCAAGCCCCTCCTGGGCCCCTTCACCGGAGCCCCAGGGCCCTCTCCCAAACCCACTGTGGCCCTCACCCAGCCCACGTGGTCGCAGACACGGCGATGTGGAAAAGGCCTTCTGCCGCTGCTGCAGGCACGCTGGGCCTTACATCACTGTCGTATTAGTCTAAGCAGAACAGAGCAGATTGTTTATTTTGGTTCAGCTCCGCTTCAGGCGGTAACATCAGCTGTAACTCCTCGAACGACACATTCCAGTGGCAATGTCACAGATGAAACACAGGGAGGAAGATCTCAGGGAGCAAGTTTCCCCGTGGGGGGTGCGGCACCGGTAGCGTCTGGATCTGTTCCCCAAATTCTTCCTGATCCGGGCAGCCCCTCCTTCTCACTTCCAAGTCAGTTCCCTTTTCCCTGCGTTAATTAGTAACGTTCATAGCTTCCTGAGGGTTAAACAAGTCAAGTTCCTAATTCTCGGAAAGTACTAATTTGAGATGAGTCCTCCCTTTTCCTTAGAGCATATTTAACTCTTTTGATATTTCACACTTTAAAAGAATTTGCAGAATTGTTAAACATCATGAAACACCAGAGTAAGAATGTGAGAGCTTCTCGGGTGGCGCAGTGGTGAAGAATCCGCCTGCCAATGCAGGAGATGCAGGTTCAATCCCTGGGCTGGGAAGATCCCCTGGAGAAGGAAATGGCAACCCACTCCAGTATTCTTGCCTGGAGATTCCCATGGACAAAGGAGCCTGGCGGGCTACATTCCGTGGGGTAGCAAAGAGTCGGACACAACTGGGCGAGAGTACACACTGGGGTAAAAGAGATTGAGTACAAATCAGGAAGCGACAGACATGGCTGGAGTGCTTTGGCCAAGGGGATCTAACGACCCCCAGTGAGGCTGGACTGAGCCCCGTCTCCTGAGGGCGCAGGCTCTGAGGTTGGGGGCGCCCACGTGTTTATTTGCTGCATGTTTAATGATCACAGAGCTCTGCAGGGCAGCTGGAACTGCGGCTCTACCACAAACCCAGGGGCAGACTGTGTGCCGGGCAGCTTGCTCGGAGTCTGCCAGGAGTCAGCTGGATCATGCGCCCAGGAGGGTCGCCCTGGTCCCCGTGGGCCACCTCCACGGCAGGCACCACTCACCACCCACCCCGCGAGCATCAGCTTCACACGCATCGTCTGAAACCCTGCAAACTGTTCTGGGCGAGGGTGTCATCATCTCATTCCCCATGAGACTCCCTCTACCCCACGTGTAGAGAGATTTGGGGAACGCACCATTTGTAACATCGGGAGCTTCCAGCCAGCTTGTTCCTAACGAGCGTGCACATTTCTCCAGT
Organism: Giraffa tippelskirchi; assembly: GCF_054371585.1. Lineage (NCBI taxonomy): Eukaryota > Metazoa > Chordata > Mammalia > Artiodactyla > Giraffidae > Giraffa > Giraffa tippelskirchi. Next base: position 160,163,414 of record NC_137283.1, on the reverse strand, counting down.
AGAAGGATGGTAAAGAATCTCATCTCACTTAAGTTAGTGTTCACCCTGAGCATCAGTGTATTACAGTTTCCCAAACAGCTTATGAGTAAGAACCACTGAAGCACCACAGTGCCTGATTTCCACAGCCTTTTTATTTGCGAGTGTGAAGCTCAGGCCTGTGTACTCGGGTGCGTTTGTTTTTTCCCGTAAATTAGGTGTGGCTCATCATGGGGCCAGAGATGCTCCCGTGCATTGGTTTTCCTGTGAGGATGTGTCCCAGCCTCCAGGCAGTGAAGGAGGGAGGCAGCTTTCTGTTATCTGGCTGTTCACTTCCACTTGGAGGCAAGTGCTCTGACAAACCCTTTGCATTTACCCAGCACACATGTCTGCCTCCAGGTCAGCACCTACATGTGTGTGGGCGCGGGAGAAAGCTTCCCGCTGAGGCCTCGATTTGGGGGGAGGGGCAGAGGTGTGAGGACAGAGGAGCTGAGATTCAACCCCTCCCCACCCCCACCTGTGAACCCAAGACCCAGCTACCCCATAGCTTGTGCTTACACTTCTTTCTTAAACTTCTTATAACACAATTCTCTTGGTTGGGACTCTTTTAAACCACAATATGCTTTCTCTCCCCATCCTTTAGTTTAATCACATTAGAGGTCCAGAATAGCTTGTTTTCTAATTCATTGCTTGCCCATGGAATCAGAGCCATGTCATAAGCACGGCTTCAAAAATAATGAATCGTGAATTCCTTGAAGTCGTTAAACTACAAACGGTGTTTCTACAATAAAAGACTCGATGTCAGATTCTGGTTGGAGACCGGCATGCCCCCAGCAGCCTGACGGATGAGGGTTGAGCATCTCCATCCTTCCAGTCACCACCCCCAACACCCACACCTGTGAGCCCGGCAGGTACACAGCACCCACTGTACTAGGTTGTTGTTTGTTGTTCCGCCGCTCAGTCGTGTCTGACTCTTTGCGACCCCATGACTGCAGTAGGCCAGGCCTCCCTGTCCTTCACCAACTCCCGGAGGTTGCTCAAACTCATGTCCATTGAGTCGGTGATGCCATCCAACCATCTCATCCTCTGTCATCCCCTTCTCCTCCTGCCTTCAATCTTTCCCAGCATCAGGGTCTTTTCAAATGAGTCAGTTCTTCGTATCAGGTGGTCAAAATACTGGAGCTCCAGCTTCAGCATCAGTCCTTCCAGAACACTTAGAGGTGCCAGCCTCATTTCTCCAGGATGCCATAACCAAACTCCTGCCCTGAGCTGCTCACGCCATCCTGCCCCAGCTTCAGCATCAGTCCTTCCAGAACACTTAGAGGTGCCAGCCTCATTTCTCCAGGATGCCATAACCAAACTCCTGCCCTGAGCTGCTCACGCCATCCTGCCCAGCTCCCTGGGGGAGTCAGAGAAGGCTGCTTTTTGGGAAAAGTTCTCACAGTATTAGAACCAAGGAAGGCAGATACAAAAATGTCAAGTGTTTAGGACAGTAACAAAGTGCTAACCCGGGTTTGGGTCAGAGACTAGACATTTTAGTTAAAGTCTTTTCATTTGTGTTTTTCTGGGCGAGGCGTTGTTCCTTGCATGGTAAGCAGCCTATCTAATCTCAATAGAGCCTCATTCTCTTTTTTTACAAGCGCCTTTCTGAAGATATTAAGCGTAAGGATTAGGAAATAACTCAGCCTTCAGGGCAAATGTCTCAGTACAAGGAAAGTTATTCATCCACACAGGAGGTTGTGTCCGTGTAGGACTCACGCAGAGACTCCAGAAATCGGGCCCCTGAGCCAGGAGTGGTCACACCTCCTGGGATTCTGGGCTTCCTGGCTTGTGAGCCATTCATTCTTGCCAAGTCAGTCAGAAAGCAGGGAGGCCTGAGTCTTGGGGGAGAGGGGGACTCTCTGTCTGTTTCATCCTGAAGCCCTTACAGAATGGCTCCCTGGCAACGTCTAGAATGAGCTCATGCATGCAGACCACGCTGTGTGACTTCGTGCAAGTCCATCCCTCTCTCTGACCTTCCACGTGTCACCCATCCGTGAAGTGGAACAGTAGTAATACTGCTTTTGGCTTCTAGGACAGTGGTTCTTGGAGGTGCATGTGGGGAGGAGGGGGGAATCCTCCCAGTCTGTGCAGTCCCCCCGCCCTGCTCCGAGCAAGACACCCGACAGTGTGCGCAGTGCGTGCGTGTGCAGTGCGTGCGTACACAGTTGTGTCTGACTCTCCGCCACCCCACGGACTGTAACCCGTCAGGCTCCTCTGTCCATGGGATTCTCCAGGCGAGAATACTAGAGTGGGTTGCCCTTCCCTCTTCAGGGGACTTCTGGACCCTGGGGTCCAACCCGTGTCTCCTGCACTGCAGGTGGAATCTTTCCCTCTGAGGCACCTGGCAAGCCCGTGAAGATGTTTTAGGTTTTCACAATTGTGGGGGAGCATGCTGTTGACATCTAGTGTGTGGAGACCAGGCAGGGGAGCTGCTGAATGGAGTGCGTAGACACCCCCCCACAAAAGAGAAGTACCCACCTGGCCCCAACTGTGTGCAGTGCTGAGCAGGAACCCTTTGCTGGGAGGTCAGAGGTGAACCTGCCCAAACACCCCGTGGACACGGAGCTCTAGGGAAGCCTCAGGAGTCTGCCTCTGCGATATAGCTTCTCTGTATACTCAGCTCGGGTCTCTTAGCATCTGAAAATAATGCTGTAATTCTCATTAACATGCTTCCATTCAGTAAAGCATTGCTGCTGCTGCTGCTAAGTCGCTTCAGTCATGTCCGACTCTGTGCGACCCCATAGACGGCAGCCCACCAGGCTCCGCCGTCCCTGGGATTCTCCAGGCAAGAATACTGGAGTGGGTTGCCATTTTCTTCTCCAGTGCATGAAAGGGAAAAGTGAAAGTGAAGTCGCTCAGTCGTGTCCGACTCTTAGCGACCCCATGGACTGTAGCCTACCAGGCTCCTCCATCCATGGGATTTTCCAGGCAAGAGTACTGGAGTGGGGTGCCATTGCCTTCTCCGTCAGTAAAGCATTAAGATATTAAAAACTATTGTTCCTGTGGGACCCCAGAAAGTTATTCCTATTTTGATTTTGAAATTCAGACGTCCATAACAAACATTTGCTTTTTTTTTTGAACCTGCACTTTTGCAAAAGTGGTCACCAACTGAAAAGTTTCCCAAGTAGATAAGGTGGCCCAAGTGACTTGAAAAGGAAGAACATGTGGATGCAATGATCTGACCCTTGCTTGGGTGCTGCCCAGTGGTAACAGGCATATCCAGTTGGTAACTAAGAAGCCAAGGAGAGCCTCCACTGGAGAAGCTTCGAATGGAGATAAACTCAAGATTGTCAGATGACTGTTGGACCCCAGTGTGCAGAGGACATTCTGAGGGAGGTGCCCTGGGGCCTTCCTGGCCCCCTGGCAGGTCCTGTGTAGTCACAGCTGCTGCTGCAGAGCCTTCCTGGTGCTACACACCAGGAACGGGCAGCCTCATCCGTGTGGGAGAGGCTGGCTCTTGTCTCCTTCCCCCATCTGCTTCCCAGACTTCCACCCCCAACCCCCAGCCCCTCCACCAGGTCATCCCATCCCCCCCTCCCTCCATCCCCCTCCCCTCCTTCCATCCCCCTCCATCCGCCTCCATCCTCCTCCCCACCTCCATCCCCCTCCATCCCTCCATCCATCCCCCTCCATCCCCCTCCCCCATCCCCCTTCATCCCCCTCCATCCCCCTCTTTCCCCCTCCATCCCTCCCTCCCCCATCTCCCTCCCCTCCCCCACCTCCCTCCCCCCATCTCCACCACACCTGTCTCCCACTTTTAGCTTCTGTTGCCTCAAGACTCTGAAGGCAGTACCAAGCCAGCTGACCATTGACCTGTACACCATGATGAAAATAATCCATCCAAATTAGATTTCATTTCCACTTAAGGCTAGACCGTGAGAGCCCCCAGAACCTCAGAAAGGAAAGGAGCATACCAGCTCCTCCTACACACTCAGTGCTCCCTGTCCCAGCCCTGGGGTTCAGAGCTCATCATTTCAAAATGCATTTCCTTGAAATGCATGGCCAGTGTTATGAAAATCAGGAACCTTGATGGGGGCATGGGATTTTTCTACTGTCAGTTGACACGCCAAGGTGGTTTTGTGAGCGGAATGCAGAACACTGATATTCCTTCCCTTCTGTCACTTCATGTTGCCGCTGAGCTGGATATGTGAGGAGGAAGTGAGTGATCTCTGAGCAGCTGACATGTCACATGAACTTAGAGATACGTCTGGATTGAGAACAGCTTCACTTGCAATAAACATCAGTCGGATGATAGAGGCCTATTCTTAATACAAAACTTTTCTTTTGATTTCATTGTGTTTTATTTTACTAATGCTCTAAGAGCCTCTGTGTGTCTGTCTAGTTCCCTGAATGTCTCGATTCAAGCCTCATCACTAACGAGACAGTGTGGGTTCCGTTGTCTTGTGGATCAGTGAGAGGATCTTACTTTGGTCTGGCAGGACCAGGTTGCCATCACCAAGGAGCAAATGTTTGCAGGATGCAGGTGAGATAACCCAGGACTTGGAGCCCAGCAGCTTCCGTCTCCCCACCCTGAGCACTGTTGGCCTGATGAGCTGGAACCAGACACTGATACCAGCTTCCCTGGTGACTCAGATGGTAGAGAATCTGCCTGCAATGCAGGAGACCTGGGTTCAATCTCGGGTCAGGAAGATCCCCTGGAGAAGGGAACGGCAACCCGCTCCAGTATTCTTACCTGGAGAAATCCCATGGACAGAGGAGCCTAGTGGGCTACAGTCCATGGGGTCGCAAAGAGGCAGACATGACTGAGTGACTAACATTTTAACTTTCGCTGAGTCACAGGAGACAGAGACCGTGGCCTCCTCTGTGCCAGGAACCACCCAGGGATGCTTTCTTTGCTCTCCTTGATGAGCTGGACACCTTTAGAAGCAGACTGTGGACAAAGCAAAGAGAATCTCATGTGAAGACATTTGTATTCATCCTGCAGACAGCAAACAGACTTAAGATTAAAGATGTCTCAGGTCAAGTGAGAGTGTCGCAGGGAGGGTTTGCCATTAGTGACAGGTGACAGGGTAGGTGGTGGGCGGAGTGGTTCCAGGGAGGCCTGGGGACAAATCCTGCACTTCTTCACTGTGGAGCGTCATTTTGGGCAGACTTGCCAACCTCACCCTGAAAATGGGCCAACGGCGTGTGACCGCTCTGCAGGGTTCTTGAGAGATCCACGAAGTGCAGGTAAAGAGCAGGACGCCAGCACGTTCTCCAGCGCCTGACGCACAGCGGAGAAGAAGCAAGAGCAGTCAACATCCCCAGGCCCTCGGGGATGAAAACCCCTGGTTTAAACGGGCTGTGTCAGGTGCGTTCCCGTCCTGAGCCCTCGTGTTGGCCTGTGTTGGCATTCAACACTGAGCGGCACAAAGACTCACAGATCTGGGGCCCCCAGATCCAGGTCCCTGAAGCTCTCTCTGTCTCCCCAGCAGCTCCCCTGAACTGCTGGAGCTGAAGATCTGGGCTGCGGTTCGCTGGCCTAGAGTGAGCTGCAGGCATCCTGTCCACCAAGCTGTGGGAGTGCAGGCATCGCCCGGGACTTCCCAGAATCGGCAGCTGCCTGAGGCTTCCAGGGCCCCCGGGGCCACCTGCAAAGGGGAGCGGAACCCGAAGGGCCCTTTCGGCCAAATCGGCCTCCGAGGTCATCTCGATTCCAGTTGTATCCAGCATCACTCACTTATCTGACTGTCAGACAGCTGAGAAGGCAGTGAGCCTAAATACACCTGAGAAGCACCCAAAGCACTCATTTATAAGAAGATCTCTGAGGGAAAAAGAAAACTGTGACAAAAATAAGCTCCGTCAAAGCAGTTTGCTCTCAGGAGGGCCCGCAGGAACCTAGAATCCATGAGCTCCCATGTGTGAAAGACACGTACCTCCTTAGGCTTCTTTTTGTTGTTATTGTTCCATTTATTTTTATTGGTATGTAGTTGCTTTACAATATTGTGCTAGTTTCTGCTGTACAGCAAAGTGAATCAGCTATATGTCCGCGTATATCCTCGCTTTTTTGGATTTCCTTCCCTGGTGGCTCAGATGGTAACAAATCTGCCTGCAATGCAGGAGACCTGGGTTTGATGCCTGGGACAGGAAGATCCCCTGGAGAAAGGAATGGCAACCCACTCCCGTACTCTTGCCTGGAAAATTCCATGGATGGAGGAGCCTGGCGGGGTACAGTCCATGGATCGCAGAGTCGGACACGGCTGAGTGACGTCACTGGTTCCCAGTTAGGTCCCCACAGCGCACTGAATGCTCTGTGCTCTGCTGTAGGTGCTCATTAGTTATCTGTTTTATACACAGTAGTGTCTATCTGTTGATCCCAACCTCCCAATACATCCCACCCCCCTTCCTCCCTTGGAGTCCATATGTTTGTTCTCTACGCGTGTGTCTCTATTTCTGCTTTGCAAATAAGATCATCTACACCATGTTTCCAGATTCCACTATATGCATTAGTATACAATATTTGATTTTCTCTTTCTGACTTACTTCTCTCTGTATGACACTCTCCAGGTCCATTCACGTCTCTGCAAATGGCACAATTGCATTCTTTTTCATGGTTGAGTAATATTCCATCATATACCACATCTTCCTATGCCTTGGTTACTGTTGTTCTGCATGGTCCTCTCATGATTGCTCCCAGCCTAAGAGGTAGAAGCAACACCTTTGAGCTAGGGGACAGGGTGCAGCATGGGGCAGTTATTACAAGGGAGGAGGCCACTGAGGGAGAGGGATCTGGGCGCCACAGCCAAGGACCCCTTTAGGCAGAAGCACCAAGACTGGAGCAGGTTAACCCAGCAGAGCCCACTGAGCTACTTCCTGGGGCCTGGCTGGGCTCCAGTTCATCATGGCTCATCCTGAAGGCCCTGGACCACGTGATTCTGCCTGTGATACTTCTGGCAACAGGAAGGCATGTCAAAGATGTACTGAAAGTACATAAGGTTAAAAATGTTTGCAATTTAAGTCTCCTTTGTGCAAGGCTCTTCTTTTTTTTCTAAAAATAGCTGAAAATAAGAAAGTACTATGCTAGATCATTCTTAGTAAAGCTTTATTTTGACATGATTCACTAATTTCACATTATTTGCGGAGAGAAACAGTGTCTGATGACTCACTTATTGCCCACAGTATTTTGCTGGTTACTCAGAGGTCATGTAGGGCTTGGGAATGGCTTACCCACTCCAGTATTCTTGCCTGGAGAAGTCCATGGACAGAGGAGCCTGGCAGGCTACAGTCCATGGGTTCACAAAGAGTCTGACACGACTCAGTGACTAACACTTTCACTTTTCAGTTTTTCAGAGGTCATGTGGTAAATTGAGTTTGACTGAAAGGGAATCTTTCTACCTGTTCACATCCTTACTGTCAAAACACACAGTGAGAGGTGATTGCTTCATTCTTAAAGGTCCGAAGCTTGTCCTTTGGTTACCTGGGGATATGTCATGGGAACAAGAACAATTTCAAGTTAATGAGCAGGAGAATAGCATGCTAGAAAAGGGACTGAATAAATGTGGTCGTGATTAGTAAGCCTGGTAAATCGTTAGTAAATAATCCTGGTTGGAAATAGAATCTTGTTGTGCTTTACTGATTTGAACCAATGAGCTACAATTTAAAATGGCAAGTCAATTTAGATGAATCTGAGATGGAGCCCTAATTTCTAGTACAAATTGATTGTATTTCTAAAAATCCAATGACACAGGTACACAGATGTATTCATTCCCTGAATCTGAATACCTACCTGCACTGATAGTTTCTCCGTGTCAAAAAAAAAAAAAAAAAATCTTGTCTTCCTACACTTTTCTGTCAATTACGTTAAAATGCAGCAGTTGGAGAACCTGGGCTCCATGGAGTGTCTGTGACCTGAGACAAGAGTGCCATTTGCAAAGGACGTCGTTAACATGGGTTCCAGAGGAGCGGTGCCCCTTCAGTAACTCATACTCACTGTGATTCAGTTGCTAAGGACCTTTGTTTTAGACGTGAAGAGACGTGCTAACTATGGATGGTGTTTGGTCATGGCAGACAGAATTCTATGGCTTCTCTTATACACATGGTGGTCCTCCAAGCTTATTGTTGTTGGTGGTGTTATTGCTCAGTCGCTAAGTCGTGTCCAGCTCTTTGCGACCCCGTGGACTACAGCCCGCCAGGCTCCTCTGTCCTCCACTCTCTCCCAGAGTTTGCTCAAGCTCACGTCCAGTGAGTCAGTGATGCTATTACAGTTGTATTACACACCCACAGTTGAGAATGTCCTCACCATAAAGACCACCATCCTGAGGTCCCTGACTGGATGCAGCACTGTGCCATCTTGTTGAGCTGTATTCCCACACTCCAGACAGAAGTCAAAATCACACCCTCTGTGGAATTTTTATTTCCAGAGGAGCACATAACTCTTCCTGCTTGGCAAGGCCCGTTTCAGTCATGCATGTCTGCGTTACTTTCTCCTCTCCGACTCAGCTTAGTGTGTTGGTTCCTACATGCCCCTGTGTTTAATTGATGCTGTCAGAAAGGCTACCAAGCAAATGTATTTAATGTCTTTGGGAAAGGAAGTTATGGGTTAAGGCTTCTGCCAGATTCAATCTTTGTTTTGGCATGATTCGAAAATGTGTGTTGGCCATCTGTCTGGAATTGACTGGGTGGAACAGGCAAGCTCGCCCTGCCTCTGAGACAGGAGTGGTCACCACTTTTCATGGAAGGAAAATGACAGCGAACAAAACCCGGGCGCAGACAGACACAAATTGAACTGTTCGGAGTCGTCGCTTTTTGCATTGGTACAGTAATAGGTTTTCCGCAAGGATGAACAGAAATGCTTTACTTTTGCTACATTCGTAGTAGGTGTTTTTCTCTGTGTGTGTAAGTGTGTGCTTTATTGCAGCTTAACCCACACTTGGCTTTACCAAAAGGAAGTCTATTTTTTAAGACTTTGATTCTCCAAGTTAGTAATTTCGTGTTTAATACCGTATTCTTCTCTTCTATAATGTACGGTTTCTACCTTGTAACCCAGCTCCATGCATTGTTTTTATTTCTCCTGTAGAATTTCCGAGCAGGAATACCAAGTCACCTGATACTGCCGTGTTTTGATGTGAATAATCGTGCGGTAGTGACAGCAGCTGACTGTCATGAGTGTTTCCCACCAGCTGGATTGCCACAGCTTTTCCATTTTAGCCAAAATCTTCTCCAGAGCAGAGCCTGAGGTGATATATATACATCTATATATATCTTATTTGGGAAGCGGGCTTCCCAGAGCAGCTGAGGGTGAAAAAGTGCAGGGGAATTAAGCAAGTAGACACGGTAAAGCAACTTAATGAATTTGTGGGCAGTTACTTAAGAAGACCGTAAAGAGACAGAGGGCTTTGGGGCAAAACTTGCAAGGAAAAAAAAAAAAAAATCCACAACTTAAATACCCCTAGGAAGCAGAACGAAGAAGAAATTTATCAGCCAGCTTCGCCTTATCCCCCATTACCTTGATCAAGGTGTGCCCCCTGCCAGTTTACATCCTCAGATTGTTTTGCAAAATCCAGTGCACAGGAGGTTGTAACTTTGCATTCAAGTTTAGAAGTAGAGAGGAAGCTCCAAACTGAAAGGGCTCTTTGTGTGGGACTAAGGACCAGATAAACCTAAGACCTTAACTTGGATTAAAGTTAAATAGCCAAGCATTTAACTAGGGCACTGCCAGCAATGGCACCCCACTCCAGTACTCTTGCCTGGAAAATCCCATGGACGGAGGAGCTTGGTGGACTGCAGTCCATGGGGTCTCGAAGAGTCAGACGCGACTGAGTGACTTCACTTTCACTTTTTGCTTTCATGCATTGGAGAAGGAAATGGCAACCCACTCCATTGTTCTTGCCTGGAGAATCCCAGGGATGGGGGAGCCTGGTGGGCTGCCGTCTATGGGGTCACACAGAGTCAGACACAACTGAAGTGACTTAGCAGCCGGCAAAGGTGGGCAGGGTGTGAGCAGCCCAGTTCAGAAGGCGTTTCAGAAACAGAAGAGTGGGCAAGGAGGGCTGGGAAGTCCCAAAGAGAGACAGATTCAGGTTTTGTGGGATCTCAGATCACACCACTCTGGGAGTCTTCTCCTTGAAAAGGAATACAAAATCATTTCATACTTGAGAATAAGAAAATAAATCCTAACAGACCATAAAGCTAAGAAGCCAACAGACACCATAAAAAGGGGACCTAGTGTTTAGGTGTAGGAAACATCTGACTCTCCTCTTTAAGACCGCACGCTCTTCGATGGCCTTAGAGCAAGGATCTTTGTAGTATCATTTGCTACGGAAAGAATAGATAGATAATCTATATCCTGGTTGATTAATTTTTTTTTTTCATTGAAGGTTTTGAAAGTAACTTTCCGTTTCACAACTTCTTTTTGGGACATGAGAAGTGTTAAGCTTACTTTCAAATTTAAGAAAACCTCTAGTCATTTTCTTTTATAAAGTATCTGTAAGATTTTAGAGCATTTCAACTGTTCTGACATAGTAACTACTCTTAAATACTCCATATCCTGACAGAATTCATCAATGCATTTCAGAGTCTTCCTTACATTGCTGTAGTGTGAGTTTGATGTTGCTTTTGTCAGTGTTAGTATATCAAAGTAGCAAAGCATTTCAACCTTTCTCCATTAGGGCCCTGTGATTATTCCGCTTCGTTAACTATCAAATAATTGAATGGCCAATTCATTGTTTCAGCCTCCCAGGTGGTGCTAGAGATAAAGAACTTGCCTGCCAATGCAAGAGACATCAGAGATGTGGGTTTGTTCCCTGGGTTGGGAAGATCCCCTGGAAGAGGGCATGGCAACCCGCTCCAGTATTCTTGCCTGGAGAATCCCATGGACAGAAGAGCCTGGCGGGATACAGTCCATAGAGTCCCAAAGAGACATGACTGGAGTGACTTAGCATGCACACTGTTCATTATTACATATAGATGTTTATTGATGAATAATGTAAGGATTTGGTCGGTGGAATAGAGACTTGCTTCTTGAGGCCTTTCGTTCGGCAGGGGCAGTGTGTGCGTTGTTTCATGTAGAGTCCAGATGTCTTCAGGTTAAGATGTTGCCGGATGCATGCAATGGAACATGACCTGGTCCATCAAACTGCAGAAAAACGTGCTGCTTCGTAGTCAGTCCAGGCACTGTAGCCACACTGCAGGTTTCTGATCCTCAAACACAGGAGTTCTCTGTAAATTCTGTGCCAAGCGATTTCCTTTACAAAAGAAAAGAAAAAGAGTCAACGTTGCACTTATAATCGTATAAACTGTACCAAGTATATTCTTGTCCCTAAAGAACTTCCATCTGACAAAGTATCAGTGGGAATCGATCTGTTTATCATTTCACACATCTGTTGAGTAGCAGAAATATCCACAGACTAGCTACCTCCTCTCTGCCTTTCAAGCCTTGTTCCTGCCCCCATCCACATATTTCTGTCGCCAGTGCTGGGTACCATAGCGTAACCCTGATCCTGACCTTAGCCAGGGATGTTGACAGTGCTAGGTGATCCCTGGAAGATGTTCCGACCCAGGAATCCCTGGCAATAAGTTAGTTCAGTGCAGAAAGCACTGTGAACCCCATACATGTGTATATTGCCGAATGACAAGCAAAATGTATATCCAGCTCAAATTCCCCTTTACAAGGTCCCCCAAATGCCCATTACCCCATAATGCCACCTAGCACGGTAAGGAATCTGCTTGCAATGCAAAATCCCTGGGTCGGGAAGATGCCCTAGAGAAGCGAATGGCTACCCACTCCAGTATTCTTGTCTGGGAAATCTCAAGAACAGAGGAAGCTGGCGGGCTACAATCCGTGGGGTGGCAGAGTCAGACACAACTGAGTGACTGACACTTTCACTTTCACCACCTAGCCCAGGAGGACTGTACCAGAGGGGGCGCTAGAGTAGAAATGGTCATTGTTGGCCATTTTTATTATTATTTATAAATAGTGCTATGAGGAACATGTTTGTACACAGTCTCTGTCCCTGTCTTGGATTTTTGTCATAGGTGAGATTGCTAGACGTAGAGGTGTGTTTTTAAAACTCTTGATAAAAAGTGTATTACTAATTTTCATAAAGATTTTGCTAGTGAATACTCTCCCTAGCAGTGTGTGTGAGTCTATCTTACAAAACCAACAGCTACAGAATTTTAATTTTGAAAAGCTTATAAATTTCATAGGCAAAATTACATCATATTCTTAAATTTAAATTGCTGTTAATAGTAAGGTTAAATGAACAGTTTCAAGTATTTACTGGGAAAGATCTGTGGATGTCCTTGGCCTATTTTCTGTGATTATATGATAGCATTTTTTTACTGAGTTATAAGAGCTCTTTATATATTGAGAATAATAATGTTTTTTTCAGTATTATTTGTGGCTCATATTTCTTCAAGTTTTACTTACCTAATTACTTTTTTTTTTCATTTTTAGTGAAGTATGATTCATATACAGTTTGGCAGATTCTTTATCATCTGAGCCACCAGGGAAGCCCCTTTTTCCATTTTATAAGTTACAGGTGTACAACGTAGTGATTCACAATTTTTAAAGATTATTTCCCATTAATAGTCACTGCAGAATACTGGCTATATTTCCTGTGTGGTACAATATGTTCTTGTAGCTTATTCATTTTATGCATAATAGTTTGTACCTCTTCATCCGCTTATCCCTACTCCAACAATGTACAAGGGTTCCTTATCCTCCACATCCTTGTCGACATTTATTATCTGTGCTGTTTTTGTTCATTTGTTTACATATTTATTATTTGCTCATTTATTTCTGGATGTGCTGAGTCTTGACTGCTGCATGTGGACTTTCTGTAGTTGGAACAAGTGGGAGCTATTCCAGCTGTGGGGCACGGGCTTCCCCTGGCAGCGGCCTCTCTTGTTGCAGAACACAGGCTCTGACGCATGGGCTTCAGCAGCTGTGGCTCCCGGGCTCTAGAGCACAGGTTCAATAGTTGTGGCGCACGGGCTCAGTTGGTCTGCAGTATATGGGATTCTCCTGGCCCAGGGATCGAACCTGTGTCTCCTGCATTGATGGTTGAATTCTTTACCACCAAGCCCCCAGGCAAGTCCTATTTGTGTTGTTTTAGATGACAGCCATCCTGACAGGTGTGAGGTGGTATCTTACTGGGGTTTTAATTCAAATTTCTCTGATGTTTAATGATAGCATCTTTCCATATTCCTGTTGCCATCTGCAAATTCTCTTTGGAAAAATGTCTATTCAGGTCTTCTGCCCATTTTTTAAATCAAGTTGTTTGGTTTTTTTCCATGTTGAATTGTATGAGCTGTTTATATATGTTGGATTTTAATCCCTTATTGCTCATATCATTTGCAAATATTTTCTCCCATTCAGTAGGCTTTTTGTTTTGTTTATGGTTTTCTTTACTTCGCAAAAGCTTTTAAGTTTAATTAGGTCCCTTTTTTTTTGTTTTGTTTCAGCTTTTATTTCCATTTCTTTAGGAGACAGATTCAAAAACATATTGCTATGATTTATTTATGAACAAAATGTACATTTTCAACATCATGTGTGTGCATGCACTCAGCCATGTTTGACTCTTTGGGACCCCATGGGCTGCAGCCCATCAGGCTTCTCTGTCCCCGGGATTCTCCAGGCAAGAATACTGGAGTGGGTTTCCATTCTCTTCTCCAGGGGATCTTCCCGACCCAGGGATCGAATCTCGTCTCTTGCATCTCCTGCATTGGCAGGCGGATTTTTAACCAGTGTACCTCCTGGGAAACCCTTAACCCCACTAAATTAAGGGTTTTGAAGCATTTATAGAGTTAGACACTCTGCACTGAATGTCTCCATGCCCAACCAGACTATTAAACAAATAAGACCACTCGAGCCTGTACACTCTGTTGCTGGCTCTCAGTTCCCACCTGTGTAACCACAGGAGCTCACCTACAGCCTCTCACTCATCACTGTCCGCCTTCTTCAGTTGTGTGCTGCTCCAGAGAATATGCAGAAATCAGTGTGCTAAGTCCCAAGCCGCCGGTTTTCAAAGTCAGCTCTTTTCCCTCTAGTTGTCTGAGGGAAGTATTATACCATTGTAGCAGTTTTAGTGCCCTCTGTGAAAATGCTTTTCCTTGCTGTCAGTTAACTTTCCCATTTGCTAAATTCTGCTTAAAAGTGAATAGGATGCCCAAGGTTTCCCACTTGGTCTTTAACTTCTGTGCTTATGACCCCAGTATCATACTTCCTCTGCTTCGAGTTTCATGAGGACTTTCCCTGTCGAATAATGGTCCCTGAGCTTTACACGCCCTTTATGATGATTCAGACCTGGTCTCTCAAGTAGTTGGTGAGCAGGGAGAGTAGAAACACACACTGGACTGTGATCCGTTTCTTCTTTCTCCCTCTACACAGGCTAATCAGGTTCGTCTGTGCCTCATAATGTTATATTGCTCCATGCGGTCTTACTAATGTATGTCTGTATTGCTATCTAAGCGTATCCTTCATTATTACCAGCACCGTTCTGTTTCCACGGCCCACTCTCCAAGGACACCCTCAGAGGTATTATTAGTTCCCTTATCAGAGCTCTGCATCACCAGGCGTCCTGTGGTCTCCGTAGAGCAACAGTGATTATCCTGATTCCTTGTTTGTTTTGTCTGCAAGCTTGGTGAGCCCAGTTCTTTCTGAAGATACTGCATGGAGGAAATTAAAGATGAAGCTTCTTACACCATAGAAATAGCATTGTCATTTCTGACCACATGTGATTATGTTCAAGATTCTGTTTTTTCTGACAACTTAGCTTATGTAGACAAAACCCAAAATGTCAATAAAATTGTTCATTTGTCCTGAATGATAAAGTCAAGACTTGAGGATTTTACAAAGTAATGTTCAAAAAAAGAGAGAGAGAGAGAAAGAAAGGAGGAGGGAACAGTGTAGGTTTGCGATGTTTTAATTTGTCAGGTAAGGCTATTTACCTGACAAAATAAAGAGAGATAATAATGATGAAAAGGAATAGGCTACCCACTCCAGCATTCCTGGGCTTCCCTGGTGGCTCAGCTGGTAAAGAATCCACCTGCAGTGCAGGAGATCTGGGTTCAATGCCTGGGTTGAGAAGATCCCCTGGAGAAGGGAAAGGCTACCACTCCAGTATTCTGGCCTGGAGAATTCCATGAACTTTATAGTCTGTCAACTGGATGTAATTCCAGTTGAGCTATTTCAAATCCTAAAAGATGATGCTGTGAAAGTGCTGCACACAATATGTCAGCAAATTTGGAAAACTCAGCAGTGGCCACAGAACTGGAAAAGGTCAGTTTTCATTCCAGTCCCAAAGAAAGGCAATACCAAAGAATGTTCAAACTACTGCACAATTGTATTCATCTCACACAGTAGCAAAGTAATGCTCAAAATTCTCTAAGCCAGGCTTCAACAGTACATGAACCAGAAATTTCCAGATGTTCAAGCTGGATTTAGAAAAGGCAGAGAAACCAGAGATCAAGTTGCCAACATCCACCGGATCATCAAAAAAGCAAGAGAGTTCAAGAAAAACATCTACTTCTGATTTATTGACTATGCCAAAGCCTTTGACTGTGCAGATTGCAACAAACTGTGGAAAATTCTTAAAAGAGATGGGAATACCAGACCACCTGACCTACCTCCTGAGAAATCTGTATGGAGGTCAAGAAGCAACAGTTAGAACTGGACATGGAACAACAGACTGGTTCCAAACAGGGAAAGGAATATGTCAAGGTTATATATTGTCACCTTGCTTATTTAACTTATATGCAGGGTGCATCATGCGAAATGCCAGGCTGCATGAAGCACAAGCTGGAATCAAGATTGCTGGGAGAAATATAAATAACCTCAGATATGCAGGTGACACCACCAGAAAGTGAAGAAGAACTAAAGAGCCTCTTGATGAAAGTGAAAGAGGAGAGTGAAAAAGTTGACTTAAAACTCAACATTCAGAAAACTAAGATCATGGCATCTGGTCCCATCACTTCGTGGCAAATAGATGGGGAAGCAATGGAAACAGCAAGAGACTTTATTTTCTTGGGCTCCAAAATCACTGCAGATGTTGGCTGCAGTCATGAAATTAAAAGATGCTTGCTCCTTGGAAGAAAAACCATGATCAACCTCGACAGCATATTAAAAACAGAGACATTCATTTGTCAACAAAGGTCCATCTAGTCAAAGCTATGGTGTTTCCAGTAGTCATGTATCGATGTGAGAGCTGGACTATAAAGAAAGCTGAGAACCGAAGAATTGATGCTTTTGAACTGTGGTGTTGGATGGGACTCTTGAGAGTCCCTTGGACTGCAAGGAGATTCAACCAGTCCATCCTAATGGAAATCAGTCCTGGATGTTCATTGGAAGGACTGATGCTGAAGCTGAAACTCCAAAACTTTGGCCACCTGATGGGAAGAACTGACTCATTTGAAAAGACCCTGATGTTGGGAAATATTGAAGGCAGGAGAAGGGGATGACAGAAGATGAGATGGTTGGATGGCATCACCGACTCAATGGACATGAGTTTGAGTAAACTCCGGGAGTTGGTGATGGATGGGGAGACCTGGCGTACTGCAGTCCAGAGGGTCGCAAAGAATTGGACAAGACTGAGTGATTGAACTGAACTGAAGGATGTTTAAAGACACAATAACAGAAGTATCTGCTCTCAATATCATTTAATATAAGTAAGGTATTTCAACATAAGTAAATCCTCCAAATAAAGGATTTTCTTTCAAATGGGAAAAGTTGCCTCTATCACTAGTCAGAGGTAAAAACCCCACTCCCTGCAGACTGGACTTGAGCAGCATGCATAGCCCTACTTCTGCTGCCCCTGGAAGGGGCTGCTTCACTTTACCTGAAAGACTCAAGAGCCACTATGGTTTAGAGCCTCTTAAAATTGAAGTGTATTAAAAAGCAGAGACATCACCTTGCCGACAGACGTCTGTATAGTCAAAGCTGTGGTCTTTCTAATAGTCACATACAGATATAAGAGTTGGACTGTGAAGAAGACTGAGCATCGAAGAACTGATGCTTTCAAACTGTGGTGCTAGAGAGACTCTTGAGAGTCCCTTGGACAGCAAGGAGATCAAACCAGTCAATCCTAAAGGAAATCAACCCTGAATATTCATTGGAAGGACTGATGCTGATGCTGAAGCTCCAATGCTTTGGCCACCTGATGTGAAGGACCGACTCATTGGAAAAGATCCTGATGCTTGGGAAGATTGAAGGTGGGAGGAGAAGAGAGCAGAAGAAGCTGAGATGGTTAGACAGCATCGCTGACTCAGTGGACATGAGTTTGAGCAAACTCTGGAGATAGTGAAGGACAGGGCAGCCTGGCATGCTGCAGTCCATGGGACCGTGAAAAGTTGGGCATGATTTAGTGACTGAACCAGGGCTTCCCTGATAAGCTCACCTGGTAAAGAATCCGCCTGCAATGCGGGAGACCTGGGTTGATTCCTGGGTCAGGAAGATCCACTGGAGAAGGGATAGGCTACCCACTTCAGTATTCTTGAGCTTCTCTGGTGGGTCAGTTGGTAAAGAATCCTCCTGCAAAGCAGGAGACCTGGGTTCAATCCCTGGGTTAGGAAGATCCCCTGGAGAAGGGAAAGGCTACCCACTCCAGTATTCTGGCCTGGAGAATTCCATGGACTGTATAGTCCATGGGGTCACAAAGAGTTGGACACAACTGAGCGACTTTCAGTTTCACACACTAGTGACTGAGCAAACAACCAAATTGAAACAGGATTGATGTCCAGAGTTTAGCAGAAGTCTGTAAATACACAAAACTCAGTGATTTTTTTCTTCCTATACATTTTCTTCAGAAGCAGTAGTGGTGGGGTGTCAGAACTTTTTATGTGATTCTATATTAATTCTCTTCCAATGCATTTTGAATGCATTTCAGAAATGGAATTGCTCAAATCCTATGACCCAGTATCTCTCCCTGAGAAAATGAAAGCAGAAATTGCAGTAACGAAACAGAACAAAAATATTATATCTATGTACAAAAGTATGTATACATATATGCATGTGATATATGTGTGTGCACTTGAGTATAACTGAAGCTTAGAGCAAGACCTATTTCTTCAGTCCCCTGTAGTAGGGAGGCCTGACATGCATGCCCCATTTGGGAAGACAGGACTCAAGACATATATCGGATTATCATGAGTCTGCTCTGTTTGTGAAAAACCCTTTTGCCATTTGGGCATCTGAAGTAGAGCGTGCTTTCACATGAAGCATGGTAGCCATTCTTTTATAGACTGCTCAGTTACGACAGTGGGATTAAGAAAGTGACCGTGTGTGAACAGACTCTAGCTGCTGCCTCTGTCCGACTAGATTGTGAGAAGGTAGTCAGGTATGAAAAGCCCTCTGTTAAAGAAACCATTTCATTCTGAATTCTCTTTTCTTCTCATTAAGTTTTTATTGAGGTATAACTGACATGTGATAGAACACACGTATTGAAAGTGTGCCGTTGGATTAGTTATGACACACACACCTGTGAAACTGCTGCCAGAGTCGTGAACATCTCCACTGCCTCCAAAGTCTGCTTCACATTTTGTTTTGTGTTTTTATATTTTCTCCCTCCCACCCCTCCCTGTTCCCCCAACCCTGTAAACCACTGATCTCCTCTGTCGCTGTAGATTAGTTTCCATGTTTTAGAATTTTTTACGGAATTATAGAGTATGTACTTTTTTTTTTTTTCTTCTGTTTTTGGCTTCTTTCACACAGCAGAATTATTTTGAGATTCATGCCTGTTGTTGCATCTATCTACACTTCATTCCTTTTTTCTTGCTGTGCAGTATTTTGTATGGCTATACCTACCACAGTTTATCACTCACCAGCGGAGCCACATTTGGTCGTTTCTGGTTTGGGGTTATTACAAATAAAGTAGCTGTGAACACGCATGTACAGGTTTCTGTGCGGACATATGCTTTCCCTTCCACTGGTTAGAGCTTTAGAGGAGGATTGGCTGGACCTTGAGTTGGATATGTGTTTACATTTTTAAGAAACTGCCCAGCCATTTTCCAAAGCAGTTGCACAGTTTTATGTTTACACTGTAAGGGTTTCCCGCCCGCCCGTCCCCTGCAGTCCTCTGATGCTCTCTGACTGTTCTCGCCCCTCCCCATTCAGTCCTGTACACTCAAGCTTAGTGACTAAACAACAGCAACACTCGAGCGGCTTTGTCCTCCCAAGAAACCCAGGTGTGACCCCTTGATTCTGTGAGTGCTCTGGGCTTTTCCGGGGTTCTCATTCCCCGATCCAGGGCCCGGAAACCCTGTTAGGACGGCGAGCTGAAGTGGCACAGGACTCAGTTCATTCATTTCCTGCCTCTCAAGAGGTGCTGTCCTTCATCGCCACCCGGCGTCTCCAACATCATCGTTTCCAAAAGTCAGAAGAGAAGAGACACAGAGGCACACACACACAGAGGCAGCGATGGGAGGGAGGCATCTCCGTACCGAGGAACACCAAGGCTTGCTGGCAAACACCAAAAGCTGGGAGGGAGGGCAGACGGATCCTCCCTGCAGGTTTCAGAGGTACTGTGGCCCTGAAGACTCCTTGATTTTGGACCTTCTGCCTTCAGAACTGTGAGAGAACAAATCTGTGTTGTTTCCAGTCACCTGTTTTATGGCAACCCTAGCGAATTAGTACATCTGTGCTAATGTACCCAGCATTGCACATGTTCCCAGCATTTGTTCTATACCTACTGTCTCCATCTCCCTTCACTGAGATCTCCACGTGCTGGTTGGGTTAACTTAAGGATCCATAGTAACATCAGATAGATCTTGCTCCCGTATTTTCAATGTGCCACTTGACTAAACAGAAACCTCACAAAATTGTACTGAGTCAAACAGCACATTTTATATCAGTTCAGTTCAGTTGCTCAGTCATGTCCGACTCTTTGTGACCCCATGGACTGCAGCACACCAGGCCTCCCTGTCCATCACCAACTCCTGGAGTTTACTCAAACTCATGTCTATTGAGTCACTGATGACATCCAACCATCTCATCCTCTGTCTTCCCCTTCATTTTATATGAAAGAGTACAAATTATAATGAAATAATTATCAGTACTTTTTAATTCTGCTCAAGATTAGACTATGTTTACCATTTAAATAATACTTCTCAGGCAAATCAATCTACTGAAAGAAATGTCCTTGGAATCTCTAACTCCCATCCCCAGTAAGTTCTGATAGATCTTACAGTGGAAATTGGATAGGTTTTTTGAAGACTGTGGTCACAAGATTCCTTACTGTTTGTGAAAATGTTCAAATATGCTCAGTTGATCCTAAGTGAGTATTTCCCAGTTCAATATTAAGTACAGCTCCAATTCAGTTATGATCTCCTGAGGAAATGGTCTTTGTTTTCTACATTTATATAAGATTCCTCCTGTCCTCCACCACACATTTAGATGCCTGGTGGATGTTCAACAAAATTTAATTTAACATTTAGGCAAAAGCTGAGCCATTAACCTTGCCTTTCATTTTGTACGGAGCCATTTGTCCTCCCGAAGGGGATGAGGGCCAACAGCATCCTTGGTCCCCCTCCCGTCTTCTTTTGTAACAACTCAGTGATACACCTCCCCTTTGGTGTATGATCACGTATTGCATGAGCTGTCTCTTGTTAAAGGGTTTTCATAAAATTGAGTGCCGACTGGGTATGTTTTACTGCCAAGCATAGGCTTGGAGGGCCTATGGCTCAGTGGCAAAGAATCCACCTGCCAATGAAAGAGACACAGGAGATGCAGGTGTGATCCCTGGATCAGGAAGATCCCCTGGAGGAGGAAATAGCAACCCACTCCATTATTCTTGCCTGGGAAATCCCATGGACAGAGAAGCCTGGTGGGCTACAGTCCATGGGCTCGCAAAGATTCAGACATGACTGAGCATGAAAGGACACACCCATGGGCTTGGGGAAGAAGAAATGGGACAGATCTTTTGGGGTCAAAAGACTGCACACAGTCTGTCCCGTGCTTGGAAAGCCAAGAGTGAGTGTTTAAGAGGATGTTTAAGAGGATGAGAGTGTTAAAATAACATCCTATTTTATTATTAGGCTCACCATCATTTAATTTAGGCTCTGATGAAGATTGTGAGTTGCATTTGTTTAGAAACCAATAGAAAATCTTCATCTTCATATAAAGTAATTAGAAAGGTGTTAATTTTATAACAATGGTCCTAAGGATGTGGGGACATGATCTTGAGGTTTCCTAAAAGTGGAGAAATACACAAATGTTAGTAAAAAAGGAAAAGAGCTCAGTTGGAGACATGCCAACGCTATGTCATCCCAAACGTGGCCTCCATCCGTCCACATCTCTCTGGCCTCCTCACTTAGTCCAAACCGCCTTCTCTCCCAGGAGGATGTCACAGTGTCCATGAGACCTCTCCCTTTCTTGCCACACTCTAAGCCATTCATCCCACAAAGTTAGAGGGATTTTCTTAAACATAAATGGCATCGCGTTACACCCCTGCTGAGAATTTTGTGTGGCTTCACGTCAAAGAGTCGAAGCCTGGCTGTTTAGACAAAGGCTTCCTGCAGCCGTTCCCACCTCCTCTAACCTCATCTCACTCCACTCTCCCCTTGCTTACTGTGCTCGCATCACACTGGCCTTTCCCCTTAATTCTTCAAACACACCCAGATGTTCCCGCCTAAAGGGACCTTTCACCAGCCACTCCTTCCCCAGAGCCTCTTGTGAGTCATCAGATCTGTGCGTGGCAGGCCATTTAGGGATCAGCGTAACATCCTCTCTCCAGGCCTTCCCTGACCAGTCAGCCGGCAGCCAGCATCACATGGTTAAGTCCTGTTTTCTTGCCATCAGTCTCCATTAGCTAAGCAAAGTCCCTTTCCTTTTCTATCAAGTGGGTGTTGCAAGCATTGGACACCCTGGATGAGGCTGGATCAGCTTAATCCAAAGAAGTGGCCTGGATGAAGGACGATGCTGTTTGCAGCCTAGAAAAGTAGTATCTGTGGCTTAGCTTGAAACAGGCTACCTACTGCACACCTCTTAATCCTGCAACGTTGTAGACCTTTTTTTTTCCCATTTGCCTTCCCTGTGTGTCCCTACTCATTCATAGTCATTCTGTCATCCGCTCAAACAGCTGGGGAATTCGGCCAGCTCTGGAGAGACCAAAAGATGGCCCTTGGATTAATGGAGGCAAATGTTCAAGCAGGAAACCCTTTCTGTAAAAGGCTGGACAGCAGTTTAGGCTTTGTGGTCTGTACAGTCTCTGTCACAACTACCCACCTCTGTCTTTATAGAGCAAAAGCAGCCATAGACAAAATGTAAAAATGGCTGCTTTCCAATAAAACTTTATTTACAAAAGCTGGCGGGGGATGCCAGATTCAGCCCCAGTTGGAATTTGCTGACCTCTCTAGATTGGAGTCTGGAGAGACGGTAGAAAGTTAAATAGCTGACTTCTCTGGGGTACGGGCTGTGAGAGTGGCTCCGGCAGTGTGGGAGGAGGGAGCACAGCCAAGGGCACCTACCCCCTGTCTTTTCCTGTTGACTCCAACCTCTAGCAGACCTTACTAGAAAAACAAGGGAAAAACTACTTTACAATTAAATTGTTATTTGTTGAGAGTTATATAGGGCTTCCCTGGTGGCTCAGACAGTCAAGAATCTCTGTGCAGTGCAGGAGACTCAGGTTAGGAAGATCCCCTGGAGATGGGAATGGAATGGCTACCCACTCTAGTATTCTTGTCTGGAGAATTCCATGGATAAAGGAGCCTGGTAGGCTACAGTCCATGGGGTCGCAAAGAGTCAGAGAGAGTTATATAAGATATTTTGTGTTGTTGGTTTTTATTTTTAATACCCAAATACCTTTTCTGATTTTTCTTCGATATTCTGGCTCAGGGCCTTTCTCCAGACGTATCTTCCTGGAAGTGAAATCTCCAGAAATCCCCAGATTCTTACTCCTGTAAGGAGCACGTGTGCTCATGTGTTCATTCAAGAGGTGCAAAGCTGGAATTATGAATCTCTTTCATACATTGTTTCAAGTAAGGTTTAAATTCCCTACTGTTATGGGAAGGAAGAAATGTTGTGATTATACAGACTGAAGATTCTAAAGTCTCAGGTCTTCGGGGATTGCCAGAGCTAGCCTGTCACTTCACAGATCCCTGTTTACAAAACCGGGTTCCCAGGCCGGCTGGTGGCGCAGCAATTCCCACCACCTCCCAGGGTCCTGTCCAACCTTCCCGACCTCTGACTTCTTGAGATGGGTCCTTGCAGGGTTCCTTTTCTAGGTTTTCGATGTGAATTCAGCTGGATGTGTATGGCTCTATCTAGTTGAATTTTATTCTTTTTAGGGAAACATTTTATTATGTTATACACTGTTTTCCTGTCTATGTCTGCATGCGTGCGTGCTAAGTCAGTCCAGTTGAGTCCAACTCTTTGCAACCCTATGGACTGTAGCCCCCCAGGCTTCTCTGCCCATGGGATTCTCCAGGCAAGAATACTGGAGTGGGTTGCCATTTCCTTCTCTAGGGAATCTTCCCGACCCAGGGATCGAACCCACATCTCTTATGTTTCCTGCATTGGCAGGCGGGTTCTTTACCACTGCCACCACCGGGGAAGCCCCAGCTATATGTAAAACAAAACCTCAATTAGGAAAATAATGTTGCCATGTGCAATAAGTTCTTAAACTGTTAATATTTTCATACTGAGTTCATCTAATGATACTGCAGAAATTTCATAATACCTCCTCATTTTGTGATATTTTCATGGTAGAACTGTTTTAAGCTGTCTGCAATCCATTTAAAGGTGGGTTCTTCATTTCAAACTACTCTGCTTCAGAGGGCCTGGGTTTAATGTTTCTGAAAGGAATGAAGGACAGCATTCTA
The DNA here is from genome assembly GCF_054371585.1 of Giraffa tippelskirchi. Lineage (NCBI taxonomy): Eukaryota > Metazoa > Chordata > Mammalia > Artiodactyla > Giraffidae > Giraffa > Giraffa tippelskirchi. The sequence continues at coordinate 160,139,645 of NC_137283.1, read as the reverse complement.
CTAGCACTCGTTCATCCACGCATCTTAAGGATGAATCAGGGACCATTGGGAGATCCTCCCTGCAAGGTTTTTGTGAGCTCGTAGCAAATAAATGCATCTTTTTTAAATCACTCTGTGTCAGTAATAATTTCTTATGTTAAATACCTCCCAATATTTGGAGCCACTGGGCTGATTCTCAGCACATTAATATTTCCTATCATGAGATTTGAGGATACACTAGAACAATTTATTTCACAGCGGGGTTCTTATCTAAACAAGATCTGTCTTCTTATCTTTCTCAATTTAGCAGAATGCTATTGCAGCTTCTAGCCGATCCTAGCTGTTTTTCACAAAAGGAAAAACAAAGACAAGATATGTGCACGAGTTAGTGTATGTTACAGATGGCGTCTTCTGAGTGGTGCCACACAATAGCTCTATGCAAACGATGTGACCCAGGAAGTATTTTATGTTAAATCTGGTGTTAGCTCTCTTTAGCTATATACACTGACAATCTGAATGCAGTATGCTCTGAGATTATAACTCAGAAGCACTTAACTCATGAATATAATTTTGAGCATTCTTAGACTTTTGCAAATATAATTTTGAGAATTGAAATTAATTGTACTAGTTGGGGGATAAGAAAGAAATATAATTTTTCATGAGATGCATTTTCCTTCCATAGGCCAATACCATTTGGAATTCTTTTTTTATTTCCTTGTTACATGCAGCAGTTATTTTATTATAATTTTCCTGCCATTTATAGTTACTTTTCAGCATTCGTTTAGTGGTATAAATACCTTAGCAAGAAAAGTTGGGGTGTTGTGATAAATCAAATCATTGTAATGAATTGCTATAAAAGAGGGGTGACCTCTTTACTTTTAAAAATTTAACTTACTTTTTAAGAAAGAAAAGGTGTTTATTTTTAAATTATATGTAATTTTATTGAAATGTTTACAATCTAAAACTTCTAGAAGTTAATGGCTTATGTTTGGGTTCAACCTGCCAATAGTAGTTATTTTTAGAAATACAATATATAAGCTATACTAAAGTCAAATAATGTTCTCAAAGATTGACATCATCTGGAGGAAATTAACAGTCCATGAATTCTTATAACCATGCTTTATATTCTATTTTGCATAGCTTGCTTGTTATTAATGGTTCAAAACAACCTAACTCAACAACACGTAAGGTGTCATTTAAACCTAAGACAGAGACTTGTATTACGTGACAGAAGAAATAGCTCTACTTCTTAGTTTCATTTTTAATTTCTGGAGAAATTCAGAACTTTGATGGAGGCTGAGGTGTTGATAAGAAATTACAAGACATAGTTTCCTAACCCGTACTAATTTTATTCCATTTTAAGCATTTTTTTACATGTATCCTCACTTCCCTGTAGTTTCTTGGTTTGACTGACTCATTCTTGCCTTTTAGGTCTTAGTTTATGTTTTCCTTTTTTAAGGAACATTTCTCTGCCTAACCAACACTGGAGCAAGTTGTCTCTCATTCATACTCCAAAAAGTGTCCCAGACTTATTATTTCACCAGCAAGCAGGACTCCTTGAGAACGAGAGCTCTTATGTTCCCCTCCCCTCCTTGCACAAAAGAACCAGCACACAGTAGCTTCAAAACTGTGTGTTGAATTTGAGTTGGGGAACCTGACATTGGCTCATAAAGGTGATAGAGGACGATACGACTGATAGGCTGTAAAATACCAAGTTTAATACAGAATGGAACTATATAAACAGAAGGCTTACAGAAGTTAGGAAGTGAATCCATGTTAACCAGAGTCTTGCTGATAAAAGTTTCCTGAAAGAGATTGGATTGGAGCTGAACCCTGACAGTTTTTTTGTTGTTTGGAAAGTGAAGACAAATTGAAGAATCTTATACATAGAGATAAGAGCATTAGAGAAGAGGGTGGTCCAGAAGCTACAAAGAGACTGACCTGAGAGAAACAGAAAGATTTATGAAGGACAATACAGGAGATACATACTTCAGGGTGAAATCTAAGCTAAAGAGGGCTCTGGAAGCCAGAAGGAAAACCTGGGATCTTAATACGTTGGCCTTGGGTAATTAATTCATAATTTGACCAAGAACTGCCATGATGAAAGCTACTTAAGAATAATTTTGCTGTAATGTAGTTTGTGTAATATTTTATTTAAAGTTTTTATCAACAAGGGAAGCCGTTTAGTTTGTTCATTGTCATCTCTCTACAGGAGCTGAATGCTCTGAGGCTTAACCCATCTTGCAAGCCCTTCCACAGTCCTGTCTGACTCTTTTGCAACCCCATGGACTATAGCCTGCCAGGCTCCTCTGTCCATGGGATTTTGCCAGGCAAGAATACAGGAGTGGGTTTCTGTTTCCTTCTCCAGGGGATATTCCCGACCCAGGGATCAAACTTGTGTCTCTTGCATTCTTTACCACTGGGCCACCAGGGAAACCCAGACACAAGTTAGGTGGTCTCTAAAGTCATCCCTGTGGTAGCACTTAGCTGCACTGAAACAATTACTTTGTTGTCCTCAATCCCTTTGGACCCTGAAGAAAGGGACCATGCCTTCTTCACGTCGGAAGGACAGTGTCTGGCATGGAGTGATTTTTCTACAGTTACTGGCGGGATCAATGAATAAAAATGATTCAAAAATGTAAACATAAGGAGTCTTCATCTTAGGTATGATCTGTACACTGAAATTCAGGGCCTCTGCAAGTAAGCTTACAGAGCCAGAGTCAACTCGTGTGTGTGTATGTGTGTCTGCGTGTACAGAAAAGTGAACCAGATAAAGCCAGGAGGACATGAGCAGAGGAGGCAAGAAGGAATTGGAAGAAGCAGTTAATGAGCTTGTTTGGGATCTGCCAGAGCCTTAATAGGATTCTGATTCCAAGCTGACTAATGGGCAAGTGAACTTACTTCAGGATTTTGACTTGGCTGCTGGGAGGAATCTTGAAGGTCATTCAACTATTGAAGCTCATTTTAATTTCTAAAAGTTGGATCTATCAATTAGTACCTCAGATCAGGGGCCTCTCCAGCGACGGGGACTGCTCACTTGACTAACTTGAGTAATGAACTTGCACAACATATGTGAGCTAAAATGTTATCTCCAGCATGTCTGCAGGGAGGTGCGGGCTTGGCTGCTTCTTTGTCAGTCATGCACTTGGGCAATTAGTAGGTAATGTGCCTAAATATAGATGAAGATGCATTTGGTTTCAGAGATTTTGGTCATTTATTTATTGTTTATAAGCAATCTCTAACTAAGAGGGATTTAAAGTGACAGTTCTTAAGATAAACTTGAGTTATTCAATGGTGTAGCTCTCTCCCTCTAATTATTTTTATCTAATCAAATGTTTTATTAAATTCCCAGGAGTCATCGTTGTTCATGTACAAGGAGTCTGAAGAGAGCTTAGTAAGATTGCTAACTGGAGCATAACAGCTGTGTTACTGCAGCACAAACTAAACACTGTAAAAACAGTGTGTGCATTTTCAAGGGTCAAATGTTAGTTAAATTTAAGAGCTAATTTTCTCCTTCCAGTGAGGAAATTGCACTGTTTAAACTCTTCAATGATTTTATACTTAACATTTTTATTCTAATATTCATGGTTTTTTGTTGTATTTCAAGTTCTGCTATTGCTGAATGTAATCTTTCTCTTAATTTTGCTTTTTGCTGGGGTGAAGGAAGAAACCAGCTGTACTCTGTAACTCAGCAGTCACCTTCCACGCTCTGTACTTTCCACCTCTTCTCTAGACCTGGAATGTTTTCTCCAGCTCCATGTGCTGGAATCTTGATCCTCCTTTAAATGCCACTACGTTCATGAATTCTTTTCCTACCTATTGTCTTAACATGATCTCTTCCTCCTCTGTGCCTGTGTTAGTCGTATATCGCTGCATAAAAAGCATATCCCAAAGCCTGCCATCGTGAGACAACCATCACTGTTACCTCGCCCAGTTTCCGTGGGCCATGAGCTTGGGAGCAGCTTAGCTGGGTGATTCTTGCTCATGACTCATGGTGTCTCATGAAGTTATAGTCAAGATTCAGCCAGGTCTATAGGCTCGGGCTGGAGGATCTACTTCAGAGATGTTTAGCCTAGGTGGCTGCCAATTCAGTGCTGGCTGTTGACAAAAGGCCTCAGTTCCTCGCCCTGTGGACGTCTCCACAGACTGCTCGAGGGTCCTCACAACATGGCCGTTCACTTTCCTCAGAGCGGTGACCCGGGAGAGAGCACAGGCCGTGTAGTGTCTATTCCGGTCTAGTCCTGGAAGTCCCGTGTTGGGATTTCTGCATTTTCCCTGCAGTTCAAGCAGGTCACTTCATACAGTGTGGAAGAAAAGTACACACAAGCGTGAAGACCAGGGGGCGGGGATCCGGGGAGCGTCTTAGAGGCCGCTCATCGTTTCCCACATCTTGAGCATAACTTCAAGCGGTCTGCCCCGTGGCACGCTTCTGTGTGTCCCTTCCCTACCTGCTCCGTTAGATTTGTGTTTTCTTTAGAGTCTAGACTTGCTTCCTTAGCTTTACATATCTTGAAATTTTTGGCACATTTCATTCAGTGTATGTCATGTTCAGTTGCGAAGTTGGAACCACAGCCTCTCTGTTAGTGGGTATAAATGAAAACATATCTGTGAGAAAAAAATAAGACAGAGATGGAGAGATTTTGGCAGAGAGAGGGAACGTAAAGGAGATCAAGTGTGTGTGTGTGAAAAGAGAGAAAACAGATGAGGTAGAAAACCGTGCATTTTTTCAGAAAAATATGAAAAAAAATTGGTACTATTTTGTAGGTACTAGAGAACCAGTTTTACAAGAGTTTAAATGCTTGGATTACTATGGAACAGTCTTCTACTTTGTGTCCTGTATGTGAATGCCTCACTATGAGTTTTCCTAGGACTCTCTCAATTATGCTTAATACTTTTATTAAAAAAAACACCAAAAACATTTTGTATTGGGGTATAGCCAATTAACAATGTTGTGGTAGTTACAGGTAAACGGATAAGGGACTCAGCCATACATATACATGTATCCGTTCTCCCTCTTCCCGTCTGGGCTGGCATATAACACTGAGAAGAGTTCCATGTGCTATACAATATGTCTTTGTTGGTTATCCATTTTAAATAAAGCAATGTTTACATGACCTTCCCAACGTTCCTGACTGTCCCCTCTCCCTGGCAACCGTAAATTCATTTTCTAAGTCTGTGAGTCACTTCCTGTTTTGCAAGTAAATTCATTCGTATCATTTCTTTTAGATTCTACATATAAGAGATGTCTGGAGAAGGAAACGGCAACCCACTCCAGGATTCTTGCCTGGAGAATCCCACGGACAGAGGAGCCTGGCAGGCTACAGTCCATGCATCGCTAAGACTCAGACACGACTGAGTGACTAACACACACACACACACACACACACACACACACAAACACACACAGATGTCATATGATAGTTCTCCTTTTTGAATAAAGGGTCTTTGGATCACTCCTTTAATAAAAGCAGGGAAATCATTGCTTACAAATAACTCTGAAGTAATGTCAAGTGCAGCATTTGTATATGACTTTTTATATGTGATGGGGAACTTTATTTAGCTTTTGATTAACTGCTCTGTAGCCTGGCTCACTGGGGTAAAATCATTTTCTGGATTGGTCAATTAACATTTACGTGCAGTCGGAGCAAAGGGCACAGAGGCATGTCAGAAGAAAGAAAAAGACCCCTGACAATATAGGTCCTGGCAGGCTCTCCTCACAAATGTCACTCACATCTATCTTCTCATCTCCATTCCTAGAACCACCAGGGCAACAGGGTCCAATTCCTTATTAACTCATGTCAGATTTATTAAAATGACCTCCAAAGACCTTTCTCAGCTGCTAAAGAGTGCTAACTTTTTTCACTCTCCTCTTTCACCTTCATCAAGGGGCTCTTTAGTTCCTCTTCACTTTCTGCTGTTAGCGTGTTGTCATCTGCATATCTGAGGTTGTCGATATTTCTCCCAGCAATCTTGATGCCAGCTTGTGATCATCCAGCCCAACATGTTGCATTATGTGCTCTGCATAGGGGCTTCCCAGGTGGCTCTAGTGGTAAAGAACTTGCCTGCCAATGCAGGAGACGTAAGAGACGCAGGTTTGATTGCTAGGTTGGGAAGATCCCCTGGACGAGGGCACAGCAACCCACTCCAGTATTTTTGCCTGGAGAAACCCATGGACAAAGGAGCCTGGCGGACCATAGTCCATGGGGTCACAGAGTCAGACACAACTGAAATCACTTAGCACACACTCTGCATAAAAGGTAAATAAGCAGGGTGACAATATACAGCCTTGACGTACTCCTTTCCCAATTTGGAACCAGTCCATTGTTCCATGTCTGGTTCCAACTGTTGCTTCTTGACCTGCATACAGGTTTCACAGGAGGCAGGTGAGGTGGTCTGGTATTCCCATTACTTTAAGAATTTTCTACAGTTTGTTGTGAGTCACACAATCAAAGGCTTTAGCGTAGTCAATGAAGCAGAAGTAGATGTTTTTCTGGAATTCTCTCGTATAATACAATGGATGTTGGCAATTTGATCTCTGGTTCCTCTGCCTTTTCTAAATCCAGCTTGTACATCTGGTAGTTCTCAGTTCACATACTGTTAAGTGAAGTGAAGTCTCTCAGTCGTGTCCAACTCTTTGCAATCCCATGGACTGTAGCCTACCAGCTTCTTCCGTCCATGGATTTTCCAGGCAAGAATACTGGAGTGGGTTGCCATTTCCTTCTGTAGAATATCTTCCCAACCCAGGGATTGAACCTGGGTCTCCCGCATTGAGGGAGACGCTTTTACCGTCTGAGCCACCAGAAACCCACTTGATTTCACACTCCAGGATGTCTGGCTCTAAGTGAGTGACCACACCATCATGCTTATCTGGGTCAGTAAGACCTTTTTTGTACCCTTCTTCTGTGTATTCTTGCCACCTCCTCTTATCTCTTCTGCTTCTGTTAGGTCCTTACCATTTCTGTCCTTTACTGTGCTCATCTTTGCATGAAATGCTCCCTTGGTGTCTCTAATTTTCTTGAAGAGATCTCTAAAGCAGAGCGATTGATATTCCATGAGTTGACTAAATGGTTTAAGTTCTTTTGAACTTATTTTAACTGAAACATATTTTAACTGAAAGGCAAAACGATAAATGTGTACTGTTGACCACACATGAAAGAGAACTCTTTCTATTCTTCCTTCTGTTAATAGGGATGGAAAGAGTACATTTGCTAGACGAGTGGCTACAGGCCGTGCATCTTAACATCTCTCTGGGGCCCTGGCAGAGTCCCAGTCCATACTGACTGCTTTGGCTTTTATGAGTTTTCTTTTTGTTGTTTTTCTACATGGTAATTGCCAAGCTTTCTTTTTAACCTTGTTATATATAGGCACATTTTTATAAATGCTCTCATAGTTTCTCCAGTATTTCTATATATTGATAACAGATCAGGGGTCTATAAAGGCTGAGTCAACCATTTTGCTAACATCAGAATGAAGAACCTTTTTCACAGAACATAGTCCTGAAAGAAGGAGGTAAATATGGCAGGTCCGTAGGGTCATCTAGAGGGAGTAAGGCGTGTGTGCACCTGTACGTGTGTGCACGCCTGACTCTACTCTTAGAAACAGGCAAGCATTGTATTTCACCGTCTTCAGTGAGGAGGCTGTTAGAAGGGGGGAGGCTGAAAATTCAGAACACAGTCAACACCCAATTGAAAAAGGCCCTGGGAATGGAAATGGCCGTGAGGGGCTGTCAATAGGCTCAGAGAGGGGAAATGGAAGCACATAAAAACCTCAGGGACACTCTAACTCAGACAAATTGACTATCATCCTATTGGCCCAAGACATTAAAATACCAAGTTTTTCTTTCCATTTTTTTGTGTATTATATATTGTTTTGAAATAAGTAGGAAACCAAAATGTTTTAAATCTTGTTCACTATTATGAAGTTATCTTCTGTTCTTTTATTTTTAGGGGAAGAGTTTTTCTATCTGTTAAGAACTGGGTATGAAATGAAAAATTTTTTGAAATGAAAAATAGTTTGTTATCATCACGTATAAAATAAGCTTATCAAGATAAAATCTAATGACTTTCTTACTATTAAAATTGCCTTGGGGCTGATCTCAAATTAATATATTATTTTTATCTCCTTTTTGTTATAAACTCATGCAGTTCATTTATGAGCAAAAAAAAAAAAAAACGTGGTTACTTGGCAGATTTTTTCTACAATGTTTTAAGGAAGACCAAACTTTTTAGGACTTATATATATTAATTTATTAGTACTCCCCTAACTTTAATTTAAGAAATTGAGTATTTGAGTAGATGGGGGAGCATAATAGACAAAATTTTGTAGTTGATGAATCTCTGCTAAACAATCTTTTATTTCTAAATTCTACTTTTCTATTTGCCAATGAGATATGAATGACTATTTAACATTCTTTGATAATTTTTCTTTTGACTTGGGGGAAGTTCAGGTTTATGTGCTATTTAATATTATAATTAAATTTAAGGATCATTTATTTAAAATCTTACAAGGCCTGGTGCTATGAGAATATTAGTATCAAGGAGACACAGTGTCTACTCTCACAGAGATCATAGTTTTACAAGAGAAGAGAAACATAGCAATATCATGATAAAATAGTGAATCATTAGAAATATATGTAAGTGGATGACATGAGTAGGTTGATTGGGAAATTATAAGTCAAGAAAAGCTTCTAGAAAGAGCTTGTATCTGAACTTGGGTTTAAATAGCTGATTGGTCCGTATGGTCCTATGAAAAAATAAAAGTTAAGAAAATCAATCTTCTTCATAGTTCACAAGGTGTTTCCAGTTTTGCAGAGGTAGCCTTGGTACATACGAGCCCAGTGGTTAGCAGTGCAGTTCTCTACATGGAGCATGCCCTAAGCAACCCTGCAAGATTACGGAAGGGGTTCTAGACTGCACGTTACCTTTGCAGCCGTAGGAGGACTAGAGGAAATGTCTTTGCCTCCGCAGGAGCCCTGTCCTGGTTTTCCAGTGCACCCACCGTCATGTGATCTGCCTAGACTGCTTCCACCTGTACTGTGTGACCAGACTCAACGACCGGCAGTTTGTCCACGACCCTCAGCTTGGCTACTCTCTGCCTTGTGTGGGTAAGTCTAGCCCTGTTTCCTCCATTTCTAGTTCTGATCAACAGAAGAAAAAGGAGAATTACTGATATAAAACTATCTTAAATATACCCACTTCCCTAATGAGGAATTGAAAATCCAGGTATCTATTTGATCATGGTTGGGGAAGAAAATTAATGTTTGAATCACAATATGAAACCCTAGGTTTTGAAGGACCTGTGTTGAACTAGAAAATGTATAATCTACATAAAGGCATTGAAAATAAATTTTAAAATATTATTCAGCCAATGTATACAAAGTATGTCTAGCAATTCACCCTGAAAAGCAGAGATTTATTAACCTGGATTTAGAGCAATTTTTTATCATACACCTCTATTGCTAAAAATTTTGAACATGTACATAAATATTATATGAAACGTGTATTATATGAAATAAATAAATATTATATGAAACGTGTATTTAAAAAGAAAGAATGATACAAAGCTGAAATATCTGTTTAAATGTTTTATATCTTCCAATGTTGCAAAACATCCTTTACTTGTGCTATATCATTGTCATTAGATGTATTTTTTTTAATGAGGTGAAATTCACATAACATGCAATTGACCATTTTAAAGTGTACAGTTCAGTGGCATTTTCTGCTTTCATATTGTTATGCAGTGACCACCCACTTCTTTTTAGTTTCAAAACATTTTCATCACTCCATAATAATATTGTATATCCATTAAGTAGTCACTTCCCATCATCCCTTACCCCCATCATTTGGCAACCACTAATCTGTTTTTTTTGGGGGGGGGGTTGCCTCTATGGACTTGCCAATTCTAAATATTTCATATAAAAGGAATCACAAAATATGTGACCTTTTGTGTCTGCCTTTTTTTCACCTGGCATGTTTTTGACATTCATCCAAGTTGTGATATGGATCAGTACTTTGTTATTTTTTTGGCTGAATAATATGTCATTATGTGGATATACCATAACTTATTTATCCATTCATCCATTGATGTGCATTGTTTCTGTCTTTTGGCTGTTATGAATGATGCTGTTATAGACATTTGAATACTTGTTTCTGTCTGGATATATGTTTTCATTCCTCTTGGAGTGCAGTTTTGAGATCATATGGTAATTCTACTTCTTAAGGAACCACCAAACTATCTTCCATAGCTGCTTCATCATTTTACATTTCCACTACCAACTTACAAGGATTCTTATTTCTTTACATTCTCACCAACACTTGCTTATAATATTTTTCTATTTTTTAAGTCACCATCTTATTAAATATAAAATGGTATCTCATGGATTGGATTTGCGTTTTCTTAATGACCAGTGATGTTGAATATCTTCTCATATGCTCATTTGCCATTTGTATATCTTCTTTGGAGAAATGTCTGTTCAAATCCTTTGCCTGTTTTTAACTGGATTGTTTGTCTTTTAGTTGTTAAGTTGTAAGAGCTCTTTATTTATTCTGGATACTAGAGCCTCACTATTATATGATTTGCAAGCATTTCTCCCAATCTGTGTCTTTTCACTTTCTTTACAATGTCCTTTGATACACAAAAGTTTTAAATTTTGATGAAGTCCAATTTATATTTTCTTTTGTTGCTTGTGCCTTTGATGTCAAATTTAAGAATGTAGTGCCAAATCCCATCTCATGAAGATTTACCTCTTTGCTTTTTCTAATAGTTTAGCTCTTATATTTAGGTCATTGATTCCTTTTAAGTTAATTTCTATATATGGAGTGCGGCAGGGGATCTGGTTCCTTTAAAACTAGGAAATGGCATCTAGAAATCAGTTCCAGTGCTTTGTGCGTCCATTGTTACTGGGTTGGTCACTCTTTCTAGGCCTGGCTGAAAGAGCTAGAAGACATGCATTTTTAAAAAGGTAAAAACTGTATTTATACTGACATCTCCACTTTATATCTGGGGTTATGGAATTTTTACTTGAAGTCACTGATCTTAATACTGTCATTGCTTTCTCTCTCAGCAAAAAATCTTATTACTGAGTGATATTAACATAATTACTGATTTGTCTCATTTCATAATACGTATATAATAGAATCTGTTTCAGGGTACCAATACCATCACCAAAGTGTGATTACTGAAAACAGTGTTAATGAAGTTTGTTTTGTGAGTAGGGTATATTGTTATAGAGGTGTAGAGTCAAGTGCAGTTACTGTATAATTATGTCACCAATTTAATACATATTTTTAACTATTTTAAAATGTGTTTTGTTTTTATAATTTATATTTTTATATTTATGCAAAATATTAACATGATTCCAAAGTCAAAGCTATGAAATAATTATATTCAAAGAAATACAACTTTTATTCACATTCTCTTGAATACTCCTTTTCTCTACGGTGTAAGTGTACACCTTTATTTGAAAAAGCTCCCATTTTAAAACACATAAACAGATTATAGATGATGTAGATATTGAAGAGGTTTGCATCATCTTCTTAAGTAAAAAGTAGAATCATATGCATATTTGTCTCCACCTTCCTTTTTGTTTTTAGCTGTACACTATATATTCTGTAGATCTCTCCCTAGTAATATGTGTATATTTTCTTCATGGAAAAATTAGCATTACTGAATTCCATTGTGTGGTTATACTTTACTGTTCCCATATTGGTAAATACTTAGTTTTCATTTTTTTATTACAAATATTGGTACAACCAATAGACTTGTATACATATGTATTTTCATAGTCGTGATCAGAGTATCACTGAGATGGATCCCTAGAGTGGGATTGCTCTATCAAAGAGAAAAATATGTATTTATTTTTATGTTTCCAAACCCTTCTCCCCAAAAGTATGCCATCTTCCATTCTCACCAGTGACGTGTAAAAGCAGCAGGTCCCCCACCACCTCACCAACAGAGCAGCCACAGGACTTTGGGGGCTGCTTTCCAATCTTACCTTTGAAAAAATGGTATTTCCCCATGCATATTTTCTTCTTATTTTGAACAAGGTTGAGTATCTTAAGTTTAAGATCCTTTTACACTTTTTTTTCTCCATTATTTAAAAAAAAAAAAATCTCGCCTTTTTTCTCAAGGGATAGGCTAAGTGAATATATTATATATTTTTTTCTTCAAAAGTATTTTCGATATAGTAGTCCCTTACAGCATCAGGAAAAGTTAACAAGGTTCAATCACTTATGTTTTTATAAAGAATGTGTGTCAACTAGCTTTTACTTTGCTGCTTCTTTGCCAAAGGATAACTGACAGCTTCTAAGTGAAATAAAATATTTGCCTGGTTAAGCTGTATCTCACAGAAATGCATTATATGAATTTACTATGGTTTAGTTATCTTTTAAATACCAATTTTTTACACTAACTGTGTTAATGACATTTTTATAACTTTATGCATTCCTGAGTTCAACTTCTTCATTTTAACTGTGAATGAGGTAGGGAATGAATGAATTTTAAATATGCTTACTTTGCATGTTTTTTTGGGAATCCTTTCAAATATTTTTGTGAATGTATCTACTTTATTACCAGTCATATAAATGTAATACTCCATAAAGTTTTGCTTTTATTTTTTAAAATGCCACTTACTATTGAGAAAGAATCTTCTCTAACACATCTTTGCTTTCATGTTTAACAGGAGGCATAAAGCTGCCTATCTGTACATTTTGTTATTAAAAGAGAATGTAGCAAATAACCACAAACTGAGACAGGTTAGAAACAACCATTCTGCTGGGTAGTAAGCCCCCTACACTGCACAATTCATGCCAATACTTGCTTCTTCACATCCTCTCCAATATTTTAATATGTATCTCCAGAAGTGCTTACTCATAACAAAATAGAGCTCAGCTTGTTACAGTATTACTTGCTGTGTATTATTTCAGCCTTCTTTATTTTATGAGGACTCAAATTATATTATAAATATTTAACATATTATGTGAAAACAGGTTTTCTAATGCTATTATAGTTTCTTGTTGTTGTAAAAGACAAGCTGAATTGTCTTGACTGTTTGCTCAACAGAAGTGTTTCTTACATTTATTACTTGCTTATTAAACGTCATGCTAAGTGTCATAGCTTCACACCTTCTTCAGTTTATATCTCAGAGCTTATTATATACAAAAGATGAAATGCCCTGTTAAGGGTAATAGTTCCTCACATTGTTGAGGACTACTGGTTTCTTCTTTGGCTTCTACTTACTTGGTTAGTATTATCTTTAATTAATGGTTTCTCTGCAAGAAGCTCAAATCTTTTGAAGTCACTTAATATTTTAACAGAGTTGGTTGGGTGAACTTGAGAGAATTTGTCCCTAATTCTTTTAGCCAAGCGCAGATAATGCTCTGCAAAAGGGAACCGATAAGACAGGGTTTTCTAGGAGCCTTGCTGTAGGACTCCCCTGCCCCCTCAGGATGTCCCCCGTACAATTCATGACATGTGATTTTGAATTGCAGACTAAGGTATGAGATACCAGTATAAGCCCTAATATGAACCACCATAAACCAATGAGGCATTTGCACATATCCTTGGGTGTAGACAGAGCATCAGAGAAGCCAAATTCAAATCCTGACTCTGAGACTTACTCCCTGTGTGATTGAGGGCAAATTACTTAACCTTGATTTGCCTCAGTTTCACCTTAAGGTAAAATTGGGGCAGTACAATAACATCTAGCTTATATGTTGTTATGCAGATAAATTAAAATAACGCCACATAAAGCACTTTTCAGTTAAATGCTGAAGACAGTGGGCGCATGGTGAATATTGGCTTTTGTTATTTTATTGCTACATAAGCATGTATTCCCACAGTATATATAATGTATCTGTGCATATATGTGTATATTGACAAAGGAGCATATATTTAAACATCCTTTAACTGTAGGTTGGTGTTTCCTGCAATTTCATGCGTAAAATCAGCCAGTTATCAAGCATTGCTCACCTCTCCACCTGTCTGGCCATGTTTTCCCCTTGGTTTATTTGACTTTGACTTGACTCTTGGACAGAGCATGGAACAAGACACATACTGTAAAGTAGTAACTTAACAGAAATGGAAAATCAAAGCTTTTTGAACTATAAATAGAAACAGCAGACTATCAGAGATAAGAATTTATCAAACCCATGTTATTTCCATGGCACAGTCTGCTCCCAAGATGGGGTTAATTAAAAAGTTATGTTAATTAACATCTATGAGTCTTATAAATAAAACTTAGTATGTATGAGAAGTGAAAAATCATGGTCAGTTTCCATAAGGGAACTGAGAATGTATTGAAAGGGCAGCTTTGTGGGAGCTGGATTACTCCAGCAAGGCTGAGTCTATACCAGATCCACACAATAAGGTCAGTGTGTTACTGGCTCCGTGTAGCAGGGTGCTGTGAAACATTTTCTTGACTGCCCATGGATGACCTCCACAGCTCCGTGTAAATGTAAAATGACTGGACCACAAGAGTCAGACCCAGGGTTATCACTGGCTTTGAATACTTAGGAGAACATCTTGTTGGTTTCTCTGAAGAGATGTACATTTACCTTTCCACCATGTCAGCTTAAAAGGCCTTGTCAAGTGGTTTTAGGACCCTGTGATGACTTACTAACTTTTTTGTGGATTATAACTCTTCCAAGAAAATTAAAGCAAGATTAGTTTATGGAGACAAGGGGGCATTTACTGATAAATTCATAACTTTCTTCTTGATTTTTATTTTGTATTGAAGTATAGTTGATTAATAATGTGTTAGTTTCAGGTATACTGCAAAGTGATTCAGTTATATATATATATACACATATACACACATATATATATTCTTTTTCAAAGCTCAATTTTAGACAGATGCATTCTTCAAGGTGTGACCAGTCAACAGTGAACCAAATCTTTCCATTGCTGTAATTTTTATAATGAACAATTAAAACTGGGTCAAAACACCATTTGAGCAGAAACCCTGCTTTTTTTGTATGAGCTCCTCATTTGACTAGAAATTATGTTATGCTTTGTAAGAGTGGAATGCTGAATTTTATTTCCCTGATATGATGATTAGAGCCCTTACTGAGTACCTTCCCTGTATAAGGTCCCACTAGGATGCCTAATACATACATTCATTAATCCCCACAAAGCCCTGTTGGGCTGGATATTGTCATTCTTCCAGTTTAGAGATGAAGCATTTGAGGCTCACAGAAGTTAACTAAACTGCACATGATACTGAAGCTGGTATGTAACAGAACTGGTATTTATTCAGCTAGCTGTGGCTCTAGAAGTGTGCTCTTAATAACTAGACAGCATACTAAAAAGCAGAGATATTCCTTTGCCAACCAAAATGCATCTAGACAAAGTTATGGTTTTTCCAGTGGTCATGTATGGATGTGAAAGTTGGACCATAAAGAAAGCTAAGTGCCGAACAATTGATGCTTTTGAACTGTGGTGTTGGAAAAGACTCTTGAGAGTCCCTTGGACTGCAAGGAGATCCAACCAGTCCATCCTAAAGGAAATCAGTCCTGAATATTCACTAGAAGGACTGATGCTGAAGCTGAAACTCCAATACTTTGGCCACCTGATGCGAAGAACTGGCTCATTGGAAAATACCCTGATGCTGGGGAAGATTGAAGGTGGGAGGAGAACGGGATGACAGAGGATGAGATGGTTGGATGGCATCACCGACTCGATGGACATGAGTTTGAGTAAGCTCCAGAAGTTGGTGATGGACAGGGAAGCCTGGTGTGATGCAGTCCATGAGGTTGCAAAAAGTCGGACACAACTGAGCAACTGAACTGAATAGAACTGAACTGATGTAACAGAGCTGATATTCAGTCAGCTAGTTGTGGCTTTAGAAGTGTGCTCTTAATCACTATACGAATCGATAAGCCTGTAAACACCAAAGTGTATGGGAAAAGAAAGAAAATCAAGGGAAAGAGTGTCTCTAATTTTTTGGCACTTTTTCATATTTAAACCAGCAGCAAGCTTGACAAGTAGAAATTCTCTGTATTTTTCAGAGGAAGAAATAAAGGCTCAGCAGGATTGAGTGAGCAGCATCACAGAGTCAGGAAGGGTTGAGCTGAGATTTCAACCCAGGTGTGGTTGCGCCAAAGCTCTGTGTTTCTCCCCACCCCCACCCTGCTTCTCTCTGGACTGTAACTGCACTGCACATTTCAGTAACATGGCAGTCTGTTTGTTTTTAATTTTCAGTTGGAGGATAATCACTTTACAGCATTGTGTTGGTTTCTGCCATACAACATTGTGAAGATGGCCATTTTTATAAGTCCCAGTGCCCAGGCCGTGCCTGAGGCCAATTGGATGCGGCCCTCTGGGGGTGGCCCTCAGTATTTGATAGAGGCCCCGTGTTTAAAAGTTTGAGCACTTCTTCCAGGTGAGCGTTCTATGAGTAATGAGGTATTTTCCATGGGAGATCATAGCATTAATAAGCCTGAAAATACTCCCACTGCCCTTATCTGTTTTCCCATGAGTGATGTGACTTGCTAACCAGCATAAGCTTTTTCAATAAACATTAAAGGAGTTGAAAAAGAGATGGACAAACACAGCCAAAATGGCCTATTTCCAGGGCCTCTAACAAACTCTTGCATGAAGTTAAGGGCTTCGTGAAAAACCTCATAATTATTGTGAAATACTGGCTGTGTTTTTGCTGTATCTACTGTTATTACATTCCTTGCTAGGAATTAATTTGAAGCGCCAAAGCCCTTTGTGGGTCTGCTCTTAACATTGAGTGCCACTCATCCACCTTGGTGGAGCTTCAGGGATTTAGATTGATTTATTTTAGAATTCAGGCTTCCCAGGTGGTGCTAGTGGGAATGAACCCGCCTGCCAATGAAGGAGACTTAAGAGACACAGATTTGATCCCTGGGTGTGAAAGATCCCTGGAGGAGGGCATGGCAACCCACTTCAGTATTCTTGCCTAGAGAATCCCTATCGACAAAGGAGCCTGGCAGGCTGCAGTCCAGGGTCTCAAAAGAGTCAGACACGACTGAAGGGACTTGGCACACACACATTTTAGAGAGCAGCTAAAATAAAAGTAGAATTTATATGATGAAGACTCTGCAAATTGTGTTTACCTCTAGTCCACTGTGAGTCCTGGTAGCACAGATGTCCTGTAGCTTTGGGGCGTCCCAGGGCAGCCCCCACCTTCCCTATAATATGTGGTTGGTACCATGTGAGTGCATCCCCTCTCTGCCTTCAACACTTCACCTTTTTTCACTTTTCTCCTCTCAGTTCACTTTTCATATAATTCCCATCTTCGTATAACATGGAATGACGTTTTCTTTCTATCTAATACACCCACTCACCAACCACAGTCCAATGGTGTCCTAAGTATCTTAGTCAGTGATTTTACGTATGTGCATGCTAAGCATACAGTAGTCATGTATGGATGTGAGAGTTGGACTATAAAGGAAGCTGAGCACCAAAGACTTGATGCTTTTGAACTTGGAGAAGACTCTTGAGAGTCCCTGGGACTGCAAGGAGATCCAACCAGTCCATCCTAAAGGAAATCAGTCCTGAATATTCATTGGAAGAATTGATGCTGAAACTGAAGCTCCAATACTTTGGCCACCTGATGTGAAGAACTGGCTCATTGGAAAACACCCTGATGCTGGGAAAGATTGAAGGCCAGAGAAGGGGATGACAGAGGATGAGATGGTTGGATGGCATCACCAACTCGATGGACATGAGTTTGAGCAAGCTCCAGGAGTTGCTGATGGACAGGGAAGCCTGGCATGCTGCGGTCCATGGGGTCCCAATAAGTCAGACACAACTGAGTGGCTAAACTGAACTGAACTGATGCTAAGTCTATTCAGTCATGTCCCACTCTTTGCAGCCTCATGGACTATAACCCTGCCAGGCTCCTCTGTCCATGGAACTCTCCAGGCAAGAATATTGGAGTGGGTTGCCATGCCCTCCTCCAGGGGATCGTCCCAATGCTGGGATCAAACCCCTGCGTCTTGTTCTTTACCACTAGCGCCACCTGGGGAGCCATTCTGCATGAGGCAAATAGTTCTGGTTCCTTTGAGAAACAGAAATATTCTGGATGTCTGGAGAGTCAAGAAGACTGGTTCCTAGACAACTTTTCAGGAGGCTAAGCATAAAATCCAACATGAATTATAGTTTTAGCTCTTGAACATTGATTTCTCAAATACAAATAATCAAAGTCCATATAGTTTCTAAAACCACATCGAAAAATAGGAAGTATATTAAAAGATAGATCACCAAACAAGGCGTGTAAATGGTCACTACATATACTGAAAACTCAGTATAATTAGTTGCTAAAGAATTGCTACTTTAAAGCACAATATATAACATGATGGACATATATTCAAAAGAGGTAAAATATAAATTTAAATATTTCTGCAAAGCAATTTGGCAAGTCATGTTAGAGCTCTAAAACGTTAGTAAACTCCCTAGAACCTGTTCATGCACACATTCTCTAAATGTTGCAAGTATTTGAGGGCGTGGGCCCATGACAAGGGCAGAGAAGGAGACAGGTGCAGGCAGGAGGGTTGAAGGGCAAAGGGGAAAATGGAAGTGAGAAGAAATGACAAATTGAGGGGACTTCAACGGGCTGGTGAGAGTGCGCTGTGCACAGAATGATCGTAAATAACTTACATCTAAATCCTTTAAGAAATTAAAAATCAAAATATGTGGCCTGTCCTCTTCCTAGCCCCTCAGTTCAGTTCAGTTCAGTCGCTCAGTCGTGTCTGACTCTTTGCGACCCCATGGAATGCAGCATGCCAGGCCTCCCTGTCCATCAGCAACTCCCAGAGTTTACCCAAACTCATATCTGTTGAGTCGGTGATGCCATCCAATCATCTCATTCTCTGTCATCCCCTTCTCCTCCCACCTTCAATTTTTCCCAGCATCAGAGTCTTTTCAAATGAGTCAGTTCTTCACATCAGGTGGTCAAAGATCTTGACAAATTGTAATAGCCACCATGAG
This sequence comes from Giraffa tippelskirchi, assembly GCF_054371585.1. Classification (NCBI taxonomy): domain Eukaryota; kingdom Metazoa; phylum Chordata; class Mammalia; order Artiodactyla; family Giraffidae; genus Giraffa; species Giraffa tippelskirchi. The sequence goes on along the minus strand of NC_137283.1, from coordinate 160,120,712 downwards.
AATGGCAGCAGAGGATTCAGGCAGCTGACGAGCTTGTCATCCAAAGCCAATGTTCTACCTCAAAATTACTTGAAATTATATCAAACTTCCTAATTTTCTGAGGCTAATGCTGCTAAACTTTTTGTTCTTTCTTTTGGGGGTGATTTAGTAATTCTGGTAGCTTTCCCTTGGTTTGGATGTGAGGAAGTAGAATGTCAGGATGGTGGTCTAACTTTCCTAACAAAATCGAGGCTGATCAGAATGTGGGTTGATTCTCATCATGTCGTGCTCCAGGGCAGGCTGGCTGGAGGTGGAGGTGGGGCTGTGCCCCACACCATCATTCAGGGACTCAGACTCAGCCTCCTGTTACCCAGGGGTTCTGCTGTTCTCAGTGGCCCTGAAGTCCCCACTGCACCCTCTTCACCCAGGCGGGAAGCCAGAGTAGGAGCTTTGTACTGGGGGGTGGGGGTGGCAGGCGGGGAGAGTTGCTTAGAGACCAGGCCCAGGAATGGCCCCCGTCACCTCGTCCCATGGTCCTTATGCCAGACGCAGCCGCATGGCCCCACCCAGCCACACAGGGTGAGGGGTGGGAGACCGGGACTGGGGGGCTTTGGTCTGGCTGTGCGCCCAGGAGGAAAAGCAGACAGGACTGCAAGCCCACAGCCCTCTCTCTCACTGGCAGAGAGGATGGAGAACGTAAACTTTCTTGAATGGCTTTCCGCTTTCCTTTCCTCACCTGAGACCGGCCCAGCACTCCATCACGGAGCTTCGTGGTAAGGGGTGAGTGGTGCGTGGACAAGGACCGGAAGCAGCTGTAGCACAGAGCGGACGGCCTGCGGGGGCTCGTTCTCGCTGGGTGCACAGGCTCTGTCTGTGCAGGCGGGTGTCTGGCCTCGGAAGGGCTGCCTGTGTGGGACCCTACTTTACCCAGGACTAGAGACCCGCACATCAGCCTGGTGCTTGCGTGTGCCTTTAGAGTTTTACAAATGAAGGGACTGTGTGCCACTTTGAGGTGTTACCAGCAGCAGAACTGCTGTGTTTCTCTCCCAGAGGAGCCCCGTGTCCCAGTAAGTGAAAGTGAAAGTGTTGACCCTGTCCGACTCTTTGTGATCCCATGGACTGTCGCCCGCCAGGCTCCTCTGTCCATGAAATTCTCCAGGCAAGAATATGGAGTGGGTTGGGTCTCCCATGTTGCAGGTGGATTCTTTACCGCCTGAGCCACCAGGGAAGCCCGTGTCCCAGTAAACCTCACCTCGATTCTTCCTTTCTTGGGTTTCTATTTTCCAAACAGCCTTTCGCCTTTTCTTGCATCTTATTAAGTAGTTAAAAATAGAATAACATTTTAAATAACAGAAGTAAGGTGGGAATGCCTTGAATAGCTAGCAGGAAGCAAAAATAATTTCTTTCTACCTACTTCTGCCCTGAACTCTTGAGCAAGAGCATCCTACTTTTGTTTTATAAGGTCAAAAGCAAACCGTTTTCAAGTATAAATTTATTACTTATCCAAAGAATTCTAGAAAGATGCTTATAAATCCTTAAGATAGCTCCAAGAGTTGTTCAGAACAGCTGTCCTTAGTCTTTCTTCTTCTTTTTATTAAAGTGTATATCCCCGTATTCCTCTCCCTGGCCTTCTTGGCAGCTGGCATGATTTTCGAGTCTGTGCATTTGGCATTAACAGTACAGAAGGAGCTCTCCTGAGGCTGGAAGGATTATAATCAGAGTCAGTAGAATGTTAATTGACCTGTAAGTGCATCATTTTAAATGGCTTGGTGTATTTCTACCTTTATTACGAGACATACTATGCATACACAGTAGTGTTTAAACACATTGATATTGTTATATATATTTGTATAGTCTCGGAAAACCTCTGTAACCACCACCCAAATCAAGAAAAACCGTACTGCCAACAGGCCAGACACCCTCCGTGTGCCCTGCTCAATCCCAGCCTCCTCCCTTTGGCCTTGGTACAACTGTTATATTATCTTTTTTTTTTTTTTTGCCACAAGGCATGTGCGATCTTAGTTCCCTGACCAGAGATTGAACCCATGTCTCCTACCTTGGAAGCCCGAGTCTTAACCACTGGGCCACTAGAGAAAGTGAAAGTGAAAGTCGCTCAATCATGTCCAACTCTTTGCAACCCCGTGGACTGTAGCCCACTAGGCTCCTCTGTCCATGGACTTCTCTAGGCAAAAATACAGGAGTGGGTTGCCATTCCTTTCTCCAATGAATCTTCTTGATCCAGGGATCAAACCTGGGTCTCCCGCATTGCAGGCAGATTCTTTACTGTCTGAGCCACCAAGGAAGTCCCGATGCAAATATTATCTTGACTTTTGTGATATTCATTACCTTGCTTTTCCTTGTAACATCACCACTTTATATCTATACTTCCCTAAATAATACAAATATTTCCCTGCTTTTAACTTTCAAATGGCTGCTTGACTGGTTTTGCCAAATTTCCCTTACCAGTGGCAGTGCCAATTCCAGTTATATCTTCAGAAAGCTCTGAGCACAGGAGCAAGTATTCCAATATTATTATCCCATTATTATTTTTGTTACTTATATTGTGTTAACCACACTAGAGCATAGCTTTGTTTCTGTTTATCGTCCTCATCTCGGGTGCTGTCCTGTGTGAAAACAGTGTTTGGTTAGCTTTTTCAGCAGGTGCATTTTGAGTTCCCATGCAGAGATAAAAAAGCAAACTGTAGTAGGGACTCTGAAGAGTCACTTGGGCAAGAAGATCAATTTTATCACAATTTGGTGAAAATAAGTCTTACACTTAGATTATGAATTTTAAAAAGTACAGCTCACTAACTGCTAAATATGCTCCTTCATTTGTGAGTAATTCCAGGCTCCACTGTCGACTGCTTTGCGTTTCATTCTGTGGCCTTTGCACAGCAGCTGTGCCCCGGTTTACATCAGAGCGTTTCAGCCGCTGAGAACCACCTAAGGAGAGGCTGACTTACAACTGCCAGAGAGGCTGTTGGCAGAGTGCAGAGTGAGAGACACACGGGCCAGACCCTCTGTGTCCTCTCTCCAGTGTCTCAGGGAAGAAGTTTACCCTGTCTTCACGAGCCACGCGTGTGCTGAGCTTGTCACAGTTTTATCCTGAACAAATTCAGGCTGTTTATGGCCTCTAGGTCAAGAAAATTGAAGTTTATTTGAGACAGAAATTGCTTTGGACTTTAAGTTCACGTTTCCTGATTTGGACAGATGTTGCCTTTTTAAATAGTTCCAGTTGCAGAATGTGTTTTCCTTTATTATTTCCCCATCATTGTCCACAGCTGTGTTCACTGCCTGCTGGTGAATGTGGTTAGTTCTGTCTGTTACTTTGGCCACTTGAAACACACACACACACACACACAGTCACCATGACAAAACTTTACTCTTCCTCACTGTGTGATGTCTTGTATTAATGAGACTTCATGCATAGAAATTGCTATGAGCTGGTGACCTCCAACTATCTTTGAAATAATTAATAATGTGCTTAGAGGGGTTGATTTACATATTCATGAGAGTTTATATCACTGAGTTGCTAAGGAGGACAGTGAAACAATTTAATGTCTTAAATGCAGATCAATTTAGCAAGAGGAGGAGTGGTTTAACATTTTAGTGTCAAGATGGAAATAAATATATGATATCTGAATCAAGTAATTATGTTATATATTCCCAGGAAAATCTGGACATCTGCCAGGCCATCTTCTGTGCTCTGTTACTGACTCCATTTAGGAGTTTGGAAAATTAATATTTCTTGTATTTTCAGCTTTCCGAGCTTTTACTAGAAGTCATCTGTCTTGGAGTTATGTATTTATAGAGGGAAACACTGTGTGGAAAGAGTGGAAATATTGAAAGGAGGGGGTTTAGGAATAGCGTTCAAGGAAATGGTACCATTTTGTCTGCCTTCGTTCTGAGACTGACTTCTCTCTCCCCTCCCACTCCGCTCCCCCAGCTGCCAGTAATGGATCTTTCTTGTGGTTCACTTGTGAAGGCTTTTGTCATTGTCACTCTGCAACTGTAATTGTGTGTCTGCTCATCTCCTCTTGCATTGCATGGTTGGAGGACATAATCCACTCGATGGACATGAGTTTGAACAAACTCTGGGAGACAGTGAAGGACAGAGAAGTCTGGCATGCTGCAGTCGATGGAGTCTCAAAGAGTTGGACACGACTGAGCAGCTGAACAACAACAACGCTGTATTAGTTTTCTAGGACCACAATAACAAGATACGATGGACTGGGTGGCTTAAACAGCAGAAATTTATGCTCTCACAATTAAGAAGAGTCTGGCACTCCAAGGGCAAGGTGCCAGCGGGTTTGGTTTCCATGGAGGACTCTCTCCCTGGCTTGGGGATGGCTGCCTTCGTGCGGTCTGTCCCCTCACGTGGTGGTCTCACTGTGTGTACCACCTCGGGGTCTCTGTGTCTGCCCATCTCGTCTGTAAGGACATGAGTCAGATCAGACAAGAGCCCACCCTAATGCTCTCAGAGGTTTTGGTTACCTCTTATGGCTCCGTCTCCAAATACGGTCACATTCTGAGGTTGGGGCTTCAGCATAGGAATTTTGGGGGGACACAATTTCATCTGTAACAGCCACCTTTGAGACTCTGAAGCAGTTTCTGAATACTTGGCCCCCCAGAGTCTGAGGCCGCCCCCCTGAACATGAGCCCTGTGTCCATGCTCTGCTCCTGAGACGTGACTTGTTCTTCACCCCTCGTCTCCCCTACTCCCCGCCACCTGGACTCAGCCGTGTCTGGTTTCCCAAGGAGCAACATCCTTTTGCCTGAGGGATGCAGGAAATTTTTTTGCCAATTATCTAATTTTAAAATCTGGGCTCACTGACAAACATTTCAGGGAGGATCCTCTGAACTTTTCCATCCTTTGTGAAAATAAAAATACAGTAATCATCTCTGAGATGGAGGTGGTCAGGATACCATTTGCAGCCCTTAGTCTTCAGTTCCCCCAAACCAAGGCCCCTGAAGAAAGCTTGGCTGGATACTGTACTCTAAAAGGCTGTAAGCAACAGAACCTGAATATCACAGCTGACTCACAAATGCAGCTCAATTCTCAGTTCAGTTCAGTCACTCAGTCATGTCCGAGTCTTTGCGACCCCGTGGACTGCAGCACACCAGGCCTCCCTGTTCATCACCAACTCCTGGAGTTTACTCAGACTCACATCCTTTGAGTCGGTGATGCCATCCAACCATCTCATCCTCTGTCATCCCCTTCTCCTCCCGCCTTCAATCTTTCCCAGCATCAGGGTCTTTTCAAATGAGTCAGCTCTTCGCATCAGGTGGCCAAAGTATTGGAGTTTCAGCTTCAACATCAGTCCTTCCAATGAACACCCAGGACTGATCTCCTTTAGGATGGACTGGTTGCATCTCCTTGCAGTCCAAGGGACTCTCAAGAGTCTTCTCCAACACCACAGTTCAAAAGCATCAATTCTTCAGCACTCAGCTTTCTTTATAGTCCAACTCTCACATCCATACATGACTACTGGAAAAACCATAGCCTTGACTAGATGGACCTTTGTTGGCAAAGTAATGTCTCTGCTTTTTAATATGCTGTCTAGGCTGGTCATAACTTTTCTTCCAAGGAGCAAGTGTCTTTGAATTCCGTGGCTGCAGTCACCATCTGCAGTAATTTTGGAGCTCTTCTAGTATGGGGCGAGTGGGTGGAGCAGGGGTTGCTTTCCTTTAAAGCGGTGCTTGTATCTTTTGTCTCTGCCATCCATTAGGACTTATCACTACCTTTGTGGTCATGCTGACCCCCGCATGCATGGTCCTACTGGCAAAGGGGAAATAAATGATAGAGGGGACATGAATCTTTCATATCTTCCCAGCCTGGGCGTGGCTCATGTCTGCTCATTCATTGGCTAGCACATCGCCGTGTGGCCTTGTGGACTGCAAAGCAGCCTGGGAAATGAGGTCTAGGGAAACACCTAGGTGCAGAGAAGATGAATTTAATGGACACCTGACCGTCTCCATCAGAGACCCTCCTTTGGAGCCCGGGGGCTCAGCTTCCACGTCATAGATGTGACTGTTTCTCCAGGACTCAGGACTCCTGGGCCACGCCCTGACTTTGCAGTCAGATGGTGTTCATCCAGTTTCAGACCTGCTCTCCCAGATGCTGAGTTCCCTCATTTAAAATGAAAATAAGCCTTAACTCAGAGAGAGTGAAATCCGAGTGCATGTAAAGATGACGGGCACACTTCCTGATGCAGCACAGGTGTTCTGTAGGTGACAGCTTTCCTGTCACAACCAACTTCAGACTGTTTCCTAGATACTTACAATTCTAGCAGGAAACCTGAAACTGCAGCTTGGGTTTAATCAAGGTCTTCTGGCTAAAAAATGAAAATATGATTTCTTTTTGATATTTTCTACACTAGAGCATTAACAATGAATGGAAATAATTCCTGTGAGTCAAGAATTAACATTTTAAGACGTTTAAAACATTACATAAATATAATCCTGCAAAAAAAAACTCTAGAAGTTATTGATACAAGATTCTTATTAAAATCATTAAATTAGATTCACTCTCCATAACCAGATTTTCTAAATTAGTCTTTTATGAAAGGAGTATGTGTAGAAATCTAAGTAGTTGCATTAACAAGGCTACCATAATTTATTATTTCTCTTCTTTTAATAATAGTATCAATGTGCTGTCTTAGTTGTTTGTATGACTTTTAAGTCCTCCCTCAAAAATTTTGTATTCTGAATCGGCCACCAATGAGTAATGAGTAAATTTCCTTTAAGTGCTTTTGGACTGTTATCAAGTACAATGTTGAACACGTATGTAGTCTGAAATCTAAATTATTCTAAAGGAACTGAGAGAGGCACTGAAAGAAGTAATCTGTTGTGTGATGCAGAAGAAAACTTCACAGCTGCTATTTAATTTTTATGTCACCCTTTAATTTGTGTATATGTTTAAATATATATAAAATAGTAGCAATGTTTATATCAAATTAATACTGGCAGTTAATATAGGTTTGAATAAAGTAGACAAAGCCATCCTTCCATTCTTCCAGTCACTTAAAAATACGTGATAAAACATGTACAATTTTGACACAACTTAATTAAAAAAAAAAACATGTTTTAGGTATACAGGTATACATTTAACTTTCGGAAATACTATTACCAAAGGTAGGGACAGTATGGAAACACTAGGAGTATAATTCTGGATGGAGCTCCCACCCCACTCCCAGTTGGGTGTGGGGGGTCACCTCCAATGACGCAAAAGTCAGACCCCCACCCGCCCTTGGCTCCCACCCACCCCCAAGCCCGACAACTTCATAACTCTCATTCAATAGCTTTTAAAGAAATACACTTTAAATATTCTAATAGCCTGAAAAATAACAGCCTCCAACCGTGGTTATTTCTCCATCGTGTTATGCTTTATAAATAAATTCTCTGTTCTGTCCTTAGAGGTTCAAAACAAATACAGTGATTCAGGTTCACAGCTTTCTCTCTGAGTGTAATTTTTTCTGCCACGCTAATACTTCTAAGGGAAATGGTAACAGTTGGCTTAAAATGTGTTCTTTGGGACCACGGTAAGATAGATTCATTAGTTTGCTGGAACTTGTTTCTCAAATTAGACTACTGTTGTAGAAGCAGTGCTGAACTAAAAGTGAGACTAGTCCTGACTCTGCCATTACATCAACACCTTGTTAATGTGGGGTCAGACCACTTACTAGCCACTGGGGACTAAGGCAGGCCTCAGGTATATGAAACCTCATTTAGGCTTCATGATGATTCTGTCTAATCGATATTAAAAATCCCATTTGTCAAGTGAGAAAACTAAGACCCTCAGAAGGTAAATTCAAACACAAGTCTGCCTAATTCCAAAGTTAATTTTTCCTTACCCTTTTTTTTTTCTCTTTCCTTTTTTTAAAATTATGGAAGTATGATAACACATGTACAGGAAACTTGAAAAATACAGAACAAAGTTACATATAGTTCCACTATATATTACAGTTATTGTTTAAGTAGATAAATTGAGGTTTTTAGTTGGAATTTCAATGTCCAACTCTCAAAAATTAACAGAATGACTATACAGAAAAGTAGAAGGATATCAATTCAGTTCAGTCAATCAGTTGTGTCCGACTCTTTGTGACTCCATGGACTGCACCACACCAGGCTTCCTTGTCCATCACCAACTCCCAGGGTTTACTCAAACTCATGTCCACTGAGTTGGTGATGCCACCCATCCATCTCATCCTCTGGTGTCCCCTTCTCCTCCTGCCTTCAGTCTTTCCCAGCATCAGGGTCTTTTCCAATGAGTCAGTTCTTTGCAACAGATGGCCAAATTATTGGAGCTTCAGCTTCAGCATCAGTCCTTCCAATAAATATTCAGGATTGATTTCCTTTAGGATGGACTGGTTGGATCTCCTTGCAGTCCAAGGGACTCTCAAGAGTCTTCTCCAACACCACAGTTCAAAAGCATCAATTCTTTGATGCTCAGCTTTCTTAATGGTCCAACTCTCACATCCATACATGACTACTGGAAAAACCATAGCCTTGACTAGATGGACCTTTGTTGGAAATGTAATGTCTCTGCTTTTTAATATGCTGTCTAGGTTGACCATAGCTTTTCTTCAAAGGAGCAAGCGTCTTTGAATTTCATGGCTGCAGTCACCATCTACAGTGATTTTGGAGCCCAAGAAAATGAAGTCTCTCACTTTACTAATATTAATATTTCTCTCTGAAGTCTTCATTCCAGCTTGTGCTTCATCCAGTCCAGCATTTCTCATGATGTACTCTGCATCTAAATTAAATAAGCAGAGTGACAATATTCAGCCTTGACATACCCCTTTCCCAATTTGGAACCAGTCTGTTGTTCCATGTCTGGTTCTAACTGTTGCTTTTTGACCAGCATACAGATTTCTCAGGAGGCAGATAAGGTGGTCTGGTGTTCCCATCTCTTTAAGAATTTTCCACAGAAGGATATAGTAGACCTGAAAAGCACCATTAACCATAATAAACCTTAATAATTAACATAATTAAAATTTATACAGTTTTCACACAGTAGTAGGATACAATTCTATTTAAATTGCCATCGACTATAAACTAGAAGACACTGCAACATATCCAGGGACATAAATCAAGTTGCAAAACTTTCATTTTCTAAAGGTATTGAAATCAATAGAAGGGTCTGCTCTCGTATAACTGTCTTACCCTTTTTTTTTGTTTAATTCATGAAATTCATTTCATCTGCAGGACTTCTTCCACCTCATAAAATGCTAAGATCCTTGACTGTTGTCCCCTAAACCAGGAGTTACTTTTTACTTCTATGACATTTGTCAGATTCCAGGTGAAAAGCCAAATCCAATCAGTGAGTGAAGAAAGTACCTGTTAATAGATACACAAGATATAATCCTCACATCTCACTTCTCTGTGTGGTTAGATCAGTGGTTATCAAACTGTGTTCCATGGAACCACTAGAGGAGGGGTTGCCTACATGGTACATCAAGGATGATTTTATGTAGAAAGAAATGAGTGAACAGAAGCAGTGTGCATCAGCTATTCCTGTTCTATTAACTTAGGTGCTATGTCAATACTTATCAAGATGACACTAGGCAGAATAGAAGGTCTATAGTCCTCAAGTCATAGCAGAAACTTTGTTTTAAGTAGTTTAGTTTTCTTTATATTACATTTTCTGAAGAGTAAAATAAAAGAACTATACACTTTGCACTGTGAATTAAAATAGCATAATTTAAAAGTGGCAAAATCCAAATTTTAATTGCCCTGTAGAATTGACATAGAAGGAAACTTGAGTTAGTTACTGTTAAAATATTCTTTATAGAATATTTTTAGTAGGACATAAAAGAATTTGAGGCACTTCACCTTCTAAAACAACTCAAAGCTATTTTTCCTTTGAATTTCTTACTCCTTGTTTTAATTTGAATGTGCTCATTTCAGTTAGAGACTGTTAACTTTCTATTATTCCCTTCCATTAAATCAGTGGTCTTGGTGAGTTTTATCGTTCGTACATAGCTAGGCAAATAGTGAAAGATGTTGGTTCCGAGGGAGTAAGATTTCTTATTGATGAAATACCACCACCATCATCAGAGGTTATTTACCTAATATACCACTTTAAAAGGTACTGTCTCAGGAACTAGGTGTTGCATTCAGGCTAGGCATAATTTCTGTAACTACCTTCATATCAATAGGAGTAATTACCTATAAAGTATGCTTAACTGTACTTACATGCTAAGTGTAGCACACTGGGTATAAATCAACAACAGCTAAATTCAAACTTTGTTTTTCAAAGAAACCTCTAGGCTGCAATTTTTCCATTCTTCTTTCTGATCCATAAATAAATAAATAAATAAATAAATAAATCAAGGTAGGCAAACAGCTGTAAAGCTGATAAGGAGATTTGCAACCAGCTCAGACAGAACCTAAATCATGAGAAAGTTTAAAAGTCCCATTATTTATTTTCCACTGTGCCTAAAATCTGGAAAAGCCCTGTTCAGGGAAAAGGAGGCCCACCTTGCCATTTGAACAGGAGGCTGGCACAAGTACCTCCGTTTTTTGTGCTCTACACCCCAACGTATATGGTGTGTTTATGAGAAAGTCAGAGGAACACTGACAATTGCAGCTTTTTAGGGGGATAATAATCATTAACAGGAATAGTCTGTTTACAAGAGAGCCTGAAATGAGACTCAAGTAAATAATAAGCATTTCAGAAAATTACCCAGTTACATATTTATCCACCCCAAAGCATTCTGGTCTCCTGGGAAAATAGCATGCGTTTTAGAAAATTGCTTATAATTGTGAATTGTGTGTTTGCAAAGGAACTCAGTGTGCTGATAGGAAGCACATTTGTCAGAGCTTAGCGATGGCGTCTTTTTTTTTTTTAAGGACTTAAAATAAATATAAGAGAAACATTTGCAGTTGCTTTCCAGATGCCAATAAAATATGTTTCTGAATATTTGACACACTATTCTAGAAAAGACTACAGAGCTATTTTGATTCCTGAGGGATTTAATTCAAAGAACACTTGAAGGCATTTTGTTATTGTTTTAAGAATGCACTTTTCCTATGAGACTCTACATTGTAAGGAGACAGAATTCTAAGTTTCAAATATTAATTATTCATACTACAGAAAGCACCCTAATACCTTTACTCTTCTTATCTCATGTTGCTATTGTTGGTCAGTCGCTCAGTGTGTCCAACCCCATAAACTGCAGTACACCAGGCTTCCCTGTCTTTCACCAATTCCTGAGGCGTGCTCAAACTCACATCCATGGAGTCAGTGATGCCATCCAGCCATCTCGTCCTCTGTCGTCCCCTTCTCCTGCCTTCTATCTTTCCCAGCATCAAGGTCTTTTCCAAAGAGTCCGTTCTTAACATCAGGTGGCCAAAGTATTGGAGTTTCAGCTTCAGCATCAGTCCTTCCAATGAATATTCAGGATTGATTTCCTTTAGGATGGACTGGTTGGATCTCCTTGCAGTCCAAGGGACTCTCAAGAGTCTTCTCCACCACCACAGTTCAAAAGTATCAATTCTTCCATGCTTAGCTTTCTTTATGTTCCAACTGTCACATCCATACATGACCACTGGAAAAACCATAGCCTTGACTAGAAGGACCTTTGTTGGCAAAGTAATGTCTCTGCTTTTTAATATGCTATCTAGATTTGTCATATCTTTTCTTCCAAGGAAAATGTGTCTTTTAATTTCATGACTGCTGTCACCATCTGCAGTGATTTTGAAACCCCCCAAAAATAAAGTCTGTCACTGTTTTCATTGTTTCCCGACTATATGTCATGAAGTGATGGGACCAGATGCCATGATCTTTGTTTTTTGAATGTTGAGTTTTAAGCCAGCTTTTTCACTCTTCTCTTTCACTTTCATCAAGAGGCTCTTTAGTTCCTCTTTGCTTTCTGCCATAAGGATGGTGTCATCTGCACATCTGAGGTTGTTGATATTTCTCCTGGCAATCTTGATTCCAGCTTGTGCTTCATCCAGTCCAGCATTGCTCATGATGTACTCTGCATATAAGTTAAACAAACAGGGTGACAATATACAGCCTTGACATACTCCTTTCCCAATTTGGAACCAGTCTGTTGTTCTATGTCCAATTCTAACTGTTGTTTCTTGACCTGCATACAAGTTTTGCAGGAGGCAGGCAAAGTCTGGTATTCCCATCTCTTTAAGAATTTTCCAGTTTGTTGAGATCCACACAGTCAAAAACTATAGTGTAGTCAATGAAACAGAACTAAATGTTTTTCTGGAACTCTCTTGCTTTTTCTATGATCCAGCAGATGTTGCAATTTGATCTCTGGTTCCTCTGCCTTTTCTAAATCCAACTTGTACATATGGAAGTTCTCGGTTCATGTACTGTTGAATCCTGGCTTGAGAATTTTGAGCATTACTTTGCTAGCGTGAGTTGAGTGCAATTGTGCGGTAGTTTGAACATTCTTTGGCATTGCCTTTCTTTGGAATTGGAATGAAAACTGACCTTTTCCAGTCCTGTGGCCACTGCTGAGTTTTCCAAATTTGCTGGCGTACTGAATGCAGCACTTTTACAGCATCATCTTTTAGGATTTGAATTACCTCAGCTGGAATTCCATCATCTCCACTAGCTTTGTTCCTAGTGATGCTTCCTAAGGCACACTTGACCTCACATTCCAGGATGTCTGGCTCTAGGTGAGTGATCACATCATTGTGGTTATCTGGGTCATTAAGATCTCTTTTGTATAATTCTTCTGTGTATTCTTGCCATCTTAATATCTTAATATCTTCTGCAGGGGATCTTCCTGACCCAGTGGTTGAACTTGGGTCTCCTATGTTGCAGGCAGATCCTTTACCATCTGAGCCACCAGGGAAGACCAGCGAGAATGCTAGTGACATGGAATTCTTTGAAGTCCTCTGGCTGAACTTGCTTTGGAGTTATCCTGTCACATCACAGTGAAGGGCAGTTGAAGAGACAGATTCAGAATCTCTTCCTGTAGGTTCCATGGAGGGTTGTGTCCACTAGCACAGTGTCGACTCACTGACAAAATCTCTCCTGCAGGAACCAAGCTCCTTGTGGTTTCAGGAACAGAAGCCCCTAAAGCTGACATTAGGAGAGAGCAGTGTATTGTTAGGGACAAAGTTTTTCCTGCTGCCCAGGGACAGGCAGGTATGGGAAAGACTCCTTGTCCATCCCCTTTGCCTCTGCCTGTCTGCTTCCTTCCTTTCTTGCTGTAAACCAGGTTCCTCTGCTTCCTGGCCTCCAGAGCAGGAACACGCCATTCTTCTTTTGCTCCCCAACTAAAATTCAGAGAGTCTCATGCCTTGGTCAGCTGACTCATTTTATTCAAAGATGTTCATACTTTCGGAAAACAGGAGCAGTGCCGGACAAACCTGGGTTCTCCTGAATTCCATGACTACTTTCTGTGACGCCCATGATATAACTGTGAAAGACCATGGTCTTTCCTCTATTCCCGCCACTGGAAACAGCAGAGCCTCCAAGGTGCATTTTCAGCAAGTGTACTATTTTCGGGCAGGGACTTTCTTATGTCCTCAGTCTTTGGCCTTAATCATCTAACTGTTTTCTAGTCTCTTCAATTGCCCATCTACTTTAATCTTACTGTTTGTGTAGATTTGTAGAGCAGTCTCAAATCCTTTCAAGGATGTGGCATGAATAAACTGATAAATTAAAAATCCCATTTGAAAATAGTAATAGACTTTCCTGGTGATCCAGTGATTGAGAACAACTGTGGCCTAGAATATAGCAAGTGTGCAACAACAGTATACACAACATACCACCTGTAGAATTTTATTCTTTTTCTCTAAGCATTCATTTCATGGCTCCACAGTAAACAGTGTGAATTGCCTGCATGGTCTGATACATAGCCACTAATCGTATGTGCTCCTATATCAATCAAGTTATATAAAATTAAAATTCAAGTTCTCATGATCATGAAACAACTGAAATATATCTACTAGCTACCATATTAGAGCAGATACAGAACATTTTCACCGTCACAGAAATTTCTGTTGCACAACATGACATCAGATAGTCTGAAATTTCCTCATTAATAGCTTGAAATTTAAGCTTGAAATAGCTTACTTTTAGATGCCCATATGTATATATTGTGATATTATCAGCTGATAGATATTGCTGATTTTAACTTAACATCTGGTAAGTCTCATGACTGCCAGTTGGCACGTGAGCGTTTTGCAACCCTCTGTCAAGGTCTCCTGTTATTTTGTGCTACATGGCATGGATCCACCCATCCATCCAATTTTTCCCAAGCTTGATTTTTCCCAAGCTCAGTGCACAGTGTTGATAATAGAAATGGAAAAGTTTTTTTTTAAGAAAAACAATTTCTCCTCTCCAGGAGCTTCCAATTTGTTTGGAAACAGACATACAAAAATATGGCAATGAATAATCACAATGAAGAGCTGAGGCAAATACCTACTATAGTTCATTGCAACATAATGGTTCATTGCGTTATTTGTTCTTAATAAAAATGACTGTGACATCTTGTGACTAGGACATTAAATCTTAGCAGCTCTCTAGAACATCTAGTTCAGTCATGGAGTTTCTGTTAGTGGGATCTGGCCTCAATTGTAAGGGAGTCTGTCCTCCTGAAATGGTAGCTAAATGCTGAAAGCATGGCACAGGGAGAGGCAGTTCTTTGTTTGTGCCCATAGTGTATGCTGTGAATGGAAACACTTGCTGCCTTAATGAACATTTGACTGCTCACGTCATCAGTAACCATGTGGATATGTGCAGAGACAGGCTGGACGCCTACAAATGTTAGGAAACATCAGCGATATTCGGTGATTTATACTCTTAGAGGACACACGCTTCACCTCACGTACTTTTGCATTGAGTTTTGATTTTGCTGAACTGAAGGTATCAGAACTGAAATTGAGGGTAGAAAAGTAGATCTTTCTCTCTTTAAAGGTGTTGTTTTAATCCATTTAGTATATCTTTTTCATGAAGCTGAAAATGTAAAAATCGGTTTCAGTACACAAAGATATGCATGAGAGGTGTCTAGTGCTCTGGCTGTGGGGTGTTGCTGTAAGACTCATGTGACCGAGTCTGACCTTGTGGCACCATTTTCAAATTCAGCTCAGTCTTACACTGTTACCAATTAAAGTGTGAGTGACACTAACTAATTAAATTGAAGAAAAGGGTATTCATAAGTGGATGATGTAAACAGAAAATAAAGTTAGCACTTGACATTATGACCACAGGATTTTTTTTTTTTCAGGAACGAGCTGTGTGGTTAAAGGGTATGTTTAGAGACAAGAAAGACAAAAAGGCATTTGATTGGCAAACATGATTGATAGTTCAATCCATTATGTTTATGCTGTGATGCTTTGTTCATTGAAAGTGCACAGCATCCTTCAATTTCCTCACAAAGATTCTTTTATGTTGAACTAACATGGCAACTAATTGGTTGCATTTTAGAAAACTGAACCCAGTTTTATGCTTAGATAAATATATTTCTATATTCAGGGAACTCCAAAACACACTTGAAAGGTGAGATATACAGTCTGAAATGTCGTGACCATTGTGTACAACCTATGACAGCAATAAGGTCATATCAACCAAACAATGGAAAAGCAACATATAGGAATTAAATGTATCTGAGTCAGTGAATAGAAAATGATCATTGAAGCATGATATATATTAGTAGCATAGACTATATGCAGACTGAAAAAGAAGTAGGAAATGAATGCTCCTTAAATCTGGTAGGTGATGAAAAATCTGTGTTGCTATTAACCTTTATTAAAATGATTAGTGTCTTAAGTCCTGAAGGTAAAGGAGTCATAGTTATTAGAAGTGAAAATGCAACTCAATGGTTCATTAATCTCTCACTTTTAATGGCTTTTTGGTGCTTTTGGAAGCATTCACTTCCTGTCATGGCCAATCATTGCAACCAAACCCACTGTAATGGATGGTCAGGGAGGTGGTCCCATCGTCCTTTACAGTGAAGGGTGTGCCATAGGGAGTCTAGAGATCACTTACCGATGGAAGCAATGCAGAGGTGCCCTCAGCCCATATTGAAGTGCTTGCTGTCCTCATTGTAGGACAGTACGTGTGTCCATCCTCAAATGTTTACATTTGTCTTTTGGAGGAAATCTGGTGTCTTCTGAAATGAGAGATTTTTTAATGAATGAGATTGTACGTGAAATCAATTTGTTTCATATAGAACTGTGAATTTGATAGCAACCTTGGGGATTATTTCACCCACCTGGACCTAGAAAGGTTAAGACAGGTGACTATAGAATAGTGGGAAAAAGACAGGGTTCATGCTTGGACAGACAGGAGATAGAATTTCAACTCTTCCACCTGTGTGACCTCAGGCAAGTGACTTCATTCCTCTGAGATTTGGCTGCCTGATCTCTAATTGAACGGATTCTTCTCTAAGTGGGGCTGATACAAGATGCCCATATTTTAAGTAAATGATAGATTTCACGTATGTAAACTCCGGTGAAATCATCACCACGACCAGCAGAAGGCACACACACGTTAACCTGTTCCACCCCTCCCTGCCCACCCCCCACTTCTCCACGTAATGACTCATCTGTGTTCACTTCTTGTTTACATTTTCTAGAATTGTGTGTAAATGCTACTACATAGTATATGTCCTTTTTTGTACAATCTCTTTTGTACAGAAAAATTATTTGGGAATTTTATCATTGTGCATGTGTGCTAAGTCACTTCAGTCATGTCTGACTCTGCGACCCCATGGACTGTAGCCCACCAGGCTCCTCTGTCCATGGGATTCTCCAGGCAAGAATACTGGAGTGGGTTGCCATTTCCTTCTGCAGGGGATCTTCCCCACCCAGGGATCGAACCTGTGTCTCTTATGTCGACTGCATTGGCAGGCAGGTTCTTTATCACTAGTGCTACCTGGGTAGTGCTTATCAAAAATGTCTTCCTTTCTCTTGCTGAACTCTGTTCTGTGATTATAACCACAATCTGCTTTTGCGTTCAGCTGTTGTTGATGAACATTTGGGTTGTTTCCAGTTTCTGGCTGTCACAAACAGAGCTCCTGTGAAATTTTAGGCAAGTCTTTGTATGTACATAGATTTCTTTTTTTGTGTGTAAATATCTAGAATTGGAATGACTGGATCATATTTTTAAAGTTTCCTTTTTAAGAAACTGCAAAGCTATTTTTCTGAGTTCACTGTACCGTTTTGCATTCCCACCAGGACTGTATGAGGTTCTGGTTGCTCTGTATCCTTTTCAACATTTGATATGATCAGTATTTTGAATTTTGATGTTCTCATAAGTGGGTAGTGATATCTTATTAGTGGTCTTAAGATGTATTCCGTAATGACTAATGATGTTGAGCATCTTATCATATGTTATTTGCCATTCTTTTATCTTCTCTGATGAAGTATATGTCCAAATCTTTTGGCCATTAAAAAAATTGACTTATTTTTTGTATTATAAACATTTACAAGTTATTTATATATTCTGGATGCAAGTGTGTTACCTGATAAAATTTGCAAATATTGTCTTCCTGTCTGAAGATTATCTCATATCATCTTCTGAACAATATCCTGCAAAAAAACAAAATTTTAATTGTGATGAAGTCCTGTTTATCAATTTATTCTTTTGTAGACTGTGCTTAGTGTATTACCTCTAGAAATCTTCCCTAACAGTCACAAAAGTTTTCTCATTCATTTTCTTCTAGAAGGTGTGTTTTATGTTTTATATTATGGTCTCTGATCTATTTTGAATTATCTTCTGCATATAGTGCAAGGTTTGAACCAAAGTTCGTTTCTTGTTTGATATCCAGTTGTTGAAACACCATTCATGGAAGAGGATATCTTTCCTTCACTGAATTAAAGGAATTAGCATTTTGGTAGAAAATCAGTGGCTCATAAACATAAGGATCTCTTTCTCTACCCTCTGTTCCCTTCCGTCGATCTGTTTGTCTATCTGTATGCCAGTACCATACTGTTTTGACTACTGTCGATTTATAGTAAGCACTGAAATGAAGAGGTGTTTATCCTTCGGTTTTGTCCTTCCTTTGCAAAGTGGTCTCGGCTCCTAGGTTTCCATTGTTGTTTTCTCTTGACTCAAAATCTCAGCAAGGAGGCTGTCACTGGTCTTCGTGTCTTTGGGTCTTTGGCTCCAAGCTAATAACCTCACTTTGCTGCTAAGACATAGATCTCAGTTTTTAAAAAGGCAGTTCTTTTGGTCTTGCATATCCAGAGTTTTAAAGAAAGAACTGGGGAACAGTCAGCAATAAAAAATTAAAAGCTGATAAAAAGTTTTCTTTAATAGAATGTTTAGTTCAACTAATGTGTGTGAACTAAATAAAAGCCATTAACTTTCTTGCCAGTTTGCCTTTAATCAGTCTCGTCCATTTTTAATCATTTGGACTCCTTCATTTATCAGTTTCAACCCCTCAGGTTATTCATTGTCAATTACTGATGAGTCCTCCCTCGAGACTCACGTGTAAATGTCCTCCACGTCTTGTCTGACAACACATGGCCACTATCTGTTGGCAACAGTGGCCAATGGCCAGTTCCACAGGCCTCTGGGGAGAAAGTGTGTTTCAGAGTCATTTGCTTTGTAAGATACTCTCCGTGGACTGGCCACCAGGAAGATAGACAGCCTTTGATACACCTAAATCCTGATTAACGAAATGCTAAATGATGACATTTTGGATAATAGATCCATTATTTTACTTCCAGTAGCTTCATTTTGAATCATTATGAATAGTATTTTTCTAGTAACCATTTTTTCAGTGTGTCTCGTGACAAAAGAAAGAAACTATTTTATCCTTGTGACAATAATAGCAATGACTTAAATATTCCTTGCCATAGGTGAGACACTATTTAAAATGTTTCCTCCTATATATAAAAATGCTACCTGTAACCCACTATCAGTTAGGATTTTAATGTATTTTCACACAAAAGGAATCTGGATTCATGGTCCTTCCATATTCTTATCAAGTCCCCTTTGTGGTCATGGTTATCGGACCCTTGCAATAGGACAGTTGTAGACGACTTGAGTGATGGTAATTATGCTCATATGAGAGGCTGCCAAGAATGAGAGATTTTGTGGGACTTTTTCCCGCCACATCTTTTCTGCCAAGTTTCCCTTCTCACTTACAGGGACCTGCTGATGTCACAGGCTCAGTGTTTTGAGAAGAATGTTACCCATGAGGACAGAGAGCGTAGATGATAAGAATAACATAAACTCCCTCCCTAGTGCAGATTCCCTCGAGGGCACTCTTGTGGGCACAGTGTCCCCAGTCCCTTGATTAGATCCTCCCACACTGTGGGTGTTCAATGTTATCACTGAATAAGCCAATAAAACATTAATTCAGGTAATGTGATCAACAAAATACTTCACATTCGAGACTTTGTTAGCCACACCTCCATATCCCACCCCACCCCCGCAAAAAAAAAAATTTGACAGTGACACGTTGGTAAAATTTTCTCCCCAGAGCAGGGATTCCCACTTAGAAACCTGAGCTGGGGGACAACTTTCAACCGTGTTTGGGGAGGAAGGGTCATAAGCTTCAGAAGATTCTCAGTGAAAGACCTTGGGACAGACCAGAGAGGTTGAACATCACGGTATAGTGTCGAGACAGTTGTTACCTTTCAATTCTGTGACACACCAGAGAGGCTGAACGTCATGGTGTAGTGTCGAGACAGTTGTACCTTAATTTAAGATAAGGCTTTGAGAGTCTAAGCTAATTCAACTAGATGTGAAGAATATGGTGAAATTCTTGAGCACAGTATTTGTCACCTTTGCACGAATGCAACGAGAGCCAAAAGGAAAAGAAAGAAAAGGAACGCGGGCCGGTCCCTGCCTCGGAGAGCAGCTGTGGTCTCACCGTGGGTGGGCAGTGCTGGACTCCGGGTGCCCAGACCTCCAGGGGGCCTCAGGGACCCCCAGCCTCCCTGCTCCCTCGGGGTCCCACTGCCCTACACCCTCCAGCCCCCTCACACACGCACCCACCCACTCACCTTCTTGCTCCCGCCCTGGGCCCTTGCCAGCCACCATCTGTGCCCCCCTTGCCCAGTGGGCATTCCTGTATCCTCTGCCTTCCAGCCTGTGCCCGCCGCCCGCACCAGGTCAGCCCCCAGGACACCCCGTCCTCAGCTTCCCTGTCCACTGCCTGGAGGAGGCACAGCACGTGTCCTTTCAGCCCACCCACCCACTGTTTCTCTTCTGGGTCCCTGTCTCCCTCTTTAGCCCCAGATGCCCCCGAGGCTCACGGCATTCGTCTCCACACCGTCTGTCCCTCCTCGTCCTGTGACGCTGGGTCTGTGGACCATGCCTGTCTAGTCACTGAAGCGTGGCGCCCCCCCCCAAACCCTGCCTTCCCCCCAGGTGAGCCGTCTGGCCCCACCCTTACCCTCACCCCGTGTGTCACCCCTGCTCTGGTGCCTGTGGGGGCAGCTGGGCACAGCTGAGCATCTGCCCCACCCTCCCTAAGTGTGCCTGTCATCCGCTCCCTGCACTTAACTTACTGCCTTTCCTTCTTCTCTGACTTCGGGCTGGCTTTTGGTCCCTCCGTTCCACCGGAACATCCCACTAAACTGGCTTTTGGTCCCTCCGTTCCACCGGAACATCCCACTAAACAAAGAAATCGACGACCGAGCAGTGTGACGAGCGCCCCCTGAGGGCTTCCCGTCGTGATGTCCGTTCTGCCCTGAGCGCAGCCCAGCCTCCCCTCCTGGCTTCCTCTCCTCTGCCTCTCCTCCAACGCCCATTCGCATCACTTACACATTTCTATCCTGAGCTCTCCTCAGACCTGCAGAATTTCACATGAAGCTGATTCGGTGAAAACCCCACACAGATTCTCCAAGCCACCAGAAGCCTCCCAGCCTCAGCCGATCTAAGTATCAGTCTTGATTCTAACGCCCGACCGCTCCCGACACACACACACCTGCCGGACCTGTTCCTCTGACCTCCCCCGTTGTCGCCCGTCCACGCTTACTTGAGACAGCTCAGCACCGTTCTCGGTTCGTCCCTTTCCGACGCCCTGATAGTTCGTCACCACTTCCTGTCGATTCCCCTCCCCAAAGTGTGTCAGATGTGTTCACTTCCCTGCGTCTCTGGGCCGTCACCCTGGCTCAAGCCTTTACCGTCTGTTCCTTCGGCTACCGTGATCATCTCCTAACCGGTCTCCATCTCTCTCTCGAGCATATGACAATCCATGGACCACACACGAGCTGGAATGTTCTTACAGCCCTGTCCCCTAAGTGGTTGCTTGTTTCATTAGGGAAAATAATATAATTTTTCCCTAAGGTGTACGAAGACCTGAAATTTCCCTTCCTCTCTCTCTCTCCCTTTCCTGCCCTTCTGCAGTCATCTTGGCCTCCTTCCTGGTCCTTCCAGTCCCAGGTCTTTGCCCACACTCTTCTCCACCTCCTACCACTCCACCCTTTGCCTTTTTCCTCCTTCAAGTCTCAGCTTTTAAAAGTCTTAAGCCACATACTATTAATATATAAGTCAGGCACCTACTCATGGCTACCTGTTTGCTTTCTTTATACTCCTTGTAATAATTTGCAATTATTTGTTAGTTTGTTTGATGGCATCTCTTTAGAAGCAGAAACAATGTCATCTTGCTCTCAACTGAATTCTCAGTGCTTTTCACTGTGTCTGCAGGCACATAGTAGGAACAGGAACACAATAAATGCCAGTTGCATTATTTAATGCACATACATATCAGATAAAATCTAGACTTTAGTATTTATGCTGCTATAATTCTTAACTTTTTATTATTGCGTAATTTTGTTTATGTTCTCACACACTTTTAAAAGCATAACATATTTTAAAACTTAGATATCAGCATGAAATTTACAGGTGATCATAAATCTGTAATGTAATGCAGACTAAGTGCTAGATAATAAACAGAGCTGTTATTTGAATTTTAAAAATGGGAAGGCTTTAATATTTGATAGGCACTGAGTGTACCAGGTTATTGAGCAAGCTAATAGAATTATGATGGATCTGAAATGTAAGGAGAGCATCATTTCTGTCTTTCCTCTTGGAGGAAACCAAACAGAGAAGAGCTCTAACCTAAAGAGAGGTTTACTTATCTCATACATGTAGGTGTTGATCAAGATTAGGAAAAGTTAATGACTTGAGCAAGAAAATAGACCCCTGTAAATGACATTATTCCAACACTGCATAGTTTACATTGTTTGTAAATTGGTTCTGTTGAACCTTTTTTCCTACATATTTCATCAATATGTATTATTTCTGACATTGATATCTCATTGCCAGTGAAAGCAAAATAACTGATGATGTTAGGGAACTTGTGCTCACGTGAGCTCAGTCGTATCTGACTCTTTGCGACCCCAGGGACTGCAGCTCACCAGGCTCTTCTGTCCATGGAACTTTCCAGGCAAGGATCCTGGAATGGGTTGCCATTTCCTTCTCCAGTAGATCTTCCTGACCCAGGGATCAATCCTGTACCTCTTACATCACCTGCATTAGCAGGCAGATTCTTTAGCCCAGAGGCCCTTGGGAAACCCCATGTTAGGGAGACCCATGGTTACTTTTAAACCACATGTGCCTACCCTGAGAGTGACAGTTCCAGATAAAGGTCATCTAAACTTCTTGCAAGTTTTTACTTTTTTCCAATTGCTATTTATCTGCCTAGTGAAATGCAATCATATCACCTTTTGAGTGACTAACTCTAATGTAATTACATACTTGGTGTACCTGGATCTTAATCTTCTGCATTACGATGGTCACACTAGACTTATTGATTCATCCATTAAATCAATTCAAAGGACAATTTTCAATACTGACTTTTAAAATATTAACTCACTTGTGGATTGGCAGGGAAGGAAAAAAAAAAAAGGTTCCAATACCTCATTTATAGCTATTTGAAATCACCAGCCCTTCCAACTTATTAGTTTCAACAATTATTCAGAAATAGAAGTCAATTAGAAGTCCCAATAGATAGCATGAAAAGAAATTTCCCTGGGGAATAAACGTGTTACTTGGTCGGGTTGCTAAGTCAATTAAATTACAGCCTATATTTTGCTAAGATATAAAAACTACCAACATGTCTATGTAATAAGAAAAAAGGGGGATGGGGCTTCCAGGCTTTATAAGTCAGAAGATAAAACAAGTTTGTCCTATCTTTAAAAAAGTAAATATGTATAAAATATATACTTGTGCTATTTTGATTAATGTCCTCTTAATTTAAAACATGCCAGTCAAATTATATTGCTTCAACTAAGATATCCCTCCTTATAGTTATAGAAAGGAATTAGCTACCATGCAAACAGAGACTATAAATTCAGCATTTATATAAAAATGTAGAAACAGTGAGCTTTTAAAAAGATAAAATTAGTTGTTTCTCTCTTACTTTGTTTTCCAAAGTGTTCTAACTTTTAGTTCCTGTAGGTGAGAGATGCAGGAAAACGGCAGGGAGTGAAGGGAAGGTGAAGAGGGGAGGAGATGAGGATTTATAGACCCCATCACTTGAGTTGTTCATAGTGGGAGGCTCCCCAGAGACAGGATCTGAAGGACGTCAGCCCAGAGACCAATGGGTTACAGGAAAAACTCAACCCTTCTTTCCACAAACGTCCTACTCATCCTCTGCACCAGCTCCTCAGAAGGATCTAGAATATTCCAGAGCACTACAAGAAAGGGAGTTTCTTTTTTTTTCTTGTTCCCTTGGGATGATAAGAGGTACAGATGAAGGAGGGAAGCATAACCACAGGTCCTGGATAAAACTTACATTGCTGGAGTCCAAGACGTGGTAAGCATTTTAATGCATTAGGATACACCAGGAATCACCTCTTCTTAGAAATCCATCCTGCAAGTAATTACTTTCCTTCCTCCCGGAAAGAGGTAAAATGAGGTATAATTTAACATGCACAAATGATGTCTTATTACGAATTTACATGTAAGTAGGACACTGCATGTACACGGGTATGCCCATGTTATATATATGCCTGGCTCCTTGCTTGTCTCCGTGTGGTTAACAGACTGGCACAGTGCCTGGCCTCCCAGGTTTCACAGGGGTCAGAGATGAGCTGTGCCCCTCGAGCCTGGAGGTGCGGTTACCACCAGTAGGTAGGCCCTGCTGGGTTAATAGGATGTGATCATAGTTCTGGGCCCACCAGCTCCTGCTCCGCTGTGAGGAGTTGCCCTCTCCCCTCAGTCCTGCCAAATCTCTCTGCACAAATCTTCTCAGTCCTGCCAAATCTCTGCACAGCGGACGTGTTTCCTGGCTACCTGGCACGGTCTGCTTCTTGGTTTCACGCTTTCTGTCTGTCTTGTCTCGCGTGGTAGCAGTTCCGTGGGGCAGGAAGGCCACAGAGTGCTTTCACTGCCAGCTTGTGTCTGAAAGTCCTTCAGCAGAACAGCTGTGCCCTTCTCTGCTTGCTGGCTAGAGAGGAGGCTTTCGGCTACAGAAGCCAAAGCAGAGGCTTCCCAGGGGGTAAAGAGGCTTCCCAGGGGTAAAGAATCTGCCTACCAGTGTAGGATAGCTGGGTCAGAAAGATCCCCTGGAGGAAATGGCAACCCACTCCAGTATTCTTGCCTGGAGAATCCTGCGGACAGAGGAGCCTGGCGGGCTACAGTCCATGGGGTCACAAAGAGTTGGACACTTCTGAAGCAACTGAGCAGGCACGCAAGCAGCTGAAGCAGAAGGGGCTTATCTCAGAAGGGAGGGCCTCCAACCAGCAGCCGCATCCAGCGCTCTGCACCCTTGGCCGCCTCCTTTCACCTTTGCCTTGAAGGAACGGCAGAAGAGAACAGGCTCTTAATTAACGCCGCCTTCAAATGCTCCAACAAGTGCCCAGCTGGCCTGAGACACAGGCCACCGCCATATGCCTTCCTGGTGGCCTGGCGCTGCTCCTGAGCACTGGCCGGGACAGCGCACCCAGCCCTTGAGAAAGGCAAGCTGCTTTCCTGAGCACCGGTCAGAGCCTGGATAAACATGTTATGCCAGTCTTTTCTTTAGATTACTTTTATGTTCTGTATTTTGGGAGCATAGGAGAGTTTATAGTCGGAGTTTCATTTTTATGTACACAAATGTAATACACAGACCAGGAAATGCAAGAGGTGATTCAGGGTTGGCAAAAAGTAAAGAAGAGAAAGCCCTATCTCCGTCACTCAACTCATACATGTTTTTTAAATTTATTTTTTATTGAAGCATAGCTGATTTACAATGTTGGTTTCTGCTGTCCAGCAAAGTGACTCAGTTATGCATATATATATATATTATTTTTTACATTCTTTTCTATTATGGTTTAATGACAGAATACAGAGTCTAGTTCCCTGTGCTGTACAGTAGGACTTTGTTGTTTATCCATCCTGTATATAATAGTTTACATCTGCTAATTCCAAACTCCCACTCCGTTCCTGATATATTTTTATATTGACCAACGTTTTGGAATAAATAGATGGTGCCTATCACTGAAACACATACAGTTTCTCTCTCCATGCACGCATGGGTTGTAGGTGCTTCCTCAAAACTTAGGAAATCGTGTATCATGATGTTCCAGTTCTGCTGTAAAAGAAGACTGGCCCACAGGTGTGTCAGCCCTGGTTTGAGAGAAGCTGTGTGCTTTTGTGTACATTTCCTTTCTAAAGCTGCATTCTTCCTAGCGACGTCGTGATCTCAAAGCTGGGTAATACCCCGGAATAAAATGCCTCCTGAAGACGAGAATAATAAATCCCCAAGAGAAATCCACATAACCCTCCTCACCCAGGTTATATGCTTTCCATATATTAGCTAAGGATTAGTCTTCAGCCCTTCCACAAAAGCCTGGGGAACTCATATGAAGTCACGTTTTTGTTAACTACATGCACACAAGAGCCATTGGAGAATTCCACCAAATCCCATTAAATTCCGGTTCTCTGCTCAGTAAACAGCCATGAAACACACGGTACTTAGAGCAAACCCTCTGTTCCCTGTGGACGCCTTAGACTACAACCGTCTAATCACCATGTTTTGCGGTAACCTAGTGGGACTTGCACAGGTAATTAGAACTCCAGAGCTTTTCCACAGTAATCCAGTAAGGACCTCTTAACTGGAAAGGATTATGTGCTGCTAATATTGTGCCCACGTGTTTTCTGCAGTTAATTGTCTCCATTAATTTTTGGCAGCACTACAGAATCGCAGCAGCTTCATACACTGTGACACTTCATGCATCAACTTGAAGCAAATACATTCCCTCCACCCCCGTCACGTTCTCTCTCCTCTCTCTCTGCAATTTTTTTTTCCCCAGCAATCAATACCCTGATGAGAAAAAAGAATCTCATATCACTTCAATTACATTTTCCTTATGTGAAATCAGGATGATTTCTGTTCCGCTCCTCTCTAGGCGAGCAGGTAGACGTCTAAAGTGGTTGTAGCTTTCACTGTCTCTTATGGAAATCTCAAAAGAGGGGACTGGGAATTGACAACAGTTTCTTCTTTTTCTTGCCTGTTCCAAGCAGTGTTTGCTTAGAGGACATGGACCTTATTTTTTATATTTGAATCTTCAGAGTCCAGAACATAGTACATGTTCAATAAATGGACTCAAAAGGCACTTATTCTGCCGGCACTTTATCTAGAAAGCCCTCAGTCGGTGTTTTATGAGTGCTTCCAAATCAACTGAAAATTTCTTCTACAATATGACAAGTGAACTATTGAGCATAAAGTTTGAGGACTAGGGTTATGAGTATATTTATGGGTAAGATCTTTGCTACGGCAGTCACCTATATCAGCTTTAATATTATATGCACATGCAAATACACACACAGGTATGAATTCCTTTTACCCCCCCCCCCCCGCAGTTACCACTCACTAGCTCACTGAGTTGATTTCCCTTCATCCCCAGTCTTCCTGCCTTTCTCCTTGTCTTTCTCCGTATGTGTGTCTGAGCTTTAGGCTGGGGGAGGAGCTGGGCCTAGACCCAGCCAATTACCACCTAGTTATAAGGTAGGGACTTGCTTCTTGTGCAAGCAAGCGTCTCTTTCTGCCCCCGTGACTAGGTCTCATGGGAGTGCTCAGTGGTGTATTCTCAGTTCTGCTCTTGGAGAACCCCTCCCAAAGCTTTCTGTGATAGCACACACGAAAGACAGTATGACATAGTGAGAACCTGCTGGATTTTACTGGCAAAGAGACTCATTTTTGAATCTTGGCACCACTTTAGAAAATTACTTGGCTTCTTAGTCCACTATTTCATCCTATTTCGTCAGTAAAATCAGGATAGTAATACCTAGTTCACAGAGAGAATTGCGACAAAGAAGGAGATGTGCCTGGATCTTTGTTGTCGTGGGTCAGTCGCTCGGTCCTGTGTGACTCTTTGCGACCCCATGGACTGCAGCACGCCAGGCTCCTCTGTCCTCCACCATCTCCCAGAGTTTGCACAAACTCTTGTCCTTTGAGTCTTTGATGCCATCCAACCATCTCATCCTCTGCCGTCCCCTTCTCCTCCTGTCGAATTAAACAAATCCCCCTGTGCTCCACAGCAAGAGCTCTATCCCCACGATGGAGCGTTCACCCGTCATGGTGGCTCTGACGGCTTGGTGCTGATATGAAACAAGCAGCCCTCCCAGGGGGGGTCTTGCTGTCTCTGAGGTGAAGAGCCCAGGACGGTAGCTCTGGAAAGACAGGAGCCCCTGGTGGTGATGTGCTGGCCACGCGGACTCTGCCTTCATGCTTTCATCCCTGGTGGCTTGTCCTCCTGAGACTCCACCTTCAGCCTTTGGGGCACCTCCCTTCAGTCTGCTTACTGTGTCTCTGAGATTTTTCATTGCAAACGTCTTGTTACCTTTAGAGATTGTTTCTGTTCCCAGACTTCACTTGTAAGGGTTTTTAATCAGGTCCTCAGAGAAACAATTAGATGTCATGACCACTGGATAAATCCTTTGAATTACCCTTACATGCATACAGGCCATTGGAAAAATTGTCTAATGATTTGACAGATGCTTTTAAGCTTCTTGGAGTAGATGGACAGTCTTCTGAGTGATCTCAAGGATAATGTCAGAAGTCAGGAATCAAGCGTGGACCCTGGGGAACTGGCTAAATTAATAATGAAAGTACATGGCTGTGGACCCATGAGCAAATGTACTTGGGTAAATTCTGGACTTACAGGGTAGTCATCAACTATGTATAAATTTATCCAATTATTCTTAAGCTAGGCTTATTTGTATTTTAGAGCCCCTGAACTCAGTTGAGATAGTGAGGTAATTTGTTTTTGCAAATGTAAGCTCTACCTTTTGCCCAGAGATCAGAATGCAGTCTGCCTTGTCTGTTTCTTGATCATACAGAACTATCAGCTGTTTTATTGATAGGTTTTCCTCTTCAGTTTCATCAAAAGTTATTGCACTGACTGACAGATTCTTCTTTAATGATCAGGAGGTCAAAGATCTTGAGGTGATCCTCTACGTTTAGTCCTCTGAGAAGCTCAGGCCCTCTGACTGTTCCCCACGTCATCTCACAATGAAGTTGCCTGCTTGAGTATCAGTCATTTGTTAGAGTCATAAAGCCTGACCTTGATTCAGCTACCACATCCAGTTTCTAAAGTGTTCATTGATATTATGGACAGCCTGTTGAGAATCCCCACTGGAGAACCTGGGGCTGATCCAGGCCCCCTGCAGGAACAGCAGCTGGCTGGGTGGTCCTCTGTGTGGACCCAGTGATCAGAGACCTTCCAAGGTAAACCACCGGAGAAGCCACCAGGAAACCTGCAGTTCAAAGGGAGACTGAGGCTGGGCAGTTACTGGTGATGAGCTTTGTGTACAAGGGAAGGAGAAGGGCCTCACCTGAAAGCACAGGGCTGGCACAGAGCAGAACCACCAGCAGCACAAGCGCCCCCATGCAAGGAGCAGAGAACATGGGAATAGCCCCAGTTCTGGGCCCCACAAGATAATCCTGGGCATCCAGCTGCCACCCTTCATATTTCAAAGGGGCTTAAAGGAAAGTGTGAGTCTTCCCTGGTGGCTCAGACAGTCAAGAATCTACCTGAAATGCAGGAGACCCATGTTTGATCCCTGGGGTTGGGAAGATCCCCTGGAAAAGGGAATGGCAACCCACTCTAGTACTCTTGCCTGGAGAATTCCATGAACAGAGGAGCCTGGTGGGCTACAGTCCATGGGGTCGCAAAGAGTTGGACACGACTGAGCGACTAACACTTTCACACCTTCACTTTCTAAAGGAAAGTATACAATTTCCTTTGAGAAGCCTGCACAGTTTAACTGAAATGTCAAGTTGCTTTGGGCAGAAATTGCATCAACTCAGTCTGATAATAGCAGTTAACTCAGGCTGACCTGAATCCTCATTAACAATAACATGTGTCTTTGACTTAGAAAATGAGAGGAAGAAAGGAAAAAAGAAGAGGGAAAAAGAGCCAGAGAAAATTACTTATTGTTTCTTTGGCAGACAAACATCTTTCTAACACAGTAGTTTGAAAAATGGTGAAAGGGAATGTTGATTTTGAAAGGACTTGAAAGAACTGATGTAGACTTTCTCCCAGGCTAGTTCAATTACAGAACAGCTATTGCTTGTATGCAGAACAGCTATTGTGTGCCTGCATGCTAAGTCATTTCAGTTGTGTCTTTGCGACCCCCACGGACTGTAGCCCACCAGGCTCCTCTCTCCATAAGATTCTCCAGGCAAGAATACTGGAGTGGGTTGCCATTTCCTTCTCCATAGGAATGTTCCCAACCCAGAGATCAAATCCCTGCCTCTTACGTCTCCTGCATTGGTAGGTAGGTTCTTCACCACTAGCACCACCCGGGGAAGCCATAGAACAGCTATTCTGCCTCTTTAATTTTTGTGATTCAAATAAAAGCTGTAAATTTTACAAATAAAAGAAACTTAAGATAATAAGGTACCCTATTTATTTACAACTGAAGAAATCCAGACACAGTGAGGTCAGATGAGTTCATTCACACAAAGGTCCTGGGCCATCAAGGTCACCTGATTTCCAGCAGGCACTTTAACTCAACCCAGACCTTCTCAGCTGACAATTATACACTAGTTTCCTATAGTTTTCCTTACATGTTTCTTCTTCGTTAGAACTTAGTCAACTTCCATGTTTAATAGGCAACTTACTAGATTCTCTCTTCTAGATACTTGACGAGGTTGACCATAGACATTTGCAACCTGTGATATATTTATGTGGATGAGCACCCAGATCTATACTTTGGATCCAGATGGGTGGCTGCAGACACGGCCAGCCAGCCCACCAACCGGGACAGCTCGTCTACAAGACGAAGTTGGGTGTGGCGCTCCAGAAACAGGAAACACACATCTAACAGAAGCCATGCGTCCAAGGCAGTGTCAGGTACAGCCTCTGTGACTGGCAGCCTCACACCCAGCTCTTCATCATCCCTGCTTGGTGCTGGGCCTGCGTTTCCACTGAGCCTCAGTATGCGTGACAGCTGGTGGCCCCATACCGTGTGGTCCTCGTGCATTCATTTTTCAGGGACACTTTCCCCTTTTCCGTGTTAGATTAGAGACAGTAATGCCGTGTCCTTCTCTTTCCTTCCATGTTAGAACTGTGTCAGGGAATTTTCAGGTTTACAAAAGCCAAGTAAATCTCTCACCAGTAAGATAAAAGTCATAAAATGTGAATTAAGAATATGGAGCGTGGAAAGGCAGTTTGCAAAGATGAAGCAAGCATGGCTGGTTCTTCTTAGCAGCGAGAATTATAATCATCTATTTGCTTGAGTACACCTCAAAATGATGAAGGTTCTTTTTCCCAAAATTAAATTCCTGAGAAAGACACACCTGCTTGGTAATGGGTTATTCCATCTTTTTTGGGTGAAGCTTTAGTGTTACTTTTCAAAGAAAGATTTAAAGCTTTCTTTCCTATTCTTTATATAAGAAAAGCTAAAGGGGGGAATCAGCTGCATTTTAAGAAAAATCTGCTTTCTAATCTCACTTTTGAACTCACTTTTGAACAGGAGTCAAATCTTGGCATCTGCTATTTCTGATGTTGAAGTCTTATCAAAGAAGGCAGGCCAGATTTAGATAGGAGGACTTCTTCAATGTATTTTTTTTCCAAAAAGATATATCAGATGTAATAAGCAGTGTTCTTAGATGATATAGAGCAGTGGTCCCCAACTCCTGGGCGATGGACCAGGACCAGGCGATGGCCTGTTAGGAACTGGGCTGCGCAGCTGGAGGTGAGTGGTGAGCGAAGCTTCATCTGTATCTACGGCCGCTCTCCATCACTCTCATTACCACATTATCATGATGCAACGATTCCCGATAGAAATAAAGCGCACAAGAGATGTAATGTGCTTGAATCATCCCGAAACCACTTCCAACCCCTGCAGTCTGTGGAAAAACTGTCTTCCACGAGACCAGTCCCTGGTGCCCAAAAGGCTGGGGACCCCTGATGCAGAGTGTTCTGACTCTTGAGTCCCTTTCTTCTAGAATGACCTTATGTATAACTAGCTGGAAGTCACACCCTGCCCTGAACAGTTGTCCTTTTTTTTTTTGGAGTGGAGAGGGGAGGGTGCAATCTCTCCTACAGCTCTCTGGTTTTCTGCCACGTTTATGGAATACTCTAATATTGTAATAGTTGAGTTTGGGTTCTGGACTGTCTTGGTTTACAGTCCAAGGCTGTGTAATCTTGCTAGGCTTCACTTTCCACCCTTTGAAATGGCAATAATAACAGCTTACCTCACAGAGTCAGTATAAGGTTCCACTGAGTTAATGTATTTAAAGCATATATATGATTTTCTGGTGTAATGTAAGAGCTCAAAAACATGATCAAATATTCTTATCATTCCTTTTGTACTCTTCTCTATCCATATTTTAACTCAATTAAAGCTTCTTGAAGTCTTGGATATTCCTAAGAAGTGAAGTGAGGTCACTCAGTCGTGTCCAACTCTTTGCGACCCCAGCGACTGTAGCCTACCAGGCTTCTCCATCCATGGGATTTTCCAGGCAAGAGTACCAGAGTGGGTTGCTCTTTCCTTCTCCATATATACTCCTAAATAGCTTTCAAATCTTTTTCTCTCCTTTCATCCTCAGCCTATGCTTTTTATTTATTCAGATATTGCCCCTGATCAGGACCCCAGCCTTCCCAAGGGCACTCCCTGCCCTAGTCACTCTGTCCTAGTCCCCTCTTAAGGTCCCTTGTTCTGGTCAAGTAATCCCCTAGTGAAAGTCACTCTGTGGCTTTGCCTGGCCTTCACGGCAAAGTCCTTATTTCTTTGCCGGGCACACCTCACAGCCTCTCTCCTGCCCAGTGAGCTTGAACTTGGGCCTCTCACTCCACACCATGCCTCTCTCACCTCCCTTCTCTGTCTTCTGTCTGCGGATGCCCTGAGTCTCCCTTCACCAGTCTCCTTCCCCCTTGAGTGGTCCACTGAGCTATGCCCAGACAGCTGTTTAACACTGACTCACACACACACCTGAGATCCTCCTCATAACCAAGCTTTATGAAAGGGATGTTGAGGACACAGGCAATAGGAAGCCTCAGATAAACAGAGAAGCCACATCCTGTAGACCCTGGGTTCTATTAGCTACAAGTAAGAAAGACCCTGATGCTGGGAAAGATGGAGGGGAAAAGGAGAAGGAGGTGATAGAGGACGAGATGGTTGGGTGGCATCACTGACTCAGCGGATATGAGTTTGAGCAAACTCTGGGAGATAGTGAGGGCAGGGAAGCCTGGCGTGTTGCAGTTCATGGGGTTGCAAAGAGATGGACACGACTGAGCGACTTTGAACAACAACAGTCTTTACCCAGGGATATCTTGCTAAGGATATTGCAGAAAAAAGACCTCTTCCACCTAGCAACTCCATTTGACAAGGAAATTAGACCACATACCGGCCCGTGGGAAGACTTGGTAAAGGGAGTGAGTCAAAGCAGCCTGCTTTAACCCCTTCCTCTCAGAAGCACACTGTCACAGAATTCATCACATCACAGGTCAACCAGTTAGCCGCCAGCACCTAAAGCCCCATCTTAGGTGCTTTACATCTGTTCTCTCTCCTAATCTCTGCTGGACTTCCTAGCTGGCTCAGTGCTAAAGAATTCGCCTGTAATAAAAGAGACACAGGCAGGAGACTCAGGTTCCATCCCTGGGGCAGGAAGATCCCCTGGAGAAGGAAATGGCAACCCACTCCAGTATCCTTGCTGGGAAAATCCCATGGACAGAGGAGCGTGGCAGACTACAGTCCATGAGGATGGCAAAAGAACTGGATATGACTTAGCGACTAAACAACAATAGCAATCTCGTTGCTGCTCAGAAAGGTATATGTTATAGTCTGCATTCTACAGATAAACAAAGGTGCAAAAACAGGTATTTGCCAAGATCATAAACTACAAATAGGAGTGGCCAGATATCAGCAGAAGTCTGTATGATTCAATAGCCCTCTCCCTTTGGTAATCGTTCATTTGAGTATCAGTGTTGGCATCAGACTGAGTTCTCTGACCAGTAGGATTCTGTCTTACTCTGCGTGTTCGGCACACATTAGACCTCAGTAAATAGTGAATGAATGAGTCAATGAGTGAATGAATCGAGTGAGTGAAAAATGGTGAACAGATGCATTGTTTTATTCCCATCACCCCAGGGAAAGATGTGTTAGCTTACATTTCCAAAGCAGACGGTCAAGAAATATTTATTGAGCCAGAATTTTTTTTTTTTTTTGCAAAAGGAAAAATTTTAAAAAGAGGAAGTACAGGATAGATTTTTATTATCTCACTTTTCAGAATATTTTTTAATTCCCTTTAATTTTTAATTCATTTTTTAAATATTTGTGAGAATTATAATTATCTTTTAATTCTTTTTTTAAAAAAATTTTAAATTTATTTTTAATTGGAGGAGAATAGCTTTCCAATGTGGTGTTGGTTTCTGCCATACACCAAGGTGAATCAGCCATAAGTGTACATATGTCCCCTCCCTCTTGAGTTCCCCCCCACCCCCTACCCCATCCCACCCCTCTAGGTTGGCACAGAGCACAGAGCACCAGGTTGAGCTCCCAGGGCCCATAGAGCAGCTTCCCGCTAGCTGTCTGTTTTACACGTGATGGTGCATATATGTCAACGCTATTCTCTCAGTTCGTCCCACGCTCTCCTTCCAAGGCTGTGTCCCAAGTCTCTTCTCTATGTTTGCGTCTCTGTTCCCGCCCTGCAAATAGGTTCATTGTACCATTTTTTCTAGGTAGATATATATGCATTATAGTTATTTTTAAGGGGAAAGCGAGCCAAACCACACACGATAACAAGAAAGCCAATGCTAGCATTGAGTGGTGAGTCTCTGGGTGATTCGTGAATGCTTTTTTTTAATCTGCGTTTCCCAAAATTACATTGCATTGTACAAGAAAATATTTTTTTTTCTAATAAAAGTCTGTTTGCCAGCTTAGGATTACTTAAAATGACTGCTCTAAGAGGAAAATAATATTGGTGATAACAATGTTCAGACATCACCGTGTTCTATGCATCATTGGGACAGAGGCAAATAGGGAAGACTTTTGTGACAGTTTAGTGAAACTATGAAATGTGTTTATGTCCATCGATAATTTAAGTAGTGTGATTATTTTAGTCATTCAAGTCCCTCTCATTGTTTTATCATTTCCTTGGAAGGTGTATTCAGTTCTCTGTGATTTATGAAATGTCAGGTGAAAGAACCAACTGTTTGAAAACTTCAACATTAAAATCTCTATGCCAAGAACTTTTCCCTAAATTTGCCTGAATTCCTGGAGAAATTAGTCATTTGTAAGTCTTGCTGCCTAACAAATTACCATAAATTTAGTGGCTTACATCATGCATTTTTTTCCAGAAGCTAGAGTTGATATTTATTTAATTCTGTCCATCTACTGTGTGAATTTTATTATTGTGGTAGATAACACCTAAGATGAGACCTACTCTCAACAAACTGTTGCCTGTGTAATACAGTACTGGCATATGTCAACACAGTGTTGTACAGCAGAGTTCTAGAACTTTTCCACCTTGCCTGATGAAAACTCTGTACCCTTTGAACAGTAAGATCCCATGTCACCCTTCCCAAGCCCATCAATCACCATTCTACTCTCTTTCTCTCTTTCCATGACTTCCCTAGTTATTTCATATTAGTACTCATACAGTATTTGTCTTTTTGAGACTGGCTTATGCCACTCAGCATCATGTCCTCAAGGTTAAGCCATGTTGTGTAGCATGTCAGGGGATTTCCTTTTTATGGCCGAGTTGTATTCCCTTGTATGTATGCACCATGAATATTTAGGTTGTTTCCACTGTTGGCTATTGTGATAACCCAGAAGAAATGAAATCAGTTCAACTGTATTGCCAGGGATGGAACATTTTCTGTCTTTGGGATAACGCTTTGTTTCAATTAAGCAAACAATTACCTTTAGAAGTAAATTCTGGGCAATTATATCAAGTTGTATGAACAAACATCAGGCTGGAAGCTGAGGGATTTTTTAACTTCTGGGAGGTTTAGTAGTTATTCCCAAAGTTTACTACCTGTAATATTCTGGTTTATTATCCCCCCAGAATGTATATGCAGTTGCCTTTCATTTCTGAAAATTTATTCTGTGTTGAATGTTACTTGAGTAACATGAGTTACTTGAGTGTTACTGTGCAACAGGCCTGGTACAGCAGAACTATAAAATTAGAATTCATAAGCTACTATTTTATTTTAACAGTAAAAAAATAAAATTTTAAACTTGCTAAGGAATTTATGAGATTATTTTACTCATCTTTTTACTTTTGTTTTTGAATTTTTCCATGTAAGGAGAGTCTTAAGACTTTCCCACTAGTTTTAAGACATAAATCAAATTAAATTTGGACATATTTTCTTATATAGCTAGTAGAGGTAAAGAGTAGCTTTGACATCTTTTCTGTTTAATATCTTTAATAATGAGTCATATATTCAGTGACTTATATTCATTGTCTTATTATCAAGTTGATAAAAGTCCATTTGTTTGATCCTTAAGCATCATTTTTGCAAGTAGAAGGGTAGCATAAACTGGGAAGTTGCTGTGGCCTGATCATTGGGCCGTTGCTTCATAGTGGGGGACATAAGGATGACATCAGAGATTACTATTTGTTCTCCAGAAAATCCACATGAGGCTGATTAGATTTGTACACCACCCGCAGGTGAGGGTAGGACCACACATTGATTTTATAGGAGACCATGCTTGAGGAGGTCCAGATGACACAGACCACCCTGGACACATAACTGAGACTCAGATAACCCCATGATACTCATGTATCTTTAAATGTAATAGATGCACCTAATGAAATGTATGCCTTTCCCTAGATCATCATAGTCACATAAGATACGAATATATATTTGACATGTATCTATTCACAGTACACTCTACGCTCAATTTCTCTTCCATGCTAATTTTAGCTGCTTGCTTATTCATATTCAGTACTTTTGTTTAATTGGTCCACCTGTCCAATTGCGCTTCTTTGTCTTCAACAATCTCTGTTTATCTTTGGAAGAGTCTAATTTCTGATGAAAAGTCCATTCTGTTCATCCTATAATTTGTCATTTGCATTTCTTTAGTTCACAGTTCTTTATATGGATCAGCCACATCTGTATTTCCTAAAGCCTTTAAATCTTTCATTAGATAAAACTAACACTCAAAATGCACACAATGTACAGAGCACAAGGAACTATATGCTCAAAATGAATGCATTGATTTTAAAATATGTATGCCTTATGCTTGAATTCAATGTAAGTAAATTCGCTTAATGTTACATGTATAAAATCTTAGCTTAATTTCAGGGAAAGAGTACATGTTTAGAAATGCCTGCAGTTATTATAAATAGTCACAGAGATTTCCAAGCAGCAAAACAGATACCAACTATGTGGTGGGTCTTGCCAATAGTTCGCATCCTTGTTTTCCTATCTTAACCAACAAATGGGTTTTGTCCAACCCCAAGCTCTGGGTGTGTGCATTGTCTGTGTATTGTTCTTGTCACCCTGGGCACACCTCCGATTGTTAACTTCCCTAACAAGCAAACATACCAGATGCAACCGCCTTAGAGTGGCATTTTTATGACTTTTACCTGGTGCATATTCTACTGTACTTTTTTAACTTGCAAATTTTAGTACCTTATTGTTAACTATAAGCTCGTTTTGGCATTTATCACAAGTGAGTTGGACATATCAGAGATTCAGGTTAAGGAAGCACTCCACTGAGTTTTTAAATTGAATTAAATGAAATAAGGAATGAAAAATGATCTCAAGATGTAAGGTGGTCTACCGATATAAAATTTCAGCATAGGCCTTAAATTGGTTATTTTTCTACCTGAAGACATTTATCCAGAATAGCCAAACATCATAATGGTTTTGCTTAAAAATACAACTTATCAAGCTATCACTTTACCCAAATAAATTTGGGATAAGCTTACCCAAAGCTATTACTTTGCCCAGAATAAATCTGTCACGTCTTTAATTATTAAGAGAGAAGAATTATATCCATAAAATTTCATTAAAAGTCAGTATTTTTCTTTAATTGTTTTAATCCTTCTTCTTGTTAGTTGCTTAGTCATATCCAACTCTGTGCAACCCCATGGACTGTAACCTGCCAGGCACCTCTGTCCATGGGATTTCCTGGGCAAGAGTACCGGAGTGGATTGTCATTTCCCTCTCCAGGTGATCTTCCCAACCCAGGGATCTAACCCACGTCTCTTGCATCTCCTGCATTGGCAGGTGGATTCTTTACTACTAACCATGATGGTTGCATGTAAAGCTCTGTTTCCATTTGGCATTGCCTTGTAGTGCTATCAAAGTTGCTGAGTCCAAGCATACAGAAAAGTACAGAAGTCTCCGTGAACAATCATCACACCTTCTTAATTAAAGATCAGTGATACAATTTCTCAGATCCTTGATCTATCGAGTTGAATTTGAGAATTACAATAGCAAGGTAAATTGTATTTCATGGGAAGAGTTGGACAGAGGAAAAGTAATTGTCCTGTGTTAATTAACTCCTGTTTGTCTCTGTCCTCACAATTTTTGAGTATTAGAATTATTTCAGAGGCTTTAGGTATACTTCTAGGTAAACAGCTGTATGTCTGAGTTTGACTTCTTATTGGCATAATGCAGAATTCCATGGTCATTTTTCCTGCAGGAGAGGGGCCAGTGGAGAGAGGAGGTGTGTGAGATGGGCACAAAGGTACATCTTTTGCTGAACACAATGCTTTCCCGCTGTTAGATTTCTGCCTGGCTTGGCGTGCTATTTTGTGAAGAGTAGTATAGCTGGGATCACCTCTGGTTGTTTTACCTCCTTCTTCAGAAACGTGTGTATCATCACCCGATGGGGCAAAATCCGCCCTCTCCCCTTACTCATGAGGGCATTTGTTGGTTCAAATGCTTTCTCTCAAATGAATGCTCCACCAGGAGATAAACGCACACTTGAAGAAAGTGCCTTTTTTCCTCCATTTCTTTGTTTTTAGCCATGAGTATCTGTTACTCTGTTGATAGTTTAAATAATATTTAGAATATTTCTCTCGGAAACCTGTATAGAAAACGTGCGCTCTGGTTGCCCAGACTTTCGCTTTGTCTTCGGTCAGGTGGGGAGAGATGAGAAAGCTTTCCCTCAGCCTATCCTCGGCGGGGAGGGAACTGGGCTGGCTGGAGCCCCTGAGACAGGCTTTAGAGAGAACAGCAAGGCCGCTGTGGATGGAGCTCCTTGAGAAAGCAGGGAGGTAGATGGAAGGCTTCCCTGGTAGCTCAGTTGGTAAAGAATCCTCCTGCAATGCAGCAGACCCCAGTTCGATTCCTGGGTTGGGAAGATCCACTAGAGAGGGGATAGGTTACCCACTCCAGTATTCTGGGGCTTCCCTTGTGGCTCAACTGGTAAAGAATCCACCTGCAATGTGGGAGACCTGGGTTCGATCCCTGGGTTGGGAAGATGCCCTGGAGAAGGGAAAGGCTACCTGCTCCAGTATTCTGGCCTGGAGAATTCCATGGACTCTATAGCCCATGAGGTCACAAAGAGTCAGACACAACTGAGCGACTTGCACTCACTCACCGATGGAGATGCAAGTTTCACTAAAGAAAGAGCTGCTATCATTGGTCCCAAACCGGGAATCACAAATTTTCTGTGATTAAAATTTCTCTTTCTCTTACATTTTGATAGGGGGGAAAAATCATTCTCTTAGCTCCACCTGCTGAGACCTAAGAGAAGTTTAAACACGTGTACATTTTCCAAATTGCCAAAAGCTCTCCCAGCATGTGCAAAGTAACTGAATGAACATGCAGCCTCAGGCTTTAACGATGAGACAAAGGCCCTATCTCTTTTACAGACTTTTATTGATTTCTCTGGCTGCCCTGGGTCTTCACTGCTCTCTGCGAACTTGGTGTGGTTGCAGTGAGTGGCAGCTGCCCTCTGGAGCCTTGCATGGGCTTCTCATGGTGGTGGCTTCTCTTGTTGTGGAGCACAAGCCCTAGAGTGCATGGGCTTAGCTGCCCCACAGCATACAGCATCTTCCTGGACCAGGAATCAAACCTGTGTCCCCTGCATTGGTAGGTGGATTCTTAACCACTGGACCCCCAGGGAAGTGCAACCTTCACTCTTAATCGTCAGTGCAGCAAAAATGGGTGGTGACGGGCATCTTCCTCTAGAATACCTAAGTCTCCATTTCTCAGTTTATTTAATCATTTAAAAAAGATCTAAGTTTCACAAAATGATATGTGCAGGGTCATTTTTGGAGTTGCAGAGATTCTTTTCCCCCATTAAAATCTCTTACTATGCAGAGAAGAGCACTTCGTATTAATACATAACAATCCATAAACCCAATCTTAGAACAAGAAAAGCCAAACATTCTGGGTCTTGGTAAGTTGCAGAGCATCAGCCAATCTTATGGGAAGCCACCGGCTTCTTTTATCAACGTCACAAATTCTGTTAGGACTCAAGGCCGGTGCAGTGACCCGTGTTCCAATGCCTATGTTTCAAAGTGTGAAAGAGAAGGTCATAAAGGGACTTCAGCCTCTCCTTCCCTTTGAAAGAGACCCATCCACACAGTATATTCACTGTGGGAATATTTAAAAGGCCCTATGATGAGGGACCCAAGTAACAGAGCTAAGACTTTCTCTATGATCAGTTGGATTGTGTTTATTGATCAGCAATTAAGTGTTTGCATATCTTCTTCATTGGGGCTGCTTCCAGATTATCCTAGTTATCTAAAAGCAATCCCTTCTCCCACAGGCAGCCTAGTCCCTGTTATTTATGAGAGGGATCGCCCAGTGACTGTGGTTGCTCTGCTCAAGGGACAGAGGTCAAAGGCTTTACCTCCTATGTACACGGAGCACCGCACCCACTTCTTTCCTCCGTGGAGAAGGCTATCCTCAGGGTAACAGCAGGGAACCAAAGCATCCACACGGCAGGGAGAGGACTCCTGAGGTGGGGGACTGTCCCCTGGTCCTGCCTTTCTTCAGGACCAGAAAATAGGGCCTCTGTTGTGGGGAGGTTGCAACTAACAGGCGGCTGCATGAGCTTTGTGGCCCTATAGCCATCTGTGGTCTCCTCTCTGCCTCCTCCTCCTGCGCTGTTCGGGTCCATGGAAAGATCATTGACCATCACTCAAAATCAGGCTCTGTCAGGGGACTGAGGTGAGGAAGAGAATCAGGAAGGCAGGACTAGCCCCTGTATATTAGCAACAGTATTCCCAGGACAAAAGAAGCCAGCTCTTCAGACGTGGTTTCCTGTTCTCATTAGTTTGGAGGAGCCGGACAAGGATCTAGAACTGAAAGAGCTTCACTTAACTGAAAAGAAATATAAGCCCGGCTTTTGTTTTCATAGTTTGAGAAAAATGATTTGTGGTTCCTGATTGGAGAGCTAGCTGAAATATTACACTTCCATCTACCTCTTTTCCCTCCTGTGTTTCTATTTCTATTATCTTTATTTTAATGTCTTATATCAAATTTCTTTGCCACAATTTTTCAATTCAATGGGATATGATCATTTTGAAAGTGTGACTGATCTAGATCTATTGAAAAAAAGGTCGTTTGGATGAACTGATTATTTGTGAATGGTGATTTTAGTATCTGTCTGAAAAGCTGTATTGGAATGATGCTCTCAGAGAGACATTCTTGGATTCAAGGTCAAGATGGCCAGTGGGCTCAGTCCTTCACTAGGAGAAGGAACAAGAAGGGGCACTCACATATATTAACCACCTGCTGTGTGGCAGATAACGTTAGGTGCTTTCACATTAGTTATTTTGGCAGCAGATTTTTCTCCGCATGCAGTGAAATGAACCATCTTTATTATTATCTGCATTTGTTCTTTCATTTATCCGTACCTTCCTTTGGCCCTCAGAATCCTTAAAGCAAAGTTTCCAGAGATGTGCTGAATAATATAGCACATCTTTGAATCCACCTGGATGCTGTTTTTACATAGAATAAATGTCATTTCTATTATGTGAAGTGAGCTAGATTTTATTTCAACCCCTCTTCTCGGGAACGAGCGTCTCGTAGCAGGGACCCAGATTTACAGGTGGAGGATGACGGAGACCTCAGCCCAACTTTACACCGTCTGATTTGTGAAGCCAAAGCCCTCATCCCAGCTGCATTCAATACTGCCTCCTTCTAGCATAATGGTCACTGAACGTGCTGAAATAAACCTGGAGCGTATTTCATGGGAAAGGAGAGAACTCGGGGCTGCTGTTCCCCTCCTGCTCTGACAGCATGTGGTAGATCACGAGCAGTGGTGGAGGACGGAGCTGAGGGGCTTGTCAATGTAGATCACAGTGGGTGCCAGGCGTGGAGCTGGGAGCTTTGCCCAAGTTGTCGTCTTTAACACTCGCTTCAACCCTTGTTCAGTCACTGAGTTGTGTCTGACTCATTGCGACCCCGTAGAGTGCAGCACTCCAGGCTTCCCTGTTCTTCATTATCTCGCAAAGTTTGCTCAGACTCATGTCCATTGAGTCGGTGATGCCATCCAACCGTCTCATCCTCTGTCATCCCCTTCTCCTCCAGCCTTCAATCTTTCCCAGCATCACGGTCTTTTATAGTGAGTCGGCTCTTCGCATCAGGTGGCCAAAGTGTTGGAGTTTCAACTTCAGCATCAGTCCTTCCAATGAATATTTAGAGTTGATTTTCTTTAAAATTGACTGGTTTGATCTCCTCGCCATCCAAGGGACTCTCAAGAATCTTCTCCAACACAACAATTCGAAAGCATCAGTTCTTCGGTGCTCAGCCTTCTTTATGGTCCAAC
Source organism: Giraffa tippelskirchi (assembly GCF_054371585.1). Lineage (NCBI taxonomy): Eukaryota > Metazoa > Chordata > Mammalia > Artiodactyla > Giraffidae > Giraffa > Giraffa tippelskirchi. The sequence continues at coordinate 160,078,675 of NC_137283.1, read as the reverse complement.
TCTCACATCCGCACATGACTACTGGAAAAACCATAGCCTTGACTAGATGGACCTTTGTCGGCAAAGTGATGCCCCTACTTTTTAATACGCCGTCTAGGTCTGTCATAGGTTTTCTTCTAGAGAGTGTCTTTCAATTTTGTGGTTGCAGTCACCATCCACAGTGATTTTGGAGCCCAAGAAAATAAAATCTGCCACTGTTTCCATTATTTTCCCCTTCTATTTGCCATTGAAGTGATGGGACCAGATGCCATCTTAGTGTTTTGAATGTTGAGTTTTAAGCCAGGTTTTTCAACCCTGAGACAGAAGAATTCTCTCCATGTTATAGGTGAGGAAACTAAGAGTTAAGAGTAACTGATGTTCCTAAGCCCCAGGGCTTGGAGGTCCTAGCGCTGGGCTGGGCTCCGGACTCCGCTCTGGAGCCCTGTAGGCTCATTGCTCTGTGCGTACGGTGAGGCAGCTGCCTGTGAGACAGGTGGTGAGGACACGGTGGGCCGTGGGGGCTACAAGGGACCTTCTATGGACACCGTTGTTGTCTTTATTATTTGTGTCCCGACAGATTCAGGCTTTGCCCTGGCTGCCTTTTGGGGAACCATTTTTCCATCTGCCATCTGTGAACCCATTAAATATTTAGCTGATGCTATCTTTGAAGGTAATTGATTCCTTACTTTATCGGGCACCAGCTAATGCATTTCTTACTTGTATTTGTCCTAAGCCTGCTTCCTTCAATCAATCTAGGATCTGGCAAACTAGTCTGAGGTTACAGTATCCCCCGTTTTTTATTTTCAGAGACTTGGATTGCTGGATTGTTGAAATGTCTATACTTAAAAAATGTTATCCTCTGGACATTTATTCACACTAACCTTCATTATTAACATTATTATTAACGTAATAGGTGATGAATTCTAGTAACCTCTAGACTTCCACCTACTTAACTGGTCCCAGAATTATAAAGGGGAAATCATATTTCTGCACTATGTGATAGACATGGAGGAATAGCAAAATCTAGCATTTTAGTTCAGGCACTATGAAAATTATTATAGTACTCAGAAACCAAATGATATTAGGTGATTAGATAAAATAAGTCAGGCTTTGGGTGAGTAAAAATTTGAATAGAAATTGGAAATGTAACCAAGAGTGTAATTTTTCAGGTCTATAGCTCTTGCTATCATCAGAACCACCATCCCTGGAACATAGGTGATGCCCAAAAGTATGAATTCTTTGAAAACTTCTCAAGTAGGGCCTTCTACAAATGTAAATATGTGTCTATTGTTTGTGGTATGACCATACATATGGGCTTCCCAGGTGTTGCTAGTGGTAAATAGCCCACCTGCCAATGCAGGAGACATAAGAGATGCAGATTCCATCCCTGGGTCACAAGATCCTCTGGGGGAGGGCATGGCAGTCCACTCCAGTATTCTTATCTGGAGAATCCCATGGACAGAGGAGCCTGGCGGGCTACAGTCCATGGGGCCTCAAAGAGTTGGACACGACTGAAACAATTTAGCACAGCACACACATGCATGACCATAGTCTTTTGGTATCTGTGCGTAAGTATAGTTATCAATTTAGAGAGCTTCTGTGTGCATGAAAGGTAGCATCCCGCATTGCTTTTTTTTTTTTTTAACAATAGCTCTCATTTTTAAAAAATTCTATTTATTTAATTTTGGCTACACTAGGTCTTTGTTGCTTTGTGCAGGCTTTCTCTAGTTGCAGCGAGTGGAGGCTGCTGTCTTCACTGCAGTTCATGGCCTTGTCCTTGTGGTGGCTTCTCTTGTGGATTGTGGGCTGTAGGATGTGTGGGCATCAGTAGCTTCAGCTTTCGGATTCCAGGGTGCAGGCTCAGGAGTTGTGGCTCTTGGGGAGTTGCCTTATGGTGTGCGGAATCTTCCTGGACCAGGGATCAAACCTGTGTCCCCTGCCTTCGCAGGCAGACTCCCAACCTGTGGACCACCAGGGAAGTCCCCATATTGCTTTTGATTTCACGTGAAAGGGAGGTACTTGTTGTGCAGCTCTTCCCTCTGTGGTCACAGCAGTAGGACCTGGCAGAGAGGCAACTGTCCCCTGAGTCCGCCCTCCTTATGGGTAGTAAATGGACACCCAGAGGGCTAGACCTCCCTTCCTCCCTAGGCAAACAATTTCACTTCCCCCCGCATCGCTAAGAGAGAAATGCTGTAAAATCTGCCTCCCTACGTTTTCTGCAGTGCACAGTCCCAGCGCAGGGAACACAAGGTGAGGTAGACCTTGGAGCCGGGGATTTGTTGGTTTCCAATATTGTGCTGGTGAGGAAGGGCAGGTCTTCGCTGAGAAGTCTGAGGGGAGCATCCATAGAAGAGAGAGGAGACCCAGCACCTCAGAGCGAGGAGGGGCTGGTGCCTGGGCCCGCGACTGCCCCGTGTGTTTGGAGACGCATGAGTCAGCTTCCGAGGTGACCGAAGGCCCTGGTGAAAAGTGGTAGACTCAGTCTCATGCAGGCCATTCATCCCGTTTGCATTCATGAGAAAACGTGTTCACCCTTCAACCTCTCCATCTCTGAGTCCAAACTTCACAATCCAGGGCTGCCCACAGGCCATGGGTCAGTCTCCTTGCCCCCAGCCACAGCGGTACCTAGAAAGCCAACATTTTCAAGATGGTAAGCCCCGCATAAGCTGTAACTCCCCTCCCAGACAGATCCCTGGACAGACATGATGATGAGATGGTAGAAAGAGACAGCTAGCTGCGTGGGAGCTGGCAAGGTAAGTCCATAGGTCTGGAGAGAAAACAAAGTCTAGAAAGTGAGTGCAAAAGGTCTCCTAGGACAGTCGGGTTAGAACATAGTGCCCCATATGCCCCATGAGACTTTATGGGGAAAAGGCACAGCTATGAATAAGAAATTACAGGAGAAACAAACAAACAAACAACCTACGGCCTTAAAGCTCGGTGAAGCTGCTAAACCACACTAGCAATCAGGGGTGTGTGTGTGTGTGTGTGTGTGTGTGTGTGTGTGCGTGTGTGTGTGTGTGTGTGTGTGTGTGTGTGTGTGTGCACGCATAGACATGCACACATGCACTTTGAGGGTCACCATCTCCCTGTGGGTTCAGCACTGTGTCTGGAACCCACTGGTTCCTCAGTAGCAGCTACTGACACCCATGGACAATGTCCAGTTCTGTCATCCAACCAGGGGGCCCGTCACAGCACCTGATGCTGCCTGTTCAGTCACTTCAGTCATGTCCGACTCTTTGTGACCCTATAGTCTGTAGCCCACCAGGCTCCTCTGTCCACGTGATTTTCCAAGCAAGATACTGGACTAGGTTGCCGTTTCCTTCTCTGGGGGATCTTCTCAGCCCAGAAGTCCAGCCCATGTCTCCTGCATCTCTTGCATTGCAGGCAGATTCTTTACCACTGAGTCACTGGGCATGGCATCTCATAACCCTGAAATCCTCATTCTAATTGGTAGTGGGAATAGGAGACAGATAGATAGGTTAGGGTGAAAATATAAATGTAGCACCATGCATTTAAAAAATATGATGATAGAAGGACTTGTAATTAAAATGACCTGTTGTGTTGCTTTAATCATATAGATATCATATTCTCAATGCCTAAATGAGGATTGTTTATAGGAGAAAAAGGGGAACTTGGTAATGGTCATCTGAGAGACGTTTTAAGAGCTAAAAGTAGAGGAAAATCTCCCAAGGTCAGGGGAACAGACTCATACTTTTGTAATTGAAAAACTGGAAAAATATAAGCCCAAACAATTCCTTAAACAGGAAATGTAGACAGCTTAATGCCGATGAAAAGAATAGAGCATCATTTTATCTAATGACTGAGTATATTTTTTTGTTACCAGGTATTTTTATAAGGCATGTAATGTTCCATTTTGTCAAAGGTGCATGGAATCAGGAAGACCTGATTCCAGGTGTATAAAGTATATAAACTTTCTGAGGGAAAATATGCTGATATATCAAAATCTTTAAACATTCATATGTTTGGGCCAGCAAATATATTGTTAGTAATTTATCCTAAGAAAATTCCAGACATGTAAGCAGAATTATGCCCATTTTTGTTATTAAGGCATTTTTGTAGGTGTGAAGAAGTTGAAGAACAGGTGTTGGACTAACTAGATTATGATACTCTGTCATGATGAATATTCTACAGCTATTAATACCTCCTTATTTTAGATAAGTATTTAATCACATGGGATACATTAACTGAATTATATTGTTAAACAATATATACATTATGAATAGTTCTGTAAAATTCTACACACAAAAATGCATTAACTATGGTATTTGTGTGCTGGTAGCATTATGAGAGTCTGTGCTTTCCTGTTTTTTCAAATTCTCTGCATAACTAGAAGAGAGTTTTGGGGGTTTTGAGAGGGAGGGGTGGATGCTAAGGGTTTATCTGGAACTAGATGGGATTCAGGAAGGTTGACCAGCTCTCTCTGTATCCCCAAGGGGTTTTAGAGGCAAGTGTCCCAGATGGAAAAGGAAGGTGTGATGTTTGGTCCTTTGAACAGATTTCCTCCCTATCATGTTGAGTGGAAAAGAACAGCTTCCAGACAAGTGCTTCTAAGGTCTCTTTCTAATCCCCTTTCAAAAACTTCTCATCCTTAGCTGAGAGCTGAAGGACAGAGAAGTTCTGCTTAGTATGTAACAGCTGAGATCCACATGGAAACTGCCACTGCCCAAGGGGAAGAACTGTATTTGCAGACAGTGATTTTTAAGTCTTTGTAACTTTTTCCTGTTCACTGAGCGAGCAAGACAACACCATGGCCCAGGGAAGCAGTGCCTGCGAAGAAGGCAGCAGGTTACAGAGGAAGGAGCAGCTGAGCGGGCTTCACCCAGACCCCGGGCACATGGGCGCCCCACTTAGAGCTCAGAGCTCACGTGATAAAACCCATGTAAAGTCTCTAGTATCATTGCACTACATGCAAGACTGGTCTTAGAAGCCTTTTAAAATTTTTCTTTCCTTTTTATTTTTTTTAACAAGTAAATAACCATTGCTTTGTCTTAGACTTTTAGTGCTCTCTGTGTGTATTTTGCATCTCCATTTTTATCCAAGAGAGTAGACTGTTCCTTAACTATTGGCACTACATATAGGAAAGGTACTGGCAATACTGTTAGGCTGCCCTTGTGGAAAACACTATATCTGCATATGTATGCTAAATTCACTATAAAAGTAAAGTTTGAAAAATAAAAAAACCTAAATATACTGTATAAATTCTAATGAAGTGGACTTTTACACATCACATAAGTCATGCTATGTACAAGTCTCATTTCAAGGGATATCTCCATTTTATACTTTAACAGTTAAATTCTTTAACTCTATCCAGCACATACCCAGTTGGATAAAAATCTCATTTTATTTTTTTTTCTTTAGTTAAAGACAGTAACAATTTACATCTGACTCTTGAACGGTCAAGCTTGAACTGTGTGTTTCCCCTTACATGTCTTTTTTTCAACAAATACTGCAGTACTACATGAGCCAAGGTTGGTGGAATCGGAGGATACAGAGTCACAGATATTATAAGGACCAACAAATTCTACCCAGATTTTCAACTGTACAGTGTTGGCGCCCCTGACCCCTGAGTTGTTCTAGAGTGAACTATGCCTCTCAAAGTGAGAAATTTTACTAAATCCAAAGGATCTCTGACTATGGATCAAATGCTATCTGACATCTTCGTGTTATATATATAAGTGTGATTACTGGCCATAGAGGAAAATGTTTGATATGATTCTTTCCGGAAAATAACCCAAGTCCAAAAGCTTTGGTTAAAAATAGTCAGCCTGAATAAAAAGTTGGTTTGAAAACAACAATGATACATAATTAAAACAATAGAGATTTCTGATGGGCAGTAGTGTCAGGCTTATTGATAACAGTCTTGGTTATGAGTGGAGGGCCTGGGATGTAATTAGCCTATCCGGGGAGGTTATCTTACATTGTGAGGTGCTGCCAGAGCCACGTCCTGCCCTTTAATCAGAAGGGCAAGAGAAGCTTCTCTTTAATCAAGAGAAGCTATTCTCAAATGCCTCCCTAGATGATAGCGTCCGAGGGATAGAAGACCTTCTCTTCAGCCACTGAGCAGAGATGAAGACTTGGTCTCATAAAGCATGTTGTGAGTCCCAGACTGCAGGGCCGGGCATCCTCTGTCTACCTCCCAAGGTTATCTTAGCTGTCACAAAGCATATTTCAAAGTTAAGATGCTGATGTAAATACTAATACTGACTTGCCAGCAAGAAGCGATGAGCAAGAATCAAAATATCCGTGCGTTCAGGATGCCGAAGGACATTGCCTCCCACCTCCCCGCAGCCTTGAGCACATCTGCCCTTCTTTACAGTCCTGCTCTGCACTGTCTGGTCACCGGATGGCTTGTTTGACCTTCTGCCTGGACTGTGATGTCAGGACCCGATGGATCCTAACATAACACAGCACCGCTATCACGTTGCTGTGCTATTGGTCTCATAGCCCTGATGATTGTCCCAAATGATCCTGTGTTTTTATTTCCATGCTGATTACAGGTCTGTCCCCTACCAGAACAAAAGACGCCTGAAAACAGGACCTTTGCCAGCCAGGCCGGTAACACAGCCCCAGCACAGAGCGTCTAGAGCTTGTTAGGGAAGTAATGCACCCTGGCTGTGTCCTTCTCTGACTACGATATATGATTTTCAGCTTATGGTTCCCTTGCTCAAAAGCCCAAAGTGGTTGCCTGTTGCTTATTGTTTCTAAGCCAGATCTTCGATCCAAATTCCTCCATCTAGGCCAGAATTCCCGCGGGCTCTGTGCCTCCCAGACCACCTCCTGATGCTCAGCTCTGCAGTCAGAGATTCACTTTGCACTGTTTTTGCTTCACTGTTGTTGGAACAATATATTTCCTTATGATTGTTCTCAAGCCTTTTCTGCCCAATCAGAGTGAAAAGACCTTAAGTACATGGACTATATTTGTTTTCTTCCCTCTCAAGACGCCTTGTACATAAAATCCCTTAAGCACAGTAGGTAGCAGCAAGTGCCTGTTGACAGATGGGCTCAGACACAGCATTTGGGTTTATTTGTTTGTTTGGGAGGAGGAGGTCAACAGGGTTCAGCCTCTAAGAGCATTTTCTCTTCATAGTGCAGCCGTGGTTTTGAAGCTACCCACAGCAAATTGCCACCCACACAGGAGGAGAATGGATTTCTGTACATTAAAAAAAAAAAAAATTGGCACTGCTGCTTTCAATGCAGCCCAGCTATATTTCATGCCAGTGGCAGGTTAGAAATAAAGAGAAACAGCAGAGGCCCAGAAAATGTCTCTAGTTCTTGCCCATTTCTGAACTCCCTGTCAGCCCTGACATCCCGCCATAGGGTAATGCTCCAACAGCAGTTACAGGAACAGAGCCTCAGAGGCAAGGGCGCTGCTCGCACCAGAGGAACCCAGTCTCCTCTGGGTGTCTTTGTGCCTCCCCTGGGGCTCGAGACACAGAGATGCTCAGAGGCCCCTCCGGGTGGTTAAGAAGAAGAGTTTTCATGATGAACCAAATTATCCCAGCTGAATCTCTAGGCCTGGTCAAAATCTCCTGATGAGCTTTTTAAAGTACGGATCACTAGGCCTCATGCCCAGAGTTTTGTGATTCAGTATGTCTAGAGAGGAGCTTTGTGATTGGTATTTCTAGGACATTTCTAGGTGATGCTGATATTGCCGAGGGGAGTCCGACCTTTGAGAACCACTGCTGGGACAGATGGCAGAGTGGATGCCTTGGTGGGTGCAGAAGGGCCTGCGAAGACTGGGACTGTCTTCCACACCCACTTCCACCAGCCACACCCCTCCTAACGGGTGTTCTGGCTCATCTCCAGAAGTGCTGGTCAGCGGGCCGTGTACACATCCAAGTCAACTGGAGTGGAATAGGGCCTGAGCAACGGTAGTGACCTGTCTGCCAGCCCCTTCTTAAGAAGGAATGGTGTCAACTTTCCTTTGGAACTAGCCAGCCAAGTTACCCTGTTTCTGTAAAAATTTTGTGGAATACCGTTCCTTCAGTGAACAAAGCACTATCATTACTAACCAAATCTCATCTATGTCTAAATGAAAAAGAATTTGTATTATTCATATTAAAAAGTGATACATACTCATTGAATGGAAATACAGCTAAATCCAGAAATACTCATAATCCCACCACCAAGAAAAGGCCACCAGGTGATTGGAGATATTTTGAATCACTCTGAAGGTTAGGAAGACAACAGAATTAATTCCATCAAGTCTTCCAGCCCCGCAATTCTCCAATTCAAATGCTCTTTGCCCCTGTGATCTGCTACACCGGAGTGTGTGTTGCCATGGGCAACCTCCTTGTATCCGTGAATGACAGGTCCCGGAGCTGCTCCGCCTCCAAGAAGGCAAAACTATAAAAACATCTAATGTGTGTATGTTCATAATAGGGACCCTGTAATGTGCCTGAAGAGATGCACATCTGCTTATAACTGTGGCATTAAAGCCTTCAGCCACATTAAGGGCTAGAAATGTCATCAACTGTGGTTCCTAACGGTTCTACGAAGGAACGTGAAAGAATGATGTTAGATGCTAAAGTTGCTGTATTTGAAAGTCATGTGGGCACTTGGAAGTTTATGGTGGGGATTTTCCAAACCCACAAACACCAGTTTCAAAGATGGAAACTGATATGTGTCTTTGGAGTCACAGCCAAAAACCAATAGGATATCTATCTTGGTTCTGTACTGGGAATAATAGCAGAAGTGCTCACTGCCTATGTTTTTTCATAATGTGCTCACTTATCCATGTATTTCTTTGAGAAATATTCCTTAGGTGAGAGTTAAATGAGAAGGTTGCCTTTATTTTTCTCTCCTCAGTGTTTGGAGTCTAACATTATATTACCTTGATTTTTGCTACTGTAAATGGAGTCTATGGACACTTCTCCACTTCTGAAAGTCTCCAGGCGATGGCTAAGCTCTCTTTACCCAGCTCCTCTCTGTGTATCTGTGATTCACCGAGGTCATAGTTGCTGGTCTCCTGTTTGCCAAAATCAGACCTCAGTGTATTTCACTGTGGTCAAGCCACAGGTGGATCGTTGCATTACAATCTCAGTCTCTCCTTTTAAGATCAAAGTAAATATGAACTGGTGGTTCAGTTGGTAAAGAATCTACCTGCAATTCAGGAGACCCAGGTTCAATCCCTGGGTTGGGAAGATCCCCTGAAGAAGACAATGGCAACCCACTTCAAGAATCGGTATCCTTCAAGAATGGTATCCTTGCCTGGAGAATTGCATGGACAGAGGAGCCTGGCCTGGTGCATTCCAGGGGGTTGCAAAGAGTCAGACACAACTGAGCTACTAAGCACACAAATGTGAAGAAACAAATGCAAGCAGAATAGTGATGAACAGGAAGGCCCAAAGAGGAAGAATAAGTTTAACCTGGAGAAGAATAAATATGGTGGAAGCTTGCAAAGGGTAGATTTCATCTGTGTCATTTCTTATGGAAGAACTTGGATCCTTATGGAAAGGAGATCCAAGTTCTTCCTAAATGTAATAAGGAAGGGATTTATATTCAAAATAGGTATGAATCTTAGACTGTGCTAAAGCCTTTGACTGTGTGGATCATAACAAACTGTGGAAAGCTCTGAAAGAGATGGGAATACCAGACTATCTTACCTGTCTACTGAGAAACCTATATACAGGTCAAGAAACAACAGTTAGAACCTTGTACAGAACAACTGACTAGTTCAGGATTGAGAAAGGAGTACAAGGCTGTTTAATGTCACTCTGTTTATTTAGCTTAAATGCAGAGCATATCATGCAAAATCCCAGGCTGGATGAGTTACAAGCTGAAATCAACATTTCTGAGATAAATAACAACAGCCTCAGACATGTGGATAATACCACTCTAATGGCAGAAAGTAAAAAGGAACTAAAGAACCTCTTCATGAGGGGGTGACGGAGGAGAATGAAAAAGCTGGCTTAAACCTCAATAGTGAAAAAACTAAGATCATGGCTTCCAGTTCCATGACTTCATCACAAATAGAAGGGGAAAAGGTGGAAGCAGTAACAGATTTCCTCTTGTGGGCTCTAAAAATCACTGTGGATGGTGACTGCAGCCATGAAATTAGAAGACGATCGCTTCTTGGCAGGAAAGTTATGCCAAACCTAGACAGTGTGTTAAAAAAGCAAAGCATCGCTTTGCCGACAAAGGTCCATAGAGTCAAGGCTATGGTCTTTCTAGCAGTCATGTACAAATATGAGAACTGGACCATAACGAAGGCAGAGCCCTGAAGAATTGATGCTTTTGAAGTGCTGGAGAAGACTCTTGAGAGTCCCTTGGCTGCAAGGAGATTAAACCAGTCAATTCTAAAGGAAATCAGTCCTGAATATTCATTGGAAGGACTGATGCTGAAGCTGAAGTTCCAATACTTTGGCCACATGTTGCAAAGAGTTGACTCATTGGAAAAGACCCTGATGCTGGGAAAGATTGAAGGCAGGAGGAGACGAGGATGACAGAGGATAAGATGGTTGGATGGCATCACTGACTCAATGGACATGAACTTGGGCAAACTCCAGGAAATGAGGAGGGACAGGGAAGCCTGGCGTGCTGCGGTCCATGGGGTGGCAGAGAGTCAGACATGATTTGGCGACTGAACAACATTATGAATCTTAAAATTAGTCCTGTTACCAACACATGTACCCCAGTGTTCATTGCAGCACTATTTGCAGTACCCAGGACATGAAAGCAACCTAGGCGTCCATCAGCAGATGAATGGATAAGGAAGTTGTGATACATATACACAATGGATATTACTCAGCTATAAAAGGAAATGCATTTGTGTCAGTTCTAATGAAGTGGATGAACCCCGAGCCTATCATACAGAGTGAAGTAAATCAGAAAGAGAAATATAAATATTGTATACTGACACATATATATGGAATTTAGGAAGACAGTACTGATAATATTACATGCTGGGCAGCAAAAGGGACACAGCTGTAAAGAACAGACTTCTGGACTCAGTAAAAGAAGGCTTGGGTGGGATGATTTGAGAGAATAGCATTGAAACATGTGCATTACATGTAAAATAGATGACCAGTGCAAGTTCAGTGCATGAATCAGGGCACCCAAAGCCAGTGCTCTGGGACAATCCAGAAGGATAGAGTAGGGAGGGAGATGGGAGGGGTTTCAGCACTGGGGGACACATGTATACCTGTGGCCGATTCATGTCGATGTGTGGCAAAAACCATCAAAGTATCGTAATTATGAAAGTTGCTCAGTCGTTTCTGACTCTTTGTGACCGCATGGACTATACGTTCCATGGAATTCTCCACACCAAAATACTGGAGTGAGTAGCTTTTCCTTATACTGGAGTGGGTAGCGTTTCCCTTCTCCAGGGGATCTTCCCAACCCAGAGATTGAACCCAGGGTCTCCTGCATTGCAGACAGATTCTTTACCAGCTGAGCCACAAAGGAAGCCTAAGACTACTGGAGTGGGTAGCCTATCTCTTCTCCAGCAGATCTTCCAGACCCAGGAATTGACAGGGTCTCCTGCATTGCAGGCAGATTCTTTACCAACTGAGCTATCAGGGAAGCCCTAATTCAGACTTAAATTGAAGAAAGTAGGGAAAACCACTAGACCATTCAGGTATGACCTAAATCAAATCCCTTAAACTATACAGTGGAAGTGACAAATAGATTCAAGGGATTAGATCTGATGGTCAGAGTGCCTGAAGAACTATGGATGGAGGTTCGTGACATTGTACAGAAGGCAGGGATCAAGACCATCCCCAAGAAAAACAAATGCAAAAAGGCAAGGTGGTTATCTGAGGAGCCATTACAAATAGCTGAGAAAAGAAGAGAAGTGAAAAGCAAAGGAGAAAAGGAAAGATATACCCACATGAATGTAGAGTTCCAAAGAATCGCAAGGAGAGATAAGAAAGCCTTCCTCAGTGATCAGTGCAAAGAAATAGAGGGAAACAATAGAATGGGAAAGACTAGAAATCTCTTCAAGAAAATTAGAGATACCAAGGGAACATTTCATGCAAAGATGGGCACACTAAAGGACAGAAATGGTTTGGACCTAACAGAAGCAGAAGATATTAAGAAGAGGTGGCAAGAATACACAGAAGAACTATACAAAAACGATCTTCATCACCCAGATAACCACAATGGTGTGGTCACTCACCTAGAGCCAGACATCCTGGAATCCGAGGTCAAGTGTGCCATAGGAAGCATTGCTACAAACAAAGCTAGTGGAGGTGATGGAATTCCATTTGAGCTATTTCAAATCCTAAAAGATGATGCTGTGAAAGTGCTGCACTCAATATGCCAGCAAATTTGGAAACCTCAGCAGTGGCCACAGGACTGGAAAAGGTCAGTTTTCATTCCAATCCCAAAGAAAGGCAATGCCAAAGAATGCTCAAACTACCGCACAATTGCATTCATCTTACATGCTAGCAAAGTATTGCTCAAAATTCTCCAAGTCATACTTCAACAGTATGTGAACCGTTAACATCCAGATGTTCAAGCCGGATTTAGAAAAGGCAGAGGATCCAGATATCAAATTGCCAACATCCATTGGATCATCGAAAAAGCTAGAGAATTCCAGAAAAACATCGATTTCTGCTTTATTGACTATGCCAAAGCTTTTGACTGTGTGGGTCACAACAAACTGGAAAATTCTGAAAGAGATGGGAATACCAGACCACCTGACCTGCCTCCTGGGAAACCTGTATGCAGGTCAAGAAGCAACAGTTAGAACTGGACATGGGACAACGGACTGGTTGCAAATTGGGAAAGAAGTATGTCAAGGCTGTATATTGTCACCCTATTTATTTAACTTATATGCAGAGTACATCATGCAAAGTGCCAGGCTGGATGAAGCACAAGCTAGAATCAAGATTGCCAGGAGAAATATCAATAATCTCAGATATGCAGATGACACCACCCTTAAGGCAGAAAGTGAAGAAGAACTAAAGAGTCTCTTGATGAAAATGAAAGAGGAGAGTGAAAAAGCTGGCTTAAAACTCAACATTCAAAAAACAAAGATCATGGCATCCAGTCCCATTACTTCATGGCAAGTACATGGGGAAACAATGGAAACAGTGAGATTTTATTTGGGGGGGCTCCAAAATACTGCTGATGGTGACTGAAGCCATGAAATTAAAAGTTGCTTGCTCCTTGGAAGAAAAGTTATGACCAACCTAGACAGCATATTAAAAAACAAAGACATTACTTTGCCAACAAAAATCCATCTAGTCAAAGGTATGGTTTTTCCAGTACTTATATATGGATGTGAGAGTTGGACTATAAAGAAAGCTGAGCACTGAAGAATTGATGCTTTTGAACTGTGGTGTTGGAGAAGACTCTTGAGAGGCCCCTTGGACAGCAAGGATATCCAACCAGCCATCCTAAAGGAAATCAGTCCTGAATATTCATTGGAAGGACTGATGCTGAAGCTGAAGCTCCAGTACTTTGGCCACCTGATGCAAAGAGCTGACTCATTGGAAAAGACCCTGATGCTGGGAAAGACTGAAGGCGGGAGAAGAAGGGGACGACAGAGGATGAGATGGTTAGACGGCATCACTGACTCCATGGACATGAATTTGAGCAAGCTCTGGGAGTTGGTGATGGACAGGGAAGCCTGGTGTGCTGCAGTCCATGGGGTCGCAAAGAAGCAGACATGACTGAGCGACTGAATTGAACTGATTGTAATTATCCTCCAATTAAAATAGTTATCTGAAAAAAAGGGGGAGTTTATGCTCTGAAGGCACCTCCTCCCCAATTACGAGGGGGACAAGGGCTTCACAGAAAAGAGTGGTTATTAGTGTCATCCTGATTTGTGGGAAAGGGAAGTGGTTTCCAGGAATGGTGTCCACACCTCTTTTCTGCCCTTTTATGGTCCTTTGGGGTTTAGGTCAGAAGCGGGTTGAACCAACTATACTATCTAGCAAGGATTTTAGCATGAAGTGTGATGATAATGAACTGTATTGACTTTCCTTCCAGTTTTGAGGTCCAGCCAGTTTATACCAGTTTCTTGTAGTTAAGTCCTCTTATTCCTATAAAGTAAACACAGCTGCAAGGCTCAGTCAACTTTGGTTTTCTGCAAGTTTTCCCAGAGGGAGAGTTTTATTAGAAAGATTGGACAAAGGGGGCTTCCTTGCTTCCTTGCCTAAGGTAGGTGTAGTTATATTTTACAGAGACCTTTTAAGTGTGAGTTGGGGACCCTGGGATGGCTCCTCTGGGTGACTCCTCGAAATAGAATGGGATTTCTAGGGAAATTGTAAGCCTGCAGTCATTGGAAGGTTTTTTGAGAATCTGAGTGCACACGTTTCAGAAATACCATAGAACGAATGGAAGGTTGTTACAGATGTTCTCCACATGTTATCAAGAGCTAAGACTGTATGATGCAAGATCACTATAACACCATCCTAACCAAGATCCCTACTCCAGTTCATCCCACTGCTTCTATTAGAAGAGTTGATTTATTAATCTAATTTTCACAATTGTTTTAAGCATCAATGATAACTCCATGGTGCTTGTCATGAGAAATTCATTTGCCTGAGGTTCATTTGAAATATACTGCTCAAAGATTCTGTCCCTTTCAACATCTAGTCTCTGTTACTGTAATGATACTATGTTACCTCTCTTCACCATTTCTATTTTCTAAATTTCTCCTTTCTACCAGTCTAAACGTATTCATCATTGGGAAAAAAAACTCACACTCTCAAGGAAGTTAAATCCCTTCTCTTTCCCATGTATGATGGTAATGTAAGAGACAGGAAATGTAAGAGACATGGGTTCTATCCCTGGGTCTGGAAGATCAGCTGGAGAAGGAAATGGTAGCCCACTCCAGTATTTGTTCCTGGAGGATTCCATGGACAGAGGAGCCTGGCAGGCTACATTCCATAGAGTCTCAAAGAGTCACACCAGTTGTAGCAACTTAGCATGCACACACGCCTCTTTTGATATGTCCTCCACTACGTGTGTGTGTGTGTGTGTGTGTGTGTGTGTGTGTGTGTGTCTATTCCCTGGAGACGGAAATGGCTACCCACTCCAGTGTTCTTGCCTGGAGAATGCCATGGCCAGAGGAGCCCAGCGGGCTAGACAGACAGACAGACAGACAGACAGAGAGGCGGTTTGACTATCTTTCCCTGTGTCCAGTTTTAAACAGTACCCCAACAGATAGGTTTTTCAATTTCTTATCATGTTTGTCTTTTAGACAATGAATATTATAAATATTTTTTCTCCATGTCTCCTTCTGGATAAAATAAGTGAAAGAAAGAAAGAGGGAGGGCTAAAAGCAGGAGGGAGAGGAGAGGGAGAAAGGGAGTATGTCTGTAGCTATGGAGAGCAAGAAACGGTCCCATTTCTTTCTCTGCCTCATGTAGGTGGAGCCAGGTGGTCAGCCAGCTTTGGCCTCTTGGCAGACTTGCCCAGAACAGTAACACAGAAGTGGAATATGATTAGAGCCGTAACAGAAACCTGTCTGATATGTCATTCCCAGAATGTCTGTACTCTCTTAGGACAGTGAACCATACCCGCCTCACACACACACACACACACACACACACACACACACACACTCCACACTCCACACTTTGATTCTTGGCTTGACAGAGAGGGTATCAAAGAAAAGAAGCAAAGATATATATAGCTATTGTTTTATTTTTAAAGATGAGTCAGGACTATCTAGATTTCTTTTTCCAAGGGATGGATGAATTGACCAATTGGCAAAACTTCATGGAGAAACATTTCATTTTTTCTTGCAGATGTTTGATTTGAATCATCTGCACACATGGTATCTCTAGTGTAAAATACATGCAAACACCAGTCTTCTGAACTGAGTTGAGCTTAATCATGGGAGCCATTTAATCAGCAGCCCACCCAGAAAACTAATTGAAATCTAATAACCTCCACAAAGTATTGACGGCTTAGTAAGAATAATCATTTTACTTAGAAGGAATAACTTTTCTAATGTATTTGCTTTTCTACAAAATTATTTATGTTGTAATTTATCTCAGTGACAGTTAAAGTATCTTGGCAATTTTGGGTTTTTAGAGTTGATTTTTATTCATCCTTAAACTTTATCTTTGATATTTCACATAGAGAATTCTTGTAAAAGGCTTAATACTTAATGCATGGGAATCCTGAGTGATTTTAGAAGAAAATTTGGCATTTAATGGAGATAGCAAATCAAATACAATAAATTAAAAGAAATAGCCAGGGAAGCATTTGGCTTGTGAAGTTAAGGATTTTATCATCTCTGCTCTTCGTTCAAATTATTGAGTCTTGTGATTTAATATTAATCAAACTAAATGCATGCTTTATTGACCCATGGTGCTCCTTTTAAAATATAGCACTTGTACACTTAGAGCAAAGATTAGAATTTTACCCCAAGGCTGAATTTAGTAACAGAGTGCCCACTCGGAGCCTTAGTTCTCATCTTGGTACAATAGAGGATAAGCATATTGAGGGAGCGGCTTCCCTGGTAGCTCAGTAGTAAGAATATGCCTGTCGATGCAGGGGACACAGGTTTGATCCCGGGGTCAGGAAGATTTCCTGGAGAAGGAAATGGCAACCCACTCCAGTATTCTTGCCTGGAGAATCCCATGGAGAGAGGAGCCTGGCGGGCTACAGTCCATGAAGTTACAAAGAGTCAGATATGACTGAACACACACGCATTTTGAGGAAGAAACCAAGAATGTTTGGTTTCTTTATACTCTTTCTTTAAATAACAGAGATTCCTTGCACATACAATTAAAACTAATTCAAATAACTGCTTGATTCTAATAAATTTACTTTTGAGCAGAAATAAATATATGCTGGCTGAACTTGGATGACAGTTATTTTTATTAAAACACTTAAAATTATATCTCCAGTTAAAGTGAGAAACTTTAGATTATTCTTGGAAAGCCAGTGTAGACACTTTACAGTCCTAGCAGAGATTACCATTTCCAACAGCATTTGAATTACTGTTTGATTTTTAAAGCATGTTATTACCTCTTGGAATGTTGTTTTATAAATGCCACTTTATCCCTGCCTCAACCTTTATTTTAAATTTATTGTTTATTTTTTGGCCATACCACGAGTCCTGCGGGATCTTAGGTCGCCTACCGGGGATCGAACCCTCGCCCCACCAGTGGAAGTGCAGAGTCAAAGCACTGGACCACCAAGAAATCCCCTGCCTCCACCTTTAGAGCTGAGATGTCTAACTGTGTAGCCTCTAGTCATATTTAGCTATTGAAATGTTAATGCAGGTTAATTCATTAAAATTAAATATTGAAAGTCCCATCTCTAGTGTTCAGTAGCTGCGGGTGGTGGGTGGCCACTGGGTGGGACCTTCTAGATGTGCAGTGTCCCTCCATTACTGAAAGTCCTTGAGGGCAGAGACTGGACTTCACTTGGAACGTTCATCGTCCAGCCCTGCCCTTTGCCTTTCCAGTAAGCACAGCATCTTTCACAGCTGCATAGGCTCCATGGACTTCAGTACTTACAGGCAGACTCAATTTTCCCTTCTGTAATGAAGTTGATATCTGCCTAACACAGTTGTTCTAGTGGCTGAGTGAGCTCTTTCATGGCTTAAAATCTAAAGGACAGGAAGAGGTCTTTGTACACTAGCTGCTGTTGTTACTGCAGTTGTTTGTAAACTTATTTGGTGAAAGAATGGACAAGTCTAGAAACATCCCGAACCCCCAGATACACACAAAATCTTCCAATTTTCTGTTATTTTTCTCTTTTTATTCTAAAAAAAAAAATAAATATTCAACAAAACTAAGTAATTGGGGTGGACATACAATAGAAAAAAATAGTGTTTATTTGTGATATTTTGACTATCTGATTCATTTCAAAGTTGCATAATTCCACAAAAGAAAGATGTAAAAATACTAGAATAGTAATTATAAAATAAATGGCCCTCTTCCCCTTCCTCTCCCATCAGTCACAGTCATTTTAGTTTTGTTTTGTTTTTTCCAAAATATAAGCTTGTGTATGCTCAAAGTAAAATTTCGTATTTTATTCCTTTCACTAAACCATTCTGTTATTAGAATTGTTCTACATTATTAGGAAAAAAATCGTTTATTCACTTATAATAGAAACAGACATTTTTGTGACAAATGCTAAGCACAATTTTACACACTTTTAAAATATATTATTGCATGAAGGTAAAATATTTCAAAAAATGAAATACATGGTATCTACTTAACTTTTTAAGTCTATGGGATCGCAGAGTTGGACACAACTAAGCGACTAACACTTTCACTTTTCTCACTTAATTTTTTAATGAATATTTATATTATTTTTAGATTTTTTTGGAGAAGAGCATTATTCTTAAAGAACTGCTAATCTACAACTGTAAGAGCAAATAGCCAACAGAGTTCTTACTAATTTATTGTCAGTTTGAATCCAATAGGAAAAGTCCTTACTTGGATGAAAACAGCAGCAACCCATGACAAAGGTGTAGAGAAAAAAAACCCATCCATTATCATATTGCAGAATAATTAGATCACTGAAATTTAGATTCTGATTTCACAAAAGAGAGAAAAATATCTGTTAAAATCCAAAATCACCTATAAATATATTGTTGAAGCATATTGGATATAAAAATCTCTAACCCAGTAATATTTCAGGGATACTACTAAGAGCAGTGAATTTTTTATGCTAATTAAGTTACTGCTGTTCAAAGTGTGACATTTTAAGACACCTGTTTAGTGTATTTGTTATGTTGAAAATGTAAAAATAACACTTTAATGTAGAGCGTCTATGAGCCATCCATATGCCTGAGTGTCCATATGGCATTATAAATTTTAAAAAGCATTCCTTTCATATTGGAGAAAGAGATTTTTCATTAACTCCCAAGAGACCACTTGTTTAGTGACTGTTGTTCTTTCATCAGACCATATGACAGTCCCTTAATGCACGATTATGATATACTCTATTGATTGCAGAAGCCACGACCCACTTGGAATTAATCTCCATCTTTCTCTTATAACCATACAGATTTATTCATCTTAGCCACCTTCCATTTTATTGCTAACATTGAAATATGTGAATGACAAGTAACCACATTTCCAAGGGTTCTATTTTAAGAAGGTAGCATAGCATTCCACTGGAAATTAACCACAATGTTGAGATTGATATTTGTTAGGCTTAAACAATCTGCTATTGTTTTGTAGCTACCAAACACATCTATAAGACTAACAAGTAAACATGAATAGTTTAAAGGTTTATGAGAAATATGTGCTAACCGTGGTTTGGAGAGCTAAAATTTCTTTAATTTTTCACTACAGTTTTTCTAAAGATATATTTTTTGTCTTTCCTAATTACTGTGAAATAACATTTAAAAGCTTTCTCTTTCTGGCTGTTTTAGTATTTTTTCAGTGTATAAAAATAGAATAAATGATCCACCTGGAATATTACAAGTGTCGATTAGAATGCACCTTTTTTTCTCCTCGTGTCTTTCACTTGTTGATTTCTTCCTATGTGCTTATCTTGTCCCGGATCACGAATAAGGTGCCCTTGATGCAATTGAGAAACAGGTGGCAGCTTAGGGAAGTTTCACTGTGCATCTAAGAAGCATTTTGAGAACAATGAAGCCAGGGTTGATGGGAGCACTTTGGTGGGCATGTGACCCCTGAGGCCAGAGACAGTGACCTCAAAGAGATGACTCCTGAACTAAGTCCTGAAAGAATAGGATCCTGCAGGGCAAGGGCAAGGTGAAAGAGGGGGTGGGGAGCTGCTGATCCTCCACTGGCTGAAGTCCAGAGAACGAGGCAGCTGTCATGCAGAGATGCTGGGGTAGAGAGGAATCAAGCCAGGCAACCAGGCTTTCCCTGGTAGCTCAGTTGGTAAAGAGCCTGCCTGCAATGCAGGAGACCAAGCTTCCATCCCTGGGGGGGTGGGGGGGTAATCCCCTGGAAAAGGAAATGGCAGCCCACTCTAGTATTCTTGCCTGGAAAATCCCATGGACAGAGAAGCCTGGCAGGCTACAATCCATGGGGTCGCAAAAGGTCGGACACAACTGAGCGACTTCACTTTCACTTTTCAGTTTCATGCATTGGAGAAGGAAATGGCAACCCACTCCAGTGTTCCTGCCTGGAGAATCCCCGGGATGGCGGAGCCTGGTGGCCTGCCGTCTATGGGGTCGCACAGAGTCGGACACGACTGAAGCGACGCAGCAGCAGCAGCAGCAGCAGGTGAATTTAGGTACCAGTCTCTGGATTCTGAGAAGCCTTCAGAATGTGTGCATCAAAGGCTTCATCTAGTGATAGGGTTTGCCCAATAGGAAAGCAGTCTGGAGAAAGGCCCCGAGGAGAGCCGTGCCTGCTGACCCTTCTTATCCAGTGACACACTTCTATCCCGTGTCCATTCCAGGGAGACTGTGTTCTATGTCAAGAAGCTCATCAGTATTCAGAAATCAAAGACTGCTTTGAGGGCTCAGCGGCTCACAGAAATATTTGAACTACTCAGGATTTCAATATTGTAAAACAAAGACTGAGTAAAGGTGGTACTGTGTCTCCCACAACAGACCAGGAGAGCTTCTTTAGATGGAAAAAGCCCTTCCTGGCTGGCGGCCCTTGAACAACCTCATGAAATCTTCTAAAGATTAATAAACATCGAGAAAGGGTGATTAAAAATGGGTAAACTCAGACGGGTAGAATTTAGGATGTGGATACCGAGGGGGAGACAAAAGTGTAGAGATCTGCACAGATGCAGAGAATGGACACGTTGACACAGCAAGAGAAGGAGAGGGTGGGACGAATGGAGAAAGTAGCGCTGACGTGTATACACACTCGTGTGAAACAGGTAGTAGTGGGAAGCTGCTGTGTAACACAGGGAGCCCAGCCTGGTGCTCTGTGATGACCTAGAGGAATGCGATGGGGGAGGGGAAGGAGGCTGTATATGCATATGCTTCACATGTACATGAAGGAGTGTGTATACTTATGCCTGATTCCCACTGTTGTATGGCAGAAACCATCACAGCATTTAAAGCAATGTTCCTCTAATTAAAAAAAATCTTACTAAAAAAAAAAAAAAAAACCTGATGTGAAATCTGCACCCTGCCCCAAGAAAAACATGACTTGAAATATATCTTGAAATGCTGGTGTCTAAATTAAAGTGAAATATGCCCATTTAGCAACCATCATCAACATCATTACCTGGGATAAAATTGTTAGGCATATTTTGTGCATACAGATCACATTGATCAATAGTAGTTAATATATACCCATAATTGTCAAGATTTGTTTAGGATATAGTTCAGTGATTTAGAAGTTTATAATAGATTAAAAAGAAGAAAAACCATGGATGATACAACTTGGGGGGGGGATCATTTCTTCTAGATATTCTTTAATTTCTTTGAAAAGGTTTATAAATACATTGTTTGCTAGCATTCCACAGTTTAGGCATAAAAAAACCAGCAATTTTATTTTTGTGTTTT
This sequence comes from Giraffa tippelskirchi, assembly GCF_054371585.1. Lineage (NCBI taxonomy): Eukaryota > Metazoa > Chordata > Mammalia > Artiodactyla > Giraffidae > Giraffa > Giraffa tippelskirchi. The sequence goes on along the minus strand of NC_137283.1, from coordinate 160,057,305 downwards.
ATTTTATTTATTCCAAGATATTCTGAGAACTAAAGGATAAGGACATCATGTCCCAGCTGCCTGCAAATGGCAGGGACTGCAAATAACGGAAACTGTTTCAAAATTGAAAAAGACAGACGTCTCTGCTTGAGGCTGAATAATGCTGCAGTTTAATCCATGGGAAGAACTCTTTCCCACACAGAGAGCAATTTGTAGGGACAGTTAGAATATCAAGAAGAGTTTACTGTGATGCTTTTCTACTTTGATTACTTCAGTTCCTGTTACCTTTCTTAACCATTTAGAGATCAACATGTACCCTTACAGGAATGATAAACTTGTACAAGATTTGCATAATAAATCTCAAGAGTTTCTTCTCCCAAATCTATGCAAGGAAAATTGTTTTATTTTGATATACTACATCCATACAGACAAACAAACAAACTGCCAGGCAGTTAGCTCCTGCACATTAGTCATTCAACCAACCCCCATCATTTGAAATGTTCCCTTTGTTAGAATTTCTCTGGGGGTCCCAAACTGGATGAGATCTCCATTTAATCTTTGCTTGAGTAAGATACACTAATACACTAATGCCAAGCTCTAGAAGCCTACATGTATTGGCAATATTACCTTCAAAATGTCCTTATCCTAAAACTCTACAGGGAAGTATTTCTTAGGACCAAAAGGTCCTCTTTTGGTGCAAATGCTCAGTAAGAGAGTTGATCACTCATTTTGAACTTTTTGTATTATTCTCAGGGGCAATAAATGAATGTTTTGTTCTGTTTTAATCAGAAACATCCTTATATTTTCTCCAGGTAAGTGGAGAAATTATAGACTCTAACAGTCAAATTCATTATCTCTTTTTCATATCAAGTCCCCAGTCAGAACAGATCAAGTAACTTACACCCTAAGGAATACTGGCTAGGAAACAAGTAAATACAATGCAGTGGGGCAAAGACCTGTGGAAAAGGTTCAGGGGTCAAATGCCAGAGTCACTTTAAGGAAAACTTTGATGGGAGAAATACTAGACATTCCCAAGAAAATAATATGCAAGTGAGACCCAAAAGGGTATGCAGAATTTAGCCAGGAGGAAAGAGAACAGAAAGTTTTCCAGAAATAGAGAGTTCCTAATAAAAAGACCAGTCCATCCTAACGGAGATCAGTCCTGGGTGTTCACTGGAAGGACTGATGTTGAAGCTGAAGCTCCAATACTTTGGCCAGCTCAAGTGACTGACTCCTTTCCCCTTATAGGTTATTACAAAATATTGTGTATATTTCCCTGTACTATACAGTAGGTCCTTGTTGGTCATCTATTGTATATACAAGGGCATTCTTATTTTAGTTGATTCATTTAATTAATTTAGTAGTGATTAATTTAATTTCATTTAATTAGTCTCACGGTAGACCCTTTGGTTAGATTTTTTTTTATCTTTAAAGTTTTAATTTATTTTATATTGAAGTATAGCCAATTAACAATGTTGTGGTAGTTCCAGGTAAACAGTGAAGGGATTCAGTCATACATATACATGTATTGATTCTTCCCCAGAACCTCTCCCATCCAGGCTGGTACATAACATTGGGTAGAGTTCCATGTGCTATACAATAAGCCATTGTTGGTTATCCACTTTGAATATAGCAGTGTGTACATGACCTTCCCAAACTCCCCAGTTATCCCTTCCCCACCGGCAACCATAAGTTTGTTTTTCTAAGTCTGTGATTCATTTAACTAATTTAATTTGATTAGTCTCATGGTAGAAGCTTTGGTTGGATTTTGACCTATATTAGTATGTTTTGTGATGAAACAGGTGCTTTGCTAAATGTTGGTCATGAGATTATAACCTAAGAGATGAACAGAAACACTTGAAACATCTTACAAGGGTAGTTGTTCGTGGGGAATGAACCTATGGTTGTAGAATTTAGAGGGTGGGGAGTAATGAAAATGAAAAATAAAAATGTGAAATAGTCTACATTAACAGGGATCCTCTCATGGAAAACTGTTCTGCAATTAGAAAATACCAGAGATTGATTTTCAATAATTGTTCCCCTTTGTTGTTTAATTAAAGTGCATTCTCAATTTAAAGGTCACCGTGAGTTTCTAGATGATGGTCCGTGAGACTGTGATTAGAAACAGCTATTGAACCTATCTGTGGCTTCAAAGATCAGGGAAGAGAGGAGAAACCATGCTCATCCTGCTACTTAGTCATGGGGAGGTGTGACGTGTACTTTACATACAGCCAGTGAACAGGAGCGAGTTAACCGAAAGCAAAGATGAAGGATGTTGAAGCTGGAGAGGGATTGGTCAGGTTTAGATCTGCAACCTTTTGTCATGGGAGACCACATTCTACAGTGCAGTCTATGATGTCATTGCTGAGCTTCAGGAAGCATAAAGAAGCTCTGATTCTTAACATTCCGGTGAGGTGTTGTACCAGTTGGAGAACTGTTCATGGCGCCAAATGTCAAATACTGCAGTATGATTCGCTCATACATTGTTGCTTAGGAACTAATAAGCTATTTGAGCCACATAAAGGAAGAGCTCAAGATCCCTTAAGATTCTGTGTAGTGTAGGTGATCCTGAGCTGCTACCAAACCCACATTCATGCTGAGGACAGGGGAGCTGCACTGTGTGCCCCTGAGTATTGGCTTCATGCTTGCCTCCCAGGCACCTGCTGTTTCAATAAGACAACGTGGGCTGGACATAGGGCCTTAACTTACAGACGTGTTGTCCGAATGTGCAATTCTACCCACAAAACAGAAGCGGGTTGGGCAATTGGATGCTTAGAATTGAGACCGACCAAGCATGCAAATAGGGCTTCCCTGACAACTCAGTTGGTAAAGAATCTGCCTGCAATGCAGGAGACCTGGGTTCGATCCCTGGGTTGGGAAGATCCCCTGGAGAAGGGAAAGGCTACCCACTCCAGTATTCTGTCCTGGAGAATTCCATGGACTGTATGGAATGGGGTCCATGGGGTCAAAAAGAGTAGGACATGACTGAGCAACTTTCACTTTCTGGCATGCACATATTGTTTTTTACGGTAAAAATCACACACACACACAAATAGTGTCTTCACATGCATAGCAGTAATCAGCTAAATCGAACACACATGTTCATATCTCTATCTTGTGTATTTTAAATACTTTTTAAAATAAATAAAAATTTCATAGGGAAGTGTAACCACATACTTTGAAATACACTGGTTAGGAAATCCATTCACAATAAAGTACAAACTGTACTGGAGCTAGAAAGGCCAATGATATATTTCAAGATGACCACTGAATATGTGTTGTTATCAAATACCCTCTAGAACTTTGTGTAAGGAGTTAAGAATGACCTGAGATTTAGGTGTGTGTTTTTTTTTCATTGTTATATCCTTGAAAAAAGTGAAAGTTGAAAGTGAAAGTCACTCAGTTGTGTCTGACTCTTTGCTACCCCTGTATAGTCCATGGAACTCTCCAGGCCAGAATACTGGAGTAGGTAGCCTTTCCCATCTCTAGGGGATCTTCCCAACCCCGGGATCAAACCCACGTCTCCCGCATTGCAAGTGGATTCTTTCCCAGCTGAGTAACAAGGGAAGCCCGTTATATTCTTAGGTGCATTAAACTGAACATTTGGAATACTGAAATTTGTGGTGGTAACACGAATGGTCCAGTCTACTTTTACATTTTCCTGGGGCTTTTAAATAAATTGCATGAGACTCAACACAGTTCTGTCTTTTATTCATTGAACTGAGTTTAGCTCTATAGGATAGAAACTTCCCAATAGTCTACGCAGATATTTAGGCCAGGAAAAATAGATAGCCACCCCTAAAATATGCTGAGGATCAAAGGCCCTGAAGGATATGATATCTTCACCTTGGGGAAAAAATGATACCCTAAAATTGTCCACTATTTTATTTCTTCCAAACCCTATTGAGTCCTTCTCATGGGACTGCCTCACGCGGTCCTCCTTCACACTCGAGCCTTATAGTCAGGGAGCTCTACCTCTCTTTTCTTACGGATGAAAGAGAGATACACAGAATGCTTCTGGATGTTCTCTACAGATGAGAAGATAACCTACTTTAAAATACACCCATTAAAAGAAGTTCTGCAACCTCTATCCATCACCCACTCAAGTATGTAATCAGAAAGGCATTTCTGATGAACTTTTTATTTGAAATTGATCTCTCTATGAGTTAAACCTTCTCTTTTCTTACTTTATCTTCTATGGAAGTGAAGGCATCTAGTCACTGTTTTCTATCTTGCTTTCCTAAACTCTCACGGGTGGCTCTATCGTTGCTGCTTTCGCTTCCGGAGACTAATCTCCTGCCTAGTTCTCTCCTGCCTCTCATCCCCTCTCTAGTGGCCGTGTGGCTGGAGAGATTTCACGGTTACAGGAAAAGATCTCCCATTCTATAATCCCGCAATTGTTTTCAAAATCCCTTTCAAAACAGTGAAAGCTTTTCATTCCATGGAGTGTTGAGCCTCAAAATGCAGTGCTTCTGAATGTGGTAAGCAGGTGAACTTACATTCAATTCCATGGTGAGATGCGGGCCCTTCCCTTTGGATTGGGGGAGCGTTGAAGACCTAAGATGGTGGTGACCAGGTACACCAAGAAGTGGGCAGAGAGCAGGAAAGTGTATGGTAGGGGAAGAAAAAATCCCACGTATCCCTGGACTCATCCCCGTTAGATAAAAACAATATGAGGACTGTTTCTTATTATTTGTCTTAGAGACACTGCCCTGAATTCAGGTATTTGGAATTTCCAGTACATTACACACCACGTTCAAGCTACCCTCTGACCTTCTCAGTTCCTAATGTAGTCATCAAAGGCAGGGCCTTGCTTTTCGAATCCATCGTCCCTTGACAGAGGTGATAGCGGTCATTAGGTGGGACAGTGGGGTGGGGACACATTCAGAAGGCCACTTTGGCCTCTGATTAACCCAAGGGTTCTCAAACTTCACTGCCCATTAAAGTCCTGGGAAGCGTTTTTCAAAGCTGCTTATGCCTGGTCCCACCCACGGAGAACTGAAAGTGACATCTAGGGGTCAGGCCAGGTCATCTGTGTGGTGGGAAAACTCCCAGAAGACTCTGACACACAGTGTCATTGACCTTGAGTGAGTGCAGGATGCCCCCATTTCACAAAGCAGCCAGTTCCATTTCACACCCAGAGCACGTCTGCTTGAAATGTTTCCTTAGGTTGTGCCGAAATCTGTAACTCTTTCCCTGATACTGGCAAACAGGGAGCCCCGTAGCCATATGACACACCTGAGCCTGTGAAATGTATCTCCTCTTCCTGAGAAGAATCGATCTGTGGGACACCAGAAAGGGAGTTGGGAAGTTACACGTTCCTCTAGTTCTTAGCTGAAACTGAGGACTGGAATGTGATGGACATGACGTGACTGTTAAGAATTTCTTATTTAAGGAAAGGAAATAAGACCATTCTTTTCTACAGGTAAAATTTTTCAAAGAAAAAAACAATCCATGATGCCTTTTCTCAAATGGGGAAGGGCCAAGCTGATTCACAGTGTGTAGCTGCCAATTATACATTATATGCCTAATTGCCTTTGAAACAATAAAGGGCATTTATGTTATGTACACTTACCCCAATTAAACATAAAATAGGGAAAAATTATGTGAAGTGCATCTCTTTAGTATTTCACTGTTCTGATTTTTCTGAAGTCAGATTCATGATACAATTGATTTGCTGTGATCATGGTTACTCCATAATTTGTCCTCAAAAGCTCTTTTGTTGTTGAAACTTTAATCCAGTGTTATAAACTATGGTTATGCAATGAATAAGGTGGTAGGCGGAGAATATTAAAAGTCCTCTGTAATCTTTATTGCATTTTATTAAAAGCAAAGAGCCTTTCTGTATCTCAGAGTGATATTCAGATACACTCTGATTCTAAGCACTGGGTTGTAGAGGACGCTCAAGGCAGCACCACTGGGTCTGGGCATTTTCTGTCCCTTTTCTTTTCTGTCTTTTGAGGATGTCCTTCACAGACATGCAAGGATTTGTACAAGGATTTCTAGGCTTCTGCATCAGCTGTTAGTGCCTGTAGCTAATCTAACTGTGACACATGGTAAATATTTTCCCTTACAGAAGGGCTTAGAGCTATTTCTGTGTATTGATTGAGCACATTAGGCTAATATTTATCCATTTGAAACCTTGGGAGTTGGCTGCACATCATTTAATTTAATATCTATGCACCAATTATAAGGAGTAATTAGATATAAGTATTTCCAAAAAATTAAGTCTGGGGTAGAAATCCTATCATAAGTGGTTCAGTGATGATTAACTTAAGGAAAGCATGAGTTGTTCATAATACTTATTAACTTGAAAAGACATGTGTTTTTTCCAGTATTAGAAATAAATGGGAGGGTTTCTATGACTTCATTTCCAGTTTATTTTGAAGGCTAGAGCTATAGCCTCCAGAATTCCTATTGTTCATCATAATTTAGTGTAACTTTTACCAAAGACAGAAATTTGAGTATTTTTTTTCCCCTGAGAATTTGAATACAAAAAGGTGCTGAAAACTTATGTATTTTAAACTATTGCCTGCTTATTGTTTTTGGCTCTTCCTTGATTTCCTTCAAGTTTTGGAGTTAAGGAGAGGAACATGTGCTGATTTTAGCAACAGAGAGTAATTATCTGTACATTGCTCATTTGATGAGTGATTATAGTCTGGAGGTTTAATTTTGCTTTTTTGAGTGTTTCTTTAGAAGCTTAGTCTGTAAAAGGAAATTGTTTTTGTGTTTTTACTATGTTTTCTCCTTCTCGGTACTTATTTTAAGACTCAAGTTCCTCTAGTTATTTTTTCCCTTAGAGCAATATTTTCATCTTAAAGTCCTACTCCCACAAGTTTGAGCATCCCCCATACGTTAGAGGCAAATCTGGCTTTAGCACTTGCCTTTCAAATCCCACACCAATACCCAAGTTCCTCTAGCATCTTTGTTTCCCTTTTCGTTTGTGGGACACTGTCTGTTGACATGGAGAGAGGCAAAACATAGAGAATAAAAGTCTAGCACAAATTCAGGATAATCCATAAATTGGCAGACTCCAAAAATTTTGTGTTCAGAGTATAATGACAGTCAGAACTTCATTATTCATGGATTCTGCATTTGCATATTTTCCTATTCACTAATATTTATTTTAACCCCAAAATCAGTCCCTGTGGTGTTCGTATAGAGGTCTGAGATACCCCAAGAGTGGAGAAAATCTGAGCCATAGGTAGTGCCCATTCTCTACTCAGGTTGTAAGATGGTGACAGTGCCCTCTGGTTTCAGCCCTAAGACTGTAAAAAGTCTATTTAGTGCCACACTTTTCACATTTTTGTGCTTCTTGGTGGTGACTTTGCTATTTAAAATGGCCCCAAAGCACAGCATGGGCTTCCCAGGAGGCTCAGTGGTAAAGAGGAGACACAAGAGACCAGGGCTTGATCCCTGGATCAGGAAGATCCCCTGGAGAAGGAAATGGCAACCCATTCCAGTGTTTTTGTCTGGAGAATCCCATGGACAGAGGAGCCTGGTGGGCTACAGTCCATGGACCCACAAGAGTTGGACATGAGTTAGTGACTGAACAACAACCAAGCGTAGCACTGAAGGGCCTTCCATTGTCTCTAAGCAGAGGAGGACTCTGATGTGCTTTGGAAAGAAATGCACGTGTGTATGCGAAGCTCCGCTAGGTCTGAGTCACACTGTTGTTGACCCTGCCCTCATTGTTATAAATCAACAACTTGAATGAAATCAGGTGAGCAGAAACACACACAAACAAGGGTATGTATCAACCGAGTGATGAAAATGTAGAGACCAGAGGTTCCCATAACCTAACTTGCTATTTCCACCGGGAACAATGCTCCGATGTTTGCTCATTCAGTGATGCAGTGACTTTATGGAACACAATTGCTGCAAATGGAATCAACTGATACAAGAGTATATCACATCATACAGTGTTTGTGTTTAGAAAGTGGGCTTTTAAATCAAAACCTAATGTCTAGATTTACAATTTAAATGTACCAGACTTCTTCTTTCAAAGGATAGCATGGTTAAAGTTTTTGCAAACTAAATATTTACACCTAATTCTTCATACCTTTTCTGCACATGCAAATTTTCACCCCTCAAGTTTCTTCAAACATAGTAGACATGTGTTAACTGCACTCATGTAGCCTGGAACCATTTTAGTATAGGCTTCAGAATCACTCTACAGGACTCAAAAATCCAGACTCAGAAAAGCCCATTCCCTATGTCAACTAATTGCTAGATATTGATTATGTTGCTTACAGCCCCAGTCTTTCTTGATCCTCAATTTCAGAAGAAAAAAAAGTGTTAGAAAGCAGAATTTATGGATTAAGGGTATCTGACAGAGCTGGTCCTACCATGAGGTCAGCCTGGAGGAGGCTGACCACAAAGGCCAATCTTGAAGAAAAAACTCAGGCCCAAGAGGTTGTTCATTTAGTCACGGAGCTCAAGAGTCAGACGTGACTTAGGAGCTAAACAGCAAAGCAACTGAGCTCAAAAGTGAGAGATTAGGGTCAGAGGCTGGTAGAGTGAACTACAGGTTTATAGGGTCCCCAGGTAAGGCAGTTACTAGTGAAGCAAGTTAGGCATGGATCTAAAACCATGAGCTTCAAGCATCTCGCAGGTTCTTCTTCTTATAAGGATGCTGGGGGTTGTCCGTAAAGGAGCCTGGACTCCTGACATTAGGGTGGAGCTCAAATCCAGTGTCCAGTCCCACTGTAGATCCCCTGCAGGTTCCACTGCACACCAGCACTCTCCTTTTGATGCAGGGGGTAAGGGAAGCCCATAGCAGTGCCTCCCATGCCAGGACAGCCCTCCCTAAGTGGACAGGGCAAGAGGCAGCAGGAGACAGTCTGGTGGAAGCAGAGGGCACCAAGTGCTAATGACGTCATCCTTTAGGATGTATTTTCTGGTCTACTCGTGGGGCTGCACAGGGAAATTAGAGCACGAAGTCTCCTCTCCCCTGCAAAGTGCATTCTCAGTCATCTCATTCTGAGTTAGATCTTTTATTCCTTCCCAGAATTACTTCAACATTAAACACTCTGATGAATGTTTAAGCAGGTCATGAAAACTCTTCTGTTGCAAGAGCAGAACTTATAGGTTAGCCCCCAGGAAGGCTTTTACTGAGGACACTGCATGCATGACTGGGTGGCAAGCAAATGGACCCACTGTCTCCCATGACCCAGTGGTTTCTTGGCATAGAAAATAATAACTTTTATTAAAAAAGGATTTTGACAGTCCCTGTAGGATGCTGAACAGTCCAGAAATTCATGAATTTGAACTTTTCCTTCAAAATTGTTATCTAACTTAGAATGGCTAAGCGAAGGCAAAATTCTGTGTGTTAAGGTTAATCATTAGAAAATAAAAGGGTTAGCGGTGAAACGAGTTGGCTTACAGAGCGTTAGAAAAATGGTTGATGAAAACTCATCCAAAACCAATAACTTTTAGGGCCGCCTTGAGGGAATGGGGATCTGGATTCACTTTTTTGTGGACAATTTAATTCTCTCTCTGATGCAAACAAACATCAAGGCAAAACTTAAACACACAGTGAATGCACTTTAGGGACTGCTGGGAGAGTATGAATTTAATAGAGGAAATCAGGGAGTGCTATATTAAATTTTTCTTTGACTGAGAAGAGATTATCTTCATAGTCTTTGCACTCAAAGAAATAAAGTTGGAAGGCAATAAGCTTCCAGTCTCCCTTGGACTCAGCCCAGCTCTGCACACTCATCTCCAAATGAATTGGTAATCATGTGTAGAATTGTTTTCTTGGAAGCAGAAGTTGAAACTTCTGGGTCTGTCTCCATTTCTTAAGTCGAACTCTGTGTCACATACAAGGACTGCCATCAGTTGATATGTCCTGGCTTCAGAACATGACATTCCTGGGAGCACGGGCCACAGCCCCTCTGAGCCCATGTGGCTTTACTGAATAGGTAAGAACAGCAAAATGGTGGATTATTCACTCACTATTTTATTGTCTATTTCACCCATAAAAGTATAAATTCTTCGAGCCCCGTCTAGGGCTTCCCAGGTGACGCTAGTGGTAAAGAATCCACCTCCCAATGCCCAAGGTGCAAGAGATATGAGTTTAAACCCTGGATTGAAAAGATCCCCTGGAGTAGGAAATGGCAACCCACTCCAGTATTCTTGCCTGGGAAATTCCATGGACAGAGGAGTAAGTTGGGCTGCAGTCCATGTGGTCGCAAAGAGTCAGACACAACTGAGTGACTTAAGCCCTGAGAATGTCCATCTAGTTTACTGCTTTTTTATACCACCTAGGTATTTACACCACCTAGAATAGGACCTGCCTATAACAAGAACTCAGTACACACTCACTGAAAGAAAAGTACGGGACGCAGAATCAGAGAAAGTGTGTTTTTGGTGGAGGCCAACTTGAAGTTTATAAATGAGTGAAATTTATAAATGGCAGCCCACTCCAGTACTATTGCCTGGAAAATCCCATGGACGGAGGAGCCTGTTAGGCTACAGTCCATGGGGTCGCAAAGAGTCGGACACGACTGAGTGACTTCACTGTATGTTTTAAAAATGTTACAGTTTTCCTATTTTAAAAGTTTTGCCTGTACTTAAAGGGTTTAGTAATGGTTTCTTATGAATACCATTTTTAGTACCATGTAAGCATGAGCCTCTTGATGAAAGTGAAAGAGGAGAGAGAAAAAGCTGGCTTAAAACTTAGCATTCAAAAAACTAAGATCATGGCATCCGGTCCCATCACTTCATGGCAAATAGATGGGGAAACAATAGAAACAGTTGACAGACTTTATTTTGGGGGGTTCCAAAATCACTGCAGATGGTGACTGCAGCCATGAAATTAAAAGACGCTTACTCCTTGGAAGAAAAGCTATGACTAACCTAGACAGCATTTTAAAAACCAGAGACATACCTTTCTGACAAAGGCCCATCTAAAACCAAAGCTGTGGTTTTTCCTGTGGTCATGTATGGATGTGAGAGTTGGACCATAAAGAAAGCTGAGCGCCGAATAATTGATGCTTTTGAACTGTGGTGTTGGAGAAGACTCTTGAGAGTCCCTTGGACTGCAAGGAGATGCAACCAGTCCATCCTAAAGGAGATCGGTCCTGGGTGTTCATTGGAAGGACTGATGTTGAAGCTGAAACTCCAATACTTTGGCCACCTGATGCGAAGAACCGACTCCTTAGAAAAGACCCTGATGCTGGGAAAATTTGAAGGCAGGAGGAGAAGGGGACAACAGAGGATAAGATAGTTGGATGACATCACGGACTTGATGGACATGAGTTTGAGCAAGCTCCGGGAGTTGGTGATGGACAGGGAAGACTGGTGTGCTGCAGTCCATGGGGTCGCAAAGAGTCAGACACGACTGAGCGACTGAACTGAACTGAACTGAAGCATGAGAACATGGGCTTCCCAGGTGGCGCTAGAGGTAAAGAGCCCAGCCGCCAATGCAGCAGACACAAGAGATGCGGGTTCAATCCGTGGGTCTGTAAGACTCCCCGGAGAGGGGAATAGTAACCCACTCCAGTATTCCTGCCTGGAGAATCCTGTGGAGAGAGGAGCCTGGCGAGCTCCAGTCTATGGGCTCTCAGAGTCAGCTACAACTGAAGCAACTTAGCGTGTACACATGCAAGCATGAGAACACAGGCTCTCATCATACTTGTGTCTTGATATGCTCTGACACACTCTGATGTACTTGGTCATACATCCCCTTCTCATCCTCTTATCCGCCCCGCTTTTCCCTAGGGAAGGGGAGGGTTGCGGTGTCATCACTTCCTCCAACAGGGAAATTCTGCCCTGACAAGGGGATGGCAGGTTGCATTCAGCTCCGGGGCCGGAGGCTGAAACTCACCAGCAGTTCACTGAGCACCGACTGATGGTGTTTATACACCAGTGCCAGCTTCTGTCTCCTTCATTAAGGAGTCAGCATAATTCACAGAAAAGCAACGCAGCTCAGACACCAAGACGAGGTGTGTGTGACAGGAAGTCTGGTTGGGGGAGAGGGTAGAACAGCAGAAATAGGAATTAGGAAAAAAAACATTTAGAGATTGAAGAGAAAAGGAAATAAAGTTCACTTTATGTAGACTGAAGATACGAATTTAAAAAAAAATGATAGAAACAAGAGGTAGAGAGAAGCCAAAGGAAAATATATTATGAAACCATCCTTATTACAATTTTACCTTTTACTTTCCTCAGTTGAGCTTCCCACGTGGTGCTCATGGTAAGGAGTCCACCTGCCAGTGCAGGAGCCACAAGAGATGCAAGTTCAGTCCCTGGTTTGGGAAGATCCCCTGGAGAAGGAAACGGCAACTCACTGTAGTTTTCTTGCCTGGGAAATCTCATGGACAGAGGAGCCCGGTGGGCTACAGTCCATGGGGTCGCAAAGAACTGGACATGACTGAGTAACTGAGCCCACATATATTCCTCCATTAATAATTGAAGTGGGGTGCAACTGTGCACAGATTTCCATGGGAAAGCAGGCCCCCAAGGATATCTGATGGCATAACTGTATGTCATTAGATCCTAAAGGTAGGAAAACATGCCTAGTATATAATTGAAAAAGATATATGTTATTTTAATACTTTTGCTTTATTCTTTTACAAATGATATTGTCCATTCCATTTCTACTACCCAGACATTACTTCTTAACTTAGTTTCATTCAGTGTAACATTCTTTTCTCAATATCTAGTTATGTGCACAGCATAGGAGGAGCTATAAGAAATTTCTGTCTTCAGTGAGTTTACTTTGTCCTTGAGGAAATGAGTTAACAGTAGCTACAGCTCCAAGATCAGGTGCTCGGGTTCCTCCATTCTGGGACACCCAGGTCACCCAAAGTCTCCTTCTATAAGCAGAGAAACGTGGCATTTAGTTGCCATTGCCATTAATATTTAACAAAAGAGAAGACAAGATACAGTGAACTAACTGGAAGGTGGTCAAGTGCTCACCAGCTGGATCGTCATGGATCCAACATGTGGGAGCTTTGACCACGGATGAAACAAGCAGTGTGGGCCTTCTCGTCCCAGACCATGTTTGTGGTCGATGAGAATCTGCATGAGCCTTTGTGTGAAGATCATTCCACATAGGGAGCAGGGAGGACTAGTGGGCTCTTGCCGCCAGATGAAGTAAAAGAGTTTGCCTAGTAAGAATACCAGCAAAACCATCAAAATTATACATGTTTTGATAGAAAGAAAAAAAAACATACAAGAATTTTCCCATTATCTCCAGTAGACAATGAGATTATTTTACCACCAGCCTTGAAATGAACTGATTTCAATTCCCAAAGGTTTCTGATCCCCAATGAAGAACTTTTAACTCAATTGCTAATCAGCTAGATGCAGATATAATATAGTGATGCTTGGTCCTTCTGTTCTGAAAAGACATTCATTTCTCAGTTGTTTAATGATGGCTTGAAATTTGCAAAGTGCTGCACAGGAATAGCTGGTATTTTTCATATAAGCATTTTCTATGACTCAAATCAGAAGCCTTGTCGAAATAATTATGGTTTTGTCACTGAAACTTTTATTTGCCAAATTATCTCATTTTTTGGAAAATGTTTTATAGATCTAGAAATCTGCATTTGGTATTAAAATGGTGGTTATTTCCAGGTCATTACTATATACATTTTCCAAATATTGGACATGTTTTTCTTTAATGATATGTATAACAGATTTTATTGGCAGTGAAATAGAGAGGTATTACACAAAGCTTTGGATATAACATTGTGACTATTATGACTTCTGTCATGTGACAGATTTCTTAGCCAACTGGGAAGAAAGGCTGACCATTGGTCATTGATTGATAGGAGCCAACAAATGGATTTTCTTCTGAAATATTTTTCTAGTGTTTTCTCCAAGTGGACATATTCTTAAACACTCTTAGACCAATTTCAACAAATTATCTAATATCTTATATCTAACATCTTTTTTCCTAAGAAGAATGAGAAAATTTTAATTGTTTGAATATATACTTTTAAAAACTACTTTAAAATATATTCTTATGTTTATACTTATATGGGTATCCCCATGCCAGCACTGGCAATCCAGTCTCTTCCTTTTACCATTTGTTTTTATGTGGGTAATCAGGAATATTAAGTTGAAATGACAGATTTGTGTCTCCTTGGCACTTTCTTATCTGAGTCCTATATCCTTTCACTTAAACCATCGCCATTGTTTCCTGGCTGGTGTTTTTGCCCAGACTCTTCCTCACACACATCCTTCCACTCCACCGCTAGAGTTATCTTTCTAGAATCCCAGATCCCACCAGCCTAAAGCCGTCAATCTAGTCTGATACATCAGTAAGTCAAAAGGGTCAAAGGTCCCCTTTCTTCAGTCTTGGGGATGTGTTTCCCAAGTACCGGGCTTCCCTGTGGCTCAGCTGGTAAAGAATCTGCCTGCAATGCAGGAATCCTGGGTTCGATCCCTGGGTTGGGAAGATCCACTGGAAAAGGGAAAGGCTACCCACTGCAGTATTCTGGCCTGGAGAATTCCATGGACAAAGAGTCGGACACTGCTGATCGACTTTCACTTTCCCAAGCACCTGAGGACAGAGTGGCTCCAGTTAGCCGCCCACCACCCTGCAGAGCCCCGCGGGCTCCACTAGACTGACAAGGCCGGCTCGCTGCCCTGCCCAGCACCCTCGGGTGCTAGGATGTCAGAGCCACTTGGAAAGATGGGAGAGACAGCGACAGAAAGAAGAACCACTTGTTGTCCACTCTGTTCGAGTTGAGTCCCAGAGGCCGCCTGTTTTGCAGAGTAGGATGAATCCGTTTTTCCCCACTCTCCTGTCTTCCCACGACCCAGGCGCACGTGCCTGGGGGACCGAGTGGAGGAGGGACTGGAGTTGGCACCGGGCTGTTCTGAGTCACCGCTCCTCGCGGTTCTTCGAGCCGTTGCTGCTGAGCCACCTCGAACGCAGCCCCCTCGCAGGCTCTCTCCCGGGCGCGCGGAACCCGCTCCACCAGCACGTCAGCTCCTCTGGGGCCCGTGCACTCCTGCCATGCTGTCCCTAACAACTGATGGCGTGCTGCTCCCTGGCCCTTTAGGGTGAAGCTGGTCGTGTAGAGGGCGCCTGCCCTGTGCCAGTTGTGCATGGTGACCCTTCTGGTCATCATCTTGTTTAGATGCACAGCTGCTTTATGGGGGACAGTATTTTTCCTTTGGGCCATCGTGGAAACCAAGGCCCAAAGTGGTGAAGAGCTTCCCTGGGGGCTCCGGGTCCGTCCTGAGCATCTCTCCGTCCCCTTCTGACCCACGGAGGGGCAGCCCTTCTCGCCAGGCCGCGGGCGCGCCTCCCTGCGGGTCTCATCAGGCCCCTGCTACGAAACATGCCTTCTGCTCTCTGCTGTGACTCCCAGTGTTTGCGAAGGAGAATTTTAAAAGCAAAGGACCCTTCACTTCCCCTGTCACGTCACTCTACTGAATTTAGTACCTGGAGCGCCAGCCCCTCATCTTTCTTCCCCTCATTCCTCCTCAGGCTTCAGCGTCCTGCTCCGTGGAGCCTTTTCTGGACCTTAGTCGAGCTCTCTTTCCTTGGTCTCTCCACCGTAACCACGTCTGTCCTGTTATCACGGTGCACAGGGATGACCTGGCTTTGTGTTTTGGTGGGTTCACATTTTAAACCACAATGTGCAAGAAATGCCAAAGTTCTTTATTTCCTTCCAACCAAATGAGCTCTGACTCCCGGCTGACCAGGATATACAGGGTCAGGACCTACCGGGGGCCCCCGCGGGTCCCCAGGAGTCCGGGAGGCTTCTGTGCAATTCCAAGCCCACATGTCCCGAGGTGGTCTGCCCTCTGGCCCCCAAGCAGCCTGGGGCTGCCTTTGCAGCAGCCCCTGAAGCTTCCCTCAGACTCTTCCAGGGAGCCGATCCTGGGACTTGACACCCTGGGCTTTTCTCACTTTGGAAACATCTGCCGTCTATCCTGACCACTCTCTTCCCCTCAAAGTCACTGTCTCTGTCCCTCCCGGCTCTAGGGCTCCCAGAATCATCAGTGAATTTGGGGTTCCACAAAGAATAGGAGAGTGGCCAATGGTCACCAGCAGCCGTGTTTTGTTTTGGACCCCACAGCATAAACACCCCCTGAGGCAGGTACAGGAATGGCCAGCACTGTCGAATGCAGAAAAGGAAGCTCAGGTGGACAAAGGTGGCCCGGCCCATCACCTGCCACACAGGGCGCAGGTCAGGATGCGAGAGCCCAATTCCCCAGGCTGGGAGCAGATTGCAGGTAGTGGTGACCTGAGCTTCTGATTTTAAAACTGTTGTTGCTCTTGTTCAGTCGCTCAGTCACGTCTGACTCTTTGTGACCCCGTGGACTGCAGCACACCAGGCTTCCCTGTCCTTCACTGTCTCCCAGAGTTTTCTCAGACTCATGTCCACTGAGTTGGTGATGCCATCCAACCATCTCATCTTCTGTTGCCCCCTTCTCCTCCTGCCCTCAGTCTTTCCCAGCTCAAGGTCTTTTCCAGTGAATTGGTTCTTAGCTGTTTTTAAAATAAAATTCATCAAACAGCAATTTAGGAAATTATATGCCTTTTTAACTGTATTGTCACTTATATACTTAATAACCATTGAAATGAAAGTATTCCTTAAACAATAACTTTCAGAGACAGAAAAAAAATATTTATTTTGACTCTTTAAGAAATTGCAACTAAAAGCAAAGGTAAACAGTTTTGATGACTCAGAACTTATCTACCTTTGTGTAGTTCCTTCCAGTGATCACAAGGAAAAACTCCAAATAATGAATTGCATTCAGCTGCTGTCGGGAATCCATCTTTTGACCATAGCATATACCCATCTTTAAATGCCTATTGATGGACGCACACAACTTGTCTGAGGTCTTGACAGAGAGCAGTCAGGATGAAAGTCGTTTCCTCAGTGCTGTAAGAGGTGATGATTTTTTTAAAAGACACTTTTCTAAAACATCATTTTTTAATTCTGTCCTTTTTCTATTTTGTGACCTCCCCCCACCCCAGTTTTATTAAAATCTCCATTTTCATTTTGTACATTTCCATAAGGAAGCTTCCCGGTAACTTTAGGGGTGGGGGCGGTTTCAGCATTAAAAACAAATTATTTCAGGATGTTTTCAGAACCAGAGCAGGGCTTCCCAGAAACCTGAACCAGCCACTGGTCAGCCCTGCCTTGTTCCCTGTGGAAGGAAAATGCTCTTCTGAGAAGGTGACTCCCCTTTGCACTCCAGTCTAATGACAGCTGAGATGTTAAATGAACACATGCCATTTTAATACCGTAGCACCAAGCAGGGTGCTCGTTGCATTAATCAAAGCGTCACCTTCTTCCATCACTGAAGGGCACGGCTCCTTTAGGCAGCTGCTCCGGTGGATGCCGGGGGATGGCGGCAGAACTCAGCTGGTCCAGGGATGCCAGAGCCACACACCACCCGGCGCTGTGACAATTTACAATTGCCTTGGATAATAGTCCATATGGAGATATTTATTTGTTTATGAAAGCGTGTTAACCTAGCTAGCAATCAGAAAAGGGAACTGTTCAGATTTATTTCCTGTAGTTTACTGAGCCAGACTAATTCATCTTAAATACTGAGTGCTCTAATTAAAGCGAGAGGGAAAAGGTTCTTTTACATCCTTTATGACACATCATTGCATTTCCACCTCTTGATCAGAAAGGTTATCTGGAACAACAGGATGTGTCCCTATACTGGCCCCAGCACCAAGGCCAACTGTTTTGGCATCATGCCTTTTAACAATAAGTTGGTTCTCAATCGAAAACACTGAAAAACATTTTTCCTATTTCTGAAAAAGGATGAACCTAAAGAAACATATTTCCCCCCCTTTAGGGGGCTTCTGTATTGTCTGGTGCTCTCTAGGTTAGACCTGAACTCCAGCTTGCCCACTAGGAACACAAATGGGAATCACTTCAAAGGCCACCAGGGGGGGGCGGGGAGATGGAACGTTCTGACTCTAGCCTGAGAACCGGACTCCCCCTAAGGGCAGCTGGAGGGGTCAGAGCCGGGGTGCAGCCCCGCTCCTGAGCAAGCAGCAGAGCCTCCTTCAGGTCAGTCTTGCAGGCCTCTTCAGCAGCCCCAGGAGACAAGCCTCCATGGAATGTCCTCGCTTTGAAAAGACAGAACCTTGCTTCTCACTGTAGTTGTCCTGCCAGCCTTGACGCCGCAGCAGTTACTTAGAATCACACCCATCAGACCCAAACCCACCGTGGACTGGTGCTCCTGGAGTCTCAGTCCTGAGTGAAGCTGGAAGTGGAGTGAAGGCTAACTATGTGCTAGGTGTCACTGCAGCGCAGGACGCTGACATCTGGGGCCTATCTATGTATATGATAAATGTATGTTATAGGATGTGTGTGTGAGTGTTAGTGTGACCATTCTTCCCTTAGTGCCTCACTGATTCACACTGTAAAAACTTCTAGTCAGGGTCACCCATAAGCAAGCGTATTATAAAATGAATGCGTTTTCCTTTGTGCACTCTTTTCCAAGTCTGAAAATTATTGCTTTAAATAAAATCAGGCATCAGAATGAAAATGACATTTAAAGGTTTTTCCTCTAAATAAATGCCATAATTGATATGAGATCTGGATTCAGAAGCTAGGACATACTGCCATCCCTAATAACTTTGATAGCCTTGTTATTAATAGTACCGTTATTATAATTGTCCCCATTTTAGACATGAAAAAACTGAACCTCAGAAATTAAGCAGTTTACTGACTCACACAGCTAGTAGTGACAAAACCGGAATTAAAACCAGACTTCTTTCTACAGCCTGTGACCTTGAGCACTGTAATAGCCTATGTTCTCTATTGAGAAATTGATTGTTTACATTCCTAACTTTACTGTGGGCATGTAGTTCACTAAGAAAATACAATTTATTATTGTACTAATCATAATATCTCTGATAAATAGTGTTTCAGACTCTAAATCAGCATCTTTTTTATTTCTTAACTCTTTAAGGAGAATTTTAAAAACAAAAGTAATCCCATTAAAAAAATAGAACATTTCCACTTTTTTGCCTCTTAAAGCAAATAATTCACATTTCATAGTAATGGTACGGTATCCTGAGAGTTCTAAAAATCAATATTTTTGACCAATACCATAAATAGCCAAGACCCTTGTGGTATGTCTTTAAAAAAAAGTTTGTTTGCCAAATTTCCTTCACTGCAATGGAAAAGCTTTCATTTTCTCTCAGATATAGTTCATGAGATTCAACCCAAACACCCAAATGTTAGTTAAATCCAAGATTCAGTAATAACATTTCACTTTTTCCTCTCAGTTTCCTGAGGTTGATGGCCACCATTTAGAATTCTTTAAATTTCAACTCTAAGAGAGTTAACATCAGGTTTACATTTCAGTAGACGTTTTCAGTACACTCTTCTGGTATCAGTCATAGAAGTTTCCATTTAACAGTCTAGAAAGCCCTCTTGTCTATACTGTCTCATTTGGATATTGTAGGAGTGCTGGCTTTATGCTGCCACTTACAGCTAAGGAAGCCAAGGCTAGGCAGCAGGCAGTGGTTTGTATTGGATCAGTCATCTGTGAAGTCGAGAACCTGAGACTCAGTTCTGGCTCATCACATTCCATGTGCCTGCTCTTCATGATATCAGATGGGGGTATCATTAGATATCTGGCAACTTTATGAATATCTGCATCTTTCTTAAAACCCCTTCCCCCTCCCCATCTTCCCCACTAAACACTTCTCCAATGCTAAGTTTCATTGGAGAGAGGTGTTTTTTTTTTTTTTTCCTCTTCTACATCAACCCACTTTTCCAGATCAGAAGAGACATAATCTAGTTGTATTCCCTCTGTTTCCTGAGTAACTCACACAGAGTTGTACTAGTCAGTTTACATCGTTTGATCTGGGTGAAAATACCTTAATGAAAGGAATCTGGGGCATTTTATGACTTGCAGAGTTGCAAGAATTGATGCAAAATAGAGCACAGGAGCCAAAGCAAATATATATTCATTAAGGGAAATTTGCAATTATAGCGAGCAGAGAGGTTTTGTGCGCTCTGCTCGAACATGATGAAGGACTGGAGATTACTTTAGCATCGTTTCAGACAAACCTACTTAAAATACTAATTACACCACCAAGGATCTTTTCATTCTCCATAGTCTGACAGAGCCAATATTTTTCCTGGAATGTCCTTTCCTGCTTGTGTCCCATTCCATCCTTCAGAATTTGGTTACCAAATCTTCTAGCAATACCCTGAGTGAAACCAGATCACTAAGCTCTTAGGATAGGTCAGTTTTTTTCTGAGCCTGCCGCTCCAGGACAGGGATTGGCAAATTTTTGCTGTAAGGAGCCAAATTGTAAATATTTTAGGCTTTACGGGACATATGGTCTTGGTCCCAACTTCTCAACTGTGGTGTCGCAGTGCATAGGAGCCTGAGACTATACTAAATTAGTGGGTGTCACTGTCTTGAAAAACATGTGAAGGACACTGAAATCTGAATTTTATATCATTTTTACTTGTCATGAAATAGTATTCTTTTTTTTTTTTTTAATCACATCTATAAAGTGACTTTTATTTTTTTTTTATTTTTATAAATTTATTTATTTTAGTTGGGGGCTTATTACTTTACAATATTGTAATAGTTTTTGCCATACATTGACATGAATCAGCCATGGGTTTACATGTGTTCCCCTTCCTGGACCCCCCACCCACCTCCCTCCCCATCCCATCCTTCTGGATCATCCCATTGCCCCGGCCCTGAGCCCTTGTCTCATGCATCGAACATGGAATGGTGTTCTGTTTCACATATGATAATATACATGTTTCAATGCTATTCTCCCAGAACGTCCCACCCTCACCTTCTCCCTCAGAGTCCATAAAATTGTTCTATGCATCTTTGTCTCTTATTCTGTCTCGCATATAGGGTTATCGTTACCATCTTTCAAATTCCATATATATGCATTAGTATACTGTATTGTTGTTTTTCTTTCTGGCTTACTTCACTCTGTATTGAAATAGTATTCTTTTAATTTTTTTCCTCAAACATTTTAAAAAATTAAAACTATTCTTAGCTCTTGGGCTGACTTGCTGACCTCTTTAGTAAGGCATTATAGCTAGTCTTGGAAATGGCCAATCTTAGGAACTGCTACATAGGAACTTTCTGTATCTTCAAATATTGATTTCTTGAGCTCCAGGTTAGAGCTTAAATCTATGAAGCAATGGTCCCTGATTTCAAAGAAAATTTAAAAATCCTTGTTTGAGAAATACCTTTAGATACTCTAATAGTACCTGTTAGTATCTAACAGATACTAGTAGCTCGTATTCTAATAGTATCTATTAATACTACTCTAATATATATTCATAGATACTACTCTAATACTGCTGCTGCTGCGAAGTCACTTCAGTCGTGTCCAACTCTGTGCGACCCCATAGATGGCAGCCCACCAGGCTCCTCTGTCCCTGGGACTCTCCAGGCAAAAATACTGGAGTGGGTTGCCATTTCCTTCTCCATGTAATAATATGCATTTGGGGCCTCCCTGGTGGCTCAGATGGTGAAGAATCTGCCTGCAATGCAGGAGCCCTGGGTTTGAGCCCTGGGTTGGGAAGATCCCCTGGAAAAGGGAATGGCTACCCACTCCGGTATTCTTGCTTAGAGAATCCCATGGACAGAGGAGCCTGGCGGGCTACAGCCCATAGGGTTGCAAAGAGTCAGTCACGACTAAGTGACTAACACTTATTTACTTACATGAACTTAATAGTGTATTTGCAGAAACTATTAGATATTACTCCAATAGCCTTACATCTGTTGGGTAACTGAGTGCCCAACTGGGCCAGTAACTCTTCTTCATACCCTGCAGCTCCTAGTGGCAACAGACCATACCCAGACCCTGAAGCCTCAGAAGGTTCTATAGCCCAAGAGAGAAAATGAATTGTTTTGGAATTGTAGTTGCTATCGAGTATTACCTATTTAGGTCTTAGAGTATTTCTCAGAAGTCACATTAATTCAGGAAACCACGAACAGAGGATAATTCAAGACTTAAGCAGAGCACTTGCTAAACGTCTCTGTGCCGTAAAGCAACATCGCTTGACTACCGCAAACACTATCTACATTTCAAACGTGTTTTCAAATTTACTTTTATGGCTAGTCTCCTAGGTGTTTTCAATACATGTAAAACACCATCTTCACAAAAAGGCATCTGTAGGAACTGTAAAACATTTTATGTCTTTACTTTTAAAAGTCCTTTGTAATTCCTTGATGACATTCTTGTAAGGAATATAGAATACAGGTCACGATGCAAGGGGAGAATTAAGTAAAATAGTAGTTTAGGATGTATGAGTTGGGAAATATAATAAGAGAGGAAAACGACAAAATGGCCTAGTAAGCAGCAAGCAAGAGTGTAATGGATTGACAAGCAGATGAGGAAGATTAATTCTTGCTGCGCAGTTTGCACTGCCCGTGATCCTCGGACACCTCCACCACCAGAAGTAAATTATAGCCTCACAGTTGTCTTTGCCTTTTCATCAGAGAGACCTATTAAATTGCATGTTTCATAACATGGGTTATTATCCTATCTATAAATGCTGCCTTCTGTTATTATCCTAAAATATGCATTTGTTGTTTCTGGGCAAGGATCTAAGAGCTCCTCTCTCTGTTTCCATGGAGACCACGCCAGGATCTGGTCCTCAACACTCAGATAAGGCCTCCTGTGAGCAGAGTCAGAGGGTAACCTTCAACCATCACAGCTGGGGAGGAAGTCAGTCAGACATTTCCTCTGAGATTGTGGGCCACAGATTTTCACACCCCAATAGTTGTGGGGCAGGGGGGTGTTTAATTTTTTCTTGTTAATGTATTGAGCACCAATTGCATTCAGGCATTGTGCTAAACTCGGGATTAAAACATAACTGAGACATGGCTCCTGCTCTTAAGGAGTATCTGAATTCAGGAGAACTGCCCTGAAGATGAAGCCAGAACAGACCTCTGTGCAAGTTTAAGACTGTGTGTGCTTTCTTCCTCAGGGCCGAGGTCACTGGAGGTGTGTGCCACCCAGAGCTACTCAAGAGTAAATCCAGGCAAAATAAGGTGACTGACAGGTGGCCCACAAGTCTCAGCCTGTCGCCACCTCCTTGCTTCCCTGGGCTCTTCATCATCCCAGTAGACCCTGGTCCCAGACGGTAGCAGTGTGGGACCTCTTCTTCTACATCAACTGGGGGCAGCAGAGAGTAGCCTTGACTTTAAATGTGGTTTTTATTTAATTAAATCTAAGATGCTGTGGAGTGTTTGAAGTACCTTTCTGATGTGTGCCTCTAAGAAGGAAAAAAATGCCACCAATTACCACTGTAAGAGGCCATCAATTGGTGACACATTCTGATTTCAGAGAGGTTAAAATGCGAAAAAAAAGTGCACCTTCGAACTAATGAAATGTGATAATTCTTGGATTAAAGCTTTGATAATTCTTGGATTAAACCAACTGAAATTAACAAGAAGTATAATGGCAGTAATAATAATTCATGAGTATAGTAATATAAAATTCACAACGTAATCAATTTATATTTTTTGAGATAACTGATTAAAAAACAATATGACAAAGCCATTCTCTGATAGCCAGTCCACTATGCTGACTGCTAAATTCTTCAGGTCATATTTATGGTGCATTATGCTATTGTGTGACTATCATTCATCCCCATCTCCAAAACCTCAGTCTACAGGATGTGTCCCTAGACCCCTTCTCCCCAGTCTCTCCTCTTCTTTATTGACACCCCACTCTTACTACCTCGTCTACTCATCACTGGTCTAAATACTCACCTATGCCGACATTTCACTACTTTTACCTCTAGGCCCAACTTCTCCTTTGAACCCCAAAATTAACCCTCCAGCTGCCTCCCTGACTTCCCCATAGACTCCAATGACATCCGTACTGTGTACTTTCATGTATGAACCCTTGATCCTTCTTTTGCTTCAGGCTTTGTTGTAAATGAACACCCCAGTGTGTACGTGCGTGCCAAGTCACTTTAATCCGACTCTTTGCCATGCCATGGACTGTAGCCTGCCACACTCCTCTGTCCATGGGATTCTCCAGGCAAGAATCCCATGTGCAAAGATCTAAGAGCTCCTCTCTCTGTTTCCATGGAGACCACTCCAGGATCTGGTCCTCAACACTCAGATAAGGCCTCCTGTGAGCAGAGTCAGAGGGTAACCTTCAACCATTGCCATGCCCTCCTCCAGGGGATCTTCCTGACCCAGGGATCAAACTTACATCTCTACATCTCCTGCATTGGCAGCTGGGTTCTTTACCACTAACACCACTTGGGAAGTCCCAAACACCCCAGTGCTCAAGCCAAAAGCTTCACTTCAAATAATGCCATTCACCATCACCGTTGCTGCCCATCAGCAATTCCAGCAGACATTGTGATCCAAGGCCATTGTGGTCTGGCCCCTGCTAAGCCACTGACCTCCTCCCGCCATTCTCCCCACGGCAGCCACACCATTTCTCTAATCGTCAAGTATGCTTGGCCCTCAGGGTCTCAGCCCTCTGCCCCTTCTGCCTGGAATTCTTTCCCAACTTCTGTATGACTCACACTCAGCTCCAGTGGTCTTCTCTGAGGATTTCTGATAGCCTTCACTCCACAGTGTTTATCACCACCGGACTTGACATTTACTTACTTATTTGGTGGTTTCCTAGCATCCTCATCGTGTTTTCTTTGTCTTACTCTCTGGGATAAAAGTGCCAGGAGGGCAGAGGCTTGTCTTGATTTTCTTCAGTCTTGTATCACCAGGGCCCAGAAAGCCAGAGCAAGTGGATAGCACCCCAGAACTATATTTCAAATGAATGAGTAATGAGTGAAGTTGTATGGTAGGGTTCTTTGTGTGGTTCATCAACCCACTAGTTTATAATTATGAAAGAGCTAATCAGTGGTAATCTAGATCCTTTTAAGCCAGGCATATTCCACTGACATTATAACTTTATGCCTGATGGGTAGGAAATTTATTGAAAAGATTTCATTTAATAATTTTAATTTTGGATGACTCTGGAATAGGCCAGAAGCTCAAGGGTTCTTGTGAGATAAATTGCTACCAGATTAGTACAGGAAAGACCTTATTTATTTTAGCATTTTTTTAAAATTTTAAGTGGATAATGCTCTATGATATCTTGAAGATTAACAGTAGCATTCCATAGCACTTGTTGTTACTGTTTAGTCGCTAAGTCGTGTTCCGACTCTTTGTGACCCCATGGACTTCAGCACGCCAGCCTCCTCTGTCTCCTGGAGCATAGTTAAATGAAAAGCTTGTTAAAATTAATTACTGAGAAATCAATACATTATTTACAATTGCATTTTTGTTTAGACATTTGCATGGCTGTGAAGAGTCATTTATCACCTAGCATTAGCATTTTAAAAATGTATGTATGACTATTCAATGGTGTTGACTTTTTTTAAAATCTGAATCATAATATAACTTATACACTTGGTATATAAATCATTATCTGCCTCTATGCATCTTTTGTGAGAAATCAGACTATGCTTCCTAGATGTTAGAATTGTCATTTGTTATTCGTATAACCTGCACGTTGAAAAATCTGTTGGTGCGGTTGATTTTATTTGTGTAACCGTGATAGCTGAACTCAGCTTGGCCTGATCCATTCACGGCTGCTCAAACAAAGGAGCTGTGTGGACCGAGCCCAGCAAAGGGGATTTCTTCAGAGCTCGTGAGATTTCACCGTAATTTTGAAAACTGTGGGTTATACTGTGGCGTAACAGGAATTTATATTAAAGTTTCTACTAAATCTGACTGAGACAAAAATGTTTCTAAAACAAAATGATTGAAGATGATAGCAAACAGTGATCAAGACCACTGAGGTATTGAATAACAACATTAACTGAGAAAAACAGCAACGTTGTTGCTTTCGGTCATTACTTCTCATCTCTTTTCGGTTTATGATCACTTGCTCTGGAAAGGAAAAAACTGGGAGACATCAAGAGTATAATCCCTTAATATGGTCTCTGAACGACTGCTGGCTTTATGACTCTGCTCTTTCTACAGTTCTTTTTACCAGTGAGTGGGCCGGCTCACTTCTCTCCGGTTTACTAAAATTACAAGCAAGGGAGGAACTAGACTGGCCAGTCAGTCATACTTGGAATATTGAAAAGGTTAAATCCATATATAATCCACTCAAGTCATTGATATGTGAAGCGTTAAAGTGTTGAACACACTGACTTACAGCATGAACGGTAACAGAAGCTGGGCGCGCCAGGACATGGCGGTGTGGTCTTGAAAACGCTGCTGCGGGCTGGCGGGCTGCCGGGGTGTGGTCTGAGCTGCTGTGGTGCGGGTGCTCAGTCGTGTCCGACCCCCTGTGACACCATGGACTGTAGCCCGCCAGGCTCCTCTGTCCACGGGATTTTCCAGGTAGGAATACCGGAGTGAACAGGTTGCCATTTGCTTCTCCAGGGATCTTCCCGACCCAGGGATAAAACCTGCGTCTCCAGCGTCTTCTGCGTTGGTAGGCGGGTTGTTTACCACTGAGCCACCCGGGAAACCCCTGAGCGGCTCTCATTTCAGTGCAAAGGACTGTAGCCTCTGCCCCCGGGAAGGGATGCTCTTGGGAAGCATTTTTCTTTTAGACTGGTAGTGTCAGCCTCATTACTATACTTAAAGAGGGAGAGTGCTGTTGCTCATTTTTTAGAGATTTATTGAAAATCAGCCAGGTTGTCTTGGTTTATTACGTTTCTGAGAGCAAAACACAAGCCCTTGCATGACAGCTTCCCCTTCTACACCCAGGCACAGTGCAAGATACTGTGATTTGTAATAAGAATCAATATTTGATCTTTGTCCCCTTCCGGGCACAGAGCTTCTAAAGCCGTAGGGGTTTCCCAAATGATAAGAGCTTTGAGAGCATCCTTTGTTATAGGATTTGAGCTTTAGTCCAACGTTCCTGAAATAGTTCCAGGGGATAAAGGTGAAGGAGTGTCCTTTGATATTCATAACAAACCCTTTCAACCACACCTGATTTATGTTAATGAGATTATTTTTGGAAAGCCCCTAGAAAACCTCTGTAAGGATGCTGGTTGCCAGGGAAACCAGCCATGGGATCATGTGATTAGATGGTCAGAATTTTCAGTCCAGGGATGATAGAGGGATTCCAGGTTGTGTGACTCACCAGAGGTCAATAATTTAAGTAACTGTGCCTCCATAAAGAAGCCTCCATAAAAATCCTCAAGTATGGGGTTCTGAGAGCTTCCAGGTTGCTGAGCATGTGGAGGTGCTGGAAGGACCACTTGCCCAGAAAGGACAGGAAGCTCCGAGCCCCTTTCCCCAGATCTCACCCGGTGAATTTCTCCCATCCACCTGCTCCTGAATGTATAACCTACTTAGTAAACTGTGTTCTTGAGCTTTGCAAGCTGAATTATTAACCCCAAGGAGGAAGTCCTGGGAATTTCCAATTTATAACCAGTTCATCAGAAGCACAGGTGACAACCTGGACTTTACTATTGACACCTGACGTTTGGGGGGTGGGGGACGGGGTGCAGGGTGGATCTATGGGACTGAGCCCTGAATCCGTGGAGGGTTCGAAAATTGAATTGTAGGACACAGAGTTGGTATCAACAGAGGACTGGAGAACAGCCTCTTGTAGGAGAAGCACCCACACATCTGGGGTCAGAAATGAAGCATTGAAAGTGGCAGTAAAGCACAGAGGGTGCAGTTGTTCTTTCACACACAGCACCCCTAGTCTACCTCCTTACACTCAGAATTCGGTTTCTGCGTCCTCAGAAACCAAAATTCCTAGATACCTTAGGAGGAAAATAAAAGTCCTGTTCTAGTTGAATTGTGCCCCCTCAAACACCTGCAAACTTGACCTTATTTGTAAACAGAGTCTTTGCAGATGTAGTCAGATTAAGATGAGGTCATCTTGGAGGAGGGCAGGCCCAAATCCATCCAGATTGACATCCTTGGAAGAAGAGACACAGTCACAGAGAGGAGAGGGTCCCTGAAGATGGAGCAGAAACCAGAGTGATGCAGCTACAAGCCAAGGACTGCTGGCGACCTCCAGGAGCTAGGAGGAAGGCATGGAACAGGTTCTCTCTGACTCTGCAGAAGGAAAGGGCCCTGCCCGCCCCTGGCTCTGGGATTTCTGTCCTCTGGAACTGAGAGAGAATGGATTTCTTTTATTGTCAGCCCCCCAGTTTGCAGTTCTCTTGTAAGAACAGCCAAAGGAAACTAACCATCTCCCTTCATTTTCTGCCCCCTCCCCCAACTGTGCTTGACCAGACCAGGAGGTGAATATGGCCAACGTGACCCCAGCGTGAATAAGCTTCATAGTGAAACCCAAGGAATAGTCATTTTTTGGAAAGTGGGGCTCCAAGCCCTGCTGTTGATCTGGCTGCAGGAGAGGTGGTAGGGTGCTGACTGGTGTGTGCAGAATAGGTAGGCAAGGAAGCAGCCCCATCACTACAGAAGCAATCAACAGAGGGGCCACTGTGAAGCTGGGAGGGGGTCTTAGTCACAGACACCAGTCCGGTGAGGAGGGCTGGAGAACACGCGTGAGGTGGCCAACTGATCTGCTAGGAGAGGTCACAGTCACCACCACAGCTTTCTCAAAATCCTCCTGCTTCTGCCTACTGAGCCCTGGTTATGGAGCCACACAACTGCCAACGATTTAATTAATCCCTATTGCTATGTTCTGTGTGCCAAGCAGTTGTAAACAGAATATGTGTTTCCCTTACATCATGGGCCTCTACAGAAGAAACTATCACAACTCTCATTACCATGGGCCCTCCTGCATAGACTCTTAAAAACTTAAGAGAGAAAATTTACTAAGAGTTGTCAGAGCCTGAGTACGTAAGCAGACAAGAATTCATGGAGCTTCATTTATTAACACATGTCGTGTCTACATGGTTTACCTTTTTTCAGCCGTCTTTATCAACATTATAGCATGCCCTGATATAGAAACATGAAATGACTAATTTATGGTATCTATAGATCATTTTTTCTAGTACTCATGAACTTTGTTCATTGTTGTTCATATTTTTGTAAGTGAGCAATTTTGCAGTATATTTAAAAGCATGTCAGAGCTTTTCTTTCTCTCTTTTTTTAATCCTTAGGTTAGATTTAAACTAAGTTACATTGGACTCTGATTTTTGATAATGAAATTGAAATTGCCAGTTGTACTGATACCTCTTTTGTGTAAATGACAAACCTGATTTCTTTAAAGCAAAGGATCTTATTTCTGGGCTAAAAGTCTTGGTTGAAAGATAGGATGATATTGATGCATTTTAATAAGTGTCTGCATATGTAATACCAAAGATTTATTCCCAGCTGAATGAGCAGGACTTATAACTGTGAGATGCATGAAAAACTAAGGCTAATGAATTAGGTCAGAATAAATTAAGAAAATGTGAATCAAAAAATTCCATAAGCAATTTGTATTACACTTACTGGTACATTCATTCTGGAAGCAGCAGGTGCCCATAACACTTATGAAGAAACCCTAACACCAGTACTTAACAGTATTTGATTCTCTGCACTGGGTTATAAGTAAATTGTCGTGGTTTTTCCTTACTCCTACATTCATTTTCTCTAATTAGTGATATAATACAAAATTTGAGAAATGAAGAAACATTTAAATACATAACAAGAATTATCCATGAATTTAGCTAATTATTGATATTCCCATGTCATTACCTCTTCTCTTTTTTTTTTTATCTAAAATAAAATTTAAAGCATACATATACGGTGCTGTAGAAGACCCTTGAGAGTCCCTTGGACAGCAAGGAGATCAAACCAGTCAATCCTAAAGGAAATAAACCCTAAATATTCATTGGAAGGACTGATGTTGAAGCTGAAGCTCCCATACTTTGGCCACCTGATGCAAAGAGCCAACTCATTGAACAAGATCCTGATGCTGGGAAAGATTGAGGGTAAAAAAGAGAAAGGAGTGGCACAGGATGAGATGATTGGATGACATCACCGACTCAATGACATGAGCTTGAGCAAAGTCTGGAAGATAGTAAAGGAAAGGGAAGCCTAGCATGCCACAGTCTGTGGGATCACAAAGAGTTGGACATGACTTAGCAACTGAACAAGAGCCACATAGTACACGCCTGGGACCAGGCAAGCTATTAGGGATACTGGGATTAAGAGGGTCAGCCCTTGAGCACAAGGAGCTCTTAGGAAACCATCTAATGACAGTGGAGAGTTCAGGTAGAAAAGAAAATCAACTCAAGTAAAGGAGTGGAGAAAACCTCACAGGCAGGGCTCCTGTGGGAGAGAAAACGGAAGAGGGGATGAGATGACTGTGCAAAGCTTGTGGAACATGCAGACACATCCCTGTCCTGCCAGGAGACAGTGGGCAAGCTGAGGCCAGCGTGCACAGTGACCAGCGGTTGTGTTTTGTATGGCTAACTTTTCCTGATGCTTCTCTCTATGGCAGGTTGAGCTGGGCTTGGAAAAGCTCAGACCAGAAGCTCCCATAAGCCTCCCAGGGGCCCCCTGAGGACTAGAAGCCGCTGTTTCTCTCTGGCCAGACATTCTTTACTGATACTGATCCTAAGGAAAAAGACACTTCAGCACACAGGACAGATGCAGGCCAAAGGGGCTCATTCATTGTCTTCTCCCCCCCCATAAAATGCAGCACGGAGTAAATTCTGCTTGTTACCCACCTAGCCTGCTCTCTCATAGAAGTTGTGAGCCTTCAGATGACATGCTTGGGTCACTGCCCCGTGGCTGGCTCAGTCCACAGGATAGGGAAACGGGGCTGGTGGTATAAAGAGCGCCAGTTATCTGTGGCTGAGCCTCTCCCAGCGAGATCCTTCGGCCATTTCAAAGTGTATCTGGTGGGATGGGGAAGAGGGTTCTAACTCCTCCAAGGCCGGAATGATGGATCTGTGCTAGCAAGCAGTCAAGTACTCTTGTATTATTCAGAACAACGAGGAACATGTTTTCTTCTTCTTTAAGAAAATCCCAAAATACAAAACACAGAACAATATAAAGGAAATTTCTGGAAAAGTCAGACTTTTTCAAAGGAAGACTGCCAACTGCACATGCAGTCTTTCTTTGTCACAATGTCACATTGATTTCCTCAGTCCCTTACTTAAATTCAATAACGGAAGACCCCATCTGTTTTTCCTGGAAAAGAAAAAAAAGTTCTATGGGAGTGTTGGAAGACTGAAAGACCCTATGGAGGGTCTCGAAAGAGGCATCATTGCTTGTTCCCCACTTCACAGATGAAAAGAGGTCACAAGACTGCTGTTTGATCCCAGCTGGGCAGGTTGCTAGCCCTACAGGGATCAAACCCAAGCAGCTGGAGCTTCTCTGCTCCACCTGCTGCCCCTGCCCCTGCCCCTGCCCTCTGAGGTGGACCTGCGAGGCAAGAAGTTGAATCTGATGCCAGTGGGTCAGAGTGGGCAGAAGCCGGGCCAGGGAGAGGAGGTAGGGGACTTCACCATGCAGAACCGGTGCTGATATTGCCAGGGGGCTGGCGAAACGGTAAAGGTGAGGCTGAAGCAGCCTCTTCATTTCACATAATGGCTGTTTATGTAAGACTTAATTTGAAGAAAAGGTTCTTCCACAAGGTCTGCTATTGCTGTTGTTGTTAAGTTTATACACTGTTGCTTACATGCTCAGTCGTGTCCAACTCTTTGTGACCCCATGGACTGTAGCCCCCCAGGCCCCTCTGTCCATGGGATTCTCCAGGCAAGAATACTGGAGTGGGTTGCCATTTCCTCCTCCAGGGGATCTTTCCAGACCAGGGATTGAACCCATGTCCCCGGCTTGGCAGGCGGATTCTTTACTCCTGCG
This sequence comes from Giraffa tippelskirchi, assembly GCF_054371585.1. Taxonomy (NCBI): domain Eukaryota; kingdom Metazoa; phylum Chordata; class Mammalia; order Artiodactyla; family Giraffidae; genus Giraffa; species Giraffa tippelskirchi. The sequence continues at coordinate 160,025,622 of NC_137283.1, read as the reverse complement.
CCCCCTGGGAAGTATTTAAACATCACTGTTGTAGGTCAAATGTCCACTTTGATCTAAAGCATTAATGAGACCAAATGCCAGGAGACCGTTTGCTGTGGAACAGAGTTGGTAACCTAGCAGAAGTTGAGAGAAAGAAAGAGAAGTTCTAGGTGAGTCTCTGTGTCTAGCTGGAATGTTGATGCTAGCGTGAAGACGCATCAAGGAATATCAAGGCGATCAGATTTGTGAAGGTGAAGGGTGTCAGATATCTCATGCTTCTTTATGGAAATGTCTAGATAGCAAACAGTCGAGCAGTCAAGACAATATGAGAAAATCAACAGGGAAACCTTTCCTTTTAAAAAATTATGTATGCATTTATTTGTTTCTGGCTATGCTGGGTCTTCACCGCTGTGAGGGCTTCTTTCTAGTTGCAGTGAGCAGGGGCTCCTCTTACCAGAGTTTCTCGTTGCGGTGGCTTCTCTGGTCTCAGAGCATGGGCTCTAGAGACTCGGGCTTCAGCAACTGCGGCTCTCAGGCGCGAGAGCACAGACTCCTAGTTGATTTCTGCAGCCTGTGGGATCTTCCTAGACCAGGGATTGAACCTGTGTCTCCTGCAGTGATAGGCAGAATCTTAACCACTGAGCCACCAAGGAAGCCCAGGAAACCTTTCCTTTCAAAGATCTACATATGCAAAGCTCGTGTGGTAGACACATTTGATGCCTCCTTGCATGTCAGCCTCCAGTACCTGGTCTGTCCACACAGAGAACCTTTTCAGCATATTCAGCAGTGAAAACAAGAGCTCAGACTTAGAAACATGAAAATGGAAGTAGTAAAGGTTTCTTTGAATATGTTCTCACTGTTTAGAAAATACATCAGAATGTTTCATGGTAATTTAACTGAACCCTTTTTTTTTTTTTGAGTTTATGGATTTTAAAGGCATTTTTTGTTTATTACAATAAGCTGAAAGAAATTTTCTTCAACCATTTTACTGAAAGTTTTATTTTACATTAACTGACTTGGTTTAAAACCCAGAAAATTGCCTCAGTGTTTGGAAAAGATCCATCTGCCAATTTATGAACAATCCAGTTTCTCTGTAGGTTTTGACACATGAAAGTTGTACCAAGTGCCTTTGTTTTGACCAGTCACGATGTGATTTTCTACTCCAGGCTTTTTTGTTTTTTTCCATCTAGCTTTGGTGTTAGGCTGTGTCTTAAAGGATATTAGCTCTTAGAAGTGGTCATAACTATAAATAAAGCCACAATTTCTTGAATAGCCTCGCTGTACTCAGGCAATAGCCTGGCCATTTAGAAAGCCTGAATGAAGCCACTTTACTCTTTGTTGACAATTGAAACAAATCAAACATTCTTCACTTAAATGCTGCTTCTACACTGCTTTCCTTTAACTGTCAGACCCTCCATTTCTTTTGCTCTGATTGTCTCTACCTGGGAAATTTAAACCGTGGCAAGGAGCTGTATCTCTTTTCTTTCTCTGCAAAGTACACATCTGTTGGAGCTGCTAGTAGCTCCGCCCCTGCTGGGCTCCTGGGGTTGCTTTAAACAGCCTGGTCAGTGGGTGATAGACCCAGGCCGAGCCAGCCACCCTCCAGCTCCTGAGTGCCATGCCTCAGAGAAGCTTCCTTTCCAGGGGGTGACTTATAGGGGCAGGGGCAGAATTTGTAAGCTGTTTTGAGAGAGGTTTGAGGGTAATGATGGGGTGAACATTGGGAAGAGACTCCTATAGATGAAAAGTCTTGGCACAACTGCTATAAGCACTACTTTTACTTGATTGTTAAATTTATTGGGGGGGTCGATTAGTTTCCCCCAATAAAAGATCAAGATCCTTGGAAGGAAAGCTATGACAGCATATTAAAAAGCAAAGACAACACTTGGCTGACAAAGGTCCGTATGGTTAAAGTTTTTTTAGTAGTCATATACAGATGTGAGAGTTGGACCATAAAGAAGGCTGAGTGCCAAAGAATTGATGCTTTAGAATTGTGGTGCTGGAGAAGACAGCTAGGAGATCAAACCAGTCAATCCTAAAGGAAATCAACCCTGAATATTCATTGGAAGGATTGATATTGAAGCTGAAGCTGTAATACTTTGGCCACCTGATGGGAAGAGCCAACTCATTGGAAAAGATCCTGATGCTAGGAAAGACTGAAGGCAAAAGGAGAAGAGGGTGGCAGAAGATGAGATGGTTGATAACATCACCAACTCAACAGACATGAGTCTGAGCAAACTGCGGGAGATCATGAAGGACAGGGAAGCCTGGCGTGCTACAGTCCATGGGGTCACAGAGAGTCAGATGTGACTGAGGGACTGAGCAACAGCAGAGATGAGTCCCCTGGGGCCTGAGGATTTTTTTGGAGCCAACTTCCCCCATCCTCAGGCACCATTCGGTGCTGTGGTGTGTTAACCACCCTCTCCTGGGCTGCTTCTCTTTGCCACGACCTGCCCTCTCCTCGCAGGGCCTGCCGCTGAGAGCTTGGAGTCTCCTAGAAAGAAGGAGGCAGAGAAAAAATGCAAAAAGACCAATCTTAACTCCAGCTAAATACAGTGGAATGCTGCTGCTGCTGCTAAGTCGCTTCAGTCATGTCCGACTCTGTGCGACCCTATAGACGGCAGCCCAGCAGGCTCTGCCATCCCTAGGATTCTCCAGGCAAGAATACTGGAATGGGTTGCCATTTCCTTCTCCAGTGCATGAAAGGGAAACGTTAAAGTGAAGTTGCTCAGTCGTGTCCGACAGTGGAATAGTATTACTTAAAATCATAAATAATGAGTTATTTTCATTTTCATGAAAATTATTACTTTTTAAATACATTAACCCAACTTGAAGATAAGAGCTAATATTTCTGACTCATCTGGAGACAAAACTTCTGTGGCCTGAACATTTTCATGGCAGAACCTTTCGTGAACCCATTTGATGCTATTTATACCCTTACTTTATCCTATTACATATGGATATTCACGTACTTCAGTGCAGATACATTCATGAATTAGATTAGACCCTACTATGGGTGGTATATAATATATGGTATATACAGTGTACTGTGTTCCTAAAATTTGAAAAATTCTGAAACCCAAGATTTCAAATAAGGAATTAAAAGCTCCAGTACTTTGGCCACCTGATGTGAAGAGCCAACTCATTGGAAAAGACCCTCATACTAGGAAAGATTGAAGGCAGGAGGAGAAGGGGACGACAGAGAATGAGATCATTGGATGCCATCACCGACTCAGTGGACATGAGTTTGAACAAACTCTGTGAGTTGGTGACGGACAGGGAAGCCTGGTGTGCTGCAGTCCATGGGGTCGCAAAGAGTCAGACAAGACTTAGCCACTGAACCACAACAATGAACCTGCATAATCATCGTCCCATTATAGAAGCAGATAGTGGTTAGGGACTTAGCCAAAGTCTACATCTCGGGGTGGAGCTGGGGTTCAACTCCCAGAGTTCAGGGTGGCCACACACCTCCCCACTGTGTGTTCCTGTCCACCACCAGCCAGCCCCCTGTCATTTTAAGACAAACAAAATCACCATCTATCACCTCCCCACAAGCAACAAAACCCAGCCTCCACTTCAGTCACTACGGAAGCTACTAGAATGAATCAGAATTGGCAAACGGATGCACGCACTAGTTAATGGATGAAGTAGCAATCTGCCATCTGTGGTATCACAAGCCAAAGAGGTGTTGTCAGATTAAATTTCATTGCAAAGCAGTGCATTGCTGCTCAGAACTTCTACTGTTTGCATTTTTTAAAGCTTTCTATTCCAGCACTTTTGGCTTACTGAAGGACTTTTTTGGCCAACATTTTCCACTTTCCCTCTGTGCAGCTCTTTCATTATGCTTTCGCATGGAAATGCAATACTTCTGTTTTTTAAAAACTTATTTGTTTGTACCACATAAGTATGCTCAACACTTAAACTTCTCTCTCAGACACTGTTCTAGATGCTGAAGATACAGCATAAACAGGGCAATGTCTCTGCCCTCATAGCACTTACACTTTGGTAGTAAAAATGGACAATAAATTAATAAAGAAGTAAATACACAGTAAGTGAGATGGCAAGTGCTGTGAGAGAAGCTAAAACAGATATGGAGGCTAGGCCATGTAGCTAGCGGTGGAGAGGGGCATTCCTGTGTTATATAGAGTCATCGCAGAAGGTGTGTATGAGATGATATTTGAGTGGAGATCCAAAGGGGTGAGCAGCCATGTAAATGTTGAGGGAGCAGATTTCCAGGCAGCGTGAACAGCAAGTGCCAATGTCCTGAGGTGTGCTTTGAACAAACAGCAGTGAGTTCAACGTGGCCAGAGTAGAATGCGTGAGAAGATCCGAGAGTGGGCAACCACAGGTAGCAGACATGAGGTTCAGAGGAGCTTATTGGACTTTATGAGGCTCTCGGCTTGTACTTTAAATGGGATGGGAAGGAACTGAGGGTTCTAAACAAGGAAGTTACATAGGCCTTAAGAGACGACTGTGTTGAGAATAGTCCATGGATGGAATTCATATGACCACACAAGTCAACTGTTCTAATCCACATCAGAGGCGGCAGTGGGTCCCCCAGAGGCAGTGACAGAGGGGCCTAGGAAGTCTCTGGATACAGTGAGATACCTGCAGTGAGATAAAGAACACAGTCACAGATGGCACCAGGGAACCTGACAAGAGTAACCAGAAGGTTGGGGTGTCGGTTCATTGAGATGGGGAGAGGACCAGGTTTGGGGTTAAAAAAAAAAATCTATAGTTTGAGATTCACCTTTTGAGCAGAAATGAGAGGCAAGCAGGTGGATATTCCGAGCTCTCTGAATGAGATCACGAATTGCCATGAGCAGCAAACAGCGGTCTGTGCAGGTGTGAAGGACAGATGAAATCCAGAAGAGAGTGAGCCCAGAGCAAAGACAAGGCTGAGGCCTGAGCCTGGAGCGGCAGCCATCTAGGCCTGGGGGTGAGGGAGAGTCAGCCAAAGTCAAGGGTTGGGCTGGAGAGAGAAGGCAGACCAGAGGAAGTGTGGCCCCCTGACCACGTACGATGTATGTTTTCTTCTTTCCCCAGCCAAACCCTCTTTTGGAAAACATTCCATACTTATCTGGATATCCAGTCCACCACTTTTTCCTTGCAGATCCTCAGCATTTGGTCTTTCACCTTCACAGAAATTCCTCCCCATTTTTCCTTTGAAATGTTTTTTGTTTTTTTTTTAGAATCACCCTCTCCTTTCGAGTTCCATAAAGACTGTTAATAACCCCCAGGCCTCAGGAGTCCTGAGCTGTCACGAGAGCCTCTGATTCCCCATCTCACTCTGGTCCTGTGCTAAGACCATCTGGTTCATCCCAAGATGGCAGCCGTGGCGGCCCCGAACCAGACGCTGGTGCAGTTCTGTGATTCCCCTGCGTGAGAGCTCAGCCACAGTTACCATTGAAATCAAGCAAACCAGCTTGTTGTCACATGGTAATGCCCTTTGTCCACTATCCTGCTAATTAAATAATCTGGGACTGTGGTTGTGGCAGCAGCAGCAATACTTTTTGAGACCTTGCTATGTCCCATTCACATCCATTGTCTGATGTAATCATTAGAAGAGCTCTAACAGAGTGTTCTTATTACTGGCACCCGCCCTACCCAGGTGACACAGTGACAAAGAATCCACCTGCCAGTACGGGAGACACAGGCCCATCCCTGGGTCGGGAAGATCCCCCAGAGAAGGAAATGACAACCCGCTCCAGTATCCTTGCCTGGAGAATCCCATGGACAGAGGAGCCTGGAGGGCTGCAGTCCATGGGGTTGCAAAGAGTCAGACAGGACTGAGCGACTGAGCACCCTACCTGAACTCTGCTACATGAATTCAGTTACTAAATGGATTTAGATAACAGACCGCTAACCAAACTCACCCTCTAATCTGTCATTATCCATACTTACCACCCAAGTAAATGTGGATACTAAGCAGAGCTTGAGTCATCGCAGTGCTTGAATCATTGCTTCTTCCCAGAAGAGGAACAGAGGCTTAGAGAGACTAACGCAGAACCTGCCAAGGTCACACAACCAGTGGTGACAGAGCTGGGATCCGACCTCGGGCCTCCAAGACCCCATCTTTCAGACCTTGACCTACGTGGCCTCCACCTCACCTCTGGTGCAGGAGTCTTCCTAGTCACTCTAGCAACACCACCCTACCCGGGACCTTCCCCAACAAGAATCCTCCCCTGCCCATCCTTCACACCCAGCTCAATGTCTGTCCATACTTGACCTTGTTCTGCAAGCTCCACAGGGAACTGATCTTCCAGAAGGAACAGACAGCACCGCGATTCCCTCTCATGGCAGCTTAGACAAAGTGAACGTGTCACCACTACCCTGTTTACCCTTCTGCTCCGGTGACCACTGGTCCCTCCATTCCTCAGGTTTACGATTGTCGGACAAATCTACACTGCGGTTGCAGCTACACCGAGTTCTATATTCTCTGTAAGGTACATAAATGTTGATTCTGCTTAAAGCATTCTGCTTTATGTGGCTGTGAGTAAATGGCACTTATTATTCAAGGGATAAGTGAAATGAAAGTGAAAGTGTTAGTTGCTCAGTCAGGTCTGACTCTTTGTGACCCCATGGACAGTAGCCCGCCAGGCTCCTCTGTCCATGGGATTTTCCAGGCAAGATTACTGGAGTGGGTAGCCATTCCCTTCTGCAGGGGATCTTCCAGACCCAAGAATTGAACCTGGGTCTCCTACATTGCAGACAGATTCTTCACCATCTGAGCCACCAGGGAAGCCCTATTCAAAGGGACTGAGGTATAACTGTACCCTCACTGATACAGTATATAACATTCAAAGCATTTATGCTGTGTCGCATGTGTCAAAAAGAATTATATAAATTCCATTCCCATCATAAAGGTCCAAGTCTCCTTCTTTGAGGAATCTTACACTTTTTTTGAGCCTCGTACAATGTTCAGTTCAGTTCAGTTCAGTTGCTCAGTCATGTCCGACTCTTTGCGACCCCATGAATTGCAGCACACCAGGCCTCCCTGTCCATCACCAACTCCCGGAGTCTACCTAAACCCATGTCCATCGAGTCGGTGATGCCATCCAACCATCTCATCCTGTGTCGTCCCCTTCTCCTCCCGCCCTCAATCCTTCCCAGCATCAGGGTCTTTTCCAATGAGTCAACTCTTTGCATGAGGTGGCCAAAGTATTGGAGTTTCAGCTTCAACATCAGACCTTCCAATGAACACCCAGGACTGATCTCCTTTAGGACGGACTGGTTGGATCTCCTTGCAGTCCAAGGGACTCTCGAGAGGCTTCTCCAACACCACAGCTCAAAAGCATCAATCAATCGTACAATGTAGGTGACACTAAAGATACACGGCATGTGTCTACTGAATTCAACAAACACGGACAGATGTGCTCTGGGGCAGCTTCTGTGCTAGGCCAGCCCTGGGGTTCTAGGGACTCAGCCTTGGATCCCCTTTAGTCCTCAGTCATCGGTTTTTCCATGTCCACTGAAATATGCCCAGAATCTTCTAGACCAAGGAACTTATGGATAAAGGAAGAATTGTCACATACAGATTTTTAAAGTACATAGACAACACAGAGAGTAAGATAGGGACCACTTTAAAAACAACTCCATGCTCTTGACATTTGCATGTTTTATTTGATCATAAAACAGAGTTTTATGACTGTCTTAGATCACATCACCTTCCTGGTGAGTTTTTCTTTAACTTCTGCTTCTTAATGATGAGATATTTGTAAAGTTTGAAGAACTACACAGAAATCTGTTATTAAAAAGGTCCCCAAGTTCCACTTCTGATAATTTTATGTACCCATAAAGACAGCCAGTGATTTGTAACAGTTTGTACCCAAACTAATTAAAACTATGACCTTTCTCCAAATCCTGATGCAGAGGCATTTCTGAATTTCCTGAAAGCACACTCTCTAGCTGTTATTGTTGTTGGAGACATGTTTCCTCTGGTTGACTTTTCAATGATTTCTAGCCTTAAATGATTAACTTGGCTGCTGGGTTGTAAGTCACTTGACTCGGGGTGATAATTGTGGTTGAAAGAACAGCAAAGGGAAACCATTTTCTCTTCATTGAAAGGTGATGCTATCTTATGTAGTAATTGATCAACTCTTCCAATTAATGGAACATGGCTCGTGAATAATGCAATTATTCTTTTGATTAAATTCATCTCAAAAAGAAATTGCATTTTTGAAAAAAATTACAGTTTAGTATACACACTTCCTTTTGTTGATAGAGTTTATCATTCAGGATAAATGAAAATGAGAAACCTCTGGGTTGTGGCCAAAATTTGTGTGATACCCTTTTAAAATGTGAATATTTTCCACCAGCAAACGCATTTCTAATTAATGCTTCATGCTGGATGGAAAACCAATTTATTTTCAATGGCTAAGCAGGTTGTATCAAGAAACAGTAAAAAAAAGTACATACTCCCAACCCTCAAACTGGCAGCTTGTTAGGAATTTGGAATGTCAAAAGTATCAGAATGGAGTTCACCTCCTCAGAAAACACAACAGGTGTTTGAGGGGTTTGCAAAACATAAGATGCTGGGGTAGAATGGCCAGCCTGTGTCCATGAGATGCTCCTGGTGGGAGAGGGCACCCTCATTCAGGCCTTTGCAGGGTCTTCTGAAGATGCTTAGTGGTGTTCCAGGAGCAATGGGAAGCCACTAGGGAATTTTAAAGAGGTATCTTAATCCTATTTGCCTTTTAAAAAGTAAGTATTATGTCTACTATGTGGAACCATGTCCACCCAGAGGTCACCTAGAAAGAAGTCTATCCCAAAAACCTATGTGAGAAGTGGTAGCGTGGGGGTTCTAGAGCTTGGAAGCCACAAGGACAAACTGACCAGTCAATTTGTGGGGGGAGGACAGAGATAGGAGGTAAGATGATATTCAGGGGTGTGGATTTAGCATTTGGATAGATCAGGATGACCTTGACTGAAGATTGGGCAGAATGAAAATATGGAGAACCATCATGAACTCAACTTGGGACTGAATTTGCAGTATCCAAACTGTGCCCCAGTACAAATGTGAAGTGGGCTGCCTTGTGTATGGGTGGTGATTCGCATGTGCTCGCTCAGTAGTTAAGTCATACCTAACTCTTTGTGACCCCATGGACTGTAGCCCGCCAGGCTCTTCTGCCCATTGGATCCTCCAGGCAAGAATACTGTGGTGGGTTGCCATTTCCTCCTCCAGGGGATCTTCCTGACCCAGGGATTGAACCTGCATCTCCTGCATTGGCTGCAGCAGATTCTTAACCACTGAGCCACCTGGTTTGTAACCAAATATTTATTTAGAACCTTTCTAAATACCATTCTAGGTCAGAAGAACAAACCTTATGAGCCCTGACTTTCAATTAACTTACATTCACATTTGTTTCTTTAATTTGATCCTAAAACAGGATTTTAGAATTATCTTAAAATACCACATCACCCTCCTGATGAGTCTGAGAGAGGAGAGGAGAAATAGATACACAATAAACACATGAACAAATAAGATAATTTGAGTTGCTAGTGAGCATTTGCAGGAGCTCAATTAGGGCACTTTGGCTGAGGGTAACCAAGGAGCAGGGGATGCCAAGCTGCTTGACCAGGTGCAAGAGAGGCCTCTGTGGCCCTGACTGGGATCGGGAGTTCAGATGACTGATCAGAGCTAGACATACAGTTTTGTAGCCATCGTGATGAAATCTTAATTCCAAGACTGACCAGGTTCATCACCCGATAGCAGACACTTCATGATTTTGGAGGAGGGAGGAAAATCAAAGCCAAAGCAATAGATGTATAATCGGAGCATTAGTTTAGAAGCCCTCAGGGTCTGAAACGGGAGGAGAGAACTGTGGGAGCTGCAGGCAGGTGGAAGAGCAGTAGCTGGGAAGTTTCTAGAGAGAACTCAGAGGCAGGCAGGACCCACGGTGCTGGATACCTGCTCCTCACTCCCTCCCAAAGTATTTTGCTCTTTGACACAATATTTAAACAACAGGTCTTACTTCAAAATACCTTCTGCCCACAGTTTATTATTTTGAAGCTGGAAAATATTTGAAGTGGAAAAAACAGCTCCAAATTTATCTGAGTCACTACTAGCCACTTTTGGAGACATTGGTCTACTTCGACTCCTGTCCTCAGACTAGAAAGCTGCTTCTTCACACACCGCTTATTCCAGAGGCAACCAGGCAGGCACTTCACTGCTTCCTGATTTATACCACACATACGAATCCAAAAGTGGGGCTGAAATATTCACGTGTGGGACTGAGTGCAGGCATGTGTGTATGTGTGCGCAGGCGCGCGTGCCCGCACACGTGTGTGGTAAATCTGAACCGGAAGGCAACCGTCAAGGTGTGAAAACTCACTTTCCTCTGACAAGCTGCCATTTTCCCTCAGCGGCAGAACTAGTCCGTCCAATTCAGTAAACTCAAGTTTAATGAACTTTTAGCCACTTCAAGATAAAGCTTAGTCTCTTCTGATCATACCTAGTTGACTCAAGTGGTGTCCCTTTCCTCGGACGCCGTCCACAGTTTGCAGCATTCCCCCCTCTCTGGGAAAGGCTCCGCCCCCTCAGGCAGGGCTCCGCCCCCCCAGGCAGGGTCTCCGCCCTGGGCGGTGCGGGTGCAGGCGGAGGACTGGGTGCCCCGGGGTCGCTCCGTGGGACTGGTGCTCGGAGGTGGTGAGGCGGCGTCGGGTCGTGTGTCTGGGTGACTTCACCAGTCTGCTCTTGGGGAGCAGACTGCCTGCTCTTGGTTATCCTGAGCGGCTTGCGTGACCGTCTCTGCCTGCCTGACTCCCAGCTCCTGTCTGGTCAGGCACCCCCTGTTCTGACCGGGGCCCTCCCGGGGGTGTGGTAGGATGACCCCGCAGCCTTCACTGGCTTTCTCTCTGGGCCCTGGACACCCCCACGCCCCAGCCAGGCCGGCCTTCAGCCCCTCTGGGCTCACGGACCCTTTGTCTTCTCCACAGTTCCATGTGGAATACACATTCATCTAAAGGAGCCGGGCATTTTCCTAATTTTGCATCAGAGGAAGCAATTTGCCTAAGTCCTCTTACTCTGAGGTTTCCTAAAAGTGTGGCTGTTAGGAATTCTCTAAGAAGCTGCCACTTGCCATAGTATCCTGTCGGAGAGGAAACAGGCGGCTAAGCACGGCCCTTTCCTCCCTGGCTCTGAGTCCTACTTCCGCCGGCGGGGAGGGACATCTCTTCGCTGTGATCCAGACACTTCCCCTAATCTACCCGCCCCCTCCAGGAAGTGGCGTCTGCCCTCCTTTTCCCTGGAGCAATGGTATCAGAAGAGCTTCGGAGGCACAGGATTTCCTGTTTATCAGAATTCGTGCGTGCTTAGTCGTTCAGTCGTGTCCGACTCTTTTGTGACCCTATGCACGGTAGCCCACCAGGCTCCTCTGTTCATGGGATTCTTCAGGCAAGAGTACTGGAGTGGGTTGCCATTTCTTCCTCCAGTGGATCTTCCCAGGGATCGAACCTGTGTACGCTAGTAGTGTGAACTGGTAGATCCACAGGTTGGCAGATGGAACCTGCCCAAATGCAAAGGGAAGAGTGCAATTGAGTTTAATGAAAGAGACTCTTTGGATTTAAGAAAATTGCTCAATTTTTAATGACTTCACTTTTTTTGCTTTTCTTTCTCCTTTTTGTTTTAACTGCATCTTATTCAATTATCTAAATAACGTCTGAAACAGATAACAGGTATTGAATGGGTCCAGTTATGTGTCAGGCGCTATGGCCCCAGTGTGTCCCTTTGGCGCTTTTTATAACACTGATGACAAAGAACTTATATAAATGTCAGTCATCCTTGATCACTGCATATTGCTCTATCTCAGAAACCTGGATTGTAGTTCAGATGTAATGATAAAACTAGAAAAAGACTGAAAGCAACATGAACCCCCAGATCTGGACTCAAGGTGCAGAGATTTTCTTACATTAATATCATAGTGTATTCTATTTGATAGACCATCATTCATGATTGATAATTCAGTGATTATATCACGTCCCTTTTACCCAGAAGAGCTTTCCGAGATAGCATTCCAAGTACCTTTGGAGGCCGACTTTGGTCACCATCTCTTGCCTCGAATTTTCTTCTGACATTGATACATTAGTCCTGTCTGTCACCAGCCTGGCTTTCTGGGATATAAATGATCCTGTCCTTAGATATACACATATAACAAAAGCAGCATTTCCTGGCAAATCTAACACCACCCCTGTTTCACGCTCTAAGTGATTGAGATGCTTTGGGGTAGATGTCGGCATAAATTAAAACACTGCACTCTGAAACCCTACCAGTCAGTCAGATTGATGGCGCCACAAGAACAAGTTGACTCGGGGTAGGATAATAAAATGAGGGATGAAAACGATTTGTAAATTGGTCGGAAAAAAGTTGCAGAGTGTTGCAAATTCCGTGCTTAAAGAAGCATCAAAATGTGCAAACGCGTGATGATGTATGTCTTCGTGTATAACCCAGATGACGATGGTGGGGGTTTTATTAAACCTGTATTACATGATGGAGAGACAGATTACCTCCTCCTTCTGTCTGTTAGTCACAGCTCAGGGCTCTTGGTAAATGTGTATGATTTATACAAGAAACAGTACTTGGAGACAACTACAATCTCCTTTGAGAAGAAACTTTTTGCAATGTTTAATTTAGGAATGAACTTTAAAAAGGAGCATGAACTTAGGAAGTACTGAGAGCTTTTTAATTACTGACAAGCTGCCCAGGATCATGGTTGTCCTCTGAGCAAGGCTTACTAACTATCAGTCCTTCCAGGGCATTTTCATCCTTCTCACAGCCACAGACAGAAAAAGGTCACTGGGAGAACGTGTATCAGATGAACCCTGAAAACGTCAAAGTGGAAACGCCTGAATGGCTGGAGAATTGTGCTTCTCAAAAGAGATTTTGCCTAAGAGTCATTCACAGTCTAGGCAAATGCAGGTCTCTGGGAACCAGCCTGGGCAACTTAGTAGGAACTCCCTAGTTACCAGCCACCCGGGTCACTCTGCCACACTTGGAGAAATCATTTCGGAGAGTTGGAGACATTCTGGCTCCTAGCACTTCCTGGGACCAGGAGGAGCTCAGGTGATTAGTGGGAGTAGAGACAGAGACATCCCCAGAGGATCAAGTACCTTTGATTTCCTGGTGTTGACCCCACTAATTAGAAGCTAATTAGTACCTTCCAAACACAGACATTAAGTATCTACTTACAGCAATAAATCTTGGATGTATAGGTCTTGATTAAACCTAAACCTCTTTTCTGAAAAGATAAGCATTAGATTTTCCTGTGATAAAGTAGTCTTGATTGTCTTAAATGTAATCTTTTGGGTATAGTGCTGGTACATATGAAAATGTAACGAGAGTACATATTACAAAGGTCATGAAGGAGATTTTAATGTAATGATACTGTGCAGTGAGTTCAAGATGTGTAACACAAAATGTAGCAATCCCTTGAAAACGGTCCATAGTTATCACTGGAAAAAGCCCTCTGAGGATGACCTGTGAACTCAGAGAGGTGAGATGCACACGCCCCTTGGTTGTGCATTTAGTGAACATTCTCCAATGCAGACGGTCTGAATTCAAGGCCAGACACTGTAATAGGGCCAGTTCTTGCACAGCCACTAACAGACAACAGACTTCACAAATTACTAGGTCTATGAGGTGTAAGAGACACACCAAAATGCCATATTGGTCATATTACAAAACAAAGTATGAATGCCAAAAAAGCCTACATAAAATGACTTGAATATTCACAAAATAAATCTCCCTCACTCTGTTTCTCTCTCGCTCTCTCTGTTTCTGCAGACAACACTTAAAATTTCATGGCATGAACTTGCTTGTTACATACATTGATTGTAGTTCTGGGGAGTAGAGGAGGGACAAATGCACTGATATAGCATGCTGGGCCGTTCAGGGGCTAAGTAAATAAACTTACCTTAAGTTGTAAATGTCTGGAAGGTTATTCATTATCATAAAAAAAATTAAGAACTATATTTTTAGTCTTTCATCAGAGCCATTTAATTCTCTCTCTCCCCGGACAAAATCCTAAAGCATAGTTAATGAAAAGGAAACCATCCCATAGGTTAGTGGCTGAAATGAGTAATGCATTGTGCTCAAGGACCCTGTGAGTCAGGGATCTAAGCAGCAGACAGGGAACAGCTGGTCCCAGTTCCATATCATCTGGGCCTTGTCTGGAAAGACGTGAAGGCAGGGGGCTGGCATGGTCTGGAGGCATCTTCCCGGTGGGTCGGACTGGGGCCTGGAACCCCTGCAGTGGTCCCTCCGTGTCACCTGCCCTTCCTCACGGGGCAGCGGCTGAGTTCCCTGATAGAACCTCTCAAGGGAACAAGGTGGACGTGTGTGGTATGTTCATGACCTCAGCCTTGCAAGCCCTGCTGCATCGCTGCGCTGTACCTGTTGGTCACGTCCATCACAGAGGTTCCTACCTGGGTTCAAGGAGAGAGGACATATGCCCCACCATTCAGGTGGAGTGTCAGCGTGACTTCCTGAGGTATTTGACATGAGAAACACTGTGGCAGCCATCTTTGGAAAAATCTCTTCTGGTGTGATATGGTCCTTCCAATGAATATTCAGGGTTCACTAGAAATGCATGCCAAATGCCACTGGGCAAAATGAAACAGGTACTTCTTTTATTTTATGTACACTCATGTTGCAAACAGTTCAGTTCAGTTTAGTCACTTGGTTGTGTCCGACTCTTTGTGACCCCATGAACCGCAGCATGCCAGGCCTCCCTGTCCATCACCAACTCCCGGAGTTTACCCAAACTCATGTCCGTTGAGTCAGTGATGCCATCCAACCATCTCACCCTCTGTCGTCCCCTTCTCCTCCCGCCTTCAATCTTTCTCAGCATCAGAGTCTTTTCCAGTGAATCAGTTCTTCGCATCAGGTGGCCAAATATTGGAGTTTCAGCTTCAACATCAGTCCTTCCAATGAACACCCAGGACTGATCTCCTTTAGAATGGACTGGTTGGATCTCCTTGCAGCCCAAGGAACTCTCAAGAGTCTTCTCCAATACCACAGTTCAAAAGCATCAATTCTTCAGCGCTCAGCTTTCTTTATAGTCCAACTCTCACATCCATACATGACCACTGGAAAAACCATAGCCTTGACTAGATGGACTGTCACAAACAGAAAGGCAGCCAATCACTCAATCTTTTCCTTAGGCCAAAGGCACGCACTTTTTCAAGTGCTGTTTGTCGCATCAGGACAATAATGAGTCAACTGCCACTGATGGAGGCAGCCTGGGTGGCCCTGTACTCAGGGCCACCCAGCACCCAGGTCAAGCACAGGGACAGCAAGCACATTGTGAATGTCCTCTCCTAGGGGACCAGGAATAAAGTCAGGGTCAGTCTATGCAAACTTGAGTCATATGGGTTCCAAACCTTACCCTCTAATTTTGAGAAGAATTATCTTAGTATTTTCCTACCATTTTCCCAGGTTGGAACTGGTTTTGGGGAATTTGACCAACCATGTCATGCTTTGTGCTATTACCTTATAGTAATTAAACTCATAGGTATGAATTAAGTTGCTTACAAACTCCCAGCTACTACATTTTTAAAAATCCCTGAAGAAAGTCATACACACGGTTAAGGTTGCGCAGAAAGAGTAAAATTTAATTTCTAAACTGGTTGCTTCTTTCCTGGGAGGCAAGGCTCTGAATAGTTATGTATATTTTCGAGTTCTCAGGTGGTTCTGTGGCAGTACTTTTGGCTCTAGGACATGCTGACACTACCAAATGTGTTCTAGACTGAGCTCGAATGCTCGAGTTTAGTACAAAGAGCCTTTGATCTGCTGCAGACACCTGAACCTAAGCTTGAAATGCAAATAATAGTTTTCATGCAGTGAATTTCAAAGACGAACAGAAGCCATCTCAATCCAGAGAATGAACTATACATACAGTTAAAACAGAAGACTGAGGGAGGGGTGATTTATCATGGCTGCCCTTCATAGTGGGTGGAGCTCCGCTTCTTTATGTGGCGATGCACGTTGATAATGACAACCCACAGCCCTGACCCCGTGGACAGTGGCAGGAACGTCGACAGGCTCTCCTTTGCCCCAGAAACATGAGCTTAAGTGAGTGTGTGCTCTCTCCCCCAGCGCTTCATTAACCGCTGGTGGACACAGCCCTTGCCCTGCACATCGATCATTTGTGTACTGAGATAATGGGCAGAAGTGATGCATATTCATCAGTTCCTTCCTGACAGATCAAAGCCGTGTCCACATCCTACTGAGCCGCTTGACTTTGGGGGCTTTGTTACAGTTTCACAATCTGAAAATGCATTTTGGTCTCACCTGTGGTCTATGTGAGTTTAAAAATAATAATAAGGCAAAACCACAGTTACCTTTGACCGCTGTCCTTGAAGCAGGGCCACGTGGGGATCTCAGGGTGTGATCTCGCCTTGTCTCCACCTGATAACCCCTCGCATGGTGGAGGACCAGAATGCTTTAGAATTCAGCATTTCTACCCATCATGAGCATCATATGGGTAATAGAAGTCAAAGTAAACAAAAAATAGGGAAAAAAAGGAATGCTTATTGAATTGATTTTATGCCAGCAAATCACATGACGTATTAGTTTCCTAGAAGTGTGAAAATATCAGTATCTTTATTGCTCAATTTAATTATGCTCTTTGCATGCTAACTCGTACTTCTTAAAAAAAGAAATGATCCAGAAAGATTAAAATTAAAATATATATTTTTTTCCTAATGCTAAAATCATTTCTGTGACACGATGTGCTTAACACTGGAGAAAATAAAGAAAACAGAATTCTGTTCCAAGATAGAAAATTCTAGAAAATTAGCAAATGTCTTCATTTAGACGGCTAATATGTTCTTCTCAACGATATTTTGAGAATGCTTGTATTAGCACGCCCCAAATTGGAAAACCCTTCCTATTTATATTGACTGAAAATGTTGACAGGAATATATTCTCTCTCGGGGCTTATCCCTGCTGTAATCTTAAACACAGGCACTTTGTGCTGGCACAAGGATTTAATTGACTGAACCATCATGTTGGCTCGCGTTGTCATCTCTGCTCACTTTGCGCTGTTCTTAAATATTCATTGATTTCACACACGCGGCAACAAATGGCTGATCAAAGACCTCAGCCATGACTGACAGCCACCGCTGCCCGGCTAGGAGCAGAAAACCATGTCTGCTCATGAGGTGCTGTTAACTGAATTTGATCCACTGCTAGACTCATGCCCTGTCTCCTCCCCCTTCTCTTTTTTTGTGTATTCTGCTTAATGTTTAGAATCTACAGTTGGAAACAATATTGAAAAGACTCAGACTGGAAATCCTTACAGAGAAGGGCATGTATCCTAGGGAGATTAAGTGAGTCACCCCATGTTACACAGCTCCCTGGCAGCAGGTCTGGGACACCAGACTCCATCATGACCAATACCCATCTTCTGCTACACTCCATTAAGCAATAAAGCAGAGACATTACTTTGCCATCAAAGGTCCATCTAGTCAAGGCTATGGTTTTTCCAGTAGTCATGTATGGATGTGAGAGTTGGACTATAAAGAAAGCTGAGCGCCAAAGAATTGATGCTTTTGAACTATGGTGTTGGAGAACATTCTTGGGCGTCCCTTGGACTGCAAGGAGATCCAGCAAGTCCATCCTAAAGATCAGTCCTGAATATTCACTGGAAGGACTGATGCTAAGGCTGAAGCTCTAACACTTTGGCCACCTGCTGCGAAGAGCTGACTCATTGGAAAAAACCCTGATGCTGGGAAAGATTGAGGGCAGACAGAGAACGGGACAGCAGAGCATGAAATGGTTGAATGGCATCACCAACTGAATGGATGTGAGTTTGGGTGGGCTCCGGGAGTTCATGATGGACAGGGAGGCCTGATGTGCTACAGTTCATGGGGCCACAAAGAGCCGGACACGACTGAGCGACTGAACTGAACAGTCATGGAGAAGCATACCAGTGTCTCGTATGGATCTTGATTGTCTCTAGTCTTATCATGCTTCAGAGCAAATATGATTAGCTATTTTATCAGAGGGAAATTCGAAATTGATACATGTACTTACTTTCTTACAGGAGCAAAATAAATTTCGTATAGATTTCAGAGGGGTGCTCTGGATTTCAGAGTGGCAATGGAATCATCAATATACATTTTAAGGGATCAGGCCATTAGGAGTCTGAAGGTCTCAGAGTCAAGATCCTAGTCGTGTCTGAGGTTGTGGCATCGAGCGCGCAAGATCTGATCGTTGTCAGCCTCTCAGTCGTGTCCGACTCTCGGCGACCCCATGGGCTGTAGTCTGCTCAGACTGCTCTACCATGGGATTTCCCAGGCAAGAATACTGGAGTGGGTTGCCATTTCCTTCTCCAGGAGTTCTTCCTGACCCAGAGTTCAAACCTGCATCTCCTGCATTGGCAGGGGAATTCTTTATCCCTGAGCCACCTGGGGAGCCCAAGTTCTGCTTGTGCTGTTCCAGTAAGAGCCATTTGTCAGTTCATTAGTGCCTTAGGAGGCTTTGTAAAGGACCACCCACGTATATATACAGTGATCATTCAAATGACCATTCTACATCCTTACTACCAACAACAACCTAGCTGAGATATTACCCTTTTATAACTTATTTTCCTTCTGAAGGCTGTTCTTCATAGACATATTGGCATGATTTCATCTGTATACAATAACTTTGAATAGGGGCACAGTGTTCTTATTACCTCAAACACCATGCCCATGTAATACAAAGTGATAGACTTTATTGTGATGTCATTAAAGAATTAAGGGACGTTTTAATTAGGCAGCAATGTCATATGCACATACAGCTAATAATTAACAACCCTTATAGCATGAAAACTATTTAAACAGTTCTATGAAAATAAGCTAAAATTAGTCAAGCCTCTTTATAGGATGGTGCATGACACAAGACTTTAATGAGAATTTCCATTTTATAAAGTTGTTAAGTTGAATGTTTTCAAATTATTGCTGTAATGACCACAGTGATCTTCAGAAATTCAGCAATGGTATTATTTATCCCGGCGAATAAATGAAGCCATAATTCAAGCTGACTTTGCTTAGCTTGCCTGAACATACCTTGCAAGTAAGTTTCCGATTGTGCTTGACCTGTTAAATGGTATCTGGAGGTAAAATTAAGCATCTACACCCAAAAATATTGCTTAGTATGTTTCCTTAACTACTTGGGAGGGAGGCATTTTTGTTGAGGAAATTAGTCCTGAGATTATTCCCTAAGCTTTATTGGTTATGCATTCTATACAATTGTAGTGGAAAGTAGACAGGATATGGAACCAGGATGCCTGGGCTTTAGTCACTGCTCTGCCAAGTGTTAACAGCCTAATGTTGGACAATTTACTTCACTTCTTGCAGTTTGTTTTTTCTTATCACTAAAATGACATGGAACTGAAATCTGCCCTATTCCACTTATTTCATGGGATGGTTATTTATGGGCTTTCGAGGAAAGATTCTAGGTTTCACCTATCCTTCTGCTCCCAGTCAGGCTATGTTAGTTGAATTCTCCTGAAGAAGCAGAATTCAACTAAAGTTAGCTTTTTAAAAAAAAGAGAGAGAGAGAATTATCCATGCTCCTGGGTGGGTTAGGAAAGGGTTAGGCTGTTGATTCAGCTGGATTCAGGTCCTAAAATGATGTCCTCTTGAAGCTATAGATCTTTCCAGCACTCAGCTCTGTCCCCACTGTGTTGACTGTTCTCAAATAGGCTCTTTGCTCATGGTGACAAAGATGACCACAGGGAACTCTTGGTTTATATTCCACTGGCTTAGCCAAAATCACATGTACAGAACAACAGCAACCACAAAGAGATAGAGAGATGTGATTGACTGTGCCCACACTTGGCCTCAGGAGGTGGGACAACCCCACCTGAATCAAACTAAGGACAGGGAGAGTTATGACTGTCCAAAGAGATGCTGGGTCAGCGAAATTCACATCTACCACCTTCTTCCGATAGGCTAGTCAGAATTCATCATCACTTTCTTCTTGTTAATAATCTTTCCGAAAATACCCTTGCCTAATGTACAACTATCTTACCTACAGGAGTAAAAGGCTTTTAAAATGATGAGCATTTCTTAGTCTGACCTAAAAATAGTTCTTCATGGACTGTCAGTCTATGTTCCAATGTCCTAATCTTCAGTTCAGTTCAGTTCAGTTGCTCAGTCTTGTCTGACTCTTTGTGACCCCTTGAATCGCAGCACACCAGGCCTCCCTGTCCATCACCAACTCCCGGAGTTTACCCAAACTCATGTCCATTGAGTCGGTGATGCCATCCAGCCATCTCATCCTCTGTCATCCCCTTCTCCTCCTGCCCCCAATCCTTCCGAGCATCAGGGTCTTTTCCAATGAGTCAGCTCTTCGCATGAGGTGGCCAAAGTATTGGAGTTTCAGCTTCAACATCAGTCCTTCCAATGAACACCCAGGACTGATTTCCTTTAGAATGGACTGGTTGGATCTCCTTGCAGTCCTAGGGACTCTCAAGAGTCTTCTCCAACACCACAGTTCAAAAGCATCAGTTCTTCAGTGCTCAGCTTCCTTCACAGTCCAACTCTCACATCCATACATGACTACTGGAAAAACCATTTTACCCCCTGTTAAATATATTGCCTCTCTGACTTTATCTCCAATAACCTAAATTTGGGACAGAGAATCTGGCCTCTCCAAACATGTAAAACTCCTGATAAGCTGACTCCCAGGCATATCTCATTGCTCACGACAAAGAGTTAGAACTCCTCTAAGAAATGCTATATTTTTTTCTCCTTTAGTGCTTTGAAGTAAGGCATCTTGGGAGAAAGATGGTCTTTCTCCCACAAAACCTTACCAATTGTCACAGGAATTAGCCACAGATGTCAATAGCTCTCTATCAGTTCCTTTAGCACTAATGAAATGATCCCCTGAGAGATCTAGGCAGGCTAAAAATAATCACACATCTACCAAGCCATAAAGTAGTAGATATTCAATTAATGCAAATTAAATAAATGATTATGGAGAAAGTATTAATGCATTGCAAATAACTTTGTAGATATTATTGTAATTATTAGTGCCAAAAATTGAAGTTTATTTTTTTCCTTCTAGATGTTTGCTTTTTATAAATAGCAGAGTACAAAGTGGGTCAGGAGAGGTATCAATCTAATGAGAGTAAAGGTATATGAACTCAAGATTCAGATGATTTTTTAGATGAGACTGGTGTCCCTCCCTGTCTGAATTCATCATACAAATTTGAGAACTGAATCTTTTCAAGAGATACTTGTGTGACACCTGTAAAACACTCATATAAAGTAGGTTGCAAGATATATTTTTAATATCTATTCACTGGCCTATATTTAATGTACATTTAACTTTGGGGGGTAAAGATGTCCACTTAGTCCACTTAGAATATTTTTTTCTCCGAAAGGAAACACTATTGAATTTGAGTCACCTAAGTTTAATAGCATAAAAAATGTTGTCCTAGCAGCGTATACAAAAGAGATTCACCATGCTAATCGATGTCGCTGAATTCCTCTGAAATACATCCCAAAGGACGCCCGAGGCCCACTGAGGAGTGGGGGCGAGTGGCCGTCCACCTGTTTGCTGCCTTCAGTTTCATCGAGTGTTTCAACTGCAGTCAGTTAGGTTTGTTCCAGACCTCTTTTTGCTAGTTGTGCTTAATCCTAAATTTCTTAATTTAATTAAAATCAAATAAATTGATGAATGCCAAAAGACTTGTCTTTATGAAAAGCTAAGTTGAGGCATTTGGAAATATTTAATCAAGCATATTTGTTAGAAAACTATTGTTGCATTATTTGTAGGCAGAATGACTGTAAAAATTTAAAGCAATTCTGCCTTTAGTTGCTTTGCTAATCTCATTACATCCTTGTTTTATTTTCAAGAAGTTGAACCTGGAATGATGACCTGACATTCCAGTATGTGGACCCCTACTTTAAATACAATTTTAAGGCTTTGATCCTTTATGAAAATATTATGATATAAATGTGTACTTATATGTTTTTAAAATAATAAAATTGTGAAGCAATTTTCTGATTAACCTACAAAATTTTAATCGTAGTAGGGACCTCCTCCTGCTGTCTATTCTCACCAGAACCTCTATTTTGATTTTTTCTCCCCAAATCTTCTTCCTGCTGCCCCAAATGCTTCCACTGCTTTTTGAAGTTCAGCTTCTGTCACCTGACTCCTAATGTTTTGTTCTTTTCTAAAAAGTGAGTGACTAGAAACTTAACCAAGAATCCTTTGATCTTTCTCTTTTATTTCCTGAGTGAAAGATGATTATTGAGTTCTTGTCCACATCAGAAACTCTCTATTATATTCCATAAACATTGCAATAATTCTAGAAAGATATCAAACTTTTATTAAAATAAACAAGCACTGCAATCATTTTTCTGTCACTTGCCAAAGAAATGTAATAAGCAAGATGTCCAAATATCTGTATCTAATTTACATTTGTATTGCTTCAAGTTTAAGGTACATTTTATCATGAGAACTCTAAATCTATTTTTGTAATTTGATGATTTTACATTCCATATTGATTACATTTATGGACAAAACTAATTTCTTGACAGATGAAAATACTAAAACAAAAGGAACAGACAGCTAAATAACTTCAAGGTAGATTTTCAAATCAACTTGCAAAGCTTTTCTTATTTTAAGTGAGACAGACCCTTCAATTTCTATTCCATTGCATGAGATAATCGAATCCAGAGTATTGGAGGGGGGGATCATTATTTTATGCCAGCCAGAAGTCTATGCACTAAACTTTTTCTTAGATGATTTATTCTGCAAACTCAAGGGAAAAAAGTGTGTAAATTCTCTATACGGGCTGAAACTTCATCACTGTTGGAAAAATGTTTGGTAAGAAGTGTGGTTCATTGGCCAGGATGGAATTCGAGAAGGAATGATGGAACTCAGGCTGTGAGGGCAGCATGCAGTACAGGAGTCTTCGAGCACCACGTGACACTCTCCCCTTGTTAGACCCCTTGTCTTAGGCCGTGAACATATTCTGAACATAGTGCAAAATATTGGGTAGAAGGTTTGAATGGTTCCTTGGAAGGGATGAAGGTCCACCAAGGACCTACTGGCCTATCTGCTGAATGAGCAAAGGTTTTTGGAGGATCAGAGATATCCCCTTCCCATAAGCTAATTTATTCTGTGTGACACTGTTTAAACTGTATTTTCATCCCTTAAAAAAATAATTGTTTTTTTCTTTCCCAGTCAACCCTGCTTATCAAAGAAAACAATATAAAATAAGCAAAGATTTAACAGTAAGAAAAGGTTTACTGTTCTTGGCAATTCTCTGAGCTATTACTGAGGGTAGTTTGGGATGCTGATTTCTGAAAAGCAGTAATGGAGAAGGTGGCGTAGATGCACAGCCAGGGGCTGGCTGGTACTGAAGCCAACTCAGTCTCGTGGGGCTGACACTGCAGGCTTCCCCTGCACACCAGGAAAAAGGATGCCCCTGCCCTGCAGACACACAGACACGCACAACAACACACACACACACACACCCAGACGCACCTACATACATACAGACACAGAAACACACCCCCCCAGACACAAACACAGAAACACACGCACACCCCAGACACACATATACACCCCCAGACACAGAAACACACACAACACATAGGCATACACCCCAAACACAGAAACACACACAACAACACACACACACACCAGACACACAACACACACACACACGCAAACACAGAAATACACCCCAGACACACACACACACACATACAGACACAGAAACACACACACTCCAAACACACACAAACACAGAAACATGTGCACACCCCAGGCACACATATACAACCCCAGACACACACACAAACACACACAACACATGAGCACACATCCCAAACACACACAGAGACCCACACACACCTCATAGTCATTTCATTTAGGAAATTACTTTTCAAGATGTTAGCACCTGATCCTCTGTTACTTCCTAAGGTCATTTGGTGAAAGAATGGACTAGAAGGAGCCCTAGATTCAGAGACTATGGGCTTCACGGCCCAATCCTAGACCTCCCAGGCATATGATTTTGACAAGTCACTCTCTGAGCTTCTGTCTCATTTATAAAATGGTGATAAACAGAGCCTGTCTAAAAGGATATGGTTGTTTAAAAAAAAACAACTCAGAGGTGAACGTGAAGGAAGTCCACAGCTCTTATGCAACAGAAAGGGCTGGATGTAGTGGGCATTGTCTGCCTTCTGACTGACAGAAAATAGCGGCCCCATAGGGGGATGGAGAAACGTAAGTAGATGTGAAAGAAAAAGGTTGAAGAGTGTAGATAAAACCAAGTCTACTGCTTTCACTGTTAGTGGGCTAGAAGCTGCCCTAGCCACACCTGATGCCACTCATCACGGACTGGCCGGCCTCCCCACCATCTGCTGTAGGTCAACAGAGATCTCCTGGAAAATAAGGTACATTGGAAAATAGTGTGCTCCACAGATTTGGGGCCAATTCTCAGAACTTGAGGCTTCACACACCCTTGCATTTTGTTTGACATTTTTTTAAATTTGGAGAAAGTAGAAGATCTGTTTTAGTTTTCATCTCCAGATAAGCCGTGGCTCCCCCAGTGGCTCAGTGGTGTAGAGCTTACCTGCAATGCAGGAGACGTGGATTCAATCCCTGGGTCGGGAAGATCCCCTGGAGAAGGGAATGGCAACCCACTCCAGTATTCTTGCCTAGAAGATCCCATGGACAGAGGAGGCTGGAGGGCTACAGTCCACGGCGTCATAAAAGAGTCAGACATGACTTAGTGACTAAACAACAACAATAAGTTATAATACCTTTAAGCATCTTCTTTAGAACTGATGCCAGTGCTGGGCATGGAGAGGGGACAATGCAGTGTTGTCCACTAACAGCACATGAAAGACGGTTTGGGACACAGCTGCGAATGAGGCATGTATCTGCTTATACATGACTAGACTTTTTATTTTTTCTGAGTTAAAAGTTGGGCACCTGTAGACATAATTGTATGTAGGTATTTTCATTACTTTTTCTTCTCTTCCTTTTTTACCATGAATATATTAAAAAAAAAATCATTGTTCTTGCATGATTTTGTCCTTGACAGTTTAATCAGAGAAAATGTATTGCAGCCATTTGACATTTATTTATGGTAATGAAATCGACCCAGATGACGTCACCTCCTCCATCGCTAGGCCTTAATGGGGACTCGTATCACATGGTGCATTTAGATGGCAGCAGAAGGGCTTGGGCTCAGCATGATAAAGGGAACCCCAGAAGCATCTCATACATGAATGCTGCTGCTGCTGCTGCTAAGTCGCTTCAGGCGTGTCCGACTCTGTGCGACTCCATAGACGGCAGCCCACCAGGCTCCCCCGTCCCTGGGACTCTCCAGGCAAGAACACTGGAGTGGGTTGCCATTTCCTTCTCCAATGCATGAAAGTGAAAAGTGAAAGTGAAGTCGCTCAGTCATGTCCGACTCTTCGCGACCCCATGGACTGCAGCCTACCAGGCTCCTCTGTCCATGGGATTTTCCAGACAAGAGTACTGGAGTGGGGTGCCATTGCCTTCTCCCATACATGAATGAGTAACTCTCTAAAAAACTGAAAATTGCCAGCTTCCAATTTCAGCCTGATTTAGTGATTTATAAAAGCATCTCACCTCTTCTAGCAATAGAGGTTTACATAAAGCTTCATTGCTAGCCATTTTTGAGGCTGTGCTCCATCAGCTTTCAGAGATGCTTCAGGCTACGGCCGTGGTGAATAAATTCGGAGGAGGCATTTTATGTGATGGCATGGCCCCTTCAACAGCTCGAATTATTTTCCTGCACATCTTCACGTAAAATTAGCGTTTCCAGGTAGAGCGCTCAGGCTGCTGGTCTCAAACATCTGTCCTGTTCTTAACGCTGGCCCTGTAGTCGCTGTCACTGCGCCCTTCCACAGGCCGAGTGGAGCTTTAAAACACCTCGCATGGTCTCAGAGCTTTCCTACCATGTTCTAATACGCTTCCTTCTTAGTTTAGACTTGGCTCTTCTGCCCTTTAGTGATGCCGTTATTCACGGGGCACTCCAAGTCAAGGAAAGCGGCTTCTCCAAGGCAGACATTTAAGTTCGGAGGAACCTTATGTCGAAGGGATAGTTCTGTCTGCCCATGAGGAACACACTCCACTCTTTTCAGCCCCATCTGTTCCCCGAAGAAATAGCATTTGCCAACAGCACCAGCCTGGACACCAAGACCGTTCTGTTCAAAGAGGTCTGGCCCAGTCCGTCTCCGGGGGGATGGCCACCCAGCCAGAGGTGGCGAAGGGCACCCCCCACCCCTACTCTCAACCTCCAGCTCCTGCTCCCCAGCTTCCTGGCCTACAGATCCAGGCTGGGTGGCAGAGACGCCCTCCATGCATAAAAGCTGTGGTTCGCCTGGACAGAGGGTGGGGGAGGCGTGCGTGGGGCTGTTGTGCGTCCTCACAGTGGGATTACCCCGGTATACGGGGGCCCTCCATCCACAGGGCCTGGCCCCACACCAGCTGGCTCTCTGCATGCTCCGGACTTCTCCTACCAGGCCCTGTGCCCTGCAGCCTGGGCATGGCACCTGCCCAGAGCATTAGGTGGGTTAGAGAGGGGCACGCGCACTTCCGAGAGAGCTCGGGGAGGAGGAGAAACTACCCAGTGATGGATGGTGTGGGGAGGGAGGTGCCAGCCCCAAGGACTGAGCCTTGAGGGGCATCTGAGGATGAAGAGGCATCTCCGTTCACACTTAGCCCTTTGTGAGCATGGACGAGTGCATTCACTCCAGAGGTTTTCTCCTGTGTACATTTGATGAAGTCTCAAAAAAAGGCATCAACACATTCATTTTATTTTTAAATAGAGGTCTTTCTGGACTGTCCAAGGCAATATGTTACTTAGTTTTGAGTAATCTTTATCATTAATCATCCAGCAATTCAGCCTCCACTTACCTTTCCCTTCCTCTGTTTGACATTTGGGTACTTCCCTGGTGGATCAGACGATAAAGAATCCGCCTGCAACGCAGGAGACCCAGATTCAATCCCTGGATTGCAAAGATTCCCTGGAGGAGGAAACGGCAACCCACTCCAGTATTCTTGCCTGGAGAATCCCATGGACAGAGGAACCTGGTGGGCCACAGTCCATGGGGTCACAAAGAGTCAGCGACTAACACTTTCACGTCACTTTCCACTAACCCATTTCCACTGTTGTTCCACCTATGCAGCTATCAACCTTCCTTCCCTTGGGCCCTCCTCCATGAAGAATAAAAGCAAGGAAACAAAGCAAACAGCTTTGCATAAAGCCTGTCATTCTTTAAAATCAAAAGCATTCCTTTACACTCAAAAGAGTTTACATAGCAAATTATTGACAAATGCCTCCATGCCCCTGTCTTCATAATAGAGATTGCCTCCCGAGTGAGCCGGGGCCCAGGAAGACGCCTGACCACAGAGAGGATTTGGGTTTATTAGAATCTGTTGTAATCAGACTAGCAAGGCATTTTCACTGCGGGCCATCTGTCAGCACATGTAAACAGCCTCATTTTATAAGACCAGATGTTCTAACAGTATTCATTTAAACAAGAGTCTACCTGTTCTTTGATTATTGTCAGTTATGGAAAGATGTGATTCTACTATATTCCAAAATGATCTCTCTTTAGCTTTTACATTTCCTGGTTGATGGGTCTGTGGGCATCTTATTTACCCCAGCATGAGGAGAAAAATCTCTGCATCAGGAATCAGAAACCTGCTTTCTCTTTTCTGTCCCGCCATTAGGAATTTGGGTTTTGTAAGCTGTCGACTACCGTCAGCTTTAGTGTCCCCTCCTAAAAATGGGATGATTTTCAAGGTCTCCTTCAGCTGCTGTGTAATTCTTCCTTCTTAGGCATGGCTTTGAGGAGGGAGCACTGGCCAGCCCGTCTGTGTCATTCAGTAGTGTCCCTGGGCTCAGCTTCATCGTTGCTGCATTGGGAAGGATCCCGGACATCACAGCATAGCTCTCAGGACGATGCAGCCCCCTAGCGGATCCTTAACTCTTCCCTTCTCTCCATCATGACAAAGTGTCATAAAGGAGCGAGTACTCACATGGGTCCATCAGTTTCCCTTTTCTGAGCTCTCATTCCCTGGCCAAGGTCTAGTAATATGCAGGATAACCTATGATGAAAAAAATCTAAATTTATTAGACCCAAGATGGATATCCACCAGATAAATCGTAAAGCTCTTCTCAGACCCTAAAGGCAGTGAGTGAACCTCAGACCCTCCCATCTTCATTTCCAAATGGCCCCCAGGTCAGCTTGAATCCTCTGTTACTCTTGAGATGAGTTGAATAGACCCAAGGTCAGGAGTGTGTTTAACTGGTGAGGCTGTGGGCAGAGACCCCTGGATTTCCAGCCTCCTCCCCAGGCTCACTAGCTGGGTGACCTGCTTGACTTTGCAGGGAATGCACTTCCCTCTGCATCTGTGAGACCAGGCGGTGGGGGCGGGGTGGGGTGTATTTGCATCCCTCTCACAGGTCATTGGAAGGATTAAATGAGCTATTCTGGGTCCAGCACATAGCACAGCACACCAGTGAGAAGTGGGCTAATATCATATCCCCCTGTTGAGAGGGTCACCCAGCCTGAGGACCCCCTCCACTGCCATGCTCCAGGTCTCCAAAGAGACAGCCGTATTTATATTTTTGCATTTTCTTTTTGTTTTTTAACTTTTTATTTTGTATTGGGGTATAGCCAGTTGACAACGTTGGTACAGTTTCAGGTGAACAGCGAAGGGACTCAGCCATACATATACACGTGTCTGCTGCTGCTGCTGCTAAGTCGCTTCAGTCATGTCCGACTCTGTGCGACCCCATAGACGGCAGCCCAACAGGCTCCACTGTCCCTGGGATTCGCCAGGCAAGAACACTGGAGTGGGTTGCCATTTCCTTCTCCAATGCATGAAAGTGAAAAGTGAAAGTGAAGTCGCTCAGTCGTCTCATACACGTGTCTACTCTCCCCCAAACTCCCATCCCCTCCAGGCCACCGCGTAACATTGAGCAGAGTTTCCTGTGCTGCACAGGAGGTCTGTTCCAAACTCCCTAACTGTCCCCTCCCACCGGCAACCATAAGCTCGTTCTCTAAGTCTGTGAGTCTCTTTCTGTTTTGTAAGTAAGTCCATTCGTGTCATGTCTTTTTAGATTCCACATGTAAGAGACATCATACTGTGTTTCTCCTTCTGTGTCTGAAGAGACAGGCTTCCCGCTCCCTGGAAGCTTGTGGGCCTCTCTTTGTCCAGTCTGTCCAAACCTGAGGCCGGCAGCCTGCCCCTCAGGCGTTGCTGCTCACACGCCTGCTTCTGCTCCCCCTGAGAGTCGGTACCTGTGCGCATCGTAACAGCGACCCAGGGACCCGCTTCAGTGTGGGGCCATCTCTGTGCTTTGCTGAAGTTCTCCGGGTGACTTAGCCCCTTGGCCAGCACACGCAGTGTGCACCATGTTCAGCACCCAGCTTCTTGCCGCTGTCTGACGAGAGAGATTTTGGACAGAGGGACCTCCCGTCCCCCGGCGGCGTGAGCAGCTGCCCTTCAGCTGCATCTTTGTCCCCCGTTAGAAAAATCAACTGAAATGAGTTCTGTCGGCGGGACTGGCAGACAGAGACATGACACTGAGCACTATGATGGAATTATGACCGTTTCAGGGAACCAATTCGCCTCCAAAGTGGTGAGAAAGCACTCTTCTTTGTGCAGAAGATTCATCTGGAAGCGAAGAGAAGGATGCTCCTGGCTTTGCAATATCTCAGATCATTTAACCGCACCACGCTCTTTTATTCCACCCGGCATACTTATTCTCTGGCAGTTTCCTCAGCTCCACAGTAGGACGTGGCTTTTACAAAATCCCTATGATACTCTTTTCAACTCTCTCCAGTGTCTGTGTAGGTGTCAATAGTGTTAATTTGTTTGATGAACTTCCACAGACCCCCAACTCGATTATGCTGTGAGCCAAATATCTATCTGACTTTAAATAGATATCTTAAGGATTCAATGCCACTAATGGGAATATAGCATGAATCGAAGTGGGCTCCTGGAACACTGTAGTTTTAGGTACAGAATCCTCAGTTAGATGGAAGATAAAAATACACTATGATAAACTAGAATTGTGAGGATAGATTTGCAGGCTGTTCAACAGAGAAACTTGTTTGGCAATCAGAAAACAAAGGAAACCAACTAAATTAACTCCTCTGGGTATGTGTGTGTATGTGATGTATTTGTGTGTGTGTGCGCATGCGTGAGAGAGAGATTTTTGTTCCAAAATGCTTCTCAGACCTGGAATAAATATTCTAGTTTTAATTTTTATTATACCAGATAAATGCATTATTGTTTGGACAGCCAAGCCTGGGATAGAATTTTAATTGAAGAACCATAGATTTTATAGAGGGAGATACTTAATGATCTGCAAAGCTTTAAATGGCTTATTGAATATTTAAAAAACAGACACATTTTCCAGAGACAGTTGGATTTATTTTGACTCTCATTATTTCAAGGTGACTAAAAACGGAAATGTAAAACTTTTTTTTTTTATTTTTCAAAGTGAGATCTAATGAATCAAGATGCATTTTCACCCAAATGCCATAGTGTTAAGCATGAGGATTAATGGATAAAGTTTTGGCAATTACTAATTATTTGTAGCATTATTACTAAGCAAAGGCAGAAAAATTTCCATTGCCAGAAAAATTCATAGATCCTATATCTTTATTCTCGTATTTCTCTCATGTTCACCTATTTTCATAATGGAAATCATCACTGGTCTTACTGATAAGAAAAGAAAGGAGTCTGGCAAAATCCTCAGAGAAAACTTGGTCCAGCAGAGCCCTCCCAGAGAGACTTCAGAAGGGGAAGCCTGGAGTGCCCTGCAGGAGCCCTGGTCCTGGGTGGGGTCCTGGGTGGGGTCTGACATGCAGGAATGTGCTCAGCCCTTGGAGGATCTCACTGAGCCAACAAGGAGATTGGCACAGATCGTGCCTTACAGATGATGCATGGCATCAGCAACTTCCCCATGTGTTAGCACCCACTGGGGAGCTCTAAAAAAATAAGGTTGCCCTGGCCCCACCCAGAAGTTCTAAGCTGATCGTTGGAGAAGGCCTTGGTACTTGTGTTGTTTGCTAGAGCTGCCATACCAAGTACCACAGCTGCTGTTCCATGTGCTGTGCCCAATCGTGTGTGGCTCTTTGCGACCCCATGCCCTGTAGCACTCCAGGCTCCTCTGTCCATGGGATTTCCCAGGCAAGAATACTGGAGTGGGTTGCCATTTCCTTCTCCAGGGGATCTTCCTGACCCAGGGATCGAACCCACGTCTCTTCTGTCTCCTTCACTGGCAAGCAGATTTCTACCACTGAAGCACCTAGCAACTAGGGGCTTAAACAAACAGTAGGCAGGTCTTTTCTCACCGTTCTGGAGGCTAGACCTCTAGGATCAAGGTGTTGGCAGGGTCAGTTCTTTCTGAGGCCTCTCTCCTAGGCTTATAGATGACAGTTTTCTTTCTTTGTCTTCACCTTGTCTTCCCTCCATGTGCGTCTGTGTCCTAATCTTTTCTTACAAGGACACCAGTCATACTGAATTGGGGACCACTCTAATGACCTCATTTTACCTTAATCATCCTTTTAAAGATCCTGTCTTTAAGTTCAGTCATAATCTGAGGTTCTGGGTTCTAGGTCTTCAACATCTGAATTTGGAGGAACACAATCCAGCCCTTAAAAGCATCCATGTTTGTTAAAAGTTCCCCAGGTGCCTTCAAAGTGCAGCCACTGCTGAGAACCCGGCATGCACATAGCGGTCCCCAGGAGGCAGTGTTGCATGGTGGGTCAGGACACGGCTCTGTTGGGAGCCTAGCTGGCCAGGTCCAAATTCTGTGTCTGCTCTTTTATTGCTGTGCAGCCTGGGCGCGAGGCTTCATCTCTTTGTGCCTCCACTACCTGGGGGAACAGATTATTGAGTACCTGCCACACACAGTGGTTGTCATGAACCGAATTGGTGTGCGAAGGTGGCCACCCTGCCGTGTCCTCACCATGGACTTCACTTTGCGGTTTGACCCCGGTCACTCCTGTCAGCTCCATGTATAAAGCAGAGGCAAGCAGACAAAATTCAGAGCATGCAGGCAAGAACCAAAAAACAAATGAATAAACAAGCAAAAAACAGAGGCATACGTTGTCTGTATTCCACCCTTCATTCTTATAAGATCCTCTTCCGCTTCATCATTCTCCCAGCAGAATCAACACTGGTGTCTGAACTGCAGGCAACTGGAGGTCAAGGCTCAAGAGCCCACCCTGAAACACGGGAACGGGAGCAGGGGCGGGGCACGGCCCACTCATCCCTCGGGGTTCTCCGCTGGCGCTGTAGGAATACGTCTAACTGGACCCTGACCGAGATGTGCTCTCTGTCCCACTCTGTAGACGAAGAAACTGAGACTCCAGAAAGTTACGTCGTCAGAGGACACACAGCCAGCGAAAAACAGAGCCGGGATTCAAATCCGGGTCCACGTGTGTCCATAAACCCATCTTTTTGCCAGTTGGAACGACTAAGCCTGGGGGAGAGAGACAGACACTTCATGGAACCAAAAAGCGACTCTTACTGTTATCCCAACAGTTAAATCTGTCGACACAAGAAAGTAGTCACAACCTAGAAGCTGAGAGTTGTGTTTTATTGGTGGGAATTTTCAAGACTTCATGCCCAGGAGACAGCATCTCAAGTGACCCTGAGAGAACTGTTCCGAGGATTGGGAGGGTGGTGGGACTCGGGGGGAGGGATTAGTTTATACAGAAGCTTGCCACGAGGGGCAGGTAGTCTGAACATCAAAAGATTATTGTTAGTGAAGGGAAACCAGAAATCTCAAGTTAAGAAATTTAGCCCTTTTCTATGGATGGGAAATTACGTGACATGCCATGAAATTAAAAGATGCTTACTCCTTGGAAGAAAAGTTATGACCAACCTAGACAGCATATGAAAAAGCAGAGACATTACTTTGCCAACAAAGTTCCATCCAGTCAAAGCTATGATTTTTCCATTGGTCATGAATGGATGTGAGAGACTATAAAGAAAGCTGAGCGCCGAAGAATTGATGCTTTTGAACTGTAGTGTTGGAGAAGACTCTTGAGAGTCCCTTGGACAGCAAGGAGATCCAACCAGTCCATCCTAAAGGAAATCAATCCTGAATATTCATTGGAAGGACTGATGCTAAAGCTGAAACTCCAATACTTTGGCCACCTAATGCAAAGAACTGACTCATTTGAAAAGACCCTGATGCTGGGAAAGATTGAAGGTGGGAGGAGAAGGGGACAACAGAGGATGAGATGGTGGGATGGCATCACCGACTCAATGGACATGAGTTTGAGCAAACTCCGGGAGTTGGTGATGGACAGGAAAGCCTGGTGTCCTGCAGGTCATGGGGTCACAAGAGTCGGACACGACTGAACTGACTGAACTGATGTGTGGGAAGATGCAAGAGTCAGAGTTACTGAAATCGTTCCTTTCATATTCATCTCAGTTGTCTGTGGCCAGTGCTCGCCATGGAGGTGTGACTGATAAGCTGGCATTGTTACTCCTGGACGCCCTCCAGGCTCAGAAATTCACATTTGGAGGGCTAAAATCATGCAGATGGCTGTGACATCCTTGTTTATTGATGTGACAGGAAATACTCCATTTCATAAATTCTTCAAGTGGGCGCTCCCCCTTCCATGACCTCCAATATTCCCTGCTAAGGGTTCCTTGACAGGACACCCCTCCCCATGCCCAGGAGAGGAGTATGGGGGAGGCCCTGCCTCCCGGCTTCCTTCTCCATCAGCCCACAGCACAGCATGAGGCAGTCTGGGGCACTGACGGGCACCTCCCACACCCAACGTCTGCAGGTGACAAGCCAGTAGCTGGGCCCTCCAGGTCCAGGAATGGCTGGCTTTCTCCTGAGATCCTTCGGTTGTGGGAAGGACACGGGGACCTCTGGGAAAGTGAGACGAGTTCTCTTGTCGCTTGGTCCACACGAAAGAGGGAATCCAGGCGCAAAAGATCCTGGACTTCAGAGCAAAGCAGTGTATTTTGTTTTTTTCCAGAAGAAATAAAACCAAAGGTCATAGAATTTACAGGCCAGCAAAAGTAGCTGGCATTTTAAAGCAGAGACATGCTGGGTATATGAGGAGGGCAAGGGACTTCCCTGGTGGCTCCGATGGTAAAGAATCTGCCTGCAAGGCAGGAGACCTGGGTTTGATCCCTGGGTTGGGAAGATCCCCTGGAGAAGGAAATGGCAACCCACTCCAGTATTCTGGCCTGGAGAATCTCATGGACAGAGGAGCCTGGCGGGCTACAGTCCATGGGGTCGCAAGGGTCGGACATGACTGAGGGACTGACACTTTCACTTTCTTTTAAAGTTTGTTATATGGGAGCGTTTAGGTTGCCCAGAAATAACAGGTGCCCGTGTCTGGCCCGCGTGCCATTTATTCATCTCTACTCAAATCGTAGACGAACTGCCCACACAATTAAGGATGAGGCTTTCTACAGCTTTTGTAACCTTAGGCCTCATCTCTGCTAATGAACAAAATGTGTGATGCTAAGACTGTTGTTAAAACTGAAGCACAAATGTAAAGACCTAAATAAGCCCTCTCTGCCGTGGCTGTCTCAGAAGCCGCCGGCCTCACTGGAGTTTCGCTTCTAATTGGCGGCAGGAGCGGCCCCCTGACACGGGCATGCAGACGTGGTTGGGTTTATTTTCATGCTCTGTGAATGTGGATACTATCAGTTTGAACAGCACATTTTAATGTACTGCTAGGGGAAATTAGAATTCTAACAAAAGGTAGTTAACTCCTTGCATTTTTTTTTATTAGTTTTTCTTCCCACATACTTTCTGAAGTCCTAAATAGGATAAATTTGGTAAAAACATGTGTCAGGATATGTTTTGATATCCTCCAGGCAGCGCGGCCTCATGGCGCCCTTGGGGTGCAGGATGTTCCCCACAGGATTCTCGCTGTCATCTGTGACAGGCATTTGGGAGGAAAACGGTTTCTGTGCTTAGACGTTTACACTTCAGTAGCTGTTCATAGACACTGGACTTTATTCCTTTTTTTAGCTCTTGCAAATTTCCAATGGATGAAAAGCCCTGAGGAATTAATCTGTGTATGTGTGTGTGTGTGTGTGTGTGCACGCACACATACAGCTGTGCACATGTCCTCAAGTGTGCATGTCTAGCAACTGGCAGAGAGAGACAGAATAGAAATACAAAAGGAGAAGAGTATGCCTCTGACTAATCAGAGCTGCTGCTGCTACTGCTGCTAAGTCGCTTCAGTCGTGTCCAACTCTGTGCGACCCCATAGACGGCAGCCCACCAGGCTCCGCCATCAGTGGGATTCTCCAGGCAAGAACACTGGAGTGGGTTGCCGTTGCCTTCTCCGACTAATCAGAGCAAAACATTTCAAACAGCATTTTCATGCCCCCATTGAATATAAACTGTTCAGTGAATTCCTGGTAACCCAGACTCCCCCTCATGTTAACACTTTTTTTTTTTTTGGTTTAAGTGTTCTCATGCCATGAAAAGTTCCTTTTCTAGATCACTTTATGTTCCATTTGCACTGGTTCTTTCTGAATGCCTGTAATCATTCGTGTCTTGGATGTGCCGCACTCGGCGGCGTTCATGAAGCACCCTGCAAAGGTTCTCTTCTCTGGTCTTACCTTACCAGTCTGTGAACTGTCTGTGGGCTCTTAGGACTTACCAGCCAGAGCTTTG
This sequence comes from Giraffa tippelskirchi, assembly GCF_054371585.1. NCBI lineage: Eukaryota > Metazoa > Chordata > Mammalia > Artiodactyla > Giraffidae > Giraffa > Giraffa tippelskirchi. The sequence continues at coordinate 159,989,968 of NC_137283.1, read as the reverse complement.
CAGATTTATGTGCCACGTGGTTTCATTTAAAACAGCAAACTGACTTTTCAATTTATTTAACTGGAGGATAATTACTTTACAATATTGTGATGGTTTTTGCCATACCTCAGTGTGAATCTGCCGTAGATACGCATGTGCCCCCCAGTCCTAAGCCCCCCTGCCACCCCCCTCCCCACCCCGTCCCTTCAGGTTGTCCCAGAGCACTGGCTATGGGTGCCCTGCTTCGCGCATTGAACTCACACTGGTCATCTGTTTCACGTGTGGTAATGTACATGTTTGGGTGCTATTCTCTCAAATCGTCCCACCCTCTCCTTCTGCTGCTGAGTTCCAAAGTCTATTCTTTAGGTCTGTGTCTCCTTTGCTGCCCTGCATATAGGATCGTCGGTACCATCTTTCTAGATTCCATATATATGGGTTAACATGCGGTATTTGTCTTTCTCTTTCTGACTTCTCGTAAGAGCAAAACTTATTGTTTAGAGAACCGTCCACTTGTGGAAGCTCAGCATTCTGAAGGCTTGAAGCCCTAGCTGGGGCTTAGTCCTCAGAACTTCTAGAAGTTCTCCACACTGACTCCTGCTCCCTTTGGCGAACCCGCCCACCCTCACCCACCCAGGGGAGTACAGTTGCTTGGCTTCTCCCCTCCCGCTCGCAGGGGTGGCTGAGGCTGGCAGCCCAGTCCCAGGGAACCAGCCGTCACAAAGCCACGTGCCTGGCAAGCAGGGCCCCAGTCCTCCAGGCAGCACGGCCTCATGGCGCCCTTGGGGTGCAGGACGCTCCCCGCAGGATTCTCGGTGTCATCTGTGACAGGCGTTTGGGGGGAAAACGGTTTTTGTGCTTAGACGTTTACGCTTGCTGCGTCTCTCGGCTCTCTTCCAAGTGGGGGACTGCCACCACCGAGGGGTCCGGTTTGGAAGAGAAACCCTTTGCTAGCAGGGAGCAAGGTGTGGTTTTTGATCCGTCACTTCGAGTGCCTGGCGTGGGACCGCGGGCACGGTGGGCAGCAAACGCCTTTATTAATGAGGTTCATGAGATGCTTTGGATGCCTGCTGAGAGTGCCCGATGAGCTCTGTGACTTTAAATGACGGATTGGGTAGAACCAAGCTTTGTGTGTGTGCATTTATTCTCAGGAAATGGCAACTTTCAGGTATGAATACTTTTGAACCTGAAAGATACCAGAACTGTGAACTTCTTGGAAGCACGGGAAGGTTTCTTAGACACTCTCTGCTTTGGGGAACCTGATAGACTTAAGTAAGTGGGATTTATTTCATTAATTTTGTTCTGAAATTGATGATGGTGATATGAATAATAATATCAACAGTCGTTTCTGTTTATCAAGAACACACCACGCAGGTCACATAATGCCAGTTACTTTAAGGCGTCTCGTTCAATTCTCACTTCAACTCTACAAAGAGGCTACTAGTCCAGTTTTCAAAAGAGGAAGTTGTTGGTGGGTGGTGGGCAGGCCAGGGGTAGAGGGGGGTGCTACCAGGCATCCAGACCCCGAGGGCTCCTCTTTCCTTGAGATGCGACCAACCTCCCTGGAAATAGTAGGACCCTCTCAAGCACAGTAAAAAAAAAACATATGCCTTTTCAGGATAAACATTCAATCAGATGGGAAACCAAAGAGGCTTTTGTTATTGTGATAGCTTGGGGGACTAAACAAAACGAAGGTTCTGTGAGCTCATTGACACAGTTCTACTCTGAGTGCACCAGAGCTCGGCGAACTCCTTCAGCTACAAGCCTGAAAGCTTTTCACAAACCCTTAAGCGGGAGATGGGACTGAAGCCAGAGCCAGCGAAAGGGTTTGTCAACCAAGCTTTCACTGTCATTAGCCGAGCTCAGGAATGTGAGTCACTAGGTAACCACTCTGGCCCCAAGGCTTTATGACTGCTCAGCTCCTGAATCAACTGATCCTTGAGTGCACAGAGCCGATTTGCAGCATCTTCCTGAAGCTCAAACAGGCACTGCCAGGTGGCTGGAGAGGGAGGCGAGGCAAGCCTTGGATGAAGTCCTTAGATCCAGACTCAGGACAGGGGACATTAAATGGAAGCCAGTAAAGCTCAGGGCCAGGCGGGAGGGGCCACATGGGAGGCTGGGAAGGTTGGCAAGGCAACTGGTAGTGGGCTTTGCGTGGCCAGCTGGGCACTTTGGCCTTTGTGGGTCAGATAACAGAGTTTTTAAGCAGAAAGGTTAAATGCGGGTGTGCTTTAGAAGATGACTGATGGAAATGTGGAGCGAGGGTTAGGAGAGGCAGACGAGAGGCAGAAGATGACCTCAAAGGCCACGGCAGGGTCTGGGAGGCTCCAGGTGGCCCTCTGACATCGCTCTTGCCTACACCCCCGGTTTCTGCACCTCATCCCTGGTTTTCAGATGGTTTCTGCTGACTAGTAGCTTTTCCCCACTCGTCTCCTGCACCCAAATAGTCCAGTTCTCATCTCTTGGAATCAGTGTCCTAAAACCCTTCTCTGAACAGATCATGTCTCTAGTCAAACATCTCCGGAGGCTCTCGCTGGCTTCCTGAAGAAACCTCAAACTCCATGAGCTTCCAGAACCTTCGTTGCACCCGCCTCTCCCTTCACCTAACACCCCTGTTCCACCGGAGTCCAGGGACGACCCCAGTGATTGACACGTGCTTTTCTCATATGCCCAGTTCTCTCTTCCTGTCCTTCACTTCCTCTGCCTGTCCATAACATCTAAGCCTCTTAAGTTTATATGATACCACTTCTTAAAAATTTTTCTCAATGATAAATTATCCATCCTTTAAATCATTACAAAACTGCATGTGCTGCAAATCATTGCTTCATCCATTCCAGCATTCTAGTTATTTGTGTCATTTTACACTCTCTGTTGGCTTCCCCACATCCGGGACACATACATCACCCATCTACATACCTGCAGCCCTTCAAGCCCTCACGTAGCCCTTCAAGATTGATGTCTGCCCCCTGAGTGAGTGGATACATTAAATATTTGATGAACGGTCCTACAGTGAGAATTGGACAGTCAGCACCGCCAGGTATGGAGATGCCACATCCCCTCTGCGAGGTACCATTTCTCTGATTCTCTGAAAAGCCGGGCTCACAGCTCTCACCTAGGTGGAATTTCATCCTTGGACTAGCAAACATGCAAGTGCTAAATGTTTACACACACCTTCCTGAACAAAATGAGGTGAACAGCCAAACCACTGCAGCGGTCCGCTAGACTGATGTCATACAAATGATGTTGGTTCTTAATCTCATTTTTCTAGAGAGTAAGAAAGGAAAGCAGTAAATCCATCTGAGAGACGTCATATACTTCCTTTGTCCATCGTTCTTCTAATTGACACAATCTGTAGCACCATTCTTTTGGTTTTAAAAAAGAAAATTTTTTGATGTGAACCATTTTAAAGTCTTTGTTACAATATCGCTTCTGTCTTATGTTTTAGTTTTTTGGTCATGAGGTATGTGGAATCCTAGCTCCCTGACCGAGGACCAAACCCTATCCCTTGCTTTGGAAGGCAAAGTCGCAACCACTGGACCACCAGGGAATCCCCTTTTTGTTGATCTTAATTGTCAGTTTTGTTTGTCAAATATAGATTGTATTGTTTTTGTTGTTGTTGTTCAGACACGAAGTCATGTCCGAGTCTTTTCAGCCCCATGGACTGTAACACGCCAGGCTCCTCTGTCTTCCTGGAGTTTGCTCATGTCTATGGATTTGGTGATGCTATCTAACCATCTCACCCTCTGCTGCTCCCTTCTCCTTTTGCCTTCAATCTTTCCCAGCATCAGGGTCTTTCAAGATGAGTCAGTTCTTTGCATCAGGTGGCCAAAGGATTGGAGCTTCACCTTCAACATCAGTCCTTCCAATGAATATTCAGGGTTGATTTCCTTTAGGATGGACTGGTTTGATCTCCTTGCTATTCAAGGGACTCTCAAAAGTCTTCTCCAACACCACAGTTAGAAAGCATCAGTTCTTCAGTGCTCAGCCTTCTTCATGGTCCAACTCTCACATCCATACATGACTACTGGAAAAACCATAGCTTTGACTATTATGGACCTTTGTTGGCAAAGTGATGTCTCTACTTTTTAATATGCTGTCTAGGTTTGTCACAGATCATGTAACTGCCCACAAAACACATAGGAAGGGTACATTCCCAGAGGCATTCTAGAGCATTATAAATCCATGAAACCAAATGTATTTTTAAAGGAAGATGTTAATGGAAAACCTCCTGCTTTGTGTCATTACTGGAAGTAGCACAAGTTAGCATAGCACAATGTGTTGGGAGTTTCACTCACCCTGGTTCACAGAAGCAGCAGTAAAGCCAGCCAATGTGAGTGCCAATCGAGTCTGCACCAGAGCTATGAGTGTTTGTGCCTGAAGCTGGAAGCCACGGGCACCAGCTCCTCATGCAGGGAAGCAGCCCTCTTATTTCTTCCAGAGACCACACATCCTGTGCTCTGAGTTCTCCCAGTCTTTCTAGAACTCTCATCCAAAGAAAGGTCTTCAGGCCTTCTCGGGTGTTCTTAACTGACTGCCTGGTGATCAGTTTTCTGGGTGTATTTGCAGATGCTAGCTACACCCGTCTCATCCTTAGAGGAGGAGGAGAAATGCAGCAAGTTTAATCTCAAGCATATGTCACCTGACTCAGTGACTTGGGTACCACTCTCCATGTGGTTCTCTTTCTGGTCAACTGTATAGAGTTATTTCAGAAAACAAGACATATTTTAGTGGCCATTTGCTTCAGAAAAATAAAGCTTTGCTGAAACGTTTCTCAAAAAACTGTAATCTTTAGTAGACCATGTAATAGCTAAATCTTACTTCTCTGATTTGTAAGATCCTCTTAGCACTTGTGATGAGGTCACGGGAGTCCTTCATTTCCTGCACTTTGATCTCAGGCTCTGGCCCCACCAGTGGAACCTGCTGAGAGAAGGCAAATTGGGGTGGCACCAGGCCTGACTGGCAAAGGAAGAAACAGTAGATACAACCAGACCACAGGTCTGGCCTTTCGTCAAAGTGCTCTGGAAGCCCCTGCTGGTGGGCAACCACAGGGACCCTAGGACTCCTGAGTAAACAGGGACCCAGTTAAATGAAAGTATATCAGCATGTTCCCTTTGTTGGATGAACGCTTTATGCCCCAGAAATGAACTTCAAGCCAGAGGCCTGTATATTCACATGAGTGGTACCTCCGTCTTCCCACCTTGTGATAATTCCTAGACCCATAGTTTCTCTGATAAGCCTAGCCCAGAGGGAAAACCACAGGAAGTCAGACTTACATACTTAGGTTACGTAAGTATAAACTGTGTATACCGCATTAGGCCAGTTATCTCATTCCATTCAGTCAACAGACAGTGAGTAGTTAGACCCTGTCCTGTCCTGGCCCTGAGTGCAGGCTGGAGATACGAAGGGGACCCACAGTCCTTTGTCTCCTTGCCAGAAGTGAGGGAATTAGATTAGACACGGTCCAGATTTAGATCTCTACAGTTTGTTGTTTGTCATGTCTGACTAAGTCGGACTCTTTTGCATTTCCTACTCTTTTGCTACCCCTTGGGCTGTAGCCCACCAGTTTCCTCTGTCCAAGCGATTTCCCAGGCAAGAATACTGGAGTGGGTTGCTATTTCCTCCTCCAGGAGATCTTCCCGACCCAGGGATCAAACCCACATCTCCTGCATTGGTAGGAGGATTCTTTACCGCTGAGCCATCAGCAAAGTCCATCTCTACAATTTATCTGCTTTTAGTTTCACTTAGAATTATAATCAAACCAATTCTTCATATTGGACATTGGATGGGATCTGGTACAGTGGGGTCCAGACATTTGGCCTCCAACTGCTATTCCCTAGTTCCTTTATAAGGGAAATTTGTGGGAAAAGTGAAGAGGATTAATAATCCCAAGAGGCCTGGTCTATGCAGGAATGTGTCCTGGATTGGAAAAGAATTTCCGGACATTAGGCAGAAGAATAAAGTTTATTAGAGTGGGAGACGCTGTTAGAACAGCGGGCCGGCTCAAGGGGGAGCTGAATGCTTTCGCAGGATTGCAGCCAATTTTTATAGCCTCAGGACAGAAAATTCCTACAGGAATGTTGGCATTATGTGATTGGTTCAGTTACTATAGGGTGGATAGTAGGGTGTGTATTTTATGTAATATGGGGTCAGGGAACTGGCTGGTTTAGATCTGCAGGCTCATGGCAACAGTTGCTACGGGGCTTGGTCAGTTCCAGAGATTTTTATCCTGTGACCTTGGTACGGAGCTCCACACCTGTGACCTTGGTATAGGGCTCTTCAGAATGTTCTGGCATTTTTCAGTACACCTGTGGGCTGAACCCAATCAGGCACTTTATGTGTATTGCCCCATTGAAATCCTAGCACAGGGAATTCACCTCTCACTGTTACCAAGAGGTTCTACATGGCTGGCACTTTACCTCTCTGAGCTGACCCCTCATGGATGGGTTATATTTGTAATAAATAGATGAACAACCATCTCTTGATAAAGGGCTCTGCCCTGGGGAAGAGTTCCAATAAGAAGCGCAGAGTAAGATAACATATTCTAAGTAATGCGTGTGCAGGACAACCTGTGTTTTTACACTCACTTTGGATTTATTTCATCTTCTATTTTCCAAATATCCGGTGCTCATTGTAAAGGATAATTCCTCAGCACACGTCGACCTCACTGTAGCTTCACAGCTTCTTTTTCACATACTTTTCGGATGAAAAGGAGTTCCCCAAAAGGCTTTTGGGAACACTGGCATTCTTTTAGGAAATGCTGTGGAATCAATCATCAGACCAAGTGTCTCACTAGCAACCAGATTAAAAAGGAGAATGCGGATGCCCGTCCGTGCTCTGTAGGAAGGAGAATGCGGATGCCCGTCCGTGCTCTGTAGGAAGGAGAATGCGGATGCCCGTCCGTGCTCTGTAGGAAGGAGAATGCGGATGCCCGTCCGTGCTCTGTAGGAAGGAGAATGCGGATGCCCGTCCGTGCTCTGTAGGAAGGAGAATGCGGATGCCCGTCCGTGCTCTGTAGGAAGGAGAATGCGGATGCCCGTCCGTGCTCTGTAGGAAGGAGAATGCGGATGCCCGTCCGTGCTCTGTAGGAAGGAGAATGCGGATGCCCGTCCGTGCTCTGTAGGAAGGAGAATGCGGATGCCCGTCCGTGCTCTGTAGGAAGGAGAATGCGGATGCCCGTCCGTGCTCTGTAGGAAGGAGAATGCGGATGCCCGTCCGTGCTCTGTAGGAAGGAGAATGCGGATGCCCGTCCGTGCTCTGTAGGAAGGAGAATGCGGATGCCCGTCTGTGCTCTGTAGGTTTCCCCAGGGGAATGGAAGTATTGGGTTGGCCAAAAAGTTCATTCAGGTTTGTCCATGAACTTTTTGGCCAACACAATACATGTCGGAGGACCTAAAAGTCAAAGTCTTGCAATTCCTGTGGGAAGCAGAAATGGATGTGTTTCTCCCAATGTTGACCTTGTATGACTACTCATAAGAAGTGTAGATTTATTATAATTTTTCTTTTAATTGTTGTTGTTGCCGTCTTCTGGAACACAAAGCAGTCCCAGGGGCAGGATCCCAGGTTTACTGAACCCAGGGTGTGATCTGAGAACCCCTCTTCCCAGCTCATATGCATCTGGCAACAGAGAATGGATTTTCGCACGAACACATTGGTTACAGTATTTTGAAAACAAATCTCTTGGCTTAAATACAACCAGGGCTGTTGCTTTAGTTACTCAAATGATCATCTCAACTCTTTTCTGTTTTCAAGGAAGTTTTGAGACTCATCTTAGAAATTGTACTTAGCCCTTTTTATTAGAATTGGATATAGCTGTTGGCTCCGCTAATGGATTTTATGTGTTTCTGCTAGTGTCCCCAAACTAAATCGCTGTAACTAATGGAGCACTGTCTCTTTTCATAACCGTTAGCTGCTGAGAGAAAAAGAGCAATTTGTTGAAAGTCAAAATATTAACAGTTTTATTTATTACAAGATGTCAAAAGGAGAGTATAATTTCTACAGGATTCAAAACCATAATGAGACCTTTGAAAGTGTTCTTCATAGTAGGCTTTCTTTCTGTAATTCAAAGAAAAATGAAACTTTAAAGTACTGTGTTTATTATCAAATATTAGATGACCCTTTGGGTAGGCAGTCAAAACAACCATCAAATTAGCCAGCTCACCACAAACATACACTGTCTTATTTCTTTTATTCATAAGCATATGTGTACTGGATATTTAAATACATGTGTAAAGAAAGATAGACTCTTAACCAAAGACATGTGTTCTGGTTTCCTCCTGTCACCATTCTTTTCTTTTTTACCCATTTTGGCTGATCTGCAAAGACAGTACAGTTTCATCAAGTCACTGGGGAAGTAATGGGCAGCTTTTGCACAAACTTAGAGAATACAAAAATGCATTAAAGTAATTGGTAATGAAAGAATATGGCTTGCAGACTAAAAGCAGTGGAATAATGTAATATTGTTCACAAGAGTTTTGTTGCAATTGTAGAAAAATAGCAAGTATTTTATTTAGATCTGTTTTGTTGACTGAAAAAAAAAAAAAAATCATGACCTTAAAGTTAAGAGTTACGTTTTATTCTGCGGACTTCAAGCCCAGAAGACAGGACTCTCAGATAGCTCTGAGAGACGGTTCCAAAGAGGCAAGAGGGGCAGGGAAGGGGTAGCCAAGATATATAGGAATTTTTGCAACAAAGACCTGGTAATTGGAACATCAAATGATTACAGTTACTTAAAGAAAAGCGGACATCTCAAGTTAATGAAATTAGCAGGTTTCTATGTGTGGGAAGATGCAAAGTCGAGGTTCATTGAAATCATCTGCACCTCAGCTATCTAGGGCCAGTACCCTGTGCCTTTTCCTTCTGAGTCTCCTCAGGGTGTACCATCGAGGGCAGGGGGTGACTGCAGAGGCTGACTGCTCGATGGGAGGAGGCATCAGGCCCTTGGGGCTCACCATCATCAGGGTGGCTGTTATGCGATGGCTTGATGGCTGCAACATCTTTTGCTTACTGATATGGCAGGCAGCATTCTTAGTTCACAGTTTTCCCCAAAGCGCAGCTTCTAAGAAGCTGTGTGTCACTCCCTTCCTGTTGTATATTTGCTTCGAGCTGGGAGTAACGGACCCACTATCCATACATTCATTTGAAATACTTATGTCTACATGTGTACATCTTTTTTATGGGGAAATGTGTTTGAATTGATTCAGGAAAACTTGTGATGTCACAATATGAAGCAAACCCAGGAGCTAAACAGGGAAAGGATGGGGTCCCGCTCTCTCAGGGGTGCCTGGGACATCCACGCAGATGCCATGCACATTCCCCCCATGGGCTTCCCCACAGGCTCTTGAGTGTCACCCTGGGCCTTGTATTTATTGCATTTTCATATGGAGAAGGCAATGGCACCCCACTCCAGTACTCTTGCCTGGAAAATCCCATGGGTGGAGGAGCCTGGTAGGCTGCAGACCCATGGGGTCGCTAGGAGTCGGACATGACTGAGCGACTTCACTTTCACTTTTCCCTTTCATGCACTGGAGAAGGAAATGGCAACCCACTCCAGTATTCTTGCCTGGAGAATCCCAGGGACGGCGGAGCCTGGTGGGCTGCCGTCTATGGGGTCGCACAGAGTCGGACACGACTGAAGCAACTTAGCAGTAGCAGTTAGCATATTTTGTATACATTTTTATATTGTGGTTTTTAGAGACAGAGCAGGACTCATGGTATTGATTGCAAATAGCTGCAGCAGATAGAATAAACAGCTAAAGAAATATAAAGCATAAATGACAAGAGACACTGCCAGCTCTGATGCACTTGCCAAAGAAGGTGCGGAGCACAGATGAGTCACGGGGGCAGATGATTTGGAAACTGCTTAGGTTTGATTTCGGTTTGCATGTTTTTCTTTTTTTCACTTTGCCAACGCAGAGTCACCCATAGCATTCTGAGAATGCAGTGCTTAAACAAAACAATAAGGCATGTGGAAAATTCATTTTGAAATGAACAGGGAAGCTAGTTGGCCAGTTCCTTTTGTTTATCCAGTTCTTTTTTACTCTTCATTTTTATTTCTCTTCCTCATAAATCAAGTTTCCCAAATACACAATGCTAATATAAACCCAGAGGACGATGTGATATAGGGGAGGTTCTCGCCAGAAAAGACGCAGAAAAGGAATGTCGCATCTCTTCAGGCCCCAGGTGGACTGTGGGATGAGCGTCTTCTGATTTCCTGTCACTCGCCAAGGCCTGTGGCACAGGAGGCGTGTTGGAGGGAAGGAGGCAATGACAGAAAGAGCTTCTCCACTCACTGTGAACACCTGCATCAGAGCGAGGTCAGGGGCACCGCGGGTCAGGTGAAGGGGCCTGAGTTTAGCTCCTGGAGCCACCCAGGGGACCCACGGGCTGTGAAATGCTTGTCCAGACATCCCCAGGTGCTCTGGTGAGCCCCAAGCAGGGCTCACGTGCTGCTGGCTACGGAGCAAACCAGATCCACAGCCAAAGGCTGCAGGTCAACCAGCAAGTCCAGGAACTACATGGGAACTGCAGCCAGATATGAGAGGACTGCAGAGCACTACGCAGAAACACCATTCAGGGTTCATGTGATATAGCAGTGGTGACCAGCAGGGACATCCGTGACCGCAAGAGGCCAGAGAGGCCATGACTGCAGGACCAACACAGACCCAGGAAGCAGCCCCCTACCCCCCCCTCGCCCCCAGGTCATCCTGAGGACACACCCCCAGACACCCCCAGCTGCCATCTTGGAAAAGAGGGAAGAGGAGATGGACGTCAGGTCCAGCAGATGACATGGTTGGATGGCATCGCCAACTCAGTGAACATGAATCTGAGCAAGCTACAGGAGATGGTGAAGGACAGGGAAGCCTGGTGTGCTGAAGTCCATGCGGTCGCAGAGAGTCAGATATGGCTAAGTGACTGAACTGAACTGAATGGAACCTTCTATTATCCACATTCAAGTGAAGTTAATTTTAATAATATATTTTATGCAGCCCAATATATCCAAAAGATTATAATGTCAACATGGAATCAATAAAAATTTATTGAGGTATTTTCCATTCTGTTTTACACACTTAAGTCTTCAAAATGCAGTGAGTCTTTTATATTCCTAATGTATTGAGAATTTGTTAATTTTTTAAAATTATGTATTTATTTATTTATTTTTGCCTGTGCTGGGTCTTCGTTGCTACTCTGACTTGCTCTGGTTTCGGAGGGCAGGGACTACTCTCTAGCTGTGACGGGAGGGCTTTTGATTTCAGCGTCTTCTCTTGTTGCGGAACATGGGCTTTAGGAGATGAGGGCTTCAGTGGTTGCGGCTCCCAGGCTCTAGCGCACAGACTCAATAGTTGTGGCCCACAGGCTTAGCTGCTCCTAAGCATGTGGGATCTTCCCCGATCAGGGATCAAACCCATGTCTCCTGCATTGGCAGGCAGATTCTTTACCACTGAGCCACCAGGGATGTCCAGAATTGGTTAGTTTTTCTTAATGAAGGCAGTTTTGGTAAACTTTGTAAACTTTTCTAAAGGTTTGCTTGACAAGCTTGCCAAAATTTCCCATGTGAGTGAAATCTGCTTGGACTTTTTCTCTCTACCAGGGAAAAACACTTCAGCTGCCTTCTGCTGAAACTGCCCTTCTCTTTGGTTCATGTTGCTGTCACTTCTGCTTAACCAGAACCACTTAGAATGAAGATTAATCTGTGTCATCATGGCAGCTCTTTGTGGTTCCCTGACCTGCAGGCAGATGAGGATGAAGAACTCTTGATAGCAGCTGAAATCATCCTCAAATAAAAAAAAAAAATTAATATCTTTAATTACACTTAGAGAAAGCAAGACGTGAGCAAAGTTTTAATCTGCTAGATGGTCTCACATATTAAAATTAGATTTGTACATTTGCATAATAAAAGAAATGTTGTGAAAGAAAGCAGTTGGAGTACTTGAGAGATGATTGCATCTGTACGATGCTGTCTTGAGACAGACAACCCTTATTGGGTTGAGCTCAGCACCAGACACTACACCACTGAAGGATTCTGCATTTTTATGAAACAGTGCAATATAATTTAAATTTTATGCATAATTAGTCAATTAGGTATTGGGGTATAGTTTGTAGGTAGGTTTGGGCATAAAGTTGAGAATAAGCCTTTAGTGTAATTTTTTAGGATTTTTGAGAGGAGAGAAAAGTGATAGAGTAAGGGAAAGGCTGCCAAGAAATTTAGGCAAGCAGAAAATTTGTTCTTGCTTTTTTACTGTGAAAGAAGGTCAGTAGCATTGAAAGATGTCTGTGACTTTCCAGGTGAAGCACAGAGTACTTCCCTTGTGCATTTCTCCTTGAAGTTGTTCACATCCAGGGGCAATAAGGTCAAGAGAGAAAAAGGATTCTCAAACCAAGTAACTTTTTTCAAGCAGCAGTTGAAAAATGGGAGCCATGCTCAGAGAATTAACAAGCACAGGACATAAAATAGTGTTCCACACAAAATGCTTCATACGCTAATAGGAAAAAATATATGTTGCAATTTGCTAGAACAAGTGTAGTAAAACCAAAGTAACATTTATTTAGCAAATTATCATGAACACAGATTAGCTCTTATGCCTATATATAATTCCCTGCCAAAATGTGGGTAAGTCCTCTGCGGTTTACCATCCACAGCTCCAGGGGCAAATTTTGGGAAGATTTAGGGGAGTCCTAAGGATTTCAGTTTCCTACAGTATTTTCCCTTGCTGTAATTCGTTTATGAATAAACCCAAGTGTCTGCTAACGAACCTAGAGTCTACAGATTAAACAAAAATATGAAAGTTGTACCTTTCTGTGGGCAGTCCTTGCAATGGCTCAGGATTTTAATTCAATCATAACAAACACAAAATATGTTTATACCTCAAAACCATTGTATGATCTATTGATTTGTTCAGACTCCTCTATGATGAAAACATAGCTAAAAGAAACAAGAAAAAATATACAAATATCCTTTAGTTACCCTACTAAAGTCTGTAATTATATTTCTCCTTGAACACTCTGCTATAACTACAAAACAGGCACATTCCTGTCCCCTGAAACAGAAATGACGGTTTTAAGATCATTTGTTCTAAAATCTTCATGACCATATTTTAAAGTTTTGAGGAAATAAAGATTGCTAATGATGCAAGTGAATTTTAGTCTCATCAGCATCTTCCTGATTTGCCAATGAACTGCCAAAAGCACTTTTGAGTACAGAAAGGATGCCATGAAAAAGAGGTGTGCACATCACTGGGGACACTGCTCCATGCACTAGTTTTCCCTTCAAGTTCAACTTCAGTCTAAAGTTGAAAAGGGATAAGATCAGTCCCATCCCCTCCCCTGATGGGGGGAGCCTGGAACAAACCTGATATGTCACATTGCTTTCCAACACAGAGAACCTTTTGCTCCAAGCCACAAAGGCCACCAAGTCAAAGAAGCACGCAGAGCGGTGGGTCAGCAGGGGCAACAGAAGGCAGTGAGGCAGGAAAGGAAGTCAAGACGAGTGGAGAAGCCATAAGAGAGACCCACAGTGTATCAAAGTCAGTACATGAAGCCAGGGATAAACAGGAGGACTCCAAACATGGGGGCAGAGAGGACGAGAAAAGAAAAGAAAGCCAGAGGTAGTGCTGGACAACACTGTGTACATCTGCTAGGGCCATTTGAGTCTGTAAGCAATAGGAAACCCAAATCCAGATGCTTTCACAGGGGAGGGTGATTTCCTCACATCCTGAGAAGATCAGGGGAAATATAAGCTATTAATATATTTGTTATACATATATTATTAATGTTAATCTATATTATAATTAACATTGATAATATAATACAAATATATAGTATGTATTATATCATGACATAATGATAATTAATAATATTGATATGTTAGCCTCTTGATGAAAGTGAAAGAGGAGAGTGAAAAAGTTGGCTTAAAGCTCAACATTCAGAAAACTAAGATCATGGCATCTGATCCCATCACTTCATGGGAAATAGTTGGGGGAACAGTGTCAGACTTTATTTGGGGGGGGGGCTCCAAAATCACTGCAGATGGTGATTGCAGCCACGAAATTAAAAGACACTTACTGCTTGGAAGGAAAGTTATGACCAACCTAGACAGCATATTAAAAAGCAGAGACATTACTTTGCCAACAAAGGTCCATCTAGTCAAGGCTATGGTTTTTCCAGTGGTCATGTATGGATGTGAGAGTTGGACGGTGAAGAAAGCTGATCGCCGAAGAATTGATGCTTTTGAACTGTGGTGTTGGAGAAGACTCTTGAGATTCCCTTGGACTGCAAGGAGATACAACCAGTCCATCCTAAAGGAGATCAGTCCTGGATGTTCATTGGAAGGACTGATGCTGAAGTTGAAACTCCAATACTTTGGCCACCTCATGCGAAGAGCTGACTCATTGGAAAAGACCCTGATGCTGGGAGGGATTGAGGGCAAGAGAAGAAGGGGACGACAGAGAATGAGATGGTTGGATGGCATCACCGACTCAATGGACATGGGTTTGAGTAAACTCCAGGAGTTGGTGATGGACAGGGAGGCCTGGCATGCTGCGATTCATGGGGTTGCAAAGAGTCGGACACGACTGAGCGACCGATCTGAACTGAACTGAACTGAACTGAACATATCTATCCCCTCGATAGCCCCCTAAGAAGGTACTTAGAACTCACTAAAATAAAAATATCTTTAGCCTTTCCAAATTTCCACCAACTTCTCACTTGTCCTTAATAATGGCTTTGGAGTTATTTTTTTAAAGTCTAGGAAAGCAGGTTCAGCGTGGGGACAACAGAAAGGCAGCCTGTAATGAGACAAAAGACAAAAAATAGCACAAAATGCATCTAATTGGTCAAAGACTCATTTCTATAGAGACACTTACCATCTCATTCACAAGAAACATTTATTTTCCCATTTTCATTCTTCTGAGGACCTAATCAGACTTTAGCCTCTTTTAGAAATGTACAGTTTCACACAGTTACTTTTCTCTCTCTCTCTGTCTCCCTCTCTATCTCTGTCTCTCTCTCTCCTTTCTCTCTCTGTCTCCTCCTTCCTTCCCCAAAAGGAAATAAGAAATTCTTATTATTGCCAAGGAGGTGAGGAGGAGAAAATACTATAAGGTCAAGATTATCCACCTCCTAATTTATCAGAGTGCCCTGATGGCCACTTGACATTTGGATACTGATTAAGGGTGAGGAAAAGGGAGCGTGGTATTGAAGATTTTGTTTGAAATTCTGTAAATGCGATTTTATTTTTGCCAGCTAAACCTCATCTGTTAGTCACATTAAGTAAATTTGCTTTAGAAAACTGGACATTCTCATTGTACCTGAATGATGGTTATTGTGACTGGTGTGAGGTGATATCTCATTGTAATTTTGATTTGCATTTCTCTAATAATTAGTGATGAACATTTTTCGAGTGCCTATTGGCCACCTGTGTGAATTTTCACTATTGATCACCCTTGTATATATATATATCAAAAAATTAAAAGCAACATGGGTAGATTAGAATTTCTCTAGCACGTCAGAACCTAGGTCACTTTTTGTCTCAGAATTATAATTGACCTATGTTTTTCCAAGCAATAGTATCCTCTGAAAAATCAAGAGCATTGAAGATGCAGCATTTAAGAGTGATTGACTCTTGTCTTTGGGATTTTTCTTCTAAGCTACTGTAACCCATACTTTAGGTTTTTATGAGCATATGAAATGATAACAATCAGCAAAATTGCCACCTGATGGCAATCATTTAAAGGGCATCCTAATTTTAGATATCTTTTTAAAAATCAATAAACAATCCTAAAGTGAAACTGTTAGTTGCTCAGTCCAACTCTTTGCAACCCCATGGACTGACTAGCCTGCCAGGCTCCTTTACCCATGGAATTCTCCAGGCAAGAATACTGGAGTGGGTACCCATTCCCATCTCCAGGGGATCTTCTTGACCCAGAGATCAAACCCAGGTCTCCTGCATTGAAGGCAGATTCGTTACTGTCTGAGTCACCAGGGAATGATCCTAAGGTGAATTTCAAAAGATTCCACATAGTGGGATTATACTGCTATTTCTTCTTTCTTTCATTTTAATGATTATCTACTCAATTCTTACTATGAAAAATGAAGGACTCAAGTTGGAGAAAACAGGGTACTGGCCCTAGATAGCTAAGGTGCATATCAAAGGGATGATTTCAATGAGCCCCAACTCTTGCATCTTACATACATAGAAAAGTGCTAAGTTTAGTAACTAGAGATATCTGTTGACTCTTTAACAGTAATCTTTTGATGTTCTGACTACCTGGTTTTTGTTGCAAAAACTCCTGTGTACCCTTGCTCCTCCCTTACAGAGAACAGCCCCTCAGTGATTCCAGAGATTGTCTTCCAGGCTTAAGTCCTCAGTATGTCCACCTACTAAAACACAGTTCTCAACTTTTTTAGGTTGTGCATGTTTTGTATCAACAGTTGTGCTGGGTCCACTTATACACTGGGCTCTTTGGACCTAGAATCTTATGTCCTTCTATTCTGAGAAATGTTTTTGTATTTAATTCTTTGAAAACTTTCTCTTCTGCATGCTTAACATTGTTTCTTTCTGTAATTGCCATCTGCTGGACATTAAGCCTCTAAAGTTAATCCTTTGGTGGTATTCTCTTTTCTCCCTTTAAATCTTCCATCTCCTGTTTCCCACCTCTTTACCCACTTTCTGAGAGACTTCCCCAAACTTGTTTTCCAAATCTTGTACATTTTTCTGCCACTATCATTGTTGGGCTTCCCTGGTAGCTCAGACGGTAAAGCATCTGCCTGCGATGCAGGAGACCGACCATTGTAACATTTAAGACCTCTTCTTTGTCCTTTAAATATCTTCTTTTTTCCTTTACAGCATCCTCTTGTCTCTCCAAGGCTGTTGATCATAGTTAGGTGTCTGTTTGCTGCTCTTCTCTGAATTGCTTTTTCTATGTCTCGTGTTCAGTTTCTTTTGGTCTTATTTTTCATACGGAAGACTTTCTTCAGATATCTTGACTTCCTTTGCTTTTCATTTTTTTAAGTATTAAAAAATCCTAATAGAAACTCTGTGTGCAGGGTGAAGGTTTATTAAATGCTGGGTTTCACTGTAGGGTTGAAGATCAGAAAATGCAATGGGAGCATACCCAAATACCGGGATATTGCAGAGGTGAGAGGACTCATCTCCTTGTGGTCCTTCAGGGCTCTTGGCTCAGGGTCTTCACACAGGTGTCCACACCTGCCTGACCCCGTAGGGCCCTTTCCCTCTGCCAGACTCCTCATGAGAAGGCTGTCATTTCCATTTGGTGATCTTTTCTTCTCCCCATTCAGTACTGCCCTGAAAAATCTGTCTGACAGGGGCCCACTAATGCAGAGTGTGTATGTATGCATATATACACACATACCTGCATACACACATGCATATATTTTTTTTTCACAGAATAAAATGAACTTTTGAATTGTAATACATTTTTCTATACATGTTTAATCATCCAGTGTGAAATTCTCGCCTTTAAAGGGAGGGGGTGGTTGGTACACTAACCTGCCTCTCACAGCTATGTCTGGAAATTTGCTTCACAGAAATAGTGAGAATACAGGAATGATTTTGAAGAACTTGAATATGTAACTCTAGAATGCAAAATGCAGTGGGATATCAACTGAAGTCTAAGGTTTACTCTAATTTAAATATATTTTTATCAGACAAAGAGAAAAAAACCTAGTCTTGAGTCCTGGTTTTAGGATCAAATCAGTCCCTTTTCATTGTCTGTTGGGCATGTGTTCAGCTTACTGACCCAACACTCCGCATCCGGAAACACACTCTAACCCCATAAAACAGGTTTGTGTCTGTGGAGTGTGAGCAGATGCATGGCAAGTTCTGCCTTCTGTTGAATAAACTCCATTTGACTGCGATTCTGTCCACCCATTCTGCCCGTAAATATGGACGTCAGCCTGGGGAGGTGTCGGTGGAGTAAACTGGAGGCTGACCTGTTCCCCAGCCCCATCCATGATGCACTGATGGAGCTTTTCTATGTGTGTTATGTAAATATTGCCTCTTTTAAGATGTATTAATAGCTTTATAAATCATACTTTGAAAATCTGCTCAAGTTACAAGCTGAATATACGTCTCTAACAAAATGGTCTTGATTGTCTGTTTTGAAAGCTTTTTTGATTTGCAAGAACCCGTATAGTTTTAAAAACTGGGCTCCTGTTGAGTTTCAACACTCTGAACAAGAGAACGGCCGCGATCTCCAATGTTAACGCAGCTCTTTGTGTGGGTTTAAAAGTCTCTCATGCTGCCTCCCTGTCTCGGGTGTTCCTTTCAGCTCAGTGACACACCCTGTCCTACTCATCCTTAAAGCCCAGGTCAAATCTGGTCTCCCCTGCTAGGCTTTCCCGAGCTTATGGCTAGAAATCATTCCATGTCACATTGATTCTTAAAGAAGCTCCATGGGTTTGTATCTGCTGCCTCCCCAAGCCACAGCAAAATGACCCTGAAGGAATAATAACAAGACTATAAGTACACAAGAACAAAGAGTTTGAGAAAGGAGAAACATCGGATGAGAGATCTCAACAAAATTCTAGAACACGGAGAGAGGAGTGAATAGAAGTCAGTCAATGGGATGTCAAGGAAAGGATCAGTGATTTAGCACTGCTGGTACTGCCTTATCGATGGGGATACCCCCCTTAATGCTCCGATTTTATTTTCTCACCTCTGAACTAGGAATGATTAAGTCTGCCTGGCGTCCCTCGGATGTTTCTTGCACAGATCAAGCGAAGCAGTACATGTAGGGAAATTTGAAAACTGTAGATCTTTTCAGAATCATTGTCATTATACCTTTTCTTGTATTATTTATTTATCTATCTTACCAACTAAGCTATGGGCTCTTCGAGGGAGGGATTATATCTAGTTTATATTTCTTAGAGTCCCTAGTTTCCTCACAATAAGCATTCGTTAAATTTCATCAACATAGGTGTAATTTTACAATATATTCTTAGAGTGCTCTGAAAATGTAGATTTAAATGTTACACGAAGAAAATGAAGATTATGCTGAATTTGTAAGCATAGAGAAAGAATCATCTTTTGAGCAATGACTCGATGCTGGAGTGTACGTGTACTCAGTTGTGCCCGACTCTTTGTGACCCCATGGACTGTAGCCCACCAGTCTCCTCTGTCCATGGGATTTCCCAGGCAAGAATACTGGAGTGGGTTGCCATGCCCTCCTTCAGGGGATCTTCCTGACCCAGGGATCAAACCCGTGTCTCTTATGTCTTCTGCATTAGCAGGCAGATTCTTTACCACTAGCACCACCCAGGAAGCCCATTGCATTTCTGCTGGACCCAGTTTTATTCTAGCAAATTATTTGTATGGGAGATCTTTTCTATAACTTGAACAATTGATGTGAAAATCCATTGTTTTAATACTTGGGAAATAGCATGGATTCTAATTGTGTCTGGATAGTTATTTTCAAGATACACAGATAAATCTCACCCCAAATTAGATCAAAATGTGGTGATTAGATAACAGATTTAGGCAGCCACTTAGAGGTGGCAAACAATGTGAATTATTTGACTTCTTCGTATTGAATTAACTTCTTTTAATGGAAGAAAAGCTATGAGAAACCTAGACAGTGTATTAAAAAGCAGAGACATCACTTTGCTGACAAAGTTCCATATAGTCAAAGCTATGATTTTTCCAATAGTTATGTATGGATATGAGAGTTGGACCAAAGAAGGCTGAGCACTGAAGAATTGATGCTTTCAAACTGCGGTGCTGGAGAAGACTCTTGAGAGTCCCTTGGACAACAGGGAGATCAAACCAGTCAATCCTAAAGAAAATTAACCCTGAATATTCATTGAAAGGACTGATGCTACTTTGGCCACCTGATGTGAAGAGCCAACTCGTTGAAAAAGACCCTGATGCTGAGAAAGACTGAGGGGAGGAGGAGAAGAGGGTTATAGAGGATGAGATGGTTGGATGGTGTCACTGACTCAATGGACATGAGTTTGAGCAAATGTGGGAGATAGTGAAGGACAGGGAAACCTGGTGTGCTATAGTCCATGGGATCACAAAGAGTCAGACACGACTGAACGACTGAACAACAATAATGCTTAAACATTATAAAGCACTTTATTAGAAAAATCAAAGCTTTTAGTTTTGCCAAACACATTGTGTTTTAAATAATAATGACCTTAAAATCCATTATACTTTTTGTTTCTGTTTCATTTTGTTCCTTAAACTAAATAGAAAAACAGATGCATTCAATATGAAATCAAACAGCAAATCTTAAATGTGTGATATTGAGTAATTTGAGACACTAACTAGTTATGCCTTTTTTAAAAATTTATATATTAAAGGAAGATTTTGTTGTAAATTGCCACTCAGGAATTCTCATTGAGAAATACACTACTGAATGAATGAATGAAATACTGATTCCCAAGGGAAATTGGAAAATAGTGGTTCTGAATTATTTTCTAATTTTTGCACTGACCTGTAAAATTATGACTTAGCTATTTTAATAATATATACCAGGAAGAGGGAAAAGGGACAGTAAGAAGGAAGAAAGGAGGTGCAGTTTTCCTAACAAGGAGAACTTTACTTTTGAATACACACTAGCTTTTTCAGGAACATAAATTACTGTTTTCTAAGCTATAACTTTTAACTTTAACTGTTGATTTTTGGTGACTAGTTTAGCATCTGCTGCTGCTGCTGCTAAGTCGTTTCAGTCGTGTCCGACTCTGTGCGACCCCATAGATGGCAGCCCACCAGGCTCTGCTATCCCTGGGATTCTCCAGGCAAGAATACTGGAGTGGGTTGGCATTTCCTTCTCCAGTGCATGAAAGTGAAAAGTGAAAGTGAAGTCGCTCAGTCGTGTCCCACTCTTAGTGACCCCATGGACTGTAGCCTACCAGGCTCCTCTGTCCATGGGATTTTCCAGGCAAGAGTACTGGAGTGGGGTGCCATTGCCTTCTGCGAGTTTAGCATCAGTACCTTGTATATAACAGGCAATAAATTTAGAAATTAAAAATACTTATACTGTTCATTATTATAATTAAAATGTTCATCATCTCCTGGCACAAAAGATTAATGTACTGTAATGGTATCTGGATTAGCTAATTTGGGATGTGTGTGTATCTGTGTGTGTGTGTGTGTGTGTGTGTTAATATTATTTGCACTGTGGTAGTTTGTTGTGGTTTGTTGTTCACATAAACCTTATTATCATATTGGAGACGTAATGTCATATTGGAAATAAATATTGGACATTTGTATTTCTTCTACAGTAAATTACCTGATCTTGTCCCTAACCCTCATCTTCATTGGGTATTCTTTATTTTGTTGATTTATGGAAACTCTCTGTATACTTAGGATAGAAAGTCTTTGTTGAATATTTGAAAATGTTTTTGTTTTACTCTTTCCTTTTAATATGGTTAACTTGGGTTTATGCTCTCTCTTTTTTATACAAAATTTTTAAACTTTTTCGTAGACAATTCCTTATCAGTTTTTACTTTGGATTCATTTTACCCAGTTTCCGAAGTAATACTATTGAGATTTGGTAAAAAAAAAAAAAAAAAAAAATTGTATTACAAGTATGAAACATTTTTCAGAAGAATAAAATGTTTACAGAATTACTCTTCAATTCAAGAATATAATAGTATTATCATGTATTTCATCTTTTACTGTTCAGGAAATCTTTTTGTGTTGGCCAGTTATCATTGTTGTAATTAAGTTAAAATCTGCACATTTCGTGTCAAAGTTTTTCCAAGGCACTTTGTGTTCTTATATATCTACAGTGTCCACTTGATTGTACAGACAGGAGGACAGGAGGGCAGGGGAGGGGTGGCAGAGCAGCAGTTCATAGCTTTGTGGACCAGCTCCACGTGGACTGAGACTCCTTTACTAACACAGGAGGGAGGGAGAGGAAAAATAACCCATTTATAGGAATGTCTCTCACTGTTTTTAGAAGTAGTGTTTGTTAAGGTTGATCTGAAAAAAGGTTTTTCAATATAGAGTGTTTCAATCTTTAGTCAAATGATTTCCCCTCAAAAGTTCAGAAATCTGTCCTGTGTCTTCATGTCAAAGCCAGAATGATCTTTATCATATCATAATCACATCTTATCACTACTTTAATTTTATATATGGCACTCATCACCATCTGGTTTATTCTTATGTTGTTGCTAGAGTTGTTTCCCTGTTTCCTCCTCTCCCTAGAACATAAGTCTCACAAATTTATTTCATTTATCACTTTTCCCCCAGCCCTGGGAACAAAGCTACAAATGCATTAGCCCCTTCAACACACTTGTCGAATTTCACCTCCCCAGCCAAATAATGTTGCACAAAGAGTTCTACTTTCAGATGTGACATGGTTGTGATGCTTTGAGGAGCCATTTCCCACTTAACTGGTTAACAGACTTCATTAACTTTCTTCCATAAGCTATCTTAGGCCTTCTGTGTCCTAACATGGTAGGCAACGAAATCATGTGAAGGAGTTCTGTATTTCTTGGACCAACATTTTTTTTTAAAAGTATGTATTCATAGTACAGATGCATCTAATAGGTGAGAATATTTTCTTCCTTTGCACACACACATGCAGAAAATATACCTTGTCTTGGGTAATGAGTCCAAGTGTGATTAGGGTTAGAGATATGATATCAGTCTACATTAACATGAACATGCCAATTCAACAGAATCATAGTTATCTAGAGTATACTTTACATGTCGTTGTTATTGTTGAGTTGCTAAGTCATGTCCAACTCTTGTGACCCCGTGGACTGTAGCCCGCCAGACTCCTCTGTCCGTGGGATTTCCCAGGCAAGAATACTGGAATGGGTTGCCATTTCCTTTTCCAGGGGAACTTCTCAACCCAGGGATCGAACTCATGTCTTCTGCATTGGCAGGTGGATTCTTTACCAGTGAGCCCCCAGGGAAGCCCTTACATGGAGTGCCTATGTTGGTTGATTAGTACTGTCTGTATTGATAAATTCACCAATAAAGACACACCTAAGATGGTAGACCCTGTGCCTAACTTATCTCTGTATTCCTATGATCTAGGACGTGGCCCACATCAACAGATGCTTGTAGGGGATTGACCACTGAATTGCTGGGTCAGGGTGCTCCCTGGCAAGCTGAAAGTTGGAGCAGTGGGTTCGTTTGGAAGAACAAATCCACCTAGATCAATGAAAAAGCAAGGTTTCAGAAGAGGATGTGATGGTTCCCTTAGGAGTGGCTTCATATAGTGACAGACAGAATTTAGCCTTGGATCTTAATCAGGAACTTAATCACCAGAACTATCCTGTCCCAGGCCTGTCTCTTAGCTTCTGGAGTTGCCAGCAATCCTTGACATTCCATGGCTTCCAGAGGCATCCGTCCAATCGCTACCTCTGACATCACGTGGTCTTTCCTCCAGTGTGTTTCTCTGTATCTCTTCTCTTTTTAAATGGACAACAGTCACACTGGATTAGAACTCACCCAATGAGCTCATCTAAGTAACATTTTCAAAGACTCTATTTCAAATAAGGCAACATTCATAGGTACTTGGGGTTAGGATTTGGATATATTGGGGGAGGCATAAAACAACCCACAATACCATTGCCACCCAACGGCCAAACAAAAAGGCTACTCAGAAGGATTGTGTTACAGGAAGAGTCTGCAAATCTACATGCTATATATCATTGGAGAACCTACATTCTAAGGTACCCTGTATTTTAGGCTTTGACATTCTGTGGGGTGGAGGCTGATGATTTAGCTAAATGACATAATGAATTAGAGAAAAATAATCATATTTAACACAGAATTCACATAATGTAAAAACCTTAAACATGTTTATGTCTTGGGGTTTTACTCCAGCTTCTCATTGCTGAAAAGACAGATTAAAATTCTTAGAACCAGAAATGCCTGAGTGCAGCATGAGTGTTGAATGTGAATAAGCCCGTGTGTTAGGCTTCCTCATGGTGGTTTCCCCCCTCTCCACTGTGGTTCTTGTCTCCCCACAACGAGCGTATGTGTCTCTAATACAGAACATTATGAGAACGGAATACTAATAACTAAAAGTTTGTCTTGTACACATCTGTTTCTTTGACTATACGGCTTATGAGTTTATGTTTAAAAGCTGTATACATGTTTTGTCCACACAAAGCAGTAGGCCTAGAGCAAGGATGAAGGACAAAGCAATTGTCTGTTCATTTAATTTTCCAACCTCTATTGTGCATTTACTTTGTGACAAACACTGTGATAGGCCCTACAGTCATGAAGACATTTAAGACTATATTTTTCTTTCCTGTAAAGATTTATACTCTGGGAATTTATACAACATGAATTTGTTTTTCTGTTTTCTGTTATTTTGTTTTGATTAATGACTCCTTTGAGAATCTGATGAAAACTATTGGATCTTTCTCTTCTTGCACTAAGAAAAATACACACACAAAATTTTGCGTGCATTTGAGTAGGTACATGATCTACTTTAACCGTGTGCGTTTGTCTGTCTGTGTGTGTGTGTGTGTGTGTGTGTGTGTGTGTGTGTGTGTGTGTGGAGAGAGACCTTTGTCTGGCCATGCAGACAATTAGTCTCTGAATGGAAGAGAGCAAGGCCCCAGGTATTTCCCTGCTTTGAGTTTGAGTGAATGGCTCCAGAGGATTTAAGCCTTCATCTATCTCAGGAACAACTTGCTCTCTCTAATTTTCAAGGCATGCTTACCATTCAGGCATCCTGTAACGGTGGTTGCCAATAATCTTTTCTCATAAGCTCTAATTGTGCAGAAATGTGAAATGTGAAATTATTCATGGAGCATGGTCTCCTCCTGAAAGAAATGCCTTCAGCTGCAATAACAGAAAACCTGACCAAATGAGACTTAAACATGTGCATACATTCACTCGTTCCTTTTGAGGAATCCAGAGGTAGGCCGGCTTCCAGTTAGGAACTCAATGATTCTGTCAAGGGCAGGAGTGCTTTCTGCCTTCAGAGTGTACGCATCATCTCATGATCACAGCTGCCACAGATCAGGACCTTACGTCATCATCCCTAAATTCAAGCACGAAGAAAGCATCTTTGTCCTTTGGAATTTCTGTCTCGGAATCAGAAAGAAAATATATCCAAAAAGCCTCACCAGCCTTCCTAGTATTTTTCATTGTCCGGGACTGGCTTACATGAACATGTCTGAACCAGTCACTGTGAGTGTGAGTAGATCCCTGTGACAAGGTGAGACTAGTCAAAACAAATTATTTGAGTCAGCAGAGCCAACTGCCAGATGAAAAGCTTTCAACCAGGATCCTCGGCCAAACTGTCAGTAGCGGGGAAAAAAAAAGTAGATAACAATTGTGTAGCAAGAGCAGCGACTGCCAAAATTTTCATAGTAATATGAACATTGTTATAATAAAGGGTTGTGTGTGCATGCTTAGTCGTTCTGTCATGTCTGACTCTTGTGACCCCATGAACAGTAGCCTGCCAGACACCTCTGTCCATGGGACTTTTCAGGAAAGAATACTGGAGTGGTTTGCCATTTCCTCCTCCAGCAGATCCTCCCAACCCGAAGAGTAGAGTATCATTTAAGCAGTTGCTTTTCTGAGCCATAGGAACTATTCAAGACAAAAACCATCAGGATACATGATTCTCTGACTTTCAGATGGAAACTCTTTTAGTGTTGAAAACTTTTATTTCCAGAAAGTTCTTTTTTACTTTCAATCATAGTAGCACTTTCCCCTCCTCTTGTTCTGCCTTCTCCAGAGGTAAATCATTCTGTAGATAATACAACTGGAGTTAGTTGCTATGCCACCTCACAGTCAAGATGAATGTGCCAAGAATGTGTGGAAGGATAAAGATGGGTTTTTGATCCTCTGGGTATAACAAGACTTGTGCAAATGGCAATTCTGATACCTTTGGGGGCTCTTCACGGACTGAGCCTGTCTCAATCCCTGGAGACCCCAGGTCAACATATCTCTGTCCTTCTGCATGGGCCTCTCAGCTGTCCCTACCAGTGACCACACAGCATTGCTTGCCAGTGTTTCGTGGTGCCGTTTCAGATGCAACCATTTATGTGGATGTGAAGTTATCATTGGATTTAGTCAGAGGCAGTCTATAAAAGCGATCCAAGAATGTTCTTTCTTGTACTTTCCCTCTGCAAGTCAGAGCACCATCTCCTTCCTGTTTTCATGATACATACCTGAACTGTCATATAGGAGATCAGCCTTGTGGTATTTTAAAGCTGACCACAAATTTTTTGATACTCTTTTCATCAAGTGGTGGGAATCTGGGTTGTTCTGTGTCTGCTTTGACCAATGTAGAGGACACCATGCCAGGCCTCCACTTTTTTTTTTACTTAATTAATTTATTTTAATTGGAGGCTAATTACTTTACAATATTGCAGTGGTTTTTGCCATACAACAACATGAATCAGCCACAGGTGTACATGTGTTCCCCATCCTGAGCCCCCTTCCACCTCCCTCCCCACTCCACCCCTCTGGATTGTCCCAGAGTACCAGCTTTGAGTGCCCTGCTTCATGCATCAAACTTGCACTGGTGATCTATTTTACATATGGTAATATACATGCTTCAGTGTTATTCTCTCAAATCATCCCACCCTCGCCTTCTCCCACATAGTCCAAATGTCTGTTCTTTGCATCTATGTTTCTTCTGCTGTCTCGCACATAGGGTCATTATTACCATCTTTCTAAATTCCATATATATGCATTAATATACTGTATCGGTGTTTCTCTTTCTGACTTACTTCACTCTGTATAACAGGCTCCAGTTTCATCCACCCCGTTAGAACTGACTCGAATGTGTTCTTTTTTATAGCTGAGTATTCCACTGTGTATATATATGTACCACAACTTCATTATCCGTTCATCTGCCAAAAGACATCTAGGTTGCTTCCATGTCCTAGCTATTGTAAACAGTGCTGCAATGAACATGGGGGTACGTGTGTCTCTTTCAGTTCTGGTCTCCTCAATGTGTCTGCTCAGCAGTGGGATTTCTGGGTCATATGGCAGTTGTAGTTCCAGTTTTTTAAGGAATCTCCACACTGTTCTCCATAGTGGCTGTACTAGTTTGCATTCCCACCAACAGTGTGAGAGGGTTCCCTTTTCTCCACACCCACTCCAGCATTTATTGTTTGTAGACTTTTGGATGATGGCCGTTCTGACTGGCATGAGATGGTACCTCAATGTGGTTTTGATTTACGTTTCTCTGATGATGAGCGATGTTGAGCATCTTTTCATGTGTTTGTTAGCCATGTGTATGTGTTCTTTAGATGAATGTCTGTTTAGTTCTTTGACCCATTTTTTGATTGGGTCATTCATTTTTCTGGTATTGAGCTGCATGAGCTGCTTGTATATTTTGGAGATTAATTCTTTGTCAGTTTCATTTGCTATTATTTTCTCCCATTCTGAAGGCTGCCTTTTCACCTTATAGTTTCCTTAGTTGTGCAAAAGCTTTTTATTCTTGTTCTTTGTTTATTTTTTGTTTATTTTTGTTTTTATTTTCATTACTCTTGGAGGTGAGTTATAGAGGATCTTGCTGTGATTTATGGAGAAGGCAATGGCACCCCACTCCAGTACTCTTGCCTGGAGAATCCCATGGATGGAGGAGCCTGGTAGGCTGCAGTCCATGGGGTCACTAACAGTCGGACATAACTGAGTGACTTCACTTTCACTTTTCACTTTCATGCACTGGAGAAGGAAATGGCAACCCACTCCAGTGTTCTTGCTGGAGAATCCCAGGGACGGTGGAGCCTGTTGGGCTGCTGTCTATGGGGTCGCACAGAGTCGGACATGACTGAAGCAACTTAGCAGCAGCAGCTGTGATTTATGTCAGAGAGTGTTCTGCCTATATTTTCCTCTAAGGGTTTTATAGTTTCTGGTCTTATATTTAGATCTTTAACACATTTTGAGTTTATTTTTTGTATGGTGTTAGAAAGTGTTCTAGTTTCATTCTTTTACAGCTGGTTGACCAGTTTTCCCAGCACCACTTGTTAAAGAGATTGTCTTTTCTCCATTGTATAGTTTTGCCTCCTTTGTCAAAGATAAAGTGTCCATAGGTGCATGGATGTATCTCTGGGCTTTCTATTTTGTTCCATTGATCTATATTTCTGTCTTTGTGACAGTACCATACTGTCTTGATGTCTGTAGCTTTGTAGTATAGTCTGAAGTCAGGCAGGTTGATTCCTCCAGGCCTCCACTCTTGACCAATGTAGAGGACACCATGCCAGGCCTCCACTCTTCAGAGGACTGGCAACTTCCATCTCCACATTTGGGAGGCATCCTGGGCTGTCATGTTAGAAATCTAGACACCTGACGCCACCATGTTGTGAGGAAGTCCAGGTTAATCACATGGAGTGACTTTGTGGAAAAAGAGAACAAGAAAGAATAAAAGAAACAGAGAAGGGGTAGTCTGCTACACAATAAAAAACCAACCAAAACCCATGATATGACACAAACTTCTACTTTCCTGTTTTTCCTGAGCTCACATAGCACAGCTTCTCTGAATATATGAAGTTCATATATCGCTCGCCACATTGGAGCTTCCTTGGGAGTGTCCTTGAGTATGTTGCTTGTCAAATGAGAGAGATTACCATGACCTTCTGCCTAAAGTTTTTACAGTATCTGAAAACACATCCTTTGATGCTCATGTAGTATGCAGGTGCAAGGATTTGTGCTATTTTACATGACACAGTATAGAAATATGTATATAATTGTTTTGTCTCTGCTTTATGGCTAAAATTACAATAGGGAGTCAATAATTCTAAGGTAAATTTAGAGTTCTCATAGTACTGTTTGTCCTTTTGAACAGTGCAAAGGATATCAACTCAATGTAGTTACACTTTCCCTTCACTTTTAGGTCCTCTGGGACCTTTCTATTCCAATTTATTCATGTGGATAAATCACTTGTATTGATCCACATTCATTTAGGTATCTTCCGACTTCTGATAAACTGTTTTTGACCATTTCCTCTCTGGAACTTATAATTTTATAATCCATTTATTTATTATCTTTATTTTCCTATCTCCTATAGTTGTTCTCTTCACTAACTATAGTTTTATTACATTTAATTTGCTTGGACACCACTCACACTTCCAAAATATTAAGTTATTTGGTAGATTTGAAATCTCATAACTTCCATACAAAAATATCCATGTATTTCAGCTTGGTAAAGGTTATGCTGGAAATAACTTAGTTGGTCATGTTACAAATCAAATATGAAATAAAATGCCTGGACAGATAATAAATTCTGAAGCAGACAGCTTGTTCAGTTCAGTTCCGTTTAGTCGCTCAGTCATGTCCGACTCTTTGCGACCCCATGAATCGTAGCACGCCAGGCCTCCCTGTCCATCACCAACTCCCTGAGTCCACCCAAACCCATGTCCATCGAGTCGGTGATGCCATCCAGCCATCTCATCCTCTGTCGTCCCCTTCTCCTCCTGCCCTCAATCTTTCCCAGCATCAGGGTCTTTTCCAATGAGTCAGCTCTTCGCATCAGATGGCCAAAGGATTGGAGTTTCAGCTTCAACATCAGTCCTTCCAATGAACACCCAGGACTGATCTCCTTTAGGATGGACTGGTTGGATCTCCGTGCAGTCCAAGGGACTCTGAAGAGTCTTCTCCAACACCTCAGTTCAAAAGCATCAAGTCTTCGGTGCTCAGCTTTCTTTACAGTCCAACTCTCACATTCATATATGACCACTGGAAAAACCATAGCCTTGACTAGACAGCTTGACTGAGTTCTAATAAAAAACTGAGAGAAAATACGTTATCATCCTTTATACATATCTTGATATTGGAAAGAAATGAGCCGGAATCATTTGCTAGAAGGGCGATGAGGAGGCTGACGTGTGGTTCTGGTTGAAGAACCCTCAGTTTATGTGCCTTTGGGTCCCTTAGTATCTTCTCTCACTGCACCTCCATTTTCCCATCTTTGCTTTTCGCCCACTCGCTTCCCTTGGGCTGGAAAGGAAATCTGGGAGGAGACAGGCTGAGGATATAAGAATCATGAATCAATGCCTGTTGCTTTTCACATTCTTGAAAAGTTTTCTGAAGTGAAAGTCGCTCAATCATGTCTGACTCTTTGCAACCCCGTGGAATATAGCCCGCCAGGCTTCTCTCTCCATGGAATTCTCCAGGCCGGAATCCTGGAGTGGGTTGTCATTCCCTTCTCCAGGCGATCTTCCTGACCCAGGGATCAAACCCAGGTCTCCTACGTTGCAGGCAGATTCTTTATCAACTGAGCCATTAGGGAAGCCCAAAATGCATTTGGAGTGGGAGCTAATGGTCGAGTCCACCCCTTCCACCTCCTGGCCTCTCTGCAGAATGACCTGTTTGGTCACGCTCTCCTCTTCACTCATTGCCTTTGCTTGGCCACAACTGGATGCTTCACAGACCTGTCCAACTTAGCATGTCCCAAGCAGAATACTTCACCCCCTTCCACCTGCTCTTCCCCAATCCTTCTCCCTCAGCAAAAGGTACCAACCATCAGCCAGCTGCTGGGGATGTAGGCATCATCCATGATTCCTTATCTCTAACTCCTCAGCATGCAGTCCATCCGCAAGTCCTGCTAACCTGCCTTCCATCTCCCTGGATTGCCCTCACCTCTCACCTGACCAGTAGTCGCTGCCTACCTGGTGTCCCTGCTTCCAGTTTTGCTTCTCAGTCTCTCCCACAGGTTGGGCTTTGGAGCTAGAGAGAGCAAGTTTGTAAACCAAGCTCATCACTTACTCATTGTGTGACTCTGGGTAAGCCGAGACCTTTCTCCTTGCCTCAGAACCCTTATCTGTGAAGTGGGTGTAATAACAAGCCTACTGCTCATGCACTCCTAGTGATTATGAGAGGCCTGGTGAGCTACAACGTGTAAACTACTTTGAGTAGTGTCTGGGACACAGAAAATGGTTGATACATGTTGGCCGATATTGTGGGTTCATAATTCTTTCCTACACAATAAGAAGACAACCCTTTAACACTTAAAGGATAATGAGAAATGTTCTGAAGTTACATAAAATGTTAACACAAAGGGAAACTGGGTGAAAGGTATGTGAGAATTCTCCGTACCATCTTTGCAAGTCTTTCGTAAATCCAAAATGGTTTCCAAGAAAAGTGCTGAGTAAATATATATATATATAAAGGGCACCACACCACTGCCACGTGTGAGAGCCTCCATGCCTCTCCTCACTCCTGGAGCTAAAGCTGAGCCTTTAACCCAGCCCCGAGAACCATCGTGATCTGGGCTCCTGGTCAATCCATCCCCTCTGTCTCCCCGCTGCCTCCTGCTGCTCCCCTCTGGCTGGAGCCTGGTCTGTGGAGTCTGTGTCCACGCTGCTCACCCCACGTCTCCACGTCTCCGCAGTCTCCTGTGACTCTGCTCAGGACACCCATATTGAACATGGCCTTTGCTGACATGCTGGCGCCTGCCTTCTCTCCAGCGCCTGCTTTCTCTCTCTCCAGAACACTTAGCATTTGTTTGCAAGGGTTTCCCCCCCCCCACCACGCTTTAATTTGTTTACTTGAGTATTAACTGACCATCTAGGAAGATGTAAATTTCACAAAGACAGGGACTTTGTCCCCAGCATCTCTGGTTCTCATATCTAGACCAGTTTCTAGCATTTGTTTGTTGTTCTATTTTGGTTGAAGGAATAAATGAATAACCACTATTAAATGATATTGACATTTTTTCCCCATATCTGTTTTCTTCTATTACTGGTTCCACATTATATGGGCATTGTTTTTGTTCAGTCACTAAGTCGTGTCCAACTCTTTGCAACCCCATGAACTGTAGTATGCCAGACTCCCCTGTCCTCCACTGTTTCCCAGAGTTTGCTTAAATTCATGTCCATGAGTCGGTGATGCTATCTAACCACCTCATCCTCCGTCACCCCTTCTCCTTTTGCCTTCAATCTTTCCCAGCATCAGCGTCTTTTCCAATGAGTCAACTCTTTGCATCAGGTAATCATAAGATCATAAGATTGATTACAGCTAATCAAATTAATGAGTTGGCTTATTCAATAAAAATTAATGTATGGTTTCTTTATATTTTATTCCTCAATCTTTAAGGTAAAAATTAGTTTCTTCATGTCCAAAATACTCCTATATACAACAATAACAGAACATTACTTCAATGGAAAGGCAAAGCTTTGATTCATTTTTTTTAAATGTATGTGCAATTGGAAAAGACAGGGTTACCTTGTCTTATAAAGAGTCAGGTAAAAATTGCCTTATTCCTTTCTTTGTTCTCTGTTAGAATATTTTATAGTTAGAGAAAAACAATGTGGAATAGAATGTACAGAGTTACTGGCGATTCAGTTGATTTAGCATGCCATTTGAGTCAATTCATAACACTATTCAATTAGATTCAGTAGCAATCAAAAAAAGAAAGAGAACTGGCCTTACCACTAGATGTTTGAAACATTGCTTTATACTGCACTGACTTGATTAGATATAGTCCAAATTATCTGTGAATGTTATAGAAACTCAAACCTTCTCGGCCATAAAAGGAAGAAAACACTGCCATATCCAGTAAGCATTCCAAGAAGTGCAGGCTCTGGGGAGCCATCCTGTGAACCACTCTGGGGAGTTGGGGGAACAGCTTAACGTGTCATCGGGGCTGTTACATCTGAATGTCATCGTCTTCAGGCCCAGTAAACTTCAAAACAAAGCAGACTTCTCCCCTAAGGGTATTGCCTTGCTTTTTATTAAAGGAAATGCTTTTTGTTTTAACATTTGGTTTTGATATAATTTCAGACTTAGAGAAAAGTTGCATGGCTAAGAGAAAGAATTTCCATACACCCTTCAGCTGGACACCGAAATGTTAGTAGCACTTTCGCTTCTCTCTCTCAATATACATACAAATGTGCACATAAGTAAGATACCATTGACATGGTATTCCTTTACCTCTCAGGACTTCAGAGTGTGTTCCCTGAATATCAGGATGATCTGTTACACAACCACAGTGTGTGTGTGCAGGCCAGTTGCTCAGTCGTGTCCGACTTTGCGACCTCATGGACTGGAGCCCACCAGGCTCCTCTGTCCATGGAATTCTCCAAGCAAGAATACTGGGGTGGGTTGCCATTTCCTCCTCCAGGGGATCTTCCTGACAAAGGGATTGAATCCGAGTCTCTTGCATCTCCTGCATTGGCAGGTGGCTTCTTTACCAATGAACCACCTGGGAAGCCCTATGTAAACAC